>NC_138443.1:865000-3265000 GCF_040668555.2 Bombus flavifrons
AAAAGAGGAACATAGATCGCATTAAATGAAAAGAATTATCCAAAGCATCAACTATAAATACCTCGGTTCCCTAAAAAGAAACATCCGAGAAATCTCTGCAGTGAGAAGTACTTTTCCCAAATTTATGTAATCCAGCAAAAGAGCCGAGACACGTACGAATTACCGCGACTAATCCCGGCCAAAGGCTGATAAATATTCATTCCCTGGATTTTTCTTTTTTTTTTCTTCTTGTTCCACTTAACCGTGCAGAAAAAAGAAGAAAAAAGTTCTTGGCCCAAGAAGATCAGAATGTCAAACAAACAATAATTCAACGACGGAATCCGCGACGGTTCCTTCTGACGGATATAAATCGTTTTCGACGCTATCGAATCTCTCTCTCTCTCTCTCTCTCTCTCTCTCTCTCTCTTTCTCTCTTCCTTTCTCTGTCTTCTTCTGAAAGCCGCGAGACCAAAAAGGACGTTACGTAGGAAACTAACGTAGGTGCGCGCACGAGCCGCGAGCTTGTGGGTCTCGTACATTTCGAAAAGTTTAGCCGCGATAAGTGCCAGATGATTTATTCATCTCACGATGCTGCAGCCACCGGTACAAATTACGCATCCCCGTCCAGAAAACCTTCCCGCTACGTGACAGTAATTCATACGTCTGCATTAACCTAACGTAACGTTCCCATTCGCGAAAGGATATTTCGCCAACGTTGGGCGCGTTTTCTTGCTCGGCGCGATGTTCAGAAAGGGAAAGTCACTAGCGAGATTCCAGATGAGTGATAGCTTAAGTTATGAAGGGAAGAGTAGAAGGGAGATGATAATTAGTGGATTGTTCGTTTGTATGGCTTGATAAGCGAATGAGTCGAATATACAAGCTGAGTTACTAACTTGGTTATCCTATTAACTTTTTTAGAGACGAATTTAGTGAGGTCAAAGAAAGATAATTGTTTTTTCTTGTTTCCTGAAAAATATAACGTACGTGGAGCTCAACGTATTAAATTTAATTTCTCTAGAAAGAAGCAAACCTTTTAGACTTTTAGATAAATCCAGGCGAAGACTGTAACATGGCGGACAGACGCGTAATGCAGAATTTTATTACACAGATTACTACTTCTTCGTTTTGTCGATACCAGCTGTTCAAAGGGAATGTATAACGTTTCACGGTATAATTTGGAAAAAAGACGAACTAGAAAATTATGTAGCGTTACTGAGAATTATTGAGAAAAGAGATAAGTAATTCTTGCTGAATAATTTCGTAATATAGGTAATGATCGAAATATTATCCATTATAATCAATGTAAATTTACAATCAACCAATATGAACGTGAATTACACGCGTTCTAGTATGCTTTTGTATTACGATCTTGTATGTATTCGAGTATCGTGATCGCCAATGATGTGAAATAGTGACGGACCTTTACCAACTATAAAACATCCACGGTAGACTAACTTTTGCTGGAGATATCTACTTGACGGAAATTGAAATCCGCGAATTTCGGGTCAGAAGTTGACTGACTAGCAATAAGTTCGTCGCCATAGCACTATGGCAGCACCAAAAAATATTTGCTAAGTGTGGGGTTCGAACCCACGCTCCCAGAGGGAACCAGAACTTAAGTCTGGCGCCTTAGACCGCTCGGCCAACCTAGCTGTTTTCTCGACTTCACTTTTATCTCTTGATGAATATCAAAATAACAAAAAATTTATTATTATGCACATATATATTTATTTTCTTTAAAATATTCTTAAATTTCTATTTAACATAAAATAAATCAAACAATTGATCCTGCATACACTTATTATTTGCATTAAATGCAGAAACATCTCCTAAAAATCTTCTAAAAATACCTACAATTGGTGCATAAAGAAATTAACGTAGAAAATACATGGCATCTTGAAACGTGTGACTTACCGCAGGTATGTATCGATCTACATTGCGAGATAATCAATTATCGCAAATTGTAATTAGTACCTACAACGTTTCGTCGTCAGTATTCATAAACTGAGAAATGTTCCGATCTTTATGAATACTAATTGCATATAGAATTGCGTGTTTTAAATAATTCATTAGCTCATTTTATTTACCATGATGAAACAGTGCAATAATTGTATAATAATCGTTTAATAATTACAAGTCGTGAATAGTAATTACGCTCAAATTCGACATTGTTATCATTTATTGATCTTGGTTATTTCGGAACAGACATATTTAATGATTAGCTCTCTTTCGATTTTTATGTTACACGTAGTCGCGAATAAAAATAGTGGTGCAGGCAAGTCTCTTTCATAAAAAATCTTGCGTAAATTTGTGAACAAACACGATTCTTCGTTCAATTCTTTTGTAAAATATAATTTTCAGTCGGAGCATTAAATACATCGTAAGTATGAGTTGACAACAGTTATTAGACACATCGATCTCAAATCTCTTGAAATATACAGAACTTTATCGCGAATAACTATTACAAGGCACTGAAATTTATAACTCCATCCATTTCGATTGGATTCCTATATCGGTTCCTATATACCAGTTCTAAAACCATTATGTTTTTGGTTCCATATCGGCTACAAAACGTTTCTAAAATCTCATATCAACTTTACGGTAAATGAAATCTTACGTTTCATTAAAAATTCAGTCTATTATATGTCTTCTATTATTTATTCATATTCTACAACTGCTTCGAGGTAACGAATTACGATATACTGAGATTTAGGCTTAAAAGTTAATAAGATTAATAATCAAAGGTTTTAATTAGTAATTAATATATCGTAAAAAAAAGATTGAACAAGGTAATCTTATACATAGATATCGCAGAAAAGTGTCCTAATACTTTTTTTATAATTGCATATATGTATCTATGTGTATATTGCTTTGATACATTTTTGCACACAGAAAATTTTAATCAATGATTCGTGTCTATGTCTCTTTTTTTCCTTAATTATACTTCTTGAAGAAGAATAAATTTATTGTTACGAGAAATCAACAGGTGTCCTACTTTAACAGCGAGCAGGTTATCGATCAGAGCCACTACAGGCATCGATATAAACAAAAGAAATGTTTTCAATTAGTACTATTACTTAAAACTCCCAGAGTGCATTAAGTAATAGTCGATATCGAAACACGTGATCCTTTATTATGTCATCCATACAGCGTACTCACGATTGTATTATCCGCAAAATGTATTAAAGTCATAAAATGAAACATCGATTCAGCATTTCTCGTGAATAAAAACCAAATTTTTTAATAACTGCCTCTTTAAACCGGCATCAATTCTTCGTGCGAGAAAATACTAAAATTCAAAATTACTATTATGCACGTAGAATGTGTTATTCAAGATACAGAAATATTCCTATCCTTCGTGACACTTCGCACGGCTGAGCAGCAATGAAGCGATGTTCAAGCCAACAACTGAAATACGTGTGGAATTCGAACATTCAGCCTGATAGCAGTCGGAATATTAACTTATTACCTAACCAAGCATTCCAGACATTGCGTATACCTAATTCTGGGAAGTAAAATTTTCACATTATTGACCGTGCACCGCTGTGTGTCCCTCGTGAATACCATAATAGACATATAATGTAGAGTCAAATATACATTTGCACAGTATAATGATGTCGCTCTATAGTACCAACATTCTGATCATACTGAATAGCGAACTATAAGTAAATCATTAATATCGATCTGTTAACTATAAAGCTATCTCTTTTTTATTTAACCATTCATAAGGATATGTAATTTAAAAATTACATTATAGGAAATATATCAATTATAGTACTCATGTATTAATATATATATATATATTATTACTTTTCTTATATATTATTATGTGTTATATATTTTTAAATATACAAACGTTTATATACATATGTATGTGTTTTCCAAAATCTTGAGATTAATACATGAGTACTGTAATTGATATATTTCCTATTGTACAAATTGTTATATATACGTAATTTCTCAGGCAGATTTTAAATATTATAACAATTAATTAAATAATTAAACAATTAATTTCTTGACGATTTTTCAGATGTACGTAATTTTAGCATAAGTGTGCTCATAAACGAGAATATACGAATACACATTAATCGAATACCGATACTGTTCGACTGATTCGAACTTCCAAGCCAAATCTAGTTCGACATTTCTCTTTTATCGATTCGAGACACCTCGTCGCAACTATCGAGGAGATTTCAGCTGGCTAATCGAGCATCCCGAAATTCAGTCACTTAGAAATTGACGAGAGAGATTGACTGCAGCGTTCGACGCGCACTGATTCAATTTTGACCGGTAAAGGATCGACGTGACAACGCCACTATTTGACGCACAAAAGTTCATCGGAATCAGACCACGATACTTCGTTGGAATTATCAACAAAATATAGGACGAATAGAAAAGGCAAGGCGAAAATGCGAAAGCAAATACCATTCATGAAATTCAAAGAAAGGAATTTCGCTTATTGAAATCTATTTGAAATTATTTCCTCTGTTTTTCACAACAATACACAGATTCCATATAGTCAGAGAAATCTTCGAAAAACTATCAACACGTGATCTGCCTTTATAATCGAACTTTTCTCAATACGTTCTTGTTTATTGTTTAGTAATGTTCTTACAAAAATATTACTATTGTTTATTTATTGATTCGCACCATTTGCAAACTTCCGGTTACAACTCCATTTATTTCAATATCTTATCTTGTCTTATATACTATTCTCACCACAAACACTATCTTCCGATCCTTATAGTTTCTCTAAATAAGTATTAAAACCAATAATAAACTTAATATAGTCTCAATTCAAACTTATATTCTAATATATATATACGCTAATTGCATATGTCTTTGGCGCTGTTCAAAACGAATTCCATAGTTCCCATTCAATACGTACGCAAAGCTATTACAGTCGAACAATTAAATAATTGAATAATTAAGATTCTGAAAAATACTACCAACGCTAATGAAGGAGCAGGCATTGATTCTGATAAAATTTACGTGCAACGTACTTCTCGAAATACAAATATCCCCTAAAGTAGACTCTCGAAAATATATTTTACGGAATATACTGGAAACTATTAGGTACAGAAAAAGAATTCAACTATGTAAAGCGCTTAGAGAGCTTTTAAAGAAATACATTCGTCAAAAAATGTAGCAAAAGCTAGCGCATTTTTCCTATTTTCGTTGCAAAATATTGGCCAGTTTCACAGAAGTTTACATATAGCAATTTTAAACAATTCTACAAACTACAAATAAATTGACATTTTTAGCTTCATCGGTGTAATAAAAATTATTATATCTGTAATTCTGTCTGAGCCATGAAACATGTATAATGACCGTAAAACATCTAACATTTTATGATATTCCGCGTGATTATGAATCTTTGTAAACATTGTGAATACTTGTTGCAGGACGGGTATTTGTGTGTGTTTCATAAGCATCAACAAGTATTCTGATGCGTGTACTATAAACGTAAATATTAACCTTAATGATTGTTGCTTGCTTTAATATTACGTATGTGTACCTAGTAAATGTAACAAGTAAATATCAATAGGAAGCGATAGAAATATTTTCGAATGATAATGAAACTAATATCGTGGCTGATAAATCTGAATGCTAAATGAAAACGGTTTAGCTAAAGCCGAATATAATCGACGTACATTTACATTTATTTAGGTCAGAGCGATAAAAGTTAATATTTTTTATCACTATACGTGGTTTCTGATAATTAATAAATATCTCTATCGATACGTAATCGTAAAATGAAATCAAATAATGGCTTCTAAAATCGGCACATAAAATTGAGATATAATTAATTATATTGTGATACTGGTAATTCTGAAAAATTAACATTCGTATCACGCTAGTAATAATGTATACGGTTACACGTGCTGACTTCATTTTTATTTCCTACTCCACGTTACACGAGTATATACGGCCGATAAATTTATAAACATAGTATTAATGTTTTCGAAATGAAATACGAAAAATTTCAAATTGACTTTCTGCAAATGAAAACTAAGATACCTACTTTCTAAGGTATTACTTTTCTACATAAAAAAAACCGTTGCGAGTTCGCATTGAATAAACAAGAATAGCTTTTAATTTAACATCGAAAAGAAATGATGAAACTAAAAGAAGGGGGGCGAAGAATTTAATATAACCATATATATAACCAAAAGAATTTCATATAACCATATCAAATATAACCAGAACAACTGAATACTTTAATATATTAACCCACTTTCAAGTTTCCACCAGGAATCTTCAATTTCATGCAACGGTAAATATATCAACTGCTTCTATTCCCACTTTTAATTTTCCTAAGAAACACATAAATACATACTTAACAAAAGCCCACAATTAGATTGAAAATGTTTATGTTATTTAAAGAAAATTTTAATGTGCAAAAATATACAAGACGATAGGTTTCATAATTCGCAATGATATCCAAATGCAAAACATCCAAAATAAAGTACTCATTATAATTATTTCGGTTCCATTGCTTTATTTGTGTTCATAAATGTCCATATGTTATTCATAGTTTTAATCTCGCAACTTCTTTTATTTAAAATAACGAGTAGTTGATTTTATCCTGTTCAGTATGTTTCGAAGACCAAAGGTAAAAATTGAAACGCGTAGGAAATATACATACACGCATAACCAAGTCAATGACATAATCGTATAAAAATTATATATATCAACTGGTTATTTGAGTTCTATCTCATCATTCTGATTCATTTTCAACCGCTTTTTACTCTTTGCTTCTTCGTTGGCAATTTCCTTGCAGAAAGATGATTTAAGAAAAAGGGCTGTCAACAGTTTCTTTCCTTTAATTATTCAGGCTTTTACATATGCGAAACTAATGTTCTTGCGATAGGCTGGCAAAAGTGTATCAAACATCATAAAAATTATATTAATTACAAAAACTCGATCGGGTTACGGCCAGACGGTACTTTCAACGGAAGACGAGTATTTTTCTTCGTATTCAAATTGCTTTAAGCTATAACAAAAGTATATCTAAGAGGCGCACCTATCGGCAAGCAACTTCGACATTTCCAATGTTGAATAAAATTAAATTTCAACGAGATTTTAGTTAATTATATTCTTTCAAGCTAAACATTTCGAAACATAGTGAGAACTTTTAAGATGATTTAAATAAAATCAAATCGCGCGGTTCTACAAATCGCAAACTTTCACGATGAATGTGATGATTTGTGTTTCTTCGGATTTGTATCGTGTTATTAACACGTTTCGTGACTGCTCGGGTTTATTTCTTCAGAAGAGATCCGAGAATTCTTCTTTCAGATTCAGTTCATTTCTTCGACAGAGGGCTGACATTTCTTTTCAGATCTTTCAAATCTGAAGAAGCGAATCGAAATATTCACGAAACGTCGGAACGATACGCGATCTACTGATAACGCGATCGAAACCCAAAGAATCCCACGCACGAAATCTCTTCGACAAGTCTCGAGCAACCGAATGCAACTACGATCGAATTAATGGTGACGATCTTGCAAAGAAGAAAGGAACAAACTTTCATCTAATAACGACGTTTCGAAAAAGCGGAAAACGTGGAGGAGTGTGTTTTTTTCCAGCACGTTTCGCGTCTGATTCAGAGGAAGTATGGTTTACCGCGGCAGCGTAACCCGCTCTCTAGCCAGCCTTCACTCAAGGGAATTTTTGATTAAAGTTTAATTTACAGGAATGGCTTCGTCCTGGCGCACTTTAAAATGAAATTTTTCATTCTTACCCCGGCTCCTGGCCGCCAGCCCCTCTCACACCCACTTATCATCCTTGTGACCGGACCACTCGGAATGACGTCTGCGAGTGTCACGGATTCCTCCGCATTCGTAATCTCTGCCGCTTTCTTCCCGCGAACAGGGGAATCTTATCAATATTTCAGATCGACGACTCGTGCTCGAGAATGGGCTCTATCTTGGAAGAAAAAATTCGGTGATGTCTGAGAAAGAAGAAACGAGAAGGAATGTGCTTGCTGATAAAAAGGAGAGGCTGAATTTATATGAAACTTTCATATACACGTGTTAATATACAGTGTGTCCGGTTTATCTCGTACCGCTTAAATATTTCGAAAAACGTGAATGATACAAAATAACGTTTCAGGCGAAAATTGCACGATATCGAGGGGCACGTGCTATATATACTCTCGTGCATTTGGCCTTGCGATGACCCTGAAACCTCCCGCGAAGAATATGTTACTATTTTTAAATGGAAAATTCCATTTTTTATTACACATTCTTGTAACTGACACTCAGACGTTTTCAAAACGCTGCTGTCCCCTGCCTTTCGCACCATCCGCTATCGAGATATGAACCATAAATTTCGATGTGTCCATGTCGCCGCCATTAGCGTTATCCGTTGTATACTACGGGGACACATAAAGATGTTTTTTTATAACGCTACTACTGGTATGGCATTGTCGAAACACAAGGTCACACTTTCCCAATGTTTAGCTAATATTGCTTTGTCGAATTCGAAAATTCATGTCACGATAGCGGATGCGAAAAGCACAAGCTTATAGTATTTCCAAAGCCTTCGAGTGTCGGCAACAAGAATATGCGATAAAGGAAGGAGATCACCACTTAAAAATTTTCATCTCGATTTCGCTGGAGATAACCGGAAAGTTAAATGTCGTGCAATTTTTATAAAACGTTTTTTCGTATCATTCATGTTTTTCGTAATATTTGAACGATTCCGTATACAGGAAGCTCACAGATTTACTACCCAGCGTTTCTCTCGCAAACGATAAGTACGAGGAAAGAATGAAAGAGGAGGAAGATGAATGGTTCATTCAGCGTTGAGCTATATATTCATGATAATATCTTTTTCGCAAGTAAAAAAATGTGCATTTTGCAATTGCATTATTTTCTTTAATAGAAATCATTTTTTTTTTTCTTTTTTATACATCGGACCCTCTCGTCATATTACGTGGAAAGGTATTAGGTAACATGATCGAAAACTGATTAATTTAAAAGATATTTTATTTCTATTATATTAGATATATTATTGTTATTTGTATTACTATTATCACTATTATGAGATATATCAGATACATTATTTTTAACTTTGTAGAATATCATGTATAAGACAAAGGAAACATAAATACAAGAGCACCGTATTACGTCTGTCTTTTCTTTCGCATGATATTCTGCAAAATTAAAATTAAAATATCTTTTAAACTAATCAGTTTTCGACCATATTAGCCGAAATATATTTTTACGTACAATGGCGAGAAATTTCGATGTATGAAAAACAAAAATTTCCGTTTTAAAGAATAGTGCAGCTTAAAATACACACCAATTTTTGCATTTATGAAAAAGATATTATCTTCAATACGTAGTTCATTTCGAACCATTTCTTCTCGTCTTTCTTTCTCTCTTCTCGAAGATTTGTAACGTGCAACATTTTAAAAAGCGACGAATCTTTTGAAAAAACTACTTACAAAAATAAATAAGCTTATTTCACTGTATTCGAAAAATCTTTTCTGAAACTTTCGTATACGCATAATCTACGGCACGAAATAATAGGTCAATATTTCTTATCAATTAGTGATTGCGTCTCTAAACTCTCAATTACGAAAGAAAATAAATAAAGAAAAATCATAAAAATCATAAAAACGGAAAATAGTAGTCTATTCGCTTTAATAAATATACTTATCATATAAAAAGAACAGCAAAAAGAGAAAAAAGATATTTCATTCCAAATATTCCAAGGAAGAATATAAAGAAGAAGGCAAATATGTTTCCAATAGTATAAAAAGGAGAAAAGGAAGAGATGAAAGAAACACAGGTTCCTCTTATATAATCAGTCAGGGAAATTGTTTGAATAAACAGATCGAAATGCATAAAAATTCCACACTTGTCCGTTTAAGTCCTTTCTTTCTCCATTCGACTCGTTCATTTATTCGAATCTTCGCAGAATCAACGATGTGCAAGCGGAGAAAATTAACTTCGTAAGAAGTTAAACTTGCACGTTCGGAAGTAGGTATGATTGCATTAAAGCCGCTGAAGGAATCCGTGTAAATTGGAAAAAGTCCCGGCGCGTGATTCTTTTCTTGATTTGTGTCCTGCGTTAATCTTCGAGGTCTTGTCCAAAGGAATATTTTAATAATTTTCAGCAATGGTGAAACGAGATTGCTACGACAACCTGTTTTGTTTGATACAACAAAAAACAGAAAACAGAATTTCCTAAAGATCCTATTCTAACGAATATCATGTTTTCTTCTTTTCAAAACAATCAGATAAAAAGATTTTGTAGCAGGCGATCAAATTTTCTTCGAATAAAACATAAGAGACTCGAACATCGTATTCGTCTCTATGGTTTCTTATGAAAATTGGACATAAAATAGGTGAATATATAAAATGACTAAATAATTAAAAACGTCTGTAATCGTGCGTCAATGTGGATTGCACGACAGTGATATATAAAATATTTCTCAACTTTGATATTAATTTTCTTTGAATTTAATTTTAACATAAAAGCAGATGCTCATTATTTCACATAATTACTCGTAGAACAAATGTCGTTTTCTTTTATTCTCTTATCAAAATTAAACAAATTATACTGATACGAAATAAAATACAGACAAAAAGTTTGCTTATTAAAAATACTTAAATGTTTACTTAATAAAAATTCACCTTTATCGAACTCAGTGTAGCTAAATTGAAACAATTGATAGAAGAAAAATAATATAAGAAACTAATAAAATATCGTATGAAATGTTCCCTGGTTGGAAAGACTTAGATATTCAAAAATTCTATTCAGCAATTCTACTTTAAAATATATTACGGTTATGCCTCAAAACTTCCTTTCTGCTACAAAGTATTGTATTGATCGAATTCACATTTCCAATTCCACCGTATACTGTTAAAACTACAACTCCCTTTTCTCTCTTTTAATTCTCGTCAAACATTCCGCGCAACGCACAATCTGATCAAGAATCTTCGTATCGTTGAACCTGCTATAGAAATTGCTATAACAAACGCGTATAGCGATTCGCAGGAGTTACGTGGCTGAACACGAAGAACGTGCAAGCGAAATTACGATTTCACGTGTGACGCTGAAACTACTTTATTTCTTCGCTACGAGACTACGTAGTCAGTGAATTTGCTGACATTCGACAGTCATAAAGTTTTACACGAAACACTATAAATGCAGTGCAGAGAAACGACATTTTTTTTAAACGCGCTATCGAATATATACAAACTGATACATTGAAAAAGATTAAACGTCGTATGGTGAATTAGTTGTACATGTGATGAAGGTGTTTATCTAAATATATAGAGTGTCTCATTTTAGTCGATCGACGCAAACGACTCCTAAACTGTACGTTATCCGAAAAAGTGCTTCAAATAAAACTCGCTTTGTTTCAAGGATGGTATCTTTTGATGATCGTAAACCTTATCTAGGTGGACGTGCTTTCGAGATTTCACGGTGACCTCTGTTTTGTTTGTGTAGAACTATACGCGTTTTTATGCATCGTTCGATGCATTTTTTAATTCTCTACAGAAAAGAAATTTATTGTGAAATTTATCATATGAAAAACAAGCAAGGATAACGCAGAGCTTTTGCGTTTATGTTATCCTAGTCTTTCATACATTCAACTTGATGAAATTAACACTGAAATATCTTTTAAACTATGCATTTTCAAATACAAGTGCCTTGATGCTTGTTTACATAATATTAAGAACTGCATTAAATGGCGTAGGAAAAAATGTATATGTCCATTTAAAATGACAAAGATCAACGTGAAGTCTCGAAATCGCCTCCATCTAAAAGAATTTGGTGGTTATCATAAGGCATCGGCCTTGAAACAGAGCATGCTTTACTTGAAACAATTTTTCGGATAACGTAAAATTTAGAAGATAATATACAACAGTTTAGAAGATTCCCTGTATATTCATATAGATATAAATTGACAATGCGACATTTACTATTTTAACCGATATAGTAAATAATTATGCTCCCGTGATATTAAATTATTCGAGTGGTATTGCGTATCTCGTTAAATTCATTTTTGCTTAAATTAATTAAATGGGAAAAATCAATACATGAATTCATTATATGATATTAATGAATAATTAATTATGTTGGCATTTCTCGTAACTATATTGTAATTCTACTGACAGAAAACAAACAACGGAACCGTCGTGAGCATATGGTGTTTTATTACGGTAGCTAGCTGCGATAAGTCCAAAGTAGCGTTAAATAGGCGAGAATAATATTTTGAATTTACCGTGATCTTACGCGAGGAAAATGATAAAAAGAGAACAAAACTTTATTCTCTTAATTTGATATCAATTTCTTGTGTCCATGATAATTTATTTTTACATCAGAGAAAAATTCAACGAGGAGAAGCAGATTAAACTATATGGTTACCACACTCTAAGTTACTTTATCTTCACCTCCAGTACTCGTGTATTTCCAAAACATTCAATCGTTAACGTGCCTCTTCCTAGATATAAGGCAATAAATCCCGCGATACGCTACCGACATTATGGGAAACTGTAGGCTCGAACTCGAAAGACTCGAACCCAAGTAAAACAGTGCCCGTCTCTCGGTTTTTAAATCCCAGGAAACAACTTGAAGGAGAACTGAACTCTTCTGAAAACACCTAGATAACCCCTCCGGTGATCCCTCAATCACAGCCAGCTTCCCACGTTGCGGAGCAGTCGTATCGATGTAACGCAAGTAAGAACGTTGTTGCGCAAACTTGCGTAAACTTTGAAACGATTCAAACAAGTCCGTAAACAGAATGCATAAGAAAGCTATCGAGCATGGACGAGAAATCGCGCGTAGGAAACTTAGAAAAGCTCATTGTAGCGCGAAACGGTCACTTTTGTGCATAAGTGTATACGTACTCGCTCAGCGTTACATCGTGACGAAAAAGGATGAGAAATATGAACTGCTGTTCGTATTTTTATACAAGGTTAGCTGTCAGAGATAGACACAGTACGATGTAATACGCAATACTCATCAAACGATTAAGACTGACAGACTGAAGGCTCGTATGACGCGAGCCGATACCTAAGGCTCGCCCAGACACGTCCAGTAATTTAGTCGAGTGGCGAGTAATTCAGTAACACATCATGCGTGAACATTAAAATTTAGTCGAATAATTTAGTAAAATGGTTTACTCCAGTGATATCCATTCCGTTAGATTTTTCCGAATTCAATTGAGAAGTCTTGGGACAAGATAGATAAGTCAGTACCAACGTATCATCAAAATTAGAAGAAGAAATTTGGTGAATCACTGGAGATTGTTGAAAGACAGTTCTCCGTGAGAAGCTTTTCATAAATTCCAAATTGCTAAAATTGTATAAAGCAATGAGATATAGTAAATACAAACGAGAAATTTAACGTTATCGTACATTTTTAACGTGAGATACGTTTTATTTACTTTTCTATTTATTTTATTTTACCTATTTATTTCGAGATTCCATAATCTCTGTTATTATGCAAACTTCCAAACGAGGTAACAATTCTCAAAGGTTTTTATAATTTCCTAATCGTTTCAAAAGTTCCTCTCATTTTCTGTAAGTGTTCTAACAATTATGAACGTAGTATATGTACGTTTCCCCCACTCAGCAAACAGAGATGAAGAAACAAATTGAAAAATACAGAGGAACAACCGCGTAAACGTCCATGTAAACGCGAGGACGACGGACGAACTTTTCTTTTCGCCATCGTGGTGAAAACAAAATTCCTGAAAGACCTATTCACGGTGACGTTTTAACCGTGCGGCCCGGTAATGAATCGACGACGAACGACGCGCGTCCTCTTTTCAATTTTTAAAGGGCGAAAGTTGGCGTGGCTTATCGCGCGACGGCTCGTTCAAATAGTTCGTCCAATGGGACAGTTAGTGGCAATATCCTATCGCTCGTTCCAACCTTCCGCCGATAGTAAATTGATGGAATTTTTTCGAAACATGTTTTCAAATAATTTTCCGAGATGTGTTTTCAAGTAATTTTCAGAAACGTGTTTTCGAGTAATTTTCCAACAAATTTTCCTAAAATCTTCTCCGAATTAGTCGACTTATCTATTATTCATGTATATCGCTTACTATTAAAAAAAAAAGAATTCAAAGTTTTTGATAAAATGACCACGAATATGATCTTCTTATCAAATAGTACAATTTTATTATTTAAAATAACTCGATTCTTATGTAATAACTTATGTAAAATAACCGGCGCTGTTCTTCTAGAAAATACTTTGCTTTTGGAGTCCCAAAATTGACAATGTTTTAAATATATCACTTTCCTAGCGCATCAATGATATATGGAATTACGCTTAATTTTTTAGATGCAGCGTAATTTCTCCTATATTTTCCTCGTTGGTTTCGTGATCATCCCGTTGAAAAGAAATATTCACAGTGACATTTTGCAAATGTCACAAAATCGACAACTTTTTTTTTTTTTTAGATATACCACTCTTCTAGCAAACCGACGATATATAACATTAATCATTCTTGGTTGTTTCATAACCATCCATTGAGGAAAAAGGTTCACTGCGTTTGAGCTTCGTAATACCTATTAACGTTCCTACATAGAACATCTTGTCATTAAACGTTCTCTTCGCTGCAAAGTCAAATTAATCAAAGTGCATCGCGACAGAAAAGATAAACTTTTTTATAGGTTGGTTCTCGGTCGTGCTATTCAAGGTTGATCATGATGTTGATAGAACGACAACGATCGCGATAGAAACAGCTTTTAAATACTGCTTCTAGAAGATTAATCAAAGCGCACGAATTTCGTTTCCGCATCTTGAGCCGCGAAGAGCCGACACGCGACTGAAAAAGAAAAGCAATTCGTAAATTGAACTCGCGCGAAGAATAGTCTTCGGGCGAGTGCTCTCGATTCGGTGCCTCGCCTCGTCTGGCCTGTTCAAGGGTTCTCGAACGTTTTGAGGGTGATGTGTTGTTCAGATACGGTAACAATGACAGAACTGAAAAAGAAGCAGCTTTTTATAGCAAAAGTGAATTGAAGCGAAGTTAAGTGCTTTCTTTTAAAAAGACATTGGAAAATAAAAGTTTTCGCTAACAGAAACAAGCTGAAGTTAAATTGTCTTTTCGATGGAAGTTGTTTGGTCTCGTATAACAAGAATAAATTGTAGTTCCAGGTCCGATGCATAAAATATAATAGAGGTTGTAATTAGACTGCGGATGTTATATTGTACGTTTATAGGAAATTTAAAGGTACGGAAATGTACAGAATATGCATAACGTGTAGAAATATACTAAATAACCAACACAGTAAATAAAACGAATCTATTTATTACATCCCACTTCTCCGGTTATGTTCATGAAATAATAATAGTTGTCGTTCGCCATCTAATTTACTTTAATTTAAGATAATTATAATGTATTATCTTGGATTGGATACAATGGATTTCTTGAATTAAATTTTCTATCCTACAAATTTATTGTAAATCTACATTTCTGTGGTATGTATGCTTATTCCCCAGAGACTCATAAATAGGTAGTTATAATTCTATGAGCGAAAACAAAGATTATATTCAGCAGAAATTCCCTAAAATCTCTTAATTACTGGATACGGTGTATCCCATTTACTCTAATGGAATGCAAGTTTAATTATAAAGAAAGCACTCAGAAGCAACAGATTATAGCCAGGAAGTAAAATTTGGCACGATTAATAATTACATCAAAATTTTAACTTGATTTTCAATGACCATATACAAGTACGCTAATTCCTTCCTCAGTCCACGTAACAATTTCCAATATGCGTTTCAAAAAAATTCAACATTTTATGCCTTTACGTTACGTAAAAAATATTCTACACTTCGTACTTAGAATTTTATTCTTGATATTTCGCATTTTTATTCCCTCTGCCTATTAATGGATACATTCATTCGAGCAATAACAGCGTCCTCGATGATTTTCGATATTCTTGCTCGGTCGAGAGACTGGTAAATTTAACAGAAGTTAGTGGAAAAGTTTGTAATTATCTTGTTTCCCTTATTTCAATGTTTTCAGAAAGGCGGGATCGTTCGAGAGTACCATTAACAGCTGTAATAAAATAGAATGGCACAATCTTCTCCGAGCGCGGAAGAAATATGAAAGCGAATTGACCGTGATCGGCAATAGGCATGGCGAAAAGGCGATAGGCACGGCGAAAAGTCGATGCGCATAGGCGAAATACGATAATTGTTGCTTGAGAATCGCTCGCTACGTTTCAGACAATTACCAGGGTATATACGTTGGTTTTTTTGCCGCATTAGCGGAGCCTCGTTCCTATCAACGTTTATTGAAACCACATTTCTGCGGATAAATTGAATGTAGCATCCGAAAAGAAACCAACTGGCACAATACACCTCTCATAATTATTCGAAAAATGTAGATTTTATGCTTCACTTCGTTTTTGCTACAAAAATTAATTCGCTGCTAACTTAACATGTACACGACTGGATCAGCGTAATGTCTTTATTTCAGACGTACGATGATCCAGCGCGGATTAAGAGTTGTTATTGCATATTTCTGACTTGAAAGGCAGTTTATTTCTAAATTAGAAATAATAGAATTGAACAGAATAGAATAGAACGAATAACAGGATATGAGTAAATCTGAATGAATAAAGCTGAGCTGACAATTAATTTCAAGAAAATGATTGAAATCGTATTTGCCATTTTCTTATGGAGTTAGTAAACTGTAGATTTTTATTATTTATCAAGATATTTCTAGCATCGGTATAATATAATCAAATGCGCAGTTCAGTTATAGATATGTTTGAATCAATGTCACAAATCATATATTCGCATAAAAGAGTCTTCTTTCACGTGATTTACGGTTTACAAATTAAACAATTTGACGATAAAGCATTTCTCACGCTTGATTTGAAAATTTTGCAAGACAGTTTTATCATTACATTTTAAGTTTTAAATATCCATTTTATCGCTTCATATGTTCTAATGTATGTATAGTACACAGCTATAACAATAATAATAGCTGCGATTTTATAACTAAATTAAATCGCCTAAAAAATAAATAAATGTCTAGATGCCTTTTATCAATAGTGTACAGAAAAATGTGACAGAGTTGTGAGATTATTTTCCACGCATAAATTTACAAACAACAAATATAAAGTCGATGTTTTTGATGTTAAATATTTATTCGAGAGATTAAGTGAAATATTACATTTTACACGATTTTAACAACAGAAAATGTTCCTTGTTATCTCTAGTTAGTACGTATGCAGGATTTTATGATAAACGTGTTGAAGCATTGCAAAGATATGTTGCGAGGTAAAAGCAATTAACGTGCATGTTTCGAAAGTTATATGAAGACAAATCTCAAAAGCAGTGGAAATAACATCGTTTGGAAAAAAAACGCTGCAGCTAGTCGCTTTTGATCTTGATATATTTTCCCCTCTTCGAGAAGCAGAATACGCTCAGAAATTGATTACGAACCAATGTACATACATATACATACATACACACATATAACTAAGCTTATGTAATATTATAAATATGTTTTTATAAAAGCAATCAGTACACGCGTGGCAAGAACAGCACTTTAATTAATAATCATCATCCATATTTCTCGAAATTGTTTACCTATCGTATTTCAACTGTACGAAACCAATATTTTAGATAAACTGTAATCGTTAATCTTCATATCCACGCGTTCCTTTTAGAAGGGATATACTTTATGGAGATACCGTACGTTGCAATTTTAATTATTAGAATGAATTTAATACAAAATTCCAACATTTCCATTCTTCGCTTTGCAAAAGAAGAAATTAGTTTTACATACCACTGGCAAGAAATATTTGCGCAAGACACGTCTCTACTGATGTTCAGCATTCTTCGAAGCATACTTGTCTGACTTTGAATAAAAAGAGTTAATGAAAGGAAAAGGAAGATATTCTTAAAATATATTAATAAAATCTGAAGGTATAAACGAAAATTGTAGATTACAACCTGGTTGTAATGTAAAACACGAAGTTTCGTTTCTACATTTACGTAAGATATTCGATTTGATCTTCTTTTTTTTTATTTCAGTACTAACAGCTGCAGATTATAGGTAGATGAACATTCTCAAATATTCCTTCTATAAATTTTCTATTCGTAACCGTAACTTCAATACCACTGATGAGAAGACCTTAAAGAAGTCCAAATCGATCCTTCTACCTACTATACATTCAATTACACGTGAAGACCCACTTACAATATCTCATACTAACTTTTACAAAAAAGCTTTGTCGTGTCATAATATTCTACAACACTTCTACTAAAAGATAAACTCGTCCTCTCTCTCTTTCTCTCTCTTTCTCTCTCTCTCTCTTCTTCTTCTTCTTCTCTGTACATCTCTGTATAATTTTATAACTAAAGTAGGAGGGCTGTGACCCCTGCTAAAAATAACTTCCGTTTCCTAGGTAGATTTCTGATATGAACAACTTCAAAGAAGCTAGAAACTGTCAAAACTTGAAGAAGGCTAAACGAAACGAGATTGAAAACGCGACTTGCATGACATTTTAATTCCTACGTTCTCGACGAAAAAAATAATCGAAAATCGAACGGTTCTCCATCAAACATATATCAATTTGATAAAGAATGACATCAAACGCGAATCTCTAAGGTCGACGGCAATCCCAATTACATATGCGTGGCAGAAAAACGTTGCATAGAAACGTTGCAGATGTTGGCTATTCTTTTTATTGTCATTTTACGTGTATAAATCAATTGGTAACGCTCGCAATTAATTGTTGCTTCATTTTAACATGAAATGTCTTACCCGCCTTATAAGTTACTCCGACCTGGTGAGATAGTCAATTGACGACAATTGATGCGTTTGCGTGACATCGAGAGAAAAAGGTCGGCAGTGAAACTCGGCAGGTGATAGTACCGTGCAATGTCCGGTCACATACGACAAAAAGCAACTAAGCGAATCGTGGACTGGGAAACCCTGACGCGATTTATTTGCCATACTTAGACCTCTCAGATTACCGTCTGTACATCGTTCGCTACAAGATCACCTGGCCGATTCGGAATTTAAAAGATTTGAAAAGATCGATGGTAACATTACCAATTTTATTTGGTCAAAACCAGCATATTTTTCTCGAGAAGAGTTCGCAAATCGTCCGAGAAACAGTGTAAATGCATAGAAAGTGATGAAGATCGTGTCCAAGATGTAACTGTATTCTTGTTTTTCCTAAATAAACAACAAATCTACTACAGAGAAGAATTATATCACAAAGTAATTCATACACCTATTATACATGTACAGGGTAGATTACGTTCTGAAAAAATGATCGTCGAAAATAAATTAGTATCCAAATACTTTTAAGCGGCAATGTATTTGTCTGCTGAATACCGAAGGACCGAAAGTCAGTTTCAGCGAATAGTAGTCGGATGCCAAATCACGGATACAGGAAGCTGGGACGTGCCTGCAACGTGACAAAGGCAACGAAATTGTTCGCCGCGGAATCGGAAATAATAAGGTCCCGGGGGATTAATTTTTTCACGGCGTGCATTCATAAAGAGGGGAGCCTCCCTCTCGGAGGAACACGACGCGGCGCACCGCGACGAAATTAAAACAGAAAGGTTGGCACAGCGTCAAGGGAGCACACCCATGGGTAATTGAGCGAAACAAATTCGACGCAACGTCGTCGAGTTACCGCAGCCCGCCGCGGCAAGCGATGTTTGGCCGCTCGTAGAAACAATGATCGCCTGTTACGAGCTACGAATTAGCCATCTTTGTCCACCGTCAAGCACATGGCAACATTTTAGCCCTTCGCGTTTCCTGCGCGCTAAAACGAAAGGAAGAAGGTGAAACAAACGGAATCAAACCACGATAAAAGTACTACCCTTCGTTGTGAAATATTTCACACGACCTTCGGTAAGTAATTAGGCTAGTGGATGGACTCAAGTAGGTGGCACATGGGTCCGAACATTGGCTAACTAGATTCGAACTTCTTACTGCGAACATTGTAAATATTTATTAACGGGAAATATTCGTTTAGTGCAAATTAAATACAAATAATACCGGACGAACAAGACAGAACAAGGAAAACAAAGACAATAAAATGAAATAGAGAAGATAATAATTAATACAGATAATTGAGAACAGTTATTACACGTAATAACGATGGCTGGTTCGAAAACTGTTATAGAATCGTGAAGAATATCAATTTTATTACCAAGCTTGTTGGCATACACATTTGGCTAATATGATTAAATTTAATAAATTATTTTAATTAATTGAATCATAAGTGGCACAGCTGTTGTTGTACAAAAAGCATTAATGAAAATCTGAAAGCTCTGCAAGGTGTACAGATTTTAAGCAGCTTGAATATTCTCGGATAATTTAACACCAGTTAAGACATTACGAATAAACGAGATGTCACGTGCGGCATGCCTCTGTTCAAGCGTATCTAACGCTAACGTTAACGTATCTAAGCTAGAAAGAACAGATGCATATTTTTTACGATCAAAAGACACGGGGTCATTGCGGGATTAATATGTCTCGCTGGTATCCTTAAGAATTTATGTTGGACACCTCCGATAACGGAACATAAGCACCGTTGGTAAGGAGACCAGATAACGCAACTAAACTCCAAACGGAGACTTATTTATGCCTACTTCGAGAAAAAAGAAGCAGTTCTTTCAAGTAAATTCAAACTCAAACGCGATAAATTTGAACCCTCTATGAATACTAGAAGAAATGATGTATTATATCCGAAAACATTGAAATGTACAAACGGTACAGTAAATTTTATTCGACGCTTTCATCATGCGAATTTACTATATTTAATACGTTTTTAATGAAGAAGAAAGTATAAACATACTTGTTTACTTTAACTTTCTCTTGTTTACCTACCTACTTATTTGAAGAGAATCTCGTTATGTCGGCGCTCAAAAAATATCAAAGCATATCTGTCGATATTTCAATTAATAGAAATCTACTTCTCTTCTGATAATTTAAAATCGTAAAAATCATTTAGATGAACTTTAGTGTACTTTTACGTACGTTAAAATTTCTTTATGCAGAATGTGTGTGTGTGTGTGTTTTAAGCAGCCTCGATATTAAATATCGGAATCATTTTATTTTGTTGTTTTACTAATAAAGTTACAACAGACGGGCGTTTTGTTACCTCGAGTTCAGGGTACGAACTTTGCAACGTTCAACGGTGAAAATCGATAAATAAGGTTTGTACTAAAAATATAATCCTCAGTTTTTCCGACACGCGAAGTTGCTCGAATAATTATTGAATAATGAACGACGTTATAAGCCAACGACCGGCAGCCATATATTTTGAAACTATTACGCTTCGAACAGCTTAAGTCAGAAACACATAACGTGTAATAAAATTAAGAAGCTAGAATTCACCTGATTCTTTAATACACTTGAAAAAAGTCGGTACACTACTGCATAAAGGTTACGGATTATCCGCTTTAAATTTTAAATGTATGAGTACACAACTAAGCGAGACAGCGATATACGTATAATACAGGTAAGTACTTTCGATTTTAATCCTTTGTAACACCTTGTGACCTACAATTAGAAATTATATAGCTATGTCAAGCTATGTTATAGCTATGTTTATTCCAGCCAAGCGTGATTCTTTACATAAAATATTTATGAAAAGATTATCTAAATAATACTTACATTATCCTATTTGGCTAGATATTATTTTGAAAAAATAATACGTACACGAGAAATACACGAGGGATTATTTTGCTTGGAATTGTTCCATTATTTAGAAATAATGTTTCGTTTTATTCGATATTTAAAAAATAATATAATTTTTTACTTTATTTGACATTTTGTATTTGAATAAACGTTTCGTCGAATGATCTTCCGAATAATTTCTGATGCGATAATGTCAATTGACAAATTCGTCAGGTATAATTTTCAGTGTCTTATGTACACAAGTTCGGACAAATATTATTGGAAGGTACATAAAGTTAAAAACAATTTTGCAAGAGCATATGCCGTTATTGTAAAATAATTCTACATTATTTATGACTCGGATGTATACAAAATATGATACTTGAAATTCAGTTAAAACGAAGCATTATTTGAAAATGATTTATTTAATTTTAACACAGAATAAATTACTTTGCCTATGCTATCTCTAAAATAGAAATAATAAAATAATTGAAAAGATTTGTTATATCAAATCATTATTTTTTATCTGCATTTCAAATAAAATTCCCAAAAATTCTAAGCCTAATACCGTTTTATTATCGATCGGATTATCTATCTCAATTCATCGTTAGGCATCAACGTATCAACTAAATATATTTAATTAAACTAAACTACAAAGACAAATAGAGATTTAAAAATACATCGGATATTTTGCTTTAATCCCAATACCAATAAATTCCAACGCCAGTAATACCAGTAGATTGTCCAACAGAAGAAGAGAATCGAATTATGTACCTTCGTTTAAACTTCTGTGTGGTAGCGTGAGCTGTTCGTGAAATACTCCTTTGATTACTACAATCGACAGCAACTGCACACGTCAATTATTAAATACCCTTCCTATACATCCAGCCTTTCTTGTGATATTCCAGCCGCAGTGAGGGATGAAAAAATGAGGATAGAAGCGCGCAAGAGAAAACAGTAAGCAGAGAAGAAAAGAGGAATCAGCGAACGCAAAAGAAGAACGAAGGGTGAAAAGAAGAGAGTGGAATCGAGATAGTTGTCAGGTTATCGGTAGTACCAGTCGGATGCGTTATGAGGCTTCCATGTGAATTTTCAAGCCGCTGCTGAATTCGCATTTTCCAGCTGAAAAATGATGCGTCGCATCCGCCGATGCAACCTGCTCCTCCGGCTCTATATCTGTTTGTTCTGTATCCACGTGTGTGCCGATGGATATTTACGCTTGACCTCGAGTATGTGTGCGTTCATCTATCTGCATGCACGCTCATATTTCCCAGCATCTTCATCCACTTATCGTCATACTTACATGTACGGGCATTTCGAAGATACACAGCAAGATCGGTGCGTGCTGCGTGCGTGTGAATGTAGATAGTTGACTTGTCGTTCGAGCACGAACACACTCGAAAACCCATCAACGCCGTACGAGACAGAAATTACCAGCGTCGATTGCAAGCCACCGCTCGCGGGTTGAAAACAGACCGACGAGCGAGACGATCGAAGCTGGAAGAATAGCAGAGACGTGCGGGAAAGAATGGAAGAAAGAGAAGAGTGGTGGTGAGAGGAGATAGAGAGGGAACAAGTAGGAAGTCTATTCGTGCCTGCTTCATTAACGGAGGCAAGGGCACCGTGGTTGAAAGAGATTGGAAGGTCGGCTGCAAAAAAGGGAAAAAACTGGAAGAAAGACAGGCCTTGAGGGGAGAAAAAGACGACCAG
Organism: Bombus flavifrons; assembly: GCF_040668555.2. Taxonomy (NCBI): domain Eukaryota; kingdom Metazoa; phylum Arthropoda; class Insecta; order Hymenoptera; family Apidae; genus Bombus; species Bombus flavifrons. Next base: position 888,330 of record NC_138443.1, read on the forward strand.
GTCGTGACGGTCAACTCGTGTTTCGGCTTAGCCGGCTCGCGATTGGGTCGAAGATATAACCGCGAAAACGTGGCCATACAAGCGGACCAAGGCTTTCGAGAACCTAAAATTACCTCCGATTCTTTTCGTCGATACTTTCTGATGATGCAAAGCGGTTGAGACTTAGTTTGCTTTTGATATTCCGCGTGCGAATGAATAATAATAGCAAAGACGCAGAGGGGATAGAGGTGCACGGGTTTAGGGAACGATTTAATTGTCGCAACGTTGGCGGAACGTCGAGAGAGTGTGTAGTCATCTTGTTACCGCTGACTGACGTCGCGAAACATCAACTTGAATTCTATCGAGGGAGTAATTCTATCGAGCTAGCGCAACTTGACGCGAATAACGTACATACGTGCTAATTAAAATGGGTATTTCTTACTTAATCGTACAATCTCCCCTTCCGGTGTACTCCAATTCTCGGATAATTTATATAATTATATAAATATTGACAAATATTGATAAATTGACAGATCGTCAAATTTGTCTTAGCTGAACCATTTTTAGAGACTATCGTTAAGTTACGTATTCCGCTACGTTAGATCGATAACATTGGGTACGGTGCTAAAATAGTAACAGGTTTCAGACGATTGAAACCATATGTCACAAAAATATTTCAATTAAACTTCGTCCTTATCTATCTATGTTAAACTACTATTAATAAAATGATACAGATAATATAAATTATGACTAATATCGAAATATATGATATAAGATTTACATTAGCGCTTTATTGAATAATAAATTACCCTACCTTTTATTCCAATTATTAGAGATGTTATTAAAATAAATGTAGAATAGCTACTCATTCATATAGCTACTTTTTTTGTAGCATCAATTTACCTGTCAACTTATGTATTATTTGTTAGTTAAATTATTAATTATGTTTTTAATTTATTTAAAGCAAAGAAACACGAGTATCTTTTTACTTTTATAACGCAGGTTATTACTCCAGCAATGCGTCATAGTTTCTCAGAATTAAAATTCATTTTTGACGCAGCCCATTCTTTCCTTAAATATTTAATTAAACCAGACTGAAACTCGTGAGTTTCCAGTCTTGGAAACGAAATTTTTCACGATTTACGCCCCATATAACTCCATAAACGTTTCCTTAAGTTAACGTTATAGAAATTGGGACAACGTTCGCAGACATTTTCGCACGTTACATCCGTCCTTTAACCGAGCCCTGAATTTTAAACGTCCCCGCCCCAATAGAACAGGGAATTAACTTTGCACCGAGAAAGTCAAACTCGGACGGTTTCGGATTATCCTTCAGGATGTCCATATGTGCAATATACATGCATGCTGATTTATGATTCTCTCTGTAATGGGGGTGAATTACCGACACCATTCGCCGCCATAAATCTTCGTGGCTTAAATGAAACTTTCACTACGCTTAATTATGAGCTGAAATTTTCTTTCAGCTCAGAAAGTTGCCTCTGATTTCATCAGCCTCAGCGAGATAAAGTACTAAAACGTATTAAATTTTCTTGTGTCACCAGATATTGCTCTCTCTCTCTCTCTCTCTCTCTCTCTCTCCTTCTTTCCGTTAAGACTGTACCTACATTACACGAAATAAATATATTTTTTCTCCCCAATCTTGTTATTCGCTGTTCTTCTTCGTTCCTCTCTTTCCGGTTTCTTCTTTCCCTTTTTCTCGCTTTTTTATCTCGGTCGAGGAGCCAGCTTTTTCCGGTTTCTCACCAGCCGGAGTTTCGTTTAAGATCGTAAACACCGCCGAGGCACACCACCAACATTTTTTAGCATTTCGAAAGGGTTTTCAAATCGTTCCACGCACTCGGTCGAGTCTTTGACGTTGCATTAGCCGACTCGTTTTTATGAGAACTTTCTTTTACCATGAACACAATAACTCTTTCTTCGCGAATGGTGTGATTCTTTAGACATATGGTCACGGTTTGCGTTATGCTCCTTTCTTCTTGTCTCTGCGTATTTAAATTTCTGTTCTTTTTCTCCTCCTTAATTTTTTTCGGTAGTGGTTATTGTTTCCCCTCCTTTCCCAAATGTAGTATCATTAAGGAAGTTTCTCGCAGTTAGCTAACTTAAGTCTCCGTGTTTGAAATATTTTCTTTCTTTCGGTTTAGCTATTACATTACACTTTCTCGAAATTACTTTCTTATTCTTACCTTCGAAGGGAATCTGAAACAAACATTTCAAGATAAGTACTGGATGTAACAGAGCAAGGTATATGTAGATAAAAATAATAAACTGAACTATTTTAGTATTGCTAAACTTTTCAGTATGCTTTCAAATAGATTTATGTATAAATATTTAAATAGTAATTAAGCTTAATTTAGTATGGTTACCTTAGTTGGTGCTGTTGATCAGCAGATACATAATTAGATAATCATTAACTAGTTAGCGAGTTAGTACAATTTTGTACAATTTTATAGACGACAAAGAAAGTCTATCTCTTTCAGTAAACTTAGAGTTTTCTTATATTGTGTTTTATTAGAAGTGATTACATATTCTTGCATATTTTTAAGTTGCGTCTTGCGTCTTCAAATTTGCAGCAGCAAAGTTCGATGACACTGTTGGTGTTGCAATGTTCATAGAGTTTGGGATTCTGTTTTTTTTCTTTGATAAAGCACGAATTCATTTCTTGTGAAAATGTCATGTATATTTTAAAAAGATTATTTTGTCTCTCTTTTCAGTTTATCTCGATGAAGGTTTTTGACTTACTTTTCATTCTAATAGTTATTTCAATTTTTTTTTTTAGTTTTTTGTAGCCAATAATATGTTTTTATATATCATAATTACCGCTATTTTGTGGTATAGGTTAGACCGTTAGGTTTCAATTAACCATTCGGACATCAAACTTTAATACAGAAGTTCAAATACGAATCCATAACAAATAATCTCGTAGAGCATTCACGAACGCAACTACGAATACACTACGATGAAATGGTTTTCGTTATATTCACGAATAAATGAAAAAATCGCCTGATACAAAAGCTAACTAATAAAAAAAGCATCTTTGCGTAAATAAAAAAAGAGTTACGAACGCAGAATTCGCGCACGTTTAGAATATACATAGCCATAAATCCAGCGTAAAATCAATAGCTCAATATCAAAACCCTCTCGATTGTTGCCTGCGATGAAAAAGAATTTTCAATACGCAAGCAATCGGCACGACATTTTCGTACAGGTCTAACAGAGTAATTGAATGCGTTCTAGCGCATATTCTGTCGGAGGAAATCGACATATGTATACTGACTGTTCAAAATATTCGAATTACGTACCTGTTCGTCAAACTATTTTACGGCACAATACTGAACAATCATCGATAAATTATTTAGATAATATTTAATGGCAGTATATTAATTAAAATATTTCAATCTCATAGCTATTACATCTATACAAATTATCCTTTTGTAGAAGCGGATAATATAATTTCATCGTATTCGGAGCAAATAAAATCCATTCATAAGAACGATTTGTCTTTCATACTATAGGACATGAACATTTCATGAAATTTATTCCAAATTCCCTGTATCCACGACTTAGTTATTTGTTATTTAATTGATGCAAAATATCGTTCGGAATATCTTCTGGAAATCGAATTCCAAAAGGTACACGAATTCGATGGAATCTACTTAAAATCAAGTTCACGCAATCGAAACTGAAATATTAAAATTTAGGTAATTAATAGTGGGATAAGAAACTTTACAAGTAAAAAATGATCCGTGAAATCTTTCTTAACGCTAAATACTCGATTACTGAATTTATATAAGTGTGGAAGAAATTGCATAAAAATGATCGATCAGTGAACTGAAAAAGTGCGCTACAATAACTAAAAGAAAATCTTAACTAACATTAACATATTTTAGTTAAATACTCGTGTAGCATTACGATTTACTATCGGTATAGATATACATAAGGTAATAATATTAACTTTCAATATTTTCACGGAATATCGTCAACAGAAAGAAAACAAGCAGCTTCGAGGAAAACACTGTCACGTACGGTTGAATTAACGTCCCTGATTAATAATGTATAATCGATTCAACTTATCACTCTACCTATCTACAAGTGCGCAAATCCAAACGTCCGGATGTGACAAATTTCTTCCTCGAAAACAAAGTCCATAATTTTGGACGTTACTATACTTAAACTGTACAGTATATTTCAGGTCACGTACGTCTCGGTAAACGTTCTTTTCGAATCAAGATAGAAAATTTCACGGAATTGAAAGTAACATCCCCCGGATGGTATCAATACCTTTTTTTTCTTTTTCCCTCCTCTTTCCCTCTTTTTTTGTTCCGTCGCTAAAAATAGAATCATAGTCGGGCAAATAGAATGATACCAATCACGGTATTGTCGTGATAACGCGATTGCCCGTTATGAAGTTTTCGAACTGGCCCTTGCCCCCGCACCGCGCCGCCCCCAGCTATTTCATCGGGACAGATTTCCACCAGATGTTTCTACCAGGACGACATACCGAATGACTTCCACGCGGAAACACGAATTCATCGCATCAATGACGAGGATATCAATTTCAACGAAAAACTGCCTCTAGAAAATTATATTACGCGTATATGGCAAGAAAATATTTGCTTAAAACAGATTTATTAAATAAAAAGTCAAGTTTACGAATTAACAGATTTTTCAAAATCATTTGATCTTTTTTAATTTGATACATTAACGAACTCTTTAAAATGTCGTTTCAGATTTCTACAAGTGTTATGCATTAACAGATATTTTAAATGAGAGCTCAAGTTATCTTGTTTTCAAGCTTATTTATATTACCTTTATCTGAATTTTTTATATCGCCAGATTTATTATAATTACAAACTGCATTTTTTACTAGGCTTTTTTACTCGGATGTTTTTAATAGCCGGTGTCGGTGCTAAACTTTCTAACTTTTACAAATCGAAACGGTAGCGATATGGTAATGTTAAACCTTACAGTATTATTGTAAGACGCTTGATATTAAATATACTACGTGCTGTTGTGTGTCATTTTGTTAATAACATTACGTTGCACACAAAATATGTGAACAGATGCACAGATACATAATAAATTTTTAATGTTTCAATCTCTAAAAGTAAATTTTCCCAACGAAATTCCTTCTCAGACTATATGTGATTATGAGAAGAAATATCTTTCCATACATACATTTGGATTTCTCCTTTGAAAAGCACTGTTCGTATCGAAAAGCAGTATACATACATATGTATATAAAAATGTCACCATGTAAGTATGAAACGAAAAGGTGAAAATCTATAGCGACTGCAGGAAGAAGTTAAATCTGATACATCGATATAGGTGTCGATGTTTATTATGGAATGGCCAATGTGAAATTGTACCGTGAAATTCAAGATATTTTGAATCGATATTGTTCGCATAAATAGTAGATTTGAATCGTTGCTATATCCTGCATAATAAATTTTGATAGAAGTCGCCAAGTTTCCTAATTATTTAAGAAACGATGATAATCTTAATTTTGAAATCTATACTGTTATTTAACGTAGAAAAAGCTATTCGTATCGAGCGTAGGATACAATTCCCTTAAGCTAATACTGGTTTAATAAAAACGAAACTTTCCTAGTAATCGATACTAAAAAATGTAGGTATGCATTTTCCACGATTTTCGTCTCGTTCAAAATTACGTTTCTCCTCCTCTTTACTGGCACTTTGCTTCTTATTTTACGGGATCCTTTCCTTCAAAAGTACACAGTATATCAAACCATTTTTATCCCTCTTCGTCGCTTGGCCATAGGGTTATAACTTATAATATACGAAACGTCCATTCGAACATAGTCTTCTATAATGTTTGCCTCGCACTTACGTATTGGCAAATACAAAAGTATCGCAGAAATATGACGTAATATTTCTACCCGCGTCAGGATAAAAACTATTGCCGTTTGTTTCAAGAAGACATTATAGCTATGCTTATATCGTTTCTCGAATAACGTTAGGGTCTTTAACTTCATTCTTCCTGAATTTCCGTTCGTTTATGTGCCGTAGACGAAATTACACGTAATATTAACCTTTTTTTTTTGCACGTGGAGAAAACACGTGATATTAACCTAGCTACCAGCAAAAGAAAAAAAGTAATATCAGCCTCCGAGATGAGGAAAAAATCAAACTTGCGAACGAACAATAAAAATTTCTAGAACTCTCGACGTTTCATAGAAACGAGAGTTAAGACAATAATTAAAAAGCGTTACTTTTAAATGAGAGAATTCCTCTCTTTTGCGTTAAACGGTGAATATTTAAATCTTAATTGCGTAGTTGAGTTTAGATATGTATCCTGTCTGTGCACTCTTTCTTATCAAAATAAGGCAAAGACACAGAAATAAGACGAAGAAAGATGATGAAATAGGGAAAACTTTCTAAACTCTCCTTCAATCTCATAGAATTGGGGCAGATGTTCTAATACATTTATACGTAGAACGAAATCTGTTGATATAGAAAAATAAAAATAAACCTACTTATGAAGATAAAGCAACTTTAAGATCTTTAAAATATCATCACTTCCAGAATAAAAGGTCACCGGATCATGTGCTATTCGGAACTATTTAATATTGCCTAATGATATTTCGTTCTGTTTCTTATCTTTCCAGTTTCATAGCTATAAGTTACCCTAGTTAAGCGGGTCACATTGTACGTAAGCCCATATTTTGTTTACAAGGAATAAAAAAAAGCAATAAAACGGAAGCGTGCGCAACTCATACGTCAGTAATACAAGACATGCCGATAGGTACCTGAAAATTAAATTTTTATTCAGCTGTCTGCCGCAGGACATTCCAAACTCATCGTAATTCCTCACCTATATCCAATGTGACTGATCGATCTGACATCGGCTCTGGGACTGATAAAACTGGCGCTTTCAATAATGACAACTAATAGATATTTACATATATATCTTAAATCTACGTTTATCGTCGTTTTTATCGTTTTAAAAACGCGTTGTTTTTATTCGCACCATCTATATGTGCGGATAACAAAATATTATAAGACTGATACACAATGAATGTATATTTGTTCATTTGTTCATTATGTATATTTGTAAATGTAAAATATTTCGTTAAAAGCAAAACACAAGCATATTTACAGTTGAGCTTCGCTTGGAAATCTGCTATTGAACGCTGTTGATCGTTGTGTTTGAAAGCGTATAAAAGGTTCCGAAAGGGGAGTTAAATAGCAAAATGTTTTAGCGCAAGCAAGTTAAACGTTACGTTTGTACGATTTCTCATCAGACATATTTTTCTTTTAGTGTCCAAGAGAAATGTATAGGTAAATTTATTTTCTTCTTAGTATAATCATTATTTTTCTGTCGAAATACGTACGTACCCAATATGAAACACGTTGAATGTACGTAATGTTCATAATGGTGCTACTGATGATGATAATACAGAATTCTATTTATTTTGTGGCGGCAATTACAAGAGGGACAATAATAATGAAAAATGGGTTTAATGTCTTCATTGGGATCACGAAGAATGTGCTTTAAGTTATTCGCGTGTTCAACGTGTAGGAAACAAAAAAAGCTAATATAATATAAATCAAGAATATGGAAGACTCTTATATGTCATTTTTATTTAAGTTAATATTCATTTTTCATAGCGAAAATAATGTTCTTTGCGATTTCTTTACACATTTTCCAGCTGTTCCATATTAGATACCTCTTTTATAACTCGCCGCATTTAACTTCTTTTTTTACAACTTTTATCGTGACTTCAAGGTACTTAAACTTTTGCGCAGTTACCATACAAATGTCTATTTACTTTATCATTTTTTAACGTTAGTTTCATTGAAAAATGAACGTGTTTCACTTTTGGGGAAGCTCCAAAAATCAGGTGTTGCATATTACGTACAGTTTCTCTAAATGCATTTTGTGAAATTGCGGTTTATAAAACATTAACGTAAAACGGAGCTTATGTAAAATTTTCGTCTCTTTATACTTCTTATTCCATAAACTTTCTTTTGTCCGCCAGTGTATGAATGCGGATCAGCCTTGTGAAGGTTCTCACCTTCTCATCGATTATCATTTCCAAGGAATATTAAAATCCCTCTGTCAAACGTTTCGCGTAAACGACCGCATTCAATTCAATTTATAAGGTTTCATGTGGTGGGATTTTCTTTTTAAATGGGACGTACGAAATAATATTAAATATTGTGGTTCGCCTCGAGCATACCTTCGTACGTTCATAAATTTTGAAAGCTTTTTGCGATTTTTAGGGGACTAAAACGAATTTTACAATTTTTCGACATTTTAAAAAGTTTAGAAATTTTCATCCATTCGCTACCGATCGTATTTCATCTGATTTTTCCGTTTTCACCAAACGTTAAAGCAAACAATGAATGTAGTGTCGAACTGCAATTCGACGTATTCTGCGTTTTTCTATTGTTGTTGAAAGGGAAATTTTGTATCGGTGACCAGTGCTCCTCATGGTAGTGAATATGTCATACTTTGACAAATCTGATATATTTTAAACCACAAATTTTCAATCTTTTAAGTACTAAATTAATGAATATACATACAAACAGATAAAATTTTAACGCAAACAATTTTAATACTGGATTAAGAATTATAGAACCGATGTTTCGCTTAGCTCACGTTACGCTACGATGTATTTAAAATATATTTAATCTCATCAAGCCTGTATACGTCCGCAAAATAATCGAAAAAAAGAACCACGTAATTGACAATCGTGCGAATAATCGAGTAAATGAAAGCAATTTAATATAACATATTACTGCTATATTTATTATGTAATTCCTGTTGTAATTTTTCATCGGTGTATACGTATTAATTGACGTTCGTATTGAGCGATTATATTCGATCGCTGTTATATCCAACCAGTACGCACTTCCAGTATTCAATTTGCACGACTAAAAAATAGATAAAAAGGAAAAGGGAAATGAAACTAAAAAAAACGGGCGTAAAAATCTAGGTAAGTCGAATGAAACAGACACGAGTAGATATTTTTGATCGAAAAGAATTTTATTTCGACAACTGTCGGTCATAGCACATGATTTACCGTACGTGTGAGTGTGTGGAGAGGGCCTTCACCTTCTTCACGTTCTTTTTCCCTCGCTCGTGGTACGTAATCTCTCTTTTCTATTTATCATGTATACGTTCAAAAAATGTGTAATCATGGAAATATAGGTACGCCTAGGTTCTCTAAAGGTTCACCTGTATGCGCGTTCTTTTTCTCACTTCTCTCTCTCTCTCTTCTCTCTCTCTCTCTCTCTCTCTCTCTCTCGTAAAATAAAAGTAATATTTTTTGTTTGTTTGTTTGTTCTGTTTAGTATTTTCTGCTATCGTGTTACCGCGCCGTAGACGGATTTTTCTTGCGACACTAAATTACACATTTGTACATCGTTAACATCCCTTAAAACTGGTTTCTCCGCTCTTTATTTTTCTCTCTCCGTTGTCTTTTTTCTTCTCGCACGCACACGTACAATCTTTCTCTTTCTCTCGAGACTTTTCTTGTCCGAGACCATTTGAAACATTTACAAACTAGGATATTCCGCGCCCCCTTTTAGGAGGTACGCGCGCGCTCAAACACACATATATACTCACGCATGCGCGCATACGCTTTACACACACTTATTTGTTTCGCAATCTTTTCTCCTCCTCCCTTTCCCTTTTATTAACAGGGCACCAACGATTGCCGAGGGAATTTTTCGTAATTCTTTCAATTACTTTATCTTAGCCCCCGAACGATATTCGATATACGTGCCACGTGTGGATATGCACCGATCTGAACACCGATCTATCAGAATTTTGTCGGAGGGATCGAGGATGAGCTAAATTCTAGAAAAACTCGCCAGTCGTGACTTGTGTTTAATATTCGAGAAGTAAAATGACAGATTTTTCAGCAGGTTTCAGGATTATTGTATCAGGAACAATCCCATGGCAGTACGATAGACGATTCTTCGTGAATCGCGTTTTCGAGGTGTTCGTTGAAACGGTCGTTAGGCAGTTCGTCGTTAGTAACAGGAAGCTTAACCTTAGTTTTTCACGAGATACTCGATTAAACGATAGGAACGACAAAGGGGGTCGTTACTATAAAATGGAATTGAGCGAGAACGTTATGCGAATATTCAAATGTCTTGTTCTCGTTTTCGTAAAAACGGCTGTACGTATGAAAATTGCATATCACGCCGAAAACGATCACTTAGTCGATCAACTTCTAAACGTTACGCATTTGCATAACATGAGTTCATCGTATATCGACACGTTACCGAACGAGACGAAATTTTTGTATTGCATTTTTGCCTTTTAAATCGATGCTTGTGCGCCAGTTTTGCAATTTTTTTTTACCGAAAAGTCGCAGTTTGCATCAAAAAGCTCACCAAAATTTAATTTGAAAATTTTGCTTCATCTGCAAAACTTTCGTCCTGAACGAGAATTGTGTACGTGAAACATAACTCGCATTAGCGAGTTTCCTTTCTGCGTACACACTTGAAGTAACAGCAAAGTCTTTAAATATAAAATATCTTATGTAAAACCAGACTTTGAAAACGAAGATGATTTTCACTATGGGTTATACAAGATTTTAAGGAAATAAAAATTACAGTTGGCTTCTGGGAATTACCATTACAATTCTTTGATGAAATATAGAAACATCAACCAAAGAATGTTCTTTAAATGTGTACCTTCTTGTTAAGAAATTTCCCATTTACTTATTCTGTTCTAAAATACTGGAAGTTACTGTCGGTTAAATGTAAAACTATACATATTGTAATTGTACAATACATAGTACCGAAGAAATAAAACTGAACGATACATGAAAGAACGTATAACGCAAAAGAAAAACCTTTATACCTATTTACAAAAACTCATAGAAACTGTTAAAAGATACACCGTTATAAATTTATAAAATTTCTATGAAAAATTTTTTGGTCACTTTTCTAAGCTAATTCTAGCATCAAATTTAATTTAAATAGAAAAATAATCTTATCCAACTTTTCAATGCAAATAGCCCAATTTCAACTTGAACGCTCGACTAATCGCGAACATACGGAAATAAATTTCACCATGATTAATGTCGCGATTGCAAAACGAAAGCAGCCGCATGTAATGTGTTATGTAACACACTCGAGATGACGATGACGCATGAGTGTTTGATGATTTGCACGAAATCAAACAGAAAGACAAAGCCTGGTGAAGTTAATTTAACACGCTTATCAGACATGTTCAACAAACAGCTTCGAAACGCATTAAGAACACCTATAGAATCGTCAAGTGTGCGTGACAGCATATTATCGTACGTTACGGTCATACGTTACTTTCATACTGGCAACTTTCTCAGTGTTCTTTATCGTAACATTCCTTGCATTTCTCTTTATGCATCCATCCAAATTGTATATCCAAACAACTCACTCTGTACGATATAACCACTTATGTATATCCAAAAGCTATGCAACACCAAAAAATAACTTATTTCTTTTTCTCTCGTTTTGTTCGTGCGCGCGACAAAACGCACGTACACTAACACCTACGCGCACGTATACACACACGTTATTTATGACATATTATTCCTTCTTTTCGACGTATTGCTTGGTAAACCCTTCCAGACCGATATTAGAAATTGTATGAAAACAAGAGTTGGAGCACGAACGCAATCGGAGCACATTTGATGAAAGATGAATTAACGGTAAAGTGTGACTTTGCTATCTCTGTCGATTTATTGTATTAGCAGACACGGATTACAGATATCTCGTCAGAAGACGATGGAATGTTGAAGAAGCATGAATGTTAGATGTTTGAAATTTGTGCAACGATGTATCTTAACATGTTTAATATGGCCAAGTTTCTACGATTCCTACCTTCCACAACCATTACTGAAACGAATCTTTATATTTGAAAAATGTTTAGAACGCACGTTGGATTTTTAAAAAAATATTAAAAAAAAGATGACGTCGGTCATATACAATCGACGTTGTCACCGAAATGCTGCCTTCTTCTCGATACATGTATATGCTAAGAACACATTGAACATTTTAAGAAAACTCTCTTTTCGCAAGATGTGCTAAATGTGCTTTAAACTCTTATTCAAAGTTTCCATACAATCGTATGTTGCTGATAATCGTTACGAAAGCCGACTTGCGTGATGTCGAATATCGAGCGTCAAACAGGGGAAACACGCTTGGTACTTTTCTGCGTAATTAATCGTGATCGAACAATGGGAACGCCTGACGTTCCGTGATTCCCGGACATTCATAAATTTCGGAACATGTAGACACGAAATGATCGGAACGTACCTCGCGATCGATAAAATGGGCTGATCTGACGAATGATCTTTTTTGTGAAAAAATATAATAATCATAAAGAAACAAGACGGAGGGAACAGTCCGATATATAACTGTCGATAACTATATGGAAATCCCAAAATGGGAAACCTTCTTTAATTAGGGCAAGATATGAGTATTTAAAAAGTGCGACTTTTAAATATTCTTTGCATCGCTTATCTTTATTAATTCAAATAAATGAAATAAATTCATCAATAATTGGCTATGCTTTAGCTATGAAAAAAAGTGATATTACATAAACGGTCTTTAATGTGTTAATAATTCGTTCTCGATGGTCATTAATACGTTTCAAATATACATGTGTGTGGAAGTTATATATGTATGTATGTATGTATATATGTATTTATAATGTATGTTGAAAATTTTGTCACGAAGATATACGCTCCCTATAAGAAATCATTGTTTTCCAGCGGCGTGAGTCGTAAAATGTTATCTGTACTGTATCAAACGGTATGATCAAGTAGTACGAGTCGAGATAAATGCCACAGTATGGTAGGTTGCACGATTGTTAGGAAAGAAAAGTTTCTTCTTCGAAAAAATACCGGTAACGAAGATCAAACTACCGGTAAGGCTATTACTTATTCCTCCACTGGGAGCAATAAAAGTCTGGACGTCAAGTTCCTTAATAAAAGAAGAAGAAAAAATAAAGAAGAGGAGCGAGGAGTGGAAAGGAACTTCGCGAACTATTGAACTTTAGAAGGGCTATTTACTTCTCGATAGCTTGAAAGCATTAAATCGTGTGAATGTCCTTCAGTTTCAACTTCGATTCTTCCGCTATGCCACGTGATACAGACTGGAGAAAAATAATCTATTATTTCGTTTCGACACAATCGAAATAATACAACACCTTAGCAACATTTTGTCATCATTTTTATAAACGATCATCGCTGTTCCAATTTTCGAAATTAACTTCGCAAAGCTATTATTTTTTGTACTGTTTGCTATGTTATACTATCTCGTTAATTGCTACATGTTAACAGCATAAAATAAACGGGTTCTCGCGAGATTTCTTTGTTCTTTTTTTTTAGCGTTGCAATATTTATTTGTGAGAACAGATTATGAGCGTATTAACAATATATCATATACGAGCGATCTAACAACACGAGCTCGCTACTGGAATATCAACCGAGACACGAAACGCTTGCTAATTAAATTTATTGAATTTACGGCTGAACTGAATCCTGGTTCGAAGGAAAGCATGAATAAAGCGCGAAAAGATACATCAAGCAATTAAAGTAGTCGGTATTGCATACTGCTCGATATACAGAATTTGCTTAATTACTTTGCCTAATTACTTTATATTGCTACTTCAATGTCGGCTCGGTCTCTTCACTTTGAACTTCTCTTATATATATATACGATGTCATGCAGAAATTTTCATGAACGATGTACGAACGACTTTATGAATGTATACGTATTAAGACAGTTTTCTCTATTCTATTAGCTACCTACTTGGATGTCAGAACAATTATATAAAACACGCATTGTGACGCGGCTTTTATATAATATCAAGTTGAAACTCATTGAATATTTATTACGTAAAATGGAGTAATTTTGAATGAATTATTTAAAAGTACTGAATAGTTTCTAAGAAAATAAAATTCTACAAATTACACGATAAAATTTTTTCCTCGACTGTTTATTATTATAAAATTATGTTATTTATTTCTTAGCTTAAATATTGTCTGAATAACTTTTTTATTAATAATTCTTTAAATCCGTCTTTGTTATAAAATATACGCGTTAATTGTTTCCATTTATTCAATCTATTTAAGTTCCTCATTGACTACACACTTGTATATAATATATTTGGTTGGTTATCAATATCCGAATATCATTAAGTTTTCAAATGCACGTTCACGCAAAATCGCGTATGTTAACGTTTAAATACAATCGGAAAATAATCATTTATTTAGATAGACATTTTCTACATCACGTACATGTGAGAAAAGAAAACAGAAGTAAAATAAGTGTGCGCGAAATCGAATTTCCACGAAATTAAAGAGTAACAATTTGTTGAAACTTTCTGAATCAATATCGACATAATCCAATTTAATATATTTTTTCCACAAAATCATATACATCACATCGTCATTGCAAAACTTCCAATTTACATGTTCTTTCTTTATCATGATCACTTTTCGTTATTACTTAAACTAACATAGTTGATACGCTTTGTATGATCGAAGCAAATTTATAACAAAGTTTTAGGAACTGATATTGCCAACGTGAAATTACATTAACGGAATAGATTATGGTTAAATATCTGCTCGGTAAATGGGGAGGACACTTAAACAGCAAATCAAGTAATCGGCATCAAGATTGAGCCAGCCAACCAACCGTGGCGATCCTTTCTTTAACACGAACTACTTTCTCATTATGATTGTAAGATATAACCTGAATTTATTGATAATAAACTACGCAGGTTTATATATTTATGAAAAATTTTAAAATGTAGAAGTGTTTAGATCACATATAACATGCAAAGATTTATAAAATATTCATAAAAATGTAAATTTCCGTAAACATGTGTAGTCTGGTAATAAATATTCATACTAATGGAACAAATTTGCAGTACAGGAAATCAATGTTAATTGATATTACAATAAGAAAACATATTTATCAATATATAACAGATAATAAAATTGCATTGGAAAGCAATTTTTTCATAATAAAAGATAAGACAGAGTTTTATAAACGTATGTAAACTCTTGTGCTTATGGCCAACGTTTTCCTTTCTGTAAGTTAGTAACAAAAATTTTGCTAGTTATAAAATTGAAAAACTTACATTATTAGAACGAAATTGAACTGGCAGTGAGAAATAAGCGTTATTTATTACAAAGAACTTTTGTAAGTATCGTATTTATAACTCAAAGTAATCTTTTTTTTATATGCACCTACTTGTTAAATATAAATTACTGTAGTATCGTGGACAAAAGGCCTAAGAGATATCGAGTAAACCATAAACAATGTCGCGAGGGCCGAGGCGCCGTCGGGCCCATCAATGTGCCGTCGGTCCTTCAATTGAATAGTTTCGTAGAAAGGGCCTACGTAACCATGGCCACGAGCGGTTGCGGAACACGTGCGTGGTGGACCTAAGAAAAGACAAAGGGATGCTAGAACAGTCAGTGCCACTGGAGAAGCCAGAGGGTGTGAATCGGGAAGTCAGAGAGTGCGAGTTGCGTTGTCGAGAGAGTGTGGTCCGCGTGAGAGAGAGAGAGAGAGAGAGAGCGTTGGATCCGTTGTGACGAGAGTTGCATATTAACTATTGAGTTGTCTAGATTATAGTACGTTATTGTGATTAGTTCACGTTAAACAACCATCGTTCTTCTGTTTAATCAACATCTGTAAAATCCATTCATTGTAAATAAATCATCAATATATATTTACGATACTACATTACATTTAACCGAGTGGCATAAAAAGCTTTCATTTTCATTGAAAGTATTCATTGCAAGTATAATGCTAAAGCACGAACTAGGAAGAAATTGTTCTGTAATATTTTATATAGAATTTATATGAAATTTATCTTATAATGTCGCGAGAAAGATATTGCTTCAATTACTCTTAATCGAGGCGTAATTATTAATTGTAACGTTAAATAAATAAACCATTTTGCTTATTTAAACTATTATTTCACGGACAAAATGGAATTCAGCGAATTTAACAACGTTATAATTATGGTATTTCAAATTTTAATATTCAATTTTAGATATAATGTCACGTCATAATTTCATACAAAACAATCTTTATATATTTCAATTTTTCTTAATACATCAAGATTAAATAAATTACACATATCTAAATTGGATATTCTACAATTTGTCCAGTCACCTAGCTTAATCATGAGTCTAATCTAAAAAGGAATAAATTTACTGTGATCTATAATTGTTGTGCATTACATAACAAAAAAAGGAA
Organism: Bombus flavifrons; assembly: GCF_040668555.2. Lineage (NCBI taxonomy): Eukaryota > Metazoa > Arthropoda > Insecta > Hymenoptera > Apidae > Bombus > Bombus flavifrons. Next base: position 904,575 of record NC_138443.1, read on the forward strand.
TGCTGTTTTTTGCGGATAATTTTAAGGCGATAATAAAATACTTCTTATTCATATTAACACTATATAAATAAAATATACAAATTCGACTTATGATATTATCTTTATTTTCGACGTTTCTTGTATATTCAGTCAAAGACCCTACCATTTAAATAATCTAAAAATATTTGTAGATAATAATAAAAATGATTTTTCAAATTCATAAAAAATAGATTTTACCATATCCTTTACGAATTAATGGCTGCTTTAAATATCATTAATATCGGAATATAATGTTTTCTGTAATAGTATATAGATCGAAGGCAGGTAAGGATGAATGAAGTATTTTTAGCTGTTTATAATAAGGACGGAATGAAAAAAGGTGGCGAGGGAAATTAATGAATTAGCAAACGAATATGTAAAAACAGTGGGAAAGACAGAATACTTGAGAAAGAAAGTAGAAGGAGGCAGCCAAAAGCGGCTGCTATAGGTTAGATTCTAACGTATTAAGCGTATTAAGAAAGGAAGATATAGTAAAAAGTAGGATAAATGGAGCGGTGATAAGCTGGGTAAGAGTTTTAGAAAGAGCTTAAGAACATATGTAGGTACCGAACTAAGCCGAAGGTTGATATGCGATGAATAGTGTATAATGTATAGATTAAGTATAGGATACTGTATATAGTATGGTTAGAAGGAATAAAGAGATATATATTTAAATTTCTAATATTAGATATAAGATGAGATACGTGTGCTTGGGATAGGAACGTAGACTGGGTGTAGGACTTTGAATATAATGGATGCTCTAAATGCAGTATGGAAATAAGTAAGAATTAGAAATATGTAAGTCAAGTCCTATTTCTGTGAAAAGCAACAAATAAAAAAAAAAAATATATATATATATGGCAGTACTTTTCTCCTATATAATACAAGAGATGTAATATTTAGTAACATGTTAACGAGATAATCCATCCAATATATTAATTTTTCATATACGCGAACAACACAAGCAGAGGATGACAAAAAAATTGAAACAACGTGCTTGAAGCCATCGTATGAAGAAGCAATATCTCCCTTAATCCGCTCGGGGAATATAAAGCTTCGAGTAATTGTTCGCGATACCTTTCCGCTACGACTCATTGTCAGACACGCCAGCTTGTCAGCTTTTATGACGCTCAAATGATATGGATCGCAATATTGTACGCAGTAACATCAGGAGAGCTGTATTGTGAATGTTCATTAGCCACCACTGTGACCGCACGCTATTGTGTTTCAGAGATTTGTACCCGTCACAAAAAAAAGAATGAAAAACGGAAAAGAAAAACACTACACAGACTAGAAACAAAATTCTAAATGTATTCTCCTGAGTTAATTTGTTCATATGCAAACCTTTTGTTTTTAACCCTTCTTTTATTTTTTCTTTTTTTTTTTTGTTCGTGTTATTCATTCATCCTTTTACTCGCAATTGGTGCAGATTACAGGCAAAGTACGAGTATAATTCTAATTCCATTCTAGAAGGAAAAAATCCTTTTAAGTGTATCGTCGATACGATACACGAAAAAGAATGAAACGCTGTTTTTCGTCAAACGGTTCGAAAATATATGCACAGTGGCTACAAAGTGTATTGACACAGCAATGTATTTATTGTAATATTTACATACTAGTTAATTGGATACAAATATATTACATTTCATTTCATTTAATAGTAGGTACTATCATATGACTGAAAAAGCTCTGAAAATGAAATGTAGAACCTGCTAAAAAAAAAGCTTTGTGCCAATACTTCGTGTAACCACTGCATGTCGGACATAACTGTAGCGAAAACGCGGGTGCATTTCATTCTGTCGACTTTCCAAATTTGTGAAATTATAGTTACTGAGAAATTAATAAACCATGTTGCTTCCATTTCACGTGACGTTTGCGTTTCGAAATATACATTGCGGCTCAGCTCCTTTATGAACCAGCCTATTTTGCGTTAAATCCGATTTGACCGTTCATTACGTTCATTGTCGTCAGCTTATGCGTATTTCGTTACTTTGCAAATAATTAACTCCGATACCCGATTGCGCAAACAACAGGTCATTAGAAGAAGGAAAACACTGAGATAAAATATAAATCGTATCGAGGAATGCATGATATGTTTCACTAATATGGCACACGGTGGATTGATATGTCATAATATTCGAGTGATATATATATATATATATATATATATATATACTCTAATAAATTATTACTATATGATAGTATCGAATAATATGAGTTGTTCATTGTAATTAATAGTTTCGCAAACTTAATATTAAGCTTTTTGTTCGCCTGTATGTTTAATTATACCTGTATTTCTAATGTCGAGAAATATTTGGTTACTTGATATTCGTTTGTTTCATCAATAATATTTTGATCAAAATATAACATGAGAAGAATTTGTTTGATTTTGATCGATTTCGTTGCAGGAAACGACAAAGAAAAATGGTGTTTCGTGTCAGTGACGCATAAAAAAATCGGGTAAATGAAAACAATCTGCTGTAAATATCATTACTTTCGATGCATGGACGAGTAGTCTTTAAATGTCGCATTGGCGTGACTCGGTTGCAAGAACCTCTGAACGGTAAAATAATTAACATTTCTATATATCATTCCTAGAAGGTATTATAAAATGTCGTGAATTAACTTTTTATTAACGAATAATAAAACAAAAATAGATAAACGTTTAATAACGCAGACGATATTGTAAAACACTAATAGGAACAAAATGATCGTTAAGGAATAATGTTATCGTAACAAGATGAATATTCGAGAAAGGGCAAATATTCATACAAGTACAAATAATACATGAAAGGACAAAGGGCAGTCCACGTTAAACATATGCACATCATTTATGGCTCACTTTAAACAATGATACGCGTAAATTATTCTGGACGTGATGCTAACCGTGTATTTTCGAGGAAAAAGGTGGCAAATCATTCGTGTCTATTTCTCATGACAGTAAATTTCGTGTTATGGACAGATACATAACATAAACTCCATAGTTTCCTAGTTTGCCTAATTTTAAATTCCATTCGAACACGATCCACGCGCGTTACGCGTAAACGTTCGTTACGAATTGCAACGAATAAAGTTAGATTCGATCGAGAGAGAGAAATAAAGATCGTTCCAGTAAAATCCATTGAACGCGTTCTCGTGCCCCGGTTGTCACGTGTTTTCACTGCGATTACCGTGATTTGGCCAAGATACCGGTCGGGTAACAACCAATAAACCCGTGGACTCGTTCGTCGACGAATAAAATGACCACTAGAAACGTGTCCTGTCGTGTTCTCCAGCCTGTACCACGTATTATCGATCCGCGTAAAATATACGATTCAATAGAACCAGTCAGTGTATTTGGCATGGCATTTTTATTTCCATTTTTTCCGTCGTTTTCGTATTTTATTTTCTTTTTTTTTTTTTTGTTACCTCATCACGGATACGTCGATCGGTTCCAGAATCATTGAGCAGAGGAAAGCAGCCGGCCTGAACGATAGGCGATAAACCAATCGGTAGAAATTGCAAGCACTGCACCGCATGCACTATCTCACCCTCGATCTCTCGATGCCGCGCGCGAACACACGTATACACTAGTGCACTCATACATTCTCACGTCTGCATGTAGACATGGTCTGGATCATATTATCACATACGTTCAAATACGTATATTCAGGCACACTGCTCTCAAGACACGTACGAACCATAGTCGGGCAAATACGCACACACACACACGGAACACACAGGACACAAACACAGACACAGGTTGATAACTGACCGATATTCGCAATTGGCGTTTCGGCTTACCGCTTACCGCCAAAGTGTCTAGATCAACACACACAGACTCACTTACGTAAGACACTAACGCGAGGCATGAGCCGGTCAACCAATCGCAAGCCCCTCGTTTCAGTGTTTGAGCAATAGTTTATATTCGCTTGCAATTGGTTTACGGGCTTCTTGTGCTTACTATACAGTCTTATGTAATTGATTCTATTGGCTCCGGGTAATACAAAAAAACAGACAGAGATCGAACGACGACGGATACATTCTGGGAATTGCGAACTTTTTTTTCTCACTTTGCTTTTTCTTTGTTCACCGAATTCAATCGTTGATTAGATATCTCGTTCGATAGAGGTATCGCGACGTTCGCAATTGTTATCATTCGCGATGTCGGCAATTATTCGATGTATCGATACCGACGTATCGATATTGATATATATGCACATGATATTACCATTGACGTAGGTATACTAACGCTTTTAAGGTCTGTGAAATTTCTCGATGAATCGATATCGAAAGAGACAGTGTGTCGTTACACGAATATATTTTGAATGGTTCCTAACGCACGGCAAAGTAAATCAATTTATCGTCAGGAGAATTGCAACGACGGATCCAGAGGTGTACCCGACGTCATATTTCACGCTCTACCGTTTCCGTGAATTTTCGTCCTCGAACACGAACGTCAATAACTATCCGATGTGACAATATCGCTTCCCTCGTATGTCGCGTTTCCGTTAGTTATTCCGAATCGATTCGATACTCGATCTTACTCCGACTATCGAAATTATAACGTATTCATAATTCGTACGTACCGTTGATGATGATAATAATAAATGAAAAAACTATCTGATCGACGAATCGTTAGACGCGCGACGGAAAATGGGATGAATTTTTCGAGCATCGTTACCGCGATGCGTGATCGCACGTCGGCCGTATTCTCGATCTCGTATTGTCGTCGTGCTCACAACATATCCAAATCATCTAACATCGTCTAATTACACCTTCCAAATTGACTAGAAAATTCACGTGTGTAGTATACACGGTAGCCAACACACACGGTAAATAGAAATTATTCTCTCGCGTATCTGTCTCTATCTACACATCCTTCGGAACATGCACTGCAGTCTTCTCGTAAACATTATCTTAAGAAACGGTATATTTAAACCGTATCTTTAAACGTTATGTCACTATATTCCATTTTTCATGATCTCTCTTTCGCTTCTTTTTCTTTTCTTTTTTGTTTTTGTTCTTCCTCCGAATATCCCTTAATCGTTCATATAGAAAGTATTAGCCGTCAACATTGTACTGCAAGACCACCGAAACGACGTCGTTGTTCTTACCAGATCGCGCTGACCGTTCCGTTCATTTAGAACGTCGAATAAGATATTCTTCCTATCGTGCTACACGTTGGATACACAAAACGGACGCGAAAACCTTCGAAATGAAAAGTTCTTGGAGGTTAGAAAGCCAGCGTTATTTTTTAAGAACTGGCAGATGGCGGAATTTATCGATCGAGTCCTCGACAGATTCTTCGTTTTATGTGTTCCATGCATTAGTCACGACGGCACCTTCAACTATTTCATCGACCACTGTACGTAAATCTCGCGACAAGTGGACGTTTGTTTCCACCAAGTCGGCCGAACGACTTCCCATTCTCGGTGTCTGCCACCCTTCTATACGTATGTATATCCACATACGGAATACATCTCGACCATTTCATCGATCACTCTCTCTGTCTATATATACGTATGTACGAGTGTGTAACATGTGGTATGTATATATTATACGTTTTATGTATACGCAATCCACGTGACAGGTCGACGTCCTAGTCCATCACGTTAATATCCGCGACGGAGTTCGATATTTAAATTAAATCGAGAATTTTCTTTCTTTTTCACTACCGCTCGTCCGGCACTGGACAGGACGTCTCTCAGCAGTCGGTGTCGTCCTGGTGGCGTCTACGAAGCTCCAGGTAACGGTGCCGGGCGTCACAGTAATGAAGCAGCGGTACCTAGACATCGGTTCCGGTCCCTTCTTGATAACCCTCGTCGGGGGAGCTACGCGTCGAGCCAAGGACACGCTTCAACGCAGACACCGGTGGCAAAACCGGAACTCCCTTCTGCCATACTCTTAGTTGCTTCGCCCCTGGCGGAAATTGCTCGACCATAGGTGCCACTACGGCTAGGGCTTCCTTCGAAGGGTACGTGCTCATCGGAACCGTTGTTCTGCACGTATCCCTCGCCTCCCACATACAACTCGTGTAAAGGATCTTCGCGTCGTCCACCACTTCCATACGACTATAGTCCGCTCCGCCGTAAGGAGTGATGTCTTCCGCCGAACCACGTCGCGTGTCCCTGATAAGATCAGGATTGTCAATCGGCATCAGCGACGTAGTGGAAGAGAAACAAGCACCCGGTGCAACCATCACAGAGGGCTGTTGGCTCTGATCATCGAAACGACCGATCGAACCGTACTCGTTCTCTGTTTGCAAGGCCGCTGCTTGAGGTCTTTGAACGTAGCTCAGGTTTAAAGACACCGGTGGCTTCGATTCCACACCGAACGACGTCGTTTCGATTTCTTCGTGTTTTCTGCGAGTAGTCGACGTTGCCGATGATGGATTCTCGTTGTTACCACCTGTACTATCGGCGGACACCCCTTCCGCAGGAACCGACGACTTCACGTCTTTCAACGGCATTCTTCGTAAACGAATGAACAACACGAGAATTATAAGGAGTATAAAGAGAATGAGCACGACCAGAGCGGCGGATATACCGGCGATTTGGCCGGAACCGAGAGTAGACATGCCAGCGGTTCTCAGGGATACGTGAAGAGTGAAATTCGCCTCGACGCTACCAGCACGATTTTCTGCCACGCAGTAGAACTCGCTAGAGTCCGCTTCCTGAGCGTTCGTCAGCACTAGCGTACTTCTTTTCCGGAACTGACCCTCCTCAAAGATCAAAATCTTTTGATACCCACTGAATGCCGAATGGTTGGTCAGCAAACGTCCGTTCCAATACCATTTCACCTTGGCCGGTGGTATCGCACTAACTCGACACACAATACTGGCATTTTCGCCTATCGTTGCCTCGGCGTAGCGACTAGCTATCAGGAGAATCGGTCGACAGGCAAAATCGTCGATACTCAAATCGGTAAAGGTACGATTCAATAATTGTTTCGGACCGTGACAAAGGGGTGCTTGAAGGGTCGGCAAATTGTGCTTTACGAGCCACATTTTCATCTCGCGTAAATGGCAATCACAGATCCAGGGGTTATCGTGAAGTTCTATGCTCGTGAGTTTGTTCAACGGCTCGAATGTGCCGGGATGAAGGGTCGATAACTGATTATTGTTTAACTTTAAACTTTCCAACAGTTCCAAGCCTCGGAATCCTTTCGCCTCGATCTCAACCAGTTGCGTGTGAGACAGATCCAACTTGACCAGATTCGGTGTACTCTTGAACGCGTGCGAGTGAATCCTCTTGAGAAGATTGTTGGACAGTACGAGATCCCTGAGGAACGGTGTATCCAAGAAACTTGCAGTAGGGACCACCGTTAAGAGGTTGTGGCTTAGATCGAGCTCTACTAGATTCGTAAGGCCAGCCAGTGCCTCGCTATCGATTCGGTCGATACGGCACTCGCGTAGGTAGAGACGCTGTAGATTCGTCAAACGTACACGTTTGAAGATGTTACTCGGCAGGGTCCGAATGTCGTTACCGCTTGTGTCCAACACTTGCGTTTCCGGATCGATCCACTCCGGTATGCTAGTCAGGGCACGATTTACACACTCGACCGTGCGCTTCCCGCTCTTCCACTTACAAGAACACTCGACAGCGCACTTGTCGCTGGTCACAATGCCCAGCAACGTCGTCACGTAAAACAAGAACACCGAGATTTCCATGACGAACACGTTTATTATTGTCGAATGCTGGTCCTGGTTACGATAAACGCTATCCGCCCCGACTATTTTGCTCGAGGACGCTAGCCTCGCCAGGCGCATCAATAAGCGAGGAATGTTTTCGCTCTCCCGAGAAAATACTCTGTCAACAAGCTTACGCCCATTTTTTCCATTTCCTTCTTCGAGTAGGCTTCGGTGGCGAGACACCTTCGATCGTTGTTCTCACCTTCTCCCGTCTCCTTCTAACGACACGTTCAGTTCCTCCTCCTCGTATCGTCGAATAATACGACCGCCACCTCAGCCTTTATAACAAAGTTTACGCGAACCCTTCTCTCCGTGTAGCTGTTGCAGTGCAGCACGGCTAATTATGCAAACGAGAGGGTCGGGATTAAACGGTCTCGGCTCGTCCATTCGTGAATTCTTCTGATTCGTCGACTCGGCGACCGCTCGACGTACGATGACGAATACTTCTCCTTTGATCTTCGAAGGATACGCGATGATCGAAGCTGACCGAATTGGTATTTTCGGCAAACTCACGAATCGACGAAAACCTCCGCCGTCTCTTTCCCTGACTCGTCTTCCCGTATTTGTCGGTACTTGTCACACGCGCGCGCGCACATTGAGATACATACGAGCACGTACGAGTAAGCATACACCACGAGCGTCCGTCGTTCTTACGTAAACGCGTCGATCAACGTGCACTTGCCGTGAAGCTGACAAAAACCAACTCCACGATTCACCATCGATGAGAACCAATAACGGCAACAACACCACCGTCGACGGACGGTACTCTGCACCACCACCTTGGACGACGCGTACTAACGCGAATCACCAAATATACTCGCGATACAGACCGAAGTCCTATCTCGTTCTCGCGTTGCTCCGTGCCCGAGGCGTTGTCCGTGCCAGGCGATCTTCGCTGGTTCGCGTTCCCCGTTCTGTTTTCCCAACCGATTCTCGCTACCTCTTTCCTTCTTTCTCCTCTTTGTTCTTTTTTCTCTCACTCCCGATATTCGTCGAACGCGCAAAACACTCGAACCGATGGCACGGACGCTCGTCGTGAAATGAGACTATGAAAAGCCCGGCACCGAACCGGAGAGACAGCCTGTGCTCGCTTTCTCTGTCCTTCTTTCGATACGTCGTTGCACACTGCCAGGAGGGAAAACGCCGACGCGAAGTAGGGCGCACCCTTCTTCCACTCTGGCCAGACTATATACACAGGGTGTACACACCACCACCGTGATTCCGAGCACCCCTTACGGCGCCTTTCCTCTCCTCCAGTCTCATCCACCAGCATCCTTCACCCCCTTGCCTAAGCCAGCTCTGTTCGAACCCCTATCCAACCCCTCTACCCTTATGAAATCCCCCCCCACAACCCCCGCCACTCCCATATAACCAGACACAGCTCGTGCGCTTTCCCAACCGGCTAGAGAGGGGTAGTAGGGATCGTTTCTACTCCCTACTCTTGGGCACGAGCCACCCCACCTTCGTACCAGCGCTTTCCACCCCTCTAAATGGGGTACACGGGTGTACGGGCGCGCGCACAACCTACTAGCCACTAGATACTCTCGCTGCCGCGCCGTGGCTCCTCTTTCCCCAAACTATTCCACGTTTTCCTACCGAGTCTCCTGACCTCACTCCCACTTTACCCCCGTACGTTTCTTCCTCGCACATTCTCTCTCTCTCTCTCTCTCTCTCTCTCTCTCCCTCCCTCTCTCTCTCTCTTTCCCTGTCATGGTTGTGCCACCCACAGTCCTCCAACCACCCTTTTCGACGTATCGAATGCTACGTCACAGTGGCGAGATATACGGCTACTTCACAAAGTGGTTAAATGCACTGCCAGATTACGGCTGGCTTGCTAGAGGGGTGGATGCAATGGAAGCGGCTGGAAAAGAGAAAGAGAAAAGGCCGACAACAGCAACGGTGGTTACGATATCGTCTATCGGCTACCGTCAACCGCCACAGACGGTCTCTCTCTCCTCGCGTCGTTTTCCGGCTACAATCACAGAGCCCTGGAAAAGTCATTCTTCCCCCATTTTTTTTTCTCCTTCTACTTTCATTCTTTCGCTCGCGTGTTCTCTCTTCCACCAACGCGATTCTTCGCTGCTCGCGTTTACATTCTCGAGAAGTTTGCGCGTGTTTCCCCATCGGCCCGCCTGGCCGGCTCGCTGCCTCTTCGCCGGTCCAGAGAATCTCCTTCCTTTTCTGTCATCTCTCGTGGAAATTATACGGAAAATGGAGGTATTCCTTCCGCGGAGGAAAGTTAGGTTCGTTCGAAGAAGTCGAGGGTTGGAGACAGAGGGAGGACGCTAAATCTGCCTACAACGAGAGTAAAGGTGACATTGCGACGGAGGATGACGGTAAACGGCGCCAGCCATTATGTACTACACATATATACATATGTACATACGTATACGTACATAGCCGGCGAATTTTCCCTAAAGGACCTTTTAGGGTTAATTGATCGTCCGAAGCGACAAGTGCACGTGCCTTCTCGCTCGTACGCCCTCGCGTAATGCACCCTTAATGGACGCGAGCCTTCAAAGAACCCTCCGGTAAAGACGTTCGATGTCTGTCCAATATGTTCCGAGAATTCAACCATACACCCTTCACCCTCCTGTGCATCTCCGCGAGTCCCTTCCTGTTTCCTGTACCCATGCGAGATTCGATTTGGAACCTCTATCAATTTGTCCAGTGCCGACAAATCTCACATATATACAGATAGCTTCTTCGATTAAGACAGGAGTATTGTAAAGAAATTGTAAAGAAAGTCGAACTAGACGAATTAAATGGAAAATGAAACCACGGAGGCAAGAACACGGCGTCTATTGCAAGTTCTGGCACGGGTTTCGCTTGTCTCTGTCGTTTGCACTCGATGGCAACCCGTTGCACAGGCCACTGACGCTATTTAAGCGATTACTTAAAATCAATAGCGCTCGTTCGAAGCGCACCAACGAGCCGATAATATAATTCTTATCCGAAACTATGCTGCCGTTCCTCGTCTTCCATCAGCTCTCCGCAAAAGCAACCCTCTGCCGGATCGAAGCTGGAAGCCTCGCAAGAAAAAAAAAAGAACATCGAGCCGGAGACGACCAAACGGTTGGATTTGTGCCGTGGGAGTTTGTCGAATCGCTGCTGACTCTATCGGAGATTTGGCTTGCTCGCCACATTTTTCAAGCAACCCCTCTTCCCTGCAACCGGTCACGACGCCTCGGCACGCGTGTACTATGAGCGTTAATGCGACTGTTTCGTAGATTTACGACGCGTGAATCGTACGATAAGTACGATCAGGGAGTGAACACTTATCACAGACGGCCGTTAATTGGTTGCTACAACACCAGTGTCATGTTGGATCGCTGATAGTATTATTTCATGTCTTTCACGGGTGTTCCAGGAAGAAAAGAATGCTTCAGAGTGATATAATTTATATATACTCTGAAGAGCAATCGGTAGATCGCACGTTTGTGTACACTCGTATGCTGTCGTGTCGATCATCCGTAACAGAGATTCGCGATTATACTATATGGATAGATGAATGTAATTACAAGGATGGAATTGTATTTGCACGATCGTATCAATATTTGTCGCTTCTAACCAGGAATTATATTTCCAACACATATTCCCGTTCGACCATGACCGATCAGAGGACACGAGTGATCCTAGCAAGCGCCATTAAATATTTTCTGATTAATCGCGCGAAACAGTTCGGAGGATTTATCGTTTGTGAATGAAACTTCTAGTCTAATTTCGATCGATGATCACTAATCTTGTGAGACACGAGTTCAAACATTCTTGTAACTGTAAACTTAAGTTATATTATACGGCTTTCGTTTCGAGTTATTCGTAGATTATTTGTGTTTGCGTAGGTACTATCTCGGTACTAAATCGTTCCATGAAAAAACAAAGAAATTCTATTAAATTATGACAATGAAATACGATGAATTTATTATCATATAAAATAGGAAACTCACACAGTAATAAAATCAATTGGTTATTATATTTTTTATATTATATACTTGTGTCATCATTTTTTAATAAATATTCAAACGATCAAACCTTATGCTTGCGTAATGTTTCTTTTTTATTTATACCCGTAAAACATCCAACTAACAAAGTTTGAAAAATCTTGAGATTAGTATATTAAAGAAAATATTATTTTCAACGACATTAAGCGATTTAATCTTCAACTCCCTTTAAAAGATATTATTATACGAGATAATATAAAATAAGTAATAAATTCACATATTTCCAATTTTTCAATTTAGAACACTCCCATTGACCACGACACGTAATATCGATCGTCCGAATCTTTGATTTTCTTCGTCCTTGTTGCAAGCGAAACAAACAATAGCAGCTGATAAAATTCGTAAAAGATAAATGTAATGCTTGTACGATTAGTTCTGATACAGCTAGCTTTAGCCACGATATTTTTGAATTCGTTGGATAGATTACCCACTTCAGCTATACGTAATTACACGTAGAGATTATTTTCTAATTATCCGCTTTGTGTTCGTATAAAACACATGCTTGTATGTATATTTTTTTACACATTTAACATGTCAATATTATTTTATGATTAATTTAAATAGGGCAGATTGGAAAGAAAATATACGTGGTATACTGAACCGGAAATTTTATTAAGGATCAAATTTTCTTTGCTATTTTGTTCCTTTCGAAAACAAAATTCATTGACATGCCGTTTAATTTTATTGTTTCCTTTTTTTAATCTTTTCCATCAGATCGGGTCTGTGCTTTGCAGAAATGAAAAACAAATAAAAAAGGTTCTTTTCGTAATTCAGGCACAAACCTATCTTTACAATTGAGAAATAAACAATTTATGTTCCTGATATATAACAGATAATCTCATCTTTTTGTTTTTTTCTTCGATTCTGTTTTCGCACGCGATCAATTTCACGTTATCGAACGTACATAACAACACAGAGGGGGTGGTGTTCTCAAGTTACAGAAATGCTTAAAAATTTCAGATACAAAAAACATTCGATCAACACATACGATCAGATAAGGATCATACGATTTCTTATGATTTTTCATTTTTCTTTTCTTCTTTTCTTCTTTTCTTTTTTTTTTTTTTTTTTATTTTCTTTTTATCTTTTAATTTTATGCAATCCGAACAATATCGTGCGATTGTCTCAAAATATATGACACTTATTGCTTTACGAATGAAAAAGTTTTAAAGTGCACATATTCATGTATAAAACATTAGAAACAAATATACGGTATTGTACGACTTGCATTTACAAGAGAATTCGTATTTCAAAAGTTTCTTTTTTTTTCTTTCTCTTTCTTTGTCAAAGGATAAACCAATTCCGTTTGAACGTGTCATGAAGAATTTGTTGCATTGTTTGTGAACAATACGGAAAAGGGTACAATTTGCAAAATATATGTGTTTCTTTCGAGGTACCGTCGCTGAGGAATAATCGACGTTCAGATACTATTAAAATGAGATTTTGGAAAATGAATTACCATAGTTGTTATAAATAGAATGTTGACGGTACTTTTTTTTACGAATTCTTTTTTTTTTCACCTTCTTCTTCTTTTTAATAGTCTCTGCACGGATTGTTGGAGATGTTGTCCCAACGTTATAAACGAGCTGCGTGGACTACAAAATACTTTTCGGACGCGCGTTCGAGACCAAATATGTTTTTCGCCTATTGTGAAAGTATGTTTTATTTTATAGTGTTGCAGCTCGTTGGCATTGGTTGTTAAAACCAATGAAAATTGCAACGAAGGTACGAGATTGTTTCACGAATATAACATTCCACAGTCTCGTAAAGATGTTATTTCCTTCACTACAGATACGAAGTGAATCGTATATACTTAAAGATTATTATTAACCCTTAAGATGATGACAAGGGTTTCTCCCTTACGTATCCCATAATCCAGATATTAACACATCGCTACAAAGGTGCCCTCACACAATTGTTTCCACATCAAGGGTATTTCCTTCTCCAAGATGAGGTATAGGAACTTCACTTGGAAATATTATCTATGCGACAGACATGAGGGAACACTCGCAAGATGGTGAAGAACAAAGTTACTATATGACTCTTGTACAAGCAATCCCATAAACGCTTCAAAAAGAAATACATGTATGTATATATGTATTACATGCATTCTATGGTTTTGCAGATTCAATTTCCATGTACAACATGGAGCATGACGTAACTTTAAAGTTAAGATTACTTGATGTAGTTTCAATAATAGAACAAAACAAATATATATTTATTCCTTCAGTCTATACGCATAGCATTGCATTCAGCAATTTTTTTTTCTTTTTATCACCCTGCTTCTATTAGAGATTTATACTTTTATTTCACACGAATATCAGTCTTTCAAAAGAGTCAAGATAAACACTATAATGACCATTCCCAATTAGTCACATGTTTTATGATTCGCTTATGTTGCAACAGTTATCGTTTTCGTTATAGCTCGACACAGTTGCAAAATTGCTAAATAAACAAATACACACGTATACAATATTTTACGAAATAATCAAGATGCACGTAAAATTATTAGGCACAGTTCCATGCAGCGTGTTTAAGAACATTTTTTTCTTTCTTTCTTTCCTCATTGGCACATTCTTGACTCTCTTAAAGATTGATTTAAAATATATCTCACAAAATATTCCGGTATCGGATCTAATGGTGCTTTAAATTATAAGTCAATAAGACCAAGAACACACGAACGTCTTCCTAGTCTGTACAACTTCGCGAAAAGAACCATAATAGAACTTTCACAAATATATATAACACAAAAGTAAAATTTTTGTGGTGAATATGTAGGAGTATTCTTTTTAGTTTTAGAACTGACATTATCCAAAATACTGTCCGACTTACTGAATTACATGTTTCCGTATGAAGAAAATAATAAAATATGAAAGAATGAGACCGAGAGAAACAAAAAAGGATTACAATATAATATTAGAACGGAATTCATATACGATTTTACTGTATGCAATATATCCAATTGGTGAAAATGCATTTTTTCTTCTTTCTTTCTCAGCGTAAGTAACTTCGTATATGAAAAAAAACGTAATAATCGGTAAAAAGATAGAGCCACAATGAAAAAAACACTATATGTTTCTCTCCAAACTGTTATAAATACAACGCTTACGTAATTATTTCAATAAATCACCGCCAATTTTTGTAACTAATTTTTTTTCTTTCCACTTTGGAATCTATATTCCAACATGGCAAAGAACGTTTTACACATTGATTCTCTACCATTAACTGGCTCTTTTTTCTATCGTTCCAAGCATCATAATGCCTGATTCTTGCAACAATACGATGCGCGCTTATACTCAATTGTTTCGAGATTTTCTATAATAAACGAATTTCTTAAATCACATTCTTTCTCAAACTGGCAAAAAAGTGTAAATCGATAGATAATGCTGTTGCACCCTGATACGTGCGTTTACAGACACATTTTTAATATTGAAACGTCGTACGTATGAAATTATAATTTGTGTCAGCACAGAAAAACGGTTTTTAATGCTTTTAATACTATAATACTAAATCACAGCATTAATGCTCAGATAGCGGATACAAGAGAGAATTTATAATACGTCAGATAATTAATAATTTCACAGCATATCATTTTCTCTTTCTTACATAGAGCAGAATTATATAAAATGTTTTGTGCAAAAACCGCATTACCCCATACACTAAAAACGTGCTTAAATTTTATTATGGGCAATGAAAACGGAGAACGAAAAGGATTTTTCGTTTCATTTTTGATATGCGTACGAGTCAGTGCATAGAACTCTTGTATCAAATATTCGTACTCATTATGATTGTATTTATATGTGTCATCTATACGAAATATTAAATTAAAAGTCAAAGTTTTTAAGTAATAAGCATAATTACATATTAATTTTATATTGACATTACATGGAACTATATTGATTAGGAAGCTTAATGTTTTATCTCATGCAGATTTAAAAATTTTGCACATATAAAAATCCATCGCGTTATTAGATGGATATTCAAAATTAAGTTTAGTTCCATATTTGTATTAAAGCAAAATTTCAAATACTTTTAATATCATACTATATTATACTAACTCTCCATTCCAGCAGTCAAGATCTTAATCGTCATAGGACATCTCTCCTGTTTCCTCCACCGCAGAAGCAAAATATCCGTCAAAACTGATATTATAAGTCTAAAGGCATTCCAAACCGTTTTCCATCACCTTTTTCTCATTAATATCTCTCATTGAAATTTTTTGCTTCAAATATGAAATATGCTACTATTGCCTATTAATGTATACACATTTCGTTCCATAAACCTAGGTCGTCTTGGCTGGTGGTGCACTTTTTTTCGTTCATGGGAGAATATTAACAATAGAAATTTACTTTATGGAAAATTACTTCTTACATGCGTCTACATTTTTTTACCTTTTTATATGGTTAACATGTACACAGATATCAAAGAAAAAAACCAAGAATAAAAGGGGATTCCATGCTGACGTTCCATTATATTTTGGCAGTTGTCTTTATCTGTTGCAGAAAATGATATTGTTATTATGCTACAATATGTACATTTTTGCTTATATTCGTAGTTTTACCTAAAATGTGTCTTAAATGTAACAAAGAATCCTTGCTAGATAATGTCATTACTCATATATCAATTGGTGGAACAATTTTGAATTACAGTAGACACAAATATTCAATAGACATCTTACATAGAATCCCTAACTTCGACAAATGCCACCAGCCAGTTATTTATAAAAAATAATTATATAAAACTAGTCAATTTTACAACCTCTGACTCTCAATCACAATTTCGTAAAAAAAAATCAGATTAAGTTTAAAACAGTCTATTACCACTTTACAGAAAGAAAAAAGATTATCTCGCCTTTTTTGAAAAGTGATTTGAATTTCAGAGTTGTATGACAGCATTGACAGGTAGCAAAATCAAGCCATGATCAAATATTAAGATCGATATAATATTTAGAATTTGTGATCATATATTTAAGAAGAATTTATATGTAAAGTATGGTAATGCAAAAGTAATGGGTATATGGATTCATTTATGGTATTCAGATACAAACAGCATTAAACTGTAGTTTACTCTCATTATGCTGTGTTTCTTCTTAAATCACACATCCCATCACATTTTTCTTAAGGAACAAAAAAATCTTGGAAGTATGAAGCCATTGTATAAAAATTTACTATTAAAATGATGAATACTCACATGTAATATTTACAGTTTGTGGTAAAATGTAATGATTATTATGTTACTCATGTTATTTGTTTACATGTTGTGCTCTTGATAATGGCTTGACTCTGGCGCGCACTTTAGATTATGTACATTTATATGTATTTATGTACAAAGAATGACTCGCACCGGCATTCGCATCACTTCATTCACTGAGTTCACTGTTTCATGCTCAGTATGCCTTATTTACAAGTAATTCATGTTTTCGCCGTTTTAGTATGATGTTAATTGAAATTTTCAATTTTTTTCTATATAGACCACTTTTTTTTTAAATCTAAATGTTCATAGCACTGTTTTGTCTTTATACACTGTTAAACACCCCAGACAATACTTTTCAGACTGAAATAATGTTTCACTCTGTGAGTTCAAAGCATAGCAATGTATGCCTTACATGTACGAGTCACACAATCACCATTTAACACTTCAAACTCTTTGAGCGCATATAATCATCATGATGATGTATCGAAACTACTTAGACACATTACCCTCTTCCATGCTATTATTGTCTTCTGGTCTTGCTACATACAAACTTGGATCTATTACCTTTGGAATAGGTTTAATCTCTGTTCCAAGCTCTTGTTCGATACGATGTAAGTTAAAACGGTCTTCGTACGTGATTAGGTTAATTGCTATACCTAAGTGACCGAATCGTCCTGATCGGCCGATACGATGAAGGTATGTCTCTGCCATTTTTGGAAAGTCAAAATTGATAACGACGTTCACAGCTTGTACATCAATACCACGAGTAAACAGATCACTGCTCACCTATAGATAATACATTAATATATAACTTTAAATTTTTCCATAAAATTAAACATTGTAATTAAACTTCGATAACTTTTTCATTAAAAAAAAGTCAATAAGCACATACAATTTACTTAGTTAATAATATAATAATTTTACACACTTACCAAGTTTCTGCATAGTCCTGCTCGAAAATCATGGAACACGCGATTTCGGTGTGCCTGCGCCATTTTCGCGTGTATATAATAACAGCAATATCCAAGATCTGTTATCTTTTTTGCAAGTAATTCAACACGTTGTGTTGAATTGCAGAATATTATGCTTTGTGTTATTTGCAACTTGAAAAATAAAAAATAAATTAGGCAGAAGTACTTGATAAAGAAAAAAATAGAATTTATTTCAGTAAATTTTTATATTAAATATATTATATAAAACAAACAGACCTTACAAATGACCTTACCTTGGAGAACAGTGTGTTAAGACAATGAACTTTTTGTCGTTCTTGTACAAAGGCGTAATATTGTGTTACACCTTTCAATGTGAGTTCTTCCATTAGATTAATCTCATATGGATCTCTTAAGTGTTTTTCCATGAATTGCTTCACTGTCAGGGGAAATGTAGCTGAATACAGCAGTATTTGACGTTCATGTGGTAATCTAAATATATTCATGACAATAAAAATTATAGTACAATAATATATATAATATAAAAAGATATCATCAATAATTATATACTAGAATATATACCTGGAAATGACATGATCCAACATTCCTTTAAAATCTTGCGACAGTAGTTTATCTGCTTCATCCAAAACTAGAGTTTTACAATGATCCATATTTGCAACATTCTTGTCCATAAGGTCAAGAATTCTTCCTGGCGTTGCTATTATTACTTGTACTAAAAACGAATTACATTATAAGTAAAATATTTTTAATTTTTATAATTAATTCTTATAAAAAGATACATTAAATACAAACCTGTCTGGTAAATCCTCATAATGTCATCCCGTAAGTCTGTTCCTCCAGTAGTTACCATTACTTTTATGTCCATATGTTTTGCCAATTCAATGCAAATTTGCGATGTCTGAAGAGCTAACTCTCTAGTGGGTACAAGTACTAGTGCCTGAATCACATCTTTTCGTGGATCAACCTAAGGTGATATATTAATAATAATAATATTAAAGTTAACACAATGAAACATTTTAGTAACATAATTAATTATATTAGAGCAATTAATTATATGCAAACCTGTTCTAGCACTGGAATTGAATAGGCCCCAGTTTTACCAGTCCCATTTTTTGCACGGGCCAAGATATCTTTACCAGATAATGCAATAGGAATACTGGCTTCTTGAATTGGGGAAGGCTTTTCCCAACCTTTTTCAAAGATGCCCATTAATAATTCTCGTTTTAGGCAAAACTCCTCAAATTCATTGCCACGAGTATCAGTAACATCCTAAAAATTTTTGTGTAAACATTTTTATTAGTAATTTAAGCCAGAAATAGATAAAATAACTAAATTCATAGAATTTTATTAGTGAATGAAGTATAACTAAAGTAAAGTTAGAACGATTATAATATATAACTTACACTAGTTTTAATTCGTTTGTCCTTTGGTGGAATTTTTAATTTGGCTTTCCAACCCACATCGTCCATTTTGTCTATTTCTGATTTGGTATTCAAACCAGAATTTAGGACATGATTGGAATTTATATGTGTTTCTGTCATCATTTTGGAAATGATGAAATATTATCTATTTCCTAAAAATATAAATTTTCTTTTATAAATGGAATATTTACTTAAAATATATAATAAATATGTCTTACACAATTAATTGTTTAACTATAATAGAATAAACAATAAACACTACCATGAAGTTACTTGAAATTGCGAGTATAAGACATAAATGGAACATTAACACGTTCATAGAACAAAAAGCAATATCAATATATGTGACCTGTTGAAAAGATCACAATAGAATGTAAACATCATAGGTATACTGATTGGAAGAATACTAGTTTTTATGTATTTCAACCTTATAAGGAAGTTTAACAGTTCAATATTGGCTACTGATATTGTTTAGAAAAACTTTGAATTTTGAAGAACATATACATACTACATTTAGACATATCGATTTCACAACACCATTAACATTTAAAACGTTATAAAATTATTATGAATTAACATGAAATTAAATTTATAAATGAAAACATAATATCATAAAACGGAATTTTGGAAAATTATAATACATTGCCTAAATTAATATAACATTAATACTGCAATCATTTCAATGAATTTCATAATCTTTATATAACTTTTAACAAAAACAGCAATTACAATACACAAAATTGTTTACGAAGTAAATTAAACGAAGTTTACCAAATATATCACATCCATGAGAAAAACGAAGATAATTTATTCGGAAAGTTTAAGATATTGGTAACATTTTTATATATTATACATATGCATATTCAACAGAAAATCGTAATTAATATTATAATCGCATGTTATTTATACGGCATACTTTCAATATACTAATAAGATTGATCTGGTGGTCGATGTTAATACATCACGTTACTACCGTCAGACATACTTGTGAGCAGGATGAAAAACAGAGTACAGACCATCTGTGCAAAGTCAATTCTTTTCTATAGAACAAGTCCAAAATCTTTCTGAATATATGTACACGACCGAACGAAAAACGAAATTCCCTTAAATGCAAAATCATTCGTTTAACAAAATTTTTATATAGTACAGAGCTACTTGCCTTAAAATGGATGGATATCGATGCTGAGCTGAGCACTCGATTAGGAAACAACACGCCAAAATGGCCGTTCCAATGTCAAGTTTTCTTTGCAGTGCTTAACCGCCGCGTTCTTTCTTACGGAGCACTAACACGGATTACTTGCTCGGAAAGCGTATCGCGTAATACGCGGCACTATATTACGTTCTTTTCCGTTAGTAATATGAGACTAACGCACTGCGTCAAATGCGGGTGATAATTATTCCTCGTTGAACGTACACGACATGCGCCATGAAAGAGTAAAATCACTTAGGTTAGAAACCGTTACATTACTGCGCGCACTCTATCGATGACGACGCCTAATTTCACGCGAGGCTTTAAGGCGCACTCTTAAATCGTACCTCGTATCATACCTCGTATCGTATCTCGAACTTACTCGATCGAATGCCGATCCATTTACCGTTATAGTTAGTTAGTTAGCTAGTTTATTATTTTCCTTTTGTTTGATAATTTTTAGAAAACTTCGCTTCGTATCACTTGGGTTTTCGTGCCTCAACATTTATCGGTATATTTATTGTGTTCGTCTGGGGAATTCGGATTTGGGTTGTTACCCATGGAGCTCTAAATAATTGAGAAATAAACCCGATTAATTAAGATTTGAACTACTCAACACTCATTATGATACTTATCAATCAATTTATTACTAAAATTTCTTTATTCATTGTCTCGACTACGTTACTGTACAATTCATATTTATCGTGCCAATATTCACATTACGGGGAGTTATAAGACTATGATGGGCTATTATATACATGTGTATACATATATATATATATATATATATATATATATATATATATGTAACATTCGTAAAATTAACGTTACGGGGAGCCACAAAGCTGCGACGGTAAATAAATCAAATTCAATTAATACTGTTACTACTTACATAAAATCTCAAATAAAAGTAAATATAGAATTACATAATATCTTTGAATGAGACTTTGTTTCTCAAAGAATATGTATAGTTAACAAATAAGATCAAGCTATTCGAATTTTTATTTCGATGTCATCCTTTGTCGATTCAAATGCTTCTATCGTTGGTAATAAATAAAACAGTTATTATTCGTAGAAAAGAGACATGTGAATTTGTCTTAACATTGTATAATTAATATTTTTACTTATTGAAATTTATAAACTTGACCCAAGGGAAATAGTATGGGCGAAAAAGTTAAAAGTTGTGCTATGGTTGTATCATACTATTGTATAGTATATGTATTTTACGTAGTTAATTAACGAAATATATTTAATGTATAATATTATACATTTCTCTATATAAATATGTTTATATTAAAGAAATAAAATTTGTCTTCTAGCTACAATTTTGTTCCTTCCTTTGAGATATTCGATATTTTCTACAAGCTTCCGGGCAATGTCGTTCCAAATATCGTCTTTGTGAGAATGCTTTGAAACATTCCCCGCATCGCCATTGCCATTGATGGTGATTCCGTGTCCTTTGATGCGCACGTAAATTTGATCTACAAAATATATACGTCACACGTTAATTTTATAAAACAATGCAATTAAATCAATAAAATTAACCTCTTAATTTATTAAAAAATAAATAATTTCAAGAGATGCACGAATTAACACATTACGCACGGATTACGCAATCAAGATATCTGATTGTCGTTTTCATTCTTCTACATTTTTCATTAAAAACTTTCTATCATAATCATTACATATCAACAAAATTACAAAATCTTTGTATTATCCGTAACGCGTGCTAATGTTTTTGGTGTACCCATAAATATTGAACGAAAACAAGAAAGGATTGTATACCGATCAGCAAAAGATTTATGGCAGACTGGACACTCGAAAGGTCGTTCACCAGTATGGAGGCGGAGATGACCCTTCAACACCCATGGACGATCGAAGCTTTTGCGGCAATAGGGACAATAATGCATAGTTTTATTTCGTTTCCAATTTTGTGGGTTTTCCACCCCCGATGTTTTCATATTGCCACCCAGATACTGATTTTGGGAATCAATCTGTTTCTTATTTGGAGTAAGATATAACGCTTGCGAGGTCGTTTGATTCTCGGTTTCATTGAACGTCCTATTCAAATTTACTGCCACCTTGATTTCATTATTACTTACGTTTACCGGGTACTCTACTTTTTCGGAATTTGATGTCAATGGTATTTGCACTTTCTCCACGTTTTGTTTATTATTAGGGTCAATCACTACCTGATTGGTATTCATGGAAACATTCGTAGTAGTCGACGATATCGTATTTTCGATGTCGGAAAAATTTATCATCCCTAACTCTACTTCGTCTACATTAGATTCTTTATTCCACAACATAGTGTTTTCTTTGTTAAACGTATACCGTGTTACGATTGGTAATTTTGAAGACGTCCATATATTACTACATTTCGTAGAATTATCTTTGGTCTGATGTTTTCTCTTCGCATCAACCGATGACGGCGGCGTCCATGGTAATTCTGCTTCTATTAATATATGAAAAACAGTTGATCGAACTTTACCAGTGTCCCCAATGTTTTTGCACATAATGCACATCATTCTATTCGTTTTAACACGCTGAATACCAATATCGCATTCGTTCTTGGCGGAACGGATAAAAACGTGCCAAAAATACAAAAAAATTACAAACGTGGAAAGCCAAGCTAATACACTTTATGGTTGTCATCTTTCCTTCGGCATACGTACCTTTCGTTTCGTACCATCAAATTTTTACATTAGACTTACGTTTGATTTTGAGTTAGTTTTAAGGTAGATTTGGGTTAGCTTTCAAGGAAAACACGTTCGAAGTTGAAACTGTATCTAACGAATTTTTAGGCAATATATCATCTCCTACTAAAATGAATACAATATTCGTACTCAACGCGTGAAAACGAGTAGAATAACGTATAATATGTGCTAGAAGTTTGGGGGAGAGAGGGGGCCGCACTGGTAAAGTCTTATGAAACAAATTTTTTCTTTTCTTGTACGATAGAATACGCGCTCTATATGCGAATTGTTTAATTATCATTAACGAATGTCTAGCTAAAAGTGGACCTTGAGATTCAGGGCAAGAAACGCAATTCATCTTTTTCAACAACTTTACGAGTTACAGGATATACATACGTACTTTCTTTTTCATAACCACGCTAAAATATCATTCGTCGTTTCTGGACATACTGTAGCTTACTGTACAGCGAAGAAATGTTTCTTACCTTCAGAAGAGCTATCGGTCTTTCTGTATCTTGTCATCGACTTGATCAAACAACGCGGCATGTTTTCGCGAACACGAACGGACACAACTTGACGAAAGGAACGAAATACAATAAAGTGTTGGGCGTTGCAACAGCGATGGAGCAAACCACTGTCACACAGTTGATAGGCATTTGTTACCTTCTTTATGCCTTCAGTACTGTAATATCGAAAGATTCACCCACAGCCAATGTGAGAAAAAGACGCATTTCCAGGCATCATCGATCGATTCTTTTTCTCACTCAGGATAGGCAAAAAGGAGAAGCAAATTATTAAATAATATAATAAAATGTATATTTTCTTCAAATTATCCAAATTAAGCGCAGAGTAGACTTATCATTTTTGTTAAGTGTATGTGGAACGATATGTTAAGGGATTGTTCTTTTTTTATAGGATATGTGAACGACACGTATAGTTTGTTTATAGAAATTAATCTTTCTATTTATCTTCCATATGGAAATATTACAGTAGAATATTTGGAAATACATATATATATATTTCATATTTGTATAAAGATCGTAAAAATTTATAAGAATTTGTAAAAATAAAAATTTCGTATTTTTATAAGGAAGAGAACATTAATAAAATGATATGATAATTGCAATGAGAAATGGCTTAATTGTTGGAATAATTTTCATATAAACGTTATTCGTTTCTAGTTTCGTAAAGGTCGAGCAAATTTAAACTTAAGAATAATGTGTGTACATAATCGAACCAACTGTTTGTATACATTTCTTATGAAACTTGTACCTTCATACACGATTTCTTCTATCACGCGAAATTTACAATAAGTTATAACTTTTAAAAGAACAAATTATCATATCTAAGCGTAATTCACGTTTACTTATATATTATACGAAATATTTTTGAAAAATATTTATTTATACACATTACTTTAACATTACTGTTATTATTAACTTTTGTATTAGTTCGTTTATAATATATTGTATAATAAATTTAGTATTAAATTTAATGAATATACATAAAAAGAAATAATTTATATATGTGTAAATCATTTCTTATTTATGATTTAATCCCGTTCAAAAGTCTGAATAGAATGAAATCTATATTAATGTATAATAACTTACACAGAGGCATTCATAACAATATGTGTATTATTAGAAAAACGACCTCAACTACACAACTTTGGTACGGTCTCTGTAACGGCCCTTAGTTTTCGTTTAACAGTCGTAATGGTAAGAACACCTCTCGTAAGTATATCGAAACGGAATATTTTATTTTAAAAACCTTTTATACCTATTCTATTTTGTGGTTATGTTATAAAATGTTAATTTAGCCAATTTTATTATAAAGAGTACCCAATTCAGATCTGATTTCGTAATTTTTATTAGGGGTTGGTGTAGTTAAAACAAAGTTTACTTAATTTAATGAAAATAAGTTCCGCTTGTGATATCATTTTTGCAGATCTAAGTTTGTATAATATACTTAAAATCTAGATTTGTCAGTGTATCGGATATACTGATTATTATTTTATTTATTATTCATATTGTGTCATTTACGAAATTCTCAAGCATTTATAATATTTGAACTTGTATAAAAAAAAATAAATGAAAAGATATAATTGGTAATACACAAGGAACATTGGTGCCGTTGAAAAGACTTTAACCGTCGAAAAATGATACGATGATGATTTGACCCTCAAATTCTATCATACTTGCGTTCTTCAACTTATGTTTACTTCATTGTGTTGTAACGCTTGAACTTTTGCTCTCATACCTGTTGTATCAATGATGTAAAAACCAAATATTTTTTAATTAGTTTTCTACGATGACCGTAGCATTCTAACGATTAAACAAATTATGCCGGTGAAGACTTTAAAATAATAGGAAAATATTTTCGATTGCTTAATAAAAATATAAATTAATTCGACGAAAATTATTTCAGATTATGTATCGCAAATTGTTCGTACTTTTGGTTGTAAGCATCTTCAACCCGCGCGCCGATACCGCAGGTAACTTTAATCGTACATGTTACAATTAGATCTAGTAACAATTTATTTCTAGCGCATTCTAATTTATACTTTCCTTACTTTTTAATTTGAAGCTATAGGCTGCGAACCACCGGATCTCTTCTTGTGCTCGAACAAAAAATGCATTTCATCCATCTTCCGCTGCGATGGGGAAGATGAATGCGGTGACGGTTCCGATGAAACGGGTTGTGAAGGCTACCAAGTATATATTAATTCATAATTATCATCAAAACGATATTTATAATAATATATTGCTTATTCTTATATTTTTTATTATTAAAGAATTGTATAGTTAAATAATTTAAAATTATTTGCAAGAGATTACAAAGTATTCCACGTCTAAAATTTCTCAATATGTTCCATAAGTCGATAAAGTATTATACATTATATAATTGTATTACATATATATTTATTTTTATCTTGTAAATTATTATTTTATTCGGAACTGTATATTTTACAACGAAATGGTTTCTTATATTATATATATATATATATATATATATATTTTTTTTTTATTTCAGCTTCAAAACCTTGAAATGATTCGTTGCGCTATAGACGAGTTCCAATGTTCCGATATTCATACTTGTATACCGATAGAAAAATTCTGCGATGCAAAAGAAGATTGTTCCGATGGCAGCGATGAGTACGATGGTTGCGTAAAAGATGTGAGATCGCATTTAAATTTTGACTTCTTATCAAATAACAGCATAATTCCTAGATCGGTACTCCGAGAATGAAAAAATATATAAGTTTGTTTATGTTAATTATAATATAAATTAGATTAAATATCAATCGATATTACAGATTGGAGAAATTCATTACAATTATTCATAACTTTCATCTATATATGATGCAAGTATCAAGCATTCCATAATTGATCAGCTACTTATTATTTTTATTTTAAGCAATAAAGATGTTAATAAGATATATTCTTTTTGCCTTAATTTATAGTAATTTGAATGCAAAAGTGAAATATTTAATTTTCTTGACATACTATATTCTAAATGAATTTGAAGATTATATAATAATGATAATAACAATAATAATAATAATAATAATAATACTTTATTGTACATCAGACTTTACGTATGTTACAAGGTGGTTCTTTGGTACATCAGATTGACTTACTAATTTGAAGACTATACGAATTACAAATATTCTTCTAATCGATATATTCTCAATTACTGCAGGTAAATTGCGACGCATTCAAATGCAAAGATGGCCATTGCATAAGAAACGAATGGGTTTGCGACGGTATCCCAGATTGTCCAGATAAAAGCGATGAAGAAAAATGCGGTAAACTTTCTTCTTTTCTTTCCTTAAACTATATTTTGATGTTAAATAAGATCTACAAATTTCAAACTTATATTGCTATTTTATAATCCATAGAGAATTACATGATACCAGTCGATGAATGTAACAACGAATACGATCGATATCTGTGCAAAAATAAAAGATGCATTTCTCTGAACGCAACCTGTAATGAGAAGGATAACTGCGGGGATAATTCAGATGAAGATATAGATGCATGTATCAAGGGTAAGTAATAGTGAAGGAGATATTGTTTCGATTCAGTAATATAAAGTCTGAGTAATGGCAATTTTTGAGCCAAGCCTTGGCAATTTAACAGTAATAGGTTTAATTGTTTCAAATCATAGCTGATGCATCGTGCAAGGAAGCAAAGTGTCAACATAATTGCAGGAAAACACCTGAAGGCGCTCAATGTTCGTGTCGACCAGGTTACAAGTTGGTGAA
This sequence comes from Bombus flavifrons, assembly GCF_040668555.2. NCBI lineage: Eukaryota > Metazoa > Arthropoda > Insecta > Hymenoptera > Apidae > Bombus > Bombus flavifrons. Next base: position 931,982 of record NC_138443.1, read on the forward strand.
CAACCAGACTTCATGCGAGGGTAAAGATAAAAGATTAACAATCTATTTTTTCTTTTTACTGAACTAAAGGTTAATTACAGACATAAATATTCAGATCTGATTTAGATTCGAGTTAATTATTAAAGTCATGATCAAGAAGAAACTACAAAGTTATTTTATATACATATCTATTATTTTATAGATGTGAATGAGTGCGATAATTACGGAATTTGCGATCAAGAATGTATCAATAGCGTTGGATCTTACACATGCTCGTGTCAACCTGGTTACAGTCTGAACGATGACAAAAGAACCTGTCAAGCCGAAGGTAAATCTTTTCTCAGCTTTGTACAAACAAAATTTTTTAAAAACTTAATTCTTATCTGTGATAGGTTCTATATTCTTTGACTGATAGAACAAACAGAATCAGTAAAAAGGAAAAGTTTTGAGAGATAAATACCTTCTTGGAAGATAAAAAGCCTCATTTTCCTAAGTATCTACGTATTTCTAATTAGTATCTATTTTCTACTGTTTATCTACAGGTGGCGAAGGTTTGATGATGTTTTCAATTAAATCTGAAATCCGTGGTATTTATCTCAATTCTCGGTTGTATTATCCGGTGACTCAAAATTTGCAACACGCCGTGGCTATTTCTTTAGACGCGAATAATGTATACTGGTCCGATATCGAGGACGGAAACGAAGCGATAATCAAAAGTTTAGAGGATGGTTCGCAGCGAGAGGTCATTGTTACAGCAGGTAAATTATGCATATAAATCGTATTCTCAAATTACTCTAATCTTTCCTACTGTACTTTATTAGAAAATTTTAATTTCATTAGATCAGATTGATACTCACATCTGAAGTTTGCATGTACGTTACTTATTTCCTTTGTTGCTCATTTTCTTATATATATATATATTATATATATAAATAATATATATAATATATATATAATATATATATTATATATATAAATAATATATATAATATATATATAAATTATAAGAAAATATATATATCTTCAAGGTTTGAGCAGCCCCGATGACATGGCAGTAGATTGGGTAACAGGCAACATATATTTCACGGACGGTGGTTATATGCATATCGGAGTTTGTAACAATGATGGTTCTTATTGCACTGTTATAATAAAAGAACAAAACGATAAACCGCGAGGTCTTGTTTTATTACCGTCCAGTGGGTAAGTGCATTTCAAACGTAAAAAACTGAACAATTGAGATTCAAATATATTTTCAGCATCTGAATAAATAAAGTATTTCAATCTTCTAAATATCTGTTTAAAAAAAAATTATGAAATTTTATATTACTACTTTTATAAAATTGCCATATCTTGTTTTTATCAGCTTTTTATTATACTTTCTGTAATTAAATGTTTAAGAAGTAACACAAGTTAAGGAATTTTTACAAGTTCAAAATAAATAATAAAATTATGTGTTTCCAGTATAATGTATTGGTCCAAATGGGGCATGGATTCATGCATATTGAAGGCAGGAATGGATGGAAAAAATAACACTGTGTTAGTCAGCAAAGATTTAGAATTGCCAAACAGTTTATCTATCGATTACGCGAATGAAAGATTATACTGGATAGACGCTAAAGTAAAAATAATCGAATCGGTACGACTGGATGGTACAGATCGAAAGGTATATTTCACATTTCTACGCCGAACATTAGAACAATGTTCGTCTGAAGATCGATAATTACAGTAAAAATTATTTATTCGCTTTTTATTTGTACCGTTTTAGGCCATATTAAAAGATATAGCAAAGAGGCCATTTTCATTAGCTGTATTTGAAAATAAGTTGTACTGGAGCGATTGGATATCTAATACCATACAGTCATGTGATAAATTTACTGGTAAAAATTGGGAAGTTTTAGTGTCTACAAACAGTACTATTTATGGCATACACATATATCACTCTGTTTTAAAACCCAAGGTGCGTTCATTTTTTTCTTTCTCGTCAATTTATTCGTAAATAAATGATACGATATTCGATAATAGATGCCGAATCCCTGCAATTCAAGCCCCTGTTCTCAATTATGTCTATTAAACTCAGCGAATAGCTATACTTGCGCTTGCACATTGGACAAAGAATTAAATTCTGATAACCATACATGCCGTGGTGAGTTGTATTATTACTATAAACTAGTGAATTAAATATAAGACGTAACTTGATATTTAATAATTAAATAAATATACACACGAATTAAATAAATTTCAGCGGTTAAGAAGAAGACGCATTTAATTATCGCAGCAGGAAGTACATTCATAGACTATTATCATGAACTATTGGGAAAACCGAAAATTACTACCAGCGACACATTAAATCACGTCACTGAGGTTGCTTATAATCCTCTTACTGGTAAGACTTTAATAATCGATTATCGACAAACATCCTACTTATTCCAATAGACAAACCATAATATTTCATGTAACAAATATATATCCGTTGCTCGAAACCTTTCAAAGTCGAATAATGTTATTTAACGTGATTTTATTTAAACTCATAATGGCATCACAACGCTTTAATGTTTATAAAAATCATCGAGCATATATAACATTTATATCGTTATAGTTATATAACATTGCTGCTTTTAAATATTTTCAATATTATCGAACAAAAATCGACACAGGTGGTTTACTAGCCAGCGATCAGCTAAGGGACAACATTTTCCATTTTAACATGCAGACTGGTGAAGAGAAAAGCATGATGTCTATTGAAAACGAAATACTAGGTGGAATGGATTTCGACTACATCGGAAATAATCTATATTTGTCGGATGTGAAACACAAAACTATCGAGGTCCACAGCTTGAACAACAATGAGAAAACGATCTTCTACTTCCAAGACGAGCCTTACGATATTGCACTTGTACCTGAAGAAAAGTAATCATTTTTGTACATGAATCACAAAAAGACGAATGAATTTCGATATAGTTCTATATACATGTTTTTTTTATTTTAATTTGCTAAGCATTATAGTAGAATCTTTATGGAAAGATCATTATGTGATGATGTTTTAGTATCATGATGGTCGTATTCAAAGCGAACAAATTGTATCGCATAGACCTGATGAACATGAACGGGCTTGGTCCAAGAGTCACGATCGAAGGGAATAAGACACATTTAATTGGACCGAAAATATCTTTGTGCTACGACAGAGTTCTGAAACTATTGTTTTGGAGTGATCAAGGCACTGGTCGTATTGGTAGTACAACCATTCCGGGTTTGTATTTCTATCGTGATAAATGACTAATGTTAATGACTATAATATAGATATAAATATAAATATAATTAAATTTTTTAGGTTTCGAAACATATATCTTCCGCACTGGATTACCGGAACCTGTGAGTCTCACTGTTCTCAGTGACTATGTGTTTTGGACTCAATATAAATCGAACAAATTGTATTGGACCAACAAAAGCAGCACAAAGCAATATCAAAAGCATACTACATTAGGTGAGTAATATGAAATAAGTTATAAAACTCTTTGATAATCAATTATTAATCAACAGACCTGAATCATCAACCATAATCAAATATATTGTCTAGATCGTTGATGAATGGATTTAATCTTAACTAAGTTTTCTCCATTCTTAGCATTTTATGCAATTAAATAAAATAATAATGAGATATAAAGAGAATAAAGAATACAAATCACGCAATCCAATTTATTGTATAGATAATCGAATATAAAAAAGAAAGAATTATACCAATTATACAGAAACAATTGTATCTTTCAGAAGTACCTAAAGACTTGAATAGAATGCAGTTAATAAGTTTACAGCAAACGTACATAGAAGAGCACCAGTGTCGTAACAACAACGGAAACTGTTCTCACGTGTGCCTGTTATCTAATGCTGATTCATATGTAAGCTTAGAGTGTTTGAATAATACAATTTGTTTGAGACACGATTATCCTTGTACTTATATTTCATTTAAATTTTCAGATCTGTGCGTGTCCACCCGACATGATGCTGAACGTAGATAATCGAACATGTACTCTTCAAACTGTGTGTAATGCTGGCGAAATAAAATGTGGAGAACACGATATATGCATAAAATCCCATCAAAGGTAAGATATTATTATCTTGAATGGTTCAGAAATGGAATTTATCAATTTATAAGTGCATTCTGTAACTTTCCATGTCTATTAATCATGAATAGATAAAAGTTTAATCTCTGAAACATAGTCACTGAAATTCTTACTTCATGGGTAATTACTATTTTGTATTTTTAGTATAAGACTTGATAAATCAATCGTATCAAACGAATTTTACGATGTTCAATCGATTTGTAATTTTAAGATCACTTAAACGATGGAAATCATCAGTCTGCGTTGGCGTTCAACACTTGCTAATTCACGACTGTAACATGACAATAAAAATTATTTCATACCCTTATTGGATAAAAATATACGAATTCATCTTATTTTATTTTGATATGGAGAATATACCTGTAAATTTGAAAATACAACTATCATTTATATTTTATATTTAATATCTGCATGCGTTATTAAACTTAAATATTTCGCAACTTCAGATGCGACGGAATACAGGATTGTCCTAACGGTGAAGATGAATCAAGTATTTGCGATGAACACCATTGGTCAAGGTGCAAGCACGAGGATCAGTTTCAATGTAAAAACGGCGACTGCATAAGCAAGACGAAACGTTGTAATTCCCACTACGACTGTGTCGATCGATCGGATGAGGAAGGCTGTGATAAAAAGGAATGCGACTCCAGTAAATCAAAACCCTTACTAAATCTTATTTATAACGTGCTTATTGTCTACAATAACAAGACTGTCTAAACACTTAGAGCACACGTTATAAGCGATAAATTATATACTGTGTATATAAAGCGAACGACAATGTAGATCAAATTGAGAGATCAGTGAATGAAACTATTAAATAGATCGAATATTTATTTGAATCAATAAATTAATATTGTTTAAAACTATCGTGTTGTTTGCTTGAACAATCGTAACACGCGAATAAAGTAATCATAGCTGAAGTCACGTTATTAGTGATTAAATGAATTGATAATATCTATGCATAACTGATTTCAAGCTTGAAGCAATAGAAAGACGACTGAATTTATCGATTTATATAAGGAAAAGTTAACATTTCTTCTTCCTGTTTTTATATTTCTATACACATACTTCTCCTTGAACTCTGACTCTCGCATGGAAATAAAAATAAATATCCGATTGATTCTCTGTTATATACCTTATCAAGATCATGTTTCGATTCTTTTTCGATCAATTTATTCGACGCGATAAAATATCTCGAACTCGTGTAAAACGAGTCGAATAATGCTATTGTCATAAGACATCAACATCGAAAAACTATGCTCGATATGTATGCAGAATGAAGGCTGAATAAAGGCCTTCGTTGTACTCAAGCGGCCAACAATTATTCACGATGACTCTAATATCTTCCAGATGAGTTTCAATGTCACGAAGGGGCTTGCATATCGAAATATCTCGTGTGCAACGGACAAAGTGATTGCACCGATTTTTCGGACGAACTTAATTGCGACAAGCACAAGTGCGATGGCGATGCCTTCGCATGCGAAATCGGGACTTGTATACCCAAAACGTGGAAATGCGATGGAGAGGTGAGTCCAAACTTCCATTAGGCTTCTTTATATCAGTACCTAACGAAACATTCATTTTTTACGTGTAAATTATACACTATTGTTTATTTTTGTAATATAACAACGTATAATGCGTTTTAAGTTAAAAACAATGCAACTGTACTTTTCTAATGCACTTAAATTGTACTTGAACAGAAAACGAGAAAGATGAATCAATCTTATTACACTATCCATTCTCTTTGTTGATTGTATCGTAGTTAATACTTTCCTGAACAAAGAAAAACGGTAGAACGACAACTTGGTCACGTATTCTAACTCGTTTAATGTATAAACTGTATAAAAAATAAGTGTAAAAACTACCGTAGCATGATTCTACACTCCTGAATCGGTGGAGATTTGTGAAAAAATGTTTGTGCAAAAATTAACCTTTAGCATGATTTTTAAGGTCAAATTTTTTTATTGCAACGTGTTCTACTCATCACGAGCAACGAAAGTCTCAAAGGGATCATGGGCCGCAAATGCCCTTCCTATCAGAAAAAAATATTAAAGTTTTAATAATCCTTAAACTGGCTTAATTCATAATGTGTTTACATTTAATTATTCTCATTTAATAAGAAAGTAGCGTATTATTTACGAATAAAAAATTAGAAGTCACCTCAAGAAATATATCAGAATACAGGAATAATGGTAAATCTCTGTGTGCAGGAGACATTCCATGATAATGCAATTTTCAGCGGCTATGTTAACAATTTGGTGATCAAAAATTAATATTGCGGCATTTGAATACAGATCGAGCCCGCATCAATTAGCGTAAGGAAGAATAGGTTGATTATCGCTTTTGTTCATCCTTATCCACTATTAGACGTACATGAAGTAGTTCATTGAGTAAGGATCAGTCACATGACAGTGCGACGAATAATCAGAAAAAAAGATTTACGGCTTTAAAAAATTCGCCGCGTTCAAGCACTACAGGCAAATGACTATGCTACTCGACAAAGCTTTTGCCATGCTATATAAGTTGCCCACTTTTTAGAGCGTGTATTATTTATGGATGAGAGCGGTTCCTCGAGTTGCAGCATCCTCAATCGACAAAGTGCCAGGATTTGGGCTTACAGAAATCCACAAGCAGTGATGTTAAAAGTTTCGATCAAAGACGATTATTGGAGATCATATTATCGCCCCTATCTTTCTGCCTACATCGTTGCCTACATTTGCATACGTAACAAGTGCGACGTATTTGCGATTTTTATGTTCACGTCTCCTAAGCAAATTACATGAGATCCGACTGCAGAATATAAACGCACTGCAAATAAAGTCAGTTTAAGAATTATTAAAACTTCAACATTTTTTTCTGACAGGAGGGACATTTGCGACCCATAATCCCTTTGAAATTTTCTCTCCCTTTGAATATTTTTTTACAAATCTCCACCAATTCAGGAGTGTAGAATCACGTTACGGTAGTTTTTACACTTATTTTTTATACATCGTGTACATCTAATTAAAGAGTAAACCCAGCCTGTTTCGTTAAAATGTTTAGTTGCATAATTATTTAATTCTGCATGTGAATAAAGGCTGACTGTCCAGACGGTTCCGACGAGAGCGAAACATGCCAAAGAAACGCGTGTCCAACCGAGATGTTTACCTGTTCCAACGGTCGTTGTATCGATTTAATGCTGAAATGCAATGGAATCAGTGAATGCGAGGATGACAGCGATGAACAATATTGCAAGGACACGGGTAACAGAAATTATGTCAATTGTACTGTAGATCAGTATAAATGTTTCAACACAGAACTGTGTCTTCCGAAGCAAGTCAGGTTAGTCAATTTAGCATTATTATTTATTAATTTTTTAATTATTTTACATTCATTTTCTTAATCAATTTCTAAGACTACCACATTGCTTAGTATATGTATAGTACAGTAAATTTAAATTACAGTGAGTTTCATTTAATTTTATGTATCCCTTTTTTAATAGGTGTATTTTCATCATAATGAAATGAAGAAAGCAAACAATTAGTCCATTTTATTAACTTATCGTTTTCGTAGATGTAACGGCGTTACAGATTGTCCAAAGAACGACGATGAACGTAATTGCCCTCGATGCCAAAAGGAAGAATACGTTTGCAACAATCAGAAATGCATCGATAAAAGCTGGGTGTGCGACCGGATAGACGATTGTGGGGATGGATCGGATGAAAAAGATTGTGACGGTGGTAATTCGAAAATAAGTGGCATCAGCACGAATTCTATTTGCAAAGAATTCAAATGTTCCAACGGTGCCTGCCTCCCCTTTGCCAATGTGTGCGATGGAAAAGTAGATTGTTCCGATCGAAGCGATGAATTCGGACAATGTGGTACGTACAGTGCAGATAAAAGAAATAAAAATATATCTTTTTTAATTGTAACTTAATAATAAAAGTATCATTCAACAGCTCAATTCTAGTAATTGACAAATTGAATCAATATTACTGTAATATGTGAACACAATAATTCACATTTAAAGTATATATTTTTACAGCAACTGCGTGTACCAAGTACAATCCCTGCACAAATATGTGCCACAAAACACCCATTGGTCCCGTCTGTGGTTGTAGAAATGGATATCAATTGAGTAACGATTTTAAATCCTGCGAAGATATTGACGAATGTAAAGACAATGTTTGTTCACAAGTATGTTATAATACTAATGGATCTTTTACTTGTTCATGCCACGAGGGATACGTCATTCGAAGCGATAAAATTTCATGCAAAGTGGCTGGTAAAGAAACGCTTAGCTTCTTAAGTTTTATTTTGTTTATTTTGCGTTTGGAATAATTAAATAATTATAGAGAATGTATAATAGGTGAATATTTTATACTGTAACGAATTATTTTATTGTAGGACCACAAATGGAAATAATTACTGTTTCTAGTGCTGATATCAGGAAGTTATCACCAAATTTAAATTCAATTCAAGTTATTTATGAAGAACTAAATCCTGAAATAAGCGGTATTGACGCGAACACGAGGGAAAACACTGTCTATTGGAGCAATGGTAATATCAAACAAAATTTACTTGTCTTAATGCATAAAATATTTTTTTCCGAAACACATTCTATCCTTAACGATTTAGCAAAAAAAAATTTCTGTAGCTCACTTAGGGACTAAATCATGCATATGCATTTTATATACAACATACATATTATTGCTTTGTTCCAACATTTTACTAAATTTCTAATATAATTGTATTTCTTCATTTTGTTAAACTCTTAATACAATATCTCCCATAGATATCTTGGGCATGGTAAGTAAAATAAACATGAAGACCAAGGAACGAAAGACTGTTACCGGCCTTGGCAGACCGGGAGCTCTAGCTGTTGATTGGATTACCGACAACGTATACTTCAATGATAATGACTATTTTAGCAGTGTTCAGGTATCGAATATTCATTATTCGCGTTCATTCGGTATCTGTATTTAGCTATGAAAATCTTTTAAATTTTAATTTACAGGTATGCAATCTAGAACAGCAGAAGTGTGCTAAAGTAGTACCAATCCCACTAAAAAACCGAGCAGTCTCTATTGCCGTCGAACCAAAAGAAGGGTATGTTTTAATTAAGAAACTTATACCTCTTTGGCGCCTAACATTTAAAAATGATTTCATTTGATTCTAAATAAATATTTATTTCATTTTCCAAATTTTATTATTATATAATATAATTTGATTATAAATTACAAATTATACAATATATTACAATATATTATGTATAAAACAAAATTTAGAAAATTATATATATATATATAATTAATTAAACAATAATATATATAATTATATATATATATATATATATGTCGGAGATGAAAGGACATCGGAGTCCTCCCTTTGGAACCCCGGGAAAATCCCTTAACACCGTAGTCTAGATTCTATCATAGGCGTAATTAAACAATTGTCGTCTTTCGATCCGATTGTATTTGTTCAAGATTTGTGATAATGAGTTTGGGCTCGAGGCGATAGCCAGTCGCCGAACGTAGCCGCGGTCAAGGGATGAACGTTTTGCCTAACAAAGGTATGAAGTAATTCTATAGCTCTCCTTAAAAGAAATATCTCTGGCGACACATGACAGTAAACATTCCAACGGTCTCTGTCCCGTGGCCACACGCAGTTCCTATTCTTCGAGAAAGATGATTGCCAGATGTCGATGTCTCTCCACAGTACGTGATCAGCTAGCCCGAGGGCCGTTATAAACACTAATATCTAGTTACCTAAAGTCCTTCGAACAGATAAACAGTCTTTGTCCCAACTACGGGAAGATAGGGGAGATCTATTTCTTTCAACGAACGGCGTCTCCCACTAGCAACTTTCCCTCGAGGGCGGCTAGCATCTTTTTCTAACCACCGATATGGAGATTGACCAATTAGCAGCAACGCCAATTTCCCTCACCTTCTAAACGAAGGCTATCCTCGACGAATCCAAGAATCTCGTGTCCTTAGACACACCCCATCATAGTTTTCCTCTGCAGCATAATCGCGAAGGAAAGTCATTCTCTGGTGAGGTCGTATTAGCGAGTTACGTAACGTCTGCACGCTCGGTGGATATTCCACGTTTTAACAAAGAGTCCGGCTTAGATTTTGTGAGCATGTTCATCCACCATCCCGTCGACCGCGGATTCGTTATTGAGCCTAGGATCATTGTCATTAGTTTCTCGAGTATCTAATTACCACGGTTCCTTGTCCAATCCTATAATAATCGTATCTGCACTAGTCAATGTCTTCTCTATTGCTTATCGACAATGCGTAAACCAAACGACGATTCGTTTCACGCCCCTAATCCTAATTGCAATGTAGACCCGACATATATATATATATATATATATATATTACCTGCAGAATTGAAGGATTTAAAGAATACGATCGTAAATCATTGATCCCAAAGGTTTTAGGGCAATTTGAGACACGAATCACGGTACTAAATATTTTGAAACATTTAGTCATATGATTAATAAAATTTTAGTGCTGATAGTATAGTAAAGTATACTATCTTGTAGCGGTTTTTATATGTGAACCTTTATTTTTTATTATTATCCAATTATATATATATATATATATATATATATATATATATATATATATATATATATAATTGTTATATATATAATATTATACATAATATTATATATATTATTATTCAATTTAGGTGGTTGTTTTGGAGCCAAACTTCTTGGACATCTTACGATAGACCTATGACGGAAATATATCGATCCAATACAATGGGTACTAATATAACAGCGATTGTACATCGAGATCTTGGTATTGTCTTTGCGTTAACTATTGATTATACGCGATCCAGATTGTATTGGTCAGATACGTTTCATAAAAATATTGAGTCCTCGAATTTAGATGGTTCTAATCGTATTATAGTTTTAAACACAGATGTAAGTTCTACTAGATTATAATTTATGCAAGGAAGATATTGTTCGAGATATGTTTATATTACTCTTATTTTTAATATCATAGGTTCATCAGGCTTTGAGCATTAGCATATACGAGGATTCTTTATATTGGTTAATGAGCACAACTGGTAAAGTAAAAAAATGCAAATTATACGGTAACAAATCGTGTGTAACGATTACCATTGGTATTTCAAATATCGACAAGTACTTTATTATTTCGCACCCAATGAGGCAACCTATTGGTGAGTTAAATAATTAATTGATTAACAAAATTTTATGTTATTTTCTAATTAGAAATACGTTCAAAATTCACATTTCTGTATTAGGAAAAAACACTTGCGAGAGACATAAATGCAGCTACATGTGTGTTTCGGGAAACAACGGACCCGCATGTATTTGTCAGAATGGATATCCGAAAGATTCCAGAAGTACTTGCATGGAAAACACAAATATAAAAATTAAATTTGATACGAGAAAAGCTGGCCGTAGAAACGAAAGTATTCGTTATCAACACGGGACCTTAATTGGTGTAATAATTTCAGTACTAACATGTATCGTAGTTGCGTCAGCCTACTTTTATTACCAGAAAATTAAACCACGCTTTTCAAAGAAAAATAATCTCAGGTAAATTAATCGATAATTCACTTTTAGTCAGAAATATTAGCTTCTTATCCTACTTGCAGTATCCATTTCCAAAATCCATCATACCAGCAACGAAATGAGATCACACCTTCATTCAATTATATTTCTGGCTTACCACCTGGAGAACATGAATACGTTAATCCGATTATAGATATACAAAAGGTAAATTACTCACATCATATTCAGTTGTAGAAAACATATATGTTTTTTTTCATATTTAGAATCACAATGAAAATATACCAGAGAAGGGCGAAAAACAAATGGTGAAACTTCTCAATTTCGATCAATCAGATGACGAATCTAAAGAATCTACTAATGGACAGGATATTCGCTTAATATAGTATAATATATATTAACTTTTGCTAAATTAAGATGAAATTCAAATTTAACTATGTACATAATTATTTACCTACTTTATAAATATTTAATAATATGTAAAACCTTCATGTATATATCCTTTTACATACAATTAATAAAAACAGAATAATCAATAATATTCGATTATAATAATTATCATTTAACATTCTTTATTAACATTATTATATATAAAGATATAATTCTACAATATAAATTTCTCATACTTTTGAACTATATCCGGTAATTTGCAACTATACGAATATCTTTTGTATTAACTAATTAAATAAGGACTATCAATAGCTCCAATTCCAGCTGCTATTCCTCCTTCATTTTCATTTGATGGTTTTGTTCTCAGAATATGTCCTACCTCTTCATTATATATAATATCATTATTATTTCTGTAAAATGAGAACTCAGTCACTCGATATAATTCCTAGAATAATTATGAAAGAAAAATATTTTATTACACACCCTATAATGACACCATAAACACCAAGTTCTGATACAACATCAGAGAAATCCAAATGATTATCTTCAAATGGTTCATTATGACCACGTACAATATAATTCTTTTGCACAGGAGGATAAAAACGATCCATTAATATCCAAGCTGTTCTTTCTTCTGAATTTCTCATGGATTCTAAATGAGTCTTTATATCTTCATTATAAACATTGTTTCCACCTCCTTCCCTTTGTGGTTTTAAAACATACTTTTTAGGATCTGACATAGCATTATCAATGATTACTTCTGCTTCGTTATTCTGTTTACAATGCAGATCAGTATAAAAATAGCTTCAAAATGTAATATTAAAATGATCATATGTATAAATTACAATTGCAATTAATGTTTTCTAATACTTACAAATTCTAAAGAGTAAAGTCCAGCAAATACCTCTTGTATTTGTTTTATTGTATTATCATCTTTTAAAAGTACGTTAAGTACATTAGGATAAGCTAAAGATTGTTGTACCTAATAAAAGTTATTTATTCTTTACACTGTTCAGATCAAAAATGAGTATTTTTTATACCTTTTTAGTACCAGCTAGATGATATTGTATTGATGGACATTTTATTGCTTTTGAACGTTCGATTAATAATCTAATTTCCCATTCTTGTTCAGTGGGGTAAGCTTCAACTTCATAACCAGAACGAAAATAAACTACAGAAACTTCTAAATCTCCACTAAAAATAAAAAAATATTATTTAATAATTTCTTATTTAGATATAGACAGTAAATTTAATAATATCTAAACAACTTCTCAAATATTTTATATAATTACATACACTATTAATTGTTTATTTGGTCCCAACTTTGCTTCAGACACCAAATCTCTTAAACTTCTTCTAATTATTTTAATATTAGGATTAATTTTAGAAATTTCAAATTCATGAAATCTCTGATCACATACATTATAAGTAATACTTTCAACAACAAATAATATTACAGCCCTATAATAAAATATGTTAATTATTTAACAGTTAGCTACCATATTTGTACTACTTACTTTTCATTATCATATAATTTCCATGCATATATTAGCCCTTTACAGAGTCCATTAATTGGATTATTTTCTGGAATCTAAACATGGTCAAAAGTTTAATAAGGATCAGAAAAACTTAATAAATATGGAATAATGAAAGATACCTACATTTTTTATTTTATCCGCATGTCCAACTTCTGATAAGATATACCTAAAATATAAAATATAAAATATAAATATAAAATATAAAATATAAAATATAAAAAATATATTGCATACTTTGTAATAAAAACTTACTTATGATACTGAGTAGTAACTGTAACTATTCCTCCGAAACTACTTGCAATAGTATTTAATTCAACTTGTTTAATCTGATTCTCATGTAACATGTAATCTGATCGAAGTAGACCAAGACTTAAAGTCTAGAAGAGAAAAATTGCTTAGAGACTTATTCATCATACATTATTTAAAATAAATTTATATTATGTTAATATTTTACTTGACTAAATCCTTCCTTATATATAGTTTCATATATGTTAAATAATTTTGCTGTAAATGGATCTGCATCAATTGTACTAAAAGATATAAAACAGTTATCTATAACACATACAAATACAAATACAAACATCTTATTATTTTTATATACCTTTTTAAACTTTTTATTAGAAAATTATTATCATGTGCAACCTTATGTATCAGTTCATTCAATAATACTTGTATACCTTTAGCTTTCTCAAAATTTTTCCTAGGAAAACTTGATGGTAATAAAGTAAATGGTAAAACTTGTACCTGATTTTTATTAAAGGATACTTTTGATCGCATACTAATACCTGAATAAAAATAAGTTAAATTTGAATTGTTTGATTTCAATAAAATCATTATTATATATTTTGAAGAATAAGAAACAATGAGCCAGTTTTTTCATTAGTTTGATACATCTATAAATTAATACCATGCATAAGGGCCCAATCCTTAGCCTTATCTACAACATTTTCTAATTCTTTCCTTGATAACTGTAATTGAATACAAGGTTCTAAACGTGAAACTTCCATTGTCATATAAATTTAATAAAATATACGAAATTTCAAACAAAAAAACACTTAAAGTCTGCATTAACTATCATTCAAAATAATTGTTTGGTAAGCGACTAGCCATATCTTTATCTTATGATTAAACATAACTTTACACAAAGACGAAACTACGCGTGTGTGTAAACATATACGTACATGATAATCCAAATCCTTATCATATATTTCCAGTTTCAAATAAAAATAATTATTCATGTAAATATCATAATTGCAACAACCATAACATGTCATTATTTCCGAAAAATATTTCGATCATCTTAGAAAAGTAATTTTATTTAACAATAATAAATACATTATAAATTTTATCACATTTTTCATAAACAGTATCTATATATATTATTATTTTATAAATAGATGATACAATATTCGATAAAAATGTATTATTTAATATATATAATATATACATTATATATAATATATATAATATATATATATAACATGAACATATGTATGCATCCGATGAAGAGGTATATACATATTATGTATACATAGTATGTAAATATTTAAAAAGTGAAACATTTATCCAAACTTTATTTTGCCAACTTTCTTAATTTAAATAAATATTTTTGCATTGATAATACTTAAATAGTACTAATTCATCTTTGCGAAATAAATATATGCATATATATATGTATATAATTCTACAAAATATATATATTATTTATTTATGTATTTTAAATATATGTTAACGAATAAAATTTAAATGTTATTTAAGAGAACTTTATTTGCCAACTTTTTTCTTCCAGTTATCCAGACATGCTATATACGCTTCTATTTCAATCACTGTCTTCACTGATATGTCTTTCTAAAATAATTACCAGTCTTCAAAATATCATATTCTATGACCGACGCTTGCGCTGTACTGCTCTTTCTGTGAAAGCAGAGTTCTTTCAGTCATAAACTTTTGCTTTGTAATATTGTGTATTTTCAAAGGAATTTGTTAAAATATTTCTATTTTGTGTGAAATACGTTTTAAATCTTAAATATTAGAGTTAATCAAACAAAATTAATCATTAATAACAATTTCCTGAAAGAAATATTAGAATAGTTTTATTTGTATCGCTGCTTCATGTTCCATCATGAGTGACTATTCAGCGGTTGCTCCGCCTCAGAATTTTAGTCAAAGCTCAGCATTTGCGGCAGCTTTGCAACGTGCAAAACAAGTAAGTAAATACATTAAGTTAATACGATTTAGGTTCTGGTTAAATCATATTTTCGTAAGTAGGCCATATAACACTTCAGACCTTTGTTAGAACCATACGTCGACTTTTATCATCAACAAACAAAAATCTCATATCTGTATGAGTAATCGCATTTGTTTCGGTTAATGGTGTTCTATTTGAACGTTTATTGACTTATTTGAAAATTATAAAAAAAAGAGTTCGGAATGTTTACACGATATTCATAGTGTTAATAAATTTTAATTTACAGTGCTTTTTGTTTTATTTAATCTGTGTCATTTATATGTACATAATTCATATATGTATGAATTATATATTTTTAATAAATATAGTAAAAAACGTTTTGATTGTTAAGTTATTCTATAATTATTAGCATTGTCTTTTGATTTATTTGTATTAATTAAATATATTTGGTATCAATAAGCTATGAATAATTTAAACTTTTTGTGATTATGTTTTAGATAGCTGCAAAGATTAATCCAGCTGGTGCTCAAAATAATCAAGATACAAAGTTGAAACGTCCCCTTGAAGATGGATCAGGTAGTATTATACGTATATGCAATAAAAATTTATTATAAAATTAAGCATACTGAGAATTGAATTTAAAAATAAAATGTATATATATAAAAATAATACTGATACAATACATATTTAGAATTTCTTTAAGTATAACAAGAATTTTGCTATAAGATATCAATAGAGAATGAAAATAAACTATATTTTTAACATGGATTCATGACTTTAGAACCTGAAGCAAAAAAAATGGCATCACTGGTATCAGACCCATTAATGGGACTTCGAGGCCCAACAGGAAGTAATGCATTAGGGGAATCAATTAATCCAACAGGACGAACAGGACAAGCAGGATCTTCAGGAGGACCAATTGGAAATGTAGGAGGTATTTGTAATGAAGATATCAGAGTTCCAGATAACATGGTTGGACTGAGTAAGTAAACATTTATTTGTATACAGGATGACAAAATAAATGATCAAATTTTGATATTGTATTTTACTTTTCTTAAGAATGAAGATAGGTCATACAAACATAAGTCTAGCAACTTTTGTTTCTGAGATATTAAACACTTCTTAGCATTATTTTATTAATTATTAGCATTTTATAAAATTATAGGCATTGCAAGCACAAATGAAGAGTGTTTATAACTCAGAAAAGCTCCTAGACTTATCTTTATGTAATCCTTTTTCAAAATAAGAAAGAACAGAATATGGTTATAAAATTTGACTACTTACTTCAGTATACTATCCTATATATTTCTTCTTTCTTGAAAATTCAATTGATACACATAAAAATATGTTTATATGTTTTAGATATTCTCGATATCTATGCATTAAATTTAAATCAAAAAGTACTATTTTTTGATTTGCAATTATCATTATGTTATATTTCAATACTCTTTTATAAATCTTGTAACTACCATAAAAGAATTTACCAAGATTAATGACAACAGATTTAATGTAGTTTATATAAATTTAAACTAGCAATTAAATTAACATAATAAGTTTGAATGGATTATCATAATTAATAATAATATCTTTACAGTAATTGGCAGAGGTGGAGAACAAATAACAAGATTGCAGAGTGAAACAGGATGTAAAATACAAATGGCACCAGAAAGTGGTGGGCTACCTGAACGTCTTTGCACATTAACTGGCTCACGAGAAGCTGTCAAGTAACTTGTTTTTCCCTTCTTATTTCGTTAATTTCAACTATTTTGTATGCAATGCAATTTCCACTTTATAAAGTTTTGCCTAGAACAAAGGATTACTTCGTGGTGTTATGTCAAGTGGCACTTATTGATCACACTCATAATGCAAAATATATATTTTACATCTGTACATATACTAATGTATATATACATACAGTTATATATATATACATAGAAAGAAAGGAAGAGAGAATTATATGTACATATATATAAATATGTATTTACATATATGTGTGTACATTTTATAAACACATATACAGGAAAACAAACCTGCTATCCTCCTTATATTTGATATATACGAAATTATTAGATTATTAATTTAAATAACAAATTATCCACCTAGTTCCACTGTAAAATCTCCTAGAAACACCTGAAAGTATCAACTATTTGACAAAATGGTTTAAAAATCTACATTGTGATGTTGTAATATATAATTATAATGCTTTATATACACTGACTGTACTCATTAGAAAATGTGCTGCAAGCACAGATAGTACTGGTGAAATATAGTTTGCGTGTGTTTAGTATACTCCATATGCTATCACTTCATGTTAACATGCATTTCTTAAATGTAGGTTACATGCTTTCGCATATTGAAATTGTCAAATGTTTTACAGAGTCTTTACTTAGCTCCTGGATGTGAATAGCGGGCTCATACTTGACTTTACATATGCTTCAGAATATTTTCTCATTGAGAATTTATCAATAAGTTGTGGCTTTTAATTTAATAATTTTGTACTTACTAATAGTTTTTTGCTTTCAATAGGATATGGAGAGAAAGAAGGAAGGAAGGAGGATAGGATATGCATGGGGACGTGTTATTCGCAACAAGAAGAGAAATTGAATTTTTATTTATTTAAATCTGCTTATAATTAAGCCTACGACATTTTAACATGAAATTTAATTTTATTATACACTTAAGAAATAACTCTTTGTCCAACAAAATGTTAATGTTACATTCATGACTTATAATACCTTGGCACACAGTAGACATCACATCATGTGTTGCAAACAAATTACATTACTGTACATTAATAGATTATATTATAATTTTAACTTAGCATTATTCACAATTACATTGCACATTTAAATTGTGTGTGTTTCAGTCGAGCAAAAGAATTGGTATTATCAATTGTAAATCAAAGAAGTAGAACTGAAGGAATTGGTGATATGGGTGGAAGCAGTGGAGGAATAATGAGTCATTCAGGATTTGTTGAAATAATGATTCCTGGGCCAAAAGTTGGTTTAATTATTGGGAAAGGCGGAGAAACGATAAAACAACTTCAAGAAAAATCTGGAGCTAAGATGGTTGTTATTCAAGAAGGTCCTTCTCAAGAACAAGAAAAACCTTTAAGGTAATAATAATTAGAATTTAATTCTTTATTTTTTGTTCCTTTTTTGTGTAAAGGAGGATCATTTTTTAAATGTAAGCTGCTTTAAGAGATAGTAAAGTTATAGACTCTTTTTTTTATATAGGATAACTGGTGATCCACAAAAGGTAGAATATGCTAAACAACTAGTATATGAATTAATAGCTGAAAAAGAAATGCAAATGTTTCATAGAGGTGCAAGAGGAAATGATAGGAGTGGAAATTATTCAAATGATAGTAGTTTTAACCATGGTTCTGGAACCACTGATGGAGTGGAAGTACGATATCATATATTTTTATAAATATCAGTAATTTCTATCTATAATATTTAGAAACTATTTTGTAGTTATGATCGTATTTGTATAAACAAATATTGTATTTAATTATTAGGTACTTGTTCCAAGAGCAGCAGTAGGTGTTGTTATTGGTAAAGGAGGAGATATGATTAAAAAAATACAGGCAGAGACTGGTGCAAGAGTTCAATTTCAACAGGGACGGGAGGACGGCCCTGGGGACAGAAAATGCATAGTGTCTGGCAAACATCAAGCTGTAGAACAAGTGCGTCAACGCATTCAGGAACTTATTGATAGTGTAATGGTAATTGTTATATCTTTTTTATATTGTGTTATCACATCTTCTTTACATTTCATAAGAATAATATTACCTTCATCTCAATCTTTTAGAGAAGAGATGATGGTAGAAGTAATATAGGAGCAAGAAGTGGCCCACGAGGCAATGGCTTTGGCAATAATCGTAATCCAAATGAATATGGCGGATGGGATAGGCGTCAAGGAGGACCTATGCAAGATAAAATAGAAACAATGTTCACTGTCCCATCTTCGAAATGTGGTATTATTATAGGAAAAGGTAAAATTATATTGATTTTTATAAGTATATAAGTTAAGTATCCTCAATGTTAGAAATATTGTGAGCATTTAATTACTTTAGGTGGTGAAACCATTAAACAAATAAATCAGCAGACTGGAGCACATTGTGAACTAGATAGAAGAAATCAAAGTAATGAAAATGAAAAAATTTTCATAATTCGTGGAAACCCTGAACAAGTGGAGCATGCAAAAAGAATATTTAGCGAAAAGTTAGGCATGGTAAATATTTGATAATACAATCTCTAAGTATGTGTGAGAAAAATATTATTAACTTACTTAATAATTCACTGATATAAATTAAATCAAAGGCCCCAGCTAATACGTCATTTACTGGTACACAAGGAGCAATTGGATATAATCCAACTTGGAATGCTGGAACAGCTTACCAAGCCTGGCCAAACCAACCTCAAACTACTGATACAAGTAAGTATGTTTACATTTACATTGTAAAAAGACGTAAGTACTCAATGCATATATTCTATTATACATTATACATTGATTAAGGTACAGCAAGTCAAGCTCCTGTTCAAGTAAATCCACAAACAGGACAACCAGATTATAGTGCACAATGGGCAGAATATTATCGATCATTAGGTATGCATAGAGAAGCAGATATGATTGAACAACAAGCAAAACAAGGAAAACAAGATCATAATCAACAGTCAGGTAAAATATTATAAAAATGCAAAAGTCAGGCAGGTTGGTACAAAATATGAACATAAAAAAAAGTTTATTTTTACATTTAGGAAATACACAAAACCAAACTAATACATCAACAGCTAATACTGCTGGTCCAGCACAACAACAGCAACCACAAACGCAACAGCAACAACAACAAACTGGAGCTACACAGAATGGAGGTCAGGCTGATTATAGTGCACAATGGGCAGAATATTATAGAAGTATTGGTAAAATAAAAGAAGCAGAAGCTATAGAAGCTCAAATGAAAGCAGGGAAGGTATGTTAATTATCACAAATATGAAAAACTATAGCACAATGGACTGTAATATATAAAAAATAGTAAATTTTATATTTTTATTAGTTGGGAATGCAAAACAATCAAATGGCTCAAAATATGCAACAAAGTATGCAAGGTCAATCTGGTCCAGCGAGTGGGACTCCTAATGCATTTCCACAAGCTTACGGTAGTTATCCAACAATAAACGCTAGTTCAACTCCAACGGGTTATTATGCAGCGGGAGCTGGAGCTACCACACAGCCACAAACCGGTCAACAGAATCCGTCTTTTCCAACGGGCTATCAGAACTATCCTTACTCACAAACAAATACAGAAAGTTAAACTTCCATCAGGAAAAATATTAGCTGTAAGTATTTATTATTTATGTACCATAAATAAACATGCATGAATTATTAGAAAATTGTATGAGATAAAAGTTTTAGCCTAATAATATGTCAAGGAGATTTCTTGGTGCAATTTTCCTACCTTCAATTTTATTTTATCTTTTAAATACTTTACAATGGAAGATGCAAGAATTTTGAGAAACTAATGATTGTTTCAATTCTTCTCTTTTTTTTTTTCATATCTTTTTCCTTTCTCTGTATCATACAATTTTTCTAAATATTCATTTATATTAAGTCAATGTAAAATCGAGTGCAATAAAATCATGCAGTTTTTAAATATTGTGAAATATTTGAAGTAATATAATTATATAAAGTATATTAAAGTATGTAAAGTATATAAAGTATACTATAGCTATACTATAATTTATTCCTAAATTACTCATGAACCCAGAAAAATATTCATGAAATTCAGAGATATAAACTTATTATAGTGAAAACTCTTTGGTGAATTACGAAATTAGTAATTGACATAAAGAGAGAGGGAAAGAAAAGAATTGATTTATCTTTTAATTAATTCTGACAAATGGAAAGCATTCATCAAAAAAGTTGTTTACAAATTTATACATGATTTCTATAGTATAGACTCTAAAGAAAATAAGTACAATAATTCATATTTCATGAATATTGTATATATTATGTATATTTATATATATGTTTACATGTTTCAGTACAAAACAAATTGCTATTAAACAAAATATCCCCTTCTTTACTTAGGAAAAATTGTTTTCTGATATAATACACACAAAATAATTGATACAACATGATTGTTTGTGCATATATTAATCATATGTTATTATGTTCAATCACTTACATTTATATTGGCTTGATATATTTATTGTTTATTATGAAAATCAATGGTGTAAGAAGAAGGAAATATCATACCCACACTGATAACTGTTGATACTTTCAGGGAGATAAATGTTTGTAAAAATGACAAATCTCTATGATATTTTAATGTTTTATTTAAATATTAATATGATATATTTTACACCTTTGAAAGTACATTTACATTTATATATGCTTCATGTGTTTTATTATTGTTTGTTTATTTCAGATAGTTTTCAGATAGTTTCCCATCAGGATGCGGTTAATGCCTGCTGTAACTTCATATACTGTTTACAATAAATTACGATAGTTGATCGCTTCGCAAAATCCATAAACTTTAAAAAATGCCATTAGAACCAACTATGTTTTGTTTATACCATAATATTTTGTGTTCTTTTATATACATAGATATATACATATTGTAGGATACTCATGGTTTTAATTTTAAGTAACGAGAGAAATGCCAGAATTTAACATTATATGATATTAACATGATGTCTACTTGTGTTTTACTTATAATATTGTATGTATTTTTGTTCCATAACACCTGATTGTAACATAAATTGAAACTGGCAGGTGAAGCAGCAGGTGAGAAACAGGAACGAGGAATCTGCAACAAAATATCCATATTATGCTTCCCATTTATCATTAAAGATACTAAAAATTATCCTTACCAATGTATTGATAAGAAATACATTTAGATACTTATTTCGATATATCATTATTTATGTTTCACTGGTTCATTCATGAAACATTTATCCTTAGCGAATTAGGAAAACTTTATAAGTATAAAGCTGGCTATAAAGACAGCTAAAATTCGTTTCTATTGTTTATGAACTGTTTTATCTATTATGTATGCATATGATACACATATGATGGTCTACGTACACATATATGCTATTATAACAATACTAAATACAATTTTACCTTGGTTTCTTTGCTTTTTCTTGTCATATACCACTACTATTTTAGATTTTTGGAGCAGCCAATTGTAGGGATGTTTACCTGTTCTACGATAAATTTCATCAGGGGATCTACTATTTTAAGACTTTCATTCAGCATTCTGTGTGTTTATATTCAAAGGAATCAGGACCTGCTAAACCAGAGAATAATGGATGGCATATCAAATCACACACATTATTTGTTATATATAACTTATAGAATATGTCTTATATATTATTTACTAATTTTCACAAATATATTAATTATAGTAGACAATTCTACTAGTCATATGTAAAACTAAGTTTCAAATCATCTAAATTTTATCAAAATTGAATTTATAAATTTTTGTCATCTACAATATTCAGATATTTTTTCTACGTATTTATATCATGTTAAGCATACTTGCAAACATGACTGGCATTTTTTTTTTGTTATATATTTATTGTTTCTTCACATATGATATTTTACTTATTAAAACAAACTAATTGTATAACTGAATCTCAAATAAGTAATGTAAGAATGTTGTTTGTATACTTATTGTTTCATTTTTTACTTATGAATTGCATAAAAATTTTGACATGTGGTATTGGATGTGTACTAGATACAATTTCAAACAGAACTTGTTATTTACATTTTTTTAATATTGCGATTTACGCTTGCAATGATAAAAGAAAGTATTCAGTTTTATTAAAAAGTAAATGACAATTATTATTATATATGTATTGATACACATATACATAATAAAATTATTTTTTTTACTCATAACATATTTTTATGTATTTTATAAATACATTACTTTCTTGTACGTATCAAACATATTTAATTTTTCAGGATCAGAACTTTATTTGTTTTGTATACCTGTATTTGTTGCTAATATTATATTATACTTAAATATACTTTATTTGTATGGTTGAATATCTATATGTACAAACATATTTAAACATAGCCGAAAATAGCATGATTGAAAGAAAACTTTGTATAAATGTAGTCTTATTAAATCACAATCTCTACATCTAGGTAGTGTAAATATAATAATGACTGAAGTACAAAATAAATTTCGCCTTATATTTTTTATAGAGTTGTATAATATGAAAATTCAAATTTTGATTTATCCTTTTTGTTACAGTTATGAATTAAACCGGCAGTGATTTGGTATGATTTTTAATACCATATATTCCTTTTTTCTGTTACAACTTAAAATTTTGATGTATGTCTTGTTCTCTAATATATGTTTAAGTACAATTAATACACGTAAAAAATGTACAAACATTATATTAGACATTTAAATTAAAGAGAATTGTTTTTATTTTATGTAACAGCAAAAAGTTTAAAAAATGTATATTTATATTTGTTTTAGTAATATATTTTATATATCAGTTACAATTTATTTAAAGTAAAACCAAACAGTACTTAATTCTTTTATTATTATTTGAAATATAGAGTAGTTTGTGTATTAATGATATTTGAATATAATTGTTAATGTGAAATATTATACACAATTTTTTTATAGATTATATTACATTTTTGTAATTATAGCGGTAGGTACAAATAATGAAAATGTTTCAGGAACAAAGATGATACGTTTCATACATTCTAGTCAAGAAATTCAAGTAACGGATATTTGAAGCATATGATATTTAATATAAAATATTAGCTTCAATCATAGCTTTTAAAGGAAAGGTTTGTAAGGTTTGTAGAACTACTAATTTGTGAAATGGTACAAAAAATATCTTAATAAAACATGATTCTCAAGATATAATTATTTATTATTCATAAAATAATCACCAATTAAATATTTCAGAATTCCAGCTTTTAATATTTTTACTAACATATTATTTGGCATAATATTACTATACATATATTTAAAATTCGTATTCCACACATGCATGTATATGTAAATTTACTTTCTGCATATGTACATATATGTAATCAAGTAATGTAAAATGTAATGTAAATGTAAATGTGAAAGTTATGTGCACATATTCATCAAACATACAATCCTTCTAGCTTTATAGAATCATTTTACAAAATAAATTTAGATATATTTCATTCTAATATTGGCAGATTCTACTTGTATGTGTATTACTATTAAATATGCATAACGATATATATGTATATGTCTATATACAATTAAACTTGAAATACTCATAAAAAGAATATAAATATAAAAATAAAGTTCACATATTTGTGCTCTCAAGCGTTATTTCTTTTGAATTCACTGAATCCAGTGTAATTTAAAATTGTCGTCAAAACGTATGTACACTTACATTAGTTGAAGCTTTTAAATTTTTACATAAACATTATTTGCCAGCAAATAACAGCATTTGTTAATTGATCCATTGTAATAATAATTTCCCTAAATGTGTACTACAATAGATTAAATAATTAGAATAGCTTCAGATTTCTGGTGGTGGACCATACATTGGATTTAATTGTTGCGTACAGCGTATAAATGTAGCACGACGTGGGAGTTCACGTAACCGTTCAGCTCCCGTATATGTGCATGCAGAACGCAAACCACCTAATATATCTAATATAGTATTTTCCACTGGTCCTTTATAAGGCACTTCCACAGTTTTACCTTCTGATGATCTAAAAAGGTTTAAGGAATAAAATTAAGAATATAATTTACTTTAAAATTATAATTCTATCCATATACCAACCTATATTCAGCAACACCAGCATGTTTCTTCATTGCTGTGCTTGAAGCCATACCATAAAAAAGTTTATATTTTTTACCATTTTTTTCTATACAATCACCTCCGCATTCATCATGTCCCGCAAACATACCACCTGCCATTACAAAATCTGCTCCAGCACCAAAAGCTTTTGCTAAATCACCTGGACAAGTACAACCACCATCCTAAAACAAAATACATTTGTTAATAATTCACATAAAATTATATTCATACAAAGATTATTACATATACAAACACAGTATACTGTTATTTACAGAAATAATATGTCCTTTTAAACCATGAGCCGCATCTGCACATTCAATTACAGCACTTAGCTGTGGATATCCTACACCAGTTTTCATTCGTGTAGTACACACAGATCCAGGGCCAATTCCAACTTTTACTATATCAGCTCCAGATAATATTAATTCTTCTACCATCTCACCAGTAACTACATTTCCTGCCTACAATAATAGCAATAAATCTTTACTTTCAAATACAAGATCTAAATTAGTGGTAAAAAATTTAATTCCCATTGTTTTTTCTTTAAAAATTATAATATAGTTACTTACAATTATTGTGTGATTAGGAAACTCAGCCCTCACTTTTCTAACATATTCAACAAAATGTTGAGAATAACCATTAGCTACGTCTAAACAAATAAAAGATAATTCTGGTACAGCTGTCAAGACATTTGACAACCGTTCAAAGTCTTCTTTCCCTGTGCCGGAGCTGGCAGCTACATATTTAAGATTTTCTGCATTTTCAGAAGCAAAATCCTTCCATTCTTCCACCGAATAATATTTATGAATGGTAGTAAATAGACCGTACTAAAAATGTAATAAAAGGAATATGAAGACATCAAATTTGTTCATATTCTGTGATTGTACAATATAACATTACACATTTATTAATCATAATAATAATAATTTTTACTACAAGAGTCAGTTTTATTGCAGCACAATACAGAATAAACATTTGGAACATACCTTTGATAAAGCTTTAGCCATTTCAAATGTTCCTACTGTATCCATATTTGAAGCGATTATAGGTATTCCCTTGTAAGTTTGTTTCGAATTACGAAATGTAATTTCTGTAAATAAATCAACCTAGAATTGTAACGTATTTCATTCATTAATATTGTAGATGAAATTAATAATTTGAAATAATATTAATAAATGCCCATAAAGAATGAGATATATAAATACACATGTTCTTGACTATGTATTAAGTTGCAAATATATAAATTTTTTATAATTATGATATCAAATTTATTATCTGTTAATAGTAAGTTTTAATAAACAGAAATAATATGAAAATTTAATAAGTAGAAATTTCAATAACATTCTTATGTTCATGAAAAATACTCTTATTACACATATTTAAAAAAGAGTGCCTTTTTACATATTTGTTTGTATTATTATAGTTTGTATTATTATAGTTTGTATTATTATAATTTTACATTCTATTAACTATATATGAAACTTGATTAAAACTTAAAAAAAAAGGATAAAAAAATGTAGCCTTGCTGCCAATCTTAATAAAATTTATATAAGTATTACTTACTTCGGATCTGCTCTTTAACGTACTCCTCTTTGGGCGTAATAAAACATCTTTAAAATCTAATTTGATATCGTTTATAATATTAGGCATTTTTTAAAACAATTAGTTCCTCAGTCACTTTTAGCACACGACTTCAATCCAGTCCTGTCGAGGGCTAATGATTATATGTATGTGAATGTGACTGTAGTTTCGCGCTGATCGCTGATCTCCTTAAATGTGTTTAATAGTCGTTGACTATGTGTTAGTAATTGAACATATCATTCGTTTAACACGTACAAATAGTAAGGCTTACCAATAAGATTGCAAGATATATGTATTGCAGTATTAATTAAATCAAATTAAACTTTATAAGATAACCAATAGCAAAAACAAAATTTACGTATATAATTCAACATATTTTATGATATTTATTTACTTTTAGGTAATTTTATTGCATAGTTCTTTATTAATATTATAAGTTTTCAATTTTTATACAATTTTATTTGATATATTTATTTATTTATCTTTTACTTACTTCAATTGTAAGAGTAAGTAAAAAGAATAATTTTACTACAGCCTTAATATTTACGTTTTAACTGAAACTATCAGTTTTTTGTCATA
Organism: Bombus flavifrons; assembly: GCF_040668555.2. Classification (NCBI taxonomy): domain Eukaryota; kingdom Metazoa; phylum Arthropoda; class Insecta; order Hymenoptera; family Apidae; genus Bombus; species Bombus flavifrons. The sequence goes on from NC_138443.1 coordinate 959,713, forward strand.
AGCTAATTTATTACTGCATCAACATTTCTGTTGCTAAGCAAATTAATAAAAATTCTTCAGGAAGCAGTTAGATACAGGACACAGAGTTATTCGTTTAACTCGGAGGAACCCGCGCTCGCGAGAACATTCAGAATGGCAACAGTGCAACATGTAAGTACGCTTACTATTACAATTATATGTCGCGCGCCATCTGTGAGCTGTTGCTAGAAGCACAATTATATGATAGGCGAGAACACAGAGCGGTTTGGATGTATACGTTATCGCCAAAGGATTAATATCTCGAAATATCTGACGTTACAATTAGGAGAAGACGATCGCTGTTCTCTATACGATAAGGAGAAGCGAGTCTCGCGTTTTCGTCCGATGATTTTATTTACCCACGCGCTCACGAATAGTGATATAGCTTCGAAATCAAAGCAAGCAATTAGCCGCTTCTGCGTATTCTCTCATTTAACTCGATGTGTTTACTTTAAATGTAATTCCAATGTAATTATTCATATTTTTATAAACATCATGATCCTTTGCCTATTTCGTTCGACATTTTTTCTTTTTAACGTATTAAATATATTCTTCTGTTGTAACTTAAAATTTATTAACTGATGACTTTCTACAAATTGAGTGCTATTATCTGATTATGAATATGATCGCACTATTGTGAATACATTAAATGTAAAAATGAAGAATAAGGAAGAAAATGTGGCACAGCAAGACAATTCACGGAATTCATATCTAGACAGACCAGTTTAAAAAAGTAGAAATTAGTTTAATCCTCATATGGCGATAACTGAATCCGTCTGGCCTCGAATACGTTGCGACCAAGTTCCATTAGTTGGCAAGCGATGAAAGTTGTTTATGTATAGTGATGAGAAGTCGAACGTGTCTAAACTAAACTCTAAACAATGCATGTAACATCAGTTTTAGTATTCAATGTAATATCAGAATGTTGTGTTCGAACGGACTCGGACACAACCGCCTGTATAGTTGACCGCATCGTCCACCTTTCGAGAGTACCATATTCGGTATCATTTTGATTATAAGAATTTCAACAATTCTATTAAGACGATATTACAACAATAAAATGAAGAATAAGAAACTTTATTTTTTTGTTTCGGCGATTTATTAATAATTGTGACATTGTCGGTGCAGGTTATAGATAACACCAGGAACTATTTACATTACAAAAGTATATGCGTCGTAAGTTGTAAATCGTAAATATTACCACTGCTGCTCCATGAAATTGGTGGCTCAAAGCAATTCTCGTTGTTCCCAGCAATTTGTTCCGGTGATGACGCAATTATTGTTAAATCAACAAAATAAGAAGAATAAAAGTTTTATATTTTTTATTTCATTGTTATAGCATTGTTTCGGTTGAATTGTCGAGATTCTTGCGATCAGAATGATACTGAATATTTCTATACCCTCGAAAGATAGAACTGTACGGAAGATGATGCCTAGGTCCGTTCAAACACAACATTCTGAGACTTTTTAAGTTGTTAAAAATCACTTACCTTCTTTTAGTATTGCATGTAATAATAATAATTTATAAAATTATTTATATAAAGGTAAATAAAATTCAAGAGTATAACTTGTCCAAGAATTATATATTATCATTTAGTTTTATCACACTGCATTTATAATTATATGGAATGCAAAACATATAATAATAATAATGTAAACATTGTAATTTTGAGTAGAAACTTGTAAATAAAGACCAATTACATTTGGTAAAATTACAAAATGAATTTATGTTGAATTAAATTTTGATAATTCTTGTATTACGTCTTGAATATATATAAAAAACAACAAGATAAATAGTAAGAAAATTTTATTCCTTAAAAATTTTGATTCAATTACGCAAAATATGAGATTTCCTGACTAGGCTGCATCATATGTCTCAGAATACTAATAAACTAGATAGTAAGCTAAATGACATGCATTTTTATGCGGTACTGTTGAAATAGTACTACTTGGAAAACATTAGAAACCAATAGTTAACAGAATTTCATACTGGTGGTAGTTAAAACTGGGGCAGTGTAAGGAATGGGGCAGATAAATAATTAATATTTTACATATTTTGAAATTCGTCAGTACCATTAGCATTGAGCATAAGTATATTAGGGTTCTCCTTTTCAAAGGCAGTTGCATCTCTACCTCCAGGTCGTTCTTCCTGCCCCCATTCACCCAAGGCCCCACACATCACATCTGGTTGATCTCGCAGCTCCTCCTCTTCCTTCTGTGACATTACTAACAATTTATGGTCAAACGTATCACGACGTAGAAATTTATGGTGTAGAAACTTATTTTGAATATGCATTTGAACAGACATAAATTTAATCAATTTTATTGTATTCTACATATTTTTTTATTATGTATTATAATATGAATGAAACACATGCTATCAATCGTTAAGTTTATACATATAAGAGTAAAACAAAAAATTAAATACTTCCAGACTATATTATATAAGATTATTGTTTTTCACAAACCTGTTTATCTTCTTGGGCAAATTTGTCAAACATGTTTGCATACAGTTTTTTCTCTTTTGCTAATTGCCTTTTGATAAGATTATTGCAAACTCCAATTTGTTTTATAGCTGCTGTATTTTTTGGTTCTATCTTCAAAACTTCTTGGAAGTCTTTAATCGCAATTTCAGGCGATGCTAATGCGAGGTATGCTTGTCCTCTCCTGAATAAAGCTTTCTCATTTTGTGGACTTAATTTCAAAGCTTCATTACATGCATCTTTTGCTTCAACATTTTGCTCTATTTTTAAGTAAGATAAAGCCAAATTTAAATGTGCCGATAAAATAAGATTATTTCTTTCCGTTTTAAGATCTCCTTCAAAGCCATCTTCGTATTTCAAAAATGAAGTAACTTTCTTATACATTTTAATTGCTAAGTTATATTTATTCATTTTGAAATAATTTGTTCCCTTTTCTTTGTACACTTTAGCTTGTTCTATTTGTTGATGACTCTTTAAGGACCAAGCTTCTACAGCCTGGAATGTGCATGGAATATGTGAATTAAAAAATGATACAATTAATTTATTATTTTACATATCTTAGTGAAATAATTACTTTTTCAAAGCTTTTTAATTCTACTGTATATTCTACAGTTGCATTTGGTGGAATGTCAAATTCAGGCTTCCCAACGTTTTTATATGCATATTTGCTTTTAATTTTTAGTTTTGATTTTTCTCCACTTTTAAAGCTCTCCAAAGCCTTTTCTACACCCTCTATAACACCACAATCTTCTCCTTCTCCGAGGGAGAATTGTACATCTCTATCTTCAAATACTTTCCCATTATATATTCCAGTTAAATGTACTGAAAAAGGAACAAGTTTGAGATAGATTATATTCAAAGTAAGAAAAAGTGAAGATATCATACACAATTATATTTACCATTTACCAAAGCTCCTTCTTGTGGAGTAATATAATCTTTTCCTTGTACAATCTGATACCTTTCAATACTACCATTTTTTTCAGGACTTAAATCTTCTCCTTTCCAATCAATCATTTCAATCTAAAAAAAAAAGTAATATATTTCACAATATTAAATTTTTTATTAATTAAAGTTTTAACCTAATAACTAACTTCAAATTTAAGTGTCGCATTTGAAGGAATTTTAGGTGGACTGCCATTTTTCCCATATGCATATTCAGGAGCACAGGTCAATAGTGCAACTTCACCCTTTTTCATAGTAGCTACCCCTATATCCCATGCTTTAATTACACTTCCTTTCTTAAGTTCAAATTGAAATGGTTCATTACGATCCTTGCTTGAATCAAACTTTGTTCCATCCATTAAGGTACCAGTATAATGTACTATTACGTTGCTTCCAGGTGATGGAGTTTCATCTCCTATACCTTCCTTAATTATTTCTTTCTGTACACCTCCATCCTTGTTTGGAGATATGTCTATAGCCATTCTAAATTTAATGAAAGCATAATAAATATCATGTTTCCTATTTAATGTTTTATTTCTATTTACTATTTTATACAAACAATGAGCAAGCATAATATAAAACAAAATCTTTTTAAAATTTAATATAAGAGAAAAGTGATACTAATAAGTTGAAAATTAATATTGCCATAGTTCTTAATAAAAATGACAAATTTAATGCAGTTAACTATTATAGGAATAAAAGAAAATGTACACAAATATACGTATTTATTCCAGAGTATGAACGAAAGTACGTACATATGTACATAAAATGTACAAGAATACTCACTTCTATATCTTTAAATAATATCTTTGTAATAAAATAGTCCTTTACGCAATACTAAAAACACGTTAAAGTAAGGCAGACGATTCTAGAAACTAGAAACTGACTGGCCTGGTCTCACAGTTCGTTTAAAGTAATCAATTCCATAGAACTTACCAGAAATTCTAAAGCTTCGTTTCCGTATCGATTACCGACTTTTAGTTGCGGTATCTCGATTGTAATATCGATATATTTTATACGAATAAATACAAGTAACTGCCAGTAATACATTTCCTGTGAATTTATGTCTTTATTTATAATAATTAGATTATAAAAATCGCATAAACAAAATATATTTTGTTTATATATTTAACTTTATTTCATGAATAAATTATTTGTGGTTTTACCTAGTAGAATAACTAGTCTTACGTATTTCATATTACTTTTATTGCTACAAATTACATGAAATATAAAATAAAATATTATGTAATAAAAGTAATATATTATGTTTTATTTACATTATTTATTTTCTTATATAATTTATATATTTTTTATTAAACGAATACAGAATCTTTATGTAAATTATGTATATTCATAAAAATAAAATATTGAAAAATATAAGTCACTTATGACAAAATGTGTATGTATATGTACAATTTATAATCATTTTATATTAAATTAAGAATAGAAATGATAGATCGCTCCTTTTAGTTGCACATAATGATGTAATGAATAAATATAACAAATCGTAAGTTAAATCGAGTAGTAAGAAGAAGATTATTTGACACGAATGGAATTTTTAGTAATTATTTTTTCATTCGTTTGATATTTTTTATCGTGCTTTTCTGAAGATTTTGAACTGATTAAAATTATGCAATTTTACTGCAATTAAATTCTACGCTAACTAAATAACTCGTATTTTTTATCTACTGTACAAGAGTAATATTAACACAAAACAAAGATAAAAACACGCAATTACTGTAGAAGATTACAGGAAATGTAATCATACAAATATACTTCTCTGATGGAAGATAAATACTTTAATTGTATTGTACAAGTATAAATACGTAAACATCCAGGTTACAAGAGTTTTTTTCCAATTTAAATCTCAGGATGAAGTTGTTCAAAATGCACTTGTTTCTTTGTATATTACTTTTCATTGCGGTAAGGCTTTAATAATATTTCCATACTGTATTGCCATTTAATATCATAAATGACTGTAGTACTGAGAGAAGAATTGAAATACTCTTAGATAACTAGAACAATTTATATAAGAGCAAAAGAAACTTATTTTTATTGCATCGTGTATGCATATAAATTTATAAAACTAAAAACTAAAATTAGCGCTGCAATTTATATGAATATGCTGTTGTAGTTTTGATAATTATCATATTGATTCCCGAGAAATTACAAATATGATAATAATATATCGAAATGTAGTTGTTTAAGTATTTTATTCTACTATTGTTTACGTCCCTTTTATATATCATCACTCTATCAAAAATTTCACCGGAACTATTTCTATTATTACATAGTGTTTTATACTATACAGTGGATATTATTATGTATTATTTTTGCATAAAATCATGTTTTTTGATGAATTGAAATTTGCATTACTATTGTTTTTATTGCAAAATATACTGTGGTTAGTTTTTAGGTTCCTCTGTGAAGGTAATTAAGGTAATAAATTTATATCGTTTTACGGTTTTGCTTCGTTCCTGAAACAGCTTATCTGTAATCTTGAGGGCGTTTCATTATCATTGGTGTAATATTTTACTGATACATTCATCAAATGATTACCAAGTATATTAACCAATAACTTTATAATACTTCATAATAAGAATCTAAATTTTATAATTTCTATTGCAAATAACCCTTTTGTTATTCATTCCGTTAATAGTTCATTCCGTTTTGTATACCTTAAAATCATGTGATTATGTAATATAAATAGGTATTAACGCTTTTTTAAGTAAGATTACACGCGTATATTTTAATATATTAATCGATGCAACCCATAATATTTTCTAAGCAAATATTGTATTATTTATGTCAAAAATTGTAATTGTAATTGTGTATTGTAATTTTACTAGTGCGTTGTGTAGCATAAACCTTTTTTATTGATAGGAATCCGGAATTTCTATGAATGTTCGATCTCACTTTGCTTCCCATCATGATGGCAAAGTTGGTTGTCGACGGTTAAATTTTGGAAACGGTGGTAAGTTACATTTGTATAGTAGCAAATATTATCTTTAAATTAATAACTTTCAAAATTCAATATTCACAAATTGCTAAGTGTTATTTTTAACAGTTAGTTGATTTGGATATAAAATCATTAAATATAAACAACTATATCAATAAACATTTTAAATCTAAATACTCCTCTTTGAAAATATCAAGTAATTTATGATAAAAGTTTTCCATTACATAATATTTAATTTATTATGCTTATTTGCAGGTAGACAAAGCACCACCACCAGTACCACTCAACAACCTTAACGCAGAAAAACTGAAATAAATGGAATAGAAGAAAAAATAAATAACAAGATTAAATCAATAAAATATTGTAAAAGAATCATATTTTTTTGTTGAAAGTAATATATATATATATATAATTATATATACTGTTGTTTTTAACACGTAATGAAACAAAAAATAAAAAGAAATAGAACATTTTCTTGTAGATAAATTGAACTTACGATAAATGTTATGGTTTTATTATTTGTATACCTCAATGACAGTATTTTAATTATATTTTTCTTATATTATTAACATGATTATTTATTAATATATCAAATATTCTATATGTATAAAACATCACTTATTTTTTTATCTTATATATTAAAAATGTATAAAGGTACTATATATAAGTAGAAAAGAAATTTCCTCTTTAATACAAGTATATCAAATTATACATATATAGTTATACGTGTAGAAAATGTATTAAGGAAATCAATGTTTTATCTTCAAAAGAGAAAAAAAAATAATTATGGATAAGTACATGCAAATATAATACATTTATGGAGCTACAATACGTGTGCAATAATACAACATTATTAATATTATATCAAACATACATATACACATACAAAGATGACAATATAATTTAAATGAGGTCAAACAACTATAACACATTTCCTTTTTAGTTTGATTTAATATCATTGGCAGTGAGATTGAAGTTGTACTTATAAACTATGAATATTTTCCTTGTTCAACTGACATACCACGTAATTAAGATCTTTTTGCAGTACTAGCATACATGTTCATTTATGCTTTAAAATCTATAAATGTATTTAATCATTTTATGATTATATGGGCATTACCAAATATTTAATATATATGTATAATATATATATATATATATATATATATATATATATATATATATATATATATATATAATATAATAAAAACGAATAATTGTAGGTTTGTGTAAATAGCAATTGTAATTTGTATAAATATTTGTACATTTTCCATTATTATTAATTTTAAAGGGAAGTTCCTCTTCTTTAGATAATTTGGTTTATAATGTATTCCTATACTTATTTTTACAAAATATCTATATGCAAATTTATCCAAAGAAAATTATCCTATTACAAGCAACATAAACTGTTACATTTAAAGCAGTTTGTAGTATACAGAACATTGCTTTTAGAATTATATCTTTAAATCAATTTTCTTCAATTTATAGTAACATTTATTAATATTATATGTAATGTATTTACATTTTTTTATATGGTTTATGCACAATTATTATTGAACATTTGATTGCATTATCAAATTTATCTAGTTTAAACAAAAATTATTAAGTTTATCGAATGTTCCTAACAACAATGTTCATTGCCATAAATTTTAATGAAATGTAATATTTGAATTGTCATAAGATACCAATTATCACTTATCCATTACAGCTGATTCTTTTCTATCACAGTATTTTGTATAATTTTTAGTTCATTGATTGATGTATAAGGTTAAAACAATATAAAAATGATTTAAATCTTAATATAATATTTTAAAAAATTTAAGTCTAATAACTTTAGCAGGAAAATTAAAGATAATTTGACTTGCTGAGAACAGCAAGAAAGAAATATAATATATATTTAATTCTAAATTGAAATTTCTTATATAAAGTGAATAAAAATAAAACTAATAGTTGAAATGATAATTATAAGTATAGAAGTGCATTTTTTTATACTTTTCTTCATAAGGTTTTACATTACTCTAACATGTATTTTACAAAATATCATAAAGTAATCTTACAAAATAAATAACATATATGAAAATTTTTCAGACTAAAGAAGGCAATATTTATTATACATTCATTTAAAATATAAATGAATTTAATATACTAAGCACTTTTTTAAAATCTTATCTATTGCACATATATGACTTATTTTTTTAATAAATGAGTTAGGTCTTTATTTTGTTTCTGAAGCATAATATCTGTCTTTTCTGCTTTATCTGTTATGTTGTCAATCAAGTCATTTTGTAGATCTATTTCTTCCGACAGTCCTATTGCTAAACCTTTCAATCTAGCTAATGAACCACTCATCTCATCTAAATTTTGTTCGAATACTTTGCTCACATTATTGCTTAAAGAATTTGTTTCTATATCATTATCTAAGCCATGTAATTTTAATGCTGGACTTGTATTAGCTATATTAGTCTGTACTTGTTCTAATGAATTAGATAGAGCAGGAGATGTCATAGATTCAGAGCTAGAAGATTCTGATAATATAGTTGACGGTATTGGTGCATCCATTGATTTACCACTGAGGTAATTTTTAAGGCTTCCAAACACACTTTTTATTCCTTGGATATGTTTTTGACTAAACCTTAATGTGCTATTAATATCATCCAATCTTTTCTCTGTTCTTTCTAATTGTTCTCTCTGTCTAATGAGTTCCTGAAATAAAACAATTAATATACAGCTATATATATATATATATATATATATATGTAGTGAAATACATTAAAGAGAACATGCAATAAATAAATATTTTGTTCATATCGTATAACAAATTTGACATTTTAATATATTTTATATAATTCATAAATTAATTTGTATATTTAGATAAATTAAATATTAAATTTAAATGCAGTAGTTTCCTTATAATAACAAATTATCTCTATTACATTAAAAACAACTTAATATAGTAAATAAAAAATGGGCAAACAGGATTTACCAAATAAACATTATATAAATATTTCAAGAAATACATCTAAATAATTATTATAGTAAGACATAAAAAATAACATATTTAATAGTGACAAATTTTTAGAATCACCTCTGCAGTAGCAGCTCCAATCTGTTCGGAATCTCTTAAAAGCGAAATAGACCTTTTTGTTGATTGTATTGTACGTTCTTCTATTTCCTTTTTTCGTTGCAATAATTGTTGACGTTTTTGTTCGAGGCCATTGTCAAAATTATTATACTGATTGTAAGTCGTAAGACCAGATCTTGGTGGTGCACTTTTTAGAAAAGTTTCATCGTCTATATCATCCTCGAGAGAGAAGAACGGATTTTTTGGATCACTTAAATAATTTTGGCTTGCCATATTTGCAGCGTATCGCGCACTTAATAATATTGTCTTTAAATCTGCTTCAAACTCTGGCTAAATCGTCCGATACAGTGACATTCGTAGACACAAGACACGTAAAATCTTATACTGTGGGCTAAGTCTGAAACTACGTTATAGATGGCAGTCTACATGTAAATGTATATGTATCGCAGGCCATCACTAATTTTCAAATGTTTTAATAGTAAATCAAAGTTTATGCATTTTTTCTAAGAATTCGAATTATAATCCTGCTATCTTTCTGAAAAATAACTATCCTTTTTTCTTAAAAGGTATATTTTGGTAAAAGGTATAACTTATCTTAAATTAGATATAATAAAAAATATATTGCATACAGTTCCACTTAAAATTGAGAAATGAAATCATCATGAATCATAAACTAGATCTAATATAGACCACAATCATATAAATAGGTTTGGACACTCCTATGCTGAAAGCATAGAAGGAACCGTCTGAAAACTGAGTCATGAAAAACCAACATAGAAAATAAGAAAGTTCTCGTTCTGCGCATGCGTGACTTGCTATGAATGTCTCAAACAAAGGCAGACACTCTACTTATCTCTGTCTCGCAAACACGATAACTTTATCGTTTTCCATGTTAATTTTTCACGGTGCAATTTTTGGACGGTTGTCCCTAGCGAGTATCGAGACATATTTATACTATAACCGTGATGTAGTCATTTTATTAAACTTTGTGTTATGCCTCATGGTAAGGCAATGAGAGTAGAAATGTTATGTATCGTCACTATAAAGTATAAAAACAGAGTAGGCAAGCTATATGTAAGTGGATGCGACATAAGAATAAAAACAGATGGTTGCATGTGTGCACGCTGACTCGTTCGTTGATCGCTGTAACATTTGCATATTTACTACACAAATGTGCAGGTGTTATTAGGCAAGGAAACAAGAGATCTCTCCCTATGCAGAGTTCTTTCTCTATTCCTATATTGCTTTTCAGCTCTCGTACTGAGAGCGCTTCAGTTATCGCTTTCATGCACTCCATCTTTATATCTTTAAAAATCGTGTCAGTTTTGTGGCGCCCCATAGCATTAATTTTAGGAACGTTATATATAAGTATAGTGTGAATTCTGATGCGGTGAAATAAATGTATGCGGTATGAATTATATAGCAGTGTAGCAGAGGCAATGAACGGAGTAATATTGATAATAAATTCATTAAGTGTCATAATTTCTCATTACCACTAATAACTATTTAGAATAACTTGTTACTTTACACGTTTATTGTCATTGTCATTTTCCCTATATTGCCAGTACAATCTACACTTAGATAATATACAATTGTACTTATTCACGACATATACACTTTTATAATAACCTTCCGTTTATCATATACGTATTTGTGTATTTGTCTCAGTATCCCTTTTTCCGATCGAGTGCGATGTAACGAATGAAGAAGATATTAAGTGCATTCAAATGGACCGATAAAAAGTTTAGTGGCTTTGACATTCTAGTAAATAATGCTGGAGTTGCTTGTGTAACACCTATCATCGGTAAAATATTTATTGATATCAATCTATGATGCTTTACGAATATGCTTGCATTTGTATTCTCTTTTCTTGTAATCCTTTCTCATCTCAAGTATTGTCAGTAATCATGAGTTATATAATTATTGTGCAAAATGTGTAAAATGGTTACAATAATCTAGATTTGTTTAATGCCTGTTATTTGGTGCCGGATGGTTGGATAACATTCTTTTCCAGGATTTTCCTGTACCGAACTACTATATGTTGTAGCTTTCGTTAGACAAATAGCGTTGATCGTTAGCTGAGAATACAGTTATGTGGAAAATTTCAAGAAATCAGTTTAGCTTTGTCATTAATATAACAGCAAAAAAATTAATTTTATTATTATACAGAATTATTTTGCTTGATTAAATTAATCTTGATGTCGTCGGTTTACTATTGAATGCGTATCATAGTACGAGGAAGGAGTATTTATATACATTTACATTAAAACATAAGCATAATAACATTTGTTTTGTTAGACCAGAAATTCAAACATACAAATAAAACAAATAGGAACCTTTTATTTTGCAAGATATGTGATTTTCAGTTATTACAAACTCTAAGTAGTATTTATTTTGACATATTGTTAGCTATAAAATATCACTGATATTTTACTGATGATTTACTAGCAGTTGCTATGCAATTTCGAAACTTAGGTCTATATTAATGAGGTTTTGATCGAGATTTTCTTCTTCCAAATTAGCGAAATTCATCACGTAAAAAAGTAGTTACATTATTTTAAGAAATATCTTTACAGTTTTTACTTGACTGATCTTTTCAAGTAAAATTCAGATTTTGTTCCCAGTTGTGTGACTCCTTACAGTATCTACTATTTTAGAATAATGATGCTGTTCTAATCATTATTTTTAAATGTCAATGTAACAAATGTTAAATATTACATAAATAATACAGTTTTACTCGCGAAATTGAAATTATTTTATCTAAACGTTGATTCTAACATGTCCCAATTGTTATATTTAATTACTCTTACTAATAATAGCTTGAGTATATAATAATACTTATAGATACATTTCTGTTTGTAATAACTAATCGTAAATATTCTGTTATAGACTCAAGAATCGAAGAATACCGTAGAGTCATTGATACCAACTTGATAGCACCAGCAATTCCAGCATGAGAAGCCATAAAATCTATGAAAATGCGCAACGCGTGCGGCCATGTAATTAATATCTCCAGGTAACTTTATGTATTACATAGTAATATATTTCGTCCGTATTTTATAGGTGGTAGTGTTAGTTAAATATATCTGTGAAAAATGCCTATGAATCTATCGTTCCGTTTGTCCTCTCAAATCTTAATTGTTTTTTTTTTTTAACTAAATAAGCAGTTTTCATCTTTTATTTACAAACGGAGAAAACAAAAGCAAAACATATAACTTTTATATCGAACACTACAAAATAAGAGAATCGTTTTTCAGAAAGTATTTGTTTTATTCTAATCTAAGCTTGAATTAAATTCATGCGATACATCGTTCAACATATTACTAGAATTATTAAAAAAGTTATTACAGGCATATCAGACACCAAGAAAAAGGGGAGAAGTTTATCTTTAATACATTATAAGGCGGGAATAAATAAAGAATATTTGCATGTCTCACAGATATAAATTGATTTATCGAATTATGATTTTATTTATCGAATAAATTCAGTAATATGCTAATGTCACTCCGTATCTCTATATTTTTATATTCCATAGTATCCTCAATAGATATAACTTCTATCGATACATGCATAACATCCGAAATATATAAAAAAGCATAAAAACAAACGAAACGTCTATCACATTTGCTTACTTTCTCGTAGTTTGTAAATTTAAAAACGTTTCATTAAAATCCATGATGAGGGTACTTTCCTCCAAATTAAACCATACTGTTTCCAATTATACTAATTTTGCACAGACAGCTTGATTAAATTATTACATTTTCAAATATAATTCATATTTATAGCGTAGCCGGATTATATCTTGAAGCTATAGCCATACCGATCGGCATGTACGGTCCTAGTAAATACGGTTTAAAAGTTCTAGGGATAGAACTCCGTCACGAAATAAACGTGGCCAAGCTGAACGTCAAAATCACGGTAACAGCTCGTTATTTACATATGAATAGTATATTATTTAATGCCATCGTTAGTCCATACGTACAGACAAGAAAATGAAAATTTTCGAAGGTGTGGGAACATTTAAAACTTAAATCTAACAGATGGCGTTGATAGATAGCGTTGTTATTTCTATAATTAAAATTGGCTCAACAAAATTGTCTATGATTACCCATGTATTAACGTAATTCTCAATAATAAAATGGGGTCGTGCATGTACTTAAAGCACAAGCAATTCTCATATCGTTTTATTTTTATATTTCAATAGAACATTAGTCCTGGAGTTCTTATAACGGATATGATAAAAGTGTTAATTGATGTAGGTTTGGGATTGATAATTAATCGATTCACACAGATTCGATTTTTCTCTCTATATTTCTCCGCCTCGTACAATATGGCTTAACACACAGGATACACTTAGTCAATTAACACGGGTCGACTTCTAAGACAAAAGAGCGTCGTTAGAAGTCGTACCAACTTAGCTTGTAGTAACTAGCGATCATGCCAACTTAACTTCTCTCAACACTCCCCTTTGATCGTACTTTCTACAAGCCCCATAGCTTTGGTAAAATGTTGAGTTTTAACTCTATTTAAGCCTTTGGTGAGAATGTCAGCAACATTCTCAGGACTAGGTATATATGTATAATCTAATATTCCCTTCGACACGCAGTTTTTAACATAAAAATAACTTGGACATGCTTAGAACTGTCAGCAACTACTTCATCTTTGGACCATGAAATAGCCCCGATGTTATCACAAAAAATCTTGCAAGGACGAGGGTAATATGACAATTGACCTAACTCCCTTAACAGTAAGGAAATCCACACAGTTTCCCTTGCTGCTTCTTGTATCGCCAAAAACTCCGCTTCGCATGTCGATTGAGCTATAATTGGTTGTTTCTTGGACAACCAAGATATTGCACCACCAGCAAGTATGAAGACATACCCGCTCCTAGATTTCCTACCTACCGTACAGCCCGCAAAGTCTGAATCACAAAACACCTTCAAAGGTTGTCCTGTCCTTTGGTACACTAGCTTCAAGTCTTTGGTTTTTAGCAGGTACTTAAAAATTCGCTTCACTGCTTTCCAATCGGATACAGTCGGATTTGCGCATCTTTGGTTTAATTTCCCTATTGCACACGCGACATCAGGATGACTCACAGTTGCGACATACATTATATGCCCCACAGTTTGTTCATACAACTTATTATCGAAGGACTCATCACACTCAATGTCAAAACTGATTATGTATCTGTACGGATTGATCAAATACGACAGTGGTACTGTTTGGTTTACTCAGGTGGATGGATAGAAATTGAGTATTTGTACCCAGCATCCTAACATCTAATTTCTCCTTAATTCTAGTTTTGAACACTTCAATCTTATCCTTCGTTCCAAACACAAGAATGTCATCCACATACACAGCTACAATCAGATCTTTGGACGCATTCACATACATACACGGATCATTCATACATGGGTTCAGACTCATACCTTTCACAATACTATTGATGTATCTAAACCACATTCTCCCGGTTTGCTTCAGTCCATACAGGCTCCTTTTGAGTTTGCACACATATTAAGTCCTGTCTTTCCCTGGAACTTTAAAAAATTCTGGTTGCTCCATGTATATATCCTCATCCAGAGGACTGTTGAGATATGCACACTCCACATCGATATGCTCGTAAGCCCACTCATTCTCTGCACACAGAGCAAGCAGAATTCTTAGAGTTCTGCGTTTTACTATTGGACTGAAGGTTTCTGAGTAATCTACTCCATCAGATCTCTGCCAGAATCCCCGAGCTACAAGCCTAGCCTTATATCTATCAGGGTCTCTCTTTATGACAAGCATCCACTTATAGTCTATAACATTTCTATTCAAAGGTCTTTGCACAATGTCCCACACATCTTTATTTTTTAGATTGTCTAACTCCTTCATTATTGCATCAGTCCACTTTTGAGCATCTGGTCTCCTCAGGGCTTCGTACACATTCACAGGTACATACATGCTTTGAGTTTTGCAAACGGTTGCAACATGAGCGCAACTATCACACGTCTTTGGCTTATGTAATCTTGCCGACCTCCTGGGCACAGTCGGTACACTCACAACCTTCCCCCGATTATTCTCACTCATTAAATTGTCCATGAAATAGTCAGTCTCCCCTTCATCATTTTTATCATCACTTTGTATTTCAACGTCAGTCTGGTCAACTCCCCTTTCAAGTTCAAAATCTTCTACGTCCCATATCCATTCTGAGAATCTCCTTTTTATATTACTCGTATCCATCTTAACACTCTTGTAGGGAAACGCATTCTCCTCAAACCTGACATGACAAGATATTATTACTTTCTTGGTTTTTGGCAGGTAGATCCTATAACCCTTGACCTGTCGGTCAAACCTACAAATATCCCTTCATCTGCCCTGCTATTAAATTTTCGTCCGCTTGGGCTTCTCAGGTACCAGACTCTGCACCCAAATACTCTCAGTCTGTTGATCTCCCTTTGGATGTCGCACCCCTTGCCTTTCCATAGTTTCAATGGGATCTTGTCTCCGATAGCAGCGGATGGGCATAGGTTCCTTATGTGACACGCAGTGTTCACTACCTCTCCCCACAGATAGTCAGGGAGCCCTGATTGGATGAGTAAACACCTAGACATCTCAACTAGGGTCCTATTTGCTCGTTCGGAAACTCCATTTTGCTTAGGGTTCCTAGGGACGGTCTTCCTGTGTAAGATGCCTTTCTCCTTCAGGTAACTTTCAAAATTTTCCCCCGTATACTCACCTCCATTGTCAGTTTGGAGGGCACTTATTTTGGACTAGTATAGAGCCTCCACTTCCATCTGGTATTCCTTGAAGCACTTAAGTATTTCGCTCTTCCTGCTGATGATCCTAACGTACATGAAATGAGAGGAATCGTCAATGAAAGTCACAAAGTAATTACCTCCGCCTAATGACTTGCACTGAGCTCTGCCACTAACATCGCTGTGAACAATCTCTAAAGGGCGTTGACACATGTGGTGAGCTGTCCTCGGAAATGGCATTTTTGTCATTTTTCCTTTCATGCAGACTCTACATAGTTCCTCATGTTTCCTCGAGTCCTCCTTCACGCTACTTACAGGGATTTTTCTCATTGCATTTCCATGCAGGTGACCTAATCTCTCCAATGACCTCAATGCCTTCGTCATCCTTCCCAGGCTCTTCCTGATCGTTTTCCACGGAGACGTTTGTTACGTGTCTTTCAGATGGTATTGTCTCTAGGTAGTACACATTGTCTCCTACCCTTGAGTTGAATACAACGTTTCCATCTTCATGTGTTCCAACGGCCTCATCCCTCGTATACACTGTGGTGACACCCTTCATTGCCAATTGCCTGATCGAAATTAGATTCACATCTAATTCAGGCACTCATACAGCGTTCGACAAGGATAGGGTCCAACCGCCGCAGGATTTAGTCATCTTCACAACGATCGTTTCCTTTCCCTTAACCTCCAGGTATCCCTTGTCAATCCTGATCTGTCCGGTTGCAGGCGTGAAGTCCACCTACCGATGCCTGACCGGAGTCATGTGATTCGAGGACCCCGAGTCAAGGTAACTGATCCTATCTCTTTCCATGTGGCTGATGGACGATAAAGCTAACGTAGAGATAAGTCCCTTGGATCTCGATTTGTCTTCTGATTCTCTCTCCTTCTTGCTGTCTTCTTCTTGTCTCCTTTTCTCCCTTTGGTTTTTCTCCTCCTTATCTCCCTTCCCTTCTTGGTACTGGTACGAAATGTGGCCCCGTTTTCCATACTTGTAGCACTTCTGGTCATTTGGGTCTCTGTACTTTGGCCTTGCGCCATCTTTGTTGTGTTGAAGCTTGGGCCTCCATTGTTTCCAGGCTGCCATTGCGCTTGTTTTTCTCGGCCGAGTCCGCAGCCGCATCGATCCTTCTTTCTTCGAGTAGAAGATCGGATTTCACGACTCTCGCGGTTAGATCCTTATCGATCCTTATTGCTCTGAGGTACGTCGCGTAATTTGTATTTGTAAAATATTAATTTTTGGTAAGAAAATATACACAATTTTTGTTTAAATTCAATATTTTGTCCAATATTCGTTATTTCTTATCACTTCGGTATATCTTCTTGGCATAGAATCTATTAATTTTTTACATTGATCTACCGTAATATTACTCCAAGCTGTTTCAATTGTAAAGTTCATTTTAATTTTTCGCTTTATAACCTTGTACTGTCTTTTTTATGATGCTCCACAAATTCTCGATTGGATTAATGTCTGGTGATTACGACGACCACGGCAACACGGTAATATTTTCTTCTTCAAAACACTGTTTCACAACCCGAACCGTGTGCTTCGGATTATTATCATTTTGAAAAATAAAATCATCCATTCAGTATGTCCATGTATTGAAAACGGTCCATAATTCCATTGATATGACATATCGGACCAGGACTACCTCGAGAAAAACACGCGCACACCATAACGTTCCCACCACCATGTTTAAGAGTTTTTAAAACGCACTGTGTTTTCAAACTTTCGCCAATTCGACGTCTAACATGCCGTATCCCGTCAGAAGAGACGCGATTGAATTTCGATTCGTCTGAAAATAATAACATTTGCCAATCTTCACTTGTCCAATGCATATGAGCTTTAGCAAATGCAAGACGTCTTTTTTGATTCCTATAACTCAGTAGTGGTTTCTTTTGGGGTTTTCGTCCTCTTAAGTTAAAGTCTTCTAATCTTCTCTTAACAGTTCTAACACTAATTTGTGTATCGCTTTTATAGTTTATCTCCGCAGCAATATTATTTGCACTACGAAAACGATCCTTTTCGCTCAATCGATGAATCCGGTGATTCATTTTTGGCGTTGTTTTCCGTGGTCTTCCGTTTTTCGGTTGATCGCAATACATGCCTGCCTTTAAAAATTTATACCAAGCTTGCTTACAAGCCGTTTCTGACCTGTTCACTATATTTGCTATTTCGGTGAAGTTTTTACTTTGCTTTCACAGCCTTACGATTTGTTCCCTTTCGTTTTCAAGTAAATTCTTTCATTTACCTATAGTCTGTTCCTACCTAAATGAATTTTAAGGAATAAAAGGTACATTAAACAATGATTTTCACATTCCAGAATCAAAATGTTCAAAAACTGTACTCATATTCAGGTTTTACACAGATCGACTTAAACTAATGTCCACTGTTTACAAGTGATAAGCGGTAACTAACTGTTATAACTCCTATATTGTTTGTATTTGACAACTGACGGTCTGAGGTTACGAAGGTTAAGCATACGGCTATGTTATTCCAAAGAGACAAACCCAATAGAAGAACAATATGCGTATAAGATGTTTGTAATCCGGTTTACAAATCATCGTCCTAATCTTCTGTCCACTACTGTAAGTGTCAGAATAAGTTGAGGGATATCTTGGTAAATATTCGATTAACATTCTATATTTAGGTTATTTCCACTATTACGTTATTATGTTTTATGCAAAGAAACGGAAGAATCATGAGTGCGATTTTGAATCTTCAATGCAAAATGATAAAAGTAGGATGTTTGGAGAAATAAAACATTCTACACTTTATTAAACCAATTGTTCTATTTAATAAATGAGAAAAATTCGGAAAAGGACGTTTTATTTTTCATTCTAAATTAAATATTATCTCGTTATGCAAAAAGCGCGCACAGTCGGCTTAGCCTACATATACATTAAGATTTTTTTTTTATAGGCGCCCCGCGCCCTCCGGGGAGAGAGCGCCGGGTAGTGTCGGATTCGTACCGGCTAAAATCTCCACGGTGATCGTCCTGAGGATTGGTAGGAGGGCTCCGGGACCATCTTTTCATATTACTGCTGGGGCACTCCTTCGTCTTCTCCCTGGTGATGTAATCGGGAGTCATCCTTGGTTGATTGGGCCGTTAGGAGGGACCACTCTATATACATTATGATATGATATGATATACATTAAACTAATTGTACTGAAACTCATACATTTTACGACGTGTTACGTTATTGTAGTTTTTAGATTGGTATTGCTTTCTAAAGTTAAAATTTTAAAAAAGAATGTTAATTGCCATGTCTCACCCAGTGGAAGTGGCTACATACTACACCTGCTCGAACTCCCAAATCCACACACTTTCCATTATGTTTTTATTTACCGTTTGGATTTTAATTGAATATTGTTGTTTTTGCTAACTTCTTCCTTCTTTTCTTCTTTTTTCATTGAGTATATCAGTTGTGTGTTAGATGTGCCCAGTAGTTTTGGACTTCGCTACACATGCTGTTTGTCATGAAGTAATAAAATTTATGATAATGAATTAATATTTAACCTTTGAAACTTATGACATTCTTACACACACTTTTTCGTATTGGTCCAAAGATTGCCGATCAGCGACGACCTTGATTCCTGAAACTGTTTGCGAACGACGACGATAAAATACACGTGTTAAAATACTATCGTGCAAGTATTTATTTGTGTTATATTTAGTTCGGAAATACAGTTTGCGCATGCATTCTATTTTGATATTCTTATGATCTTCGGAGTTTTGCGGCGTTTCGTAATTAATTTTACTGATGCCATGTATCTTTCTTTGCAGTTGCCCGTAGTGTGAATTTTGGCCCGGTGAAATGAACGTTTTAAACGAGCAAAACAATTTGACAACAAATTCATTGATTAAATATCATAGTTACCAATTATCATTTATAACTGTTTGTGATAACTCCACTTGTCATGCGCACTTAGATAATACATAGTTATACTTATTTATTCACGACATATACTCATGTATAATAATCTGTTGTCTATCATATACGTATTTGCGTATTTGTCTCAGTATCCAAAGAAAATCTTTCTAACCAAATGGCTTCTCGATTTCGCATCCGCTTAGTGAGTAAGACAATGGCCTCTGCTAATTCCTGATTTCGTATGAGGTTTGCTGAAGATTACAGTTCTCTGATTTCGCGTCAAATTTGCCTGTACTTACATAAGCCTTATGAAAGCTTCCCGATTTTCCGTTAGGGTCATTGTCAAATCCCATAACAGCTCCATGTTCTCGTATCAAGAACGATTGTTCCGTTTCTCCTAGTGACACGCTGATTTCGGATCGAGTTTGTTCGATAACTTAGGACTCGCCTCCTTGGGCTTCTTTTTGTTGCGCCAGAGGCGCTCGTACCTGACTTTCCCTAGAGCTGCCATGACTTCGCATCAGATTCATCCTCACAGACGATAATCCTAACCTTGTCACAGGAACCCTGACTTTGCATCACTTTAGATAGCATATCTGCTGATACGATTGCAACCGTATTTCATAAAATACCATGTCACGGTGCTGACAGTCTTAACTTGTAACACTCATATTTATGGATACAAGAGCACAAGTGGAAGTTGGATCAATTCAATACGAAATTTACGATTAGAATTGCTGGATTGCACCGACAGTTACCGAACACCTTGTACAACTAACATCTCTAACCAATCAATTTTACTTTATCAAATTTCTATTCACTTATTTTTGTGTTTCGCAATTGTCACGTTTGACGATGCTTTTCAAATACTAAGAGTGAATACAACAAGATACGCATGAGACACTCGAATAAAATACACTTTATGTTGCAATCTTAATTAAAAACTATACCGGAGTCGCATGTACGACACATTACTCAAGATTTTAAGTAAATCTACAATTAAAAAGTAACAACAACTTGTACTCGTCATTCTATTCGATTAAAATAAATAAGAAGAACGCTTATAACACTAAAACTGCCAAAGTCCTCGAAATGACCAGCTCATAATGATTCATCGCTATTTTATAGCTGTGGTGCTCGATAAGTATAGTAAGTCTCTTTTTGTAACATGACTCAGTTGTTATAAGCAAAAACATGTAACAGCCACTTATGTAGAATAGGTTTTCGGGATCTTATGGAATAGAGTGCTATTTTTTGTATTGCATTCTATTTTCTATTTGTTATCAATATACATATAAATAATGTAACAACGAATATAAAGAATACCATAAATGGGGTTATAAAACTGAACATCGATAATTGACCAAAGTTTGTACTTAGCAACTGCAGCCGC
The DNA here is from genome assembly GCF_040668555.2 of Bombus flavifrons. NCBI lineage: Eukaryota > Metazoa > Arthropoda > Insecta > Hymenoptera > Apidae > Bombus > Bombus flavifrons. The sequence continues at coordinate 981,200 of NC_138443.1, forward strand.
TGTAGATACCTAGTACTTGTCTTTGTAGTGAATTGTTTTGATTATTTACATCGATTAATCATGACTACTCAATTCGTTGTAGGAGGAAGGGGACAGATTGTATGGAGCTATAGTTATAGCTATGATTTATGTATCTGATGTCTCTAATAAAAAAAATCGCTATCTTCCTCGGGATTTACATGGTCGCATTATCTGTCTCTCTATAATTTGCCACTGAAACATCCTTTTGTATTTTGCACGTTCTGTTTCGGGATATTTAACTAGTTGCATTTGATGTACGAGCCCTATTGAAGGTCATTACATACATGTTTGTATGTAATGTACTGCATTACGTAAGTACTTACTTGGAACGACATATCATGAGTGAACACTGATTGGTAGAAATCAAGGCCGGACCGTGCCGATACTTCATATAAAGTAACGCAATGCCTCCCTGCGCAGTTACCTTGCGGTGTGCTAACAAGAATGATGAATCGTTGGACCGGTAAAGTAGCACTTGTAAGCGGTGCGAGCAGAGGGATCGGTCTCGCGATATCGAAAGCTCTGGCTAGCCATGGCATTAAAGTAGTTGGTTTAGCAAGGACAATAGACAAGCTTCACGAAGCTGCCGCAGAAATTGGAAAGGATAAATTTTTCCCGATCGAGTGCGATGTAATGAACGAAGAAGATGTTCTTAAGGGGTTCAAATGGACCGACGAAAACTTTGGTCGCCTTGATATTTTAGTGAATAATGCTGGAGTTCTTAGTCCCACACCTATCATCGGTAAAAATATTTATTCATATCGATATATGGTATTTTACGAATATGCTTCGATTTGAATTTTCCTTTTTTCTGTATTCTTCTTTCTTTCTAACTATTGCCAGTAATCATAGGTTATATTATTATGCTACAGATGTAAAATGGTTAGAATAATTTAGATTCGTTTATCTACTATCTCTAGTAGGAAAGCTTTCGTTGTACAAATAGTGTTGATGTGGAGTTAATGTCCCAGATTTCTTCAGTATTAGCGGAGAAGTCAGTTGTGTGGAAAATTTCAAGAAAATTACAATTTCGTCATCAGTATAACCGCTCGAGTGATTACAATCATTCCTTTGATTAAATTAATCTTCATGTCATCGGTTTACTGTTCAAGGCGTACCATAGTACGCGGAAGGAGTACTTATATACATTTGCATTAAAACATAAGCATTACAACTTTTGTTTTGTTAGACCAGAAATTCAACCATACGAACAAAACAAATAGGATCCTTTTATTTTGCAAGCTATGTGATTTTCATTTGTTGCAATCTCTGAGTGGTATTTATTCTGAAAAATCGCTATCTATTAATTATCACTGATATACTGCTGATACAAAAAAGTTGTGTTCGCTATTTTGGACTGATCTTTTCAAGTAAAATTCAAATTTTGTTTCCAGATGTTTGCTTCCCTACAAAATCTATTATTTCAAAATAATAATGCTTTTCTAGTCATTATTTTTAAATGTGAATGTTAAAAATGTCAAATATTACATAAATAATACGGTTTTATTCGCGAAATTGAAGTTATTTTATCTAAACGTTGATTCTTACATGTCCCAACTGTTATATTTAATTACTCTTATTGATAATAGCTTGCATATATAATAATACTCATAGATACATTTCTGTTTGTAATAACTAATCGTAAATATTCTATTACAGACTCAAAAACCGAAGAATACCGTAGAGTCATCGATACCAACTTGATAGCACCAGCAATTCTATCACGAGAAGCCATAAAATCTATGAAAAAGTGCAACGCGTGCGGCCATGTAATTAATATCTCCAGGTAACTTTATGTATTACATAGTAATATATTTCCTCCTTATTTTATAGATGGTAGTGTTAGTTAAATATATCCGTGGAAAATGCCTATGAATCTATTGTTCCGTTTGGCCTCTCAAATCTTAATTGTTTTTTTTTTTATCTAAATGAGCAGCTTTTATTTTTTATTTAAACATATAACTTTTATATCGAATATTACAAAATAAACTCGATTCGTGGGAATACAATTGTTTGCCTAATACATTTTTATATGCACATTTTACGTATTTATTGAATTACATATTATTCCTAAAATAATTAAATAATATAAAGGCTATCGTTTTTCAAATGGTATTTGTTTCATTCTAGAGTAAATTTCAGTTGAATTCATGAAACAGTTCTCCTAACATATTAGAATCATTAAAACTGTTGCAAACAGATACGTCAGTCACGAAGAAAACGACAAGAAGTTTATCTTTAATAACGAATAAGGCCAGAGTTAATAAATAATGTTTGCATTTTACATAGATATACTAGACATAGATAGATATAGATTGAATAAAATTACATTTATCGAGTAAATTCGGTGATATCTCGCGCTTCATTGCACTGTATCTCTCTATTTTTATGTCCTATAGTCCTCTCTATCGATATCAGCACGACGTCCAAAATGCTCCAAAACACATAAAAACAAACGAAACATCTATCACATTTGCGTCTGTAACGCGATGTAACTTTACGCAAATTCCTTTCGTTTAATGAGGATCGGTATCTTATTTTTCTACAAAGTCATTGGGATCCGAAAGCAGTTTTATCGTAATTTGCACGTTTGAACGAAGAAATTAAAGTTTCATTAAAATCCATAATGAGGGCGCATTTCTGCAAATCGAACCATACTGTTTATAAATTATTCTAATATTGCATACACAGGTTGATTAAATCATTACATTCTCAAATATATTTCATATTTATAGCATATCCGGATTACATCTTGAAGCTATAGCCGTACCGATCGGCATGTACGGTCCTAGTAAATACGGTCTAAGAGCTCTAGGGATAGAACTCCGTCACGAAATAGCGCAGGCCAAACTGAATATCAAAGTAACGGTAAGAGGTCATTATTTACATATGTATAGTATATTATTTAATGTCATCGTTAGTCCATACGTACAGACAAGAAAATGAAAATTTTCGAAGGTGTGGAACATTTAAAACCTAAATCTAACAGATGGCGTTGATAGATAGCGTTGTTATTTCTATAATTAAAATTGGCTCAACAAAATTGTCTATGATTACCCATGTATTAACGTAATTCTGAATAATCAGATATAACCATGCATATACTATAAGAATAAATAATACTTACATGGTTTTATCTTTATATTTTAATAGAACATCAGTTTCGGACCTGTGATGACAGATATGATGAAAGGTTTTAAAAATATCGTGAGCAATACTATATTAAAAGTTGGGGACATCTCCGAAGCAGTGATCTACGCGTTAGGAACACCGGAAACGGTCGAGGTATGTATACATAAAATACCTGTTCACAAGAACATACACACTGTAATGTCTCTTAGTAAGATTATCGACACCCATTTTAACCCACATCTTTAATTTCCTTTACGCCAATTTCGTTCCGACGTACCCGCATTTGTAGTCATTTTATTTCGTTCCTAATATAAGATATCTGTATAAAAAAATATTATTTACTCCGTCGTTATATTAATTCATATAATTCGTATAACTACTATAGAGCTAGATAACCTTTTTTATACAGTTGATTATTGAATTACCTTCTTCCCTATTTTATTGTTTTTCTATTTATTTACGTTCATTTATTTTACCTATTTGATATTTTCTTTTATTTCTTTCTATGCATACAATTTTTATATTTCTTTCTATAATATGTGGAAGTAACCATTTTGTTATTATAGGATGATAGAATTTCTCCTTTCTCAATTAAGAACATATGTCAATATTATGTGAACGTTATTATTTTTACTGGTAATGATTAACTTCAATAGTCATAGAAATACTGTTTGCAGATTCCGGAAATCACGGTAATACCACGCGGCATTGGACCTATTATCCCACAGCGGGATTGACTCACAGTTAGTCATTACTTAGATGCTGTAACATGCCAATTTTAATGAACTTCACGCCCGATTAAATCATTGTATCAATGTACAGTGGCGAAAAAATCAGTGTGTTACTCCTACCTTGCAAGTATCAGAGTAGTTGAAGACATATGTTGTTAGATATTCGATTAACGTTTTGTATTTACATTATTACTACTATTAGGTTATTACCATTCATACTGTATTTTCGACCAATCGCGGGGAGACGCAATCGCGAAGAAACACGTCAACGGGAGTCGTAATTTCCCGTTACGATTATAATAATCGACACCACGAGTTGATCGATCTCCTGATTTCCGTTAAGATAATAGGGATGGTTGAGAGGGCATAACACTGCGATTAACAGGGTTATAAACTATATATTTTTAATACTTAATTTACACCGTTGCTTATGATATATATCGTCGACAATGATTTAGCGTATAGAGATGCGATACACTGGCACAATATTCGTTGGTGATCAAGCAAGGCTCGTAGAGTTTTTGTTATAGTTGACGTAGCAATAGAGGAAAAGAACACGGTTACTGACATGTTGACTATTCTAACGTTGAAGTAATAATAATAAGTAAGGTACAGTGACGATGCTGTATCGGAGGAAAGCTAGCGATGGATGTATCTAGCGCACGGGACCATCGGATTTATTCATGACATTTTTGGTCAGGAAAGTGAGGGCAGTATACATTGCTTCTGATTGGATAAACGAAGGTTGGTGGACTAGGAAGGGTCTTATCCGCCCTCGATAGAAAGTTGCTAGTGGGAAGCATCGTACGTGAGAAAAACCAACTTTCCCGTGTCAAGCCGTAGTAGACAATACTCTTTAGAAAACGATTTAGAAAAACGATATTTGTCCGGTCTGAAGGACCTTAGCTAGCGAATTCCTGAGATTTACGATGGGTCCTTAAGACTATTGAGTGTACGCAGTAAGGATGAGCGGACATCTGGTTCCCATCTTGCCCGCGGTGTGTGGCCTAGTCTAGGTAGAGTGTCGCCCGACGTAACATATATAAAGGAATGTAAGAACTGATGACCTCATCAGAACGATTGTGAATCTTAATGCAATGTGGTAAAATCAAGATGTATGTAGGAATGTTTTATGGAGTAGAACTTTGGACACTCTGTTAAATGGATTATCCTATTTAATAAAGAAATGGATTAGAAAACGGAGCTTTATATTTTTCCCTTTAAATATGAAAAAGTACGTCTTTGTGCGTAAAGTGCGTACAATAGACTTAGCCTAGATATGTTTATCACATAATTAAAACTGGTACGTATACATTTTACGACGTCTTACGCTGTTTTTCGCTTGGCATCGTTTTCTACAGATTAATTTCTGAAAACAAATTCCGGTGGCAGTTCTTATCGCGTGAAGTGGCTACATACGAGACCTTCCCAGAGCCCTAGTCCAATCCACTTCCACTATATTTTTATTTGCCATTTGAATTATACATAAATGCTGTTACTGTTAACAATGCGCGTCTGTTGAACTTTTTGTTCTTCTTCCCTTTTTTATATGTATCTGTTGAGTGTTAGCTGTACCCAGTAGTCTTAGGTACTTAAACCTTATAGTCCGTCATGAAGTAATGAAATAACTATTATTTTTATTTATTTATTATTGCTTAGACGAACTTTCGGTTTTACATCTCTTATACTTATTTTGCTTCTTATATATCTACCTCCCCTCTTATTTACTCTATTATATTGCACTCCCTTAATTATTCTATCTCTAAAAACTAAAAACTAAAAACTAATGACTAAAGAACTATTGCAACTTTGGGCTTTTGCCTCCTTGCTGTGCTTCCTTTTTGTCGTTCCTCTCCGTCTTGTATTGCCCTTTTTTCTCTGTTATTGCTTTTACTTCTGTTAGTCCTTCTCCAGTCTCATTTAGTGTTTTTTCTATGTTCTTTGGTCCTCCCGTTATTTCACATTCTTTTATTACATATCTCAGGTGTTCTTCTTTCCTTTTACATAGTTTGCATCTTTTTTCTCTCTCTTTTTTCCAGTATTCCCTTGCCTTGATCTCGTTTCCACATTTGAATCTTGCTAATATTATTTTGTCCTTCCACTTCATCCTCCCTTCTAAGTACTTTGGTAACTCTTCTTTGGCGTTTTTTCGTGTAATGTATGTTATATTTGGATTTCCTTATCCTTTTCCCCCTCTCTTCTGCTTCTCTCCTTCTTTCTTCTATAATGTGGTCTGCTGTCATCCTTTCTTGCTCTTCTCTTGCTTCCATCTGTGTCCCCCCATTTCTCACCTCTTCTAGTCCCTTCTTTCTCTTTCTTGCTCTTTTCCCTTCTTGGCCATTTCCCCAGTTTCTCTCTCTTTCCTTTATACACTCCTTTACTAGTTCCTTTTTTGATTCTAAGGCTTTCTCTTCATACCTTGCTGCTCTTTTTAATGCTTTTTCTTTGATTTCTGTTAGTTTTCATTCTTCTATCAATACATAATTTGGTGTTGTCATATCTAAACCTAAGATCCATTTCACATATCTTCTTTGTATTCTATCCAGTCTTTCTTCCATGTTCCAGCCCCATATCTCTGCTCCAAACAGCGCCACGCTCTCTATCAGTGCTCCAAACAGCGCCACGCTCTCTATCAGTGCTCCAAACAGCGCCACGCTCTCTACCAGTGCTCCAAACATCTTCATTCTCCTCTTGTAGTTCTGTTTGAATATTTTTTCCCCCACGCTCCATGTTTTCTTCATTGCTATTGTTGCTCTCTTTTTCCTGTCTTGTATGTGTTTCTCATCATTGCCGTTTTTTTGTAATATGTACCTTAGGTATCTTATCTCGTCCGCTTCTTCGAATTTTTGCTCTCTCCATTTCCATTTTCTTTGTCTCTTCGGGTTAGTTTTTCGCTAATCCCCATTTTTCTTATTTTCTCCTCCAATTTCTCTCTGTTTAGCCTGTCGAAAGCCGCCCTTAAGTCCGCAAAGCAGGCATATAGTTTCCCTTTTTCTCTACTCAACTGTTTGTTTATGATATGGTTTATCACAAATTTATCATTTCTCTTCCTTTTCTAAATCCGAATTGGCTCTCTTCCAGTTTGGTTTCAATCTCTGCCTTCAACCGTTTATCCAGTATCCCTGCATAGATCCTGTATGCTGTGTCCATTAATGTTACTCCTCTGCAACTCTTCGCTACTCTCTTGTCCCCCTTCTTGTATATCGGACATATTACTCCTTTTTTCCAATCTTCTGGTATCCTCTCCCCATTCCATATTTTCCTTAACAACTCCCATAACACCTCCCTCACTTCCTTCGGTGCATACTTCCATACCTCATTTTCTAACCCGTCTTCCCCCATTGCTTTTTTTTCCTTCAAGTTTCTTAGCTGGTAGATTACCTCTTTCTTCTCTATATTATCTTCTCTTTCCTCCATTATTTTCTCTTCTGCTCTGTGCCCCTCCGTTTTTCTGCCCTCTTTGTGCTCTGTTCCTTGTAAAATTTCTATAAAGTGATTTTTCCATTCTTCTTCGCTTATATCTTCATCTGTACCCTCTCTTCTTCTTTTATATTTATTTATGTATTTCCATGCTTCTTGTTCTGTTTTGATCTTCTTTATTTCTCCATTTCTTCTTCTTCGTGTCTTTCCTCTCTTTGTTTGCACCACTGTTTGAATGCCCTTTTTCCCTCTATGAGCGCTTTTCTGCTGCATTTCCCTTTCATAAACTTTGTCATCTTCCTTCCCATGTCTCTTTTCCTTTCTTTCCACTCCTTGTCGTACCACGCCCCATTTCCTTATCTTCACTTTCTTCTTTGGCATTGCTTCGTTTATCTCCTTTTTGGTTTCTGTCCACATTTCCCCTACAGTTCTTCTCTTGCAGGTCCAGTCTTTACATTCCTCCAAGTATTTTTCTACACTTTCGTTTGTCCATTCCCTTTTCTCCTTCTCTTCTTCTTTCCTTTCCTCATTTTTTTGTAATTCTGCCCCCCCCCCCTATTTCTATTTCTAACGGCATGTGGCCCGACTCTGTTCTTTTTCCTACCTTCATGTCGATTATTTCTTCTGTCGCCTCCTGATTGCCAATCACATAGTCTATTACTGAGTTTCCTCTCTCCCCAATATATGTCCACTCCTCTCCTTCTTTATCTCTTCCATTGATTATCATCCAGCCTCTCTCTTCCAGGTACTTTAGCAGAGTTCTTCCTTCCATGTTTATTGTCTTGTCTCTTTTCCTGTTCTTACGTTCCAGTCTCCGCCGATGATCATCACTTCCTCTTCTCTTCCGTCTATTTCTCTCTTCCGTCTCTTTCCTCTATTTCTTTCCATGTCCCTTTTGTGTCTTGATTATAGACCACCATTACCCTATACGTCTTATCATTGTATACTATTTTTCTTTCCACTATATTATCACTTATTTGTTTGTATTTTATTTCTCTCAGTTTCTTATTTATACCCGTTATTATTCCTCCTTTTTGCTCTTCCTTTATTCTTTACTCTCATTGCTGCCCTGCATTTCCAATCGTATTCTTTGGGTAGTCTATATTTTAATTTTTCCCAATTGTCTTCCTCTATCCATGTTTCTGTGAGTCCGATCACGTCGAATGTCTTCAAATATTCCCACACCTCCTTGCTCTTACTTATTAACCCTGCTACATTCCAGAAGCACATTTTCATCTCCTTTGTAGCCCCCCCTTTTCCCCCTTTTTTCATTTTTCTTCCCTTTCCTTTCTTTCTTCCTCCAGCCTCTCTTCATTTTCGTTCCACCTGTACCATTTGTCTTCTATTTTTAGTTTCTTATGTCCTATCTTTACATATTCGTCCTTTTCCCTTCTTACTCTGGCTACCCTTCTTATGTGTTGCTGTACCTCCCTTTCTTTTCTTGTCAGATCGTCGTCTATGTATACCCCCTTTTCCATTTTACTTTTCTCCTTCATTATCCTTATTTCTTCCTCCATTGATTTCATCGTCGCCACTATTATTGTGTTTTCGTCCCCCACCCTTATCATATGTGTTCTTTCTACTTCTGGCCCTATTCTCATTTTTTCTCTTATGCACTACTTTACTGTCTCTTCACTGCTTCCTTCGTCCCAGTCTACTCCTTTGATTACTATGTCCCTTCTTCTTTTCTCTCTCTCTCTCTCTCTCTCTCTCTCTCTGCCCTGTCCTGCTCCTTCTCGATTCTTCTGATTCTGCCCAATAATTCTTTCTTTTCCCTTTGCCACTATTCTTTCTCTCTGGCTCTCTCTCATTCCCTTCTTTCCATTTCCTCTTTCATTTCCCTCTTCATCTCCTCCACTTGCTTTTCGAATATACCTTTTATTTCCTTTATCATTGCCTCAAATCCTCTTTCGATTTTCTCCATTTTTTCCATCATTACCTCCATTCCTTTCTCTCTGGGTTGGTGTCTCTTTTTCTGAGAAGCTGTATTTATGCAGTGTATTTTTGAAATCTGCATTATCTCCCGCCTTACCCGTGTTCCTTGGTCTTCCTCTGTTTGTCGCCATCTGTCATTTTCCTACCTTACTTCTTTTGCCGCGCTTCTGACTTCCTAACCTCTTCTTTTCTAGTTTTTCTTATATGTATTTCTCTCTCGTTCCTGTCTTCTTTTTCGCTTTTCTTTTACTTTCTCCTCGTATGCTCGCCCTTTATTTTCCCTTCTTCGTGTCACTTTGTGTTTCCTTCCCCTTTTTCCCTTCACACTTCACTTTTTCCACAGAGCTTTCCGTCCACATGTTACCTTTGCCCCGAACCAAACCGAAAGTCCTCGTAATGAAATAACTAATGGCTATTTATGAAATTCGCGACATTCTTGTATAGTCTTTTTCGTACTGGCGCGCAACCGCTCGCGGGATCGTCCGAAGATCGCCGATCAGCGACAACCTTGACTCCTGAAACTGTTCGCGAACGACGACAATAAAATACACGTGTCAAAATACTATTGTGCAAGTACTTACTTGTGTTATATTTAGTTCGGAAATAATACTTATTTTTTTGTCGAGATTTTAAACTATCATAAATATGTAGTAATTGATTGCCTGTAAAATTTAGTGCCTGTAAAATCTACTACTCTCTATCCATTTCCTCTCCTATGCACATCGCCTTTACAGTTTGCGCATGCATTCTATTTTGATATTCTTATGATCTTCGGAGTTTTGCGGCGTTTCGTAATTAATTTTACTGATGCCATGTATCTTTCTTTGCAGTTGCCCGTAGTGTGAATTTTGGCCCGGTGAAATGAACGTTTTAAACGAGCAAAACAATTTGACAACAAATTCATTGATTAAATATCATAGTTACCAATTATCATTTATAACTGTTTGTGATAACTCCACTTGTCATGCGCACTTAGATAATACATAGTTATACTTATTTATTCACGACATATACTCATGTATAATAATCTGTTGTCTATCATATACGTATTTGCGTATTTGTCTCAGTATCCAAAGAAAATCTTTCTAACCAAATGGCTTCTCGATTTCGCATCCGCTTAGTGAGTAAGACAATGGCCTCTGCTAATTCCTGATTTCGTATGAGGTTTGCTGAAGATTACAGTTCTCTGATTTCGCGTCAAATTTGCCTGTACTTACATAAGCCTTATGAAAGCTTCCCGATTTTCCGTTAGGGTCATTGTCAAATCCCCTAACAGCTCCATGTTCTCGTATCAAGAACGATTGTTCCGTTTCTTCTAGTGACACGCTGATTTCGGATCGAGTTTGTTCGATAACTTAGGACTCGCCTCCTTGGGCTTCTTTTTGTTGCGCCAGAGGCACTCGTACTTGACTTTCCCTAGAGCTGCCATGACTTCGCATCAGATTCATCCTCACAGACGATAATCCTAACCTTGTCACAGGAACCCTGACTTTGCATCACTTTAGATAGCATATCTGCTGATACGATTGCAACCGTATTTCATAAAATACCATGTCACGGTGCTGACAGTCTTAACTTCTAACACTCATATTTATGGATACAAGAGCACAAGTGGAAGTTGGATCAATTCAATACGAAATTTACGATTAGAATTGCTGGATTGCACCGACAGTTACCGAACACCTTGTACAACTAACATCTCTAACCAATCAATTTTACTTTATCAAATTTCTATTCACTTATTTTTGTGTTTCCCAATTGTCACGTTTGACGATGCTTTTCAAATACTAAGAGTGAATACAACAAGATACGCATGAGGCACTCGAATAAAATACACTTTATGTTGCAATCTTAATTAAAAACTATACCGGAGTCGCATGTACGACACATTACTCAAGATTTTAAGTAAATCTACAATTAAAAAGTAACAACAACTTGTACTCGTCATTCTATTCGATTAAAATAAATAAGAAGAACGCTTATAACACTAAAACTGCAAAGTCATCGAAATGACCAGCTCATAATGATTCATCGCTATTTTATAGCTGTGGTGCTCGATAAGTATAGTAAGTCTCTTTTTGTAACATGACTCAGTTGTTATAAGCAAAAACATGTAACAGCCACTTATGTAGTATAGGTTTTCGGGATCTTATGGAATAGAGTGCTATTTTTTGTATTGCATTCTATTTTCTATTTGTTATCAATATACATATAAATAATGTAACAACGAATATAAAGAATACCATAAATGGGGTTATAAAACTGAACATCGATAATTGACCAGAGTTTGTACTTAGCAACTGCAGCCGCTGTAGATACCTAGTACTTGTCTTTGTAGTGAATTGTTTTGATTATTTACATCGATTAATCATGACTACTCAACTCGTTGTAGGAGAAAGGGGACAGATTGTATGGAGCTATAGTTATAGCTATGATTTATGTATCTGATGTCTCTAATAAAAAAAATCGCTATCTTCCTCGGGATTTACATGGTCGCATTATCTGTCTCTCTATAATTTGCCACTGAAACATCCTTTTGTATTTTGCACGTTCTGTTTCGAGATATTTAACTAGTTGCATTTGATGTACGAGCCCTGCTAATTGAAGGTCATTACATACATGTTTGTATGTAATGAACTGTATTACGTAAGTACTTACTTGGAACGACATATCATGAGTGAACATTGATTGGTAGAAATCAAGGCCAGTGCCTGCAATTCTTCATATAAAGTAACGCAATGCCTTCATTTGCAGCTACGTTGCGGTGAGCTAACAAGAATGATGAATCGTTGGTCCGGTAAAATAGCAGTTGTGAGCGGTTCCAGCGGTGGAATCGGTCTCGCGATATCGAAAGCTCTGGTTAGCCATGGCATTAAAGTAGTTGGTTTGGGAAGAAGAATAGACAAGCTTCAGGATGCTACAGCAGAAATTGGAAAGGATAAATTTTTCCCGATCGAGTGCGATGTAACGAACGAAGAAGATATTCTTAAGGTGTTCAAATGGATCGATGAAAAGTTTGGACGCCTTGATATTTTAGTGAATAATGCTGGAGTTCTTAGTGCCACACCTATCCTCGGTAAAAATATTTATTCATATCGATATATGGTATTTTACGAATATGCTTCTATTTGAATTTTCCTTTTTTCTGTATTCTTCTTTCTTTCTAACTATTGCCAGTAATCATAGGTTATATTATTATGCTACAGATGTAAAATGGTTGGAATAATTTAGATTCGTTTATCTATTATTCTAGTAGGAAAGCTTTCGTTGTACAAATAGTGTTGATGTGGAGTTAATGTCCCAGATTTCTTCAGTATTAGCAGAGAAGTCAGTTGTGTGGAAAATTTCATGAAAATTACAATTTCGTCATCAGTATAACCGCTCGAGTGATTACAATCATTCCTTTGAATTATCCTGCTTGATTAAATTAATCTTCATGTCATCGGTTTACTGTTCAAGGCGTACCATAGTACGCGGAAGGAGTATTTATATACATTTGCATTAAAACATAAGCATTACAACTTTTGTTTTGTTAGACCAGAAATTCAACCATACGAACAAAACAAATAGGATCCTTTTATTTTGCAAGCTATGTGACTTTCATTTGTTGCAATCTCTGAGTGGTATTTATTCTGAAAAATCGCTATCTATTAATTATCACTGATATATTGCTGACGATTAGCACTTATGCTGCGTTAAAAATGCTTTGCAATATCAAAACTTCGCTGTACATTAGTTATGTTCTGATCGAGATTTTCTTGCTCCAAATTTTCTAAATTTATCAGATAAAAAAGTTGTTGTACGTGTTTAAGGAATATTCGAAGAAGTTTTAGGAAAATCAAATCTGATACAAAAAAGTTGTGTTCGCTATTTTCGATTGATCTTTTCAAGTAAAATTGAAATTTTGTTTCCAGATGTTTGCTACCCTACAAAATCTACTATTTCAAAATAATAATGCTTTTCTAGTCATTATTTTTAAATGTGAATGTTACAAATGTCAAATATTACATAAATAATACGGTTTTACTCGCGAAATTGAAGTTATTTTATCTAAACGTTGATTCTAACATGTCCCAACTGTCATATTTAATTACTCTTACTAATAATAGCTTGAGTATATAATAATACTTATAGATACATTTCTCTTTGTAATAACTAATCGTAAATATTCTGTTACAGACTCAAAAACCGAAGATTATCGCAGTGTCATTGACACTAACTTGATAGCTCCGGCAATTTTTGCACGAGAAGCAGTAAAATCTATGAAAAAATGCAACGCTTGCGGACATATAATTAATATTTCCAGGTAACTCCATGTATTACATAAGAATATATTTCCTCCGTAATTTACTGATGGCAGCGTCGGATAAACATATCTGTGGAAAATGTCAAAGAATCCATCGTTCCGTTTGTCCTCTCAAATCTTAATTGCTTTTTGCTAATCTAAGCAAGCAGTTTTCATCTTTTATTTACAAACGGAGAAAACAAAAATGAAACATATGACTTTTATATTGAACACTAAATAAACAAAAATAAACACTAAACACACTCGATTCATTTGAATATAATTTTTTGCCTAATATATTTTTATATGCACATTTTACGTATTTATCGAATTACATGTTATTTCTGAAATAATTAAATAATATAAAGAATATCGTTTTTCAAATGATATTTATTTCATTCTAGAGCAAACTTGAGTTGAATTCATGAAACACTTCTTCTAGCATATTATTAGAATTATTAAAAAAGTTATAATTGACATATCAGGCACGAAGTAAACGGAAAGAAGTTTGTCTTCAATACAATATAAGGCCGGGAAAAATAAAGAATATTTGGAATTTCTTCCAGATATATTAGGTTGTACCAAAAGTTTCTTTCGTTTTATAGGGAATTAATATTATTTTCATGTGTTGTTCATATGTTCCAATGGAACAGAATACATAATTCGATAAAATAATATAAAACAAGAAATGTTGTACATTTATTACTTCTTTATAAAGCGAAACAAACTTTGGGGATAGCCTAATAGATTGATTTACCAAACAAAAATTTTATATATAGCATAAATTCAGCAATATATCAATGTCACTGTGTACCTCTAGATTTTTATATTCCACAATCTCCCCAATCGATCGAATTTCTATCGATATATGCAAGACATCCGAAATAGATAAAAAACATGAAGACAAGCAAAATGTCTGTGCTTATTCTTTCGTAGTTTGTATGTTAGGACGAAGAACTTCAAAAAGTTTCATTAATTTCCATGATTTCATGGAAATTAAACTATACTGTTTTCCATTATACTAATTTTTCGCAGACAGCTTGATTAAATTATTACAGTTTCTAATATGATGCATATTTATAGCATTGCCGGATTATATCTTGAAGCTATAGCCGTTCCGATCGGCATGTACGGTCCTAGTAAATACGGTCTAAGAGCTCTAGGGATAGAACTCCGTCACGAAATAATCGCGGCCAAGCTGAACGTCAAAATCACGGTAACAGCTCGTCATTTACATATGTATAGTATATTATTTAATGCCATCGTTAGTCCATACGTACAGACAAGAAAATGAAATTTTTCGAAGGTGTGGAACATTTAAAACCTAAATCTAACAGATGGCGTTGATAGATAGCGTTGTTATTTCTATAATTAAAATTGGCTCAATAAAATTGTCTATGATTACCCATGTATTAACGTAATTCTGAATAATCAGATATAACCATGCATATACTATAAGAATAAATAATACTCACATGGTTTTATCTTTATATTTTAATAGAACATCAGCCCCGGAGCTGTGATGACGGATATGATAAAGGGTGTCCAAGATGCCGTGAGCAATAATTTTATATTAAAAGCTGGAGACATTGCCGAAGCCGTGATCTACGCGTTAGGAACACCGGAAACGGTCGAGGTATGTATACATAAAATACCTGTTCACAAGAACATACACACTGTAACGTCTCTTAGTAAGATTATCGACACCCATTTTAACCCACATCTTTAATTTCCTTTACGCCAATTTCGTTCCGACGTACCCGCATTTGTAGTCATTTTATTTCGTTCCTAATATAAGATATCTGTATAAAAAAATATTATTTACTCCGTCGTTATATTGATTCATATAATTCGTATAACTACTATAGAGCTAGATAACCTTTTTTATACAGTTGATTATAGAATTACCTTCTTTCCTATTTTATTGTTTTTCTATTTATTTACCTTCATTTATTTTACCTATTTGATATTTTCTTTTATTTCTTTTCTATGCATACAATTTTTATATTTCTTTCTATAATATGTGGAAGTAACCATTTTGTTATTATAGGATGATAGAATTTCTCCTTTCTCAATTAAGAACATATGTCAATATTATGTGAACGTTATTATTTTTACTGGTAATGATTAACTTCAATAGTCATAGAAATACTGTTTGCAGATTCCGGAAATCACGGTAATACCACACGGCACGGGATATATTTATCCACAGCGGGATTGACTCACAGTTAGTCATTGCTTAGATGCTGTAACATGCCGATTTTAATGAACTTCACGGCCGATCACATCATTATATCAATGTACAATGGCGAAAAAATCAGTGTGTTACTCCTACCTTGCAAGTATCAGAGTAGTTGAAGACATATGTTGTTAGATATGCGATTAACGTTTTGTATTTATATTAGTACTACTATTAGGTTATTACCATTAATATAAAGGAATGTAAGAACCGATGACCTCATCGGAACGATTGTGAATCTTAATGCAATATGGTAAAATCAAGATGTATGTAGGAATGTTTTATGGAGTAGACCTTTGGACACTCTGTAAAATGAATTATCCTATTTAATAAAGAAATGGATTAGGAAACGGAGCTTTATATTTTTCCCTTTAAATATAAAAAAGGACGTCTTTGTGCGTAAAATGCGTACAATAGACTTAGCCTAGATATGTTTATCACATAATTAAAACTGGTACGTATACATTTTACGACGTCTTACGCTATTTTTAGCTTGGCATCGTTTTCTACAGATTAATTTCTGAAAACAAATATCAGCTGGCAGTTCTTATCGCGTGAAGTGGCTACATACGAGACTTTCCCAGAGCCCTAATCCAATCCACTTGCACTATATTTTTATTTGCTATTTGAATTGTACATAAATGCTGTTACTGTTTACAATGCGCGTCTGTTGAACTTTTTGTTCTTCTTCCCTCTTTTACATGTATCTGTTGAGTGTTAGCTGTACCCAGTAGTCTTAGGTACTTATATCTTATAGTCCACCATAAAGTTATGAAATAACTAATGGCTATTCATGAAATTCGTGACAATCTTATATAGACTTTTTCCTAGTGGCGCGCAGCTGTTCGCGGAACCGTCCGAAGTTCGCCGATCTGCGACGACCTTGATTCCTGAAACTGTTCGCGAACGACGACGATCAAATGCACGTGTTAAAATACTGTTGTGCAAGTACTTGCTTGTGTTATATTTGGTTCTCAAATAATACTTATTTTTTTCGTTGAGATTTTAAACTGTCATAAATATGTAGTAATTGATTGTCTGCAAATTTTAGTGTCTGTAAAATCTAGTACTCTCTATCCATTTCCTGTTCAATGCATATTCTTTCAGATGGTGCACGCATTCTATCTTGATATTCTTATAATCTTCGGAGTTTTGTGGCGTTCCGTAAGGAATTTTAATGTCATGCATCTTTCTTTGCAGTTCTCCATAGTGTGAATTTTGGAGCGGTGAAATAAATGTTTTGATCGATCAAAACAATTTGACAACAAATTCATTGATTAAATATCATAGTTACCAATTATCATTTATAACTGTTTGTGATAACTCCACTTGTCATGCGCACTTAGATAATACATAATTATACCTATTTATTCACGACATATACTCATGTATAATAATCTGTCTATCATATGCGTATTTGCGTATTTGTCTCAGTATCCAAAGAAAATCTTTGTAACCAAATGGCTTCTCGATTTCGCATCAGCTTAGTGAGGAAGACAATGGCCTCTGCTAATTCCTGATTTCGTATGAGGTTTGCTGAAGATTACAGTTCTCTGATTTCGCGTCAAGTTTGCCTGTACTTACATAAGCCTTATGAAAGCTTCCCGATTTCCCGTTAGGGTCATTGTCAAATCCCCTAACAGCTCCATATTCTCGTATCAAGATCGATTGTTCCGTTTCTCCTAGTGACACGCTGATTTCGGATCGAGTTTGTTCGATAACTTAGGACTCGCCTCCTTGGGCTTCTTTTTGTTGCGCCAGAGGCGCTCGTACCTGACTTTCCCTAGAGCTGCCATGACTTCGCATCAGATTCATCCTCACAGACGATAATCCTAACCTTGTCACAGGAACCCTGACTTTGCATCACTTTAGATGGCATATCTGCTGATACGATTGCAACCATATTTCATAAAATACCATGTCACGGTGCTGACAGTCTTAACTTGTAACACTCATATTTATGGATACAAGAGCACAAGTGGAAGTTGGATCAATTCAATACGAAATTTACGATTAGAATTGCTGGATTGCACCGACAGTTACCGAACACCTTGTACAACTAACATCTCTAACCAATCAATTTTACCTTATCAAATTTCTATTCACTTATTTTTGTGTTTCGCAATTGTCACGTTCGACGATGCTTTTCAAATACTAAGAGTGAATACAACAAGATACGCATGAGGCACTCGAATAAAATACACTTTATGTTGCAATCTTAATTAAAAACTATACCGGAGTCGCATGTACGACACATTACTCAAGATTTTAAGTAAATCTACAATTATAAAGTAACAACAACTTGTTGGGGGAGGGGGACTGAGATTGTATGGAGCTACAATTATAGCTATGATTTATGTATCTGATGTCTCTAATAAAAAAAATCGCTATTTTCCTCGGGATTTACATGGTCGCATTATCTGTCTGTCTATAATTTGCAACTGAAACATCCTTTTGTATTTTGCACGTTCTGTTTCGGGATATTTAACTATTTGCATTTGATGTACGAGCCCTATTGAAGGTCATTACATACATGTTTGTATGTAATGTAATGCATTACGTAAGTACTTACTTGGAACGACATATCATGAGTGAACACTGATTGGTAGAAATCAAGGCCGAACCCTGCGATACTTCATATAATGTAACGCAATGCCTCCCTGCGCAGTTACCTTGCGGTGTGCTAACAAGAATGATGAATCGTTGGACCGGTAAAGTAGCACTTGTAAGCGGTGCGAGCAGAGGAATCGGTCTCGCGATATCGAAAGCTCTGGCTAGCCATGGCATTAAAGTAGTTGGTTTGGGACGAAGAATAGACAAGCTTCAGGATGCTACAGCAGAAATTGGAAAGGATAAATTTTTCCCGATCGAGTGCGATGTAACGAACGAAGAAGATATTCTTAAGGTGTTCAAATGGATCGACGAAAAGTTTGGTCGCCTTGATATTTTAGTGAATAATGCTGGAGTTGTTTGTGCCACACCTATCATCGGTAAAAATATTTATTCATATCGATATATGGTATTTTACGAATATGCTTCGATTTGAATTTTCCTTTTTTCTGTATTCTTCTTTCTTTTTAAGTATTGCCAGTAATCATAGGTTATATTATTATGCTACAGATGTAAAATGGTTGGAATAATTTAGATTCGTTTATCTATTATTCTAGTAGGAAAAATTTCGTTGTACAAATAGTGTTGATGTGGAGTTAATGTCCTAGATTTCTTCAATATTAGCGGAGAAGTCAGTTGTGTGGAAAATTTCAAGAAAATTTCAATTTCGTTATCAGTATAATCGCTCGAGTGATCACAATCATTCCTTTGATTAAATTAATCTTCATGTCATCGGTTTACTGTTCAAGGCGTACCATAGTACGCGGAAGGAGTACTTATATACATTTGCATTAAAACATAAGCATTACAACTTTTGTTTTGTTAGACCAGAAATTCAACCATACGAACAAAACAAATAGGATCCTTTTATTTTGCAAGCTATGTGATTTTCATTTGTTGCAATCTCTGAGTGGTATTTATTCTGAAAAATCGCTATCTATTAATTATCACTGATATATTGCTGACGATTAGCACTTATGCTGCGTTAAAAATGCTTTGCAATATCAAAACTTCGCTGTACATTAGTTATGTTCTGATCGAGATTTTCTTGCTCCAAATTTTCTAAATTTATCAGATAAAAAAGTTGTTGTACGTGTTTAAGGAATATTCGAAGAAGTTTTAGGAAAATCAAATCTGATACAAAAAAGTTGTGTTCGCTATTTTCGATTGATCTTTTCAAGTAAAATTGAAATTTTGTTTCCAGATGTTTGCTACCCTACAAAATCTACTATTTCAAAATAATAATGCTTTTCTAGTCATTATTTTTAAATGTGAATGTTACAAATGTCAAATATTACATAAATAATACGGTTTTACTCGCGAAATTGAAGTTACTTTATCTAAACGTTGATTCTAACATGTCCCAACTGTCATATTTAATTACTCTTACTAATAATAGCTTGAGTATATAATAATACTTATAGATACATTTCTCTTTGTAATAACTAATCGTAAATATTCTGTTACAGACTCAAAAACCGAAGATTATCGCAGTGTCATTGACACTAACTTGATAGCTCCGGCAATTTTTGCACGAGAAGCAGTAAAATCTATGAAAAAATGCAACGCTTGCGGCCATATAATTAATATTTCCAGGTAACTCCATGTATTACATAAGATTATATTTCCTCCGTAATTTTCTGATGGCAGCGTCGGATAAATATATCTGTGGAAAATGCCAAAGAATCCATCGTTCCGTTTGTCCTCTCAAATCTTAATTGCTTTTTGCTAATCTAAGCAAGCAGTTTTCATCTTTTATTTACAAACGGAGAAAACAAAAATGAAACATATGACTTTTATATTAAACACTAAATAAACAAAAATAAACACTAAACACACTCGATTCATTTGAATATAATTTTTTGCCTAATATATTTTTATATGCACATTGTACGTATTTATCGAATTACATGTTATTTCTGAAATAATTAAATAATATAAAGAATATCGTTTTTCAAATGATATTTATTTCATTCTAGAGCAAACTTGAGTTGAATTCATGAAACACTTCTCCTAGCATATTATTAGAATTATTAAGAAAGTTATAATTGACATATCAGGCACGAAGTAAACGGAAAGAAGTTTGTCTTCAATACAATATAAGGCCGGGAAAAATAAAGAATATTTGGAATTTCTTCCAGATATATTAGGTTGTACCAAAAGTTTCTTTCGTTTTATAGGGAATTAATATTATTTTCATGTGTTGTTCATATGTTCCAATGGAACAGAATACATAATTCGATAAAGTAATATAAAACAAGAAATGTTGTACATTTATTACTTCTTTATAAAGCGAAACAAACTTTGGGGATAGCCTAATAGATTGATTTACCAAACAAAAATTTTATATATAGCATAAATTCAGCAATATGTCAATGTCACTGTGTATCTCTAGATTTTTATATTCCACAATCTCCCCAATCGATCGAATTTCTATCGATATATGCAAGACATCCGAAATAGATAAAAAACATGAAGACAAGCAAAATGTCTGTGCTTATTCTTTCGTAGTTTGTATGTTAGGACGAAGAACTTCAAAAAGTTTCATTAATTTCCATGATTTCATGGAAATTAAACTATACTGTTTTCCATTATACTAATTTTTCGCAGACAGTTTGATTAAATTATTACAGTTTCTAATATGATGCATATTTATAGCATTGCCGGATTATATCTTGAAGCTATAGCCGTTCCGATCGGCATGTACGGTGCTAGTAAATACGGTCTAAGAGCTCTAGGGATAGAACTCCGTCACGAAATAATCGCGGCCAAGCTGAACGTCAAAATCACGGTAACAGCTCGTCATTTACATATGTATAGTATATTATTTAATGTCATCGTTAGTCCATACGTACAGACAAGAAAATGAAAATTTTCGAAGGTGTGGAACATTTAAAACCTAAATCTAACAGATGGCGTTGATAGATAGCGTTGTTATTTCTATAATTAAAATTGGCTCAACAAAGTTGTCTATGATTACCCATGTATTAACGTAATTCTGAATAATCAGATATAACCATGCATATACTATAAGAATAAATAATACTCACATGGTTTTATCTTTATATTTTAATAGAACATTAGCCCCGGAGCTGTGATGACGGATATAATAAAGTGTGTCCAACATGTCGTGAGCAATAATTTTATATTAAAAGCTGGAGACATTGCCGAAGCAGTGATCTACGCGTTAGGAACACCGGAAACGGTCGAGGTATGTATACATAAAATACCTGTTCACAAGAACATACACACTGTAACGTCTCTTAGTAAGATTATCGACACCCATTTTAACCCACATCTTTAATTTCCTTTACGCCAATTTCGTTCCGACGTACCCGCATTTGTAGTCATTTTATTTCGTTCCTAATATAAGATATCTGTATAAAAAAATATTATTTACTCCGTCGTTATATTAATTCATATAATTCGTATAACTACTATAGAGCTAGATAACCTTTTTTATACAGTTGATTATTGAATTACCTTCTTCCCTATTTTATTGTTTTTCTATTTATTTACGTTCATTTATTTTACCTATTTGATATTTTCTTTTATTTCTTTCTATGCTACAATTTTTATATTTCTTTCTATAATATGTGGAAGTAACCATTTTGTTATTATAGGATGATAGAATTTCTCCTTTCTCAATTAAGAACATATGTCAATATTATGTGAACGTTATTATTTTTACTGGTAATGATTAACTTCAATAGTCATAGAAATACTGTTTGCAGATTCCGGAAATCACGGTAATACCACACGGCACGGGATATATTTATCCACAGCGGGATTGACTCACAGTTAGTCATTGCTTAGATGCTGTAACATGCCGATTTTAATGAACTTCACGGCCGATCACATCATTATATCAATGTACAATGGCGAAAAAATCAGTGTGTTACTCCTACCTTGCAAGTATCAGAGTAGTTGAAGACATATGTTGTTAGATATGCGATTAACGTTTTGTATTTATATTAGTACTACTATTAGGTTATTACCATTAATATAAAGGAATGTAAGAACCGATGACCTCATCGGAACGATTGTGAATCTTAATGCAATATGGTAAAATCAAGATGTATGTAGGAATGTTTTATGGAGTAGACCTTTGGACACTCTGTAAAATGAATTATCCTATTTAATAAAGAAATGGATTAGGAAACGGAGCTTTATATTTTTCCCTTTAAATATAAAAAAGGACGTCTTTGTGCGTAAAATGCGTACAATAGACTTAGCCTAGATATGTTTATCACATAATTAAAACTGGTACGTATACATTTTACGACGTCTTACGCTATTTTTAGCTTGGCATCGTTTTCTACAGATTAATTTCTGAAAACAAATATCAGCTGGCAGTTCTTATCGCGTGAAGTGGCTACATACGAGACTTTCCCAGAGCCCTAATCCAATCCACTTGCACTATATTTTTATTTGCTATTTGAATTGTACATAAATGCTGTTACTGTTTACAATGCGCGTCTGTTGAACTTTTTGTTCTTCTTCCCTCTTTTACATGTATCTGTTGAGTGTTAGCTGTACCCAGTAGTCTTAGGTACTTATATCTTATAGTCCACCATAAAGTTATGAAATAACTAATGGCTATTCATGAAATTCGTGACAATCTTATATAGACTTTTTCCTAGTGGCGCGCAGCTGTTCGCGGAACCGTCCGAAGTTCGCCGATCTGCGACGACCTTGATTCCTGAAACTGTTCGCGAACGACGACGATCAAATGCACGTGTTAAAATACTGTTGTGCAAGTACTTGCTTGTGTTATATTTGGTTCTCAAATAATACTTATTTTTTTCGTTGAGATTTTAAACTGTCATAAATATGTAGTAATTGATTGTCTGCAAATTTTAGTGTCTGTAAAATCTAGTACTCTCTATCCATTTCCTGTTCAATGCATATTCTTTCAGATGGTGCACGCATTCTATCTTGATATTCTTATAATCTTCGGAGTTTTGTGGCGTTCCGTAAGGAATTTTAATGTCATGCATCTTTCTTTGCAGTTCTCCATAGTGTGAATTTTGGAGCGGCGAAATAAATGTTTTGATCGAACAAAACAGTTTTGACAACAAATTCATTAATTAAATATCATAGTTACCAATTATCATTTATAACTGTTTATGATAATGCCACGTGGCGTGCGTACTTAGAAAATACATAATTATACTTACATGCTGATTTCGGATCGAGTTTGTTCGTTAACTTAGGACTCGCCTCCTTGGGCTTCTTTTTGTTGCGCCAGAGGCGCTCGTACGTGACTTTCCCTAGAGCTGCCATGACTTCGCATCAAATTCATCCTCACAGACGATAATCCTAACCTTGTCACAGGAACCCTGACTTTGCATCACTTTAGATAGCATATCTGCTGATACGATTGCAACCTTATTTCATAAAATACCATGTCACGGTGCTGACAGTCTTAACTTGTAACACTCATATTTATGGATACAAGAGCACAAGTGGAAGTTGGATCAATTCAATACGAAATTTACGATTAGAATTGCTGGATTGTATTATCAGTTACCGAACACCTTGTATATGTAATACCTCTAGCGAATCAATCTTACCTTATCAAATTTCTGTCTTTGGAACTTTTCAAATATGAAAAGTAAATGTTACGATATAAGCCTCAATTACTCGATTAAAATACACGTTATCATGTTTTGAATAAACAAAAAGTGAAATATCTCAGTAAGCATTACTTGAATACTTCTGGTGTCTATGTATGAAATATGATAGAAGTTAATATGCAAACAATTCAATATATGCATGCATGTATTCTTCTTTCATTACAGAATCAAATCCAGTGCTTTTAAATATGACCATTATTTAGTGATTCCTATGACGCGACTGAAATCCTGTTATGTATTTGCAAAAGATCTAGCGGTAATCTTTTCCTCTAACTATATGAAACTTTCTAGGGTACTACTAGTCTTACATGTTATAGGGATCAAGGAGAAAGATGAAGACATTGTAATTATCTTCAAGGGCTTTGACATATATTTGTATAAATCACCAATGGTGATATTTTTTTAACAGTATTGCTTTAGGAGGACTGTCATTGTTATCAGATTAGTTATATATATATATATATATATATATATATATATATATATATATATATATATATATATATATAGTTACACGACATACTTAAGAGTAACTAGAGAAGGCCAAAAATATTGTTTATCTTAATATTATATAACATATACATTATCACCTAATTGCAAGCCTTATTAAATGAAATTGTTTTCTTTCGGATCCTGAAAAAGTGCTTCGTATTTGCGTCATTGTAGCACTGGAACGGTGATATGTCTATCAGTAAAATTGATAAAGCCAATCAAGTAGTATTGCTGAAATTGCGTGTATCTAAGTAATCGGTAGAATTGGTATGTATCAAGATAAGCGGTTTGTAATATTAGATAAAGCGTGTTTTTACATCTCGACATTTTTCATAAACACATACAAATCTGTGGTCTATTCATCATTAACAAAATAACAAAGTGGTAATTCTACAATATTTAATCTTCTTACCTTTCCTACCCTTCGCTGGTAGTTCCGCTTGAATGTTATGTCATTAATTGAAGAATTGCCACATTGGAAAATATTGCGATCTTAATTGAATATTATGATGGAGTTATACGTTCGATCCATTATTCAAGATTTCAAGTAAATCTTTTATTATAAATTAACAACAACATGTACCCGTCATTCTCCTCGGTTAAAACATATAAGAAACGCGCTCACAGCAGAAAAATTTTTAAAAGAAATCGTAATAGCCAACTCATCATGAATGGATTATCACTATTTTATGGGTATAGTACATGTAACAGTTACGTTAAACATGAGTTAGCTATTTAAAGCAAATACATGTAACGATCATTTGGCTAGAATAGCTTTTCGAGATGGTATAGAATAGAGAGTTACTTTTTATATTGTTACTTTTTTGCGACAATATATGTATATTAATATATGTATTTTTACATATATTTGTTTTACAATATATGTATTTTTTTTGTTGTTAATAAACATTAGTAACTGACTAGGAATTACAATCATTAACTCTAGTCACTATAGGTATTTATTACGTATCTTTACGTAATGTAATTCGAATGTTTGCACTGACTAATGCAACTGTGGAGGAGGGGTGAGGAGAGCGGACGTATAGCTATAGTTATAACTATAATTCCTGTATCGAATATACTTCATAAAGAAAATATAATCGCGATCATTACCAGAATCGCAACATCAGCTTCTCTATAACTTTCTGTATTTTTCGTATTACACCTTTATGTATTTTTTACTTTGTGTTTTGAGATATTTAACTCGTTGCATTAAAACTGAGCACTCTGTAGATTGCATGTTAGGTAGTTAGTTGCTATGAGACGCCTGAAGTGGCCGCGATTGGTAGGGGCAAAAGCCCGAAATCTCTTTTTAAACTACAACGGTATACTTCCACGCGTAGTGACTTTGTAGCACGGCAATACGAATGATGAATCGCTGGATTGGAAAAGTAGCACTTGTGACTGGCTCGAGCGGAGGTATCGGTCTCGCTATATCGAAAGCTCTGGCTAGCCATGGCATTAAAGTAGTTGGTTTAGCAAGAAGAATAAACAAGCTTCACGAAGCTGCCGCAGAAATTGGAAGGGATAAATTTTTCCCGATCGAGTGCGATGTAACGAACGAAGAAGATATTCTTAAGGTGTTCAAATGGATCGACGAAAAGTTTGGTCGCCTTGACATTCTAGTGAATAATGCTGGAGTTCTTATTTCCACACCTATTATCGGTAAAAATATTTATTCATATCGATATATGGTGTTTTACGAATATAGTAGTAGATGGTATAAACCATAGCAAAAAAGAACTCTAAAAAGAATATGAAATTTAATAGTTTAGAAAACTTGGAAGAATAAAAATAATTAAAAAGTATGTATATAATTCGTGTAATGTGTAAAAAATTTCAACATTCTACATACAATTAGTTCGGATAATCGAAGTTCTACTGTAATTTAGATAGATAATAATATGTATATTTGTATTTGTAAGATCTAATTATAAACATTGTGTTTTAGACTCAAAAACTGAAGAATATCGTAAACTCATTGATACTAACTTGATAGCTCCAGCAATTTTTGCACGAGAAGCAGTGAAATCTATGAAAAAATGCAACGCGTGCGGCCATATAATTAATATCTCCAGGTACTTATAATAACTTATACTTATCCCCTCAGTAATTTACAAAATCACTGTTTTGCTTGAAACTATATATTACTTTATGTCGCTTTTCATCCTTTGCAAGCTTATTTGTTTTTTTTTAAATCTAAATATATAGTTTCGGTTGTTATAATAAAATGATTCACAGCAAGACACATAACTCTTATATCGAACACTACAAAACAAACTCTATTCGTGGCAATAACGTTTTTGTTTAATATATTCTATTATGTATATTGTACATATTTGCTTAATTACAACTACTGAAATCATTAAATAATGTAAAGTATCGTTTGTCAGAAAGTATTTGTTTCATTTTAGAATAAATTTGAATTAAATTCATGAAACACTTCTCCTAACATATTATTAGAATTATTAAAAAAGTTATAATAGACATATCAGGCACAGAGAAAACGGGAAGAAGGTCATTTTTAATACAATCTAAGGCCGAAATAAATAAAGAATATTTGCATGTCTCACAGATATAGATTGATTTATCGAATTATGATTTTATTTATCAAATAAATTCAGTAATATGCTAATATCACTCCGTATCTCTATATTTTTATATTCCATAGTCTCCTCAATAGATATAACTTCTATCGATATATGCATAACATCCGAAATACATAAAAAAGCATTAAAACAAACGAAACGTTTATCACATTTGCTTACTTTCTGGTAGTTCGATTAGGACTTAATAACGTTTCATTGAAATCCATAATGCGGGTGCTTTTCTCCAAATTAAACTATACTGTTTTCAATTATACTAATTTCGCACAGATAGCTTGATTAAAGTATTACATTTTTAAATATAATTCATATTTATAGCGTAGCCGGATTATATCTTGAATCTATAACCATATCACTAGGCATGTACGGTCCTAGTAAATATGGCTTAAGAGCTCTAGGGATAGAACTTCGTCACGAAATAATCGCGGCTAAACTGAATATCAAAATCACGGTAAGAGTTCATTATTTACATATGTGTACTATATTATATATGCTGTTGTTGGTCGGTACGTAAAGATCGAGGAATTAAATTCTGTAAAGGTGTAGGACTATTTAATGCGACTAATGTTTTATGATTACGCTTCATGATACCGAAAATTAATACAACCAATGAAAATGAACGTTCATTAATTAACAGGACAACTTATTAAATTTTTCTAATAATGTTAATTTGGTTGTACAACACAATTACTTTTTTAAGAATGCTTACTTTTTTTCAAATTGCTCAAAATTAAAACAAATGGCTTCCCGATGATATCTTTAAATTACCGTCTTTACAATAAATCTGGAGTGCAATCAAATTGCTTGATATATAGCGCTGTTATTTTTATAATTAAAATTGGCTCAACGGAATTCTCTATGATTTCTCTTGTATTAACATAATTCTCAATAATAAAATGTAATCATGCGTTTAGTATACGCATATACAATATGATATAATACCCACATTGTTTTATTTTTACATTTCAATAGAACATTAGTCCTGGAGCTGTGATAACGGATATGATAAGAAGTATTCGTAATATATTACACATCTCTGATGATTATGCCTTAAAAGATGCGGACATCGCCGAAGCAGTGATCTACGCGCTGGGAACGCCGGAAAAGGTAGAGGTATGTAAAGATGAAATGGCTATCCATAAAACCATACATCTCTTAACATCTCTTAGCAAGATTATCGTCACATATTTTAACCCATAGCTTTAATGTCCTCTATATTAGTCTCGTTTCCACGATCCCTCATTTGTACTTGTTTTATTTCGTTTTTAATTTAAGATATCTGTTTCGTACAGATATCCTTCGTGTTTCATTGTATACGAAGTTTTATATACCAAGTCAGAATTTCTTCTTACGGTCATCTTATATCCTAGATTTATGTTTTTATATATTTTTTTTTTTTAATATTTTTAAGCGTTTATGTCTTTACACATTTATGTTTTTATGTTTGTATTCTTCTATTTTATTGTCAAATAATCTTGGCAAGCCAATCCTTCCTGTGATAAATAATCTTAGCTGCCACATTTTTTCGAGCCCAGGATCACGAACATTTTGTGATCCTTTCGAGTTTGGGTACTCGAACAATATCTGTATAGAGAAATATTATTAATTCTGTCGTTATATAAATCCATATAATTCACATAACAACTGTAGAGTTAGATAACGCTTTTTATACAGTTGTTTATTTTAACACTTTTCCTATTTTATTTTTCTTATATTTATTTATGTTTCTTTACTTTAGCTACTTTATATTTCCTTTTATTCCTTTCTTTATATCTGCATGTTAGACATATTTGGATATTGCGCGAACGTTATTAATTATACTGTTTATGGCTAACTTTAGTATTCCTAAAAATAATGTTTGCAGATTCCGGAAATCACGATAACACCACATGGCACGGGAAGTATTTGACAGCATAACTGACTCAAAGAGTGTCATCACCTAGATGTCGCCAGCCGCTAATTTTAATTAATCTTGCAGCTGATCACACTATTAAATCATTGTACGATGGAAATAAAATCCGAGAGTTACTTCTATCTTGCAAGTATCGGGATAAATCAAGAAATATCTCTTTAGTTTCGATATCGTTTTAATGTTCTGCATATATAATAAATCATAAAGAAACGTAAGAACGTTGTTTGACTTCATCAGGCAGATTCTTTCGGTTCAACGCAACATAGAAAATCGGGATGTATCCTTTAAGAAATAAAACTTTGGATGTTTCGTTAAATTAATTATTTTATTTAATAAACGAGAAGTACTAAAGAAAGAGCTTTTTATTTTTTATTAAACGATATATTAAATAATATGTATTAAATAATATGTGGAAGCTAATGTTTAGTCCAATATTTTGTGTTAAATTCTCTCAACTTAATTCCCAGTGTACACCGTTGTTCAACAGTTACTTCTTAAATATATAGATCTTATATCTTCTCGTAGGTCTGCTATAGTTTTTAATATAAGATTATGCTAACATATTACTTCAATTCATTTATTATTTCAATATATAGTTCGTTGATGGCATCAAATGATGTGCCAAACTCTGGTGCCCAGATGTCGTGCGTGATAATCGTGAAGTCAATGTTGGTCTGCTTGTGATGTCACGTTTTAAATATAGGTCTACATAGGATAGGTGGGTATTCTTACCTATCTCATAGGTAGGCACACGATCCTTTGGATCATCTAGAGCATGGGAAGTTACTCTTGTTATTACTTTGTCACTATGCTTTGTTATATTTTATTTTATTTATTTTATTCGTGGTATTTGTTTTATTTGTAATAAAACAAAACCTACGTTATGGAAATGGCGTCTAAGTATTCAACCATGAATTGTCTATTGGTTAGGTGGGACTGTGGGATGGATTAGTAGGTGTGTGGTAGGATTCTTTTAAGTTTGTATAGTAGCCCTTCATGCCATACTTTGTCGAATTTCTGTTGAATGTCCAGGAATACCGCTGAGCAATATTTTTTCTTTTCAAGGATTTGGCTGATAATGTGTGTTATGCGATGGATTTGCTCTACTGTTGAATGTTGTTTCCGAAAACCGAATTGATGATCTGGGAGTGTTTTCAAATCCTTTAGGTGTGGAAGGAGTCGATTCGTTAGCATCTTCTCGAATAGTTTTGACAAGGTAGGTAGAAGACTAATTGGGCGATAGGAGCTAATTTCATATATTGGTTTTCCGGGTTTAGGGATGAGAGTAATCAGTGAAATTTTCCAGGCCTTAGGAAAGTATTCAAGGCGAAGAATTGCGTTAAAAATCGATGTGATGATTGCAATCTCTTTTATGGGAAGATCCTTGATTGCTTTATTGCCTATTACGTTGTGCCCCGCTGCTTTCTTGGGATTTAGGCGACTGATTGATTCTATAATCTCTGCAGAAGTGAAAGGTTCAATAGGAGGAGACATTTGGAATGGAGAGTGCAGGTATTCAGTAATGTCCGCGGCAGTTTTGGAGGAATGGGGTTTAAATACTTTAGCGAAAGCCTTCTACAAACAATGAGGAAACAATTCCCGGAGCAAATATACGGGTATGGTAGAAATTATAACCATATATTTTTAGGTAGTTTTTGTCGGTGAAGTGGGTTTCAGATACGAGCATTATGTCGATTTGCTGCTGTTTAAGGAAGAGTTCTAGCTCAAATTTGTGTTGAGCTAGATCGTTGGCATTCCAGAGAGCTATGCGTCTTGTTTTTATTTTGCGTCGGGGCGTATTAATTTATCCATGATGAGTGTTAATAGTGATAGCAAATTATTTATTTGTTCAGATTGTTTTTCTATTAACTTTTCAAGTCTAGAGACGTTGTCTGTGTTTTGTGGATTGGGGACACTATTTTGAGAATGGTCCCTATGGATATTCGGATTATTTTGATTTCCTTGTACTGCTTGGACATAGGAGATTGAAGTAGTAGTGAATTTAGGAGGACTGGGTATTTGATTGGTTGTCTTTTTGGCTCTGAGTTTAGGATACTTATTTATATATAGGATTTTGTAGGCTGAGCAGCCTTTGTAGTTAGCAGGATAGCCACCTTGACAGTGGATGCACTTCGCTGGGGTTTCCGGTGATTTGGTACATTGGTCAGTGGGGTGTGTACCTGCACATTTAACACAGCGGAAGGTATGGTTGCAGTATCTCTGCGTGTGACCGTACCTTCGGCACCTTTTACATTGCACTATCTCTTTTTTAACAAACGGTGGTTCAAATTTTACTATTGAGTTCTTTAGACGATTGATGTTATAAATTTCCTTATTATTACGCTTTTGTTTTATGTCAATAAAAAATAAGGATAACGGGTCTTTCGAGATTCTAGCCTTACGTTACTAACGTTGATTACTTCGTGGCCGTGTTTTAAAGGTTCGAATTTCAATTCATCTAAGTTTGCTGAGTGGTGGATGTTGCGTAGAACCACTCGGAAAGGTCTTTCTTGTTTAAGCTGGTATGTGTGGAAGTTGGTATTCATGGTCTTTAATAGTTTTGTGAGCCTTCTATATGAGTCTGGGTTTGTCGGCAGGATTTTGACTTTGTTGTTGTTTATTTTTAAGTTGTAGTCCTCTTTGTAGATATCTTTCTCTATGGACTTAATCATTGTTTGTATGTCGATGACATCATCAACAAATATAGGTAGGGGAAGGGAATTTCTTTGAGTATGTTGCTTTGTTGATGGATCTGCAACTTCCATGGAGTCGTTTGTGGATTCCAATATTGCGTATCTGTTATATGTGGTTACATGGTTTGTTAACTGTTCGTTCTGGTTGGCGTTTGTGTTTATTTTAGCTGATTCTATTTTACGCTTTTTAGTGTTTTTAGTGTTACTAGTATAGGGGGATCTATTGCACTTTTGCCACGGAGGAGGTAGCGCGGAGCAATTGCGGATTTGCTCAGGAGAGCCTGGTCGTGATACTTGGGCCATCATCGAGTTAGTTAATTCAAGTTGAATAACTAGTCGAGAGGCTATGAGGCTATGATTCGGGTAGAGGTTAAGAGCGTAGGAATTTTTCTCTAAAAAGATAGGAAACACTTGGCTATGTTCACTTACGACGGATGGGCGTCACGTGTTGTTTTACGAACTTCACAGAGCACTAGACACACGTCTGCACGCTTCGGCACTTAACAGCGAACTGTCACCGGACGTAACACCATATTTAAACGTTATAATATACCTTCATAATTTCTGACTTTTCGTAAAACATGAATACAATATATTTTTGGATAGTTACTTTTAGTCTGCTTTTTCCTTTTCTAAGAAAAAATTGTGTTCTGCCTTGTCTAGCGCGAGCGGTCAATTTGACGGGGCGACAAAATATTTTAATTACTCTTAAAACAATATTATGATGGAATTACACGTACGATCCATTATCCAAGATTTCAAATAAAGCTTTTGTTACAAAGTAACAACATGTATCCGTCCTTCTCTTCGGTTAAAATAAATAAGGAACGCGTTTGTAACACAAAAACAACCAAAGTGATCATAATAACCAATTTGTAATGAGTCGTCATTATCTTGTAGGTTTTGAATTCGGTAAACAGAAGTTAGCTGGTATAAACAAACACATGTAACGACCACTTGTGTAGAATAGGTTTTCGAGATCATATGGAATAGACAGCCATTTTTTGCATTGTTCTTAATTTTGTATTGGTTGTGATTATAAATGCAAATCACGCAATAATGAATATATGAAAGAAATAGAATCGCGATTTTTCTCAGAATTCTCATGATTTCACCATCAGCTTCTTTATAACTTTTATCCGAAACATCCTTCCGTATTTTTCATTTTGTGTTTTGAGATATTTTGCATCTGGGCACTCTGTAAATAGCAAGTTATTACATATACGTTTCCACGCGTATGTAAATACGCGTTACTTGCCACGGGACGTCTCAAGAGGCCGCTGATTGGTAGGGGCAAGAGTCTGAAATCCTTCTTATAACGGAAAAGTATTCCGCCCGCAGTTACTTTGCACCACGGTAATACAAGTGATGAATTATTGGTCAGGAAAAGTCGCAATTGTGACCGGCGCGAGCGCAGGAATTGGTCTCGCGATATCGAAAGAACTGGCTAAATATGGCATTAACGTGATTGGTTTAGCAAGAAAAATGGATAAGCTCGTGGACGCTGCTTCAATGATTGGACAGAATTTTCTTCCGCTCCAGTGCGATATAACGGATGAAGAGGAAATACTTATTACGTTCAAATTTATCGAGGAACAGTTTGGAGGCGTTGACATTCTAGTGAATAATGCTGGCATCATCAATTTCAGACGTGTCATGGGTAAAATATTTATTGATACGTCATTAAGTTAGAGTCACCGGTTTACTGTTGAAAGCGTACCATGGTACGAGGAAGAGGCATATTTGTTTTGTTGGATCGGAAGCTCAAACGTACAAACAAAAAAAATAAGAATCTTTGATTTTCCAAGATACGTTAATCTCAGTCGTTACAATTTCTAAGTGATAAATTTGGATAAATTGTTACCTATAAATTGGCATTGATATTTTACTGACGACTGCAACTTATGCTATGTTAAAAATGCTTTATAATTTTAAACTCAGCTTTACCTTTGTTAAGTGTTGAGATTTCTTATCTCAGGTTTTCGTCTTATGAATTCGGGTGAAACGTGAAGTATTAATTAAACAGAGATAACATTATAAATACAATGATAATAGTAGCGTCTTGCGGTATTGATAAATCAATAATTTGTGACATTAAAGGACGGAAGTGCGATATTTTGAAGAAGACGATATCTCCACAAATGACATTTTTACGCATTTTAAAGTATTCACAGCATTAGAGTTAGTCATCAGATGGTATAAATTATAAATCAAATCATATCAAGGAAGAACTCCCGAGAAACTACTAACTCTAAAATGGGTATGAAATTTAACAGCTCAGAAAGCCTGGGAAAATAACAATGATTAAAATAACAATGATACACGTATATAATACGCGTAATATATAAAAAATCCTACCATTCTACACACAAGTAGTTCCAATAAGTTTTACTGCAATTTGGATACATAATGATATGTATATTTGTATTTGTAAGATCTAAGTATAAACGTTCTGTTACAGAGTCAGAAGCCGACGAAATTCAAAACGTCATTAATACCAACTTGATAGCTCCAGCAATTCTTGCACGAGAAGCAATGAATTCTATGAAAAAACGCGACGCTAGGGGTCATATAATTAATATCTCAGGGTAATTATTACATCTTATATTTATTCCCTTAATAATTTACAAAATCATTGTTTCGCTTGAAAATATTTATTACCCTGTCTTCCTCTTCATTCTTTACAATTTTATTTTTTTTTTTTTTTAATCTAAATATATAGTTTTAGTTTTCATAATAAAATGATTCATAGCAAGACACATAACTCTTATATCGAACACTACAAAACAAACTCTATTCGTGGCAATAACGTTTTTGTTTAATATATTTTTATATTTATATTGTATATATTTGCTTAATTACAACTACTTAAATCATTAAATAATGTCAAGTATGGGTTGTCAGAAAATATTTGTTTTATTTTAGAATGAACTTTAATTAAATTCGAGAGATACTTTGTCCATATAATTCTTAGAATTTTAAAAAGCTATAATAGACCTATCAGACACAAAGAAAACGAGGAAAAGTTTATTTTTAATACAGTGTAAAGCCGGAATAAATAAATAATGTTTGTATTTCATACAGATATAGACCGATTTACTAAACTAAGATCTCATTTATCGAATAAATTCGACAATATGCAGGTGTTGCACTGCGTCTTTATATTTTTATATTCCATAAACCACTCAACCGATATAATTTTCGTCGATGTGAGCTCAACACCAAAAACCATAAAAATAAAGGATATGTTATCACATTTGCTCCTTTAACGCGATGTAACTTTAAGCAAACATCTTTCTGTTAATAATTATGGCTATTTTATTCTTCTGCGAAGTCATTGGAATTCTACTGCTCCTTTGTTATTACTTTTCCGTTGTTTGCCTGATAGAAGGAAGAACGTAAAAAAGTGTTATTAAAATCCAGGATGAAGATATTATGCTAATTTTGCACACTCAGCTGAATTTTGACATTTTTAATTATGACGCTATATTTGTAGCACACCCGGATTATATCTTGAAGCTGTGAGTGTACCGATGGGCATGTATGGTCCTAGTAAATACGGTTTAAAAGCTCTAGGGATAGAACTCCGTCACGAAATAGCGCAGGCCAAACTGAATATCAAAGTAACGGTAAGAGGTCATTATTTACATATGTATACAATATTATATAATGCTACCTTTGTTCGGTACGCAAAGACTAAGATTTAAGTCCTGTAAAGATGGAAGGCCATTTAATGTGAACTAATATTTCATGATTATGCATCGTTCCATTTAAAATTATTACAATCAACGAAAATAAAAGTTCATTCATTAATAGTGCAACTTATTACATTTTTCTAATAATGTTAATTTGATTGCTCGAAACAATTACCTTTTCAATATTTAGGAAAATTGTTCAAAATGAAATCAAATGGGTTGTCAGTGATATTCTCTTTTTAAATTATTCTCTTTACAACGAATTTGGAATGCGATCAGCCTGCTTGATATATAACGTTCCTACTTTTATAATTAAAATTGGTACAATGGAATTGTTTATGATTTTTCTTTTATTAACATAATTCTCAATAATAAAATGTAGTCATGCATGTATTATAAGGACATACTATTCTCACATTGTTTTATTTGTATATTTAAATAGACCATTAGCCCTGGATATGTTCAGACGGATTTGTTAGAAGAGCTTTATGATTTCTTGAAAGTCCCCCTAGATAATTTATTAAAAGATACAGACGTTGCCGAAACAGTGATTAGCGTGCTAGGAACATCGAAAATGGTAGAGGTATGTATAGATAAAATACCTGTCCATAAGACCATACACACAGTATCTCAAATTTTAATCCTTGGTTTTAATGTCCTTTATATTATTCTCGTTTCCTCGTTTCTGTAGATTTTGTGATCCTTTCGAGTCTAGGTACTCGAACAGTACCTGTATAGAGAAATATTATTTATTCTGTCGTTATATAAATTCATATAATTCGTATAACAACTGTAGAGTTACATATCGCTTTTTATACATTCGTTTATTTTAGCTCCTCTCCTATTTTATTGTTTTTTTATTTATTTATGTTCCACTAATTTCCCTACTTTATATTTTCATTTATTCCTTTCTTCATATTTGGACATTGGACGTATCTGTATATTGTGTGCACATTATTAATTATGCTGGTAATGTTTAACTTTAGTATTCATAAAAATAATGTTTGTAGATTTCGGAAATCGTGGTGTTACCACAAGGCATGGGATCTAATCCTGTTGTACCACCATTTTTGCCCGCTGACTGACTGAATCACAGGATGTCATTGCTTAGATGTCGCCAGCCGCTAATTTTAATGAATCTTGCAGCTGATTACGCCATTAAATCATTGTACGATGGAAATAAAACCCGAGAGTTACTTCTATCTTGCAAGTATCGGGCTAAATCAAGGAATATCTCTTTAGTTTCGATGTCGTTTTAATGTTCTGCTTATATAATAAATCATAAAGAAACGTAAGAACGTTGTTTGACTTCATCAGGCAGATTCTTTCGGTTCAACGCAACATAGAAAATCGGGATGTATCCTTTAAGAAATAAAACTTTGGATGTTTCGTTAAATTAATTATTTTATTTAATAAACGAGGAGTACTAAAGAAAGAGCTTTTTATTTTTTATTAAACGATATATTAAATAATATGTATTAAATAATATGTGGAAGCTAATGTTTAGTCCAATATTTTGTGTTAAATTCTCTCAACTTAATTCCCAGTGTACACCGTTGTTCAACAGTTACTTCTTAAATATATGGATCTTATATCTTCTCGTAGGTCTGCTATAGTTTTTAATATAAGATTATGCTAACATATTACTTCAATTCATTTATTATTTCAATATATAGTTCGTTGATGGCATCAAATGATGTGCCAAACTCTGGTGCCCAGATGTCGTGCGTGATAATCGTGAAGTCAATGTTGGTCTGCTTGTGATGTACAGTTTTAAATATAGGTCTACATAGGATAGGTGGGTATTCTTACCTATCTCATAGGTAGGCACACGATCCTTTGGATCATCTAGAGCATGGGAAGTTACTCTTGTTATTACTTTGTCACTATGCTTTGTTATATTTTATTTTATTTATTTTATTCGTGGTGTTTGTTTTATTTGTAATAAGCTTAGTATTTGTTTTTCTTGGCTGATATATATGTCATTCCATCGTGATAATGGGCATTGGACAAATCTTGGATTTCGATTAGTATTTCCAAAGGAAAGTAATAAGTAATTAAGATAATATATCTGTGACAAGATAAGTGCTCTATAATGTTTTCCATAGTGGAATAAAGATTGATGATTCATCATTAGTTTGTAATATTTGCGGACTTCTGCAAAAATCTTATATCTTTTTGATTTAATTAGAAAACTATGACTTGGTTAAAAAATTGTTTTATATATTAAATATTATAAAGAGTACAATTCTTTAGATATTTAATATATTTTTACATACTATGTGCACTTTGTGTGTTTTTGCATCTCTAAACATTCCACAAATGCATACAAATCTGCGGTCCATTCATCACTAATAAAATAAAAAAAAGTGGATGCTCTATTTAACCCTCTCATCTTATCTACCTTTCGCTAATAATTCGGCTTGAATGTTATGTCATTAATTGAATAATTGTAACATTGGAAAATGTAGCTATCTTAACACTAAGCCTGCCAGCGCTGGTCAAATTGACCGTTTTCGAACTTCTACACAAATGTAACCATATGTTTTTTCGACGAGTCGCGAAGAGACGCGATCGCGAGGAAGCGCGTCAACGGGAACCGTAAATTCTCGTTACGTTACGAGACAATCGACGCCACGAACAAATCTATTCCTTATTTCGGTTAGGATAATAGACATGGTTTTATTAATATAACACTTGATTAACAGTTCAAAGATATTACGCATTTCCAACAACTTTGTAGAAAAGATAGTTACGCTGGTGCGTAGATATAAGTTAAGTAGGTCACTGATTGAAGGGCGAGAATCCGGTAAAGAGATGTTGACTGTTCTAAAGATGATGAACAAGTGAAGTCCGGTGACAATGCTGTTGCAAAGGAAAACTCTTGTTCGGTGGTGATCGACCCTATCACTGGTCGCTTGCGGGTGGAATCCTGGGAAACATGGCAAAATCCACGTTTCCCCTATTTTTACCTGATGGAGCAATAACCATAAGGAACCTCTTGACTCGAAGATGTTTTATGCCACTTGATGGCTTTAATGGTAAATCAAAAAGCCTCGTTTTATGACAGTTCCTTAGGATTATTGCGATCCGCTTAATTCTATGTGCACAGCTGGTAGCCGCCTCGAACGTAAAGAGTCACCGGACGTAACACCATATTTAAACGTTATAATATCCCATCTTAATTTCTGACTTTTCCTAAAACATGAATACAATATATTTTTCGATAGTTACTTTTAGTTTGCTTTTTTCTTTTCTAAGAAAAAATTGTGTTCTGCCTTGCCTATCGCGAGCGGTCAATTTGACCGGCCGACAAAATATTTTAGTTACTCTTAATTAAATATTATGATGGAGTTACATGTACGATCCATTATCCAAGATTTCAAATAAAGCTTTCGTTACAAAGTAACAACATGTATCCGTCCTTCTCGGATAATAATAGGTATCGTCCGTCTTCGGTTAAAATAAATATGGAACGCGTTTGTAACACAAAAACTACCAATGTGATCATAATAACCAATTCG
Source organism: Bombus flavifrons (assembly GCF_040668555.2). NCBI lineage: Eukaryota > Metazoa > Arthropoda > Insecta > Hymenoptera > Apidae > Bombus > Bombus flavifrons. The sequence goes on from NC_138443.1 coordinate 1,020,134, forward strand.
TAATGAGTCGTCATTATCTTGTACGTTTTGAATTCGGTAAACAGAAGTTAGCTGGTATAAACAAACACATGTAACGACCACTTGTGTAGAATAGGTTTTCGAGATCATATGGAATAGACAGCCACTTTTTGCACTGTTCTTAATTTTGTATTGGTTGTGATTATAAATGCAAATCACGCAATAATGAATATATGAAAGAAATATAATCGCGATTTTTCTCAGAATTCTCATGATTACACCATCAGCTTCTTTATAACTTTCATCCGAAACATTCTTCCGTATTTTTCATTTTGTGTTTTGAGATATTTAACTCGTTGCATCTGGGCACTCTGTAAATAGCAAGTCATTACATATACGTTTCCACGCGTATGTAAATACGCGTTACTCGCCACGGGACGTCTCAAGAGGCCGCTGATTGGTAGGGGCAAGAGTCTGAAATCCTTCTTATAGCGGAAAAGTATTCCACGCGCAGTTACTTTGCACCACGGTAATACGAGCGATGAATTTTTGGATAGGAAAAGTCGCAATTGTGACCGGCGCGAGCGGAGGAATTGGTCTCGCGATATCGAAAGAATTGACTAAATATGGCATTAAAGTGATTGGTTTAGCAAGAAGAATGGATAAGCTCGTGGAAGTTGCCGAAGTAATTGGAGAGCATAAATTTTTTCCGATCGAGTGCGATATAACGGAAGAAGGTCAAATACTTAGAACGCTCAAATGGATCGAGGAAAAGTTTGGTGGCGCTGACATTCTAGTGAATAATGCTGGCCTCTTCAGTCTCTCATATGTCATGGGTAAAATATTTATTGATATCAATCTATGATGCTTTACGAACATGCTTGTATTTGCATTTTCTTTTCCTGTAATCTTTTTTCTTCTCAAGTATTGCCAGTAATCATGGGTTATACACTTATTGTGCTGAAGGTGTAAAATGATTACAATATTCTGGATTCGTTTAATGCCAGTCATTTGTGACCAGATGGCTGAATAATATTTGTATCCAGGATTTTGCTGTAGCAAACCACTATCTGTAGTAGGAAAGCTTTCATTGGATAAATACCATTTATGTGCAATTAGTGTCTCAGAATTCGTTAGAATTATCTGAGAAGTCAGTTATGTGAGTAATTTCTAAAAAATCAATTTAGCTTTGCCATTAATATAATAGCCCGAGTGAATACAAACATTTTTCTGAATGATCTTGATTTATTAAGTTAACGTCATTAAGTTAGAGTTACCGGTTTACTGTTGAAAGCGTACCATGGTACGACGAAGAGGCATATTTGTTTTGTTGGATCGGAAGTTCAAACGTACAAACAAAACAAATAGGAATCTTTGATTTTCCAAGATACGTTAATCTCAGTCGTTACAATTTCTAAGTGATAAATTTGGATAAATTGTTATCTATAAATTGGCCTTGATATTTTACTGACGACTGCAACTTATGCTATGTTAAAAATGCTTTATAATTTTAAACTCAGCTTTACCCTTGTTAAGTGTTGAGATTTCTTCTCAGGTTATCGTCTTATGAGTTCGGGTGAAACGTGAAGTATTAATTAAACAGAGATAAAATTACACATACAATGATAATAGTAGCGTCTTGCGGTATTGATAAATCAATAATTTGTGACATTAAAGGACGAAAGTGCGATATTTATAAGAAGACGGTATCTCCACAAATGTCATTTTCACGCATTTTAAAGTATTCACAGCGTTAGAGATAGTCATCAGATGATATAAATTATAGATCAAATCATATCAAGGTAGAACTCCAGAGAAACTACTAATTCTAAAAAGGGTATGAAATTTAACAGCTCAGAAAGCCTGGGGAAATAAAAATGATTAATGACACGTATATAATACGCGTAATATATAAAAAATCCCTCCATTTTACAAACAAGTGGTTCAAAATAAGTTTTACTGTAACTTGGATACATAATAATATGTATATTTGTATTTGTAAGATCTAACTATAAACATTCTGTTACAGACTCAGAAGCCGACGAAATTCAAAACGTCATTAATACCAACTTGATAGCTCCAGCAATTCTTGCACGAGAAGTAATGAATTCTATGAAAAAACGCGACACTAGTGGTCATATAATTAATATCTCCGAGTAATTATTACATCTTATATTTATTCCCTTAATAATTTATAAAATCATTGTTTCGCTTGAAAATATTTATTACCCTGTCTTCCTCTTCATTCTTTGCAATTTTATTTTTTTTTTTTTTTTAATCTAAATATATAGTTTTAGTTTTCATAATAAAATGATTCATAGCAAGACACATAACTCTTATATCGAACACTACAAAACAAACTCTATTCGTGGCAATAACGTTTTTGTTTAATATATTTTTATATTTATATTGTATATATTTGCTTAATTACAACTACTTAAATCATTAAATAATGTCAAGTATGGGTTGTCAGAAAATATTTGTTTTATTTTAGAATGAACTTTAATTAAATTCGAGAGATACTTTGTCCATATAATACTTAGAATTTTAAAAAGCTATAATAGACCTATCAGACACAAAGAAAACGAGGAAAAGTTTATTTTTAATACAATGTAAAGCCGGAATAAATAAATAATGTTTGTATTTCATACAGATATAGACCGATTTACTAAACTAAGATCTCATTTATCGAATAAATTCGACAATATGCAGGTGTTGCACTGCGTCTTTATATTTTTATATTCCATAAACCACTCAACCGATATAATTTTCGTCGATGTGAGCTCAACATCAAAAACCATAAAAATAAAGGATATGTTATCACATTTGCTCCTTTAACGCGATGTAACTTTAAGCAAACATCTTTCTTTTAATAATTATGGCTATTTTATTCTTCTGCGAAGTCATTGGAATTCTACTGTTCCTTTGTTATTACTTTTCCGTTGTTTGCCTGATAGAAGGAAGAACGTAAAAAAGTGTTATTAAAATCCAGGATGAAGATATTATGCTAATTTTGCACACTCAGCTGAATTTTGACATTTTTAATTATGTCGCTATATTTGTAGCATAGCCGCATTATATCCTGAAGCTTTGTGCATACCGATGGGCATGTATGGTCCTAGTAAATGTGGTCTAAAGGCTCTAGGGATAGAACTCCGTCACGAAGTATCGATGGCCAGACTGAAAATCAAAATAACGGTAAGAGCTCATTATTTACATATGTATACAATATTATATAATGCTACCTTTGTTCGGTACGCAAAGACTGAGATTTAAGTCCTGTAAAGATGGAAGGATATTTAAAGTGAACTAATATTTCATGATTATGCATCGTTCCATTTAAAATTATTACAATCAACGAAAATAAAAGTTCATTCATTAATAGTGCAACTTATTACATTTTTCTAATAACGTTAATTTGATTGCTCGAAACAATTACCTTTTCAATATTTAGGAAAATTGTTCAAAATGAAATCAAATGAGTTGTCAGTGATATTCTCTTTTTAAATTATCCTCTTTACAATGAATTTGGAATGCGATCAGCCATTGATTGATTGATTGATGTATAACGTTTCTACTTTTATAATTAAAATTGGCTCAATGGAATTGTTTATGATTTTTCTTTTATTAATATAATTCTCAATGATAAAATGTAGTCATGCATGTATTATAAGGATATACAATTCTCACATTGTTTTATTTGTATATTTAAATAGACCATTAGCCCTGGATTTGTTCGGACGGATATGTTAAAACGGATTTATAATTTCTTGAATGTCTCCCAAGATGTTTTATTAAAAGATTTAAACATCGCCGAAGCAGTGATCTACGCGCTGGGAACACCGAAATCGGTAGAGGTATGTACAGATAAGATGCTTATCCATAAAACCATACACACTGTAACATCTCTCAGCAACATCATTGTCTCAAATTTTAACCCTTGATTTTAATGTCCTTTATATTATTCTCGTTTCCACGTTTCTGTAGATTTTGTGATCCTTTTGAGTCTTGGTACTCGAACAATATCTGTATAGAGAAATATTATTAATTCTGTCGTTATATAAATTCACATCATTTGTATAACAACTGTAGAGTTAGATAACGTCTTCTATACATTCGTTTATTTTGGCTCCTCTTCCATTTTATTGCTTTTTTATTTATTTATGTTCCACTATTTTACCTACTTTATATTTTCTTTTATTCCCTTCTCCATATTTGGACATTGGACGTATCTGTATATTGTGTGCACATTGTTAATTATGCTGGTAATATTTAACTTTAGTATTCATAAAAATAATGTTTGCAGATTTCGGAAATCACGGTGTTGCCACAAGGCGTGGGATCTAATGCTATTTTACTATGAAGTGTCTGAATCACAGGATGTCATTGCTTAGATGTCGCAACCAGCTGATTTTAACGAATCTTGCAGCTGATCACACCATTAAATCATTGTACGATGGCAATAAAATCCGAGAGTTACTTCTATCTTGCAAGTATCGGGGTAAATCAAGGAATATCTCTTCAGTTTCGATATCGTTTTAATGTTCTGTATATATAATAAATCATAAAGAAACGAAAGAACGTTGTTTGACTTCATCAGGCAGATTTTTTCGGTTCAACGCAACATGGAAAATCGGGATGTATCCTTTAAGAAATAAAACTTTGGATGTTCCGTTAAATTAACTATTTTATTTAGTAAACGAGAAGTACTTGAGAAAGAGCTTTTTATTTTTTATTAAACGATATATTAAATTATATATATTAAATAATATATGGAAGCTAATGTTTAGTCCAATATTTTGCAAGAATTTTTTGGTAAATTTTCTCAACTTAATTGCCAGTGTACACCGTTGTTCAACAGTTACTTCTTAAATATATAGATTTTATATCTTCTCGTAGGTCTGCTATAGTTTTTAATATAAGATTATGCTAAAATATTACTTCAATTCATTTATTATTTCAATATATAGTTCGTTGATCGCAACAAATTGCATGATATACAACGTTTATCACATTGCGTGTTTTACGCAACGGCTACTGGCTTTGGTCAGTCGGTTTCGCCAAAATGATACGTATATTAGAGTGTGAAAATGATGCGCCAAACTCTAGCGTCCAGGTGTCGTGTGTGTGAATTATGAAGTCAATGTTTCTGTGCTTGTCATGTCATGTTTTAAATGTAATGCCACATAGGATAGGTAGGATATCTGCATTACCTATATTATCCTACTCATATGTAATTATAGGTAGGTACTCTTACCTATCTCATAGATGGCATACTTTCGGGTACGTCTGTAATCATAAGTAGGTAGAGCCAGCCAGATTGGTACACGATCCTCTGGATCATTAAGAGCATAGGAAGTCACCCTTGTTACTACTTTGTCACTATGCTTTGTTATACTTTATTTTATTTATTTTATTCGCGTATATTTGCTTTATTTTTAATAACCTTAGTATTTGTTTTTCTTGCCTAATATATCTATCATTCCATCGTGATATTCATTAGGAAAATCGTGGATTTTGATTAATATTTCGAAAAATTGAATATCTGTTGAGTTAGGATCGGAAAGTAATTTAGGCTTTTTTGACTAAATTTGAATTAAAGACTAGACTAGATTTGAATTAAAGCTGTGACAGAATATTTTGGCCTGTACTTTAATTGTGATATAATGATTGTTTTCTGTAGCTTTGCGAATTCTAATACGACACAGCGATTCTTCCTAGTGTTATTGATTATAAATAAAGAGTCTTGGATATTAGAATTTTTCATTCTTTAACGTATTTGAAGTCGAATTAGAAAGACAATAACTTTTAATTAAGTTTGTAAAGTTGTGATTTGTAAATATTTGAAATAAAATTTTCTTTGCTCAGATGTAATGATTTTTATTGAATTCATTTCAAAACACAGTGCTGCTATATTTTTTATCGCGTTTGTTTCAGTTACTTATTTCTGTATAGTTATATCTGTGCTGATAAATGATTGTGTCCTTTTAAATAACGTTATGTTTATAAAATGTTCAAATTCTTCTACAAAAATTGGAGGGAAATATGTTCTTGAATCACTTAATATAGGTAAAGAGGGTGGTAATTATCAATAGTCCCCAATATAGTTCCATCACATCTTTCATTTAATAATTTGATATTTTTTTGTGTCTAATATGTCTTCCTCTCAGCTGTTTTTTTAAAGATCCAATAAATTAGTACAAATTTATTAACATCTAGGTGAAGTATTACTTATATATATGAATTTTCAATAATATCTCAAATACATACAAACATTAATTATTTACTAATTTTAATACGAATTAATCCTTCTGTGAATCATTAAAGAATTCATTAGGTACTTCCCTTATGTTTATACGTGTTTGGCTTTGTTTTTTCCGACGATTGAGTTGATACAATATGTAATTCCAATATTTGCCGTCGCAAGTTATAGAGGATGTAAGAAACACACTGATCTTTTTCCAGGTCGGCATTTCAGAACGTGAAGTTATCGAGGAGGTACACAATAGACGTGATACTCGATGCTGTTTCGTGTTCTATGTTTTGGAGACTATCCATAGAGGTCATCTGACCCCCCATATCATTTTCATGTCGCATGGGACGTTATCGATTCAGTATAGTAGTGATTCGAATTGAAACTGAGTTTTCCTCTGAAATTACAAATCAGGCATAAAATAGAACATCTTTTAATTGAAAAATGTAGAATTTTACATTTTTACAATATGTACTTTTTCAGTCGTATTATGATACCACTGGTTGAAAGAGTGTTTTCATGTAGAACATTTTTATAAATTACAAAGGATAGTTTTTTTGTATAATATATTTGTAGCCAGAAAATATAGAGGACGCTGTGTGTTGCTTCCGCCAAAACACCGTAGCCCATACCAACAACAAATTTTCCATTTTGAACTGAAAATTACAACTTGGGCTTGTTGTTATATATTACTGCATCAATTATAAGTCGTCTTCTACAACAATACAGGTGAAATACAATAAATAACAATGAATATTTTATTTATTACTTTTTAAACATATAAGTCAATGGAGGGATATATAATTGAAATTCTATAAAGGCATGACATAAGAATATGCGAGAATAGATACTTAAGGCATATAATGTAAAAAGAGTATCCCTATGTGTATTTTTAATATATTTTAATATATTTGCTATATTTAATAAAATGTTTCGATTATTATTTATTATTTTTTAATTTGTGAAATAATAAATTGAAGTAGATGGAAACCAATTGCAGGAAACGTTTGTTACACATTCATTTGCATCATAAAGCAAGTTGTTTAAGTTTAGTGATTTAGCTTTTTATACAAGTGATTTGTTCATTTATGTGTTCATAATTTGTGTGAGGCATATCGTATGAAGTGGCAGATTAGTGTCAATTGAAAGTTAAATATCTTACTCCAGTTATATTGATTAGCTTATATTATGATGATTATTCACAATTTACTAAATATACTTTATGCGATATATGATGTTCGATACTCTTTGTAATTGTACTTTGATATGTTTTTAATTTATTACTATTCATCGAAATATATCCATATTAAATTGTTTACTTTGGTGTTACAATATTTATCGAATTTTCATGAATATGTTATGACATTGAGAAACATAAAAAACCGTTCTCCGTTTTCATTGTAAACAAGGTAATAATGTTGGTCAATGTTTAAATTGTAACTAAAATGTATGTAAGATTTATATTATTACGGGTAACAAAATGAAGTTCGGTACATTTGAAAAATCTGTACACTCCATTACAGCGATTTTCCAGCAAATGGTTAATTCCTCATTAAATTTGGAAATGAAATGGTTTTTATTTAGAAATTAATTCACCTTTAAATTATCCTTTAGATAAAAAACTTGATATCGAGCATGGTATATTTAAAATTCGGTAAACTTGTGGGTTCAAAAAACAAGGATATACACTCGTATATTTGTACATCTCTATTTTTTATCTTACTAAATACTATTTTATCGTTATTACCGATCTCTTTTTCAAGATCCATATTTAAAATAGAAATGAATGAAATGTACAACAAAGATACGAAGAATCATGCGATCAACCGTTTTCAGCATCATATTCTTTCCTCAAGATTCTACATTGTTCATTCAATCATTAGAAATCAAACAGAAGGGTAACGTGTCACAGTTACGATAATCATGCGTCGCTAATAAATATAAATGAATAACTTATTACTTATTGTAATTAGACTTATACATAGTTTTGTCAAAGTACAAAACAGCTGTCCGAATAATAACTTTTGTAGAAATCTATCACACAAGTCAGCGACAGAAATAGTTCATCAATAATTACTTCGATCAGATCAGTCTCATTGTTCCCCACTAATAATGACAAGAATCTCTATTTCTTTCAACAACAATTTCACGTTATTACCTTCCAAAAAGAAAAAAGAAAAAAAAGGAAATCGCACGTTATCTGGTCGAAAAAGCTATCTGTTCGTCAGTACCAATACGATTCGTCAATACTATCCGATGGATCATCCTCATCGTATCTCGATAAGGAACTTCCGTCAAAAACGTATACGATCCATCCTCGACCGTGGTTCTCTTGCTCCACTCTGCTCCCCCTTGGTCAAATTGCATTTCGGGTTCGCATAGCGCCTCGCCAGGGCAGGAAGCGGCAGCAGGCTATATCGCAGAAAGTCCGTTCGGTGTTGCACGGTATATATACGGTCCAGAGACTGCGCAGCATCCCCACGACCGACGAACACCACACGAACGCCACGTAAACGGGACACAGAGCGGGGGTGATAGGGGAAGGATTTCGGCTTTTAATCCGTAGATGTGGATACGTGGTGGGGTTCTGCAGGCTGGAACAAAGTAGGGAGGAATCCCGAGCGCTATGGTGGTAATGATAACGCGAAACCTGCGGGTCGTCCTTCTGTACCACTCCACTCTTTACCCCTCACCGTTTTTCGCCCCTCTTTCTCACGCTCCCACTACAACCTCCCTCCCTACCAAACCATCATCCCTCCCATCGTCAGACGTTCCGGCATCCTGTCTCACACCCTCCGTCCTCCACGGTTGGCGGGGGTTGCTACTTGCCTCCTAGTGACTTTCGTGGGGCCGAGTAACACGTGCGTGCGGAAACGCGACCGGTATCCTTCGATGATACCTCCAGATCGGCCGATTGCTAAATCGATCGTATCAACGCGATATCGTAACGGTATTTTTACGTGCCTTGTCGCGGGTGATAGTTCTATTGGTGGGTGACTCTGGTGCCGTCGATCATCGAGAAGCTGCGCTCATCAGCTGACTGCTAAGAAGAACTCGAACTCGCGATCGTACACGGTTCGATATCGATTTGGTTTAGTTTGCTTTAGTTCGGTCATCACGACGAATTGCATTTCGATGACTGGCATATGTTGGTCGGTCGTGTCGGTTTGAAGATCGTCGTTGAAGGGCTGATCGGCTGATCCTTTCTTCCAGAGGAACTATGGATAGGGTGTTGTGTGTCTGTGAACGACCAGAAGCATATCGTTTGTCGCAAGATATTCTACACGTTGGAAGGTGAAGGAATTATCGACTTATTGTCGATGTCGTTTCATCAGTGATTTACTAGTCGAAATCGGTAGCAATCCATTCGGCCGGACGCCAATTGTAGATCGATATCGCGTACAATAGTGTTTGATCTCGTTTTCGTTCACGAAAGAAACGCTAAGTTTGTTGTGCGATTAAAGTAAGTAGAAGTTCCGATGGTATAGGTGAAGGTTGGATTTACTTCATAGTATATTTATTTTCGTTTCGAGAATATCGGAGGAAACAACGTGTTTTTTAATGAACGTAATTAGCCGTTCGCTCGAGTGACGTTCGTTTTACTTCGCGGAAGGAAGCACTCGAAGAAGGAATGCCGTTCTAATAAAGCCTCGTCGCGTGATGACGATTGTTCGGTTAACGAGAAAAGCTCTGACCTTCTTGCACAATTCCAGTCGACCCGATTTGAAATCGCGTAATTCATTTATGAGAACCGTCCAGAAATACAGGCGTCCGCAGCTCGACTCGTCCTTAAGGAGAGAAATAGACCGAGGAAGCGGAACAATGCTATATTTGGATTAGTTCGACGGTGCTTTTATCACCTTAAACATGATGTTCGATTGCTTCGCGTCTCTATATCGGATTCGAGAAGTTCTCGTTATCCTCAAAGTGGTTTCTTTGTTGTTTGCGTGACTCTACTAACGCGTACGGGCGAAAAGGAAGATAAGATAAAAGTCAAAGGAAAAGGGTTAATGAAAAGAGAAGTGCTGACAAAAGATTCTCCGAGCTGTTGGCCTTCCGACAACGTGTCTTTTTGACTCTTTAACGTTAAAGATCGAACCTAGATACATGTGCGTGTTGTTTGTAGTAAACGTATTACGCACATTTCTTTGTAGGCTCCTCATTTTTTAGCGGTTGATCATATGTATATTTTGCACATTAATATCCTCGTTTTTCAATTCGATTTACGATTCTACCCGTTCCATAAAATTATATTACGAGATTTTTCTATATGTCGTATTTTTACGAATTATGTTGCAACTTTGTTTGTAACGCATTTATTCCTCTTGTCGCATTCTAAATCTCTCATTATACGCCTCAACTTAAGGTGACGTTATTTTTTTTATTTTTCTCTATCAATAGTTTACACATGACTTAATCCTCAACATCTTTTAAAATTAATTTCTCAACCTGCACTCGTAGTATTATCACTATTCTTTTTTCTCCAATAAAAATTACTTAGCGACAGTTTCGATATTTCAAATCTTGGAAATCTTAAAATTGGAAGTTACAAATTTAGTCCAAAATTTAGTCCTTGCGAAGTACGGCTTCCATATTTTTTAAAAACGCTATTTGACAAAACAATATCCAACGTTTACGCGAAATATTCCTTGCTGGTGAAACGATAGGGCGATAGGAAAATAAAAGGGTGGTTCCGCTCGATGGTCCGTGCTTACTGTCCCTCTCGATCTTCCGTAATGACCAATTGGAATGATCGATAAGCCGAATGACAGTCAGGCTCGTATTTGTGTAAGAGCGTTGCTGGAAAGACGGGAAAGGGCTGGAAAGTGATGAGAGAGACAGCAATGCAGTCAACGTATAATGGGCGACGTATTTGACGAGCAGGTTATGCTGCTTCTTACTGGTTGCTCCTCCCTCTCACTTTCACTCTTTCTCTTCCTCTTTCTCTCGTCCTGTCGCACTTCAATTTACATGTACGCCGTGTGCTTATGCATTATAGTGTCAGCCAAGCTACCAAATGAGAAGCAGGTACTTGCTTAGGAAATAATTGTGATCGTTAAACGAATCGGGAGTCGCGGTTTGGACCGTGGAATTGAACAAACAATGCTTTTGTGTTCCTCCAACGGATCTTAGCGTAAAGAATAATTATTCCACCGGAGGTTGGAACGATATTTTTTTAGGTTGATTTTGTGAGGTTCCATTTTATCGTCGCATAAAAATGGTGATCCGGATTCGTTGAAAGTGCACAATCGGGAAGGAGAATTTCTTCGATTCTTGTCTTCAGAGGGTTGAAACAAAATGAATATTACGACTTGGGGGTCGATATAGGACGTAACCAAAGGATAATAGTGCGATCGGTGGTTGTTTCTTTCATTTATAGTGGTATTTGTGGATCTGAATACGTAGTACTTATTTCAAAGAAGCGAGATAATTTCGTATCGTCTGCTTAAATTAAAAATGTTTTGTTTATATTATATGTTTCAATTTCGCATTTAAAACTTTGTTTTACCTTTTGGTTTTCGCGTTACTGATTTCTATCAGTATGTATGTATGTGAATCATTTTTGTAGTTTCCATATCATGCATTCCATATCATGGGGTGTCCTCGGTTTTTCTGATAAATTGCGGACATAATTTTCAAGTGAAAATAGAAAGTAAATACGGTACAAATTTTGGCTGCAACTTTTTTATTGTATTTTTATAGTTAAACGCTTAATATTACGGGAAATAAAGACATTTTATAATAAATCGCGATCTCTTACATGTATTGCACAATAAAATATTTGTTCGTGATGTTGTGACAAAGCACATTTAATTATACATGTTACATTAGATTCAATATTCATTACTCATTTCATAACGAAACATCTAGATAGAGTTAATTTTCACATAACACATATATTTTTCTTATTGCCATTTGTAAATTATATCCTCACAATTTGTTAGAAAAGGCCTAATTTGAAAAATCCTATATGTTCAGTTTTTCTTCTATGTTTTTACAAATATATAGATATATTTATAATATAATTATTCTATTATTTCTACACCAATCTTCAAATTCAATTAACTATAACCCAATAACCACCGAATTCGAGTAAAGCGATGGCCGTCTTCGAGTCTCCTTTGACGTTACATTTATTCATCCCCAAATCATACGGACAAGTGAAATTCGTTTACGAACGAATCGGAGACCGAGCGGTAACACGAGCGATGAAAGCGCGGACTAGAATCACGCGAGGCAGAATCCACGTAGGTGGCACGTTCGCCCGGTCGCGCGCAGTTTATGATAATATTTAATCCAGTTAAAGCGAAGGGTGAATATAGAACGAACAGGCCGAACCTCGTGGTGGTTAGTCGATGTCTCGATGCACGGTGTCGTTGGTAGCGGTAATCCAGTTATGCTCGAGCTACGGACGCAACGCGTTGCGGTCTACTAACGGTCCGACCGAATTCTGTTCACTGATTTACTCGTCTATCGTTTATGTTTCAACCGATCGTACAAACAGAAGATCGGACGATCAAAAATAGACGAGACAACCGCGTAAGGAAGAACAAATCTGGACCAATTGGAAAAGTTTGCGACAACGATTTTCCATGTTCCGGCCCGCGAACGACTAATTTCCTCGGTTAAGCGGATTACGGGGTTAGTCACTGACGTTTGCCGCGTTCCAACTGACCACGCGACGCTTTGATCTTCCATCGAGTGCCAATGTCTATTGTTGGCAAAGCAAATTGACGTGGCCAACGTGTCTCTCCCTCTGTCTCGTTTCGTACGTGACTCGTACCCTTCGATGATCCTGAGTTTGTTAATCCTTTCGTTAATCCCTTACACCCATTATACGGAGTCCTGACAATGTCGAAGATCAGAGCATCGATTCGGAAGTAGGTCCGTTTGGTAATGGTTCGTCGGTTTAAAGCTTTGCCTTATCAGGCCATCAGAATCGATCGGTTACGGCTACAGACGCGTCTTAATGTTCCGTTGCTGCGAATCTCATCGGTTCGCGAAGCCTTCGAGTTCGAGAGGCTCTTTACCAATGGTGATACGTGTTTCGTCGGTTCGAGCAGATTTTTCGCAACATGGTGACAATTCCACTTATTTCCAGGTGATCGCCTACGATCGTTTCGTATTCTGAAATCAACTGGAAAAATATTTGGTCCGGTGCTATAATCGAAAGTTCCTTTACTTCTTACGGCTTCTGTCCTATAATGAGTACAGCGTTGTCGTATTAGTGAATCTTTGTTGTTCGTGCTGTGATCAACGACCCAAAGTGTTGCGATCAAGATCCGGATACTTTTGAAGAAATAATTCGTTTCATCGTGAAAGTGTTTGAGACGTTACCTCGAGGAATAAGAAATAACCGTTCGAACGAGTAAATCCTGCAAATCTTTCGATATCACAAGGAAATGACTTTGTTGTCGCGAGTCGAGTTCGATCGAAGGATCAAGATCGAAACATAGAAAAACGCGAACTAAAGGATCATTGAGGAAAGCTAGTTCCATTGCCTGGACCCAAGGATCCGCTCGAAGTATCCAATGGTTTTTCGAGGACTGGTCGGACATCATGCTCGATCTCTTTCGCATTTCGGTGCCACGGTAGCTGGAATAGAATCGATCACACAGGACGCTAGAAGGGAGCAGAGCTGCGAAGTACGTGGAAGTCATCCGAACGAAGAGATACACGACGAGGGGACGATAAAGGGACGTAGATATCCTTGTCACGGTCTCTTGATTGTGGGAACACGTTTTACTCGTGGCGTCCTGCGCGTTCGACTTTTAATGAACAACGGCACGTGGCCTTATAGCTTGAGTCGACGACGAATAAAAAGAAGTAGAAAGAAGGCGTTCAAGGGGCGAATAATCGAGCGACATTACAAATGTTCGTTATTCCTATGACTTATAATCGTTGTTAGTGAATTAATGAAATTCTAATTTTTGATAGAGAGACGAGAAATCCAAGGGTGTTTAGTTCCTTCGTCGAAGATGGGGATGTTCCATGTGAATAGATGACGAGAAATTAATACCCGATCTGCCTTCGATGTATGTTGCTCGTATTATCGGTAGAACATTATATAGAATATGAGACGTTGATCGTTGAAAGAGTTTAGAAGATTTGAAATTAGACCGTGAATAGTCGGTCTGTTTACGCTACAGGGAATCCTGATGGAGGGAAGCTTCAATTAGAAAAAGTCCAGCGGGGAGCGAGTTTGTTCTTGGCGAAACGGTGAATTTACGACAGCTTGGGAGGAACGTTAAACTGCTCGTAACTGGGTAAGAAAACGAACGTAGACTGGTAAACGAAAGAAGGATTATTCCTACGATCGATACCCTTTCTTCCATTGTAAGATGTTTAATCCTTCATACGGTTCCTAAAAGGATTTACTCCTCGATCGTGCTAGCTAGGTGTGTTGAATCTGCTCACCTTCGAAAGCCTTCGGTTGTAAAACTATTCCATTCGATCGGACAAATATATTGAGAGTAGCCGTCGAAACGTGAGAAGAGAGCGCGCGAAAGGGACAAGGCAAGCCGAAGAGTCACGTATCCTCGTATTCGCCTCTCTCGCGGGAAATCATCGTCCACAAACGAATAGAGAGAAACATCTCGCCGTTCCGTACCCCTTTTCCCGTGACATCGAGAAAATTCGTAACAACCGATCCGTTAAGAAGATATAAATCCCACGATCATCGAAAGGGAAGAAAATTTCTCGGCGAATTATCCCCGTAAAGCCTCTTTGTATCGTACGCCCATATTACAAGCTTTTTAAAGCGAGAGTTAGCTACTTCCTTTTTAGATCTTGATGTTTAACGAAACAATGAATTCCAAAGCGAAGGAACAAGATTGGAGTACCGCTTAACGACGATTGTCTGTTTAGTCGAAGTCAGTCGAAGTCAGATACAAAAGGGAAAGAGACCTGGGGAAAACTACCAAGAATTGAAACGAAATCGTGGGCGGAGTTTGAGATAAGGATATCGAACGAAGGGAACTCGTGAAAATAAAAGTAAACAACTACGATAGACCGGGAAATCGGCTGAAATCGAAGGCGGGAAAAGCGGATAACTAGTCGAACGCGGTAGCTGACCCGCTTTCATTCCTTTTCCGAGGGATTTTCATCGTAGCTGTCCGGCCGCGGGTGCCGATCTCTTAAAAAGACTTAACGTTTACCACGAAGGAACGAGAATGTACCCTGGTTGGAGCATTGGGAGAATCGGACCCTTTACCGGGAACACGAAGAAATGAAGTTATCAGTATCAGCTTATAGAGCTCAGGCCAGTGCTCACAAAAAGATCCTTTCCAACTATCAGCATCAGTTGAGTTACGGGGCCACCAATCAGGCGTCCTCGGCCCGGACCCCCTCTGATCCCGCGACGTTCCTTACTGCCTTCAAGGTTAGAGTTCATTTACCTACTTTTATCAATAGTGTTAAATATATATTTAATCATATTAATTTTTTAAATAATAAAATAATAGCAAGTTCTCGGATGTATAATTATGTAGGGAAAGGTTTCTTCGTAAATGCAGGGTATCCATCTTAGAATCGGCAAAAACTTGATTGAATGATATGTTTCACGGAGTTCGGTGTGTTTTATCATGTGTCAATGGTGAGTATTTGTTCTGGGAATAACTAGATTTATGAATAAATGGGATTCGTTTATAACGTGATATCGGTCAGGGTCAGGATTATTACCATGTCTTTCATTCCTGATAGGAAAATGGAGAATGGTCGTTAAGCTTCAAATATTTGCTTAGGCAGTATTAGGTCAATAGCTTTTAAATTGTTTTCGTGATTACTAATTGCTAATTTTTTTTCAAGTGGATAGTAGTTTTCTATATTCCGAACGAGCTCGTATTTTTGACAGTACGAAAATTAAAAGATAATTTAGAAGACAAACTCTGGAGAGTTTGATTATTTTCACGCAATTCCAGCAATTTTCTGTTTATTTAGGTGTATTTGAGACAATGTTTGCTTAGTTTTTTTTATAAAACTAGACTTTATGATAGAGAAGCGGTAAAAGGTAAACCCCAGACTTTACTTGGAATACGTAATTTTTTATTAAACGCATACACATAGATTACAAAATCATTTCAAAAATAATTCGATTAAATAAACTCGTGATAGGGTACGTATTTTATTGTAAAATCGAACAAATCAGAAACTATTAAAATGGTATTAAGAAAGGATAAGCTCGACAGTTTTTGGGACAAATGTAGAAGCGTTTCAAAATCGGAACGAGTAAAATTAAAAAAGCTAATCAAGGAGAACGTACGAAAGGACGAAAAACGTGGTAAGATGTACGTGCTTGGTTTTTATTCGGGTCTTAATTGTGACTTCAGTTTTTCTACAAAACTGTGGTTCTCTTTCTAGCATTGTCCTCATTTTCATAGCAGATGTACTACTTGAGAAATAAAAAGGTTTAATTCTAAAAACTTTTAGTAAGCTTAAAACGTGTACTCTTTTCGAGTATTTACCGTTTTCCCTTTTAATTGTCAAAATACTTTTCGAAAAATAGTGTAAAATTAGGGCATCCATTGAGAAGTTTTTTGTAAAACTTCGCAAAATTTTATTCTCTGATTACTTATTACTTGAGAATTTCAGTTACGTGTTATCAACCAATTAATACGTCTTCAAAACTTTTATCTTCTAAAGATATTATAGAAAAAAAAAAAAAAAATGGTTTTTTATAACTCCAAACTATAACTCCAAACTATAAGCTAACCACGATTACGTCGTTTTTAATAATCACCGTAAAACTGTAATAATTTCTAAAAATTAGAATTTATCCAAAATTTTATATTCCGTTCGATTTTATATTTTTATGCACCAAGCTAAATAAATCTGTTTTTTATCGTCGTTAAAAATCCCCTATTTAAGAACTCGAGAAATTGTAAAGTAATCTACCAGTCTTTGACTTTGATGGAACGAGATTTCGACTTGCCACGCCATTACAAATCGTCACCGCGACGCGCGACGTATCGCTTCTTAATGGCATCCTCGATTTGCATGTTAGCCGCGTGATTTAAATTTCAAACGAATTTCCGTGCTCGTTGTATCGAGCAACCAAACGATTTCGACACGCTCATGTCGTCGATATAACGACGACGACTCTCGCACATGTTCCAACGGGACAAACCCATAGAAACGACAGGAGGATTGTTGGCTGTAATCGCGATAACTATGCAGCTTTATCATCGTTGTAGCGTCGACCGCGTGTCGACGGTTGTTTTTTTCGTCGACGAAATTTGCCAGATGATAGATTTATCGACGGGAATAAGGGACTTAAAAGCTCACTCTCCATTAGCTCTATACCTGGACCGGGGAATATCGGCCGGAAATTAGAAATATCAATCGTTAGCACGCGTTTTAAAGCGAGATTTCATTCACCACGGCAAACGAACGCTTAATGGCCGGTGTTCAAGAGGGAGAGTATAATTTCATTTCTGTGCCGAATAAAATTGATCGCTTTTCAGAATTATCACGGTCATTGAGCCGTTCTTTATTATCTATGTTACATGTCTATTAACTAACAAATCATTTTTATAAAATATTTATCTTCTTATTGGCAAATTTTATGTATACGTTTTACGTAAATTATCGTGAAAGTATCTTTTCTAAATTTCATGTTGAATATACATATCCGTCACTAATCGGATTTTCCTTGCCTATATGTGCTATGTATACGTTGGAAAATAATTTTTATACAAAATTTACAATTCACAATTTAAAACCTTGTACATACATTTTACATTTTTATTATTGTGTGTTAGAAGATCATAGACATATAATATATGCAATAAATTTGTTAACTCTTCAGAGATTGATAGGATAATACGTCTCATGATGATTTTTACAAATACTGCTGGCTTGTATAATTTTTCTATCACGATTGGCCTAAGTATGATCTAATTACATATTAAACTACTTTTTACTTTCTTCATATTTGAGTGTATAATCCGCTATGAGTGTATTATAATTCATTGTTAAAAAATTTCAGGCGATGATTGCGACATTTTATTGGATTTTAAGTCTATCTTCGTGAAACATACATTGAACAGCTTAAATATCATCCTTTTTATTTTTTGGGTATAGTTGCAGAGTTATTATGACATTACGAATGCTAGTTCTCTTAATATAGATAGTAGCGTTAATGTAGGTGATTTCTACAGCAGTAGAGATAATCAGTCATTATAATGAAAGTTCGCGATCACATGGTTGGTTTCCATTCATTGTACAGAGTATACCTGAGAAAGATTGTTTTTCTTTATATTATGAACTCGTAAAGACGAGTTAATATTTCATTTATAATATCAACAACAACTAGTTATCATTGATAACTAGTAATTAATTTATTCACAAAAAGTATCCTACTTTTAATATAAGAATTATACATTTTGAATTGAATGGATCTTATTTTCTGTATATCTATTAGAGAAAATCATTTTATAGAGAATCATTTATACATGTAATCTAATATAGATTTTTATTTACACAAGAGTAATCTTGTAATTCTTAACGTGAGTTAATAAAACATCATTTGGAGAATTTTACGTCTATTTTACGTAAATTTGATGTGATCAGTAGAAAATTAGAGAAATATATCTGTACCTGAAATATATCTGACAACGAAAGAAAATATGGAAGAAAATAAAGAGCAAAGGAAGAACGAATAATTTGTTAATTTAGTAAAATTAAATACTTTTCTTGCATGCGGACAATTTTTATGCAAAAATTAGTACCGCAACATGGATTAAAGTTATTATATTTCTCAGATATACCCAGACTTGCAATGGAATTTTTAGGACCGCAATCTCCATAGAATTAAAAGCTCTCTTCGCTAAATCAGCTTTTAAAATGAAATTTTCCAAATCTATCTTTTTGGATATGTAACCAGATGATGTTTGACAAGGTAATATCGCATTTAAAAAAATTAACACCACTAAATCTTCTCTATTTTTAATAAATAATAAATTTGTGAGGAAGAACGAAATACAGAACGAAATAAAGAACGAAATAAAGAACGAAACAAACAAAATAAAAAACCAAATAAGGAATGAAATAAAGGACGAGCGGTAGGATAGGCGACGTATGTAACTTAATTCCGAAGGAGATGAACTGATTCTAATTTGATGCTCTCAAGTACAGATATATATTCTCAACTTCGAAACAAATAAGTTGCTCGTCGTTTTAATGTTTCGATGTTACAAACGACTGCGCCGTAGTCGAACAATTGTAAAAACTAACTAGCCAAGAGATTAAATTTCACCAGCGAAAACAACGGTAATTGATTTTTTTTCTTTTATATGGATGCAGCTCTGAGTGCGCCAGCTAGGAGCAACAGTCATAGAAAATGTCGAATAAACTGCCAGTGGTTCGTATATCGGTTCCCGTAAGTGTTACTGCTATCTACTCTGATTGAGTATACACTATACACACGGAAATTATTATGCGAAGCGCCGAAAGGAAAAACATGCGAATAATGTTCAGTTGTTTCCGCCCAGTATCCAAGCGTAGCGAGTAATCGATTGTTCGGTAGTTTTCCCCTCTTCCAGTCTTTAGCGACCAGACAGGGCGTAAATAGGAAAGATAGAAATCCTTAGCCTTTTTCACATGGCGATACACGTATGCGATACGTGTATGACATTATACATGTACGTATCGCGATACATATATCGCCGTGTGAAAGAGATCGTATGAGTTGTGATTTTATTCCTTACACGTGATGTCTAGCATTAGAAACACTGGTACGAGCTTTTTTATCCGAGAATTTAGTTTCGAATTATATTTCTTTCGTTATATTTACCATTTGGGTGTATTCTGTTTCTGTCTCCTCTTCTATCATTCGTAGTGAATGTTATGTATTTAAATGATTAGAGATAATTTTAAGCGATAGATTTAAAAATTAGTCGGAAAGTCTTTGTCTTGCAAAATAATAGCTGGGTGTATATATTATATTTTTTTGGAAAGTAAGAATGAAACAAAGTATTATATTGGGTGTCCTGAAAAAGCATATTTTTATTTAAAAGAATAATATAGTGAAATAAAAAAATAAAGCAGTTGTTAAATATATTAATATCTTTGATATATAATAATTTTCCTAATAAAGATTTTTAGTGAAATTTTCTATTGTGACACCTTTTATAATGTTGGTTTTGCCATGTAATAATTTCGTTACGAATTCCTTAATTTGTATTATTAGTGATATTGTATGTATGTTTGAAAAGATTTGAACGTTTAGAGATCTTTCTGTAAATATATCTTTTCTCTCCAAAATATATCCCGAGCTATCAACACTTGTATTGATCCGATACTCGTAACATTATCCAATAGATAGAACAGAAAATATTCTGTTATAAGTTGTCGATGCTGAGCTTGTTCCATCTTTTCTCAATCTTGTCAATTCCTTTTGCGGTTATGCTATAATATTTGAGACATTAACAGGTTGTTTAAAATCGAACGATCCTTTTATTGAAATTATTTAGATCTGTACATACTTATTTTTCTACAAAAATGCACTAGCTTTAAACATATCGTAATTTTATCCGTCATCGAACGTTTCAACGAATATTCATTGCGAGTATTCGTTGCAGCGACCAATTTTAATCGAGCCGTTTAATGTTGTCCTGGCATGAGATCAAATATAAGATCAATATTAGCCATAGAATTCGAAAATGTCATCTTTTACGGTTATGTCTCGAGCGTTTCGTGCTTTCTGAACAGTGATTAAAATCGAAGATTCTACTGGATGCATGCATCACTGACGAAACTTCAACTCAACAATTTTCCTTCTGCTTATCTCATCCTGTCAGAACCATCTTTGAAACATGTAAACGATAAGCTTATTGGAGAAAAATATGATAAGCACAAGTTCGTTGATTTTTAATGTTACTTAATAATTAAAAATGCGCACTTTAATATAATAGCATATTGCATATTTAAAAAAGGAAACAATTTATTCGGTTGGAAGATATAAGCCTCTCAGCAATAGATAAAAAATTCATAAAGTTTTGTGAAAGAAACTGATGCTCGTACATATCTAATACATATTTAAAATATGACAAGCAATATTTTTAAGAGAAATCAATATTTCTGAGGTAAATATCTTTGAGAAGAATCCCATAATCAAATTTAACAAAAAGATAGTTTTGGTAATGTGTAATTGATCGAACAATGTATTAAATTCTTAAATTGCCCTCATATGAAAAATATGACATCATATCTTTCTCCGGTGATCTTTATATATCTTTTACATTGACATTTTCTATAAACGAAAGTAGATATCCGCACTTTAGCAACGAATTCTTCTTCTTATAAAACTTGTCTCATCCTGTTAGAATCATCTTTAAAATATTGAAACGATAGACATATTTACGTGTCTCAACGACAACCTCCGATCTTCGTAAACTAAAATTTAACAACGAATAATGTGACCTATGGCAACGAGTTCCTGGTGACAACTAGCTCCATTCTCTCCTGCGTTTCTCTACATCCATCTCCTTTTGTAACGTTAAACGACATTACCATTGAGTCGCCACTACGCTTTGCTTTCGAGATTAGAGTGAAATTGTATCTGCCATCGCGATCGGAAGTTGGACGTGTACCGATTGTTTCTCGTAACGGCCGAGTTGCGTTGGATAGTTCGGATAAGTGGTAGATCGGCTGTGTGGCGGCAAAGCGTCGCATCGATTCGTCTGTTTCAAGACGGATACAAACCTTCAACTATTCCAAGAATTCCGGTGGTTCTGGACACGTGTCGGCGATATCACCGAAAACTTCGCGAATTCCATTTCGTAAATACGATTTTCGATTCGTTTTAGGAAGTACACGACGGTACTTTTCAAGTTGAATTGAACCAGAGGCCGATCTTGAATTCCATCAGTGAAAGGAAGAGTCGCATTGCAACAATGCTCGATTTCTTCGTGGTTCATTATTCAAAAGAGTGTTCTGAAATTATCAGAGTGACGTTGAAATCATTGACGGGTGAAATTCTCTGTTACAGGGGAGAAGCTCTTGGTTGCAAAATTGTTTCGAGGTTTTTGAAACTCAAGGTAATGAAGACAGGCCCATTAATGACCTTCGAGTATGAAATATTCACCCTTGGAAAATGAGATTATACTTGACAAGCTCTTTATTTCCAAATTCTTTAATTTGTGAATCCCGAATAAAATTCAAAAGGTATTTCTAAAATAATAGAAAGACTTCTGATATTAATGGAAGTAGTGATAGTTAATATTGTATATAGCGGTATATATATACAGTAAACAGTAAAAATATTATTTCTATTCTACGCTTCCTGACTAGGTAATTTATATTTTGCTAATTTCATAAAAAGAGAGTAAACGCTGTTTCTATAAAAATTATATATTCTTATATATTTCTTATATATAATTCCCTTATATATACATAATATGTAAATATTTGTTCATCATTAATTCATATATTTTGTCTGATTTCAAATACGGTTGCTACAAATCGACCAGACTGTTCCGATGCTTGTGACCTAAGTAGCCTATACCTAAATATATCTACTACGTTTCTTTTTTATGTCCTCTTTCTCTTTAAAAATATTTTGTATATGAATAAGGAGCACAACAAAGAAACGAGATCAGCGAACGCATTATATTTTCACGAAAAAATACGTGTAGAGAGACTGGCTCGTTAACATCGCCAGAGCTAAACTAATTCTCCCTTGCTATCGCGTTGCATGCTTGGCCTTCTGCGGGCGGTGGTGTCGCGCGCGGGAAATAAGCCGTGCTCTTTTGAAAATAAGGACATCACGTGGTCCACTTACCTATTCCCAATTACTTGTAATTGCCCTCTTCGTTACCGTTTGAACGTTTCTCGTATCAAGCGTTCCCTCGGGGAAAAGTTCCAGCTGGAGGCGAAACGATCGGTCGGCTTTCACTCGCGTGACGAGCATCATGCTACTTCAATTAGTAGGCCTGTACGATACATGCATGCGTGCCGTCTGCTGACGGCTACCTCGATCGGTCCATGTTCATGTTTTCAGTTCGATCTTCCTTGTTGATCGTGCGCAATGGCGAACATCGATATTTCAACGCGTCTAGAGAAAACGATGCATTAAATTTTGATCGGCGCATCGAGCAGCCTAACTCGCATAGAACGATCTTGTACTTTCGATCGTTCTTATCAGTTGTCTTCGTTAATGCTGAAGGAAAACTGAATCAGTATAGGATTGAATAGCTCCGCTTTTTCTTGTGCTTATATTAGCGCATTGGTATAATGATTTCTTCGTACTAAATATTGCAATATTAAATGTATATATTTCAATATTAGAATGTATATAATTTGTTTTTAACTAAAATTATTATTCTTTAATCAGTTTACTTGTTTTCAACCAAGATTATTATTTTGTGATCAGTGGCTAATTGATAAATTGAGCTCGAGTTTTTCAAATCTGAGACAGCGTGAAATTATTTCTACGTTTATTTGAGTGATGTTCTGTACTTTTTCGTTGAAGTATGCGTGCAAGTGCTATTCGCTATGAATGTAAGAATTAGGAATTCAATTGAATTGATTCGATAATAGTGTTATTATGGTCTAGAAGTATGAATTTCTGAAGTGAGGCTTCCAGGAATCTGGTGATACAAGCATTAAGGGTCGGTATTTTTATAGTTTATAACTCTAGTATACGATATTACACGAATTCTAAGATTGTTTCATAGATTAACTTTCGAGAATCCAGATTTGTTCTCAGAATGGTTTCCATTAGAATTGGGATACTAGCTTACTTGAATCTATATTAGTTACCTTGCTTTTACGAGGGTTTTGCTATTGTTCTAAGTTTGATGTATTTCCGTGACATAATCGTATTTTAGGAACTTAGTGTCATTTAGCTTTGTCTTCAGTCATTGTATTAGAGTAGTACATATATCTTGTATTAAACTTGATCAGTGGTTTTTGGTCATAACATTGTACTTTAATTCTGAAATTTTAATTGCAAGATTTTTAATCTAAGAATAATTTGATATGAAAAAATTAAAAGGACGCCCTACTACGCATAATGCTTCGTACATTAGCAATTAATGTTTCATTAATACTATGCGTATGCAGATAAAATTGAGAAACAGAAAGCGTTTATCTTTATGAATGAAATCGAGTTCCTATGTGAGTTAATTCAGACAATTAAAAGAGACTAACATTTCCTATTGTTTCGGTGTTCGTAATTGATACTATTCGCTGTAATTACATTTTGTTGAACGCAAATAACAATGCCACAACACAAATAAGATCATGGATCCGTCAAATATTATTTCTATCAAACTACTCGCGATTGATGTTCTCGAACGGTATCGACGTTTGTAAATAATGTCTCAGCGTACTACAAATCGTGTAATCATCCTGTCCGGGCATGCGTAAATGTAAATAATTTACATACGCCAACGGATGAATTTTAAACAAATGTTCCTGTATATAAAGTACTCGTAACGTGATATTTTCGTAATTATATACACGAAAATTATAATTCATAATGGGTGGTTGGTTGCTCGAGTGGGAGCAACGGTTGGCTGCGTTTGTTCTCGTGCGAAGTTTAATTTGTTAAGTACATCATTTGCTATAATCATTTGCTAGTGCTAAATATTTCTTCGAAAAAATTTAGATATATATTATTCATATATATGTATGTCATGTTATATGTATATAGCTTAAATGACCATTACATTAAATTAGATTAGCAATTAAATATTATTCAATATATTTATACAAATATATAGAAAGCACGGCAGAAACAAGTAACGGCACTTCATCCCGGGGTACAAAACGAAAACAGTGATAACGAAAAGCATCTGTTCAAAGGTTCCAGCTGTAATCAATTTCCGCGCATGCAACAGTTAATTACTCGATCCACAGTCGGGTGGGTCGTTTCCACATCGATGCGCTTAATAAAGTTTGTATTGTGAATCGCGAGTGTGCATGTACATACTCTGTTCGGTCAAGTTACGACGTCTCCGTTCGAAACGCGGTGATCATGTGTTTCTCTTTGACATGCGTGACTAAGCTCGAAACATACGCTCGGTTTAGTGCAACAACGTTCGGTAAATGACGTTCATATACACCGATGCCGATTACTTCGTTAATTAATTTTCGAATTAATGTGTACGCGCTAAATGACGCTTAATCTTGCTAAAAGCACTGAACCCACGTATATGAGGATCGCTGTTTCCCGCGATATCGTACCTCGACGTCGAGCTTTTCAGAATTTCGGATTTGCTATCAATGACTTCTTGAGATTTGCTGTTTTGAAGTAGAAGGGTAAATGTTTGGAGAAACATTTGTTAGAATGAGTAAGCAGGTTTCAATCCGATGTCTGTGAGACCAATGAGATAACACGTCCCGAGGTAAATTTTACAAAGACGATACTGAGTGGCTTTTGATGCCACTGAAATATATTCGATCCCGCTATAAGTGGAACTATCTATACATATGTTTGTTATACATATGTATAGTCTTTTAATACCTATACTTACCTACTATCTTTTAAAATTATGCTGACAACTTATCTTTTTCAAAATTGGGTGTATTATTATTATATCTTTGCATACGTTATTAAGGAAGATTCGCCCTGGAATTTTTATAGCAGTAGCAGGTATAGTTTATCGTACAGGAATCGAAATCGTTGTTGCCGGATTTAATCTATAAAATCTTTGCACAAAATTTTGTGATATTTCCTATGATTTTTACGAAGAAACGTATATCAATCTAGTCGAAAAGTTCGTGGACTAAGTTATGCAAGTCTTGTCTTCTCTATGTCTGGTCTTTCAAAGTCGAGAAACTTTTGGTTAAACTAATATAGGTAATTTGCATACATATAGATTATGCTAAACGTCATGTAATCACTCGTGCAAATTCCATGAACTATTGTTGATATTCTTAGTATCACCAATTATGAATTAGGAATTTATTTGTAACTAATACAGCGTATAATTTACAACGATTATTGTACAACATCCATCGATAATGCATCGTATTATTCTTCTATTAAAAACCAGTAAAACCACTCTTTAAAGGGATTAAAATATAAATATCCTAAAGAGCGCACGAAAATATGGGAATATCTGTTATAAATTCTTTTTCAAATTAATATCCTTTATGAAGTATCTCCATACTGTCACATTTAACTAACCATTCGTATTAAAACATACATTGTCGTGGTGATTAATAGGGATAAGTCTCAACTGAAAATGAGTTAAAGATAGTTGCAGATGTAAACAGATCGTACACGAATCCTTTCTTATTCTGTCTGCGTTTTTCAGTTAATCTACTTTTAGTCACTCGTACCTGATTAACGACAGAAATTGTAGAGCTTCCACCGAAGTCTGTTTGATCCAGCTTGTAATATGCCGGTGTCACAAGCAGCCGTCATTATTTATCGCGTATCAAACCCTACTAAAAGATTGAAATAGCAGTTCTCGTTGCTCTCTTCAGCCATAATATTTCACTAACTTATTTTCTGTCCGAATATATTCACTTTACATTTTACGTATATATTCCTACAGGTATCCGACACGCTGCAACGAATTCGTATCGACGATTCGTTTTATCCGTTTCCACGATCCAGGTATTCCCACTCGAAACGAGGAGCGACCCACAAATATTTGCGATTTTCAACGTTGTCTAAAATTTTTCGATAAATTCCCACTCCGATAACTCATAGACCTAAATCTCCTTAGTCTCTCTGCGTATTGTTTCACTTATCAACTGTTGCCAGATGTATAATCTTTCACGTTCAGCTTTCTAATATCCTAGTTCGATCGAATGGATCGGATTATCAATTTGGAAAAGAAAAATTTCCACGTGGAAAATTCGACTTCGGATTTAAAAGAAATACGAGACTGTTTGATTAAGTAATTCTATTTATTTGTAAAGTAAGTAAAGTTTTTCTATCTATGTGACTTCTGACATATTTCTAATAATATTCATAGTAATGTGACATATCTGGAATATAGATGAAAGATGTTTATGTAAACTTATGACATGGTCATATACTGCTCATGGATATAATAGCTTAATTAAATTTTAAATAAGCGATAGGGCTCATGTTGCGTGAATGACAATTGTGCGTACTTCAAGGGATGCTTCTCTAAAAGGATGTACAGTGTTTCGAGAAACGTAGTTAAAACTGCAAAAATGGCTACAAAAATAAATGGTAAAGGTATCTCACTAAAGCAGAAATTTCTCCTATGATACGAGCGAGATGATTTGTACATTCGTCATTTAAAAGAGGGAATCGGGCCTTCATCGACAAAATCCACGTCCTTTCACTATTGGTACCCTCCACTAATTCTTAAATAAACCTCGTAAGAAAAAATTTAAGCTCAAAGTTTAGAAAAGCATCATATAATAGTACTTTCCACTTGTTGGAAGAAAAGAGACACTTTTGCCCGAGCCGATTCAAATGTTTCATTTGAGCTTCACAATGAAAGTTCCATGATATGCTCATCACGGTTTTGGCAACATAGGATGGATGAGTATTATCGGGTCGTGCGTTTTGGGAATTGTATCGACGCGTTGTTTTTAAAGGAGCCGCAGTTGCTCTCTCGGGATTAGATCCCAAGCGAACGCGCTCCTGTTCTAGATTCTTCATAGAGTAGCGGCGACCATTTTACTCCTACATTTCCTTGGAATAAACGCAACCGTTTTATTTACGAGAATGTCTTCGCGGTCCACTGGGAGCGTTGGCTACGCTATATTATTATTCGATTACATTTGCATTGCATGCGACTGAGAAATAAGCGGGACGACGTGACGCGGTCTAGGTGAAGTAAGCAGTAATTCGATAGAGGTTTCATGGAAGGAAATCACGGAATCATGATCTTGTTCTCCTTCCTCATTCCGTAATGGTTATCCAACCTCTCTTCTTTACATGTTATCATCGATATTTTTTTTCTTCCTTTCCTTCTTTTTTTTCGCCCGTGATCTTTTAGATCACGTATGAATTTTCCTCTCGAATTATAAGATTTTGATCTTGCGATTCTTAAAGTAAGATCAAGCGCTACTTGATGTAGTCGTGAATTTAAATAGGGAAGACATATATCCTATTTGTTATCGACGAAACGAAGATGGAAATATGATAGGATTTATTTACTGAAGATCTTTGCATCGCTTGTTGTTACTATTGTAATACATTCCTTTTATTGCTTAATTTGATGGAGGTTCCATGGAAGCGCGATCCTGTTCGCCTTTCTTCTTCCTCATTTCGTAATGCTTATTCAACATGTAGCGGCATATGATTTAGAGAACAATTCAAATCATGTTGTTGTTTTGCCTCGGAGTATCAAGACTGTTAGGTTACAAGTAATGTAAGAACAAATAAACTCCGGGCAAAACAATGTCGCTGCTACATACAACCGTCAAACGTAGACGAATTCGAATTTTCCGGTTCTCCCCCAACCAGTATAAATAAACGGACGCGATCGCAAGGAAAGGAGTTACAGTCAGTTGTCGATCGGTTTTCAACCAGTTATCAACGAATTATCAGCGATCTAATTAACGAGTCATTAGCGATCCTATTTTACGACTTATACATTGTTTTAGCGAATCGGTTAGTACGAGCGTCTTTGCGAGCATTATCTGTATATCAATTTATCATTTTAAATATATTCGACAGTTTCAACAACAAGCAATAATATTTAATAAATCTCACGATCATACATCCTCTATACAAGCCCTCTCCACAAACATTTCTTCCCAAAATGTTGATATCGACGTTCTCTTTCTTCTTTTTCTTCCCTTTAGACCATGAATGATTTTCCTTTCGATTTCGTCGAGTTATGAGCAACTCATGGTAATCTTGGAAACCATAAAACCGCGATCTTGCGCTTGTTAAAGTAAGATCGAGTGCCACTTCACCTAGTCGTGAATTTAAATAGGACAGACATATTTTCTGTTTGGTTACGATTGGAATAAAAATGAAGATATTATGGCGTCTACTTATTTCTCGAAAATTTTGCGTTCGTCGATATAATACTACAATCGCCAAGTTATGGTATATAGTTACAAAATACCCGACTATCTGAGTAGTTTATACTGATTCTTAGTTCTTAAAGTACAAATTTTAAGGTACAAATTTGTGTAACGTGCGATTAAATATAGCGAAAGGCAGTTGTACTGATTCGGTTAACGAAATATCGGAATGCGTATTTTCCGAGTAATTTCTAACCGTATGTCTGACATAGCAATCTAATCCAAATACCTACCCGTATTATGCCACTTTCCGTCAGATTCACCCTTCGTACGAACGATTTATTTTGTCTTCGGCTACAGTTCCGCAACTTTTACACAGCCAGACTGATAGTAGCCGAAAGTGACTGCCTTATGTAATGTGGTCGCGAGCTCAAAGGCCTATACTTCCCGATTAAATTCCGTAGGACATTGTAGTCGTTGCGTAACGTCGCATTTTGTTCCTGGTATCTTCATAGTTTGGTTATTTTATTTGTAGGAAAGATAAATTGCATCATTTAGTGGAATTTATAGAAATTAAGATTTGACGAAATTGTTAACTTCATAATACTTCATAACCTTATAATTGTTTAGCCTCATAAGTTACAGAACACTTGTTAGTTTTGAACATAAGCTATCATAAAATAGATCTGTAATGAAATCTTCAAAACCTAGTATAATTTAGTTTTCCTCATAATATATATGATCAAGAAGTTTCAAGTTCACTTTGCGATTACAACATTCAGTTATATTCTGTGTATTATGATAAGAATGTGTTCTATGACATGTTTGAAATGGTTTTGTAACATATTTGGTGTAGTAGAATATTATGATCATATGTACGATATAAATGATTTTATGCACGGTGCTTATGGCAACAATGAAATGTGCATTTAGTCGATTGTATGTTATGGAAGAGATATTTATCACTTCTGTGATTTGTTCCATATGGACTTGGCCAGCTTAATGGTTTTAACTTGCTACATAAATTCGCTGTATGAATTTTATGTGCTCTGAATTTGAATTGCGTAAAAGTTGATGTTTGCTGCAACACATCAAAAACAGAAAATTTGTGTTGTCTATCTACAGAAAGTAGAAGTAAGGAGATTTTGCCTTTATGCTTAACGTAACAGTGGATATTTCAGAATAATAGATATTTAGGATTTGTAATTTACGAACACAGTTTTGAAATAATCACTATTGTTTAGAAATTTTTAATACACTACTAATTAAAAATTTTCTTGTCATAATTGAAAGGTGATTTTTTCTTTAAAACAATTTTCGATAATAACGAAAAAGTGTTGTACAAAATAATTTACTATCAATGCAAATTAATATTAAAATTCGTTTATTATCAATATAAACTCAATTTTTTTTCTTTTTTTTTTTTTTTTTTGATACGTTGAAAGGATTACGAGTAAATTGCATGGACGCGAAATTGCCAATGAAAATTTTTCGAACGATTTGCTGACCTTTTCCACGAGCCTCGAACAAATCAACTGTGTGGGTAGACATGGTTCCCACGTTTTGATTTGTGAAAATTATCTAGCGATCGCGTAATTTCTGTTCCCAGTCCGACTTTTCGCAACTTTACAGCTCATTAATCGTCGTGGAGACGCCAAAAGAAATTGTAAGTTTTCCGAGTCCTAATTACCGCGGTAAGTTTCTTGACCATAAATAAATGAATTCAAGAAAGTCAGGATAAAAGGAGATGCAAATACTGAATCTTAAAAACAGCAATGAAGTCACGTTTCTGTCATAAATCCTGTTCGTGTAGTAATTTTTTGCATGTTTTACGCTACCCGAACAGTCTCATCTTGGTAAAATTTCGTGATAACGTTAAGTACAAGGAATTTCATAGAAAATGACCTCCTCTTTGGAAATAGAGAAAACTACTGTGTGCTTTTAACATTTATTCATTAATTGTGGCTTTTACCTTTTTGAGTGTTCTGTAATATACATATAATTTACATTATTCTTCTGTCCTTTTATGCTAGAGGAATACATTTGAAGGGATAGGGAAAAGCATAAAAAGTAAGTTTTATTATAGGAGGGTGACTTTCTGGATCTTATAAGTATTAAGTTTGATAAATCAAGACGAACGAGAGGAATATGTTACATATTTCTTCAGATATTTTACGATTTCGTAGATACCTTTTAGTTTCGACGTCAGAATTTCTGCAGCAGGAAATGTTCTTTCCTAGGTTCGTTTGATTGTAAAAACTTGATAGTCTTGCTTATTTTTTTAGGATCTGACAGTATATCAAACGTGAAGTTAGTAAATATTTAGGTATCTGCCAAAAATTTCTGGAATGTCCCCAATTTAACATACTGTTTGACCTTTTGCTAATATCAAGATGTGCGGAATTCAAGGAAATGATATTTAGCTCGTCGTTTCACTTTTGTAATTTTTAAAAGTATTTCGTTATTACTATTATTAGCCATAGAATGGTTTTCCTCTTTTCGATATGTTTCTATCATTATGTAAAAAGAAAGAAATTTTGTAAACTAACAATTGAATGGAATGTTAACAAATATTTATTCGCATTATTTTCTTTGAAATACTACTTGTTTTGAAAATATCAAAACTTTCTTTTTATACGCTGTTAAACAACTATAACATGTTTGTTTGTGTCGACGATATTAATCGTAGCGTATTGAGGGCTTCTCTATTTTCCAGTGTATACCTTCAATTGATAATATGCAATTACAGCTCCAACCACGAATTATTATATCGCATCCTGTAACATGTCACGGACCCATGAAACTTCTGTCGATATGATCGGATAATCTGATTTCGTGACTGTCATTCATCATGATTGAATGCACGGGTTATAAATATGTGCATATTGAGCTTGTAACTCCAGAATTATCAGCCTGATCTTGTTTGGAAGACAGGAGTCTATTAATAATGGACTCCAATACTGATGTACGAGACTAGTTTAAATTGTTCAAAGATAAATAGTTATAATTTTCTTATAAAATGTAATTTTAAGTATAATTGTAGTAATTCGTAAGGTGTAAAATTAAAATTTGAATGTGATTAAAATTTTTACCTAAAAAAATTTGTCGTTATTCGAAGATATACATAAATCGTGTCACATATTTCGCTGCATACCATGCTTTATTGCGACATAATGTAACATATAAAGTTTCGTATCTTCCGAATTCAAGAAATTATACTGACTTTGGTTCTCGTATAGCGACGCTACATTATATGTAATATATCACACGACTTGGCTAGTGTTTCAGCGTGGGAACGTTCATGTACTCGTATTTCGCATATGTTATATTCGTCTACGTATATAACGTATATCTATATATGTATATAATATAATAATATATACTAATTATATATATTATAATAAGACATAAGCATTAAAATTAAGCCAGAATCCTTTCTTAGTTCGCTTGTAGTTAAACATCTCACAGATTAAACTTTTGAAAAATTTTCTGTCGTCACGTACTTCTTCCGTTTCTCGCATTTACATTTTACGCTCTTTATTTCTCATTTGAATTTTGGTAAGCTAATGCAGCCATGTATCTTTCGCACACATACATTTACACTTGCTCATTTTTCTTAAACTTAAATCACCAGAATTGCACTGAGCTTAACATAAGACTGATATAATCTCACGCTGTAAATTCCATATTTACGACACTACACAAGCATTAAATAGCAAATAGACGTTAAACGAGTTAATGTGCGAATGATCTTGCCATTTGTACTAAAAATTTGTATCTCTCACCCCATTTCAAGTGACAACATTGGGTTATTTGGAGAACTTGTAGCATTTTTGACAAGCGATATATTCTGCTGGGTATTTACGAAATATGTTTGGTGAGATTGGAAAGGGAATATTTATATGAACATCTGCCAAATAATGAAATACCGTAGTTACACAAATACATAGTGTTCCGAGGTGGATGTTAAACGTAGCAAAAATGGTGGTAGGGTGTTACCGTATTGATAGTGCAAGCCGACAGGAGATGATCCTGCGTGAAGAAAAAAGTTACAACTATAGAATAAAATTTTTTCAAATGTCGCTTCGTTTTTCAGAAAATCGAGTTTTAAAATTTGTTAAGTAGTATAGTTGAACTTAGCTAATGACATACTAGGTGTGAGTAAACAAACAGCAGGAGGTATTCTACGTGTAAAAATAAGTAAAAAAATGTGCAATAAAATTTTTCCTTTTAAGACCTCATTTTCAAGAAAATATGGTAAAGTTTGAACATGTTACACAGTTAAGGACTGGTTTAATGCACGAGTATACTACATTTTCAAATTTACTTTTCTCGAAAACAAAGTATCTTACGAAAAGGTTGTATTCTACATTTTGTAGTTATTTTCGCATGTGAAACTCTAACTGTAACCCTTACTCTTTGTCAATTATTTATTCTTGCTGAGTCCGATATTAGTCAAATTCAAGTATACTTGACAAATTTTTAAACTCGATTTCCTCGAACACAAAGCTCTGCAGGGACAATGTTACTCTACATTTCGTATTTATTTTTTTATATAGATTCGGCTCGTTTCAGCTTATACCATTAATTCAGTAACACTTTGTATATTAAAGAGTATAATTCGGTATTAGTTAGCAGTTAACAGAAAATGTGCAATTTACTAACGTTTGTTGTTGTATATTTATAAATAGCACATGAATATTGAACTTTACTCTATTTATCAGACACAGGTCCATCGTCCATCATTTATTACATTTTTTTTGTAACAATGTCTTTCTAATGTCAAAACTCGAATGCACCAGTAACCACTAAAAACTAAAATTCTTTCCAAAAAATTTATTGTTGATAAAAGACAAAAGGTTTTT
Source organism: Bombus flavifrons (assembly GCF_040668555.2). Classification (NCBI taxonomy): domain Eukaryota; kingdom Metazoa; phylum Arthropoda; class Insecta; order Hymenoptera; family Apidae; genus Bombus; species Bombus flavifrons. The sequence goes on from NC_138443.1 coordinate 1,054,124, forward strand.
CGGAAAAGCGATCATAAATCTACCCGATAAGTAATAAATATCATAAACATGATCAAGATATATGAATTTTTATAGACATATATATGTATGAATTATTCTTATAGCTATTTTTATAGGAATATATCACTTTCAAATTTATATATTATTCTTTTTATTTCGATAACATGTTCAACAAATTATCCTCGCATAGAAATATTCGAAAATTTATTCGAAAAATTGAAATATTACAACTTTTATAAAAATTTGCGAGAATTTATGGTTATAAATATTCACAATAAAAATATGTTGGATCGATGCAGTTTATGTTCGTGGCATTATATAAAAAATTTCTCATGCATTCTTAGATAATAAATGCGAGTTTAGAATTTTTTAATCTACTTTCAAAACGTTATGTGTAATAGATACATATTTTTACATTTCACTTCTTGAGGACTTGATACATATTCTCAATTTTGGATGTATTTTGCTTCAATATTTCAAATAATTTCAACAACGTAACATGTGTAATTTAGCATGGAATGAAAATACTTCATTTCTTTAACTCTGCCTCAATCTATTTGTCCTAAACGATTTTCACTTGACCGAGGCGCACAAAACCTATAAGAAAGGAAACTATCGTTATACAATATCATCTTTTCAGTTCTATTTCTCAATAAACTTTTACCAATGAATTATAAATATTAATTCTTACATTTTTATTTACAAGTGATACTAAGAAACCTACTCGTATTTATATCCATAAACGAACTACTAAATAATATCCGAAAAATATGCAACATTAAAACATTAAAGTTTAGAAAATTCAGCATCACTACATTGCCAAACTACATGATTTATATCTTCACATTCATAATTCACATTTCAATATGACTTTTCACAATACTAACACGAGAAAGAGCAGCAACTCAATTATGCTTGAAATTAACTTCATTTACAGTGAAATTACTAGGAAATATAAATATTGTTACTTCATAAAAAGGAGAAATACTAGCATAATTATACCAATTCAGTCAAAAAATATTTTTCAATTAAAAGAAAAAATATTGCGTAAATTAAAAGTAAGAAAGAACAATATAATATACTTAATGCAAAAGATCTAATATATAATATAATATAGTATAATATAATATGATGTAATATAATAAAATTAATACGATGTGATACAATACAATATAATATGATACAACAAAATAAAATGTGATATAATACATTATAATATAATGTGATATAATACAACGTGATATGACATATCGTAATACAATAAAATAACGTGATATGGTATAAAGTAATACCATAAAATATAATATAATATAGCGTAATACGATAGTATAATGCGACATAATATAACGTGGTATAGTGTAAAGTATTATAATACAAAGTAATATAGTATTACATAGCATAATGAAACGTGATATAATAAACCGCGACATAGTATAAAGTAATATAATACGCAATATCTTATAATGTAATACAATATAATGTAATACTATACAATATAATACTACTTAACATAATACTATATATCGTAATACGATATAACGTGATACTATATAACGTAATACTGTATAACCTGATACTATATACCGTAATAAAATATATGACGTATTACTATATAACATAGTACTATATAACGTAATGCTATATAACGTGAAAATATATAACGTTATACCTTATAACGTAATAAGATATAATGTAATAATACCTTATAATGCATTATTATATAACGTAATATTATTTAACGTAATACGTTATAATTTAATACTATATAACATAATACTATTTAACGTAATACTACATAGCGTAATACTAAATAACGTAATATTACATAACGGTATACTATGTAACGTAATACCTTATCATGTCATACTATATAAAGTAATACTATATAAGCTACTACTACTTAACGTAATACATTACAAGGTAATACGTTATAACTTAATAACATCTAACGTAATACCTCATAATGTAACATTATATAACGTAATACTATTTAACGTAATACGGTATAACACAATACATTATAGCGTAATATTATATGACGCAATACTATATAAGTTTATACTATATAACGTAGTACCATGTAACGTAATAATATAGAACGAAATACTATACAACGTAATACCTTATAATGTGATACTATACAACGTAATGCTATGTAACGTAATACTACTTAACATAATACTACATAACGCAACACCACATAACGTACTCCCTTATAACGTAATACTATCTAACGTAATACTATTTAACGCAATACTATATAGCGTAATGGGATATAACGTAATACTTTTTAACGTAATACCATATATCGTAATACTATATAACGTAATACTATATTACGTAATAATGTAGATCGTTACACTATTTAATGTAATACATTACAACGTAATACGTTATAACGTAATACAACTTAACATAATAACATATAAAACGTAATATCTTATAATATCATACCTAATACGATACAACGCAATACTATATAACGTAACATGATATAACGTAGTACTATATAACGAAATACTATGTAACGTAATATTACATATCGTAATACGATATAACATAACACTATAAAACGTTACACTATATAACGTAATAATATATAACGCTGTAACTTACAGCGTAATACTTTATAACTTACTGCTATATAACGTAATACTGTATGACATAATAATATATAACGTAATGCTACATATCGTAATACTATATTTCGGAACACCTTGTAATGTAAGGCTATATAATGTAATACTATTTAATGTAATACTATATGCCATAACGTAATACGGTAAAACATAATACTATATAACGTAATACGCTGTAACGTAATACTATATAACGGAATACTATGTAGCGTAATACCTTATAACGTTATAAGTAAATAACGTAATACTATATCAGGTAATACTATTCAACGCAATACAACACAATGTAATACAATATAACGCAAAACCATATAACGTAATACAATTTTATGTGATATAGTATAACGTGATAAGATATAAATTAACGTGATATAACGTAATACCATATATCGTAATACAATATAATGTGGTATAATATATCGCGATATAGTATAATGTAATATAATATGAGGTGTAAGTGTTGTCCGTGACAATTGTAGCTGTTGGCTTGGAATGTCGCTGCTGGGGTACTGCTGTATTTTCTTCACATTTTTAGATGCGTGGAAGAAAAATCGGACTACGGGCACCGGGATTTGAACCCGGATCCCGAACGTTCGTAACCTAAGGCGCTAATCACTGCGCTGCCGTCGTCCGGTGGTAGTTAGTCCGGTGCCACAAATATTACGCAATATAATGTAATATAATATAATGTAACGTCATATAATATAACTAAGGTTATAGAACGTGATAGGGGCCAATTCAATACTCGACGTTTTGTCCAATAATTTATTTATTACCTCGACCAAAAACATCTTCACAACTGTTATCTCGCGACTTATAAGGACGAGAGTTTAATGTCAACTGCACTGTTGATCAACTTTCTTCCCTTTGTCACATTTCGATATCCCCAATACGCACGTGTTCGTAACCGTCCGCTATCAGTAGTGACAAACGCCTTCTTCTCAGTATTTGAAGGAAGGGTAAAACGGATATCGATGGGTCATTAGCTCTATCGGCACTTACGCTTTATCGCGGCCTTGTATATGTTCGTCAGTCATTTATAACCAGCCTTCCAACGATGCTATTGTAACGTCAACAAATATCTCCAACCGACTCAGGAGACCTGAACCGCCTTGCATGCGATGCCGACTCCCAAGACAAAACAATATGAATTCGGCACGTAGGCATAAGATAAACGAACATCTAGAAGGTCTGGGTCTTGATCGAGGCTTCAGTCTTTCGGTAACGGTCTACTGACACACTTGTAATCCTATTATAGAATAAAGGTATCTCGAACTCTGGTTCAAGAACCCAACATTCTTTTTATTATTATTTTCCCATTATTTTTAGGCGACACTATACTATGTACCGAAGAACCCGTAGAAAAGAGAATATTCTCTGCAGCCTAGTACCGCAATATAACGTAATATGATATAACGTGTTATGGTATAAGGTAATATAATAAAACGTAATACAATATAACGAAATACAATACAACGTAATAAAATATATTGTGATATGGTATAACGTAATACAATAAAACGTAATACAATATAACGTAACATGATATAAAATAATATAATATAATATAATAAATATAATATAACATAATGTATCATAATATAGTATATCATGATATAATATAATATCATATAATATAATATGATATAATAAAATAACCAATGTAATATAGAAATAAGGAATCCAATGTAAGTGTCATATACAGTATAAAAAATTAGAAATAACAACTCAATAATCTCCTTGTAATAGGCCTTGTATCTAAAGTAAAAATAAATGAATAGACAATAATAATATTAATATAAATATTATTTATTGCTGTTTTATGCCTCCGTCGCTATTATATGACTAATCCCTTGACTTGGACGTTTTCTGCTTCTCTGTACTCGGCTATCAATCTTGGAAAATTTTATGTCAATGGTCATGCTCATGTATCAATATGTAGTTCTCACGTAGTTCTGGAAAAGTTCGTTCCCTTTGCGAATGCATGTGTCGTTTTATATGCCTTTTATACGCGTCTTGAACGGTGCATTGGTATGCGTATAAACTCAGAGCGTTCGTGTTCTGTGCCTGTTAACAAGAAAAGGACGCCAGACGTCTATCGCCTCGATGGAAACTTTTGTCCACATTGATGTTGTTCCGGTGATTGGCACACGAACGACCAGCTCGTTCTCTATAAGTTTGAAGTTTCCAAAATATATGAGCATAAAAATTGCATAAATTCAATGGACATTTCGATCGCGATGGCTATAGAATTCCTAAAAAATATTAAATAGTTAAGATGGAAGAAAATTTTTGTTCCGATACGTACCTAGTTTATTTTCAATTTATAGCTTTATTTTAAGATTTGTTCACTCAATGCGTCTTTAATAATTACTAAGCTGCAGATTCTGATACAAATTCACGTTTGTATGATTACTGAATGAATAGAGATTTGTTTCATATTTCAAACATTGTAACGTGTACTTTGGATATTTTTGTATTATGTGTATTGTGCATTCTCTGTACATTTTTTTATATTTAAATTATACATGTTATAATTAGTCTGGTGTGGCTAACGTGTAAACATGTTAAACGAAAGCTAAGCTCAAGGGTTGAAGTTACTTTTATATTTTCATAAAGGGTAGACTCTGAAAGTTGAAAATTTTATATAACAAAAGAAGGACATATTGACAAGTTGCAAGGTGTGTAGGCATTTGAAAGCAACTGAACAGAGGTAAATTGAAATTGCTCGGATCTCGTATTAAAGCATAAGAAAGTATCAAAGTACTACTTCGTGAGGTATAGCAATAATTCACAATTTTTCAAGCCGTTCACGACCTTTGAAACACTTTTCCTCCGTCAAGGATTTAAATTCTCTCGCAGTCTGGATCCTTTTAAGACTTAAAACGCTTTCGATGTTATCAATCGCCACGGTAACTTTTGTGTTTGAAGTTAAACTTCATTAAAAGAAACCCGCTGCTGCCTACTGGTTATTAACAGCAATTCAGAGGCTTAAAGAAGAGGTGATAAAATCTTAAAATTGAAAGAACATTACAGTAGAAATTAAGTTTCTCACTATTACATTGGTTCATAAAAGTATTTGAATACTTAACATAAAGAACTTTTATGTCCATACTGTATGTGTTGTATAAAACATTTTGAAATATCATTAGCACTCCAATAATACACACCTATCATAGTAAAATATTGGTATAATTTGAAGCCAATCTGAAAATGTATACAGAAATATATACATATTCCTACAAATATATATAAAAATATATACATTTTTATTTTTGTATAAACTAACTCAAAGTGGTTAATTCTTTTTTCGTGTCCATGTCTTTTAGGATATTTAATGTACAGAAACTTTTCATCGGTAATGTACTTACTCTTTGTACATTCGATAAAAGAATCACTCGATTTAAAGCAATCGAAAGAATTCAGAAAAACGTATTCAAAACGTACATTTGTCTTGTTTTTTTTATCGGTATTCGTATTATGTTATATTATATATAACAATTTTAACTTGTATTATATATGAGAAATAATTCTTTTAAGTCACAGACAGTTAGACAGAAAGTCGTAAATCGTAATAGAATTTAGTTAAAAACATGGATCTCGCGAAACTGCCTGTCATCAAACCGTGATGTTTCTTTATTTTACGTAGGTACGGAAACTCTATTCGTTCTGAGCCTAAGGTGGTAAGGGCTTAACCCAGAGCTTCCGTTATTGCATTACGAGAAAATAGGTCTCAGAGGTGTGTGGCAAAGTGTGCAGAAGCATCTCAGGTTATGCACTTCCGAGAATCGCATAGATTTAAGGATTAGCTAGCTACATTCGACAACGTGAAACTAGTGTGACAATAGTATTCGTGTTTAGTGTTAACACAGTTGAAGGTGGTAGATTGCATCTCGTTCTAATATTGTTTCTATCCAAAAATTTATTTTATTCGATCAGAATTATTGAATGTCACTGAAAAATTAGTCAATACACTTATTTTTTATTTTCTAGCCCTTCAATATATTAGATACTGCCTGCCATTTTTGGTTTTCTTCTCCTTATTCGTCGTAAATGTCTGTAATACTTGAATTCGTATTCTATTTACCATACTGTAGCGCTTTCGATTATGTAACATTTAATTAATTTATAAACTAGAAGAAACTACGAATGAACAGCGTTATAAAGGATATATTAAAAAGTTTCCAAACAATATATTTAACTGGCATTACAAGATCAGCATTTTTCCGTATCACAAGAATATCATCTTTGCCAGAGACGTCTTCCTACACCCTCGGCGGCGATTAAACCATTCTTCGATCAAACAAGCATAACCACGACTCAAACGAAGGAAATTATACATCCCCTACGTGGCATCCTCACGTAAAGGGAATATTGACTGGCTGGATTATTGGTCTCTTGGTAAGGAGATCCTTTCTTTGCGCTGCGGACAAACCCGTTTAAACGGGTGCTGCTGGTGTGTTAAAAAGGGATGGCCAGTCGAATTGAAGGAACTAGCAGGCGCCTATGATAGAATTTGCCAGCACACATCACAGTGTACGCTACACTCTCACAAATATGTAGACACTTGCCTTTTTTTAACGTAATGCAATCTAGTTACATAAATACAGACGGAAAGACTCAGGACGATTTATACTTTATTAGAATTGACATATATTAGGATAAAATTTGGTTCTAGAAGTTAACGTGCAATAAAAAGAATTGGCGACTATCAAAGGAAAAAGTATAAAGCGTCACAAAAGACTAGTAAATCACAGAAATACATTACTGACCTCATTATTGGAATCCCAAAACATCAGAGGTCTTCGAAGAAATTAACAATCAGATCTGAAGGAAGGATTATATATTATACATGTATATAATATACCATAATAAGGTTACGATAATATCACGTTAAGGCTTAAAATAAATAATTAGCTGATATTTCACATGATATATGTATATTTGTTGATTCCACAAGAAAATAATAAATATTACTTTTGACCATTAATTCATCCACTTTACTAATATTCTGTGTCGTTAGTATAAATCGAACAAAGTGTCCATGTACTTACGAGCGACAGTAGAAAGGGTAGCAGAGGATCGAAGGAAAGCAAGGATTGGTAAAGAAGGAAAACAACGGGAGTAGAGAGTGATCTAGGGAAGAAGAATCGCGAAGTCGCTTGAACGGCGACGCTGCACATGGCACCTCCCACGGAAGATCAATATCCCTACCAATCGTATTTCTCTCTTGACTACGGCACACTGTCTCTCCTCAGTGGCACGATATGAGCGTCTTCTCCTTATCAATTTCTCTTTCTCTTCTTCTCTTTCTCTTCTCCTTTTTGTTCCTCCTCCTCTTTTTCTTTTTCTACTTCCGTTTCTCCTATTGGTAGTTTTCTCGAGCTCGACTTTTCGCGACCGGTGCCGCGAAACGTGCAGCCTCGCTCTTTCCGAACGATTGACCTGCTGTAATTTCTTCAATGCGATTACGAGGATATCGGGAATTTCGAAGGAGGTTCGTCCTGATCGTAGATAAAATGAATCAGGGTTAACTAGGAATGTTTGTTATGCGAATAATTCGTTTAACGAGTGCTGATATAATACAGTAACTATCGACAATATTTAAATATTTATTATTATTATTATTATTATTTATTATTTCCATGCAGTATAGTTTTTAAATTTAAATTAATTATTACTCTATCTTAATTATATCAGTTATTTACATATTTCTTGAATACCTATTATAGAAAATTTTTATGAATACATTTTACATGTTGCGTGAAAATATGTGAAATTTTATTGGCACCGTAATGACATGGCTATTGTGATAATGATATTACTGGTAAAATTTTAAATCAATTTAATGTTGTATATGAAGGTTACAAGTCATTCACTTTAACTCACTTTTACTTGGTAAAAAATTAGTATATAACATGAATAGTGAGTTTGAACCTAGAAGATGCCATTAAGAATTGTGGCTTATTAATATAATGAACAATTGATTGTCCAAATATTTCTGCAACATCTGTGAAAACGATGTGTCTATTCTATGTATATTTTCAATTTTGTTTCAAACTTTAGCAATATGTATAATTATGATAGTCGTATCTTATTACAGTGCTAAATATATTTTAAGAAGTTTTATAACACATATAATATATTCGTATATGATTTCTACAAGTGTTCAAATACTTTGGTGAGTTACTATAGTTGTTGGGTGAAATACATGCTTCACTTAATGAGTGAATTTGACTATTTTTTAAAACTCTTATTTTTCTTCTACACTTAATTAACGTTACTGCTTTAAATTCAATTGTTCTTCGTGTTTTTGTTTCATCCTACGGCCACTTGCTGTCGACGTATCGACCAAGCTTCCCGTTTTTCTGTTGGGTCAACAATTTAATGAAACATCGGTCGACGTTTAAAATCTTTTTTTTCTTTGTTAGTTTGCGAAATTCAAAAGCATTTCCCTTATTGATTCCGAGCTTTTGGGTCAAATTTGTCTATGGTATTTGTATTATACAAGTTAAATAATATTCAAAATTCTCTTTAATCTCTTGAATTCTAAAAATTTTCATGAGACGATCGATTCACAATTCCAACACATGATTACAGCGAAATTTTAAGAAAGATCAAGAGCTTTATTTCGAAAATAGGAAGACTCGAAATGTTTTGTTTATAAATTTATTCTCATGTTTTATCAGTGATAATAATGAGCGACAAATTTTCACATTATCAGCGTCACTATAAGGCTCTAGTTGAATATGAAGAGTTAATTCGTTGATCCCTGAATTTCATATGTTTTCATCCAAGTTTTGAAACAATATTTTTCTGCTTTCTGTACCATCGAAATATTATTATTATAGATATACTAAACAGTGAATTTTTCGTGATTTTTTTTATTTACTCTCAAACATCGTACTAGCTGTTCAAGATTGTAATGGACGTATATAAGTATTATTGAAACATCCATGTGAAGACGTCACGGATGACGTTCAATTAAAACTTCTGTCTTAACTTCGAGACAAAAATACCGACGAAATCACGTGTCAACAACAAATCTGCCAACCTATTTATCGAAATTTACACAGAGAGTTGGTGAAATAATTTGACGTTGGCTCTCACCAACTATCTGTCAGCGATGATTACTTCTGCTGCAACGCACATTAACTATCTGCGCTTCGAATGTTTGTAACAACTGTATCGATGAAACGAACAAAACAATGTTCATCTTCGTGTCTTTATTCAAATAAAATATATAATTATCAAATTTTTCCTTCCAAGGAAACTCATTATTGCTCCTATGAAAAATGCGTATTATGAATTATTTAATTAAGAATATGCGTTAAATTATTGTATCAATATAAGATTGGAACAGATTTATATTTTTAATTTGCGCTTATTTTATACGATATATATTAAAAGAAACACAAGTTTTTTAAAATCAAAAATAATGTTATGTCCCTTTGATTCCTTAACGGATACAACTGATAAAAGTTATATTATTCTAAATCGAATGCTAAATACTTCGCTATTTATCATCGCGAATAATTTGTGTGCGAATAATGTGATATTCACATTCATAAAACAAAAATCATTAGGAATTTCATTAAGGACACATTCAAGGAATTAAATAATATACATTTAGGATTTGTATTATTATATAAATAACTGTAGAAAAAGAAACGAATGCTTTTATTTATGGAAATCGAATAGGTGAATTTTTGAAAAAAGAAAATGCTTTCACTACGTGGTTGTCATTAGGAAAATGCAAGCAAGGGACATAGATCTCTTTCTACCATTTTCCTCTCCATTTTTTTCCTAATAAATGTAACGAATTTCGCCGTTGCTTCATTTAAAAGAGTCGCGCTCAAAAATTACAGCTCCAAGGAATCCAATTTTCTGAGTAATCCTTGGAACTTCTGAAGGTAATCCTTGGAACCCTTGAAGGTAATCCTTCGAGTCATTTTTTCAAGTGCTCCTACTGATTTCATGTCCTTTGCATTACCTGTACAGTACACACAATGTGAAAATTAAATCGTTCTATACGCGAATGTGAAATATTTCAATATCGTCGTTTCCATAGCATCGTTCCACTACTGTCGAAAGAGTTGAATTGTATTCAGTTTATGATATAATTAAAATTATCTTGTTATCTTTGAAAATACTGAGTTAATTCCAATTTTATTTCGTCCTATTCAATAAAAATTTAAGTACTTTTAACTAACTTTAGTAACTTTACACGTATGTATGTCTTATTTCTGAAATTTGTATAATTCTTTCTATTATGATTTTCTACATTACTATACATATTCGTTAATTCAGAGCATATTCAGCTTAGCAGAAGTCGCAGGGAAATCTTAAATTTAAATTTATTAGACCTCGTAAGTTTCCGCTTGTGGTTACGTTTTACAGGGCAGATCTTAAGGGCAGATCATAAAGAGTTAACATAATCTCTCCTTAATAGAACTTACAGTTGAAACGTTCCAAGAGGTTTAGTAATAACCATAATGCTGTTAGGACTCGAATTTTAATGTGACATTTCAAGAATATGAACAAGATTTACATTTGTCAGTCTTTATAAATTGGAAAAAATTCTCGTATCACATATCCAACTATGAACGACTACAATTCTTCACTCTTCCGTTCTGAAACGTTTAAACTCAATAAAACAGAAGAGCCACGACTAACTTCGTCCCTCAAATGCCCAAAAACCCAATTCAATAACGAATAGCACCGGAACACATAAATCGTACGATTTAAACTATCAAAAATATTCTCTATCTCGCAGAAACTTTTTCGTAAAAAAATCGATTGTCACAGATTTCTCCGTTTCAAACGCAGGATTTTCTCGCTCCTCGAGACACGTAAACACATGTGCGATATAATAGCGCGAGTTACTTCCACATCATTTATCTGGACGATAAGAAAGTCTCGAGAAATCGTGGACCGGATGAGAGGGAAGGATTTCCGACAGATTCGCAGGAGAGAAACGCGAACGCGCCCAGTTCCTCCTTTCCATGAATCTTCGCCTGTCGTCGACGCGACGTTCGCCGTGTTCGTTTCAGCCGGAACGAGCGTAGACAGCCCTTCCGCCACGAGACGCTTGCTATTTGTTCAAGCTCGTTGAAAGCCACGAAGCTAGTCGTCTCTATCCAAAATTTACTTATTCTTCTCTCTGTGAGACAAAAGTCTTATCAAAAAGACTCTTCGAATATCGAACATCGAATTAACCTCGCTGTTTGAAGAATCTGTTTTTGATTAGGTTTGATTAAATTGTATATGTTAGACATACGTTCTCTGTTAGATATGTTCTATTAAATAAGTGATATTAGCCATTTTTATGTCGACAAGATAAACTTCAAAAATAAACAGTCAGCGGAATTAACAATTGTGTAGTACATAGAATTTGTACTTTAAAATTATAATGCGCAATTTAACTTTCGCTATCTGATGAAACGCTTCTACACTTTATTACTGAGAGTTAACATTTCGTACTGTTAAGAATTTCAAGGAACATTGGAACTTCAGAAAATATTATTAAGCGTCAATCTCGAGAAATCTCATCTTAGATCGAGCCGAGATTGTCATGCCGGTGTGTAGAAAACATGAAGATAAGCAAGATACCACAACATTGATTATGAACTCATGTCAACGTTCGAGGTAAGACAGAAAAGTGATAACGAAAGGGATTACGTAAGATTCTCGTTGTCGAAGGTGTTATTTTCTACCGAAGAGGAAGCACTATCGAAGGTTATTCCGCATAAAATAGAAAGGCTGGTAGCTCGTGCGTAAAAATTGTGATGTACAAAAGAATAAAAATACACGAAAACTTGTTTCAATATTTATTCGGTGGAATATGAAGAATTCGATAGAATATGAGAGTGAGAGAGAGAGAGAGAGAGAGAGAGAGAGAGAGAGAGAGAGATAAAAGAAATTCTTAAGATATTACTAAATTATTTGAAGTTTATTTACAATCAAAAGGTGAAACTCCTTTGAAGTTCCTGGATTGACATTTCTTTAGATCGAAAAATTAACAAATTACATACTAAACGCAGCAATACAGATATTTTTCTGTTATTTTGGAACAGGAAACAAATTTAAATTTACACAAAATATTTACGATTGAAAAGTGTTAAAAACGGTAAAGTTGATTAATCAATTTCAAAAATTGAAGATATTGTTTTCAAAGTTACAAAATCAATCAAATCTCATTCAAACCAATAAAAAAAGAAATAAAATGTTTGTACACTTCTTCTGATTCTTCAGTGTATCACAATTTGTAATTTAATTTTTTCCCCACAATTTATATTTTAGTATATGTGTCCAGAGCGTTTCTATTGGGTATTTCTTCTGTACATTTTACGATATATCTTATTTCATTTCATTGTAACAAACTGAATTTATAAATATTTCCTGTACAAGATACAATAGAACGAACAATGTCTGCACAAAGTAAAATTATTTTTCGTATTTCGGTTGAGTTTCGACGTATAATTGTTTTCTAACAACCGTGAGCGATGTGCCAGCTTTCGAACACGCATTTTATAAAATAAAACAATGCTGTTGATCTACTGATCAAATCGCGTTGACTTCATGAGTTTTATGGGCTTTTATTCAAGACAATTAATTATCGTACTATTTTTAAATTTATTGTAGAACGATTAACTTTTAAACGAGTGGTCTTTTTGGTAGTTCCGATTTGTAGAGTAACATAGTATGCATTGAAAGAGAAATTACCGTATTTATAATGACTGAAATTGTTCAAAGATAAATGAAACGAGGTAATAAAAAGTTAACTGTTTTAGATACGGATTGATTTCATACATATAAAATGTATTGCTGTTAAACAATCTATAATGTCACATTATCGTATTATATAACAGAGAATATATAATCATATTTCATCTTCTGATATGTTGATGTATATTTACGCAAACTGATTTGTAGTGAAATATTACGATATTGCTCCCATGTTTGATCGGAAAATATTTGTGGATTTATGTCTCTTATTTCGTTAATGGTTTATGGTGTATCCCTTCCAATAAAATTCAGTACCCATAAACAATTACATATGAACAATAACAAAGACTTATACAATATCAAGTACATATATTCATTGGTGTAGTTATTTATCAGGAATGAAAGTTTTATATTATCGAATATAAATATTGAATAACTTGATTCTCCGATCTAACCATGACACGCTGTTCGGATGATCGAATTAAATTTGCTTCATGCGTAATGTTAGGTATAATGTTCGTATTAGCAAATGCGTAATAATAAATAAACAAAGCTTTTTATCCTTTGGCTCTGGTTCATCTATTCGGAAATTTTGTAACAGCATACTGACCTAATTAGCTTTATATCTCAACAGTATGGGCTTGCTACTTCAGTTAACTCCCTCTGGACTCGGCTCATTTCTTCGTTCTTTCGTCTTCACTGCGTTGCTCGTTCGTTTTTTCTTATGGCGTACAAGACTTGTTTACGTTTGAAAAACGAAGGAATGAATCTTCCTTCTATTTCAGCCCACAGGCTGCGAATATGATACTTTTTATCCTGCACGAGTTCGTGGGTGTCTCTCCCTTGAGGTTAATTTTAATCGAATATGAATAAATGTTAAAAATTAGAACTGCCCAACTTTACGTTAATTTATGTTAGTTTTGTAGCATGTCATTATTCTCCATAAACTGGCTGAATTTGGAAACCAGTTTTAATCCTTGAAAATACATATGATATAATTATATATGATATATGATATGATATAATACCTATGATATAATTTATCGTTGACATAAATAAAACGGCACGTAAAAATATGGGACAAAAGAAATGATTAATAATCCCTTAAATGAAGGAATTATTACATATTTCAGAGACTGATAATTTGAATGTATACAATATATATGTATACTTTAGTCTTTTTTCGCACATAATCACCTTGCGGTGCAATAAAAATTTCTACGTTTTGAAAATAAAAGCTTATTACGTCAGTGGCTTTAAAATGGGATAAAGTAAAAGAGGGAGAGAATGGAAGAACGATGGGGAAAGGAAGGAAGATGCGTTTCATCTGAGACCTGGTAATGGAACCAGCAAGGCTTTCTCGCATGACCATACATTCGACATACAGATAATGGAGGTCACTCAGAAGATGAATGTTGTATGAACAGGATGCTTAGACAAAGACTTTTGAAAATTCTGTGTTTTTATGCATCCTTTAATGGAGAATATAAGAGAGTCATAGTTCAATTTTCAACGATCTATAATCTAAAATTAATGTAATATTAAAAATCATAAATTAAGTAACTTAATCCAAACTATTCTGTTCGTAACTATATCAGTTAAGGGTTAAAAACAACTCAAAAATTCTTCATCATGATCTGAATGTTCTCTAATATGTACTTAATATCAATATTTCGTTATCACCATCAAACCATTTATCGGCTCATATTCCAACAACTATTTTACTATTTCGCAATATCGCGTCCTTAGTCAGATTTTCCCATGATGTTTAATTTAATAGTGAAGTTATGTAAATTCATTCCGTTCAATGAATTTTGTCATCCCAGGCCAGGAAATAACAGAGAAGAGTAAATGAATTGTTTGATGTACAGTTTGCCCTGGTTTTCACAATTGTATGCTAGTTTCGGTCGCGATTTTAATTATGGAGATTCGATGGTGCCTCAGGAAGAGGGACCTCCTAACAGACCTAACAGGTCCAGTAGAGATACATAGAGTTGTAGATCGAGGTCTGTGCACCAACGAACTGAATCTTCTTATCATGTCAAGCGTTCGATTGCAGCAAGTCACATAAGCGTCTTTATCACTTGGATTTCTGCCTGCTGCAAGCAGTTTTATCCTTACAATCGGGGAATCGATAGAAACGTAAATTGCTTAGTAAAATGGATAAATTTGTGTGATTTTATTTGTTATTTTCAATGTTGGTAGTTTAATTGAGATGATATCTTTTTTAACATTTTTCTTTTTAAGAGATATGTATATTCTTTGAAGCTACAAAAAGGTACAGATCGTTATTTATTTATTGTTTTATTGGTTATGATATTATACATTTTGTAGTTTCCACTCTATGAAAGCTTTTAGCTTAATTTGCTTCTTTTTTTAAGGTCATAATGCACTTATTAAATACTTAAATCATTTTAAATTTAATCATTCTGTTTTCAGAATTTGTAGTCCTTCTATGTATATTGCACTGATATTTATCAAGATTCTTCTATGAAATTATAAAATAGGTCATTACCAAATAATCAGTTTATTATCCATTGTATTAAATATGAATACTGAAACTATCAGCTGCGTAAAAAAATTGTCTATGAGCTATGAAACTGAAAGTGTACCTTAGTTATACACTCTGTGACAGGATTTATTCGAGACTCAAATATTTATAAGATTTCGCACAATATCGGTGGCCCGTCGATAAATTTTGCAAGAAGAGTAAATATGTATGTGAGCGAGGTGCATAACTCGAGCGAATACGAGAGATACGTATTAGAAATTCATGATATACACGATACGCGACTCGTCCTTCAACTCCTTTGGGTCGAGTACGTACTGTATAACAACATACACGCACGTATTGTTATTCAGTAACAATTTTTTAGAGTTTTCTGAAAAGGTTTTCGCGAACATATATCTATGTATTTTTCGTTGGACGATGCATTCTGTATACGTATGTAGCCTAATGCATCGAATTCTTATACCCGTTGTGAAGCAGTCGAATGGAAACGAGATATTCTGTAGATATTTCGTGGAGATGGTGATCTGACCAACAATAGAATCTATCGACAATCGCTCCATTACATCGAATTTATTTCATTGTATCCATCCATTTCTTTGAGTTCTTATTATACTATTGTCAGCAAAATTTTAGCTAGAAATAGTACTGAAAATATTATGAATTTTTTTTAACAGAAAAACTACATTTAATACATTTATTACTTAATAATAATCGTTTATATTCTGTTTAACAATAAAAAAGGGGAAATAAAGAAAGCTATGAGCGCCATTCAAAGAAGAAATTTTGTTTTTCCTTAAAAAGGTTGTTTATATATAAGCCAATATCAGTAAATATACAAACAAGTGATCATAATAACCTGTACAATTTTTAGCTTTTCGTACAGGATATAGGACGCACGATACAGGATCTGTTTCCTAAATTAAGCTTAATGTACGAGCTTTTCGTACTCAGACATGTGTGTTGTGTCTTTGATTCTGACAAGAATTTATTTTTATTTTTGTTGCTTGTCGCTCGTCACGTGACCATACCAGGCAGACCGCGTACACTAATATAAATGAACGCATATACGTGTCTGCTATATTATATTTATGGAGAGTATTATCACGATAACATCAGTGTTAAAAAAACAATAAAGCGACGAAGTAATGAAGGGTGTGAAGGTAACAGAACGACAAAAAGATCAATCATCTAAGAAGAAAAATAGTAGCAAAGAAAATAAAATTATTCTTTATCGATTTATCAACCGTTTCAGCTTTTAAAGTAAACTAGACAATGGACTTACATCCTTTTTTAAAATATAAAATTCCTCTCATGTTAATTAACAAGTCTTTCAAATATTAAACCAAAAATATTGTAAAGTTATATAGAGTGGCGTGGTGCATGTAATAAATAAGTTCTGTGATATTTTGTCAATAAATAACATTTTGGTAAACGAAAAATTGCATTTCGCAAAACTTTAATTTCGGCACTTAAGGCCTTATTTATTTCCACTCTAAAATTTATTTATCAAGTACTTTTGATAAATAAGTATTTCTTGATAAACATCTTTTCTTATAAAAAATCTATTTTCTTTTTCTTATATATTTTTAACGATCAACACGAGTCGTATGAATACCTATCAATATCGCAAACATCGAGTATTAAAAATCCATTTGCTTTTCATGTTACATGTCTAGGTTTACAAGACCTTTATATTTGTCCATTTCCCACCTTTACTGAATATCACGATGAATCCTATATTTTTTAGTATGCCATCATACAGTGAAAAATAAATAAATCAATAAGTAACCTCACGAATAAATCCATCTTTACTGCGTAATAGAAACATTGATGCTCTTTTCTTAAAACACGTAACATCTGGCAGAGGATAGAAGCAGAGTGAAATGTACGCTTCACTGAACCTACCCAATGCACGTAATCACTACTTTCACGGACGACTCTAATTTGTTAAAGCGTTCCCCGGTCAGAGGACTAATTTTCCTTAAAAACACTAAACAAACGTACTTACGAGCCTCATAAACAAAGTACTACTCGCGTGAGTTTTCATCTTCGTAGTAAAGCGACGCGAACCGTTCGATGGTCTGCTCGTTCTTTCGAACAAATTAGAAAAATTCCTCTCTTCGCCACGAGAGGCCTCGTTAGTACGGCTGCTAATGAAGAACCGTGGTGTCACTACACTAGGAGCTGCGGATAGTGGCAGCTGTTAGCACCGTACGGCTCGCCGCCGGAATTGACGTGTTCGTCGTCGCCAGGAGCAATTTGCGAGATTAAAAGGCCCACACGCGCCATTTCTCCGCTGACTTTTCCGCATCCAGTGAACGCACGATGATGCATGACTCGCGTCGAAATTTACTGTTGTCCATTCTGTTTCGGCGATTTGTGGATTTTTCTTTTTCGTCATATTTTGTCGACGAGTGAAGTGTAAGTACAACGTCAAGTGTAATCTCGTGATACAAGAGCACATATTTCGGCTTTAGAAATATTATTTAAATTACAACAATGAATAAACTACGATATTTAAAACACTTGACAATGCAATAATTGTTGTTAACGAATTAACGACTCTTAGCGCGTAAGGATTCGACGATTTTACAATTTTATTATCCACGGTGCTAAGTCCTTTCCCACCATGTAATTCGATCTCTTTCATTTTTCTTCTTCTTACCAACCAAACTCTAACAAATTTTCTGACTTCCTTGGTGATGACATTGAACCACCATCAATTTGATCGAACGCCGATAAGCACATCGAAGTGAAATGTGTTAGCTCTTCTGAGTCATGTAGGAATTTTTCACAACTTTAAACGACAGAAACGCGTTTCTTATTGCGATACTACTCATTTAAAATCTGTAGAAAGATACAATGACTACAAGATGCTATTTGTTAACTTTTTTTATTACATTTCATATTTTGTTTTCATAGTATTAAATTTTTGTAGTCATATGAAAATACTGCTAAATGATATTAATATACCTGAACTTGATTAATCAATAATAATAAATGCTATAGTAAATGTAATGTATAAGTACTTTTTGTGGTCACAAAATCCATAGAAATCTATGCTTGTAAATTTAAATTTTGTCAGCTCTACACGTTAAAAGAAGCACATTATACAGTTCAAAAGAACCAATGACAGGACTCGCTTCGTTGTAAGTTATCATAATCAGGGATACACCGGGGCATCGATATTACGGCAACTTTCGCATTCGCTCCCGAGAACTATCAGAAAAGAGGATTGGGACAAGTTTGGAATAATTGATGACTACGCGGAATTCCATTTCGTTCGTTTCTCAACTTTCAACGGTACAGCTCCTGTCGATTCTTAATTCAGCAGCTGTAGTCTTGGCGCAACTACGGAAAACGTTTTATGCAGTTATCAAGAATTGCTGAGAGACCTTGACGTCATAGATACTCTTTAAGACATGTTGCCAATGTTCGAGCTTACTGGATCTTTTGAATTTTGTAATTAAATCATCATTTAAATATTTATTATACATTGGTATTTAGGCTAAAAAATTATATATAAATTTAAACGGTTTTAAAAATTATTCATCGTTGTTTCTAATAGCTGTAATGGGATCATTGCTATAAATGAATTCCGTTCGCTCAATGAATTGGTAATTTCACATTGTTGAAAATTTAAAGAGCTCTTAGACCCGTTCGAAACCATGTTCAATTTCTTATTTCGTTACCAATTAGGAAGGACGATAATACGGATCAAATTTTTAAGTTAATATTATTTTTTAAATAATATATATATAATCCTTAATTTCAATTAAAGTTATTGTTAGGAAAATATGAAATAAAGTAAGGAAGAATATTACTGGTTATTTGATAACAGTTCGTTATTATAACAAGCTAATAAATTTGAGAATATGTATAGTTCCATAGTGTTTGATAAAAAAAAAAGAGAAAAAAAAGCGAATTTCGATTCAACGATTAAAAGTATGGGAATCGCCATTAAATTCGTTCAGTTATTAATGCGAGAATTCGGTCAATTTATCGGCCGTGTCAGTAACATATTCTGCAGCCACATTGATTTTCTGGCTGAATATCGAACAGATGACGGTGAACAGCATTTCTGTAGAATGGTATTATAATCAAATCGCACATCAATAATTTAAGCCGCGTATTACATATTTATAGGCATTAAATTACACTAAACCTAATTTATGTGTAATTAAACAGCCTGCTATCCGAGACAGATATAAACCTTTATAACTGACACTGAGGACCAAACATTTATATGTTGTACAACAAAGTGACTTTGATGTTCTGTTGATATTTTTTTAATCTAAAATTGTAAGTCATAGATTTATAACCAATTCTAAAATACATAGATTGATGACACTGGCGATATCAACATTCGACTGATTTTCAACTTTGTTAACAGAGGAATGAAAAATATAAAACTTATTGCTAACAATCAAAATGTATATGATATAGATTTAAAAAATTTGTCTGTCGTTCAAAGCAATTCGTAGCTACACTTCGCATAGAATTTTGTTGGAAATAATTGAATTTTCTCGCGTAACATTAATTTTCATTTTCAAGAAGAAATCCTTCAGCCAAATCCGAATATACTTCAACGTCATAAATTTATTAGTGTAACGCGATCTTCCCGATGTCACGTTAAAAAATCTATTCTCTAAATCGCCATAAAAATCACATTAATCCCGAATCCTTTCATTAAGATTTCCGACTGACATATTATTATGCTTTAAACTCCGTCGTTAGCGATCACGTTTCCCATCCTCCTTGGACGTTTAATCTTCTCTTCTTGGCGAAATAAAAACGCGAAAAAATCTTAACCGATACTCGCGGATAGGAAGATTTACTCGGCAATTATGTCGGGGGATTTAACCGTTGGAAGACGTCGAAAATCACGAGGGACGAGAGGGACGTCCGATTGCTCGCGTATCGGTCTCATTAATCACTATGGACGTTTTAATTACAGCGGCGTATCGGTGGCAAGCGAGAAGTTGCGCGGTTGTTGAATGTAATTCGAGTGTAACTTCGATTGAAACGCGATTCGATTGTATCGTCCACGGTGGTCGGGACCGCGAAGAGCGCTATAATTTAATCTTACCGGTCATTTGAATTTATTCGAACGATCCTTAGGTCTATAGCGTGGCGAGTGGCACTCGCAAATCGAGAACAATGGCAACAGAAACAGGGATCGCTTTTCCTATCGATTGGCCGTTCTCGCCACGTTGTTCGATCGTGCGAATCCATTAACCTCTCCACTTTTCTGGTTATTTCGACGGGCGAGAACAGTGCCGGGTGTTCGGCTGGTTAAAAATAATTAAATTCGATATTCTTAAGTGAACGAATCCACCTCGATGTAGCGTTAATGAGAAGGGAGCTGGCGAAGATAAGGGTACAAAAATAAGGGAGTGAGTTTTATTGCATAAATATTTATGATAAAAATAAGCCCAATTGATTTAGTCGGATGGGAAGAATAGAAAAATTGTTCTGTGAGAAATTGACGATAATAGAATTGATGGTGATAATAGATGTGGATCAAATGGGAAACAATTATAATACAGTGGCTGTAAAAGGTATATGAACACAGTATTAAATTTGGTTAAATTAGGAGAGAACCTAATAAAAAAGATAAGGATACGTGTAAATACTTTTTGTAGTTACTGGATATATTGCGTTACAAGAATTTCGCAATTCCATTAATAATACACTTAAATCTTTTTTCGTCTGTTTTCTGCTCCCTTTTTGACTAATGAATTTTACTATTACTGTAGATTATATCATAAGAATTTACACGAAATAATAATTCCATAGCTTACAAAAAGTACTTAATTACTTTTTAAGTATATCTTGTTACTAATGTACCCTGTTGCTAATTGCTCTACTACTTATGAACAGGCATATAAATTTATTCTCAATTACTGGAATTTTTTAGTACAAGCTGCCTTTAACGACCAATTTATCTACTTGGCTTGCGATATTTAAACACATCTACAATTCTTATTACATTTTTGAAATTTCAAGAACTAAACCAACAAGAAAACAAGTATAATATAGATACAAGTGTATATAGAAGGAGACTGTTTACCTCCGTATTCTCACATGTACGTATCATTAGACGGGTTATGAAATTATCTTGACTCCTATTAGAATCTAAATGGGATTTCCCTGTATGATGCAGTGAAACGGTGCGACTGCAACGCTTTTTCCCAGTTACGTTTTCTCTCTTGTAGAGTTCGCTACTTAGCGGATTACGTTGGCAAAGTACATTATGACATTCGATGCTTTTAATCCGATTAAAATGGTCTTGACGTGGGCGTAAATTATTAAGCCTAATTAATTGGTACCGGCACCGATTCTGGGTGCAGCAGTTAATTAATTAAACACAGTCAGACGATATATGTGCGTTTCGCTGATTTTCCAACGGGTCACCGCGTGAAAAGTTATCGAAAAGCGCGACTAATTAACTTTGTCGGCTTCCCGTCCAATTTAACGATAAATTTCTCAATTGTTTTTATAAAACTTATTGGGATTTAAATGGAGAGTTTATATGCTTTATATACTTTCGAATTTGAATAATAAGATTTGACATAGCTCTCTCATAGCGGCAGACATAGTACTATTTATAGTTGACACACTGTAATTCGAGAAATAAGTAATAGGAAAAAATAACATTTAAATTTAATGACAATCAATTAGCGATTAACAGACAGTTTTCATGCGTCAGAAATTTTCTTTCTTATTATCGAATCTGTCAAACGATGATTGTTTACAGGAGAGAAACAGTAGAAAAGTGAGTATAGAATCAGTAGTGAATAAACTACTTCTCTTAGATAAACTTGCAAATGTCAAAAATCTTTAGCCATGTATGAAAACAGAAAATGAATTGTTGTAAAATTGTATAATACACAATAATTGTGTAAATTAATATATTCAACATGAAGAGAACTTTTAATTCATATATATATACATGTATAAAATCCAACATTACTTAAAACTTTATTAAAAGTGTACTCATTTTTCTGCCTGTATCTTGTTAGATTAATTCTCCCCTCTTCATTAGCCGTTCCGTCAACTGAATAAATAAATAAATAAAGAATAGTTATATAAAACGAGATTTCTAATTTTAAATATCTGTGTATCTTATTTTATTTTAAGAATATGTGACAACATATTGGGTATTTTGCGCGCTCGTCAATATTTTACGCACTTACATGGTGCGCTTTTTGTAATTATTGCCTATTGAAGGCATCTGCGCTCACATTATGGCTCATTGATTCCTGTTTACAGATTTTTAATTAGCTAATCAATTAAAAAAGTGTCCCTGACGATGTCATTAGACACTATGTCATGCTCATCAACCCCCTCTTTTTTATAGAGGCAAGTTTATTCACACAATTAAAAATTTGTAGTGGATAACCAATTAAGCGTAACTTAATCGTAGATAGATATACTTGTATGAATATTAGGAGTATCATAAATTTTCCAATTTTTAAAACCCGTTTATAAAAAGTGAGAAATATTTCAAGCATATTAATTTAACTTTGCAATTTCTTATAGAAGAATTCTATCATTTATATCTATTTCAGTATTAGACAACACTAAGTATCATTTCCATTAAAACGCTTATCAATGAAGAAATATACATATATGTAAATAATGTATGTATGTAATATATGTACATATGTATATAATACTTGCACACGTATTATCCTTATAATATATATTATTTAATTTCAGTCTCACAGCCCGGAAATAGACTTGGTTTTATAACATTTTCTGAAACTCACAGATACTTATATCTTCCCCACACTTGGTTTCGCACACACAAAGTTCATAAAATTAGAAACCTATTCTTATACATTATAATTTAAATTTTTCTTAACACATATATCCTCGTAAAAACTATAATATGATCCTACATTTATATTTGGCTTAGATTATTCCTTCTACTTTTACGCCTCTTTTTTGTAGATTGTAACTAATTTATCACTGCCTCATTTCTTTTGCCTTCCACTATTTTCTCCTCATTCAATACGCTAGGCTCTATGCCACGGCAATCTTCTAATAAGTGTTTTACTACACCTATTTTTATTTTACAAAGAATGCATTTCCTTTTCTCGTCCGCTAACCAGTATACCAGCTTTCTTCCTCTGCACCTATTATCCTTATATCCGTTTACTTAAATGCTTAACCGTCGGAACAACGACACGTCAGCAAACTGTACGACGTTTTGTCACAATGTTCCTTCTCTCGAAGGCGAATCAGAGTCAGCAAGAAACGAAGTTATCGCGACGTGGTGAAATAGAATAGCGCGATCAACGTCAGTCAGGATCCGCGGGACGGGTCTTCCTACAATTTAAGTGAATTGGCATGTACGGAACCGCGCGAGGAATTTGAGAATTTCTCACACTGTGGCCAGCAATTGCGGTTTCCGTTTCTGGCGATTTCTAGTTTTGAAATAGGGCCGAGAAGCGACTCCACTGAACACTGGAACTTCATTCACAACGGCCACGCACACCAGCGAGCTCTTCTCGGCGTTTAATTACTCCAACTAATGACTGCAATCAAATCAGATTGTACGACACTAGACACTCTTTGGTTTCTGGTAGTTTCCTACTGAAATATTGCATTCGCCTAACCAGTCCCATAA
Source organism: Bombus flavifrons (assembly GCF_040668555.2). Classification (NCBI taxonomy): domain Eukaryota; kingdom Metazoa; phylum Arthropoda; class Insecta; order Hymenoptera; family Apidae; genus Bombus; species Bombus flavifrons. The sequence goes on from NC_138443.1 coordinate 1,078,641, forward strand.
TTTTCGGATGATACTTGATCATTTCACATGGTTTCAGTTACTAATGTATTGTGTTTGATTGAGTTGTTACTATAATACAGTGGAGGACACAAGAAAATTTAAAGGGTATGTGGTACCAAAAAGAAAATACCATAATTTTAAAAAACAGAATTATATTTGAAAAGAAGAATTAAATTGTGAAGAAAATAGTAAAGAATTGGTATAGATAGTAAATGAATCGTATGTATGTCTTTTAAATAGATGACTGTTATTAATATGATAAAATTGTTTAATAAAAACTAATACTGATGTAGTATGTTTATTATATTATTATACACAATGAATTTTAAAATGTCTTTTGTTCACTACTATATATCGTAGGGTTTGAATATTAACACTGGCAAACAATTTTTAATGTTTCTCTATTATATTAAACAATTTCTTAAATCTGAGGAGAACATGGAAGAATTATTGGCAAGCGTGAATTCTCACGTCAATTGTACTATCATAAAGATTTTCTTGAAACCTTTAAATACTTCTTTTAAGTCGAAGCTATAGTGAAGTTGAAACATACAAAGTTAGAAGACCGCAGCAAGGTTAATAAATTTGTATAGGTACTATAATATATCAATCGAGCTAAATGTCAAAGTGTGGAAATTACTTTATGGGCGAAGAATGTCTGCATCTCTGTAAATTGTGTGAAGTGATAGTTGGACACGCAGTAGCGATAGGTGTTTCACGAACTCATAACATGGTGCATGAGCAGGTCGTGGATGAGAAATCCACTTTCCCTTGAGCTTAGTTCCTCCGTTGACCCACATCATTATCTTGTTAACCTTCTAATTATCAAAGTAGGTGAGATGCTTGAGATTCTCGGAGGATTAGCAGCCAGATTTTGTAACGTCCGACAATTTGATAATTGGTTATCGTTAACTTTTCGTACTTTAATTCGTAACATAAGTTGATACAAGCGCTAGTTCGGTGTACTTTCTTTTTTCGATAATTATCTGAATAATTTATCCTCCTCAAGTTATCTCATGAAAAATTAATCAAGGCTTTACGAAAAATGTAAATATTTACATAATTAACATAACAATTACATATTATGTTAATATATAAAATACATAATTAAGCCGGCTAATTATGTATTTAATTTGACATTCGTGGATATATAAATATCTCCCAATTATATGTTTTTAATAGTCTGCAAATATTTATGCATTTATGAATCATTTAAATATGCAAAAATATGTAAAATATACATAGTATGTAAAAATATATAAAATATCCAAAGTAAAGTACTCGTTATAATATTTAGATGGTAAAACACATTTTCATTCAAATCCCATTTTGTTAATTGTGTCCACAAAAAATCCGTAGTTTAATCAATAATAACAGAAAAAGACTAGATAGATTTTTCTCATTTTATTTTAATATTTATATATATATAATTTATAATATCAAATTAATTATAATATAAAATAAATTATATATAATTTATAATTTTAAGATATAAACAAGTTTCATTTTATCTTTCCTTTATGCGAAATATTTCAAAATACAGTAGTGTACAGAGTGCCGGCAAAGATATTTGGATGCTTTATTTTTTCTCTATATACCACTCATCGTCTTGCTGGATTTTTCCGTAGCGGAACATGGTCTTCTATTCTTGATGGGAAAATCTTTCCGACCCGAGTGAGATATTTCTCTGGTAAACTAGAAATGCTGTATTTTCTTCTTTTGAAACAAATTTTCTCGTTTTGTGTATACATAATACGTATGTATATCATTTAACAATATCACGCGCATAATACGCATTCTCCGAATTACTTCTTACTTGTAACCCATACTCTGATATAAATATTCAATCACTTCATGATTACTCGTTCTCTACGTTTTTCATCGTTTCCAATAATATTACCGCTTCACAATATTATCGGTATTTTCATGAATATTTAACTGCTACATATTTTTCATCGTATAAATTTCAAATATTTGCAGCGCCATTCAATAGGCGTTGCCTACAAATTCTGACACCTCTACTGCTAAATGAAAATCAAATATGGTTCACGAATGCAACCGAATAAAAATACAAAATACGTCTTGCACTTACGACTCCTGATTTACAACCGATTATCAGATTCTTATTTCTCCAACATGAAAGCAGTCCTGACAGTCTTCTGTAAAACAGTCAAAAACTTAGCAGTTTTTTGCTAAAACTTCATACACGTACATACCCTAGAATTTACTATAGCAATCCACTCGTTCTACAAATATGATGAAACAAAAAATATGATATAAATAACTTTGAAGTATGGTGTCGATGGATTGGGATCAGAAAGGACAAGATTGATTAAAGCTCAGTTCGTGAGGTACGTCGACCATGAAAAAGTAAAATCCGGTCTACTGTTCGTCACTTTTTTTCACCAGCTTGCAGAGTTTACGTTTCACCTCGACAAACCGAGATCACGGGAATTTCCGTGTGATGCTGGGCGATTCAGGAGCCATCGTCCTTCCCTTCTGCAACCTTGACTAAACACAGATTGTCAGTTCGGCGAAAAGCAAGATAAAATCAGAGCCACGCGGTGGACACACAGGCGTTTAGCGGTTTAACTACGACGTGCCATGGTCGAGCTCGCCCTTAGTCACGCGCGATGCTTTAAGTGTCATTCTATCTCATTAAGGAGCGTGAAAAGCAGCGTCTACGTAGATTGTTACCATTAAAAGAACTAGGCCTTATTATTACCGGCGAACAATGGTTCCCGTTGACAAAGAGTAATAATAGCAAAAGATGGGACAGGATAACGTCGACACCGTGGATTAGCTTCTCTCCTCGCAAGCTTTGCTTTCTCGTGTACCTTCTGATAAACTTTGGTCTCTGAACAGACGCTGAGGCGAAAGGGAACATCTTGAATGGTTCATTAGGGAGGCCACGAGTACATCCGAGCAATTCCTTTCACGTCGATGGTTGAGAGTTTTTAGGAAATGTTGGTATTGATGATGCAATGCTAAGTTACGGAAGTTGGTATTTTGGTTTAGTTCAAACATCCTGAATGTTAATCATCAATTTCTGGGTCAAATCGCTGGTAGACATACTATGGAACATTTCTCGCATTGCAAATATTATGCTAGCAAATATGTCTACATATGTGTATGTTAAATATAAATCTACGAGAATCTACCGGTATCTATATCTGTTTCTTCGTTGCATGAAACCGAATGCTCGCCTTTTTTCATATAAAAAAATATGTTTGCATTTGCAGGGCACAGGAAGAAATAAAAGAACTATAGCTTAGGTAATTATAAACTATATTTTTAAATCTTGAACGGATTCTTCAGTTTCATTGTGGACATCATTTACGATATAATTTTATGTATAAACAGTCTTTAATCTTCTCAAATTGAGAAATTCTCAACTTTTCGTATGAAACGAAGTACCAAATGAAATTAAGTCTATGTTGTATTTCATTCATGCTCTAATGTATCAAATTGTTAATTTTTCTTTAAACTGTCTTTTCTTTATACGTAATGAAACACATACTTTTACGTCTTCATTGTATACGTATGTAAAAATGTACATTATTATATTTTACAACCCTCTTAAGATCGTGTTTATATTTTTTACTCCAAGGGTAGTGATGTGGTCGATATAGCAAAGCAATTTAAGTACAGTTATTTTAGTTCAGCAGGAAATGGCGAACGATGGGGTCGCGGTCGTTGGAAATTCTGAATTTGTAACAAATCGTTGATCGAGCGTTCTCACGATTGTGTATTCAACAAATATGGAAATCCGTTCCACGGTACATATGAGAGTTCTCGTTTTCCAATTGCAACGGGTAGCTCATAAAAAATGGAAAAGGGACAGGGAGAGAAAAAGAAGAAAAGGAAATCAGAATGATCGGTGTTACCCTTACATATTCGCGGCTAGGTATCGTAAACCAGATAAAGCACGCGTGTGTCGGGGCGTAGGATGAGTTACCGATCGAAGATTGAATGCATAATAATAGTGCCCTTAAATTTCGACCATTCTATCTATCGATCGGCGAATCCGGTCACGGTGTGAACTATTTTACTTAGGAACTTATTTTATTATATAATTTTTTCGATTACACCGAAAAGGCGTATTTTCATTGTTACATTATAATCTTATCCATGCTAAAAGGACCTCTTTGTTTATTCCACCGAAAAATATTTTTTATGTTGTCAGGTTACAATTTTATCCATGTTAAAGGGGATGTGATATCGCTTGAACTGTTTTTCAAGTCGATTCAAACATCTGAATTATCCGATAAAAAAACAGAGTTTTTCTAACTTTTCACTTGTAAGAAGAACGTTTATTACTTTGGTAAAATTTGATGCGTTTTATATTACTCTTATTTCTTCTTTTTAAGTGTTTTGTGTGAAGCTGTAATCTTGTAAATGCCGGTCGTGTAACAGAAGTTTGTAACCTATGAGTTGCGTTCATCTAATATTATTAAGTGTTACATAATGATTTTACCAGAGATTCGTGATATCTCTTCAGAGTAATTTAACACATATTAGAATACTTGTCACAGATGCTTGTTAGAAATAACTTGTTATAAAATACGCTGTTGTAAAGTAACGTTTGCAGTAATTTAGTACTTCAGTAATTATAATAGTATAGATTGAAGAAAATTTTCCAAAGATTCAAATGAACAGAGTTTCTTCTATAACTCGGACTTAGTTTTCTGTAATTAATAAAATTGAAATAAATAAGTAAATTGAAAATGTCCCATTTGCTTTTTCTTCCTGCTTCCTATTTGCTTCTTTCGGTAAAGTAATTGTCTTTAAATAGTTTCCCGGTTCACGAAACAATTCTCAAGGCGAAACTGCATAGTCCAGATTATTAGGGAAATAATTCTGCACGAGAGACAAAATGAGAAATGACACGAACAGATGGCATCGCGACATTCGATATACACAATCGACTAGCCTTGACATTCCGATGAATCTTCCTCTTCATTTAGCTTTCTCTTCTTTCTCTTCTTTTTTAGAATGCGCGTATCGATTGACGTTTGGTGCAATGTTGGAGATTTAAAAATAACAAATTCAAGCAACAGGATCGATACGCATCTGATACAATGATAAAACATATTACTTTTAATTTAAAACGATACACATAGATATTTCGATCTCCATTTATAGTTATTTTCTATTTTATTGCCAAATTTAAGAGTAAGTGATCTTATAAAAAATATTTGTAATCTAATATTCAAATGTTATATTCCAATAGCAATATACCGTATAATATAAGCTTTATTACAATGAAATTAATAAAAAGCATGATTGTAAAAATTAGATTAAATACAAACAATTTACAGTAATTCATCAATTTCATTTTGCTCTAGATAATATTCCAAAATAATCACATGCAGTTAATTAACAATAATATATTGATAGTATTTGAGTCGTTCACAAGCCAAAATGATTAACTCGAATTTTTAACATTTTACTTCCAGGACGTTTGATCGATGCTTATCTTGTATAATTTCATCAATTTTCTCCACTTCTTGATTTGTGGAGTTAAACGAACACCTCTGGTAAATGAACATCTCATTTATAGATTTGTAGTGTGTAATACGGTCTATATATCAGATAGTATTAAAATAGAAATAATAAAATAGTTGAAATGCGTCATTATTTTAAACTCACCACTGATCTTTCATTTTTATTTAAGACCTATATATTGCAAGCTTGGATGTATGGTAACGAGTATTACAGGTTATATACATTATACAGAATCGGTATTTGAAATCCCTTTAGGTAGTATATCATGGTGGTACTTAATGTCATGGTCAACAATGTCGAAACAGTAAACGTCGTGTAGATATATGTATGTGTTAAATAGGAAGTTGCTCGATGCTAATGTAAATTAGATCCTTACTCGTTAAACTAGCCAAAGTGTTCTACGCGGCAGGACGGTGGCCGTGTCTACGATAGCTTAGGCTTGCACGATACACAAACGTTATTTTCAGTAAACGCGTAAACCACGTTTCTAGTCCATCTTTTATGTTGTGCAAGCTCCAACACTGAAGTTTCAGTGGAACACTGTGGTCACTAGCTCATCAGTTTGTGTCGATCATCTTGTGCGTCGCGTCACGTCGCAACGAAGCACATTGTTGAAAAAATTGACGTGTCAAGTGTTTGAAGGGACAATATTCTAAATACTTTTTTGACTTTTTGCTTTGATAAAGTATAATCTCAATTTATAATAAAGGAAAGTGAAGTCAAAGTTCTTAATTTTTAAACAGAATTAGTTTGATCTAGAGATGAATTTTAGTACATACCTTAAAATGTCATTCGATTCGCCTTTTATTTGCGATTATTTGAAATTAACTATGCGCCTCGTAGTTTAAATTAACGCAGTATTAATGAAAATATAAAATATCGTTTATAATGCAGAAATATTGCCAAATATTTGTGAAATAATATTTATATATATGATTGTTTCAATTTTGTTAATTGTAGTATCGTGAATCGAACAAAAATTAATTTTTTCTATTAAAGTTTATTGTCCGATTAATCGCCTCACAAATAAACGAAAAGATTTGTTTCGAATGTTTCGATCGCAACTACGCGATAAATATTCGCCTTCTAGTTTTTTTCTGGCGAACATGATTTTACTTTAAATGTAAAGTAGATACTATTATTCAAGAGGAAGTTGAATTATGCTAATTTCCGATATCCATTCATATTCATGTGGTTTCGAACTGTACAAGAAGCGGGAAATCCTGTAATAGGAGAAGAATAACGAAACAAAATCTTCGAATCTGGATTTATATTATGTGTGAATTCAAATTCAAATTTATTCTCTTCGATGAAGGATTGCGTTCTCGTAACATCAACTATTTTAATAGGATAATGAAGTATCGTCACAGTTTATCGATTGTCCTGAGTAATAAATCGAGTTTTACGGCGTACACAGTGTATACACAATTAAGAAAGAAACTGATAGCGTGCCAAAAAATTCAGATGTGAATTGATGAATTTCAGGGACCATCTACGAAATGCGGTTCTTCAAATGTTTCGACACTGTAAGTATTCGCTTTGTGACACTTCAAAATTCACGGCACAATCAATGAATGTTTTTTATGATGCACAGAACCAGTCACTTTGTCGTGTGAATATAAATAGAATCTAACAGTCGATGCACTTATGCGTGTGTTTTAAAAAGATTGAAGATAATCACTTCTCTCACTAACTATTTATTCATTTTTTTATGAATTAAACTTACGAACATGGTAACTTATATAATATCATAATGTAATAACATCACTTGTATTGCGAATTAGACCTAACGTCCCCTCGTCAAAGTAATAAATAAGTGTTCGAAATTTACAGTCAATGAGAAATCAAATGAAATACTTAAAGCGTAATAATTAGAAAGCGAACTATATAACATCATCAGCGGAGAATTTTTGGGATATTTTAAAAATATTTATTTAAAAATCCTTTAATATACAGCAATAATAAAAAAACATCACACAATGCACTTAGATGAACAAATTTATTTCCTCCCACTTCAGAAATCAAAGGAGGCACTCTATCCAGTCTATTCATAGAATATGAAAATCTATTTTTAACAGTATTAGTAACAAATATGTTACTACGGGTAGGTAGTTGTCTCCTTCGCGTTGTTCCTTTGACCATTGTGTTATTCAACAATTTTCAATATTCCTTGGAGATATTTTTATTCGCTTACAAATTCACGTTTCGTTGTGGACGATGGTTTTCATCGATAAGAAGGGCCGTCCGTTTCTTAATCATCGCAATTCCGCGCACAGAAATACAAGCCACAAAGGAATCGAACGAGTACACCAACTACAGTAAGCGCTAATTAATTCCACAGCGGGAAGAAATGAAACCTGGCTTATCGCTGCTCGTCAAGACCTGGCTAAGCCGATATCCATTTAATTAGGAAGCTCCAAGCACGCGGTAGAATGTCATTATCGTTTCAGCCGTAGAGCTTTCCGCTTTCCTCGGATAGGACGCGCTAACAACGCGTCACTCTCGACCTACGCGTACTTACTGATCTACATACGCGTTCTTGTAACGTTTGTAAACGGGAGAATCGAACGGGAACTCGTCGATAAGTCTGTGCTGTCGTGGAAATGGCATTTCTACTGTAAATCTCTGATATTCGAACGAGGAAGAACACTCTACTATGAGTCTCCAGGTATTTGAATATGGCAAGACGAAAGTCGAAGTTGAACGAAGTTTGATGGCGGTTGAAAGTTCGTGGAGTGTATTAGCCGAGTATTTAAGAGAATTCGCTGCCGTGCTTTTAAAAGTTATAATTTAGAAGAGATCTTTTTCTGCTATTCGATTTCCAGTTTAAAATAACCGGCTTCTTTTGCAATTTAATCTTTTCAGAGTTTGTTATCTACTTTATAACTGGACGATAATTAACTGATAAGTAGACCGCGGGCATTTATGCATGTTTATATTTGTATCAACTAAAGAAATTAAACTTAAATAAAACTTTAGTTCATCTATTAAATACTATAAGTACTCTATTTGGATATTCTAACGAGAAATAATGATAGTACAACTTTTTAATAACTTTTGGTAAATAATTGCTTGTAATAGAGGAAAAATGTCTGGAACCTAGCGTCTATTGTCTTTTAGTAATGTTACCATGTAATGTCTATCTCTTGTCATAGTTGGATCCAAAAATGAGTAGTACCTGAAAGGAAACTAAATAGAATAGACACTAACACTTCGGTGGTTTCCTTGAGGTTCTGTGCTACCTCTATTCGATTTATGTGTCTTTCTCGAAGTTACCTGAAAGCGTCAATCGAATTGAATTCCTGAGGCAGTACTTTGAGTGTAATAGATATATATATAATAGTGTCTTCTCGATGTACGTTCATTCAATAAGTTTCCAATTAACAGTACCAAGATTATACCAGACTGTTCATCTTTTTGTGATTTGTTGGAATTTTAACGTAGAATTTTTCTTTCAAACCTTGTTGCAAGAAATAAGCTATAAATATTATGAAATAAAAATTTATTCGAATAGGCACGTTTACTTAAATATGAGAGTAAGAGAATAATTATTCATGTAGCTTCATTTATTACTTAACTATTCATTTACTTATATGATAATTTAGCTACAAAAAGATTTAGTTAACTTCTGTGCTAGACTTTTATTGTACCGTTTGCAGTGCCAATAAAGTCAAATACATTTTACTTTAAGGAAACTTCCAGAGTCCTCTTCTTGTAATTATGTATTCTGACTACTAGAAGTTCTCGACTGCAGTGCGATTTCACTATATTTTTGAAATAGACTTGTTGAAAATTGAGGTCCTTTGTACAAGTACATCTCATTAGTATGACTTATTAGTCATATAATATACTATGAAATATTTTTCTGCGCATAAGATATTTTATTAATTTAGTCATAATAGACATTTTAAACAATAGAAACTAACATACAGTTCTCTCAATTTTCTATACATCTTGCAAAATCCTCAACGAGGCGTGCGAATATGCTACATAGGGTCGTTGTACACGCCAGTAATTTTGGAGAATGCCAGCTCGTAAATCCTGGAATCCATTACTCCCCGAGAAACGGCCGAATCTGGTGCTCGTGTCAGTATACGTTACATCAGTCGTTATTCTGAATAGAGAGACGTTCTCCGAATCTTAAAATCTTTCGTATTCTGATTAGATCTCCGAATTTTATATAGCTAACGACTTTAATTTGATGAAGGATTTGATGGCCCATCCGGTAACCAACTTATCAATATTTTGCTTAGACTGCGAAGTTCTGCGTAGGAAATTTCCATTGATATCTCTTCGTTTATAGGAAATCTTTTAACTCTTCGATACAAATTTTTAATTTGGAATTTCTTAAATTTAGATTTCTATTCAAATACAATATAGGTATATTCTGTTATAAAATACTACTACTAAAGTAATACTACTTATGTAGACATGTTGCATATTTTGTGTTTAGTTACTTTTAAACATTCCGTAGGAAGTATAAATTTCGTTTTATTATTATTTTCGTTATACGAATACAGAATTTGCACTTTCCAAGTTGGAATTCATAAAATTATGCTAAACTACGAAATCTTGATTTGTATATTTAAATTGTAACATCTCAGTCATTAATTATTTTAATTAACATTCTTTTGATTAATTTTGCAAACTGAAACTATTTTTACTACACTGTAGAAACCAATAGATAAAGAGATTAAGATGAAATGAAAGGAAGAATAAGCGATAAAAGAAACTTAACTAGAAAGAAGTAGAAAACAAAATGAAACACGCATGAAATGAAAGATAATAGATTTTTTTCACAGATAGTAGACATTTTAATTAAACAATGAGGGGACTAAATATTCCAGTTCATAATAAATTCATTGCAATATACATACATATGTCAAGAAGTGTAAAAATTCACGTATTTTGTTTCAATTTTATTAACCTAAACATACTGTTTGCGATGTTTATACACGTTTACAATAAATAATTTGAACATTTTTGCGCTCGAAGAACTTCGGAGAATTAGAGAAATTACGAGGTCATTAAAGAATAGTGAAGATGCAATTAGGCGGTCAAGTGCGGAGTAATCGTCAGACCGTGGCTGACGAGAAACGCTCCTATTCTACTTACACTGCACTTTACTCGTTGACCGAATGAGTCAGCTTTCAAACAGGCCGCACATCGATTGTCTCGTTTTGTCCGACAACGATCCTCGGATTTGCGACATGCATACTTAGTCAAGAATATAGTTCTGTTAAATATCAAATATTTATTTCCTACTAAATTATCATGTGTGTACGCATGACTTTGTTTCTTAAATGTATGACAGAATATATTAAAGATAATTAACTTATTAAAAGATAAGTTGAATATACGTAGTAATAGATTACGTGCAAAATTTTGTTTTACAAACTTTAACAGATACCTTTAATAAATATGAACGATCGTAATTATTAAAAAAAATAGTATACTCTTTTATGTTTTGAGAAACTATAAAAATCAGTTGAACAAACGCAATTAAAACGATTGAACTATTTCTCTCATAGTTCGATGTACATGGTTGGAAAGTTTGCACGATTCGTTATTTTGACTGTAACAGTACCGTGGATCTTTTGGTTCCAGTTACAAGCGATTTCCCGCACAAAAGATTTTTCACGAGTCGTTCGTCATCGGACCTTTCTATCTCCGTCAAGAGAGAAACACGAAACACGAATTCATCAAATTTTAACGGAATTTCGAAGGAAGCGTGAAAAACACCTCTCCCACCGGGCGTCAACATTTTTTATTTTGTTGACAGAACGTGATTTGCTTTTATAGAAACGAATCTGCATAGTTGCGACCAATCTATACGAATCGAATCAATGTCGTCCGATCAAAAAATGTTTAATTTCATTCGTCTCTCTATTTATCTCAGAGCATTGGATGCAAATATTTTATCAATGACATTCGAACTATTTAAAGCGATATTTGTATCATAACTATAGTACTTATAATAATCTATATGATTTCTATCATGAACTATTATCATAAACAATTTGAATCGTAGGATATGAATCGTTGATGAGATTTCCGTATGTAACCCATTAAAATGAATAATTTGTATATTTCTCTTATCAAGCAATAAATGATTTTGAATTTATCAATCGTTTGAAAAATTGTAGTTATAAAAAGTCGGTATCTATCTTTAAGGATACGGATTAATATAATTAATCCTCTTTAGAGATTAACATAATTGTTTTTTTATTCCATAACTTTTTTCATTTACTGTATTAGTTTTTAAATGTTAAATGATCATTCAACTTCACTGTATATCACATGAAACGCAAGAACTTCTACAACGCCTTCATTTCCTTCACACAATTCACCGTCTATTTTCTAACAAACGATCCCAAAAATAAATCTCCACAAACTTGCCTGACGTAGCACGAGTGAATACCCCGTCAGAAACAAAAACTAGTCTCGTCTCCCCTATACGCATCCCAGTTTCTCTTTCTCCTCTCCACTTACAACAAAAACCATTAACAGGAACGATCGATTTCTCTCTACAAGTCAAATATTGTTACAAACTTTCCATAAATCTTCTCAAATTATACATTTCACTGTACAGGCTTTTTCACACAATAGGGTAGAGCTATATGCAAGTGTTTAAAGCAATTAGAACCAGAGAATCGATTTATGCATGAACGATATAGTACAAGTAGTTGCATTTAAAGAACGCGCAACCGCATTAATGCACAAAAGTACATATAGATAATGCAGAAGGTATGATATATATTCCACAATACCATTTAATTCTGTCCTCTGACCTTTTTGTCTATATCGAATCGTTTTAATCGTGCCACGACCTTTGAAACGCTTTTGACCCAGTCGTATTTCCCCATTGTTATAGAATTTGAGAGGAATTATCCTTCATACACATAGCTTTTCATTTAAATTTAATGCTAAGACTTTCCTAAAAACACGAGGCTTTAAGACAAATTTTTTTATGAACTCATTTTCTCTAAAACTATCGTTTTCGGTTAAAATTTTCTATGATTTTATCTTCCCTCACTGAGTCGTGAAAAGTCAGTTTCCCTAAAAGTATTGAGTTTTCAGTCTAATTGTTCTATAAATTTGCTCTTTGCAAAATATCTTTGTTGAAACAAGAACCAGATTGGAATGTACAAATTCAAGGAATGTAGGACGAAAGTTACAATTTTGCTCAGTTGCGTGAATTCACTTTTTCTAAAAATATCAAGTTTCCAATCCGGTTTTTCCATAAATCCTCCCTTTCTCAAAACTCGTTTGTTGATGTAACGGTGAGATTAGGTAATAACAATTCGAGGAATTTTTGCAGAAAGAAGATCGTAACTTTTTCCAATTGTGTGAAATACCGTGTACAATGGACACGATTTTTAAACTCTCTTCTTCCGTTCCTCCATTCCTCCAAACGAGACGAAGAAGAAATACTATATTATGTATATAAATCAGCGGAAATCTCCGGTCGAAGCGGAAGAAATATCAGGCGGGGTGGACAGTTTTGTCGTCGACGGGGCCACTTCTATCTCGTTGCCTCTTGCAGCCGTATTAGGGACTGCCTCCATAGTAGCAGAAACTTTATTATCAGTAATCGTCACGTCAATCGGCATGAGGGTCGCGAGTCGAGCGAGCTCGCCTACTCGTTCGCACTCAATACAAAATGGCGAAACGACGGACGGGCGACTGGCCGAATAACGCGGATGACGTTAAATCACAAATGAATATCCGCTCGTTCCCAGCAGACACTATTGCTGCTTTCCGTTATTTTATGCGAATCGTCCTTTTGTCGAGCGACCACGCCATTGCTTTGGTTCGTTACCTGCACCCATGACCCACATCTGCCGATTTTACTCGAGTAGTCGAGGGGTGGAAAGTCGGAGAGAGGATGGTTCGAACGACGCGATAAGCGTTCGAAATTTATATGGCAGAGCAAGGCAGAACGTGGTAATTAAATATTTCAGGAAATGTGGTTAATATTACAGGGATGACAGAATTCATTTATCATGGGCGTGAATGACGAGTGATTGAAGATCGAGCAAGAGAGAGTATTTATACTAGGGTGTCGCTTGAAGCAATGTTCCCATTTTATTTCGGAAATTTTTAATCGTCTTTTAGTATAAGATATTAAAAAATAATAAAATATTATCAGATAATTATAGATAAAGGAATTAAACATGTTAAACATGCAGAAGTTTAAAGATTGCTTTGAGTAAGAAAATGCGCTATGATGTCCTATAGGAATGATTTAGTCATTCGAAAACTTAATAACAGTTAATAACATTTTTAATAAATAAAAGGGATAAATTTAGAAAGAAACAAAAGAAACGTTACATTATCACTATTTTTGCAAAATTAAACGTTCTACATTTATACCAAACATATGGCTGATGTATTTTATATATTATTCATTTCCATACTACGTGCATAAGTATTATATGCTTTTTGCATATTTTTATTTTAACCCTTCGAAATATTCGCGATCTACCAATATAACATAAATTTAAACAAAACCGTAAATGGTAGAAATTCTCAAATACGCGTAATGTACATTCTTAACTTCTTTATGCTCAGTGTTTTGCGGTTCAAGCGAAATTCTAAAGTTAGTTTATAGCAAAGTTAAACGTTATTACCATTTTCCTAAAATCGGATACTATAAATTTAGGCCAAAATCAACACCAAACGTATGTTTAACGCATATCATACAGGATGCGGTTGAATAATATGTACAATTGGAAATGAGTGGAACATGAGATGATTTCTTATGATAAGATAAGATGAAAATACATATAGAATAAAACCTTTTCATATAATGCTTGGTTTTCGAAAAATCGAGTTTGAAAATTTATCGGCATACCTGAACATGACTAATTCCGGTCTAAACAGAAATAAATAATAGACAGACCATTGTTCTACGTGTGAAAATAAATCGAAAATATAGAATAAACTTTTTTTTATAAGATATTTTGTTTCCGAGAAAAATAAATTTGAAAATTTAAAGGTTAGGTCAATTCTTAAGCAAACATACTCAAACTCTATTTTCTTGAAAATAACGGAAAAGTTTTATTCGACATTTGTTACTTATTTTCGTATGTAGAATAATTTTCTATTGATTGTTTACACATAGCTAATTGGTAATTAGCCAAATTCAACTATAAAAGTATTAAACTTGATTTTCTTGAAAACGAAACATAAAAGAAAGAATTTTTATTCTACATTTTCTTCTTACTTTTTCGTAAGGAATCCCCTTATGCCCGCACGTGTATGTTATTCGCCGGCATACTTCTATACTGTATACTTCTCGTGTACATTTGCATATTTTACATACATAAATAGCATATGTTTCTTGCTTATCCACTTATTGCATATTTTTATTTTTGCGTACATAAATTTTTGCAGGTTACATTAAATAAAATCTTAAATAATTAAAATTCTCAAGCATACATAAACCACATTTCTGAATTTCTTTACAATTCAGCGTTCTGTGGTTAAAGCAAAGTCCTCAGATTAGCAAAGTTAATCATTATTTAATTAAACACTCCAAATTTTAACCAAAACTTCTGATTGACGTATGGTTGACATTAAACATATGATTGGCATACCTTTTGGATTTACATACCTTTCTGCACATTTGCATATTTTACATGCATAACTATCATATATTCCTTGTATATTTTTATTTTAACGTACATAAATATTCGCTGTCAAACCACATCGCTCAACTTCTTTATACTGGGTACGCTTTGTGTGTTTCGTGATCAAAGTGAAACCGTGGGGTTTGCAAACGATACCGTCATTGAATGGATTCATACTTTTCTGGAACGAGCAGAAGTACCTTCTCCGTGAATCTCAATAGGAAACTTCTCGATCCATTCTCGTTATATTCTTTGAGCGTGTACCTTACGAACCTAAGAAGGGGTAGGTATCGCGTGTCGGGTCTTTCTTCGCATTGTGTTCGCGCGATCTCTTGCGATAGACGTTGTCGCTACCGTCTCTAGAGGTTCGATAATTATCAGAGATATCGGGAACGTCTTACGAGACGTGGTAATTTCCGAAGTGGAATTTCTTTCACCCTTGCTCGGCTATTATCCGAACGCGTATCTTTGTGTAGAAGTCGCGTGTCAAGACATTGCTCTTTTGCAATTTTAACGAACCTATTAATCGACTACTGGCTCGTATAATAATTAGAACGTAGCCCAAAGGTCGAATATTCCATGAATTTCTGTTGTAATTGAAAAGTAATTACAGTCAAGTATAAGCCCGTTAAACTTCCTTCGATGGAAGCTTGAAATATTGATGATCTTCTTTCATGTTCGTTTTTGTTTGGCATTTTCGCGGTGACTAATTAGGTTCAGAATTATTGAATTTTATATAATGTATAAAATACCGTAGTTCAATTGCGAAAAATTGGTGGTCTGGGAATTTAACGTTAAATTAAAAGTAAGTCGTGATGTATAACGAAGTTTGAAATTTCTAAGCGTAAATTTGTGACAATTGGAGAATAGAATATTCTAATTATTCTAATGATTAATAAAAGTGCAAACGCTGAACATACTCTATTTTATAACATTAATTATAAAATTAATGAAATTTGAAACTACATTCACAAGCATCTTAAATATTATCGTTTTGATTCTACATGAAATTAATTATTGTTAAGTAGAGTTTACGATTTTTGGTATTATGAGTTTACAAGATTATAATTAAAATTTTGAAGAGAATGTTATCGTAATGTTGCAGAAATATTAAGACGCGCAATGCTAAAAATTTGTTTCCCTAGATATTTTTGAAAAATCCGAGTAAGACGAATTTTATGTTTCGCGAAAAGTATAGAAATGTCTGAAACCATTCGAGATATTTCAGTTTCTTACGTATTTTTCTACTGTCAACCAGTTTTCTGCAGCTTTCCATACTTCATATTTCTTTGAGTGTAAACCGTATCATTTTTCTGCGTGTCTCTATATTTCTATATCACCTCCTTCGCGTGGAGGCGACATTGGAATATTTCATGCTTTTCCACATGTCTTTCTTCTTTACATGAAAAACGTGTACTTTCCTCTCTTTCAATTTCTTACATGTTCCTTAACATCTTATCTATTAACAGTAGAACATTATAACAAGTATTTTCATTACTTTGTTATATATATACTTTTTTTCATTCTACTGAATGAACATCAAATTCTCTTATGAAAAATCCAAATGTTAAATTATATATACCTCAATAAAGTAAAAATATAAATTACATATGCAAATAATAAATTATATATACCGATAAACCTAAATATTTCTTAGGATGAATTTCCAACTCTCAAGATCGATCATTCTCTATCGATTTTATTTCAAATGTGTATAGTATTCCATTATAGTTTATTAAAACATTACAGTTAATTTCTGTTGATATTGCTTCAATGACTCTCGACTTCTTATTTTAATTTACGAAAATAAAACATCTTTCATTTTTAGAAATATAGTTGTTTGCAATTACGCACGCGCAACTATTACCTTTCTTCTTATTTCTCGACTTATTTCAACAAAATTTCAAACATCAATCTGTAGGTACTTCCTACTTTTATAAAAAAAACACCACTTTATATCCGTTATATGCATTTTCTTTTTCTCTGCCAAATAAATTAGTTTTGATATTCTTGAATCTCGTTTTTCGCTCAATCCCGCAAAGTACTTAGTCACTTCCGTGAGAGTCGGTCATCCGCAATTACTCCATCTAATTAATGCTGTTTTCAGCGGAAAAGCTGAAACGAAGAGAATGTTCGTTTCCGTATGATCAAAATTATCGGAAATAGTTGGTGCTTCCGCACAGGGCGGGCTTAATCGATGCATGGTTCAATAAGGAGCCACAGGTATGCGTGCACATACACGCGCGGCTTTATGCGTCGAGTGTCTTTGAAATAGTCATCGAGATCATCGATGACAGTGGTGCGTGCAAAGTGGGGACGCGTTCATCCGTTTGAAAGGCACATATGTACGTATGTACATTCCAGTTCATAAGTCACCGAACACTTGTAAATTTCCAACAAAATAGTTATTAACGCGTATGCAAATGGTAATTTTATAAAAATTCTGGGAGTTTATATAATTAAGGGAAAGCTTAAGGCAAAGAATGTGATGAGTTTGATTTATTTATTATTGTTTCAAATAAATATGGGAAATTTTTCTTTTCTTAAAATCATTAATGATAGATCTACTTAGCTGTACCTAACAATTGTCTCTGTAATTATAATATTAATTTATCCTTATTTTAAATGTAGTATTTATGGATGAGAGTGTATGTACATTCGGAAAAGGCACGGGAAATTAAATGGCTTTTTCATCGACTCTCTTCCATTAACAGTCCTGTCCAGAACCGCATGCTTGTATGATTAAAAGAAAACTGTTTGAGTCTATTACGCCTCTTCCTTACGTGTTTACAATATTTATTCATTTTTTTTTATAACTTCCAAATTTTAAGATTTTAAACTTTTACATAGTACTCCATTGTTCTGTTATATCATTTTATCAGAACAAATTAAATTTTTTCCAGTAGATAAAATGATTAATAAATAAAAACATAAAATATCCCACACACCAAATTCGTTTTGCAGAACGTTTTATCTCCATCTATTAATATCTAGTTAATTAATCGATATTTTTTGTTAGTTATATCTTTTTCTTTTTCGTATTTCTTCCAGTACGCTCATCTGACTTTTTGACTTTTATTTCTTGATTATTGTTCATGTCTCGTACATCGCTACCTTTTTTCAATCCATTTCTTTCTGTTTGTCACTTATCGCACGAGCACTGCACTTTTACGTGTTTTCTTTCTCGTGGTAACAAAGTCCCATTATCGGGAAAGGAAATGAATATATTTTTGCTTAACCAAAATCGATGATAAGATTTCTTCGCTTGTTTCAACACGTTCGTTTTGAAAAACACAGGTGAATCGAACGGTTTCCACGCACAATACGTGGTACACGCATTATCGATTTTCTGCTTCGACTAACCCTCTTTCTATTAAAAATGGGATATTTATACGAGATCGTCTTAGAGTTGCTCTTGTTCCAGCTCCGCCAACCGTGATCGTAAACACAATACAATACGTGGCCGCGTTTTGTACCAATAAAGACGCGACGAGATTAAGCCTTCTGAAATATATGTATGTAATACCTTTTTGCTTCGGCCTTTGTTTAGAAATTATCTCTATCGTTCTCATATGTATACGCACTCGAAATCTTCTTTCATGGATAATACGCGTAAAACGAGTACTGTTAAATTATATGCTATAACATATTCACTGTTGCTGTACTGTTTCACAAAATGATATTTAATGTATTTATTAGCAATTCATTAGCGATAAAGAATGTGAAATTATGACTGTAAATGCATTTTGAAAGAAAAGTTAACAGCAAAATTCTGAAAACTATATTTCTTTCCTTCTTTATTAGTGCAAGAAATGTTCAAGCAATAATTCTATTTACTTAATGCATATATTTTTAGCGAGGAAAAGAGAAAATTTATCAGCAGCACACTAAACTTTGAGAGAAATTTTAATAGTAAGATTTATATTGTATTTCTTTTCAATCGACAAATACATTCGTAGTTATTCGGACATTTTGATCGATTAATAGCAACAGTACTTGAATTTGACCAAAATGTACAGATTATTTACGAATAATGATTATAAATTAACAATGATTCCATAACAATACATGCACGAAGCAATGAACGTTTTAGGAAAAAGGAAAGAAAAGATAAAAGTTAAAGATAAAACGCGAAGACGTAATAACATCATTTGAATACGAATTGAGTATTAAAAGAAATCAAAGAAGAGTAATAAGAGTATTACGATAAAAGTAAATCTCAAAGGTAATGTTAAGATATTATTATTTAAAATCAATTTATATCCTGCTAAAAGGATCTTCCGAATAATACGAAACACAAGATCGGTTTTTTGAACCAATTAACAGAGAGCAAAGAATCGCGCAGTGACAACCATGTTCCTCCTCGTTTTAATTACCGTGGCAATTGCAACCGCTCGTGTATTCGTTGTCGAAACTTGCTTTTGTTTGCCTTCTATTGCGTCCCAAAGCTTCGAAGCTAAAGTTTTAATGAACGCTGCTGTGTGACTAGGGTCCTTTTCCTCTTCACTACTTTCCATGTTGGTCTTTTTATCCCATCATCGACTTAGGCCAGCCAGTTAAATTTTGGAGGCAAATAATGAATATCGTGGATTCAGTGATTATCCACGAGATGCAACATGAAAATTTTACTCGAAATAAGTAATGTATGAAACTTTTGAATAATAATAATAGCGATGAACTGTATGTAGAGATTTTTATTATAGTACAGACTGTAATTAGATTATAGTATAATATAATATAATAATACATTACAGACTAAAACGTAATTATAATTTGTATTTAGAAATAAAATTTATAATATAAATATAAATATATTTATTATTTTATTATTATATTTTCTCCATAAATACAGATTAGAATCTAATTATAGTCTGTAATTAGACAAAATTATAATTAGATATATACTACCGTTCTTAAGTATTTAGATACTTCAACTTATATGTAACTCTCATTCCTACGTTTATTTATTGGTCAATAATTAACACGTGATCCAAATTGGCTTTAATAGATTTCGGAACACTTTAGAACTTTGAAATGGTACTCCATGAAACTGACAGAGACAAGTGCAGAGTTGAACAAGTCGACATATACCATCACAGGGACCAGAGAATCACTCTGGACTTTCTCAGGTTTCGAATAAAGGGTACAGAATAGAGATCAAGTGAGACATCAAGGACTGTCTAAGTTGAGAATACTGACAAAGAATTGTTTAGACACGTAAGATTAGATAGAGCAAGAATATAGATATTCTTTGCTCTCTTCAGTTAAAAATTAATACCGCTTTATTCTATTAAATCTTTGTAACATTTTGAAGTTGTTTTCGGCTTATTTCCTGATACTTTTTATTTTAAAATAGAACACGTATTTTGAATGAGAGACAAATCAGAATTTTGAAGTTTCGTGGAAACCATCATGGTCTACAGATCTTACAATGATGTCACAGATTCTGTGATGCGACAGCTTTGAAGTTTGATTTCTAGGATTCTCAAAGTGGACTGTGGACGGTCATACAATTTTGGACACTCGGACTGTGACTTTCAGGAGATTCTTTGTGAGCCAGGCAGAATCTTACGACTTCGAACTATTGTATTGTCAAGGAACAACAAATGTATAATTTGTCACGAGGAAGATAAATAAAAGCTATCCTTTTCGAGTTAAAACAAAAAGAAGCGGCGTATCAAAGGAGAAAGCTAAACAACAACCAATATACAGCAATTTTAAAATACGTTATAAAGAAACCCATTAAATGTTACTTCATCCAAGCGCAAGAACAAACAGCAAGATCATTCCAGTCGTCAAAATACAACGAAATTTAAAATCTGTCACGGAGAATATAAGAAAAAGCCATTTCTTTCCGGCTGAAGCAAAAAGGAACGTTAGATTAAATACCTCAAGCGTACAGCCACCGAGATACACCAATTTCAAAATCTTTCACAAACAGACCAATCAATCACCAACTTCACTCAAGTTAAAGCAAAAAGGAGTATCGAACTAAAGAAAAAGATAGAAGACGATAGTCCATTCACAACTAGCAGAGCTACGCTATAACCAAAGAAAGATAAAAAAACGAAAACTGAAACGAAAGAACGCGATGATTTCTAATTTCCGAATGATAGATCTCTAGAAATTATCCGCGACTGACAATGAATTCCCGCGGTTAAAACCGGACCGTGGCAACGGGAGTGGCGAATGGCCGAGCTTTAATGTGTATCACGAGCTTTGTCCCCTCTTCTTCTTTCTTCTACCCTCTGTCTGTACTCATCTCGTCCCCGTGTCTCCCTTCATCTCTTTGCCCTGTGTGTCGGTGCTTTTCTCGTCCCGACCGGAGGGACGATTGACGTATCGATTCCGAGAGAGCGGCAGGGTGGTGCAGTCTGGCCTTCGCCGTCGTGTCTGCGTGGTCCAAAAGTGCTGGCGTCGCCTACAACGACTTCTTGCCTCCACTTACAGCCGTCCTGCCGCCGTTACCGTCGACGTCGTCGCGGACAATCGATGCGTTTCGAACATTGGGACCAACTAGTCTGTTCTCCACGTGACTTAGCCTGCAAATCGTGCTTTTACGATCGTGTTGCAATACTGTCCTGTATCGCTAGTTTAATTTCGATGCCGCGTATCGTGCTATCGTAAATAGAATTCATTCGCGTAAAAAAAGTGGTCGAAATTGAAAAAAGACGAGCGATCAATGACCTTTAATCGATTTTGTCATCTTCTTCGTTCTCAATCCGTGTCTCCGTTTTATAAGGGTAGTTTGTATCAGAGAGCTTGTTTACAAGCATTCTGTTTAGTCAGTCAAGTTCTTTGGTGTTGCGAGTGTGGTCTGAGGGGGCGTTTACATTTTCCAATCAAGAGGAATCTCTCCTGGCTTACGTGCATCTCAACGGGATGAGGATGGAATTCTACGAGCACACTTTGAAAGGCGGAATTCTATGGCACGGTTCAAGAGGACGGTAATTGGGAGCCAAGACACGTGACTGATTTCCAGAGAATAGTGGTATAGTTTGGTGGTGAAGTTCTCTCGAGGCTGAAAAGGCGAAGGAAGTGTTTCGACCCGTGACCTGCAGATCAGGTGCTTTCGATAGCGGTCCTTTGTGTATGAAACGAGAGTTTCGAAGGAAGAATCAGTGAAAAAGTGTAACAGTGTTGATAGAGTTTGTTCGGAGTTCTAAATGAGTATCGAACTTTGGAAAATATCAATACAATGACGTGTATACTGCATTAAATATTGTGTGCAAACTTTTCGAGGATCGTATATAGAAGTTTAATATTTCTGTAATAATTCTCCCTGGGAAATTTTATAACGACTCGAAACTAAATAATCGTGGATTAATTCTACGGAAAATTATGTGGAAACTTTTGAATATATTTTGCAATATTAACACGAGATTTCAAGTGGAACTGAATTCCATAGCGAAATATGCAAGTCGCGGAGTACGAATGTCGTGCGCTTGAAGAGAAACAAAAGTGACTGTCGAAAGTGTCGTGGAACTGTACGCAAACATCGAAGTTCCGCCCAGTTTCACGGTATTCGTTAGGTTTCTATTGAAAGTAGATATATATTAATTTTAAAGAAACACGTATTTCTAAAGGGAAACAGTATCTCTCATTAAATATCTGCATCTATCCTTCGAAAGGAAATAATACAGTTCTTAGTAAATACCTATCGTTAAAATCAACGTTCATATGAAAACAATGACTGATATGAGAATTGAGATGTATAATAACAAAACTTTTAAATGAGAAAATCGGACAAGCTTCTATAAGGAAAATTTACATAAAGCTTGAAAAATTGAGAAATTTAGCATACGAATTATTAATTCTGTAACGAAACCTACATTACACACATGGGAAGTTAAAGGAATAATTAAAACGTGAATAGTACATATTTTCCCATTGAACCCATCAACCACGAATACGGAAAAATAATTCAAAAGCATACGTTACATCAGGAGCGAAAATGGTGTTAAACGAATTATCACCGACCTTCATATGCGAAGCAACGCGGGACGCTACACGAAATTTAATAGAAGCGTTTACAATTGCTCCATTTGGCAACAGCATCCACATACGCGGAGACACAATGCGAAAGGACTCGCAGGATTTAGTCGGTCTTTGTACCCGTTAATTCCATTCGCTTCTGCTAGCTTTAACACGAATACCTCTGATGTATCTGAGAACAGCCGGAAGTACTAAGAGTCACTTAACCGAGTCACTCGAAGCACGTCGTAATGACTGTTCGACGTTTCTTCTAACAAATTGTTCGTTCCAGCGAGCGTGAAAGAAGTTCGAAGAAAATAATTGCAAAGACGATTGGGCTTAACGAACAAAGCTATAATAAGCTGTACCGGTCGATCGGTTGGAAGAGCAATCGCTTAAAGACACGCTCGCGAAACGTCTAGAAACGTCTGCAGCAACCGAAGGCTTGATCGAAAGAAGGAAATTATCGTGAGGTCACGGTAATTGGATCTCACGAATCAACTTGCTCGATCGAGATTCTTATTGCTCAACTAACTAACTAGAAATTTAAAATCCTTATCACACCTCGAAACTGTATCAAAGAGTATCTTTGTCGCTATTGAACGCCAGATTGGACGATAAGAAGGAACTGATAAAGCGAACCAGCGGTCCAAAGTCTTTTTATTACTCCCTGGACAAGATTCGAGAAACAGGAACGTCCATTATATATTTCTTTGCGTCAGTGAATGTTTTGTTGTTTCGTAGATATGTCAGGATCGTCTAAGAGACTCGAGTTGTCTGACCGATTGAAACTATGAAATGAAAATTTTTAATAGAATGCTGAATTTTGAAATGCGACCAATAAGGCAAAATTGATTGAGCAATGTTAAAATTTGGAGCAAATGAATATCCAAAAATCTTTATGACAGCAAAGGAAATATAACAAATTTTTTGAAGCGAGTCGACAAATAAGTGCAATTTCGTAATGAAACTCCAGAGAAACGGGTACTTACACTGTTTTAAAAGACGTTAGTCTTCAATCTATGCACGAATTATCGTTTGGTGTCGCACATCCCGCGTTAGACACACAATGAATTCAAATCACTACCATCCCAACGGGAATTTCTATCCGCGGCTGGATCATGTTCACCATGAGGCGACCAAACGTCGTCATCAGAGTCCCACGAGAATTATCCGCGTTGAAGATTCAACCTCTTGACATTAATGCGAGGACAGGACTTTGGCCTGTGACAGGATCACGAGCCGGTGTTTTGTACAGATAATACAGTACTCGATCCTAGATTTTGTTACTTGCTAATCATTGGCGAGAACCACGGAGCCGTCGACGAAGATTGGTGACGATCGAGCGGTAGCTCAACCGCTCTCACAGGTTGGTTGTTTGAAAGTTGTTCGTAAGAAAACGTCAAAAATTAGTTGTGTGTGGATTTTGAATTATTCAGGCTTGTACACTCGTTCGTTATTACAAACAGCTCTTAGCCGCACTCACGGGTTGTTACTTTAAAGTTGTTCAAGAGAAAGTGTGGAAAATTAGTTGCGTGTAGATTTTATCACTGTTCAAGTTTTTTACATTCGTTCGTTATTACAAACTCTGATCACTCAATTGCGTGCAATTCCATATTTACGATTAAAGCTATTAAATAGGAATATTAGATATATTTAAAATTTTAAACGTACTGTTAAAGTTGATGATCTTCTACAAGAAACATGACATTTCTAGTTGATAATGTTCAAGACGCATCAATTTCTTCAATATTCTAAAGTTTCAGTAAGAACAATGAAAATCAATGAATAATGCGCAAACAGCCTAAATAATCGGAAACTCTTAACTCCTCCAAGATCTGCAATATAATTCTTTTCTCATTTCTATTTCATGATTATATCTCTTCCGCGTCCCCAGGATCATTTCGGGCCATTTTCAATCGAATTTGAATTTGCTAAAAAATTTATATTTGAGGAAAACATAAAAGAATCATTGTTGATATATACGTGAATTCCTGCTTAAAATATTATTTTCTCTTTCGATTGAAACTGAAACATACAAATCATAAAAAAAAAGCTAGAATTATCAGCTCTCTTTAATGCCATTAAGATAAAACGTTCCTTGGCTTTTGCTTAAAAGAGTTTCATCTACTTGAAGGAGTTAAATAATGCTGTACCTAACCGAGCGTCGTATCGCGAACGGAGATGTCAATCCGTGTTTAAACTGTAAGAAAGTCCTCCACGTCCCAAGTCCTCATGGCGAGTGAATTTTGATTTATTCGTCGAGCGCAAGGGCTGAACGGTCTGCCTTTTCCTTTGAGAATGGTCAGCTTTCGCGATCACGAGTCGCTCTTTGATGTCGGTGTTTGATCTGTATGAAGGAGGAGCGCAAGGTCGATCCTTTGCGACCGATGTAGGGGAGAACTAGGTGTCTTCGAGGGGCATCGATGTTTCCCTTTCTTGCACTTGATCTCACAACGGAACAGGCCAGAGAGTCTGGTTAACTGGAATTTATGGTTGCACGAAGCGTTGCTTTGTTTCGTTCTCCATGCTGCCGGAGGAGTGCAGTGTCTCGATAACAGTCGATCGAGCTCGTTCTATCCGGATGTCTGCATGTTCTCGAGGTCCCACGATCATCGACGTATGTATATACAGTATTATACATGCGTTGATCGATCCCGCGAGTATTACATTTCAATGTATTAGGGTAAACGATAGAGTGTCTGGGAGTTGATTCAGTAGGGTTGAAGTAATTGTTGAATCTAACGCGGTATTGATCGCGGTTACAACCAAGACAGAGTTAATTAAGTATCGGATACTGAAGACTCGACGAGAAGAACGATATTCTAGGGATTTATTTATCAGCACTTGATGTTTTAATACTGAAATTAGATTAATGGGCATGCCATAGTCATTTTCAGTCATTAATCAAAGATAATAAAAGCTATTATTTTCGCCGACAAGTATAATTATTCATGGGAAACTTTTAATTTCTAAAAAAGGTGAGTGTCATTCCTTTGTGTTTTTTTAAATTAATGGCACATTCTTTTTCAGCGACTTTTTCCTATATTACAGATCTAGGTTTAAGCAGACCTTTTAATTAAGTTTTGTAATAATGTCAACTCTTTGCGTAAACAATAAAATTTGAAAAATCATACATATATGATATATTTTGAAGTAATATATTTAATGGGAATATAATGGTAACATGTTCTAAATTCAACATTGTAATCTTTCCAATCTATCGTATTTTTCGTACAATCTTTTTGCCATTTTTATTATTTTGGAACCGTATAAGACGCAATAATAGCAATTCATTTTCGCATTTCTTTATCTTGAGAAATTTCTTCTATGGAATATTTGTTTAATATGAGTGTGTCTGTTTCTAATTTTATTTGGTCACGATTGTTCATTAATAAATCGATTAGACTTAGTTAAGATTGAAGTTCTTCAATATTACAGGTTGATCATGTAATGGATTAATTTGCTATAAATAGATGAAAATATTTTTAAATCGTAGATTTAGATGTAACAAAGATAAATGATAGATAAACTATATCTAGAAATGTCTATATTATGTAGTATCAGGAGAAAGAAAACAGAAGAAAAATTTCCTGATATCTTGATATAACAAATAATTTGTCGAATATGTATTCGAATAAATTTTGTTATTATTATTTTATGTCGCGTTAGCCTTTATAACTTTTACACAAGAAACTGAAAACTGATTGATTGAGAAAAAAACAACTACCCAAAAATATGTATTATTTCGTGTTCTACCATAATAATGTCTTATAAAAATCTTTTTCAATATTGGAATTAAAACAGTAATGCATTAAATCTCTGATCTTATCATGACTATAATCGCTGTGCCTAGAGATACGAATTTTATTATATCGGGAAAATTTTTATCCAGATTTTTCTTTCGACAAGGATATAATGGAAAATTTTATTTATCTTCTCCAAAAGTAAGACGTTTTATCCATTTTTGTGATAATACTGAATCTTGTGTAATTCAAATGAATAACTAATCCAACATTTAAATTAATAATTAATTCAGCGTTTTAAAGATGTGCTTATTCTTACATTATTTCATGTTCTTGACTAAAATAAGGGAGGATAATTATTTCTAAACATTAAACTTCTTTCTGAGGTATATTTATATCGCAAAGAGAACAAACTTTATTTGAATATTTGCATTTCTAATTATTTCTCCTTTAATTCTTTTCTGTATTCTTTATCATCGATTTTCTCAAGGGATTAATCCTTTATTCTCTTCTTCCATAAATATTTCCTCCTTAATTCTTTAAAAATCCTATCTCCATTAATTCTCTACTAAATATTTCTTACTTACTTTTCAAAATATTTTCCTTATTCTAATTCTTCAAATAAATAATTCTTTCCCAAATCCTCAATTTCTTTTCTCATTCTTATTCGTAGCAAAAATTTATCGCTTCATGTCTCGTCTCATCTAGCAATTTTTACATCCAATAAATACGTACCTGAAACGTAACTCAAAGTCACTTCGTTCGAGTGTACAAAAAAAGGAAAGGAAAGTTTTTCAGCTGTGAAAAAGGGATTCCAATTTTTGACCTTGGGTCAGCTATTGTAAGTATCGCGCAAATGGTGCGCGCTGATTAAAATTTGCCTCTTTGTCCGTGCACGTGTTCATAGAGGAATCTAAAAATTCTTTTTGGTTTGCATTGCTATATACCGCAGCGTGAAATCCGGCTGGTTTGATCGCCTCTCAAACGTTTTCCATTTTATCGCTTCAACAGGTAGGCCACAGCTGCAGCCATGGTTGCATTACAAACGTTTCGCTAAACCGACTGAATTAAAATCACTGCAAGGCTGTCGCACCTCTCTACACTGAAAATATATTACTCCTTTCGTGTAGTGTTCCGTGAATAGCAGTCAGTTTAGGAAGTAAAATTACAATTAGGGCGAGAAGATCGTTTGAATATGTAGATTTTGTTTAATTTAAAATGTAATTACTTGCTAAGCGAGCAATGAAAATTTGATTTACGCAATTCTATTCATTCACGTATATAATATGTAATATGTATTGATAAACAAACTTTCTTTTATTAGATGTTCATGAAGTTTGTTTCTTCTCTATTTTCCTATGATTAAATAATGTGATTTTGTTTATTAAATTTTTTAAATAATGGTTCATAATAATCTTTGATTATAAACAAGATCTATATAAACCAGATCTGTATACATAAAGATTATTGTACCGAGCTTCTGGATCTTTAGATCTTCAGATTTTGGATCTAGTTCTTTTAGACCAATTTTTCATTCGTTTGCATTGCTTTCGTATTTCGTGTATAATTTCTTCATAAAGTTTAATATTTTCATAGAATCTTCTTTCCTTATTTGTATCCATAAAATATTCTGACACAACGTATAATTGGCGAGAACTAGAATAGCATACCTGTATGGTTGCCTCACTATATCAACGACAACAACACGAAAAGCATTCTTCACAGCAGCAATTTCGTTGTAATGATGCTACTGAAGAGCAGTTGTACCTTCATCACAGATATTTATATATAGAAAATTCAAATATGCAAACAGAGATATACAAAATATCAAAAAATTACAGTATTCCTTACAATGTCTAAAGATTGAAATAGATGTCTATCCGAATTCTATTTAAATAGAATATCGTGTTGCTCTTCTACTTCTGATATCATTTAAAATTATGTGTTCCATGTTACTTACTATTGTTCTATATAGTGGTTAGAAAATCTCGTATAACACTTCTTGCAACATCTAAAAAGTGAAATAAATTTCTTAGCTACATTTCACTTAAATGTATCGTTTTCTTCTTCTAGTTGTGGCATCATTTAATATCAGATATTCTATGCTACGTATGGTTATTCTTCTTAAGGAATATATATCGCCTTAAAAGGAAATTTCTATTTAGATTTGTATTTAATTAAGGTTCATAAAAATATTTACGCAGCCTAGCTATAATTTTTATTAATTTTATAAATTCAAGTTCCTTCGAGAAACAATGTATGGATGTTTGGAAGGCAAACGACTAGAGTCAATCTAATACTTTTGTCTGTCACCTCGAATTATCGTCGTTTAAACATTCGTCGTGCTGAGCATTGAGGTTTCTTCATCACGCACGAAGGGGAGCGAGTTTAATCCAACAAAGTTACGAGACGCTTAATTGATATTACAACAGACGAAATTACAAGAGCTGTAGGATGAGTGACTGGAGTGAATCGCGCGATATTAACCGGGTTAACCGGGGTTCGTTCGATCCTTTGGACAAGAATCGATGGTAAAGTTCGAACGGCTGTAAATTCTCGTCGGTCTGGCGAACCGACGTAATTGCTTTCTAGAGATGGCTCGCGATAACAATGTCGATTAAGTGCTCCAAATTAATGGAAGATTAAATCGTTCACACGTATTCCATGGCAAATGATAAAAATTTTTAGACGTTACGAAGATATGTTGGTCTAGACGACAGCTGTCTCGTTTTGAAAGATATACATGAAGGTTTTTGACAAATTGAAAGTAACGTGTTAATGTGTATAAAATTGCATCACTGCCACAGTTTTTGCTTTTGTGAATATATATTTTTAATACAAATTCGACGATGCATTATTATATTCGTCGTTGATTGAATTTTCATTATCCACACTGTCGGCCATAAGCATCAGCATGCATATACTTGTTACATTTATTGAAAATTCTTGAAAATTTTGTTTCATATAATGTTCTATTACAAGGTACATATAGTGAGAACTTATAGTGAGGACTTATAATAAAATAACCAGAAACTAACAATAATAAACGGCGAATTAAGTAAATATTCGGTATTAATATAATAGAAAACAGATTCGGCATAATGGTTCGTTATTATGACGTCCGCCTCGATTACACGATTTCCGTGCCGATTTATTTGGCCGGGTCGCGGACATTTGTGAAATAAACGGTGGTTTAAGGTTCACCGATGGCCAGGGACGCGCGGCGATCTTTGGAGGATAGCCAAGCGTGGAAAAGAACGCGTTTAGTAGGTTCGCCGGTGAAAAACGTCGCTCAATCCGACCAATCGTGCAGATTAATCTACCACTGATTACTGTTTATCGTATTTGCTCCGTCCATCGATAACCAAACAGTGCTTGACATTTAATTAACGTTCATTTTGAGGCCTCTATAGTTGTGATTGCTGAATTATGGAGGAAATTTTGCAGGACGACAGTTTAAACTGAGAAGTAATTCAGATGGAAAGCGAGGATGTTTTAATTAATTCTGTCTTAAATACAGTCGTCGAATTTTTATATCCCGATCTCGTCCTTCTTTCAGGAAGTGGGAGAACTATTAATGTTGTAAAAGAAAGATTTTCGTATTCCATGGAAACGAGAAAACATATTAATAATAATTGTTTAAATTTAAGGAATTTCTTCAATGAGAAAAATCGAAAATAACTCAAAGTACAGGTAAGTAATATTAACTTTGCATATTTTTAAATATTCCATTAACAAGTATTAGTTTTTTAGGTGTTAACTATTTTCGTGCTGAATATGTGCAGTGTACATTTGGAGCAATAAGATTTTTAGAATTATTTAGATGTCCAGTATTGAACAAGAATAAAGATGTTCAAGTTTTCTTTATGAATTTCCTGTGTGTTTACATATTATTTTTTTAAATCGCTGACACTATTAATTTCTTTACTTATTTTATTATAATTCCGTAACAAAATCAAGTAAGAATTAAAAAATTTTGCAACGTTGAGATTCTGGAATACTAATATATTTTACTATATTTCTGTCGTCGTTTTAATAACCTTACAGAAGTGCTAGGTCATATAAAGAACGTAAAAAATACAAATCATTGTTGAAGTTTAATGATCGAGATTATACGTATAAAAAGTTTATGGGTAAATGCATTAATGGGATCGTCTAACGCAAACATTGTTGAAGTTTTCAAGTAGAAATTGTGCTCGGTATCCTGTACAGTATAAAAAATTGATACAGGATCACTTTTGAGCAGGAAGAACTCTTGACTGTGATAGGATATCCGGTGGTATTAGCTTGGCACGCTTGAAACTCGTATTTCAGTAAAATCGCAGTGAATTTTTCCACGTTGCACGTTCTAAAAAGTAAACGGAGGCATTAATATTTACGGGAAGTGGTACGATGCCCAGCAGTTTATTAATCTAGTCGCGAAACTATTTGTTATTTTTCTGAAACAACCCAGTTTCTTTATCGTGTTATTTAAAAAAAATGAAATCATCAATTTCATACATACAGAGAGAGAGAGAGAGAGAGAGGAGAGAGAGAGAGAGAGAGGGGAGAGAGAGAGAGAGAGAGAGAGAGAAATACTTTACAAACACATTGTACTTTTCGAAAATTAGCACTGTATTGAGATACGACATAATTCGGAAAGTTCGAACAGTGAAATGAATCTAGAAAAAAGTTCTTAAGAAAATTGAGCTGGCTAATAGAAGCTAAAAGAAGAATGCGAATACGAGTACTTAGGTATTGCTAGATTGTGAATTATACGGTCGCTCGTTAAATTGCTTGACCAACAAGGTTTTTTGTTATACCTCGTGATGGAACTTCATACAGTAGACTTCTGGAATATATAAACTACACCCGACATACTACAACATAGAAGGAAACGAGACTTCTATTGTAGTTTGGTAATAGTATCAAATTTATCGAGGGAAGATAAAGTGAACTCCAATGCTATCTAAAATATTGCGGGAATAGATGGGATTAGTAGTTTCACGAAATTAATTCGGACAAATAATTGAGAGATACGAATTCAATTAGTTAGTTTATTATTAGTTAATTATTTAAATTATTTACTTTTATGTATAGGTAATAAGTGTAATTAATTAATTGATTAAATAATCAATGAATAATCTTTGGAAGATAATAACATATCGATAAACCATAGACGTACATGTACAGTCTTTATTATTATTAGACGTTTTTTATACAGTTTTAATTCTTATCTAGGAATAAGATGAAACAAGAGAAAACGTAGTTCTAATGCTAGTGATCCGATTCTTTGAAGTCATCATGTTAACGTATAATATGGTAAAGAGGTGAAATTAATATTCTTTTAATTAATGATGATTTTCTGTCATAACAATTTTCATCGACATACGTAGCTCGCAAGTATTTAGTATAATACTTCATTTTTTTGTTATTTTCCACCTTTTCGATAAATTAGATTCTACAGCGTTGCGCGTTGTTACACGTATGTTAGCTACATTGACCAGTCACACCAATATAATAATTTCTCAGATTCTTCGGCTAATCATTTTATGCATGCAAACTACATTCTTTCGTCTGGCATTCGCTGTCTCAACATCTAACGAGAGAACTATCTAGGAGCTAAAAAATTCCAGTCTTCTTTGTAACTTGACATAAAAATGTATAAAAATTCGAAGTATCATATAGCTTCCTTGTAGCTATTATTTACTTCTGAAATTCCGATAAATATGTACAATTCTCCTTAGTATTTCTGAAATGAATAATTCTTCCACATATATCCGACAAAACAATGCCCGAAGTTATCACAGATCGATTAAACGTTTTGCAATTACGGACGAAATGATTTTCCATTCTCGCATTTTATGTTTCATAACGTTCGGCAAAAGTTGTAATACAGCTCTATAAGCTGTTAGACGTAATTAAAATTCCAATTCATTCTCAGCTCATCTCGATGAACGTAGTATTAAAACGCACGTGCGAGTTTAAAATACACGCGTTAGATGTAAGATTGCATTAAGAGAACAACAACAAGCGGATAAGGAAGACAAACGCAGGATTAAAGTGACAGACATCCCAACAGTTCGGTACTATCAGAGGACCTTGCTAGTTTCTAGAAAGATACTCGGCCACATTAATTTCCACGTGAACATTAATTTCGGCGAACGCGGCGATACTTCTTCGCCTAGAGGCATCCAGTTTCAAATGCTGATGGCATAATGGGTGTCCAGCTTTAAAAGGCACTTAGTTTTACAAATTACGAGGCGACGGGGCTAAATTGACGGGGGAAATTGTGCAGCGCTGGAAGCGCATAATTCGAAGTTAATCTTGTTTCCAAGGGAATGCATTAAAAGTCTCTTAATCTCAGTTAATTAGAAATGCTCGAAGTAACTGCGAGATCCTATTCCACGGGCAGGTGACCATTGTTCACACGGTGATACGCGTTACGTTTAATATTGGAATTATTAGATACACCAAAATGTAGTCAGATTTTTTATTTTTGCAATTATTTAAAATTTGTGAAATTAGATACTTAGACATGTCTATTATCCTTCCAGAAGAATAATTGCAAGGTAATTTCATTTTGCGATTTTTAACAGCATCATTTACACATAAAATGATCTCCTTGTTTCGATCACTATAATGATAAATAAACGACAAACAGCTATACAAAAATATAATTTATCTATTTAATTTAAATTCCAAGCAGGGTCTAAATGATATTATTTGGAACACTTCATTAAGAAGAATTAGGTATGCCAATATTAACTTTGATTGAGACAAAATCATAGTTGTCTTTGAAAGTTGTGTCTTTGTTTCTTGATATCCGATTTTTTTTTTAACATTTGTGAATTTGTCTTGTAAAAGATCACGTCTAGTTTTGTATAAAAAGTACAATCTCTTTTGTAAGTTCAAAACGTGAAACTATCTTGCGAAGAGAGTTGAAGCGTGGTTAACGCGTTGATGGATGAGAACTAAAAGAATCTTTCGAAAAATTTCTTAGAATCTCATTGTGAAAAGTTTGCAACATTAGTTGGATGGATATTCTTGTGAAAAAGAAGGAATAATTTCTTGTGGTTATACAAATAAGAAATCGAATTTATAATGTTCGATAAAGGTGTATAAATGTAAGCATTTTCGACAAAAAAGAGCTTACTTAAAATGAGGAAATGTGAAATGTGAGGAAATGTCGAGGTTGAATGATATTTATATGGCCATAAGGAATATTGATTAAAAATAGCGAATAATAGAAAATTTGCTAAAAATGGATAGGTATCAAATGAGAAATCTTTTCTTAAAGCTCAATTTGTATTTTGTTGAAATACCATAAAGGTCATGCTATATTGCGATATGCAATTACAAAATATTTTTAATTCTCCTTTGCTCAATCAAATTCTAAAACGTGAGATTCTATGTGGGAAATTATGTAATCTGTCGAACAACATTATTAATAATAGCTTCGTTTCAACCACATAAATCCAAAGTAAAATACGGATTGGTTGTACAATTTTATATTTTCACTGTAAACATGTGTTTCATTTATTTTCACGTTAATGGTTACGGTTTATTTAATTAAAAAAAGTATAACAAGTGTAATTATACGTATACACGGGCACGCAGACAGTATTTACCTACATTTTCTCTTCGTTCTCACGATGTACATAATTAAAACAATACCTACTAGTACACAATTAACTGTACCACTAATTTTACGACCAAAGACACAAGCGAGTCTAATGGTTTTCTTAATCTTTCCACTCGTAAATGCACTACGGTGAGTAGATATCATTTATCTCACGGTGCATCCACCCAATTCCCATTTTTCCCTCCCATTTATCTTCCAAGTATTTGCTGGTGCAGAAAAGTAGCTCTAGATTCTCTGAATTTCGAAAATAAAATATATAGGGTAATGGTAATTATTACCAGGTGACGGTGAAATTATCGAACTCGAAGCGAAAGTCGCTTTCCCATTTTCGAGTCTCATTTTCATTTCCCCCGATTACGAGTTGTTTCGTCCAGAAATTAAAAGTTCCCAAGTTCTTCGAATTTACGCCATTTATGACCTTTTTTATAGTACATTGAGCTTAAGTGTTAATTGCTGATACAATTTTACGAAACAGAGCGACAGATGTACCATGCAATAAACATCCTGAAAGCTTAAAATCTCAAATAAATTTTAATATTCTTCCAAATATGTTATCTGGTAAACGTTACGAAAGTTTCAAATCTAAAAGAAATTTTACTTTCTTCGATCGAATAACAAGCATTTTCTTTAACTGAAAAATGAATAACACAAATCGTCTCGCTTGTCAGATAGGAATATTCGGCTGCGGTGAATCGTTGATTGATACATGGAAAACGATCGACGCCGTTTTTCGCCCTCGGGAACCACTTTGGTAGGCTCGAGATTTCCGACAGGAACTTCCGAGATATGCCTCTGTTCGAGAGTCCCGTTGCGCGCGACGGCAGCTGGGGATCGAGCTTGATGGATTGCTGGGGTTACTTTTAACGCCAGGCATTATCATAATAGAAAGATTCTTTGATGTGTGGATAAAATTATGACAAATTCGAGCGTCGCGCGTGCGATTGATGAATGAACTTTTGATATATTGAAAGGGATTTCGTAATCTTATAAATGAGGATTCGCTTATCTTGTACACAATTGAAATTGAATATATTTTTCGATGAAGAGGAAACAATTGACAAGCCATAGGTTGCAAATTATAAATTTCATCACAATTTTACAGTTTTACATTCAATGGAATAATCAGATAACTTGTGTAGTATAATAACGTAATTATTGGAGATTTTAGATCTTAAAGTTGGATTTTTTTAAGGAGAATTTTTAATGTTGACGTACTGTCTGCTATATCGTTATATCAAGTTGTTTATTGTTAATTAATAATTATAGCAAATAATTTAAATTCTTGTTTTCATTCCTTGACTAACATTAAATATTAAAATATTGAATAACGATGGGCAAATAATTGTAATATTGAGCAAAGAAAAGTTGTGCTTGTTATTAATGCACTCTACTAAAGAAATAAACAAATCAATATCTCAAACATACAAGGGTATAGTAATAGAAAGTAGAAATATGATGTTACTCTTAACAGCCAACAATGATATAAGACAGTACTAAAACAGTCTTGACGTCATAAACATCTGTTACACTCGTGCAGGGTTAGTATATCTTTAACGTGTGAGGATACAATAGAAGTCTGTGTAACATAGAAAAGAATAGATATCTTTTCGGATAAACTTTTCTTGTTATATATATATATATATGTGATAATACTCAATCATAAGGGTATAAAATAATAATACAATAATACATAATAACACAGTATAAATAAATATGTGGCTTTGAATATTCACACGACTCGCAATGATATACTGCAACCTAAATCGGCATTATGAGAAGATAAAATAAATACATAAAAAAATCTTTCCAACGAATAAATACATATTTTCCACTATTATCCGGATTATCAGCAATATATCTATATTCAAGTTGCAGATTCCAAATATGTGTCTGGACAAAATATGCCATTTGATACAAATTCAACGTTTACCATTGCTTTTATTTTCTAGTTAGTTTATGAATCTACTATTTCAAGTACAGTATACGCCGCTTATCAAACATTTGGTCTCGCTCTACACTTCATTACTACATAAATCTTTTTAAAGATCAGTTCAAAATTTCTTAGGAACCTCCTCTCTGTAAAATTTCATCAAAGAAAAGGATATTATCATTTCTATTTGTAGTGTTAATTTTAAATTAATAATAAAATTAACACTGAAAGTAAAATGTAATTCCAAATGTATTAGCATTGCATAATGTTTTTTTTGCATAATTTCTCTTACAAAATACATGATTACAGTGGTTAATTTTTCAGAAATTGAACGGTTCTTGATGTTTAGTCAGAGTTCATCAGTTTATCTTCTGTGTGACTCAAATTTGTAACAAATAAATGTCCTAATACTTGTGGCTGGCAGTGTACTTTTACCATTAAACACGAACACTCTATCATTATTGCATCATTATATCTTATGGTCATAAAATGAATATATGGAACAGTATTTCCACATAACAATATCTTGACGCTCGAAGGCGCCGTGTCTTTCGACATCGAATTCACGATGTTGCAACACATTGGTTCAGCTAGGGCGAAATAAGAACGTACTCGCGTACATACTCGGCACTCGGCGATGGCAGTTGACATGTGGTAACAGCTGTGGCGCTGATAAAAAGCGTCAGAGGCACTTAGATTCCACAGATACAGACCGGTATAACGCAAGAGAGATGAAGACGCTCAGAAAGATAAAATGGAAAGAATGGCTGTTCGATATCGACTTCACATAATAAAACGATGGCTAACGTTGATCGTGAAAGTGGACAAATTGGAAAATGGAATTGGAGCTGCGACTCCAGTATTGGAAACCATTGATAAAGTGTCTTAGACTGGGGAGTAATAAAGTTCTACTGGATAGAAAACGTCGTTGGCACCAAAATGACAACAAACATCTACCTGGTGAAATTCAAAGCGGAAATTAGTTCCTCTGGCGTTACTGCGTACTAGTTCAAGATTCAGCTTTCCCTACGCTTTGAAGCTTCAATCGCCTTCTAATCCGAACTCGTCGCCAATCGATGTCGAGATCGTAAGTTCCAGAATTGGGAACACTTTGCCACTGCCTTTACAACAGGGCAGTATTTGTACTTTATATTCTGGTAGAAGGATTACCAAGGATGGAAGTTTTTATTGCGCACCAAAGCGATAAAGCTACACGTTAATGAAATAGCATACAAAAGCGTGTATTCTGAGAAATCTAAATAGGAACCATATAGCGAAGACACGTTTAAAATTATGTAATTCTACTATTATTATTACTATTACTACTATGTATATAAAACTGGACAATTATTTTTTCGTTCGAAGTACATTGCCGGTCACGAGCATAAGAACATTTACTAGTATTTAATACAAATTGAATGTTTCTTGCTACTTTTATTTTCTACTTACTTTATTATAAACCTGTTATTTGCGTCATACGAGACTTGTAAATTATGTCGGGTACTGAATTAAATAAATCTGTTACGTCATATGTGACATATAACGTAGTTTGCTAAACAAAGTAAAATATATTAGTTTTCCAATAAAAATAAGGAGTAGGTTATTTTCCTCGTGAATCTCCTTCTTTTTGAGATACAAGA
Source organism: Bombus flavifrons (assembly GCF_040668555.2). NCBI lineage: Eukaryota > Metazoa > Arthropoda > Insecta > Hymenoptera > Apidae > Bombus > Bombus flavifrons. The sequence continues at coordinate 1,116,698 of NC_138443.1, forward strand.
TTCAATTTTGTGTTTTTTCTTTTAGTAGAAATCGTGTTAAACAACGATAATAGTGCTCGGAAGTACGAAGACATTTATTTATCAAACTAAATAGCTTTATTCCGTTTATTTTGTCATATTTCAAAGTACTTTATCTATCGTTTTACTTAAACGTACTTACTCTAATACTTCTTGGACACCTTTAATCTTAAACGTAAATCAGAGAAGTTTGCCGTAACTCTGAATTCTCGCACGTTAGTCGAATAACAAACAATTTGTAGCTGGTATTCAATAGATTTCTCCGTAATTCACGATTTATCTTGGTCGAAAGTAATAGACGGTGTTCTACAAACTTTTTTCTCTGTTTTCTTTTTTCCTCCGAGTATTCACATGTATTCGTACGAACGAAAGTTTAGTGAAGCTCGCGTCGGTTGAAAGTTCCGAAACATTCTCAGCGTGGTGGAGAACTTTGTTAGTCGAAATTTACCAGGGGTCCAGCGTATCCCCATAAATGGCCACGTACAGCTTTAATGTCATGGTAACATTTTCACTGGCTCGTTCTAAAATTACACGTACCGAGATACAGCGAACTTGCTCGAGATAATCGGGCGAGGGATGGTACCCTCACGATTTTACGTCGAAGATCCTGCGCTTGAAGTACGTGGTAACCGTCTATTAATACAGACACTTACACTTGTATTGCGGATGGAAGATAAATGTACAGCTATAAAATCTGACTATAAAAAAGAGTGTGAAAATTTTTATTATCTTAACTAAAGGAATAAAATCCAACTAAAGATTTGCATCACCCAGTAAATATTATAACAAATAATTTACTTCTGCATATTACGTATGTCCTGTATATTTCTGCGCTCGTTAATTTTTTATAAATTGTACGATCGATCATACATTAATCAGTGAAACTTTAATAAATTAAAAGTTATCAGTGTTACTAAATTGTCTTGTATAACCATAACAAATTTGGTAATGAAAAATGCGTATAAATTGTTATTGTTGTTCTATTATTTAAAGTTGTATCAACTTCCAACGTTATTAACGACTAGCTTCAAGCTTGCAAATTTGTCTTCTAGGTTGGCAAAATGTTGATAAAATATGCGTAGGAATAGTAAATGAGTTCTAAATTCATAGCAGGACCGCATAGGATATCGCTGTTTTGAGAGAACACCCAGCAATAATGAAGGAGTCGTTAATCCCATAGAACTGGAGGGTTCTAATGCTTTTGACCTTGATAGCTCAACTAAGTGAACAGTATGGAAAATAGGAACGGATTCGTTAAAAAATTATCAACTGAAAGAACAAAAATTGCACAAGTTTTAATTTCAGTTAAATGTTAATCATACATCGTATTTTAGCAGAAGATAGAGACACACTTTAAGATTTTTCTATTATATCTTCATTGAGATCGATAGTAATTTTAATGTTTATCATATATCGTATTTTAAAAAATATTTTTGTAAAAGACGGAAACAAACTTTAATACTTTTCTATTATATTTTCATCATATATTTTCCCATTATATTTTTCTGTCATGATACAATCCTGTTCTGAAATGTCTTCGATTTAATATATCTCTGGATTGATTTTGCTATTTACATTTAATATTTTCCCAAAATACTCATATACATTTTTCAACGCAGATAAATATAAAATTAGAGTTCCTATTAAAGTGACTAATTCTAAACGAGCTTTTCACAAACCGATCGAATCGCATGCATCACAATTCACATAGTCAAACAGCTATCATCAAACGTGCGAATCTCGCGGCCTTGTAACGAATAACAGCTTGCATCTTTTAAAATGCCTCGAAGAGAGGTTTACCGGCAAGTCTTCTCATCTCGTTAGTCAGATCCTGATTCTCCAACAGTGGTACCTTTTATTAACAACACGGAGCAGGATACTTCCTCCTTCTTGAGAATGATTTTCGCGAAGAAGCTCAGAAACGCGCCGTGGTAGCTGAGATTCGTAACCAAAAGACCTTACCGAATTCCGTTTCCCTTTTGGTCACGAAAACGGAAACCAGGAAGAGTAAATGTTGTAGTAGTATCTTCTTCTCGAGACGTTTGATCCTCTTCTATGTGACTGGCGCGAAGGATACCTTTGTGGTGGAACCTTGTGTATGGTGAAGACGTTGCGGAGATATGATAAACGTAAGTAACGATTCTGGACGTGGATAGATGGTTATAAAGTTGGTTTGAAACGCGGCAGGGTTGAAATTTGTAAAACGAGAGTGGGAAACGTTAAGTAATATGGGAGGTCGTCTTTTTGTAAAAACAACTTTAAACAAATCTAAATCCCTTGAAATATTCATGTTTTTATGTGGAATAATTTATCGCGCATAATATACGAATTTAAATAAAATGCCACATTAATATCCTCGACCGCTCCACTAACGATAGGGTAATGCAACCTGAGCATGATGCGTGTCTCACCATGTACGATTGATGAGATTTTTATTCTGATGTTGAAATAAATGCACATATGAATTCTTTATAGTTTGAAGACTGAAATGAGGTAACAACTACTAACGATTTTCACAATTTCCATAATTTCAGATTTTTCTTCTCTTTTTATAAATGTCTCGATACTTATGCATTCAAATGTGTCGCTTCTAAAAATATGTAAAATAGTGAGAAACCTGGGAACTTTTTACAATACTTTTGTTTACTTTTTACGGGTGTACAGTATACAGTAAGAGGGATAAATAGAATTATCAGTTAACAAACATATTGTAAAATAGGATTAGAGCGAAACATATACTCGCGCGCAATGCGCCAAAGGAACATGTATTTCCATAATTTTCCTTAACCTTGAATCTATCAAAATTTATTTTAATATATTAGTTATTGAGTATTAATTGTAAAAATATACGATATTTTTAAAACGATATTTTATTCACTGTTATTTTTCCGTTTCAAAAAACGAAGAATTTGTTTTCTACATTGATCCTTTAAAAATTATGTCACTTTTCGAACCTTAATTATGCCAAATTTATAAAATTTCAAAATTTTTAAATGTAGTACTTATTAGCTTATTGTGTTTGCATTTCAACAAACAGAAAATTCGCTTTTTATATCTTTTCCCCACAAATCTGTTTTACAACCACATCCTATGTAGAACGCGACGATATCTTATGTGAAAATTCTCTGAACACCTAGGAAAGTCGTTATTCTGCTTCTACAGTTGTTTCCTTGTGTTCCTTTCGATCCATCAAAGCGACTACAACTCCTACAGTTTCTTGGCGTTCGGGTTGGACCAAAGAAAATCAGAAAGAGCACTTCACTGCATCAACGCCAGCTCGTTTTTTCCTTTTACAGTCTCCGGATAAGACTGGGACACGAAGGCACAAAGGAAAGAGTCGTATGTGGACCACAGGTTCCTTTGGAAGGAACTACTAATCCAATTACAACATACTCATGATCCATTAAATAGACTACTTTGTCGACGTTGTTCGATTGTTTCAAGCTTTCCACTTTGTTTCACTTTGTTCGTTTGTTGAAATATCTTGGGAAATATTACATGTTTTCCAACAGACCCTTATAGAATTGTCGTACGAATTCTTTTTAATTTATTTTATTTCTTCGAGAGTAGAAAAATAGTTAAAATTTGTACCTGTGTAGAGATACAAATAACGGTTCAGATTATGATGAAACATAGGAAATCTCATCAATTGTTATCTTCACCGATATAAAACAACTGATTTCAAGAGTTTACTTTGAAATACACGTTTTACAAACATTATATTTCCTACAAATTGCAAACTTTTTAACCAGTTAACTGCGAAATTTAGTTTTAGAAATCTCATGAAGTTAGGCCGTGGAGTGCGTAAATAAATATAAACGACAACGCGTATACCCGTCACGCGTATACTCGTCACGCGCAGTGAACTGTTTAAGTCAGAAAGCCTGTTTTCATACGCGAATCAACCTAAAAAATTGTTAAAGCCGAAATGGACAAATTACATGGCGAATTAATCCAAATGGCTTGACCCAAATATCTCAATGATCCAACTGACTCTACCGTATCTGTCTTGACGACTGAAGTACGTTTCAATTACATATCCACGATCAGGCCAAAATCTTCAAACAACATTCTAAATGTAGAATCAAAATCCAACTATAGAATTTTCCGAGCATACTAATTTAACCTACTCACAACATAGAATATTTCGAAAATACCATCATTTTCAAACCAATTATTAATACTTAATTAAGATACTGCTCCAACGTTGTACACGAATGCCCCGTTTTGATCATGATGAGTTTTCCCTGTGTACAATAACGTAGAAGTAATTCTTGGCTCCTAGGGATAGCCATAACAGGATTGTAATCTGGCCCGTGCAATCTCGATGCTCGTTTAAACATATCGAAATCTCGTTAACTATAAATCACAGGGTGGCATGGACGAGGCAAGGCCGTGTATCTCAAAGCCAGTCATTATTTATTCAACGTTTATTCAACGTCGCTTTCGGAACTACGAACCACACTCCTAGATACCAGACATCCGGAATTTCCGACAGTTTCTCCGATCTTCCTCTCTCTCCCTCTCTCTCTCTCTCTCTCTCTCTCTCTCTCTGAAGACGTTAAACTGCTATCGAACAACGGGGCTACTGCCTCTTTGGAGATTCGCTAGGTCGATTTCTCTCAGGGTAATCACGAGTCTCTCCGGGCTTATTGTATTCTTTCAGTGTCCACGGATCGTAAAAGGACAAGATGAAGGTTTCAGTATTGTACGCGATGCAAGATTTACTTTTATAGCTAGTATATTGTGCTGTAATGTTAGGAGGTTAATAAGGACGTAGTGAATTAAGAATTTGTTTTCACTTTTACGATCGTGTAGCTGATTTCGCGGTTAACTTGCGTCAAAATTAAACGATGTTGTATTAAACTTTTCCTTGAGTAAAGCAAGGATGACGGGAGTTGATTCACCATTGTGAAAACTTTTACAAGAAGTCTTGTTACGATAATATTTCGTGGATATAGTTACGAGTGCGTAATTCTTGAAATTATATTTTATTTAGAATTATGCTTTGTATCAAGTTTCAAAGCGTTGCTTTGTTGTTGTGTAGAGACTTTATATAACGCGAAATATATTAAAAACATGAGGGTAGTTGCTGAATAAGAAGCGCGCTATAACGAGAATAACTTACTTTAAGTAAAACGTAAATGTGGAAGAATGTAAATGAATATGTAATGTATAGAGGAAAACAGTGGTTACAAAGAGATGTAGAAAATAAAAAAAAAAATTAAACTGGTCTTCTCAAAGTAAGAAATAAGCTGTAAAGTAGCTTAGTAGTTTGAGAGAAGAAAACAGTATCTAATTCTTATTTTCGTTCTTGTGTAAAAGATAACAGAGAAATACATATTATCATTGTATATTATATTTTTCTCTCTTTACAGCATATAATAACCGCTTAGAATCTAGCAAGCGAAGGCTGTCCTAGTTTAATAAATAGAACGGAACATATCCAGGTCACTAATTTGGCTAAAATTACATATGTAGCATACATACCATGTAGAACAACGTTCTAAACGCATAACGTGCTTTACTCAAAATTTTCCGGGAAAATCCTGTTTAAACTTTAGTTGCCTGCACGGACGCAATGTAGGACAGCGAAACTGAAAGAGTTTTTAATTGAATCGTAACACATTAGGAAATGGCCTATCCAAGAACACGTATGTATTTATATATGTTGGAATACAACGATATTAATCGCGTACAGATGAGGTGATCGATCGATCGGATTATTCCCTTCGTTGCCCAGCGCTATCCCCACTAGCGTGCGTTCGTTAGATGTACCGCGGCTGCTAGCGCGTGCATGCTCTTCCGAGAATTCGGCGGAAGAAGTATAAGGATATGGACGGAACATTCGGCACGTCGGTGTCGCGCTTTGATGGCATAGCGCTTTGCATCGCGAAGCTGCTGGAAGGTTCCGTGACACGTGCCGCCACAAAGACATCCACATAGGTCACACTCATTACTGTATAGAGAGTGGGGATTCAAAATCTTTTCAAGGGCCATGGATCACTTAGTCAGTCTGAGAATAACTAGCCAACTGTCAACATTCATAACGTTTACTTGTATTTTACTATAACTTTGTTTAATAAAAATCATATAATATTGTTTCAATACACACATTGTGTCTTCCACAGTTTATTAATCTTAATTTCAAGATTAAATTCTAACAATATAGAACAGCATGGACGTTTAAGGGCAAGGAGTACGTGATAAGAGAGTTTTTAGTAAGATCTTAATCCTCTTGCTACCGTTACAGTTAGTAGAAAATTTCATACTCCCGTACGCGAGATTTGTCAAGCTATTTTGTACGAGAACATAAATTATTAAACAGTTTTGACGCTATTTACTACAGATCATAGTTTATCAACAATCGTTTTAATACATAACACTCGTAATATTTTTAAACCATTCATTAAATGTTCCGAAATAAATTAAAATTCATAGAATCGTAATTCTTAAAAAGAATATATTACTTGTTTATATCTACACAATAGTTTAATATATAAGCATTTTTACTTCTTTCTAAAACACCTTGCAATACATAAATTATCAACTTTTCTCAATTTTGGTGATTATATGTTGAATCTTATATTGTACACAATAGAGATAATCGTTGCAATATATCTATTTCCCTGACAGACATTTTCTAACAATAAGATAACAATTTATTCTCCTCTATGAAACGAGATGTCGTGCAACGGAAAAACCTCACGATATTTCACCGAACTACATTTTCACATTGGTGAAGTGCAGTTTTGCGAATGGCACTGAGAACCAAGCAGCATTTTTGTGCTTGAGTTTGGTGCTTTCATCAATCATAGATCAGGGAGAGAGACGATTGACGAGGTTGACAATGAGGTGGCGATCCTCCGCTCGAATATGTCGGCTATCTTTATCTTTGGCCATCAATCATGCGGTTCGGATTAATGGCAGCTATGAAGCAGCGATTTTTAAGATTACAAGGCCGACAAATATTTTTTGCATTCTAGGTATTGTCTTTCCTTGGACGAAGATTAAGTCGAAATTTGTATAAGGCCACGGAGGTAAATGACGAATGTCTGTACGATGTTCTGGTTTTTAATTGATGGAAATAATTTATAAATTTATTATCAAACATTCTCAAATACATCCAATCCAATTCTACTTAAATATCTATGTGTCTTAAATATGCTATAAAATTTCCATCCAAGCCTACTTTGTTGACAAAAATTCGAAATCGACTGAATAATTTCCAGAAGCTTCATTCGTATTCCATTTGAACAGCTGCGATTAAATTTATTTTAGCTGAAAAAACTCATGCCAAAGAGCAAATAATGATCGATGCGTTATCTTTGGGTCTGCAGACTTCGGGTCTGCGGACTTCGGGTCTGCAAACATTTCCGTAACAATGTTAGCCGACGTTTTCCTCGAAACGTTTCTCTCTTTCTCGCGAAACAAAAGATCCATTTCGTCGGCTGTTGAACTTTCTTGCTCATAAAGGTGCCGATGCTTCGGGAGTAAATAGCAAAAGGAAATGGAAGTTTTAAGATCGTTTCGGCAGCAATTCACGGGCGAGGGTCTGTTTCGCGCGAAAACACTTATCTAAAACTTTATAGAAGAGGTTTTCATCCTTGAGAGGTATTTTAGAAAGTTAGCTTGATTTATCGTGCTTTGACTGGATTATCCATAGAAAATGTAACCTCGAAACTATAATTGGAGTTGCGAGAACTTTCATTGTAGTTGTGGACAACAATTCTCGTGTTTTGATTTAATGAAAATTGCCTGTTTGCATATTACGCGGAAGAGAATTTAATGTGATTTATTATGAATGATTGCGTGAATTTCGAGTACAGCAAGATCTCGGTTATGTGAACTAATGACACACGCTATTCGGATAGTTGAATAACTTCGTTTTCAAGTTAAATTTTGAATATGAGAGAAAGAGAGAGAGAAAGAATATGTTTGAGTATAAGAGAAGATTATCTATCAGGAACTATTTTGTACATAATGTGCAACTTGTTCAATTTTCTTCAATATTTCGTTCTTTTATCGTTGAACGTGCAGAGTACTCGACTTCAAGCTACTCGTTACTTAAAACACCATTTTATATATTGAAGTGAGAAATCCTCACTTACCGAAATTAGCTCGTTTCGCTTTCAATCGCACCTTCGCGAAGCTTCGTACAGTACTAAGAATTGTAAAAATGTAGCTTTGTATCCACTTGAATTAATTTAGTCCTGCGCAGCAAGTAATGCATGAAGTTGAATATACAAACAGAATACCAAGAGTTTGTTGACTATGACATTTATTAAGAATATCTATTTACGAAGCGCATATAATTGATTTGTTGTAAAAAAGATAGTGCGCGATCAGTGTATCATGTTCTATGAAAAAAAATTTGTTTCCAGTCCCGTGAGCTCCTTGTTGTTGCTCATTATGTATCAGGATGAGGTTTATAACGGTTTTAGACTTGTTTTGAAGTGCAAGATGCGTTTCGAAGATCGGTGACCGAATTTTCTAAGCTATTCCACTCCACGACGTTGGAATTATTTCAAGTTTAGGACTTCAAAACTATCGAACTATCACGATTCTGCGAACTTTTGAATTTAATGTTCGTTTTTCCGATTTCATTGAAATTTCCGCCGTTCACGAACGTTTAAACTGAAGTTTGTCAAAGTTATGTTACCGATAAACCATGCGTTATTGTTGAATTATGCGGCTTTTGGAAATTATCTTCGTGCTGTTAAATGTTCAGAATGGGGTGGAAGTTGAAACTTAATAATTCTCAAGCACTTGCAGCAAGTGAATCTTTATCAAACTACGTAATAAATATTTCGTTAATTATCTTTTGTGTTTTTTAATGAATTTCATTAATTTCTAATAAATGTTTATATGCCAGCGTATGTTATAATTAATTCGAACAATTGGGGTGTCACTATACTACAAATTTTACATATTTAAAACATTGTTAATACCACTATATATAGTATAATTATTAGACCGCGGGTGATTGTTTTACGAATAAGAAGAACTTCTTCATTATCTAAATTTCGAGAATAAGAAAAAAATTGGAATTTCAATGCGTTTTAGGCGGAATGACAGAACTTCTTATAGACTGTAATGTATGCACCGTAATGTACATTCCAATGATACAGCATGTTACAGTCAGAGATGGATTAAAGGTTGGGTGACGCTGTGTAAAGTAACAAAGATGCAAATGGACGTGAACGCATTCATTGAACAAATGGAAGGTGCATACGAGACACACATTAATGGTAATGCATATTTGATGCATGTTAGAAGTAATAACGTTTAATTAAACAAATTTTTACTCAATCATTCTGTTATTCATTCGATGGCTCACCTTTTGTGTAAACATTTAAATTCTCCAATATTAATTATTAACCATTGCCTATTGTTTTCTGTTATCATATTTCCACTTCATTTAAATACGTCATTTCATCCGCGTTTCCATAATTCAAGAACAACAACAACGCGAAAGAATGAAACGGGAAAGCAGCGCATATTTTCGCATAAGAAGCAGTCGTTGAGTTCTTACGAGGACTTTTGTTCACAGTTATTCGTTTGCTAAAAATTCCTTGGGGTTGGCAATCCGCGTCTCAGACTCACGAAAACTTCTCATGTAAACCATAACGGCAGACTTTGGGGCTGAGATACGCTAGGGTCCAGCTAGTTGCGGGGGTAGAAATTTACGAGGAAGTAGGTTATTGCGGCGTGAAGTATGGCGAAGGTACGTTACGTTAAAACAAATTGCTACCCTTTTTTTCTACCAACGCATCTTGCCGCGTAAGTTAAGATCCATTTTCCTCCTGTCCTCGGTTAGCTGACGCGAAAAACAACAAATGAAACAAAAAGTTTCCAGTTGACGCGTGACCTTCGCCCCTCGCTATTCTCACGGTAGATTTCCGCCTTATAGACGTTGTTCAGCATTGTCAAGGTTAAGACTTCGCACAACAAATTTTACAGCTGCACAGCAGATTTCTTTTTCCAACCAAATCTTTAAACTAACATGCACTGGTAACCAAAACTTTGCGTTACGTACTCTATATATGTATTATTCAATCTCTATGTATTCTGTAGAACCCAAAGAATTTAGAAAACATCAGTTTAGAATCCTAACATATTTTAGGAAACTTTGGTGGCAAATTCTATCGAAAAAGAGAATATTATTATTATTATTATGACTGTTTGTAATATCAGTTTCGAGCTTTAATAATAAAATTAGCAGGTGATTCAATACAGATACAATTGGAAAAGCGAGTACAAAGTTTGGGGTAAATTTTTGTAAGCATTTATGAAATACATAATTCAAAAGAAACAAGAAACTTGTAATTCACAGGAAAAATATTCTCCTTTTAATCCGCTATAATATTCTTCCATTGTAATCGTATGTTCTTTTAAATTTAATTTTATATTCTCCTAATTAGCCCTGTATTCCCTTAAATTTTATGATTGATAATTCTTCTTTGACAATTCTTTCTAAGGTTTTTACAAAGTTAAAGGTTTATATCAAAATTTAATTTCATGTGCGAAATTAATACATAGATTTTGAGTCGATAATGTATTGTCAATATCGATACTTGTACAATCACTTTTCTAAAATGATTATCGTCATTAATTTTTATTAAAGTAATTTAAATAGGAACCGGAAGAATATGAAAAAACTCGCAAATAAAGCTGTGCGCTTTATATTTAAACGATTTATTTTATACATAAATTATTAACTATCTGTCCATTGGTCCATATTATTGAAAATTGAAATTGAAATAAATTTCAACATATTATTTCGAAAAATTTAGTATGTCATTCGTTGTAAATTTGGTATCTTGTCTCGGAAGAATCGGGGTCGCGGAGGACGTCTCAGATGTGCAAAAACATGTTCGATGATGTTTCATCAGTCAACGAAAGACTGATTCTGATGTAGAAGCCTTCAACGTGAATAAACAGTAAGGGGTTTTGGATGAAACATTGGAAATCCAGCTTGTACCGAAGGTTAGATTCGCAGCTTCCCGAAAATAGATTTGAATTAAGCGTACACGAGAACAAATGGATCTCACAGAACCGAGCGTGATTTATCGCTGGCTTAAAGCTCAGTTTGCATGTGCATTCTTGCATGTGCCCTGTTCGATAACTGATAAAATTATATGGTGATAAGGAACGCAATTTACTTGTAGATAGGAACGAATTTAACAGAGAATATAATACATGTTTTCATTTATATTCACTTTATTCATAATGGCACAATACCGCTGAAAATTTAGATCTTAATTTAATTCCAAAGAAGGGTTGATGTAATTTACAGTAATTTTCGAATGAAAGTTCCAGCAACTTTTATAAAATAATTTCTTCCGCTGAAACTTTTTTTTATAAACATATAAATGAAGCGAAAACAAAACACATTTGTACGAAGCAATTGAAACCAATATTAAAAACATGAAACGTATAAATTCACCGATTGTTATGCTCTTAATTAATTACAATATTATTATCTAAAATACCATCAATTACCTTTAATCAGTTGCAATATCCCTCATTAATCGCCGTCAGTCAAGCCATGATATTACATTAATTGACTCAATATTGTTTAATCGATAGAACTCTGTTTAATTCATGAAGGAGAACGGCTTGGAAGAAAATTTACGACTCTACACACGTGTCGAAGCGATGTTGCTTCGACAGAAAATTGCGAAAATCATTCTTGATAATTCACCCCTGCATAGTAATAAGATAACGTTATTCGAAGTAATCTCATGGGTCACGACGTTGGGTATGCATTAACTGTCGCGTAGTTTGCACGTAGGCGAACGCTGGCGTCGTTGCGCCCACCATCCATCGTTTTCATTGACGCGAAATGATCACGTATAGGCTGTATTTTTACCTGGAAAACGATGCACGCGTACAGTCGAAACTTTTATTCGATATTTATTCATTTAATTTCCCGATACTCTAATGACTCGTGCGAATGAAAATTCGCATAAATGACTGCACATACCGGACATGTCTATGTTAATAGAGTTGAAGCGAAACGTGTTACTGGAGAATGCAATTTGCTTTAATCGCTAGCTCTTAATAATTATTCCGTGATTATCGTGATCATTGAAAGTGTACGCGAAATTGGTTTGCTTGCTTTCGGCGGCACAATTATTGCTATAATTGAAAATAAACGCGAGATTTTTAACAGTTGTGGTCAAAGTCGTTTGCTTGCTTTCAGTAGCGCGATTGTTGCAGCGATTGAAAAATATGAGACTTCAGAAAGCTTTTGCTGAGGTCTGTTTGCACGGATAACATGATTATTTCTGCGATTAAAAGAAATTTGCAGGGATTTTTGTTGTAATTCGCTTCACCTTCTGAAGTTTCATTCGACGTTTAAATCAAGTCGATACTCTGCAAGTCAATACCTTTTCTTGTAATCGAACCGGAATAATATTAGAAGATACAAAATTTAATATCTAAATTTAATTATTCAATACTTAAATAATGAGACAACAATACTTTTGGTATTTTTTAGAATATTCGTGACAATTCATTTCGATCATTGAAATATTGTTTGATATTTTGGGTAATATTTTATGATCGTAAATTTTAAGTTTTTCTTATACGAAGAATACCTATCTCGTTCTTTATTTACAAAATGAAATTGCTCTTTATTAAATTCCGTAAAGCATCCTCGGTCTACACTTCTCTACATTATACTTGTCAGTAATTAAGGAACATTTTGACTATAACTTATATATTAAAGCTGAGAATTGAACTTATGTTGCAGTTTTTCCTTTCATTAAACATCACGATATGAAGCGCCTTGCTGTGCAAAGTAGGAGATCTTATGTTCTTCTTAAAAAATATTCTCTGCTGATAGTATTATCTATTACATAGTCATTTTTGTTTTATAAATCTGTTGATAATTTTTCTAAAACAGAAGGAACTTAGATTCATAAACCCTTGGACCGAATATGTGTTGATGAATATTCTTCGAATTTCACAAAATAAATTGTTATCCTTAACTACGTTCAACGATAATAAAACCATTAGAAACTGTGTAGAATAAAAAAATTCGCCAAAGTGAAATTCGTCTTAGTGTATATCAAATCAGTGTATAATAAAATAGAAGTGCGTGATTAGAATGAATAGGCGTTTGATTTTACTCGGAACGGCTTATACGGTCACTCATATCGCGAAATAGCGAGAGCTATACTCTCGATTTTGCAGCCACAATTCCGTTAATTAAACGTGAAAAGTTTTCAAATGAAAGGCTAGCTTTGATCCACCACAGCGGAACTATTATACCGTGATCACGAGTATATGCATGGATAAAGTTTGAACGTCGGGTGAAATTTCCACGGTAATAGAAATTCAAAAGCGGAACGCAGTTTAACACGGTACGCGGTCTGTTTGCCTATCGTTTGTTAATGCGATCCTCTTCATATTTTATATTTCATATTTTATTCGCCTGTCTTTTATCAAACTCTGATCGCTGATATATCTACAGGGAGATATAATCTGTGTAATTCTTGTTTAAAAGCGATATTGCGCTTATGCTGTATATTGTATAAGTACATTGTAATATTTAAAGATAATATTCAAATAAAATTCTTGTACCGTGTAACAATATGAAATTGTATATTGTATTTGTTATATTATAGAAATTGTACTCGGAAAACGGCGTTTGTGAACACAGAATGGTGGATAATTTGAACTAATAATCTTTCATAATATGTTACGATACTGAATTTTATATCTGCGAAAAAAACTTATTGAAGAAAGTAAAATTTCTTAGGTTCTTAACTCTTCTACTACTTCTTCTTCTCTAAGAATACATACGGGCATACGTACAAGTTTTCAATTCTAATCGCTAAAAATCTATACGAGCGACCGAAATTATGTGAGGTGGAATAATAAAAATAAAAATGAAATATATGTAAAATTTCAGAGATGCCGGAAGTGAAAGTATTAAAGCTCGAATTTACTCGGGACAAACATCGCTTTCCAAATAACCGTGCGTTTGAAAAGTAGTGAGAAACAAAAGGCATCGCGTTGTATATTTGTCGTCGTTTACCTTTGTCGTCGTCCTTATTTGACTTTTTAAAATTCAACAGGGACGAATACACATAAGAGTGCCGACACGTGTTCCTTGTCGCAGGCAATTCCCATCTTTCCATTTTCTTTTCCTCCTTTATCTCGTGCAATTGCGTTTCTCATTCTTTCCTCGTTTCTTCTTTCACCTATTCCCTATCCCATCTTCTTTTTATACTTTCTGGTGATCAATTTATTTTTTTTCTTCTAATCATCTTGTATCTTTTATCTATCATTTTACCGTCTCGTTTTTTCCTACATTTTGTTCCTCGACTTTGAATTATTTTTTATTATTTTCCACCACCATAGTTTTCATTTTTTACACCCTTATCAGTTTTTCATCTTTTGTTGTTTTCTTTTATCCGTTATACTTTGCCACTTGTGCGTTATTGTTCTCTATCTTTTCTTCATTTATATTTCTCTATTTTTCTTGGAACTTCTTCCTTCCTCTCATTCTTTTCATTCTTATTTCTTACATGTTCTGTAGTTTCAAACAACTGTTTCTATTGTAGAATAGGTTTCTCTCCTCTTTGTTTCTTTCTCAATTTTCTCTCCTTTCTTTGTATCTTTCGATTCTGTTCCCTTTATTTCTTGCTTTTCTTTCTCCGTTCAAGCTCATCAATATACGACGTAAGATATTCTGTCAGTAACAATTCTGAATCCCATATCGCCCTTATCAGCATAAATCTCATTTACCTTCTGTTATTTTACTGTCGAAAAATTTCGTATTTTCAAAACGATATCAATGTTTCGATTGTAATCGTATTTCATACTTTCTAAAAAATCATTCTCTTAATACCTGCTACTCTATAATCATTTATGAAATATCTCCTATTTTTTAATTAAACCCTTTAGTCGATTATTTACAAAGTATTTATCAAAATATTTACACAATTTTGTTACTATATCGAAAAAGCGGAAAACAATTTTACAGAAACATTAGTTTGCTCAAAGAAAGTAAACAAAAGGAAAATGGAAGAAAATAAATGTTTCATATAAAAGATACAAGTGCTTCGATTATAATAATATATATATATATATATATAATTAAATTATATAATTTAAAATACGAAGACACAAAACAAATAATAATATAAAAGTAATATAAAATATAACAAAGTACATAAGTATAAAATATAAATACAATTTTAGATATGGAGTCTAAGTAGAAAAATTGTTTACGAATTAAAAGTTACCGAATAACAAAATTTCTCACAAATGCATGAAAATAACAGCAACGTGTTTAATAATAACGCGACACCGATGAGTTACAAATATATTGTACATCATCACATCGTATCATAAACAAATATGATATAAGGAGGAAAAGAAATTTCAAAAGATAGCGACGGGGAATTCGCCTTTTCTTTCTTCCCTTTGCGTCGCACCTCATTTTCATGGCCACGAGGCCAGCTCGAGAGACAGCTGAGGAAATCGAAGGGCGAGCAACACCCTTCGTGATTCGGTATGCAAATTAATGCGCATTTAAATCGCCGCGCAAAATTACGTGCGTTAATCAGACGAAAAGTCGGCCAGCGAAATGCTTGTTAGCCGATATTGTTTCGGTGTCGTGGTAGGATTTCAGCGGAGATCACAATGGTTACGTGATTGTACGCGCCAAGGACAAGAGATACAAAGACGTACCACGGGGCTTTTATGGGGCTCGTTAAGACAGCTAGGTTGTTCGATATACTTACGTCCGATGAATTCGAATTCGATACTACTACGTCTCACGCGCTACGATCTATACTACTGGCCACTTCTCGTGGCTACAAGGACAGTCGCCGTTTTATTGCATAGTGCTGCTGAAACGTCGAACGTGGATATATTTTAAGGATGAGATAGGCGGGAGTATAAAATTCAATGTGTTCGGGATAGTTCGATTTGATCGATAGTTACACGAAGACGAGGTTTATGTATACGGACGCGGTCGATAAGGTTTGGATTGGTTTCACTTTGACTTTTATATCTCGATGGTGAATTTGTTTAAATATTACATCGTAACGTATCCGTCTTCTTTGGACAGAGCAAATGTGTTTATCTGTTTCTCTTAATTAAAGCAAATATACTTATTTGTTTTTTGTAATTAAAGTAGATATACTTATCCGTTTTCTCTGGTTAAAACAAATATACTTATGCAAGTCGAATGAAGATCTTCTCATGGATAGTTCCGAACCAGAAATAAGGAAGGAAAAGAGGTTTACGTACATTGTTATTGAATTCAGACCTTCACAATTTTCTTTCATTATTCTCAAATAATCGTATTAGCATAGTAACCTGGAAAAGTAATATTAATAAAGATTCGATCCTAATTTAACAAGGAAAGATCTCAGAATACAGAAATAATTTCGTTGTGTTTTTCAAGAATTAAACGTGAGCACCAAATTTGTAAAATAAAAGTTGCTTTTGATATCAATGTATAGAATTGATCGATATAGAAATTAGACAAGTTCTCATGTCGAAACAGAATTATTCATTTGTAATTCATCAGTAATATAATAATTCATCAGTTCATCGATAATCGGTTATTTGTCATCTTTCATATCTATCGAAACAAAACTCTGGCGATTCATCTTCTTAGATGGAAACATCATACGCTTGAAATAGTCGGAAACAGTCACAAACTGCTAGTTACATTCGACGATTCGCTAATGAATGCAAATCAAAAGCAATTAGATTCGACAGCCGCAAACGGTTTCCAATCATTCAAGATACATCGCGTTCGCTCGAACAAATTCGCACATGAATATTCAGCAATTTTTTACTGAAGAGAAGCTACGAATTCGTTTCCATTTAACTGTGAAATATTGTTTGTTAATGCAAGCCAAATCTCCTTTGATCAAGTTCCCGCAGAGAACTTAGGAACATCCCTTGTATGTGATTCTAGCTGTTCGTTCGTTTCATTCTGGCCACTTTTGATTCGCAAAGAGAGAAATATAATTTGTTGCGCAATTAGTACTAATAAACACGAATTTCCGCGAACGAATAGATAGTGAGAAATGTGGTAATAGAGTGGCGGTCAAATATTAAGCTTAACGGCGATTTACGATTCCCAAATGTTTAATAAAGTTTCATTTCGTTTTTGAATAGATAACGAATATCGTGTTGAAACCAAAACTCTTATGAACATGTATATATTTCCTATCTCAAGCAAAATCGTGCAATTTTGAGAGATTTTAATTCGTTATTAATCACTTGTATATCTTTGAGACATACAATTTTTACGTCATGTCTTTTTTCTTTTCTACAAGAGATATTAAGTAATATTATACGTCAAACTGAGACGACTATTTCGTTTCAAAAAATGACATTTCAGTTGATTAGATAAAGTTAGACTGCGAGCTTAAGATGCTATGTAGTTATAGATTATAGGGACGTTAGCTTCTTATAATGTGATTAATCAACGTGTTCGATTGACGACGATTGGTAGTCTTCTTCTCTTCAAACAGGACATCAATTTTTTACAAAAATCTACTTCGCATTTCTAGTGCATTTTTAAAGTATGATTAATCTTCAGTCGGGGAACAACGTTATAAGAAATGTATACCAAGATGTAATTAGTCTGTCGATTTAACTTTAATTAGCTAATCAAACTGAGTTTAATAAAATTAGAGCTGATACTATAATATCTCAAGAATATAGGGTTCTGAATATCTCGGGATAGAAATTTTAATGAGAATTTTCAATTTTATCTTGCTATTACAATTATCTATATTATGCAATTTTTATTTCTTTGTCATCATAATATAACATAATTTATATTATATTCGGCAACTTCGTTTTGCAACTTTCAATTTTTGTTTTAGTGTTCATATGTTCTACTCTTGTTGTCACTTTGATATCATTTAATTTAATATAGTGTAGTATCGTGGACGAAAGGCCTAAGAGATATCGGGCGAGATATCTGCCGACAGGCCCAACAATGTATCGTCGGTCCTTCAATCGAATAGTTTTGCGGAAAAGGCCTGCGTGATCTTGGCCACGAGCGGTTGCGGAACACGTGCGTAGTAGGGCTAAGACAAAAGCCAAAGGGATGCTAAGGGAGAAAGACGAATTAACAGTCAGTGTGAGTTGAGAAGCCAGAGAGTGTGAATCGAGAAGTTAGGGAGATAGTGTTGCTAGCGTTGTGGAGAGAGAGTGTGGTCCGCGTGAGAGAGAGCGTTGGATCCGTTGTGACGAGAGTTGCAAATTAACTATCTAGTTGTCTTAATTATAATACGTTATTGTGATTTAGTTCACGTTAAATAACCATCATTTCCTGTTTAACTAACATCTGTTTAGTGCATTTATTGTAAATAAACTAATTGTAGTAAGATTCTACAATAGGATAATACTTTATTTTAACTAAACCTGCTATTTGGAAATAATTTAGCATGTTGTATTCCCGAATCTAGCTAATGCAATAGAGAAGCGTCTTCAAAGAGAAATAAATGTCAGGAAATCCTCATCTGTTTTGCTTTCCAATCTACATTTTTATTCATATGCAAATGTAACACTTCGCACGTCAACGTTCTCATGTTAAATGACTAAGAAAGGAGAATTTCATATAAATTTGCACATTTCCTGACATGGCAGAGATCCAGAAATTCACACGAGCTGAAATCTACATTGAGAAGTCAATTCTTAATGCACTACTGTCGAATAATATTTCTGTAATTCAACTCAAATAAATTATCCAAGGATGATGGAATGGATACATACCAATTAAATTAATTTCTTTTTCAATATTTCGTTACTGAGCCTTTTGTCGTTTGATAAATATTTTATTGAATTTATTAAAAAGAGTCAATTAGCAGAATGGCAAATCTGTACAACAGTTAAATTAAATAACAGTAAGTCAAAGAGTAAAAGCAGTAGAATTGCAGAAGAGTAAATCAATAGGGTTACACAATAGAATAGTAAATCAGTGAAACAGAGGAATCGAAGGACAGTAAATCAATGGGGCAGTAAAATCACGAAATAATAAATCAAGAAAGAAATGGAACAATAAAACGGTGAAACAACAAACAAATGAAATGACAATCGTTCTATGCCTAGATTACTATGAAATACAATAGTATATATATAACAGTACTACAACAATAGTAAATCAACCATTCCAGTATGATAAAAATGAATTAAAGAATGCTATAACTGCTCTATATTTGCATTTGTTATTACTAAATTTCCTGAACTTTCCAAAAGAACAAAATGTGTCATTTTATTAACTACTATAACTACTACAATATTTACAAAGCTTCGCACGAATTTCGATACGTGTAATAGTCCATTTATTTATTCGAATGTGTCGAAAATGTGCGATAAGAGTAGCGGACACGTTCTCGCAAACTCTGCGATTTACCAAGGATCGCAAACGACATTGAAATTGGCAGCAGTGGCTCTTAAATTTGAGAATCCGGCTTTAGAACCACTTCCTGAAACGATACGATTTCGAGAGGCTGTTCAAACTCATCCTCTGAATATGGATGCACGCGCACGTATGCGACAGACATTACAAACGCAAATCCTTCGATTACTTAAATTTTTATTCCGATGCTATCTTCAATTTGTAAAACAATTCCTATTGTTCTTTCATTCGCGCAATTCACTCGTCCAACGGATTAAATAAATTTTTTAGGTGAAATAACATCGTATGATATAAATTCTTCAATACTTTAAATAAACATATAACTCTTCCCTATCGAAGTAGAACCACTCGAAACTTTCAACATTTTTCATTTCAATTGTTTCCATTTCGAGAACACACATATGTATATATCATGTGATACAACACTAGAAACCACTTAATTTTGTCGAATGAAATTTTCGTTCCCTATATATATATATATATATATATATATATATATATATATATTTATTTATTTTATATATTATATAATATATTATATATATTTATTTATTTTATATATTATATAATATATTATATATATTTATTTATTTTATATATTTATATATATATATAAATATATAAAAAAAATATATATATAAAATAGCTTAGGAGAAATGAAATAAAAAAATAGGAACGGCAGCACCTAAAGTCTATGAATTATCAGTTGTTTCTTTTACCGATGAAATAAGCAAAATGTGAAGTTGCTGTAGAGGGAGAGGGAGAGATGAAGAAGCTTCCTTAGTAAAATATACGTATTACATGCAGTATACTTTTTACTATATACGTGTATATATGTATGTTTAAAAGCGTATCATCCTGCAACACAAAAAAAAGAAAAATGACAAAAATTCTGTGAAAGAAGGTCCTTCATCGAGAGGACCAAAGAATTTCAGACAAGTGTATACAAAATTCTCAATACCCTCGAGTCTCAACAGCACTCTGAATGGCACTTTATTTTCAGCTTGCCAATTATTTTCTTCGCCAGACTGGGCTTGCACGAAAACCTTTATATGTACATACATCGAAAAGCTCGTTACGTCGCTGATTTACTATGTTTATTTCTTTCGTAAATTATTTAAATTAGTACACAAAATGTTTCCAGGCTGATCCTCGTTATTAATTAAGTTTAATTTATATTCTGCTTGGGAGAACATAAATTCGAAAAATTCTTTCATATTCTAAGTTTCATGAATAGAATTAAACTAGAATTTAGGATATTAATTTGAGTTAGATTCGATACGTATAATTATTGTGATATTACAATTAATACTATAATATTAAGCTTTACATTATCTTATATTTTTCGAAGCCTCGTATATTTTTATTTTTAGATGTAGTTAACCATACTCTTTAAAATGAATGTACTTCCAGAAATTGTTCTTATTGACGATTCTATTTGAAATTATGATGTTACGTAAATGATTGCGTGACGTTAATTTCCATATTGTCATATAGTCCTTGTTTCCTCTCCCTCTGCTTCACTTTACTATTATGGTACGTGTATAACACTTGTAGCAGTAGTTACACATGTGCAGGGATAGTTTAAATCGATTTGCAACTTATTGTGCACGTAGTAATTTGTTTTTCATACATTGCTCGCTTGGCTTGAATTTAATACAGAGTAAATAGTGGAAAAAAACAACAATATTGTCTGATCCAAAGTATATCTATTTCCTATCGTATAAATACACAAGCTGAACAATTATATTTCTGCGCTAAATATAACAATATTCTTTACAATATAATTCGTTTTATTTCTTAACAAAATTTTATTATCAGATAAAATGTAATAATTAAAAATCACACGTCAATCATTATATGTATATTGCAATATACCTAAAATCAACCTTTTATATAAGTATAACAGTATAACGACTATATCTACCTTTAAATTACTAATAATATGTAATTTAAGAATTCTTCAATGATATTGAAACACCAATCGAAGCGATATTGAGCCAATAATGCAGATTGCTCGAAAAGACTGAATATTCCTACGTTTACATTAAGTGCTAGAGAATTGCCAGTAAAATTGGTTAAAATGGTGTTCGAGTATATCGAATGAGTGGCATTATAGGACTCTCGGCTCAAACGATTTCCAGGAGTGCTTCGAATACATTCTTACGCGTGTTCTACGCGAGAAAAAGGACGCTTTTTCATCTTCCAGTGAAAGAAGCATTAAAACTACGAAGCATTGTTCGAACGGGATCACCAAGCTATTTGTCTCTGAGAGTCACGTGACAAAAGAATATGGTAGACCATGCGAGCCCCTTTTTGTTCGAGGTCTTTCCGCGTAAAATTATGATTTCCGGAGTATTATGAACAATTCTAAGACTCCACTGAAAAATATCGCCGATTTTTAATGGAACGTCTTAGTTCTTACAGGTTTTTAGGCGAAATAATTCAGAGTTCCGCTTACACCCAGTTTATTTGATGAGATATCAATTTTTTAGCTTTTTCTCGTTTAGATTAGCTTCCGTTTCTAAGGATTTTCAAACTTTATAGTTCGCAGTTTCTGTGAAAGAGAGTTGCACATTTTCACTCGTAGAATTACTTTCCAACGATACCTAATTTAGGACGGTAGAACTTGTTACAAAAAGAAAGCAATATTGAATATGCATGTAGTTAGTTTTTATTATTAACGACCACATATATTATATATGTATTTATAACCATTTACACTCGGACAGTTTTTTAATACGGTCAACTTCGGTACATGTTTATAATTAAAACCTTTGTTATACAGAACTTTGTTGCGGAAATAAAAAGATTATTAGTTCCTGTAAATTTATTTGCGAACATAGTAGCTTTTTCTTTTTCCTCTCTTTTCATCCGTGAAAACAAAATCAAATAATAATTTTCATATTATCGATATCGTCGTAGAAGAGTCAGTGAAGCATAAAGAATTGAAATTCTGATATTATTAAAATCCACTTTTAGATATTAATTAATCCGGAGCGAGTGAGTACTAAATGCTTCTAATCGATAAAATTAATAAGATTTAACCGATAAAAGTAGTTACAGGGTGTTAGTAATTTTTTCTAGGCTAATGTCGGTTTTAAGCAAAACATATTTGTTTATTAAAAAGGTCGTTTTAAAAAAGAAGTAATACAAATATCGAATTTTAATTTGTTTAGGCAAGTAGATATTTTGAAATGAAAGAAAATGTCGTTATTATCGATGCTGAATACGAAAATGAAACATAGAAGTTAAACATAATATATTAATACACACATTTAATACGCTTTACTATTACGAAATCGTGTAACTAAATAGCAAACAACTCCACCTACAGGAAGTATTTGGATTAAAGTTCAGTAGTTTATAACTACATTAATTATATTTTTAATCCGTATAAAACGGATTTTACTTTCTAACTCGAATATTTGCGTTTGAAAAACAAAGAGACATTTGTATACTTGACTATAGGCGTTCGGTGAAAAATGTCTATTTTTCGATAAAAATCAGACACGAAAAACTTGGATAAGAAGTTCAGATAAAGACATTCATAGAAATAATATTAATGAAGTAACGGTTTAATCGCACAATGTAATTATTACTTCACTTTTCCCCGTTTACGTTTAACGATCTTTATGTCATTCTACCTGTTGTTTCTTTTTCTACTGCGTTTATGTATGATTTTTAGACGTCCTTTAACAATATTTTTTACGTTACATCTGCTAAAAGATCGCGGTGAATATGTTCGGCGTAATAAACTCACAAACAACGAAGCATATGATGTTTTTGTCGACGTGCTGATTGTTGAAACAGAAATATACGATTACGCGACGCTTGCTAGCGCGTATTCTACGAGATCGTTAACGAACTGAAACACGATGATTTCGCGTACGTTCATGCATAAAGTTAAATTTTTAATTCGGTCAACCAATGAACCAATCGTGTCTGCCAAGTTAAACTTTCCGAATTTTATATAACTACCATATAACAATTCGGTTGTTCCTACTATCTATAAATGTCTATTTTTTCTTTCATACTTGCACAATATTATGATCCAGTTTAATAAATTGACTCAAAATAGAATATTAAGACATACATTTTCTTTCAAAAATATTAAAACGCATAATCTCGTAGAAATCGCGATAATTGGTTTGGATTGTTAAAATTGTTGATGGATCAAAATTGTATATTCTTAAAAGGCAATGATGGGTATAAAATATAGCTGTGGCAAAAATTTGTAAGAGATAAAAATGTTAGAGAAATGATTCATATTAGCGTGCAATTAACGTACGATTGAATTAGCACGAAATTAAAAGACAATATTAGCATGCGAAAGAAACAATACATATAAGGTTGCTGTTAAAATTATCATAAAAAATTTTCCCAGGGAAGAGAATTTCGACGCAATAGCGAAAATAAATCCTAATTTGCGAAATTGTACTAAAGTTCGCCAATTTCGTAACAAACTTCAAGCGTAAAAAAATTTCAAAGCGAGAGAATACCGTAGGGGGGAAAGAGTTTTTCTCACCCCGTTTCCACTTTGATACGCGTCATTTAACAATGGAGTGAAAGCAAAAAGTTCGGGTATGTTACAATGCGATTGTTCGAGGAATGCCAATTTTTCGGCGAACGATTTCAGCCTTTGTTGCACGTTTCCGAAAATAAAGCCGAAATACTGCAACATTGTTCTAACATATCCTTTTCACCAACATCATTCAATCTTCGTGTACGGTGCAAACACACAAGTTCAAATATTTTCCAAATCGTGATGTTTTCTTTTCTTTCTCTTTTTTAATAACATTTCGAATACACGCGAGAAATCTACTATATTAAAAGAGAAGATAGATGAAGTATAGTAAATGTAATGAAACATATTAAATTAATGAGACAACGTGAAATCCATCAAAGAAAATTAATTTAGAATACATCCAAATTAATGGAGCAAAACTTTCTCAGTTTTAATAACGTGGTTATTACATAACACCTCAAAATATTAAACTCAGAGTACGTAAAATGTTGCGAAAAATTGCGTCTAAATGAATAATTGCATCTAAATGAAAGATGAAAAAGTAGATAACAATAGTTTTCAATGCGGAGATGATTAATCATTTCGTTATACAATTGGTATTTCTTGTGTTTGTTACGGACGTTAATTCTCGCGCAGATAATAATTTATTTGTTTTTAATTTAATTAATCGATAAAAAGTGAATAAACTTAATATTCAGAATTGTAATAATATTAAAATTGTAATAGAATATTTTGTATCGCATTTTAAACAAGCAGCTTATAACATACAATTTAAAAGAAAATCCATAACTAATTCCACCGAGTCAACAACGTTAATGCCGTTATTAACAAGAAAGGTCAAAATACTTGATACTATTGATAATAATTCAGCAAAAAGCTCAACTATTATGTTCTAATAAAATTCTCATTAACAAACACTTATTGATAGTCGATCAGCAAAATATCTCGCATCACCGATTCTCGAAATGCGACATGAAACAGCCACGCAAGATTAATCACAAATATAATACCATACGCTGTCGCAACATACACAGCAAATCAATAACATTTACACACGTGATTACATACAATAGGTGCACATACACTTTATATGATTATCAATAACGCTAGAACATGTCCATATTTCCATATTACGATCGGTAAATGCCAAAATATCGCTTCGATATCACCGTAATGTAACATTTCTACGTTAAAATGGTCTATTCGTGGGCGAAATGCAGCTATGCCTGACGGGATCAGCTGGCAAACAGTTGTAAATCAGTTAGCAAACAGTTTCCATCAGTAATGCAGTCCTGTGCTGGAATTGGGTCAAGAATAAATGTGGCAAGAGTTAGCCACGGAATTAACAGACCTAGGACCCGATAACCTTAACAAAGATCCACCATTCTAACGCTCGTTTCATCGTATACCATGGCGTCGGTCAACAACGGTTGTTCTTCGGACCGCAGTCGAATCTATGTTTTCGTTATTACGTTTCGACGGTTAACCGCGATCTGCGGGCTGCCGTGAAGTCGCAATTAAGACGGCGTTGCCTTAAATGCACGTGTACCAACATTTCCAGGCAAGTGTCCGAGGAGAGCTTTAAATGTGAAGTGCCACTGTAAAGTGCACCACGTACCAGGAAATGTTTTAGATCGTCTTGGTAAAGCGTAGCTTGAACGAGCGACATGATTCATTAATATTTATTTGGTCCTCGGTGTGTTACGCTTATAATTACACCGAGGATATTTATGCATGTTAAACGCGCAAAAAGCATTTATACGCATGAAATATGTAAATATACACGAAAACCTGCAAAATGTGTTTCAACAATATGTTTGATAGAAGTTTGATGTATTATCGACGATATGATGTATGATAGTGGATATTTAACAATACTTTGAACTATGGCAATTATCATAGTTTATTGTGATCTAAAACGTTACAAACACTTTACTTAAATTTGTTTAATTGATGAAATTTACATGCGAGATATATATGTTTGTCTACTTTGTAGGATATTCGCTTTTAAGATGCTTACGAAAACTTTTAATTTTTATTCATATGACTTGATTCGATATTCAATTCGGACGTAAAAACTTTCGAGGTGTGCCGCCCTATAGGAACAAATTTAAGCCGAAGTTTCTTTGCTCTTCGGCGCAACTTTAGTTAGTTTATGCTGACACTAGAATTTTAGAATAGTAGATTGTGATCTGGGTTTTCTCTTATGAAACTTCTGAGATCAAAGGGTTTTATGTTGTAGTTCAATTCAGAGTTTCGTAAAGTGTCTATGGAAACTTTATAAAACTTGGTAAATAAAGAGCTAACATTTTACAACATTCTTATCGAATACCTCCAACTTTAAAAAATAAATTATTATAATTTCAATAATTAGTCTACTATTTTACTTATTTTAATACTAACTAGCATATTGTAAGAGTATCGAGTTACAGGCAAGTTGTTCAAAAATATAAATTAATAGAAATTGTACTTAAAAATAAGATAGAAATAAAACAATAATAAGTTTTTGAACAGCATAATGCACAAATGAAGATAATTGTCGAAACGAGACCTTGTTGAAAAATGACATTTATTATGCAACAACATAATAATTCCTATCTATGGATTGTTTCATGTCGACTTAAAAATTTAATGTATAAAATAGGAAATAATATTACTACAGAATGGTTTGATATTCTATTCTTCCTGGATGTTAAGTTGTATGCCACAGATTTACAGTCTTCGGTTAAAGCGTTAACCATTTTTTCAGTATCATTACCAGTTTATAAAATACAACGAGAACTTACAGGACATCGTTACGTAAAATTCTTATTGCATTTATACTCACGAAGAATCTCCTTTTAAAATCGAATCTAACTTTCCGCTGTAAATAAGAAATTAAATTGTCCCGATATTAACTTACCAAACAATATTTTCAAAGGGATATTCAAAACACGTTCTCTCAAGGCGCTCCGCGTTTAAGAAGTAAGCCGAAGCGGCACAAAAATTTTGCTTGATTGCGTTTCCATCATGAATGTTAAAAGCTTTCACGTTTTATTCTTTTTCCAGTGCTACACGATCCAGAATCGAAAATTAAATTTCCTATTCAAAATGGTAGCTCACCACGTGTAAAAGATTGTCTCTAAAACTAAGTAAAGTGTTCGCTAAATTCATTACGAATGTTATTATAGGTGCCAAATAATCTTTTCGATCAACGTTGAAAGATATTGCAACGTACTATTCTATTTTCTTTACCGTCGAATATTGGAAAAGTTTTTTATGTTTATCGCATATTGTTGATGGATTTATGGTTTTATACAGATCACATTTTTCTTTTTTTTTTTTTTTGTATATTGGCGGACATATCGCGTTTGAAACTTGAAGTGAAAAATCTATCTCGCAGGAAACTTTCACACACCATTGTATGATTGTGGAAACGTGGCAGAACAATAAAAAAAGAAATTCGCGTAACTGAAGTTTCAAAAAGTGATCAATTTGCTTTATCGATGTCGCGAATAACTTTAGAATTTTATATATATATACCTAAAGTATATTGAAAGTAACAAGGGAGGATCTATTAGAAGAATCTTAGGAGTCTTAAGAATTTTAAAACTTTAATTTTATAACCAAATTGCTTTGTGTTGGAAATATTTTATTCGATCAATATTAAATGATTGCAATTTTTACAGTACAATTAAAAACTACATTGGTGATAAAAATATTTCATGGTGTATTTCATTTAAAAGAAACTTCCCTGCATGTGGTTTGATATGTGATTTATTTATACTGCTGACTCTGTAGAGATTAGAGAGTTCGCATGTCTATACTACTATAAATATTCATACACTTCACAAAGATCATCAAAATATTCGAAAAATTATTTCTTATATTAATACACCACAATATTTAGTGAGTCCATCTATAATATTGGTTCTATGTTTAAGATTACTAACTATTTACACCATATATTAATTTTTCACTAAATATGTACTTGCAATAAATCTCTTATAACTTCTATATACATTTTCGAATTGGTTTCAAATTTTACTATTATGATCACTATAATCGTGTCTCATTACAGCGTTAACGAAATTTTAAAAAGATTTCTATAATGCATATAATATAATATATTAATATAAATCTTTCGTGGTAAGTGTTCGAATAATTTTGTGAGCCACTCTATGTGTATGCTACAATATTCTCGCCGATCGATGCACGCGATGAAGTTTTCCCATGAAGCATGAAATCTCTGGCTTCGCCCAATCAGATGCATAGCTCGGTTCGACGAAAACGGCGATCGCCAAATCGGCCTTAAGTGAAACGGAAGTTTCGAGGCCTTTGGCCAATTTACGCGGTTCCCTTCTATACTCGAAAAGCTTGCAGTTAGGGTGAAAATAAAGCTAGGTTTTATGGTAAAGAAGTCGATATCCTCGTTTATCCGGCCACTCGTCGTTCGATTTACGAGGAAAGCGTAAAGCTCTCGCGTAAAATAACGCTGGTTGTTTATCGACAATGACGCAACGCGATTAACGGAACCACCATGTGGTATTTCGGAATATTTACGCCGGTTTTTGAAAAACGGACTTGCGGTTTATTCAAATAACTACGATTCATTCATAGACTGTTTGTTGAACGACTGTTATATTTTTTAATGAACGTTAATGCTGCCTCTTTTACCAGTATTCGAATTTTGTAGTTCAAAAACTTTTACCATACAGTTCATAGTAGCAGAACCTCGTTTATCCAAACAGATCGGAAAATAAGTTCGGATAACCAAATAGCTCCGATAATTAAAAGAGGTTCGTTAGATGGCTATACTTTCCAGCTCTTGTTATTAGTTGAAATACACATATCAGGAATTAGGTGTAAAAATTTCAGTTGCTTTTTCTTTGACACGTAGGATCTGTTTGAATATAACAAATAAATGCATATGTTGGTATACTCATAAGAACAGATTTATCAGTTCGAATTTAGAATGCCCCAGCCCATTTTCAGCAGGTACCACTGCAACTCGATTTATTAGTGGTTGAACTGTGTTTACTCCAGTGCGGTCTCTGGTGGTTCCAGATCCACATAAACAGTACACAAGTTTAACATGTTTCCAACTGTACCAAAATCATTGTTGCTCATTCTGCGTGTACGTACTAAGGCATTAAACTACTAGCTTCTCCGCGCTGAAAAACAAAGATCCGTGTGGCTTAGACGTTAAGCTGAGTTTACGTTAAGTCCAGTTCAGGACTAATCTGGATCAAGCGACTACATTTCAGTGTCTCGACTGGCAATTGGCCAATGTCTACATTATTCACAAAGTGACAATTCCAGTCTTTTGTGAAAATGGTAGACTGCAATGGTAATAGATTTACACAAAAACCGGACGGGACAATACATGTACGCACAACGGACAACGCATATAATAAATATGCTTATTTATATTTATATATCTATATATATATGATACATATAAAAGATATGCTTCAAATTATATCGTGTTTGGTCTTGTTTTAATCACAAAAACCTCAAAATTACATCGGTAGAAATTATGTTAAATGAAGATTGAAAATAAAGAAAGAATTCCGTTGCTGCATTAACATTATCTAAGCAATATGTTTCTTTTCATTAAACCTTCTCTTTCACTAGCACTGTCTTTTTCTAAGTATGACAAAGTGGCGGGTCGTATCTATTACACACAATCGAGTCATGTACACGATAATTCATCGCCGAAGTGTCCCGATTTTCGATCAGTTATGCAGAAAATACATTATCTTCTGAATGCATGAATCGCTGAAGATGAAATTTCATACTTTGAGTTCGCCTTCTTCCCATGAAGTCTCCTAAATCTCGTCGGCTATCGATGCCATTAAGAAAATCCATCCATAAATTCATACAGAGATTACCAAAGAAATAATAGCGTGCACCCATTGATGTTTAACATAACCGTGTAATCAGTTATCGCTGACATAAAATCCGTCATTCAAATAACACTAATATTATTACACATATCATACGTGCAGTGATATACCTAGTATACTTAGTCGACAATGTTCGGGATACATGCAATAGATAAGTGATAATGTTCTATACTAAACGTAACGTAAATCTAGTTGGGTAACCCACCGACCCATTGTAAACTATCGTACGATGCAGGAAACCGTGTTTCATCTACAAATCGAACGTAGTTTTGTACTGCATTACTTTACCTAGGGTGATATACGTACGTACAGGGTATCCCAGTTAAATCGATCTCAGCAAACATCTCCGAAACTATTTATGATACCAGAAAATGTATCGCACAAAAGTTCTTTGATGGATATACGAAGGCCAACTTCATTTTTTTCATGGAACCTTTGTATTTGTTTATCTTGTTTTTCATACGATAGGTTTCACAAAATAATTGTTTAAAAATCTGCTGAGTAATCACTTTGCTCAATACAAATAACTCAATAACATTCTACAGGGGATGTCAAGATTAATGTATAAAAAATTATCTGGTTCTATAAAAAAATAACTCTGAGCTTCATATAAATCGCTTCTCTGCCAAATCGATTAACCCCACACAAAAACATAAAGCAGGAAAATTTAGTGAAATTATATAAGATAAGCAACAATGAAACGCGTTTGCAGTAAAATTCCGAAAATTTCAAAAGGTAAAGTTAAACACTCCATTGTTCTGTGAACAATTCATATATATCCTCTACATATGAACAAAAAGGTACTGACAACATGTTAAGCTCTTTCCGAAATCATTTAACTCTTGTTCGGAATATTTCACACAGCATCCTGAATAGTTTCAAAGACATACGTTTTAAATGGGACACCCTGTATGTACTACATATCTTTCCCTGCACGTACATGTCTTGCATTGCATTTACTCATTGTCCAACGAACACCTAACTACAAGCTCACTCTTCGTGAAGCTTTCAACCTAGTGAAACTCTTGCTAGAAACAACAGAACGCCCGATGCGCGTTACACACGCTCGTCTCTGCCAAAGACAATCACAGTCTCGTCTCATGTCGCGGATTTTCATTCTGAGAACAACCAAGCATCGATGCGCAACCAAGTCGTGGACAATGTTGTCCAGGCAACGACTCGCTGCCGCTGCAAAAAGAAGTGATGGATGCCGAGGTTCTGTTTAGAATCCACCTAAACGTGCTGTCTGCAGATCCGACGTCCATTGTTCTTTGCAGATACAGCCTGGCGATTATGAAGGCTCGCTTTAACACGTGCCGTGAACACTCGGTTCACACACTGTTTTCAAAGGGTTCTCACTTTTTGCTAGAGGCATCCCCAGATACATATATTTTGGAAGAGGGAATTTGGAATTTTGTACAGTTTAAATGTTAACTGCTGTACAGTAGCTATAGAAAGTACATTTGTTCTGACTGTAAAAACGTATTTGTATTTATTATAGCATATGTATTTATTAATATGCATCACTGAATTTATTATAGCATTTATATACTTATCAATTAGACGTGTCTGTAACAACTTTCGTATAATTTAGTAATAATTTGATATGATTCAAAATATTTTCGTACATTTCCCAGTTTCTTTGCTTTGATTTGCTTATTTTCTTGGACCTATCCCGTTGGACATGTATTAGGTTGTCCGGAAAGTGTATTTCTTTTACAGACACGACTTTTACAACGATGCATCTTTATACAAACATGAAACCAAATATATCAAACGTTGTGATCTTTATCTTGATAGAACAAAATGGATCATATGTAATTCGATAAAATAATATAAAACGAAAAATGTTGTGCATCCATTATTTCCTTATAAAACGAAAGAAACTTTTCGGACGATCTAATATTTACTATAGCTCATATGAAACGCAAAAATAAGTTTCCTTGCGGTGTCCCTCGTGATATTTATTAGATATTACGTATACATTGAAATCATAATAATATTTATTTTATATTCGTATATCATATTTTACGTCTGTTACAAGCAGATTCTTTGGCACAGCGGATTATTGATTTACTTAGCATACCTTTTCTTACCTTAAGGATAGTTATTCTAACCTTATAGTATACATTAAACGCAAATGTTGTATACACAATAATAATAATATTATTACAAATTGAAACTGAGAAAAATTCAATTGCATTCTTTCGTCTACATCGAATAAAATATTATTCTCTATACGATGTTTATAGAGATTTTACACACATATTATCATTTAATTTTCCTTTCACAAACGTTTCATAAATCATAAATCTTGTCTTATCCTCGTTCTAAATATATTATGAATTGCATGATTTATGAACGATGTATATAAAAATAAAATTAAATAATATTAATTATAATTAACATCACAGCCATTAAACGATAACTTTATCTCAGTTCTGTCTTGATCGCTAAAAAATCAAGGATAATCTAAAAAATCACACCTGAAATAAACATCACGTTTTTCCACAACTTAATCTTTAGCATTAACTCAGGATAATCTTTCATCTCGTCAATTTCAGAAGGCTTCGTCGCGCCGTCAAACCTCTTGGATTTAATGTCGTATTAAAGGCAACGGTGTGTCCTCACCTCGTATCGAGTCAACTCTCTGACGACTTTCATAAAGCTTAACGTGAATCAACGCGACGCGATTTCTCGTGTGCCGTTCGGGGATTAATAATCCCTCGATCACACGCGCGCGACACATCGAATTCGAGCATTTTGAATCTGTTTGAACATTCGAATGCAGGACATCGTGGTTCGCGTAATCTGTAAAGCACATATATATTTTTATACATGTATATTTTGGAATAGCATCGAATGAGAAATTTTCCTGAAGTTTCTATACGCTCCTGTGCGCGTTCATATGTTTGTAGATTGTGGAACGAAGCTGTTCTACAAATATAGTTTTCTACAGTTGTTGTATAGATATATTTTTAACTTTTCACCGAGGTAATTGAGTATATACGATCGTAACAGTTTTAGTATCAAATAAGTGACACTAAGTACGTGTGCATGGATGGACCGAACGCTTCAGATTCGGATGTGAAAAAGGAAGTATGATAATTGATGGTGTTAGGACTGACGCGATTAAATTTATTTTAAGAAAGTGTACGGTGTTTGCCTGAAGCGAGTGAAAAAGATTATAAAATAGAGGAAAAGAACATTTTTGAACGACACTCTTCGTTCTAGGCTCTGCATTGCGTTTCGTTGCGTTGCATTACACTCTTATTCTGTAACATATTTAATGATAGTTTTATTTTTACATTGAAATCACTTCTAAAGGTATTATAATAAATATTTTTGCAATAATAGTTACAGTGGAACTTCGTTGTAATTACTCGTGAAAAAGATCTTCATATTTTACCTATTTTAGCCTCCCAGGGTGGTTCTTTTACAGTTACTTTCTTAATCAATGTGTAATGAGCAAAGATTGTCCACGACTGGAAACTCAGTATCCTACTTACGATCTTATCAACGCTGTGTTCATGAAAACCTACAGCTTTCTCCTGGGGTACAGTATTCTCTATACGAACAAAGCAAACAGTTCTTCGCAATCACTTTTCAACCTGCAATGAACTAAATAGCATAGATGTTTTCCCTTAGTGTGGAAGTAGAATGGTGAAGTAAAAATCCCATTTTTAAAATGTTAGAAAATCATGCAGACTTGCCACAGGAAATTTGCTATAGGGAAATTGAAAAAAGGAAGAACGTTTTAAGTTCATGAGCGAAAAAATTGCGAGACACACAGTCTTGTTGTGGGCAATCGAGATCTCCTCCGAAGCATGAAACCAGCTTTTGCAGCAGTTTCCTTCGAACACGGACGAAATTTCTGCAGTGTTTCTATTTAAAGCCACTGTGTAAGTAAAATATTACGCCAGCTGCATGAAACAGGAATAAGGAAAATAAGGATAACGAAAGATTCTGCTAAAGTTAATTACCTACCCTTTTCCGTTTGCGATTATTTGCATAAATAACAGGATTATTTTTCATATCTATTATCTTCGAAATTAAGATATAATTATCATGAGGTTGAATTTGCTTAAGATATAACAATATAATAATTCAACAATATATATAAGTGAACGTTCTACGAAAAGAATTAATGACACTTCAAACTCCACCGGATATGGATAAATCAAAATTTTTATTTTCGGGCATTAATTATCGAACTCAGTGTACTTGTTATTTCTTTAGAATATTATTTCTTGCCTTTTTAAGACACACAGTCGGTGTTAAATAGGCATATGTTTTGTTAAAGTAAAGACTGATCATTCCATAATTATGTTATCGTTAATTTCGCATATTATTGATCTACGATCTACATTGACGTTATCTGGCTTGATGATTTCAATTTTCATTTGGCGAATAGTGTATAATTTTGTAGATTCAATGAGTGAAATGAGACGTAAAATTAGAAATATTATATCGCGAAAGTCTATTTTGTTCCGAATTTGTTGCGCGTATATTGCGATAACTAAAGTTTCTCAATTCGCGTTTAACGTGCAGCTTAAAGTTCCTTTGACTGGGAGCAAGAGAAAATCCAAGTTCTGCACCCGCGCTCGCTTCTGAACACGTTTTATTATACGGCAAATGAACGAGTTTCCATAACACGAATGATGGTATCGCATTTCCTAACGAATTCCGTTGAAACTTAAGCAGTTAATATACCACAGACTCTGCAAAACCCAGACGATATTAGAAATTAAAAAAAGTACGTAAATTGTCCTCGAAAATGTTCAATTTTAAATTCGATTCTGTTCTCGATAAGTTAAATTCTGTTCATAATGTTAGAACATGAATTTAAGCTTTAAAGTGAATCTGTTTTTTTTTTCATTGCCACTGAATATTAATCGTTAATGTAAAGAATTACAATTTTTTATGGATTCATTTTATATCTGAAACTTTGAATAGTCTTCCTGACGCAGGTTAAAATGTTTTCACAAACTCGCGATTTGAATTTATACTGTATCAAAATACAAATGCGATTGTTTGTTTTCATTATTTCTGAATTTTACTCACTAATTTAAATTTATATAAAATTTTCGTGCGTTCATTTAAAATTTGAAAATCGAGATGTTTCTCTGGTGGTGTGTAGTACTATATACATATCAAATTGTAATCGAATGTTAAAATTACATTTCAAATGCGAAATTATTATTCGATACCTAAAAGTGTTCAAAATGTTATGCAATGTGAAAATGTACACAGTTTATGATCAGTTCCTTTCTACTGTATATTTTTAAACGCTAATATTACATAAACCAGTCCATTGAAAATATCGAAGATTCTATGTAACATTATTGAATCACTGTAACGCAGTGAAACATGAAAAAATTGACGTAATCCGCGCACACAATAAAGAAACTAGGAAACCATCAAGTGCACACACTTTATTGATAGAGAGATCGATACTTCAAATATAGCCAAGCGCGTTTTACTCATATTATTACGTCACCTTATGTGATTGTACAGTTAATTAGGTCGTTCAATTAATTTTTCATCTTGCAATCGATGGAAAAAGCGAGAAGTTAATCGTCAAAATTGATCAATCTATTTCGCTGATTAAGTTGTTCTATTCCCTCAGTTGCCATTTGAGAGTTGATTTAGCTAACAACTGGAAAACAAATATAGCGCAATAGGTTGTTTTTTTTATAAACATAATACAGTAAATATAAAAATACAGTACAATAAGTTAGACTTATTTAAGTTTACATTCTTCTTCAAAAGTCTTAGGACGTGTCTTATTTTTTGATAAAACTTGGATACTCGGTGTAAAATTATTAACAATTTTACTAATTATTTCAGTAAAATTATTAATGTAATACATAGTAATGTATACTTTCTTTATCGTATAGAGTATCAAATTATAAATAAGCTATCGGAACATAATTTACGCACTGTCTTTCTTAATTTTGAAGTAAACGTAATAACAGTATTAAGAGTTTTGGCCAATGATTATCTATAATCTGTGATTGTTGATCCATGATCTTACGATACATAAGTTTTAAAATATTTTGTCTCATTCAGAAAACTTAAAAAATGTCACATAGTTAGAGCTGGACGTTTCAGCCTTCGAAATAGTCAAACGCAATTCGTTTGTTTAGCCCCTTCGTCCTTCCGTGGTTGTTTAATAAATTAATTATTACTAACAGATTTTGATAATGGCCAGGAGCTAATAGAAACAGAGCACTGCTTCAAGTTATAATGCGTTCAATTAATAGTCCTCTCATGAAATTAGGTCGACCGCGACGGGTTAAAGCAATTTAATTGTTCTCGCCAACTATCGAGGAGAAGTCACTTTTCGCCAAAACGTGACCACTCATCCAAACCCCCGAAGGCTTATTAATGATAACACTAACAAGCGGCAACGGTCAATTCGAGTGAAAGCTTCGAAAAGATTCGTGGAGAGCTGGCACTACCCGATTCGTTATAGTAAACGACATTCTTCTTGACAGTTCTTCTTCAACTTTCGTTTGATAAAATTCGAATTGCTGTCAGTTGCTGATTTGTTAATTGGAGATGTTTCAAAACCAATGGTATCGGATTAGATTAATTATTGGGTTAATAAAACCTCATAGACGTCTATCAAGTGAAAACTCACTTAGTACACGTTTGTCTGGCAGATTTTAATCGTTATATTAAGTATTAAAAGCGAGAATAAGATAAAAAAATGAAAAAAGATAAAAAAGCTGGTTTTTATTTAAAAATGTATTAAAAAGAAGGAAATAGTTGTCCTAATTAGATATTATTAAGTAATCGACTTTAATAACAATATATGGGGAAACTTGTATTTGTTGAGCACACACGGTAACCATATAACAAGGTATCACTCAATTGTTGAAGTCGTATTACTAAAAATAAAAACCTGGAGGGCTTGCATTAGTTTAGTTCTTTCAGGTTTCCAGAATTTTAACAGTTTCAACGATTCTCTACTTGATTACATAAATCTCGGATTCGTGACTTAAGCCAAATATTCTCCCATTTTCACCTCGTAATCATAAGAGAATTGCCTTGCTCGCCTTCATTAGAAATTTCTTCGTCCAAAAAGCTTATTCAAGAGAACAGAGGAGAAAAATTTTAGTTTTCGAGCTGTACGCATACAAAATTCCATCTAGACAGACAAACGGAAAAGTAATCTAAATAAAGGCCATTAAAAAATTAAAAGATTTGAAAATTTGTTCAGGTGGATCGTGCGGAGAACGAGGAGGGCCAGGGAGGGGGTGGTCTGTCGACGTTTTCGGCGGGCTGCAGCGGTGCTTCCGGTTCGAGGATGGGCCCAGGGCCCGACTCCGGTAGCAGTGCTCCCTCTTCTGTTCCCCACTCATTGGCGACCTCGAGGGACGACGAAGACGACGAAGACGAAGAAAGCAGCGGGCGACGTTCCAATGGCCACACAGGAACGCGGTGAGTCACTTCGATTCTTTTTCTCCTTATTTTACGGTTTTAATCGGTGTTTCCCTTGGAACGATCCTCCCTACCAAACACCGCACGCTTCCTTGTACGTCGAGCGACGAAGCTCTAAGATCAAGAGCACGTCCTCGTTTTAGAGTTCTATCGAGGATCGTTGGCTGAATTGTCAGCCAAGATTGCGTGGACTCGATGTGTATATTCGGATTGTAGATCGATTATACGGGTTGGTCTATGATTTCTCCAGAATTCGTAACATCGATGATGGACTTCTTGTGGCACTGATGATTGATTTCTTCGAATAGTTGGCTGGATTTGTATGTTTCCTCTCGTTCGCAAAAAATTCATCAATATCGTAATTGTTAGAAACATTGTTCATTAATTTGGATCATTTTGTATCATCATGTAACTCATAATGCGTTTTTCTGATCCTGTTGCGGTCTTTGAATCTTTGCCTGTTCTATCGTGTATTTTGATTGTTGAGAAATTTCGTAATTTTGGGAAAGAAAAGAGTATTTTAAGTATCCTTAAGAAAAAGGAATCAAGCACGGGGAAAATTGTCATGCAGTTACATTTTTTAGATTATGGAGAGGAAAACTTGTATTTTCTTATATTGCACTTAGTACGAAAAAATTTCGTTCTGCTTCAAGAATAATTATTATGTAATCTAATAATCTTAAATCGAACTGTAAGAACAAAACTTATTTTCAGAATTCTATTTAACAATGGAACATATAAAACACATCGATTCAATAATTACCGAAAATTTCTTTTTAAAGTAATATAGTTATGCAAAATTACGAATTATTAAAGCGATTCTCGTAACCAGAAAATTCACAAACCTATCAAAGGAACAGGAGTGATAGTTCTCGTTATGAATATCTGTCGCTGAAAAATAATTTCCGCAGCAAGACCGCAGCAAGATTTCACTATTTTCTCATCTATCTTCTTTCTATATGCCTCCGCTTTCTTCTTCCGCCTTCCGGGAAATGTTCAAATTTAAAGAAAGATATGGCAAAAGTGAATTTTGCCTGGGAAACGCGCGCCGAATTATTCGTGGCAACACTTGGGCGATAATCCGTACGAAGCATAGAACCCACGAGAATTTTAATTCGACACGTTGCGACCAACAGACCAATTCCAGTGGAAAATGAATTCGAGTGAAACGAGGATGGTGGCAGGAAAATACTTCGCGAATGATGGAAACGAAGGGTACGCAGATTAGAATTTTATTTCGTTCTGCGAGGGTTTTTAGATATAGAAATTCTAGATGCTAGAAGTTCGCTTTTTTATAAATTTCGGAAATATTTTCGGTAATAAAATTATTCTGGAAAAGTAGTGTTCGATATTCACATTGAATTACTGCGATATGTTCCAAATATGCAAAAAATATGTTACTTTTCGTGCAGATATTAGTTTCGGAAGATATAAGCAAGACCTATAGAATAAAGTGTTTTTTAATAAAATAAATGGACTAATTAACAGTCCAATGTTTGATAGCTTTACTATAAACTTCACTATTTGTTATATTACAATGGCGTTTTCAATTCAAAATTTATTAATTCAAAGTAAACTCCATCAATTAGAGAATAAGATCATATTAATTTGTGAACACTTTAATTAAAATTAATTTCAATCTGAAAAAGTATAATTGGAAACAAAATTGTTAATATGATGTTTTATAAGAAATGAAAATATAATAATAGCTTTTTAGAAGAAGTGAATGTGAAATGAAAGGAAGTAGAAATGAGGTTAATAAATGCTTCGTAACAAACGAAAATTGTTTGTCCTTAGAGATTTAATTAAAATCTTCTAAGTCTTTTAATGTCCAATAGATTCGTAGAATTTATAATCCCGAATATCTTTTCGATCGTTAAAAAACGTGTATAGTAGGTTTTTTCAGGAGCTTATGTAATAAATTCAAAATATATACATACATACGTCTGTCTATATATATATATATATATATATATATATATATATATGTGTTATAATCCAACTGCGGATTTTCCTGCATTTATAGGATATTTGAAGATGCAAAAATGCACAGAATACAGATAATTTGCAAAGATATATAAAATATCCAAAATATAGTACTCTCTATAATATCTAGTAAGTGGAACCATTTTCTACCTAAATTTCATTTCTTTAACTATATTCATAAAGATATAAATTTGCATATACATCCGTAGATCAGTTGTAATACTAAATGATATTAGTCACGTACCAAACGGTGGGAATCGAAATTGTTCAGAAGCATTAAAATTCTTGATGGCACGAAGATTAAATGAACCCTGGATCAATATCGATATCTGTGTTAGAAGTAAGTTTCAGTTCATGGAAATCAATTGCGAGTACTTGTCGCGGCGAATTGCTTGAACATGGAAATTGATGGCCAGCCAATTTACCGATACAATTAAAAAGTGAGCAGAAGAGTGGTTTTGTTACTTCTGATTTAAATGTATCTAATTTAATTAGTTTAAATAATTATTCTCGACCCTTTATGATACTCATTTCCTTAAATTAATTTCCTATTCTCCTGTAAAAGTACGTGTAATTATAAAAATATTATTTACACATGAAACAGAGAAAAATTCTTTTCCTAAGGAAATAGCAGTATAAAGATTCTTTTTACAAAACACTCAAAATAATTGAAATAGTTTCTGCAAGTTACAAAGAAGCATATAAAAAAGCGATTGGCACGAGAAGACATTAGTTTTAGATTCAACTATTCAAATAAAATAATATCAAATCGTATATTTGCTAACTTCTTTAGTGAATCGTAATTATACTATATCTGTTATCAGAGAAAAATATCAAGGAGATCGTTCGGAATCATTCGTTTGATACAGGAAATACCTTCGATTCAAGAAATTCCTACGTTTTCCATTTTTACACAGTTTTAGATTGCCTTTGCAAAATTTCTGGAAATCGTTCTGCTAGTGGAATTCTTAAATAGAAATGCTTAAATAGTCGACATTTCGTCACATTAATGATGCAAGAGAAAATATCAAGGATGTGTTAAATGTCACTTCAATTTCTCTAGACATTCAGCGTGCGCGTAATGCAGCTTCTTGTTCGTGGAGGTAAAGCCCCATAACATAGAATTCCAGCTTTCTTAGCCGATGGGGACAAGTTTTGTGCTTGCAAGCACGTAACTACGAGTACGTGATATCCGTGACAGGAACGTGAACAAAACGTGTCACCAATTTTGACAAGTTTCTTGAACGTTTTACGGTTATATACTTGGTGAGAAATTGCCTTCTTATAAAGACCATGTTCTATCGAAAATATGTTTGAAGTGACACTAATTTCAAGTACCTGGCGAAGGAATTTAACGATGATATAAATTTACTAGGAAATCGTACTAGATTAATTGACAAACTTATCAAAGAGTATAGTTCCTTTCATCAAGAATCAGCTTTACTAATATTCTACGAAACAGTAAAAAAGTTCTACTGATGGAATTGGTCAATATATTGGCAACAGAACAAAAAGTAACGCGAGAGGAAATTTTCGGATAGCTCTATTCGAGTCTGCACGAAGATATTGTATTTTTTATTTCACACGATGACACGAGAGCGTTAATCCGAAAGACAGATACTGTCGAACAATCAGATCGAATCGACAATTTGCAAATTGAAAATGAAACTAGGGATAACAAAAATGGTGTGTTTCGTGTGCAAACTTCGTGCAACATTAACAAAGATGAAATGAAAGGAAGTACAGTTACATTTGCTTCCCTCTAAAGTGAAATTAATTGAAAGTAATTTGTCTCAAAGAGAAATTAATTAGATCTAGCGAAAGTTGAATTATTCACTTTGCGATAGTTCACGTACGTTACGCCCAAATTATTGCGCGTGTCGCACCGAAGGCGAAGATTGAAATATTTTTGAATATTTAACACAATAATTAAAATTCATTCATTCAACTACTCTAAGCCCTCCATAAAATTAGAAAGTGATGCAACGAGATTTTCTTCAATTCTCCGTGAAACAGATATTTTCTGAGCAATCCGTCTTATTTGACACTGCTGTACCAAATTTTATTTTTGCAACAAATTAACTATTATTCATTTCTTTTTCTTTGCAAATTCATTTTGGAGTAAATACTATTACGATACAAATTCTGATAAATGAAATATATTCTTTTGCAGTAAGAAGTTACTATACGATAAAAGGTTCGCTTTTCAAAATGAAATAAAACAGACATAAAAATTTGTGTTTTTGACTTTTAATTTGTGTAAAATACAATAATTATCTATGTTGTCTTTGTGATATATTTATTTTATAAAATTACTCGAATACTTTACTTTAATTGCATTATGTCACTGAACATTTTCAACAGACAAATTGACTGCTGGATTTAAAAAGTGACAGAAACGTACTATCGTGATCGTTCAATTTAACAGTCGCTCTCGCAAACGGGTCGCATTTTTTACGGTCCTGTGTTACGCATGTGAAGGGAAATTAAGGTAAATTTGCTGGGACTGCTCAGTCAACGTGTAAAATGAGAATGAATCTCGCCTCGAACTGGTTTCATTCGATTCACTTGCAAATTAACGTCAATCAGTGCTTTTTAGTCGACACTTGATTTCCGTAACAATAATTACAATCCGCACTGAACCAGCGTATAATACGCGAGGAAAAATAAGATAATATTATTTCAAAATGAAATATTATACACATATGAAGAAAGAAGAAACTGTAACTAAACTCAAGAATATAATTGTGTAATTATATAAGACATATAATTATATAAAAATGAGTGAGAAATATTTAAGATTCTATTCCTACCTGATTATCTTCTTTTTAATTGTAATACCAAGGTTGTCATCAAATAATAAAATATAAATGAAAAATTCTGGTAAAAAGAATCTTTATTTGAGGCCACCAGGAGAAAAAAGATAAAAAATATATATATAGCAAACAAAATTAAAGTCGTGTCATCAGCTTGGTTCAGAAGTAATTTTGCAGTCTTTTTCGCGTTATACCACAGCAGACAAGATCTTTTAATACCATTAATGAGATTTAATAACGTCGATGCTGTGTCGCTCTCGCGAACGGCAAGTTAATTACTTTCAAGCCAATTACATTTTATATTCGAGTGCGACGAGATACGTGGCTTGCCTTAGCTTTGAATCGAAGCATCCTTTTAGCATCTAACTGAAACGTTTTTACACTACATGCATTAAAAGCTAAATTCAAAAAATGAAAATTTATAATCTAAAGACGACGCAAATGTTCACTATACAGGGTGTTCGGTAAGTGGGTAAACAGTTCTGGAAGGACAGAACCATTTCGACAGCCAAAGAGAAATGTTAGGAGAATTGTATAAAGTTGGAATTAATTGTAGACTTAGTATAGGTTTAATTGCCAATAACAAAAAACAAAGCTGGAAACGCAATTCCTTTATTCTTGATTTTCATCTTGTTTCAGCTTCAAGCATCACCCCTAAAAGTTTTTTATATCTGTAGCCGAACACCCTGTATGCAGTATAGAGTCATTATTAGACTGCGAACTTTTATGCAAATTCATATGTTTATAAATTATGTACAAATAAAGCAATGGGATCTGAGCAGAGATTTGTTTCATTCACTTTGAATTAGTACTATACTTTGCATATTTTATAAATTTTTATATACCGTATCATGTACTCCATGTATTTTTGAGGCTTCAAATTTTCCATAAACGTGTAAACATTCACAGTTCACCTATCATTTATTAACGTATCAATACAAAATTGATCCGTTAATTATAAAATTGTTCTTCATATCTTTACACAAGAAATTAGTCTGTTCAGTAATCTAATACAATCTCGTTATTAAGAAATCAGTAATTTTCGTTATTAAGTAAAATAGCTCACGTTGTACTAAAAAATAAAAGAAAGTTGGAAATAGTTGCACAAAAGCTGCTC
This sequence comes from Bombus flavifrons, assembly GCF_040668555.2. NCBI lineage: Eukaryota > Metazoa > Arthropoda > Insecta > Hymenoptera > Apidae > Bombus > Bombus flavifrons. Next base: position 1,159,914 of record NC_138443.1, read on the forward strand.
ATGAACGAGTTAAAAAAATTTCACCGAAAATCAAGAGGAATTAGCTAGTTCATTGCCTTAGAAACCACAGAGGAAATAAAGAAAAATTAAGAATAATTGCATAAAAACCACATATGGATGAGTTAAAAACATTTCATGGGAAATCAAAAGAAATTAGGTAGCTCATTCCCTGACAAAGTATATGCTTAATTACTTGGTCTACGTTGTTACGGTTTCCAGTCAGACGCAATAAGGGCATACCATCTGGAAGCTTTAATCAAAAGTCGAGCTCTCGAAAGACTTTGCAACAAATTCCTCCAACTTTGATTTAACAAGCCTTGCCGATCCTCGAGTAGGAAGTCGACTCGAATCTCTACGTAGGCGTATCAAGAACTCCTCATCTTCTCGAATCAGAACTGTCGTTTATTCAATGTCGAGTTCCTCTGTGTTCAATGCGTGTTCGTACATGAGTATTTTTACTCTCTTTTATCATGTTGCAAAGATATTACCACTTATTTTTGTTGAACATTTTTGCACATCGCAATCGGATAACTATGTCGTACAGGATTAAACTACCACGCTTAGTTTTATTAAATTATTGTTCATTGTTACGTCTACAGGTACGAACCAAAATAGGAATTATTTTGTAGCCAACATTTCAAGTAGTATAAGTAGTTATATTTTTTTTTAATTTAACAAAACTCGCCTCTCTTTCTAGGAGAAATTTGCGAAATAAAATTTATTTATAATTTCTAGCAGTATTGTGAAACAAAAAAATATTGCTTGAATATATCAAATTGTTTGAAATAATCAATTTAGTATTTCTTATTTGGAAACATATTATACAAGAAACAATTATTAAGAAATAGGAAAATTATCAGGTATTACCATAATACTTGAGCGATACTTATACAGTGCTCAAGTCAAAAATAGGTGAAAATTTTCTTTATCACGATTTGATTATTTTACTAAAACATTCGAAAGGTTAATTTGAATTACCATTACGAGTCTTGGATACATCACAGTTTGTGTTATAATACTTTATTGATAACATAATCCGAAAAAAATTGATCCTATGACAGAAACATTAGCGATGAATAACTTTTCTAATTACGAATAAGAATAATTAATCACCATAAATTAACTACCTTAAAAGAATGTATAAATGAATAAAGTATAAAAATAAAAAAAATATAAAACAAAATGAAAGAAAAGATAGAAAATAACATATAAATTTTTATATATAGACTGTATGAAGTGTAGTTTTTGGAGGAATGAACCAATTTATTATAACATATGTAAAAGGATAGCTTAATCAGTGTAATACTAAAAAGCAAACCGTGACATTCGGAATCCAATATTAGCTGCTTCGAGCTATCCGTCACTACCATCTGTGTTAAATCTATGATTGTCGCTGACATCTCTATGCCATTCCGAGACTATAAATTTAATATGACTATATAAATACATCGTTTGATTGTAATTGACTTTCTTATCATCTATCGAGCGAGCATTATTGTCTTGGATAAGATCTTTAGCGTCGAGATAAATGAACGATTGAGCGGCAGAAAACTGGATTTACAAGTGTGTTCAAGATATAGTTCTTGAAGATGTATAAATCATTGTGTTGATTAGACTATTGTTTGGAATCATACGGATTCCCGCCCAATAGAAGTGACATAATCTAACGGTGTCCTCTGACTATTAATGTACAGGGTGTTCCTATAAACGTATGTCCTATTTCACTTTGTTTTCGAGTTATAACGGGTCTTCCTTCACAATAGAACATAAACGTATGAAGATCACTGACGACATAAAAACATTTGGTCAAAAAGTTAAACAAAGTCTCTAGTAAATATGAACCACATCTGCACAACTGGAAAGAGCAAAATAGTCATTAATGAGGCATCTGCATTTATTCTTGGATACCTGTATATTGTCAATATTTCAAAGTTTTCAACTAAAAGGATCAATACGTATTGTCCATATAATATTGTCGACATTTATTGACAAATCGCGTTTTCGTTGAGAATTTTGAAATGTTGACAATATCATTGACTGTCTGAAGGCACCCTGAGACACTAACATGGTGTTTCATAGAATTTAGCAAAAAAGATCCGTGAAAATACCTCTTAACAGATTATTCACGCTACAAGTAACGCAACTTGAAGCACGAAAATCGCGTAGTTCGCTCATAGTAAACGTAATTTCGCATTATTTCCCTCTTCGTTCGCCGTTTCCAACAGAGGGAATGGATTGCGTGGTAATTAGAGCGGGAACATTTTTTCCGTGCGCACACCGTGGCCGACGCTTCGTATTTCACATAGAAAATCCCTCATTTTCCATCAGATTAAGGCCAGCTACGTGCCAGTTCTGTTTCACGTTTCGCCCATGATGTTCCATCATATACGTGTCCGTAATTCGTCCACCATCGTGGATCTGGTCCAGACTATAATACAACCGTCTCTCCTCAAATCCGCGCGAAATTACACCGGTACGAACAAAAAAAAAAAAAAAAAAAAAAGGGAAATACATGAATGGGTGAGGGTAGCCGCGTAACAATGCGATCAAAACGAGATACGTGACCGAGAGCAGAATCGCAAAAGGGTGAACTGACGCCTGAACGCGACGATTTCGAGAAATACCGGTGGGTGGAAAATTTTCAAACGATTCGATCGATGTTGTTGCCCCTTGTTTGCTAGTCCAGTAGAAACTGACCTCGATTATTTAACAAATTGACTGTCATGTTGGTGATTCACGTTTGTTACAGTGCATTATTTGGAATAACTAAAATAAGATAAATTTCATGAACTAAAAGATTTTCAACGATGTAAATGACTCGAATAAGATTTTCTGAAGTAAGTGCGCAAAGACGATATAATATTTCGAAAAAATTAAACGTTACGATGCAGTATATTTGTAATACATTGTTGTATATTTATGAAATGCAATTACGATTATGGAATAAAGAAAGTCTATGAAATATGGTTGATGATCAAGATATAACGTAATTTCCCGAGATTAAAAAGTTTGATGAGTGCGCAGGACGATCAAAATAAAATACAAGTTAGATGGATTAAAAAGTTTGACGAAGATCAAACTACGATATAACTTGGAAAGATTAAAGAGATGTAGAGTGCACAGTGCACACTCTGATCAAAATACGGTTCATCTTTGAAAACTTGAAGTTTGACGGATGCGCGAAAAATTTAAACTAAAGTACAACCTCTTGATACGATATAATTATCTCTAAACGAATATGTAAATTCACGATCTCACAGTTGCATAAAAATTACGACGAATTTAGAAAATCTATTCAGATCAGTTATTTTTGATCAAAAACAGTGAAACTTATCTAATTTTTCTCTCAAATGTATCACTTATGGGGAAAACACTGTAAATTAACAGCGTGAATACTCTGCATGATATTATCTATTAATTATTTTTGTCAAATATAATTCCATTTCATAAGATTATAGAGTTTCTTCGTACCTATCTATTACACCTTCTTCATCAGGCACTGTATCTGTATTGTCTGATGTAATGTCTAATAATTGCATAATGCACACAATATTCGGCCTCAATGCTAAATACATCAAGATCAATATGAATTACCACGCGTGCAGTACGAACCATGCAATTTGCAGAATCAATATCTGGCCAGTGCATTAGCCAATGCCATAGCTCATAATATCCACATTAATCTGAAGCGGTAGGTTCTTGAGTACAGAAACATATCGGTGTCCATCTTAATGCAAGAAGTCGATCTTTAAGAGTATCGGGGAATCACAGAGGAAATAAAAGTTCTGATTAACCAAATCCAAATTTATTACTCGTGATCGTTCTATCTCTGTGCTTCGTGCGATGTATCGCCCCCCTCGCTTTGTGAATTTTTCAACTACGGAACATTTAAATGCATTGAAAATTTATTGGTCGACGAATCTGATGGAATGTGCGCCCGTCGATCATTTCCGATGTACGAACAAGATAGATCGAAGCGTTGAAATTTTTGAGAAATTGCGAATTGCTGTTTGTTTAGAAATTGAAACGTAGAGAAATTTATAATTTATTAGAAGAAACATGAAGGCAAGAAGAAGAAGAGCGACTTGCGAGAAATCAAACTGAAACGTTTACAAAATATTCTTTCAATTCCTTGGAGAGGATTACATTGAATAATTTTGCTTCCTGAGTGGAAGAAGAATTGGTTGAAGATTTCCCTTTTTTTCTAATTGAAGAGATGAATGAAGTTTTTTAGAATTTGAAGTAAGTACAATCTTGCCCAAGGTGTTTCGATGAAGATAAATTTTAAAATAAAGTAAAATTGAATAGGGTAGATCCTCATTGATCCGAACAGTTCGAGGATAAAGCAGCTCGTATTAGAACAATATTACAATGTAATAAAAAATCCATAAATTCTAAAGCTAAAATTCAAATTTACAGAATATCGCTAAAGAATGAAGAAATTACTGACAGTATGACATATTAATGTACGAAACTTAAAGCGAATATTTTGTACGCTTCCTCCATTTTACTTGCATCTCGCAGCTTAATGTAAAATTGTAACATGTTAATTTTTCCCCTTTTCTTAATACTTCTCTTCCTCTACTCATGACGTCGTCCTAGCGTTTCGACATTTCCACCATGATTCTCATTTTGCTCACGAAGACCACCGTCATTAGGTATTCCTGTAGACTCGATATCTCGCGAACTCTTGGCTTGCCGTGTTCCGCAGAAAGGTAGGTCTCAACTAATCACGTTGATCGACCACTCAAGAATACATAATGGTGCCGAACATTCATTTTCATGACTCATCAGTGTCGATCGTGTATCACCCACGACGAAAGATGGGCGAGAAAACTTTACGATAAAAACTGAAGAGAAATTTTCACGACTTCGTTAGCGTCGATCGTGTTCTCATTGAGAAATCGAAAACTGAAAAGGAATTTCCTCAGCGGATGGTAGTGCAGACGTTAGTTCGGTTCATGGAAAACAAATGGAATTGGTGTTCCGTTGAATCGGATGATGAGATTTGCCATGGGAAAGACAAACTCGATATTCTACAATGCGATGGAGATGGACAGACGGACACAGAGTAAAATGAGTGAATGTGATCGCGTGCGTGCGAAATTACGTTAGTGGAAGGATGCTGGAAAATTGAAAGAGTGAGAGATAAAAGGAAGGGAAAGGATGTGTGCGGAAAAAAGAGGGAGAATGGACGATCAATTTTTATTATTTGACCTGTTAACGATCCCCATTGAAGAATCAAAGGTTAGAGTGAACTCTTGTATATGGAAACGTTGAATAGAAGGCTTTAATACAATATGCCGGGTACTTGAAGCGAGATGGTAGAAAATAAAAGTTTCACGAGCAAACGATCGAAATCCACATCAAAAAAAGAAAGCAATTTAGTTACGCTTCTCTTCTCGGACGGTATTATAGAGTAATTCAGGTCATTTGAAAGAGAGAGAGAGAGAGAGAGAGAGAGAGAGAGAGAGAGAGATGCTTTCGGCATGTTACTCTACGTAGATTGTTTACAATGAGGAAGAAATACTGTCGCCTGGTAACCTCGTACATTTACATTTACAACCGAAAAAGAAAGTTTCCTTAACCCCTTGCCTTACAATCTTTTCACTTTTAGTAATTGTTATCTGTTCTCAATTGCAACGTTATATTAAATATAAAGTATGAACGAATTATATCCAATTACGTATTGTGATTATGCATTAATCGTCAGACAGAAAAATTGAAATTAAAGTTGGAGTCTAAACTAGAAATTTATTAAGAAATAATAAAATCTCCTTTTGTTGTATCGAAATCATAATTCGTACACGAGTATACACAGTATTATGAGGCAAGAGGTTGGGCGATTTTCTGACATTATTTTCGGCTTAAATTGGGTAATGATTATGAACGTAGAATCACACGATCCGAGTTTAAGAGGAGCCGTTAATCTTCCTTGGATATTCAGAAATATTTTGATTTCTCTGCACTGCATGATATTAAACATGACAGTTTAGTATTTTGTATATACAGAATATACAAATAAAAAATTGGACTTTTATTCGTGAGTAATTAATATTATAAATAGTACACTAAATTCAGATTTTTATACTCAATATCTTAGTAATTTTAACGCACCTTTTGTCGTAGATTCGTTCGATTATCAAAGCACATTTAAGACGTAGAATTATATTCATGGCGAAGTTCTATATATTAATTAGCAAAGAAATATGAATATCACACAAACAATGTTTATTGCAATATTAATGACTTAAAATAAAGAGCATGGTCGCACAAGTTTACTGTAACAGCACAATTAGTATAACTACATTATACTAATCAAAAGGAAGATTAATGAGTCGTATTTATCAAATAACGTGTATTCTGACAACAAAAGCATTAAACATTCTCCCTAATTTATTGCAGCATATGCGATAATTGTAGTTGGAACCAAAATCTTTGACTGTTTAAAATTATTCAATCGTGCTATGTATTTTGTCATGAGACCAAGCATGTTTGAGTGTTTAGTAGAAGTCTTTGACCAGCTGACAAATTATAAATTAATAGAAGGATATCTGATTTCATAGTTATTCGATGATTAATCTTTAAAAAGTATAAATGATAATATCAAAAGTATGAATATTTTGTGCGATTAATTGCTATCTTGATAACGCAAATAATTTTCTACATGTATTTTATATTTTTTGTAATTTTTTTTTCAGTATTTCAGGAAGTTAGTTATTATTTCCGGTTTATCCTAAATGATTCCTTATATAGTCTGTACTTTGATTCCAATATTCATTAACTCTTAATATCAATGTTAATAAACTAATCAACACAATTTTCATTGTTAACTGGTTATAAGTGTACGTGTCTTAAATCCAAGTTATCGAAAGAACATCCAACAACTGTTGAAGTCGCTCGAATGGTTAGTCGTTCGCATGTATGAAAACAAAATCGCATATCTAAAAATGTTTAGAGAAACCTAACATAAACAATCAAAGGCATTGATCCCAACTATATCTACGAAAACACACACACAAAGAAAGAAGAACGTGAGGGTATGTGTGTGAGCGTAACATCTCGACGAAACCATTATGCTAGTGAGAGTGAAAGTTTGTGCGATTGTTGAAAGGTGACGCTGAAAAGTGGTGGTGAGACAAAAAAACGAGCGAAGAAAGGAAAACCGAGAGAAAGGTGGAGAACGAGTGTAAAAAAATGGAGAGAAATGGGAAGAAAGGAAAAATAAGAGGGAAGAACGAAAGAAAGCGAGGAATTCCCGCGAAGTCGAGCGAATGGGGCTAAACGAGAGGGAGAGAAAGAGAGTGAGAGAGGCAACCCGTCGGGGTTCTGTCTTCTTCGCAGGTTATCGGAGCTGTACCGTCAAGGCACCTTCTCGAGCCACGGAGAGTCCTTGGAGAAGGATGCCCCGGAACTGAGCGCAACCTCAACGACCTCGGAATCCTTGGAGAGCAATGGCCTCGATACAGAGATACCAGCTGCAGCCAGGAGACCCCGTAGTACAAGGGGCTCGCAAAAATGGAGTAACGTACGCGCCGTCATGGCGCTATATTCCTCCCTACGCAAGATCAAGAGGTACTCCCGTCATTGCTCGATATGGACGGTAACCTCTGAATTGCACTCTCACCCGTCACTCTGCAAACTCGTTTTACACGCCACTACCCACTCTGACACGTGTACATTGCTGTACATACATGATGGTATACAGTGGCTCACGCAAGTATTCGAACACTTGCCATGGAATTTCTTTTGTATGTTAGATTGTGTAATGTGTTCTTAGAAGAAAGTCTCTCTCGAACTTTATTAATCAAAGTCAGATTACATTAATGTTTTCTTAAAAGAGCACGTCGAATCTTGTTACTTTTTGCGTAAGGTCTATCTATAATCAAGATGTAAGTTTTAATTTTTATAACATTTTTCGAGGTATATGCATTAACGAACGGCGAGTAAAGTTTCACTCAACTTAATATTACGTGCATTATACGAAATTGTGTGGAACTTTGTTAGCACTTTTATGGGACACGACTATGACTGTAATAGTACAATTCGAAACTAATGGAAAAATATATATAGAAGCTGCGAGATACCTGCTGTAAATACACGTCTAGTGAAAAACGAATGTACGTCGTGGATAGCAGTCTGAAACAATTAATGTTGATAAAGATGATCTGACCAAATATTTTGGATTACTAATACAGCGAATACTTGACTGTTCAAATACCTTGGTAACCTGTGTGAAGTGTATGCTTCCAGTATATACATTATTAGGTTGCTGAAGGTTGTATTTTGTGACTTCTATATATATTTTCAATTTCGTTTCAAATTTTACCAATAAAGTGCGATAGTCGTGTTTTGTTACAATGCTAATGAAATTCTAGAATGTTTTGTATAATATATACGTAAAAAGTTTCTAGGAGTATGCGAACATGTTCGTGAGTCACTGTGCATAGCACACGCAGACGGTACATTTTTACGAACTCGTAGCTACTTACACGGAAGACAATATAGCTATTGTTCGTGGGTTACGGTTCAATCGTGGACTCTAAGGGATGGCTACATTTCTCAGCAGAGGTCACGAGATTTAATAAGGAAAGTTTTGGATAAAAGTGTACATTTAAACGTCCAAGTATCGTATGTAGAGAAGAGATACGTCTGTGGTCATTGAGTAGATTGATTAAGACTGCTACGGTGTCCGAATTTCTGTTTCAAGCTTATTTTCATCTCAACGAATAGGAAGATTCTCGATGTCTCGAGGAAAAGTTTAACATAGATCTTTAATGAAGATCGCATATATTAACAACCATCCCTTCATATTTTTCTGAAACTTGGAAAGATAAACTTTTCGGGATAAGAAATCGTGTTTGGACTTTGCACTTGCATTTTGAAGCCCAAAATGCTTATTCCGAAAAGCTAATATCAAAATATCTCAGCATAGGGAATTTTTGAAATCCAAAATGGTTAGAGAACGTAGCAGAATTAAACCTTAGATTAAGAATTATAGAATGAATTCATTATATGTCTTGTATTAGGTATATTGTATATAAAATTTTCAGATTCTAAATTACTAGTATAGTACAGTAACACTATATACGCTGTAAAATTTCCTACTGGCTCATTAAACTTAGGCAATTAATCACAAAAGTTTCTCATTTAATTCACTCGGCAGTTTCTATCTTTCCGTTAATCTTGTTGCAAGATAAATCTACGATCGAACAAACTTTTTCCGGTGTATCTTTGGTGAGAGCTTTTAACGTGAATTTCCAACTGTGTTGACAACAGTTACCTGTTTTTGTTACTATTTTTCAATTTTGCAACTATTTTATGCCATGCATAATGACATGTAACTTGGGAATTGTTATACATAACAGTTACTTATATTCTTTATTTATTTTTCTATTTCCTCTGTAAGTATATTTCCTATTCGAATGCCACTGGTTTTATAAGCGTCGGAAGTCTTTCTACTAATTTAGGAGAATTTTCTTAATCTAACTTGTCAGTCGGAAATTAAAAAACCTAAAGATAAAGAGCTTGTCAACCAACGAAACGGTTGTACAAAATTTCACAATTACAAACGTCAGTGTTTCTATCGCGTATTACCTTTTAGAAATGAATCTAATCGCATCATTCTAATTTTCCACTATATTTCGCAATCAAATTAAATCTTGTCAGAAATATGTAAACGTTCGGATACTTTTAAACTCCTTAAGTGCTGGTGGTCTCCTCAATGTCATCTGTTAGTAAAATATATCTATACGAAGCGTCAGATGTCTCGTCACCCATCCGCAATACGTTAACAAATATTGCGCAATAGCAGAGTCCACGTGTTAACCGTAACCCAAACAGCCACCCACGCACGAGCAGCGTACGTCTTTCTCTCTCTTCCGGATGCTAGGAGAGTGACACACGTTCATATATACACGCGCCACTCGGCCTCGTTCACGACGTAAATCTCGCCAGGAATTCAACAGCGCGGAAGCCAATAAACGCGAGAGCCAACGAAACGAGTCGTTTGCCTCGGAAATGGAAAAGAAACGGCTAACCAGGCTGTCTTATTTTGTTTTTCCTTCGATCCACGGTCAACTCTTGCCGCTTTGATATTACACGGTGCCATTTTAACGGGGAATTCCGGCTAAGTCACCGTATTCCCCGCGATCTCCCCTAGGACCGGTTTTGAGAGCCTTTAATCCTTTCTGCAAGATTTCTTGAACGTTCCTTGTTACTTAGAATACCGGCATTTAACGTTAATTGGAATATCGTGTGCTCTCAAGTCTCTCCCTTTATGTCCTGTTCAGGGTTTTGCCTTTGTCCCTCGATTAAAGGAATTCATTCGTCTTTTCGTGCAGCTTTCACTCATTAAGGACCAATGTTACATTAATACCTTTTAAAAAGTATTTTAGGAAAAGAACTCCGGATATTTGTTTAATATTTCCTTTTGTCACTGTTTATTCTTCCACGTAGGTCCTAATATCTTACGAAATTTGAAGAAATTGAAGTATTTATAATGTAACAAACTTTGATTTCATCATGGGAATCTCCTTTGTCTCTAATTTTTGCAGGCTTCTGTAAAGCATTATATACCTCTGATATGTACTTTTTCGCGTTTTCCAATATGTAATATTATGTATCGAATCTAACTTCTACGCATCATTGGTCATTATTTCGTCCTTAATAGATTAATTCTTAAAAAACTATAAAATCAATAGTATATAAAGCAGGTAATATTATTTTTCAATAAATTTAACATTGGTATATAAAATATTGTAATTGCTAGCAATTAATACTACAAAACGTTTCTTTTTTTTTATGTCTAATGAAAGTGTAAACTTCATGTTACTAACCATACGGTTATTACCGAGAATCTGAACTATTGAAATTTAATTTTAACGATAAAGCGTTTCGAGAAATTTAAGTTCAAATCAATGACACGAAGAACTTTGTACGAGTATACACGATTTAGCATAAAATTCAATGCTGTATCTGAGTTAACACAGGACTGCAAGGGATTAAGGGACAATCGGGAAATAGTGTTCGATGTCTGATTGTTTCGTTGCTTTTTACCTCGTGAAATAGCGTTAATCTAAAGGAACGTTGCACCTCACGAAAGTATTGGCTAACCGCTGGTCACCGTAATTCTATCCTCTTTGCCGATCTCCTCTTCTTCAGCTGCGATATCAACCACATTACATGCTCCACTTTATCCTAGATGACATAGTTAATGGTCAATTGCTGTTCCTACTTTCGATAGTATCAAACGATCACGTCAAAGATGGAAGGGTAGAAGTGACGATGGAATCTGGACAAATCGTGTTCCTTCGAATTTTTAGTATTTTTAGTTTTATCACGCGTGAATGAACATGTGAATGGAGATACAATTTGTAGAGAAAATAATAAAAGTATGATATAACGTAGTATTTTCTTAACGAGTGGTAGCACGTATATCCATGTACATGTATGTGGTATTTCGATGTTTTATTTTATCATAGTTTGAGAAATTGACGCAAAATAGTAAATATTTATAACTCTGATTATAGACAATTAAAGATCCGTTAATACAAATATCTTCATCTCTTTTGATAAATGACAGAGAATAAGAACTTTAATTCGTGAGTAAGTATGTAGTTCTTCAGGAATAAACCAGTAAATATAAATTTCGAGTTTTTCAAGCTTAAGATACAATTGTTTATTTGGTATTGTTAGGATTTAAATGTACAAGTACTTGTTCCAAAACTGATTCAAGGATTTTATAAGCTTTTCAAATCACTGTACTATGATAGTCTACATAAGACATAAAAAATTCCTGCGGGACTGTGGCTCACATTATAAAGTTTACAGCAGTTTGAACAGCAGAAACTGATCGTAAAAATCTCAAGAGACCGTTGAAGTTTTTATACTTTATCTGTAGTCCAACAGACGAAAAGTAGGTAATAAAATATTTTAAGTGCGCCACTGTGGTAAACAAACAAATATAAATGTTTGAAATGAATCACAGCTAACATCTTCGTCAGATATCGCTACAGTTGAAAGATAAACTTGTTTCTAGGAAAATGTAAAATTTGCACGTCATTAATGCTGTACTACCACTTGTTAAGTAATAATTTAAAAATCATATACTTTAGTGTTCCCAAAATTTAATATAGAAAATTTAAAATCGGAGATATAAAAACGACTTCAGTTTTTTCCACAAAATTATAAACGAAAGATTAATCCATTGCCATTTTATATATTTATTGTAACTTTTCGACAAAGCATTTGCGTGGCTATGTATATACGACATATTTTTCTTTTCTCTTATTCATAGACACAATATGCAATGTAATTTTTTAAAAAGTAGGAAATAATTCGTATCACGAAACGAATGTAAGATGTTTCACAAACCATATCGATAATATTGCTTTCATCAATGCATCAAAAGTAGAAGAAACTAATTTAGGAGCTATAAACAATTGCTCGCCGATCATGTGGTCTTTCGTGTTTTATAGCGACACATAAATTCAAGCATCGGTAGTTAAACATCTGGAGAATAAAACACGGAGCTTTACGAGCTCTTTTATGGTGTTCGAAGGGACACGATAAATTTCCATCATTGTACTCTTCTTATCTTTAAGCGGCATGCACCGTTGATTTTAATGAAGCACAAGCAAAGAGAGAGAAAGACTAAAAGAGTAATTTTTAATGGACGAGTAACACGGAAGGGACAGTTTTCCTCTCGCAATCTCCACGACCGTTTTATTTCCAAGCCACGGAACAATTTACCTAAAACCTCGTTTTCACACGTCCGCCTCGACACAGACGCGTGAACCAGTTAATTCAATTTATCTGGAATGCTTAAATGCCACGATTGCACTCATTAAGCTTATGCGATAAAATTTAACTACTTGCAATGTACAAAACAATCGTATATAATATCTGCAAATGTATAGTAATTCTTTTATAAATGTATAGCGTATAGCATATATTTTCTATTATTGTCTATATCATCAATGATTTACAATTCGTAGATAGATTCTGCAAATTATGAATAAGTAGATTCCAATTCCGTTTAAAAATAATACATATATTAAACGAAAAGGTATAACTGTACTTTATATATAGCTCGTTATATGGAGCAGTAAAAAGGTGAAAAACATAACTAACAATGTACAAAATTATAAGACCAACATAGGAAAGTATTGGAAATATTGATTAAAATTACCGGACTTTAGATTTATTTATACTAATCTTCTTGATTTCTTGTATGTGATTTCTAGATTTTTGAATTGTACTTTCTCGATAAGACTAAATAGCACAGGAATTTTTCATAGATTTTTAACAGAAGAACTTTGGGAATTTGTAATACGCTTTCATGACAGCTTGCACTATCGTTTGTTTTAAAACTTTATAACCGGGTATAATATGCAAAAACGGTAACACGTACGTGATGATAGCCCATCCATCTTCTAGATGAATGAATTCGTGTGAAACATACATAAAGCATTTAGAGAGATTGGTCCTAGAGGAGTGTAGCACGTATCGAGGGGTCAATGGCACGCGAAACATGGAAAAAACTAAGTGTATAATAAATTCTGGTAGTAAATCGTCTAATTACAAGGAAAAAAAATCTTAGACGAAATAAAAAATTAACAGTAATTGATTTTATTGATTTTGTTAGTTCAATGATTTTAAGACTGTATCCTACATTAAATACGTAACTGTGCAAAAATCATCTCTTTAACGAAATTTAACGAAATAATTAACGAAATTTAATAAAAATTATTATTCGTGGTTACTATACACCGCTACATTACCACTCACTAAAACGGATTAATAAAGTATAAAGTAATAACATAACGTAGAAAAATTGGTACGATATAGAATTTTTGTGAATATCGAATTAAAATTATGAAATAGTTTAGTTTCGATCAGTAATCCTCGCTACACGTGTAAGTGTACTGAATGCATACGTGGTATTTAAGATTATACAAGTAAGTTAGATCCGGTATCCATAAATGAAAAATTGTAAATCCTCCACATGATAAACTTCTCACGCGAAGAATTACACACGCGAAATCAAAACTCGACAACGAAATAAAAGTATCGCGACATAAATAAATGATAAGAATTCCGGTAGCAGGGAAGCAAAAAAGAAGAAGAAATGAAATAAAAAATGAAATATAGAGGAGAAAGAATAGTATGACCATTCGTTAAAACGAATATATCAGAAATTACTAGCGAGTAATTCAAGAAAAGTGCACGCATTAAAATTAGACTGCAGCATTCTTTAGCATTTGGCATGTGTTCATAAAGAATCTACGTTTCTTTCTTTACTGAGATAGAATCAGTTTGTTAGCCAAATTGCGACTGTGTCTCCTGGCAATCTACTGGCAATTATTAACAACGAAAAGACGAGTATATCTGAAGATTGGTGACGTTGATACGTGGCCAATCGTGCAGATTGTTCTTTTTACTTCTGTTTCCGAGTAGCATCGGGAACAATGTTCTAGTGCTGAACTTTTAACGCATTATCGACCCACGAATCGCGTGAGTCCACAAGTTTCATCCTTCAAGTTTCACGAAGTAGAACCAAAAGCAAACGTTAGACAATTGACAAAATGAAAGTATTGTTCCATGTTATACAGTGGCTATAGAAAAATGTTGGCTCATCGTTGCATTTTCTTTTATAGTTTGATTGAGCGTGGATATATTGCGATAATTTGTTTGTTACATTCGAATGGCGAAGAACAATTGTAATTAATCGGTGGTCGATAATGTGTTAAATCAACGTCCTCGATGCACAGTACCTTTTGCATGAGAAGCTAGAATGCAAGATACGTAGAACTTTGTATCGATGCGTAGTTGCAAGAAATCTTGATGAATTTTTCTATTATGGATCTTTGGTAAGGGAAGTACGTGAAGTGTTGTGGACCGATTTCGAAATGATATTTTATATCATAGCAAAATCTTATAAGTTTATCCAACATTTTATATCGTGTCCTTGTTATAATTTGTTCTTTTTTCATTATATTGATCTTTTTCCATTATGTCAATTTGATATCAACAGACAAATTCAATTGCGAAAGGTAAGAGATGAACGAAGATTAAACTATAGTTGTGAAACACCACATTATTTTGAAATCAAATATCTCACCAGAATTTTTTGAAACAGTTCGTAAAACATTAAATAACTATAGGAACGATCGAATATGAACCAAATATTTTTTACTTTGTTTATTACAATCCTGGGATAAAATTCTAGTTTCAGTTTCAGAAAGTTTCACTGAAATCGGTGTATAACGTCTCGTACTAAAATATTACAAAGAATAATAAGCAAGAAAGTATGAAATTGCTAAATATTTCACTAGAATAGAATTGTTATCAACGTCATTAATAATGACGCTGATGTTTCAACGAATGCTGATGCTTGACACCCCAAATGCCTCCCTTCTACCAGCTCGTCTGAATTAGAGAAGAAAGACTAATTCCCAAATGTATCCTGATCTCCGAGCACCCAAAACGTTTAGCGAACAAACACACGTACAAAAATAAACACTCTAACACTTAACGCTGCTAATTTAACACAAGAAAGAATTACCCAACACGTTCAAACAATTACAACTATATACTGAACATGGGTGTGTTAACGATTAAAGAATGCGTAGTGGCATAATAAAGTTTATACCTTTAGTTTCTGCCTCTGTCTATATAATGTACTTGACAATTCTCTCGATGTTTCTGTCTCTGTCTGTTCGTCTATATCTGTCTGTCTGTCTGTCTGCCTCTCATCCATCTGATGCTCTAATACTTAAGACTGATCTTACTCGACTGTCGCTCACTTCTTATTTCAAGCAATTAATCACATAATTATCATCTATGATCTATCTTCCATAGTGTTAGAGAACGAATCTGTAAAAAGAACAACCGAAAAACCCGAAAGAAAGAAAGTCGATATAAATAAAAGGAATCGGCGTGGTCGTTCTGCAATGGTGTATTTCTTTCGTTTCAATGGATTTTTGTCGAATGGAACGCAAGTAGAATTAATCTGTCTGCTTGCAACAACTATAGAAATACGTAAATATATATATATTTATTATATCCATAGCAAAAATGTGTGGAACGAGATGTTTCGAAGAGATATGCTCTTTAGCAAAGAGGTCTTGCGTCACGAATGATGCATGGATTTTGCAAGAAATATTCTATGGAGCTTTGAGAACGAGCCAAACGATTCAAGAGACGTGGCACATCGTACTTTTGTTCATTTTTATCGGTTCTCGCAGCGATTTTACACGGGATTCACCAATATAAAACGCATTGAATGCGTTTTACCAGAAGTGCGATAACGGTTGTTTTCTTTTTCTTTCCGATTTCCTTTCTTCTCGTTTGCTAGAATCGTTTTGGCTTATCTGTTTTTTAGTTCTGTAACATGCGTTGCAATTTTTTCATTTTTATTTCTTCTTCGTACGACCGACACGATAACTAACCACGACTGTGGTCGGTTAGTTGTTTGGTTACGTATTTTTAAGAGACAAAAAAAAAGAAATCATTTCGAAAAAACTGACCATTTTAATTAAAAACAGTTTGCCTCGATTCGCGGTTAGCGACATTCAAAATCGCTCCGTCGCGCAAAAGCACCCATAAATCCTCCCGAGAGCTTAGGACTTACAACTCCTTAGGAACAGCGCCACGATACTCGTTTGTCTGTGTTTTATCGCATATATTAAATAGACCGCTTAAAAAATGCGAACGTAAGTTCCTTTCCTGTGTTTGAGATTACGAGAAACAAGTATGTAATACGAATGGTAATTATTCAGCTTAAAAGAAACGATAAGATAACGTAAAGATTACTTTTCCTAAAACGTTCTAGACTCTCAAGCTTCTCTTCTTTTTAATTGCGGTATGTGTTTCTCTTAGTATCTGCATTAGTAGAAGTTTAAGTTAACCGTGTGAACAATATCGTGTGTAAAGTTATTTATTTACACGTAATGCAAAACATCGAACGATGATTAATACAAATTGATTTCTTTTAGACTAAATCTTTTTAGAGATTTTTCGTTAAAGAAATAACAAATAAATATAAAAATAACGTTGAATTTATTCTTAGCTTTCCTTTTCCTAATATTATAAAATGTATTATTAACAATTTTAGAAATCTGGGATGATATTTCCGAGGAGAATTATCTTTCTATTAACGATCAATATTAACAAAAACAATCAATATTAATTATTAATTTTCGTATCTTCGCTTTCAGCATGAACTTCCAATCTCTTTACTTTTTCGATAATCTCAAACAATTTTTAAATATTCCATACTATATACTTATAGACTTTTTCCAACAAACTACTTCTTTTTAGCCAAAAATTATTCCTCTGATATTCTGTTATATCCTCAATCCTTAAATATTGGGAACTATACGACGTTACTCATGAATTTGGAAATGGTACAAATTTGGAAAATTTTTAACGTCACTGTTTTTATATGGGTCAAATTGTTCGAGCGTAACCGAAATTTATCACATTTAAGAAAGAAAATTCTTTCGTTGGAAACGTATTTAATGGTAACGCGAAAGATAAACAACTTAGTGACACCAGGATGCATTATTCTTTCAAGCGATTAAATTGGCAATTAATGGCTCCAGTCACGTAGCTAAATCGTAGTTAACCATTTTATTCCGTACGCGTTGAAATGTTCAGCTTTACAGAAACGTGTTTAATTGTTTCTGATGGGCCACGATATTTTACGTTAATACAAAGGATTTTACACATGAAATTCTCCTACGTTACTGATTATATTGTCTCAATGGTCGTATTGCATAAAAAGTATATAGTCGGTTGTAATCGCCTTGCGATAATAATAGAATCGCTTGAACAAAGAGGTTTTATTGAAAGTGAATAATGTTTAACGCGTAGCCTCTGTAACATTTTACCGGAGTTTTCATTCACTAAGTAATTTAAACGTATAAATTCTCGAATATCGTATCTTGATCCATGCATTGTAATTATCCTTTTTGCAATTGACTTTTATCACATAATATCATTTCCTGCCATGATACCTTACTTAAAACGTATCTATTTTAGTACTTTATTTACGAGTTATAGAATATTCCTTATTTCCACTTTCAACACATACGGAGAAATTATTCATGACTATATAAACAGCTTCTAATTATACAGATACTGATAACACGTCAATAAGTGTTAAAGGTAAGAACACGAAATATTTGCCGATTTACAGACCAGGCACTGAAAGAAATTTATCCAAAACCCTTTCGTGAAACCTCTTAATTTCTCCCTAGAAAAAGACAAAATCATACTCTACGTCAAAAAGTTTCAAGCTCCTCGATAAATATCGAACGGCGTCTCTAGGTAAGCACAGAACTTCTAATCTCTGCGATCCCCCATTTGGAACCGTAGCTTCGACCCGATTCTCTGCGATCTGGGTCATCGGCCTGGACCTCGCAGCCCCGTTTCGTCCCTCACTGGCGATCTATTCTTCTGTCTGTTCGCAGAACAAAGAGCAACCAACGGTGGATGAAGCTGCGGACCACGGTGCAGCTCTCGTCAGCCATCTCAACGATCCAGAAGAAGCCACCGTTGAAACGCGAGGATTCGTTTCTCAAGCGATTCTCAACCAGACAGATCCCGGAGAGTCAAGAGACGTTGGACACAGGGGAGGGCGAGGGCGACGCTGCCGACGACAAGGATTCGAGTGGGCGTCGTCGACGACGGCCACGGAGACCTCAGAAACCACCGAGGACCGTGGTCAATCCGGACGAGAACTTTTATTATTACTGGCTGATGCTACTATCCGGCTGTGTTCTTTACAATCTGTGGACATTGATTGTGAGACAAAGTCTGCCGGAACTACAGGCTGTGGCGCCAGTCATGTGGCTCGCATGCGACGGTTTCACGGATCTTGTGTTCTTTTTGGATGTGGCTGTGCAGTTTCGTACTGGTTACCTCGAACAAGGATTAATGGTGTACAACAGCAAGAAACTGGCCGGTCATTATCTCAAGTCCAAGTCGTTCATTTTGGACTTGCTAGCGTTGGTGCCGCTCGATCTACTTCAGGTGAACCTGGGTAGTAATCCGATGCTCAGGTTTCCGAGGTTCCTCAAGATCTACCGTGTGTACAATTATTACTATATGGTCGAGTCGCGGACAGTTTACCCGAATTTGTGGCGTGTGCTGAATCTCATACATATATTGCTGATACTGGCGCACTGGTTCGGCTGCTTTTACTACTTGCTCAGCGAAGCGGAAGGATTCCAAGGTGACTGGGTGTACCCGTACAGGCCAGGGGAGTACGCGACCCTGACCAGAAAATATCTTGGCTCGCTGTACTGGTCCACACTCACCCTCACCACGATCGGCGACCTACCCACACCGGAAACCAACGCCGAGTGAGTGATATGTCTCTACGACTACACGCTCTTCCTTTACTTTTCATTTTCTTAGATTTTTCCGTTTTTCTTTTTTCTTCCTTTTCGTCTCTTCTATTTTTATTCTTGGTTCTTTTGGCTCTTTTTCTGTAATTTGTCGTTGTCCGTTTGCTCGCCGGTTAGATGGTAACTCGTCGAGTGTTCGCCACACAAGGCGCGGCCACCTCTAACTAGATTTCACCCATCGACGCTTGAGACTTGAGAGAGAATGGAATGTCGCCGCGTCGTTGATTTATATAGATTGCTGGTCTGATTTACTAGATTGGCCCTTTTTTGTATTTGGCGAAGAGGGAATATAGGTTTCGAAAGTGCGCAGAATAAAGAACTTTATTAAAGAAAAGCTTTATCAAAAAATACTTTAATATTGGGGAATAATAATTTTGGGAATAAATGAATTTTTGTCGGTAGGCAACTTAAAAGCGGGAACTAACTCACGGAAAATTTTAATTGGATCAGGTATGAATTAAATTGAATTTGTATATACCTAGTTGTAGAGTAACCTGGCGCACGATCGCTATAAGCATTCAGCTAAAAGTCATTCAAAATGAGAAGTAATCATGAAATAACAGTAGTAAGATACTACAGATTATTCGCCAAGTATTGTAAACTGTAGGGCAGAATTTTTAGTTGATACTGATTGGAGTTATTAAGATAGTTATCACAACTGGCACATAAAGAAATTTTGGTTAATCATTGAAGATAGATTTAGCCAAAAGCAGATGTTTCTGATTAAATCGGGGGCACTTACGTAAAAATATAGAAAAATATTCCTGTTTGCAAAATATAAAGCAGTATTTCTTTCACTAATTCGTCATCGTTGTTTCGTTGTGAATTACTATCGTTCAAATTATATCAGGTCGCATCGTTAGAAATTCCAATTTTATAAACGACGCTAAACCAGTATATCCATTATTCAACAACTCCTATGTAAAACTATATTTTCAAATTAGCATATTTATAAAATAGAAAAACAACGAGAGGCAAAAATTTTTTACTCCTATAAAGAAAATAACGATTCTTCAAAATTCATTTATTCCATATAGCAAACGTTCTATCCATTTAAAATTTCTCGTTTCTTCTTTTCTGCGATTGGGATTGTCGCCGTAAAAACAAACTCGACAATGCATGTCGCCTGAAGTAATTGAGCCACTTATCTGTTAAATTGGTTAACATATTGACTGCCACGCGAAATTCATATATTTTAACACCATAGTATTTAAGTCTTTGCAAAATATTACATTTACGAACATTTTTCTGACAATGTTATACAAGTCATACACATTCCTAAAAATTTATTAGTCCATGAAATTTATCTTATTTGGTATCGATTAATCATTCTAAAAGATTTAGTAACATGGGTCATCGATGACCATCGTGGCAGCCACCGTGTTATCCTCACGAAACAAAAAAGTACAAAAAATTAATGAAATCATAGAGGATAAGCATCGATCAAGTGCTAAAATTTAAAAGGTTTTTTAATATGGAGTTAATCGTTTTTGCCTGTGGCAGCTCAAATATTAAACAATTCCAACTGATAATCGACGATGGCAAATATTATTTGGGCAGAGAACTGATTTCAGCGGAATAATCAACGAAGTGGGCAGAAATCGAACGACACTTTTCGAAATACATTTGCTCGAGCTCGGTAGTAAGCTTCTTTGAAATCGTACAAAGGCAAACAAGCTCGAATAAACTCGAATAATCAGGTAGAATTGATGAATATGGGAAAAGCAAATTTACCTACCGATCCCTACTTTTATTTTCTATTTTGTTTTTCTATTTTCCGCAACTGTTCGTTCGACTCGATCGAAATTGCTTCGTCGATAAATCCGATAACGAAAAGGTAGTCTAATAACGTCACGTGTTCGAATTTTCCATTAATTGCCCTCAAACGTTTCGGTGTAAAGCGTAGTTAGCAGTGAGTGCAGAAAAAAAAGAAAAAGAATGAAACAGGAAAATCGAATTACCTCGCGCGTATAAATTTGACCGAATAAAGGTGATAGCATCGAATGTCTAATTTGCATCCCGTCCAGGAATAACAGAATTCGAGAATTGCGACGTTGAAAAGAAGAAAAGTTGAATAAAAGGGATATCGTTACGCCGACAGAAGACAAATTTATGCTTTGGATAATTGAACGCAAACAACACGAAATTCTGCTAGTTTTTTCTCATTTTATTTGCACTTCAATGACATATTTCTGGAATATTTTACCTTGCAATGAAATTTTTCAACTCTGTACAATAATAATGTTTTATTGAACACGATTATTATCACATAATATTTATTAATATCGATAACAAATGAAAATTGTAAACGAGATAAGAATAATGTATAAACGCCACGGTTATTTATGTTTTATTTGCAAATGCCGTAGGAATCAACTTGAGTTGTTTGAACAATCAACATTAATTTTCTATGCTTTTTTAATATACATGGGGTGAAGACACATATTAAGTCAAATATAAACTGTGAAAATATACGTAAATTGCAAAGATACAAAAACGTTTTGTCGTAATATAAATCTAAAAAATATCTGAAATCTCTCTGGCGATAATCGATACTCGAGCAATGTGAATATTCGAACATCTAACATCAGCTCAATGAGAATGTTTAAACGTTAAATCAACACCTTCATTCTTTTTTCCTCTTTTTCCTAATATTTGAAAGTAACGTGTATAGAAAAGAAGAAACAACGAAATTACATATCACGAAAGTGCAAATTATGGATAATAGGTACAATATTACAGTAGCATATATACTAAGAAAAGAAATTAAAAATTTTCTGTAATAACGATCGATACATAGATAATGCATAGCATCTCGATACGAGAGCGAACTTCATTTCACGAGGAAGGGATGAAAATCTAAAGTAGACCCAGTTGACGTCACCGCCATGAGATGTTAAGACTACTACTACTTTGGGCACATGACATAATAGAGTTTCTACGAAGTTGCTGATAGCTGGATATTGCATACGCTCATGTGTCGTTTTCCGTCGCAGAGTGCACTATTTGCTCTCAAAATATTGTCAAGATTCCTCAGAATATCTCTCGGGATCCATTGCCGCGAAATCTCACGAGTAAAATTCGAACGTAGTAATAGCATTAACAAGAAATTCATGAATATGCGAGCACTTATGATGCAAGCATCTCCTTGTACATTTCTAAGGCTTTCCTAAGTGTCAGCTTGTGATTAGGCGTGAGAAGTGGAATCTTTAAAAGTCAAGCAATGCATCAGAAATCGATTGTTCCAAACAATAAACTTCGTTATTCCATTTTTACGTACAATTAATGAACACGAATCAGTGAAAAATTTGTTGAAACGTTAAACAGCACTTTTACAGTGTAATAAGGTATCCGATAAATTTAAGATGTGAAACTACACTATAACACTGTACTTGACAACTTGCACAGATCGTGAAAGGATTAATTTTGTAAATATATTCTACTGAATTATATAATATAATATATAATATAAAAGTGTATATATATAAATATATATAATAAATATATAAATATATATAATAAATATATAAATATATATATATTTATTTACAGGACAATGTATGCAAATACTAATTGTCTAACAAATGAATACATTTACTTACTAATATACATTTTTATACTTAGCCGATACTTTTGTTAAAATTTTATGCAAATCCGTACATTAACCGAACAGTGCATATATTTACTAGATTTTACACTGTGGCATGTAGGTGCACTTTGTTGACAAGACAAAATTGAAACCAGACCAGGTATTTCAAGCAGTATAAACAAATTTGATGCATCACTACTATCATGTGACACTGAACACGTTCTACGTCAGATTATTCCATTATTTAGAGTCACCACTTAATTATAACATAATTAATCTTCGCAGTTGTCACATTCTAAACTACTAGCGATCATTCTTCAATCTCTAACTCCGTATTCAACGTGAATCCCATTTAAGCACACGTCTTAACTTAACGTCTTACAAATCAATTATCATACAGACAGTTTAGTAGACATGGAATTGAATTAGAAGCAAGATGCTTACGTCGAACAAATCCGGTTAGAGTAATCCAATAAGATATTCGAATATCTTTTTCTACGATTTAACTTCGCCTTGCCATCCTTTCCTTGATCCTTCCAATTTTTCTTTTGTTTTTTTTTTTAGATATTACGCTATTATATCTTCGCAAGTAGGTACTCTTTTTTGAATATTTGTTTTTAAAACAATACATAATAGTTACGTTAGAACCAAAGGCATACTTTGGGAAAAGAAAAATATTCTCTGATTCATTATTTAAATGAATTTGAAATTTTGTTGCATGTATGACTAAAGTAAAGTGACAAGAGTTTACATTTATTCCTGTTTTTCTATAATTACATATTTTACATTATTTTTTTTTGACTGTTGGGATATGTTAATAAATTTTATTTCTTTTCTTTTTATTTTGGTAGAGAAAGATTTAGAGAATTGAATGAGATTTCTAGAAATAATAAATAGAAATAAATTCTAGCCATGTTATTGCAGGTGAAGTTGCAGATCATCAAATTGATAGATGAAAGACAATAAAATTTGAGTAGAGGTCATCAAATATTTATTCTTTCGTTTCTAGCCTCTCATATTATTTAACACCTTGAATAACGAACAGAAAACTTATGGTACACTAATTAACATAAAATTGTTTAATATAATTATTATCCACACGCCACGAACTGTATACTATAATATTATAAATTAAAGTACACCAGAAGTTTCCCAACTTTTCTCAATATATCATCTACCCCCTGCCATTGTTTTCTATCCTAAAATATCTTCCACCATACGTCAGGACACCGAAAACCAAAGAAAATCGAACCAACGTCTGAATCTTTCGAACAGACTGCGAGAAGCCAGTTTAAGCTAACAAACTCCTAGTATTTACTTTCATTTCCGTGTTCCTTCGTCATCGTATAATATTAATCCCTCGAGCCAAAGCTAATCCATTAATAAGAAACGCGAGAACACGAAAAACAAGGATTAGGAGACGACTTACTAAGGAAGGCAAAAAAGGGAAACCAGAAAAAAGGGGGAAAGGGATCACAAGGAGCTAAGGAAACAACGCGCGAGAAAAGACTCCGGCAAAAAAGTTCTAGATTTCCTGAAAGATATTGTTTCATACTACTTGCGATAAATACGTTCTGTCCAGCTGAGAATTCTCGCTGTGGTCACTAATAACCTTAGAAGGTGCACGAGACCTTAAACACAGTAATTAAAAAAAAGTAAAAAAAAAAAAAACAACGCGCGTACAGAATTCCATTTTCTCTTAAGTCAAGTCTCTAGCGAACCAGATAGATGCCTAGAAATTAGACTCGTGAAGCGGCCTTGTTGTTATTGTGTTGGCAGAGTCGTATCGGGCGGCAATCCCCGGAGCCTCGCTCGTCGTGGCCGACTGTCCCGGCTTCTGCAGTTCAAGCATAACGGAGGGTATCAGTATCGTTTCCAGAATTCAAATAACGAGAACAATACGATATCGTGCAAAAAGAAACAAAAACGAATTAAACCAAAAAAAACCATTAATAATAAAAAAGAGTTAAAGCAAGAGAAGAATGTCGACCGAAAGATCAGAGATTCGAAAGAAGGGGCAGGGGCAAAGATAAAGGGGATAAGACCGGAAGAACGATTAAAACGCCCGGACAGCGAGTGAGAGAGGAAATGATCGCGAAAATGACGATAGACTTACGATACAGAAAGAGATTAAATGTTGAAACGGACGAATGTCATGAGCGAGTAAGAGAGAGAGAGAGAGAGAGAGAGAGTAAGAGAGAGAGAGAGAGAGAGAGTGAGAGAGAGTGGTGCAGTGGGGAATGAAAGTGACATGATGTGAGAACAATTGGTGAACGTGAGAAGAAAGGTTGATACGATAGAAATAGTAGAGTGCGTGCTGTGGATTGAAAAGAATCATTGAAATGCGAAATAGAGAGGTGGATGCTAAAAGACGGAAGAAGAAAGTAATTGGTCGCGTACAGCCAGGCAGGTTACGAATTTCTCGCGCGAAACGCGACACAGTGAAAAAGTATTCGTTCGATGATCGTTTAGAGACGGTACTGTTGCTGAAACCTAATATGAAATAAAATCCGCATCCATGCATTGTGTCATGGTGTCGTGAAATGAGATCGGAGAAATAGAACAACGACGGAGTTTCTGCATGGGTATAAGTAGAATATATGTATTTCATTTGCAACGCTAATATTTCGACGGAAACTCCAATCTGTCTTCCTAGATGGAGAATGACTTGCCAAAGCTTAGCTGAATGTACTTTTTAGGTGAGGATTTATGACATCAAGTGAACTGGGTAAAGATTGAGAAAAATGGTTCTTGCGAATCAACCTTCGCATTAGATCACTTTTCTATTAGACAATATTGCTTATACGAAGAATAATTATATCATATTATGTTATACATATATAGTGTAATATGTATAATATATATATATATATATATACTTTGATTAAGTAAGCAAAGGATATTGAAGTAGGTGAAAACATTATTTTCATTTTGACTATACAGACTGCTTTGCACATTTATAATTTTGTGTGCTTACTAAAGAAGTAACAATTCGTCGTTTTCTGCAATTACTAAATTGCGTAAGTTCCTCTGATTATACACGAGTGGAAAATTTTATCATTGTTCCCCTAAAACTTTCTTAAAATTACCACATAATGTATGATTAAAAAATACACGCAAATTTAATATCTGTAATTTTAAAAGTATTACGTAAAATTTCCTTCTCTACTTTTGAGTAAGTATATCTCATCCAAATGCTATATCTATTTAATTCTAATCGCACAATCTAATCGTACAATGCGCTGAACGAGTGCACATAATTGCACTGAAAAGAACAAATACCCTGATGTCAAAGGAAAATAAAAAATTTCCATATAGAACGTAAAATCTGCAAAATGATGTTATCTGATACCATGTGATCCTCGATTGAGTACAAAAATCTCCATCGGGTCATTCTTCAAAATTGTTGCCCCTCGAAACATTCAACCACTCGATTACTCATCTGTAGTCGACAATGTTAAAAAAAAAAAAAAAAATGGAATAGAGAAAAAAGAAGAGGAAGAAACGCCAGGACCGAGCTAGTCTCTATTCTACTTTCCATCGGCGCGACGCGGTGTTATAACCGAAACTCGCGTTATTCACACGTCAGAAAATTTATGCGTGGCACATGTGTGCGGTCGCACAGGAGGCTTTCACGCACGCAATTCAGAATATTCACGGGTCGTGGCTGGCGGCAGCCTTTGACGACAGGACAAGAGGCTGCAAAGCCAGCAATTACTCTTTGTCGAGGAAGGTATCGGTAAATAGATGTCGACGGTGCAGCGACACGCGCAGAAACGCCTTCCTATCTCGCATACCAGTGATCGATGTACGTTTCCACCCGTCATACTCGCGGATCGATCGTAAAAAAACAAAAGAAAACGCCATTCGATCACCCTCGATAGCTCGACGAAGAAAAAAGAAAATTACGCACGGTCGAAGACGGTTTCTACCGTTTAAACTAGGCTAACGTAACGTCTGCACTGGACAGAACTGAAAGATAAGCACACGGACGGTCGTTAACTTAAGACTAGTTTCACACAGAGATATCGCAATACGCGTATGATAGATATTAATTAAATACTAATGGACATGTATACCAATGACGCAGTGTCGCGATGCTCATTTGATGTATCTTGGAGAGGATATTTTTCGTATGAAGCCAACGGACGAAACGTTAAAACAAACTATGACATTCATACGGTACGCAGCCCGCGATACATCTATCACGACACACGTACACCGCGTGCAACCGATCTAACCTTTCTAAACCGATAACTGACGACGAAGATCGGATACTTGAAAAAGACAATGCTCGCAGTTCTTGCATTTAAACTGTAAATGTTTATGCGAATCCATCATTTTGTGAAAACAACGAAAGAAATCGGACGCTGCTCGAAAATTTGTTTCGCCCTTTAACCCTCGCTCGGTGCGCTCTTGAAATCATCACATGTGGTTGCAACTTTTCAGAAGTTTAAGAAAAGTCGATATTCTTTTGGAAAGTATTTGTCCTGATTGAAATTTTATTAAACATATTAACATTTTACGTTATGGAATTAATAGAGGATCTTTGATTATTTCAGAAACTTTATTTTATTATTTTAGTTTCAATTGTATCTCTCATGCAAGCTTTTTGGTAAATTTATAACTTCTATATTCCTTTAATTTTCACATCAATCGGAAAGAAGTGTTAAGAAGCGCTATTTCTTATAATTCAATTAGTTTTCTATCATTATCATTCTTTCTACCTACGATGTTACGAGAATCAATTTCTTATCGCCATAGTCCGTTTTATCCCACTACATGGTTTTTAGGTTCATATTTGTCGTATTTGTTAGAAACATTTAATGCATAAAAAGGAGTGCCGAGCGGTCTTTTGCTATGTGATAATAAAATTCATGGAAAATATAAAAATACATATAGAATATATAAAAAAGTTTTACTTACATTATAAGATTTTGCTTTAACTGTGTCGTTCATAAATAATTTCAGTTACATTTTATGTAATTGAGAATCATACAATAGTTACATACGAAATGAAATGAAGTAAATTTCGTTTCTCACATATAAAAATCGGTGAATAAAGTCGATGACTGAACACTTGCATCGAAGATTAATTTTATTTGGTATAATTTACTATTACTTGTTATAAAGCTAATTGATTATCTACTTCACAATTATTGTTCGTTTGTTAACAAGAAGTGAATCGGAATTTCATTAAATTGATAAATAAAATAAAATAAAATAAAATAAAAATTTATAAGCGAATATCATCATAGGAAGATCCATTATCTGACTGTTGTTATTTGTACACTATGAGAGAGGAAAGATTTTACCTGTATTATTATTATTCTACATCTGATGTACGAACAATTAGAAGACATTATTTGCCTGTACATAAAAGCCCTGATTAGTGAAAGCAACCGTAAACCGATTTAGATCTCATTTTGTCGTCCCTGTCTAATCTTTAGCGTGGCGCGATCGTGGCATGCGAAATCGGATTGCAAATAATACGCGCACGGAAACTCTTGGTTTATATGGCTCGTGGCAGAATTCAAGTCACATTCCGTACCCCGCTATCGAGCGGTACGAACCGTTTATTGCCGATCCTGGTGCTTCCGATATTGCCAGAGTTGACATATATTTATCATATCGTTTAAATGGAACTGGATTCGCTAGATTTTCTAGAACCGCATTCTTACGACTTACGTCGCGTTCGCGTATATCTACGTCGACAGATTCTTCGAACGAGGCTAAAGCTATTATACTTTTAAATTTAACGCTTGAATAAAATATAATTTAATGTCGTGCATTTAGAATGCATGCTATTAAAGTTTTGAGGCAGCTTCGGAATTATATTAATTTGAAATTTTCTAGATTTTAGAAAGAATAGATTATATTATAAAAAATAACTTGTCCATCTTAGAATATTATTAACTCTCAACTGATACGGTGCGAATCAGATGGCTGATGAATGAGCAGTAAAAAAGTTTAATTATTGATCGGGAAAAAATATCGACTAACAACTAGCCTTGCATTTTAAGGATAGATTCTTTCACATCCTTTTTATGTTTAATTTCAATGATAATAATCTGACAATTTCAGACTTATTACATGTGGCAGTTTCACTTTGAACGGATGACAAATCAATAGAGCATTATTCATAAAGGTGGCGCATGAATAGCTCGATAACTTGGAAATCAACGAGGAACACCGATGTAGTTAATTACTGCTTGTCCTGTGATTCTCGGCAGAGATACGTGACACCTTGGCGCCTTAGTAACCGTGCTTTTAATATTGCTGCCAGTCAAAACGTATTATGCGATGCTCTAGGGTCTTAAATAATGTAAATGTCCCCAATTTGTTGTTCAGTAGAACAACTTCAAAGGCCAAGTTTAATGACTAGAAAAATTTCATTTTTTACGTCAAATATCTAGTAATATGATGTTTATACTTAAAATAAGACTGAAAATAATTTAACGAAGCAACTTAACGGAATTATGGTCACTGAAAAATAGATTTCTGTTAGGAAATATATTATTTCATTATTATTATATGAGTATATAAGAGTATTATATTACTATTATTATGTTATTACATTAGTTGTTACATTTAATATACGATATATATTAGTCTTCTTGCATTTGGATGTGTGTATAACGAATCTGAAAATATTGCACCACATTGCACCAGTAACTTTATGGAAAAACGCGAATGTCTCATTTAAACTTTCACTTCTGCAATTTTAGTTTCATTTTTAAACGAAATTTCTACACATGTTTAATCCAGAAAAAAATATAACATAACTTAACTTCCTGTTTCACGTCACCATTCGAATAAAAATGGAAAATATTAATGGAAAGAAAGATGCGTTTTGATTACAAAATTTTTGGTAGATTTAAGGATTATAAAAGACAGCGATCAGTCGATTATCTCGATATTCCATATTCACCAGCTCATAATTTTATAGAGATATCTTATTATTCGCGAGAAAATCACTACAATAGGATCATTAAGGTCATTCAAAGGATATTCACGGTCATTTGACAGCTATTCAGGATCATTTCGTGATTATTTTAGTCACTTAACATCGCTCAAAAGCACTTTATGGTCATTCAAGAGCATGTCAAAGTCATATGGTTGCTCAGTGTCCTAATTTGAACAATAGATCGAAACCCATATTCTGTCCATAACTATGTGAATTAGACAAGGTATATCGAGAATATAGAATTTCGCTAAATAAAGAATGTAAAATAATGTATGATAAAAAGAATGTTCTATTAATATACAAAATTATAAATCATTGAGAATTGAGAATTTGCTAACATTAAAGGTTGAAAATTTGCCAGAATATTAACAATTTTCTTGCACCTTTTTGAGACATCTACTACTCATCTTGGAATCGGTAACGTTAAGAATTCTTCTATCGGTCGTTTTAGATGAACGTATTAAAAGGACGTCATAGATCAATTGGAGACTGTTTGACATTAGATTTATGCGACATCAGCCCAACGCGTTTAACGTGGGATCGTCAACCACGAAGAGCTAGTGTCCATGAACGTCAAAGCAAAACCGCCTGTGGTTTCCTCGCGATTGACAAAACGGCGGAAGCAGGTATTCCTCGCGTGCTTTCCGATTCGATATTACAACCCCATAGAGATGGCTCGAAACCGACCAACCTCGATCGTTAATTTTCGCCAAATTCCTCCACGTAGAATTGCCTCGCGAGACTAGGTGACGATTGAATAAAAATCTAATTGTAATCGAGTATCGTTTGTAATTTCTATCTTAAATAATTACATGAATAAACTATAATTCCTGCGTGCGTATACGTGTATATAGAAATTGTATTGTATGTAGAAAGTTTATATTTGCAAATAACGAAATAGTAGTTATACGTTTTAAAAATTGAAACTATTAAGCAATGAAGTCTTCAAGAACTATATGTTACTTTATTTGTAATTTATTCGAAGCTATTGTACATTGGATATTCGTCGATCGTAAGTACGAAAATAAAAATAACGGAGTATCGGCTCGAATTGTGGAACACGGAAAGCCTAACTTTTATCCTGTTAATGTATTTTCCACTTCATTCGTGACCGTTCTTTGCGATTTTTTTTTATATTTCGTTCGAAATTGCCGATATAATATTCATAGAAGCAGCTCGGTTAGTCGAGAATTGCGATCAGTATAGTGTTTCGTTATTTTAATAATGTTATTTCAATAACGTTAATAACGAACCAATGAGCAACTACGTTCTAAAAATCTAACAAATTATGTCTTACCTTTAACGCTTTATGTTTATGTTAACCTTTATGTTTAACGCTTTACCTATCGGAACCATATTAAATAAATACAAATGACGCTGCTTTGTATTTAAATAGTAATTCCATATCAACTTGTTCCTTAAGAAAGGAGAAGAAAGGATCCATTAAAAGAAAAAAGGAGCAAGGAAAGAAACTTTTACAATCGTGTAACGAATCCACCATCTTCTAAAGGTGGAAACATTGACTTAATTTCTCCATCCGAACGCAATACTTCTGAAAGCCTTTAAAAGATTACTGCCAAGAGGAATACTTTACGATTTGATCGGTATCTCCGGCTTTTTTCAAACTTCAATGTATTGAAAACCTTATCTATTTAAGAAGATAGAATATTATTTAACAGGCTATCGCAAACAATTCCACATACTTTTGATTATATATTAAAACTAAACCTAAACCTAATCTGAAACTAATTATATAAATAAAAAATTAGATAACAAAAAGTAAACGTTAAGAAAAAAATTTAATTCAATGCTTATTAATAATAAATTCAAGTAACAAAAAATGACAAATAAAGAATTAATAAAAAAGATGAAACTTGGTAGTCACCTGAGTCGTTATCAGTATCTAGTTCATTGTTTGTACTCGATAGTCAATTCCCGTATCACGGTTCAATTTCCGTATCACGGTTCTAGGTTTTGTTTTAATATACCATAAAAAACACTTACAATTGTTTGCAACGTTTTTTTAATGATTTTCTTTTTTCTACTTTTTAAAATATCGATACTGGTACTTACTTGCACACTACACGAATTTCTAAATAAGAATTACAAAATTCAATGCGAGCTTTAAGTTAGGTTTAGGTTTACCTTTAACCAGATAACTGCGGAATTTTGTTTTGGAAATCTCTCATGAATGAGGTACATAAATAAAATCAAACGATGACGAGCATACATGTCAAACGCAAGGCAAATGTACCTATTGTAAATTTTGCAACAAAATTGAAGCAAAATGATGATGGCTTATATTTTTATTCCAAAAGATTAACAATTCATTATTAAACAAATTATTGTTATAAAAAATTACAAAATTGCAACAAAATGCTAAAATTCACAAACAAGAAAAATTTTTTAAAATATAAGAAATTAAGTTGATTTTTTCACACACGGTGGCACACAGTATCGAGCACCAGTACTGTGACTCCTTATGAATTTCATTTTTTGAACAGACGGCACATCTTCGAAATGCATTTGCTTTTAATCATGTAGCTGGTATAAAATTAGTGAAATATTTTTCGATGAGACGTGTAGATTTTACAGTTGAACTCGTGATTGGTCGACTTTCGAAGTTTATGTTCCTTAAATTGCATATTTCTCAATAATTTGTTCAACACATTCGACAAAAAATGTGATCATATGATATTTATCATATTATATTTCAATTGTTATCGGAGAATAGCCGATATACACAGTAAAATATCGATCCAGCTTGTAAGGAAACAAGATTATACCAACAATTCAAGAATACTCGATATAACAGGAGAAAAAGTCAACTGATTTTGTAAAAAGAAATACATTATACCGGGAATAACCGGTATACCAAAGAAAATAATCAAATTTTTCTTCATAAAATACATAGCAGTTTTACTGATATTATAAAGTAAACATACCACTAAATGATATTTGTATTACTTTTTGCTAAAATTTTGACATTTTATAGTAAATGATCATTTTTTATTTTACACGACGAATATACACGTCAAACGTACCGACATTAAATTCTTGTTTGACGCGTGTACTCGTCAAACGTAGTTAACAGATTAATATAGAATTAAAAGTATTTAGAATTAATTACGATACTTTCTGTAAATGATGTTTTACTCTTTTAAATAATCTTTTCCAATATATTGAAGTTTGGAAAGAATCGGAGATACCAATCAGATTGTAAAGTATTACCCGTCAGGGGTAACTCAAGACAGAGGTTAAAAACATGGCAGAATTTTCAACCAAGAAATACTCGAACGTGCTGTTGAACATGGTTCAAGTTTCAACAACAAGGGGAACGTACTACTAGGAACGCGGCTGAAACTCATCCTTTATCGCTGGCATTTAGGATTCCGGCCTAGGTCTATTACAAACGGTTCTAGTCCGCGGTCGACGACAGTCAGTACACCTAATTTGAATAATACCCCGGCGAATATTCTATTCCGCGCTGGCAGACTCGAAGAAACCCATCTTTCACGTTCTAAAATTTTCATACATTTTTCAATCAGCTGTATTACGAACATGATACTATGGAGCCAAAAACTATTATAGTAGAGATATCTCAAAACATTCTTCATTGATGATAATTATTATCAATCGACAGTTTGTTTTGTAATATTCGCCAGTATAATAATAAAATAAATAAATATAAAAGAAAAGAAAATAATAGCTAAACTATAACGGTATAAAATATAGTAGTTACAAAAAGTATTGTCACATCATTGTACGATAATATTGTATTATAACATTGACATATTAATTAATTAAGTTCAATATTAAATTTTGATTCATTTAGTAATATGACTATCAAAATATGACTGCAAGAATGCCGTGTCGAATTTGATAGAAGAACGCTTCATTACAGAATAATGGTACATAAATGTACCTGTTGTAGCCACTGTAAATAAACACGAAAAAGAAATTCTTTATATGTCTCCATAATTAATTTTTCTATGTCATAAATGTGATATCTTATGGCGGAGCTTTTCGACCGTTAAGAGATAATAATTGTTATTAGGCTCCAGGTATACAGTTTTCTAAGTAACTTATATGAGTGTACCTACGCACGTACTAGTATCTTTTGTATCAGATATTTTACGCCATGTTCTTACAGTCACTTATTCCAGAGTATGTGCTGTATTATATTTATGCCCTTGATAAATGCAATTTGTTTTGTAAAATTATGATATTTTTTGTACTAGCTACATTTAAAGTCTCTTTTACCCACCACGGCAATTTTATATTCTTATGGACTCAACTAAAGGAATAGAACCGAAATAGAAATTTTGTTCACTCGTTAAAAATTATAATAAATATTCTATTTTGAATATGTTTTTGCATATTACGTGCATTCTGTAGATTTTCGAACTCTTCAATTTTTCAGAAATTTATAAACGACCGCAATTTAGTTATTATTAATATGTATTGGTAATATCGCTAATAACACTAATCATATAAAATATAATATATAACTAAAAGCAAAGAATTTTTTTCTATATAGAGTGACATCTCAGAAAATTTCGTTCTTTTTCCTCCTCTTGTTTTCAGTTTCCACTGATCGATTAGATGGTGGAAGTAAGATATGGGTTAATTAAAGTGATGAAGCTGCAGCGATATTGAGCAGAGGAAGGATAAGTAGGAAATGTAATAGGGGATGTAGTTTTAGAAAGTAAGGGGAGATACAAATCAATTTGCAGAGTGAATTTTTACGCTAAAGCAAGTGAAGCAAACTTTGAATGGAAGTAATTTTTGTGACACGAGAAGAAATTTAGAATGTTTCTTATAATGGTACTCGTTCTTGTCATCATTTTACTTATTAACTTCTGTATCCTATATTTAAGTGATAACGATAAAATATACCATGCAACAAAGATCTATTTCATCGCAAGTAAAGAATAGTAACTGGAGTTACTTTATTTCTACTATTTATATAAAGAACAAATGTTCATATTTGCAGAATAGATTTATCTCCGATTGTTAAGTGTTTCTAATTCAAATAATTTCTCTTAAATATAACCCAAGTCATCTTCACATTTCCTACATATATTTTTTTATACATAATCTTGTTCGAAGTATTAAATATTAAAAATTAAAATCAAAATTCAATATTTTTTCAACATTTATTTATTAACAGATTGCTGATGATTATGCACGTTCGTATTTTCTCAGACATTGATAAAGAAGTGAAATTTGAGTAAAACTGTATCCCACCTTCTAAAGCTTGCGATACATACATATTTCATTTGTCCTATTTTATATCATTTTCACATTTTTACTCGTCCATTCATATACTTGCCCATTACATACTTCCCTACCTTTATATCTTTGCAATTGACATAAATTAATTAATATTCAGAGTTTACTCGTTAACTATAATTTCTTATTGTACATCCCTGCCTCCAATAATTTCGACAAATGTCTATACCTAACTAATCATGATTTAAATTGATATTTTCAATTTTCACGTTTGAGGATAAAATGCATCGATGCATACAGCGGCTGTAATGTCGTATATTAGCTATGTTATAAATCTTGTGGAAATTAGCAAGAAAATGCATTCCACAAACATTATGATAATTTAGCATAGAACATCTATAGCAACGTCGCGTAATGGGATCGATATCGTAGCGGCAACTATGTCGATGTAAATTCCACCATACCAATTTCGTTCCAGAGATAATTATTATAATATAGTTTTCAAGGGGAACGAACGATGAAATCTGCGAGGTATACTGTTCGTGTCGATTCAACTGGAATTTAAAATCGCTCAGATATCTGGATTAACGTTTTTCTACGATTATCGAAATTAACACTGTCTCTTTCTATTTGCCTTCGAGTGAAAGTACAAATGATTTATTATTATAATACAGTTTTCAAAGGAAACGAACGATAGAATCTGCGAGAAGCACTCTTTGTGCTGATTCAACTGAAATTGAAAATATCTTAGAGATCTGAATTAACGTTTTTCTACAATTATCGAAATTAATACTGTCTCTTCTCATTTGTCTTCGAGTAACAGAAAAAATGACTTATACAATCTAGATATATTTCCCCTATTTATATTCAGAGAATAAACACAGTTAATATAATTAATATAAATAGTAATATAAATTAATTAAGAAAAGTATATTAACTAAGACTGCTACCTCTCCTGTTTTGACTAAAATACTGTGGTCTTTAACATAAATCTCTGAACTCCAGTTTTACCAGAGATATCTTCAGACTTGTAGTGAATTAAGAAAAATACATTTTGTGATTCGTTTCGACGATATTTTAAAATATTTAAAATGTCTTCACTTATTAAGCATAATTTCTCACACATTATATTCTAATCATTTAAAATATACCCAAGTTTCCAAAAGATACCAAATGATCTGTATCTTGGGCTAAAATAACGCAAGTTCCTTTGTTATTAAATAAATGGTCCCAAATTTTAGAGCCATAGTGTACCTAGCTTCATTACGTAAGTAATACAAAAATTCACTCAGTATCGAATTACGCTTGCCCACGGAAGGATCTCGTAAACTGAAATTGGCGCTCTATTCCGACCAAGATAAAGGGTACACTGTCGATAGGGACAATTCAACGACGGCAAACTGTACTATTCGTCGATAGCTCGAGAATGTCCTCGATATTGTTAACCTTATCTTTCCCATCGGTTCGCCATCGGTTCGCCATCGTGAGGGTGGGCATGATTGGAAGAAATCCGACTGGCAGATAGAGAGCAAGCATAGGTAATTCGTTTTCAGAAGTTCAGTGGGAACAGCGATGAGGTAAAATATTCTATTGCCAGTGGTTGGATTGCGTTGTGGCAACTCCGTGCCTCTTCCATGGAATTTACTGCGCGAAGATAATAATTTCGATCTGACTAGAGGGCTAGACCAGTTCGCCCCTATTTTCTTACCCCTTGTAATAAAAGAGTCATGGAATTAGACGTCACTGTTCGCATCCGGCAAAATCGACGATAGGTTTCTCAAAATTCCAGAACATAGGTCGAGAAGATGGATTTAATAGAGCAGAATTGACGCAGTTGACAAAATCTTCCTCGTGAGAAATAAAAACTGAAATATCTCTTCAGCCATGGAAAAGTAGGATTATTCATTCTAGATTCGAGTTAAAAATTGTATTCCTCTAGATTGTCGAATTCTTCGTGGAAATGGTGCTTTATTCAGGTGGAGTTATTCCTGTGGATCGTTGAGTTTTTAAAAATAGCGATTGGCACATACATTTATAGGAAACTTAGGTGTGCAAATATACGCAGAATATATAAACTATGTAAAAATATATAAAATATCCGAAGAAAAGTATTTGTTTGATCTTCATTTATGAATTTGTCTCGAAATTTCCGCTTAAACAAAATCTTTTATAATATTAAATAACATCAATTACCATACACACGCGGGACAGGTTATATAATTACTTTCATAATGTTTAATAATCCAATCCGCAATAACGTACTCATTAAAATGAAAGATTGTTAATTAACGTACTGTTCTGTTAACTGTGAGACGCCATACGCAATTGTATTGTTTTAAGGGTGTACGTTTGCTTAAGAGAAAATATTTAAATTTCATTCTTTAAAAAATCATAATCTTAAAACAGCTGTCTTAATTAACTACGTTAAATGGAGTACCTTACACGAGCTTTGCTAATGAAAAATTGAAGATACATGAAATTTTTACCACGTTTCCGCTGACGGTCAAATAGAATTTTACGTGGAATTCTAATGTTTCATTTTAATTGAGACGTGCAGAATTATGAAGTCTCCTCCGAGAACAGAAACGTAACTAAAAGAAGTTAAGAAACTTTAGCACTCATAATCAGCAGGAATTTGTAATACTGCTCCGTTTTGAATAATTATTGAGATTAACTTCGCTAGATGGTTGTACAAAAGACTTGTAACTTGGTAATTATCAACAACAAAAAGAATAAAACTTATTAAAGTACCAAAAGATGTAAATTT
This sequence comes from Bombus flavifrons, assembly GCF_040668555.2. Classification (NCBI taxonomy): domain Eukaryota; kingdom Metazoa; phylum Arthropoda; class Insecta; order Hymenoptera; family Apidae; genus Bombus; species Bombus flavifrons. The sequence continues at coordinate 1,197,890 of NC_138443.1, forward strand.
AGTCTGGAATTTCGAAAGGAAATTTTTGTTTCGTTCTTTGTAAGAAGTGATTTACATATCTGGATAGAAAATAATTTTTAAACCATGCTGAAGTATGCGTCGCTTGTACTTACAGAAAAATTGTATTTCCAATGAAATATTTCCTTCCGTGATTTAAAATGCGATTGCGTGAGAAACGCGAACATTCTTTAATGCAAGTTACACAATGCTATTATACAGCTACGAAATTACTGCAAGTTCATTTGCTTCAAAATTACTCGGCTTGGATCTAGCTTCGTACTCATCAATTCGATTTGCCAAATTATGATAATGATGTGGTTGTCATTAATCACTTTGAAACATAATTCTCTGTAAAATACCTATACTGTAAAATCAGTCTGTAAGAAAATGCAAACCAACGCAACATATAAATTCAATAGATTGATTTATATCATGCAAATTGTTAAATTTATGAAACATGTATATCGCTATAAATTTTTTACAATTTATTATACATTGTCAAAAAACCTATCAAGTAATAATTTCATACGAAACATTTAAATCGTTCCAAACGATTAATAAAATCGATATAAAGAAATAAATCGATATAAAGAAAAGATAGACAGACTTACAATTATTATTTCCATCGCTCGCGTCACAGCTCACCTCACAAATTAATATTGGTATAAATTTGTTACCTACCGTATATGAAATTTATACGATACAACGATCACAAGCAATTCCAGCATCGCCAAATAAATTAAAAATTATAAAAAGGATAGCGAAAGATTATCAAAATAAAATAGTTTAACATTAGATTCGCATGAAACTTTAAGAAAATTACTATTCTTTTCCATTTGAGTTGATTAAATTTTACAAAAGCGTCATTATCATAGGATCAAATGAAATTGTAAAGACCGTACAATTTCTCGTTCCAGTTATAGCTTAATTTCAGTCCGGAAACTGTTAAGTAGCCTATTATGGGGAAGAGCGGGGGAGAAGCAAACCAGATGCAACTTTAGATAAAAATTGTTCTTCTTCCTCTCTGCACGTAAAAAAAATTCCTTTTTCATATTTATAATCTGATAACTTTAACGCCTTTATGACGATTATATTGGTCTTAGCAAAATTGAGTTCTATTCTTCCATTAATTACTAATATACATGAAATATATATTGCAATATACATGAAAAAAATATTGGAAGAAAATGATTAATATTTAAATAATTGCTATTATGAAAATGCACGCAGAATATTGTGGATTTCTCGATTTTTAATGGAAAATTTTCAATAAACGAAATGGATTTCATTTCACTTTCTTTAAGCTTCTTTTAGAAAGCTTCGCGAATGGGAAAGGTAGATACATTTGATTTTTATAACGTGATTCTGATTAATTCATCACGGTTTTATCCATATGCAGTAACATTTAACTAGATTCTCGATAATTCATAAACATTTCTTTATTTTCTTATATCGTTTATTTAAATCGATTACTTGAAACGTTTCTGCACATTTTAAATAACGTTATTTTAAGACGCAACTAGAATAAAATTCAAACAATTGCAATTCGCAAATCCGCAATTTATTTCGGCGAATGTGTACTAAATATTATTACACATAAATTTTTTTAAAAAGATCGAAAGAATGATGAAAGAATGACAAACCTAGAACACAAAGAAAGAACATTTGCAATATCGTATGCTTTATGATTTTTACCAACAATAAATTCGATTTATCCATAAACTTTAGACATAAGGACATATCAAAGGCTGTTCTCAAGATTCTAGAAGGTAAATTTTAACAAAGTCTAAATCAAAGAAATTTTACAAATTAACGATAAAAAAAGATGCTACTTTCCATATAGAAAGGGGCGATACAGAACGGAGGAAATTACGTTGATAGTTTCCTCATGATAGTTTCCTGTAATTTCATGTCAAACGCGATGAACACGATATCAATGTGTTTCATTTCATCGTGCGTTTCGTTTCAAAATTATTAGTAAACTGCGAAAATTATTCGAAAACGCTAAAGTGCAAAAGATGCACGTAATATGCAAAAATATATAAAACGGCAAAACTTAATGAAAATCCTCGTTGTATGAAGTTACTCATAACCATTTTTGCCACGAAAGATGCTAAACGAAAAATGTCAAACATTCTCAGTAGATAGAGATAATCAAGAAGAATCCTGCTGTCCACCTGCGAGTAAACCGAAAGTGTAAACACGGGACAGACTGAAAAGTTATAATCTGAAAAATAGCGAACAGTCACGTTCGCACTATAAAGCCGGTCCGTATCCAATAACTATCGACTTCTCTGAGAAAAGAAATTTCCGAAGAGAATGCGGGGGCGGGTGGATGGATAAGCCAGCACGATATTTCGCAGCTGGCTTTAATGAAAATCTTAGCGGAGAAAGGCGGTGGGCGTCGAAGGTGGATTCCGGCCGCTTCCGCAGAAATAAAATTAATCGAGGGCTTACGAGTTCCTTCTTCGGTGCAACTTTCCGCCAGACGTCCGTTCTCTTCCAGCGTTATTCCCACCAGAGATCGAACTTTTCGTTTCCACGAAAAGCTGCAGGTTCGCCGGCTAGACTGCGTCTGACGAATTAATAACACGTCGAGAAACACGTTGCTCGCTTGCCAGTCACATTGTATTTCCCACGGATAAAGGGAAAACGAAGCAAGAGAAAAACGCGATGGCGCAACGCGATACCTACCACAGAGATATAAAGATAGGGTGTATGAGTGAGCTGAAAAACGATATAGAAATCGAATGAGAACTATGTATAGAGGTCGCTTGTGTCCCTGTTTTAATAACGTATGCGCATTCGTATAGTAAATATGTAATCGTAATATTGATTAATAATCGACATTAACGTGCAGTTGACATGTCTGATCAACCAAAAACAGTAGGGATTTATATGCAGCATTCTCTTGCTACTCTTATATCGTAGCCATTTACACGGTAATATATTGCTGTGTTAATTCAACTAGAGGTATCTGTCCGATCGAAAGATGATTCTGAGAAAAATACCTCTTATTATTCAACCAGCTTTTACGCGCAACTTTGTTCGCGTCGACTACCGATATACGAAACAATTTTTAAGCAAAGGAATTTTCATAGATTGCTTGCCTACGTACTTTATATGCTAACAGGTAGATTGTTCTCCGTAACAAAGAATATTAAATTATAAAAAAAAAGTTCGATTTTAGAACAAACACGACGTGAACAATAACTGTGGTTGCTTGACCTTTACCAAGCGTGGGAGCGTACAAGCTATTTCTCAGCTTTTACAAAACTGATCGAAATGAAACATACTCTATTTTCTTTCCTTGCTACTGGGCTATATAACAGAGAAAATCTCATCAAAATCCGTTCAGCAGTTTTTACGTGACGCGACTACAAACGGACAAATAAACAGACAGATAAAAATTCCAAAAATTAGTTTCTTCGACTCCGTAGTTTATGAGCTGTTCCTGGGTGACTGTTTTATTTATTGCTTCTTATTCCACGTACAAACGCAACCCTTCTACCGTTTTATGATATATACAGCATATACAAGCAGGCATCGATTTCACATACGTCAGAAATATAATTGTTATATCTTTAGCTTCAATGTAGGTACGACTTTCTTATTTAATATACATATAAGTAAACTATATTTGCGCTATCTGGAAGCAATGACTTGATTTAAGCGAAAGTTGCAAATACGCCCTTTTGACTTAACACGGCGACGTACGACTCACGCGCTCTATTCTTGTATCTCTATGATACCCTACCTCATACTTATAAAAAATCTCAATGTTCCATTTATTTAGATCTTAAATAGATGGTATGAACAAACGCTAAAAAATAATTAACCGACGTTTATTGATGCTTATATTTTTCTCTACAGAAACGACGTTGAAGATTTTCTAGCATTATTAAGAAATATTTAGAAAGAAAAATTGCACTTGAATTCTATGCTATAGTATTCTAATTAATACGTACATTTTCCAACAAAAAAGACAATTTTTCTGTTTTAACATTTACAGTGATTTCTGCGAGCATTCAATCGTTCTACCTACGAAGTATTATAAAAATCGCTATAATTTGGATACTTTATACGGAGACTAATCGTTAGAGATGAAATCGAATATATTGCACATAATTTTTCGAATCTAACTAGACGATTTCGAATGTAGGTAACGCTTTTACAACACGAAAGTCGATATTGCATTACATATACCTGAGTGTATTGATATATAATTATTCACCATTATTTCATAAATATTTTAATAAATTTAACTACTTTAGAAACAAAATAATTGAATATTACAAATGCAATATAATGCCAATCGAACAGACGGTAGAACAAGTTTGTTGAATGCAGCGAATCTTTTTAATGGAAATTACGGTTCTACCATATTGTACAAAGGAATATTTAGAAGAAGAGCAAAGCGGATAATAGGACTAAGATATTAGTACAAATTATTACAATTGTTAAAAGTTTACTCGGTTGCATACATTTTCATAATCCCTCAATCATTGTTTTTATACGTTGCATTTATTTAAATCAAATTACCTTAAATAACCATTTGTTAAATATGCAAGCGAATGGTAGTATCATGTAACATATAAGAAATAACGTTAATAGTTCATAACTTTTAATTAAATAATATGATATACTATGGTTCATTTTCATTACTGTAATTAAGTTTAGCTCGAATAAACGTATTTACGCGGAATTCTAGTTACATAACAACTACCGATTGTACCAGTCGAGAGTCGAGAGTTGAAACATCTTGTTATATCGTAATCCTAAGCTCTATTGTGATCTAACTTGAAGATCAACCAATCTTGAAAATCAGATTACGATGAGGGAATTACTATCAAGCATGAGAAATCCAGTTCTTTTAAATCCTTTATCAGATAAAGATATACTTGTGATTAAAAAATAATTTAATAACTCGCTTCAAATAGAAAATTGAATCTTCAAGACCTTCGTGATCGTATGATAAGACTTTCGTATGATAAATGATCAATTAACGTTTCATTAGAAAATTTTCTAATTCTTTAACAAACTTTAGGACTGGTTTTATAAACGAAATTTAAACATAATTGTTATTAAATACGAAGCTATAAAAATATAATATCCCCAAGCAATGTTTAATCGTTAGTCGAAATGTCAATATTTAAACATATCGTATAAATTCATAGAATTTCTTTGCGAGTGATGGTATAAAACATCTTTAATTGTAAGAAATCTGGAGATTAACCACACCAACACTCAGTTAATTCCTTCATCAGCTTTATTGCACGATCATAAAAAACGTAAAGATATAACTCAGAAACAAAATGCACGGGCAATAAAGAGTCGATTACGAAAACAGATAATCAGATAACTGTTTTAATCAGTTTTATTGCGCAACCGTAAAAAGCTTAACAACCATAAAACATCCATAAATATAGAACTCAGAACCAAAAAGAAAGGAAGACAAGAAGTCGATTTTGAAATCGGCTTTTAATTTCTAAAGTTAAAAAGGAACAGCAATCTTATCTATACTACGATCCAACACTTTTAACATTGCAAAACTGTCATCTGAAAATTAATAAATCTGTCGAAATTACACAACAGTTGGAAAGGAACTTCTTTATAGAGGCGATTTCAGGGTAGGAAAGATCGATCTCCCGGAATTTAAATCCGACCCCTTAACTACGAGGAACGCGGAAGCCACTTCGAGAGGTTTCTTACTTCGAGCCTCCTCGCCGTGCCACTTGGAAAAATAATTTCAGCGAAATGAAGTCGAGAAAATTGCTTTGATTAAAATATCGAAGATCCAGTTCGAATGAGATGACGGTGGTTACCGCGTCCGGTCAAGGTCAGCCAGGATATTGTGTCAGAAATTGAATGGTGCAGAAAACTTAGCTATCTGCTGGATTCTCGTTCTTAATCTCTCAATCCATTACTTCAGGACAAAGCTGTACAAAATTTATATTATTATAATAAAAACGCGTTTTGAACCCGAAGGACCACAAATGTGTCAAAAATTGACTAGACTGCGGATGTTTATGCAAATTCGTATCCTTATGCATATAATTAATACTGCAGCCTAGGTAGACAATTGTCCTACTACTTAAATATTATAACGGGTACCTACTATATTTTGCATATTTTATATATTCTTGCATATTACTTCCATTCTATGCATTTTTACATATTACATTAATTCCGTGCACTTTTGCATTTTCAAATCGTCGCCCTAGTTCTTAACTGTCCTAACTTCTTTCTTCAGAAAAATGTAATTAACCGATCCACATACGTCTCATTGGTATAAAGAATAAAAATTCATAATGAAGATGATGAAAACTCTACTTAGAAAGCGACAAATATTCAGTTCTTTTTAGTTCTTACTTCACACAATATACAATATTTAAGCTTCGTGAACTACAAACTCAATTCTCTCAGTTTATAAACTAGCGACGACAGAACACTCAAGAACAAGAGCGACGAAATTTCCCATAAATACATAATGAATCCTAGTAGTAGTCTATTAATCGCTAGACTGCGAATTTTTATACAAATTCATATTTTTTACAATATAAGTTAAAAAATAGAATTTCGCCAGAAAAATTGATTTACCTACCAAATATTATTATAGAATGCATTTGCATATTTTATATATCTTTCATGCTATGTACATTCTGTGCAATTTTTTCTCTCCTAATTTTCTATAAACGTATATAGTATATCTGCAGTCTACTGATCACTATTATCTGCCTACCATTTGTACTTCTTCGGTCGTTCACGTTTCTCCTTTCTAACAAACTCCGTTAAATTACAAAACAATTTAATCACGGTGCAATACAGCGTGTTTCCGAAGCACGACGTACCATGGACTAATTCTTCACTACGCCAAGAGAGTGTCCGCTCGGTAAATTGATAGCTTCCACGTTCTATAGGATTTTCCGTGCGCGATCATTAAGGTGCACGAACGGTTGAGAGCGTGACGTCTCTACAAAAAATAAAATTTAAAAAAAGGAACGAAATATTCTCCGCTCCTTTTCCTGTGCTCTGACGTTTCGCGGTCGTACCAGCTGACCCAACTTATATTTCCAACTCTCTCGACCCTGGCAACACGCCTAACGACGCGACCGCTTAATGATCAGAGAGCTGCAGTTCTATACGTTCGAGAAGAAAACCGAAGCCGAAAGCAAGAAAATCGACGTTCTAAAGTACGATCGACACTCAGGAGAATCTCGATCCTACGAACGGGTCAAATTTAACCCGCCGTTAGCTGCAGAGTTCAACGAATCACAAATCGAATCTTCCTCGTTTGCCGTTGACCTTAAACCTTCGGGGCAGGCCCGGAGATTCCTGCGGATAGTTTGCCGAGCTCCCTATTCTCGTGAAAGCTAGGAACGTTTTCTTGATATCGATTGAATTTATACGACTTGCAGTCGGAACAATTTTTAGTGGATTATTGTTGATGTCGGGTGGGCAGTAATTGAGCCTTTCAGAACGCTGATGAACTTCGCTAGATCGAATAGCAATTCGGACGCTCTTCAAAAGTGAATGAGGGGGAATTTAACAACAACTGTGAAGAAACAAATTTTTCTGATTAACACGTTGACTGTCAGCATGGTGTTTGGTGACCCATTTTACTCAATTTTTTGGGACGATTAAAATAAGATAAATTTCATGGACTAAAGTATTTACAACAATGCGAATGGCTTGGATTACGTTATCAGGAAAAAGTGCGCAATGCGGTATAATAAATATCACGGTATGTTTCAATCTATTTAGGCTTTCAGGATAAAATGTATAAAATTCACGTAACAACGCGTTAAAAAAAAGCAATGGTGGCAATCAACGTGTCAGAAAAAGATGGAACGTTAAATAATATGGTGAAATAATATATAACTGCGTGATATAAAAATTCTAAAATATTTCTTAAATTAATGGCTCAATCGTATGCAAAAACAATGAATAAACATCGATATACTAAAAGAAAGTTGAGAAGTTTCGCTTCTTCCCGACTATTTTTACCCATAAATTTATAGGCACACGCGAAAAGAAAGCCTCCGCTGGCTCGACGACAATGAAAGGATGAGGGAATGAAGAGTACGAATGGCTGAAAAGTATAAAAGCGGAGAGGTAAAGTCTAAAGAACACGGAACGCGGACACGCTCCGGGTCAGCAAAAGGAGGAAGAAGGAAAGTCTGCGAATGAGAAATTTCGCTAAAGTACGAAACGAGAGAAATGAAAGAGAAAAGAAAACCTGCACGAACCTGCCTCTTTGTCTGTATATATACAGTCTGGGACAGAAATAAGTGGACAGATACTGCAAATAGGTATCAATGAAATTTAATCGAACTAATGTCATATCTCAGCTTTATTGATTATACGAAGCACTTATTTGCCAAATCTGTTAACTGCACAGAACAGAAAATAGTGAAAATTAATGAAATTGTATAAGATAAGCAAGTGAATACGAGCTGAACAATCAAGTGCTTTGACATTAAAATTTCTAAAATTTAATCAGTTTGTCCTGTGAACCGCCCTGTGCTTGTATATTCTTATAGTATGTATATAAGTTATTTAGCAAATAATTGAAATTAATATTTATATTTTTCTGTATATAAGCCGTATTCAACAAAAACTTTCTTTGTATCTGTTTCCACTACCTGCTCACTTATTTTTGCCTCCAACTGTATCTTGTACGTATGCATGCGTGTGTGGTTAATATAAATGGTTAGAAGCACGTCTGAGTGGTTACACGTGACCTAAATGTGAGAAGAAAAATGTAGGAAAATGGGGGATGATAAGGAATCGCTCAGAAAAATGTACGTCGTCGTTGACCAGAAGTGAGGACATGACAGATAACTCTAACGAATACGTTTAAATACAAGGAACGCACAGTAGAGATGACGTGAATCTCTGTTGCAAAAGACGTTCCAATTTGTTCGGATCTTTTGACATAGATGAGGACAGATTTGTCAAAATATCCTGTCATTATCATGAACGTATCCCATGAATGACGTTTATTTCTGTCAACGATTTGATAAAGCCAGCAAAGTAGGTGAAATATTATATGAATTTTCAATTTGTCATTTTGACTTCATTTTGTGATAAATAACATATAATTAATTATTACGTCTTTAGTAACTTTGATAGATTATGTGAAAAGTATTTGATTTTTACTTTTAAAACTATTTATTGTTCAAAATATTCATCTTTCATCGTAGAATCTAAAATTTGAGAACTAAGGTCTGACAATATCAGTGATAAGTTCTAAAAGTTGTCCTTTATTTTCAAGAATGAAGAAGTGCCATTTTTTTTTTTTTTTATTAACGATCGCAAAGTTAATTCTTAAAGTATCGATGCATAATCAAAAATTATTATTTTCCAATACGAATAGTGACACAAATATATATATCTATCTATATTCTTGAGTAAACTTCTGTCAAATTATTTCTTTCAAAACTGAAGATAAGGGAGATCATAAATTGACCCACAAACACGCTTTCTTCATGACGGAAGACCTAACAAATACCTACCAGTAATCAAGTTCCATCCTACCACATTACGTATGACAAGGCTAAAAACTGACGCCATTGACAAATCTGCTTTTTCCGAAGATGCATTCGGAGCAATCATAAAAAGACAGAAGAATCGCGATTTCCGATTCGCCAGAAATTCCTCATGAATATCTCATGAGACAAACTGTTCAAACCCCGTCTTCTTCTCGAAAGGTTGTTCGCGTTTATTGGCTCCGATAACGCGTAGCCAAATTCGAACCACACGAAAGAGAATCTGGAAAAATTCAGATCTGGCGAATCATAAAGAACACATTGCGATCTCTTCGAATCCCGCACATTTTTCCGAGCGTGTAAAGTAACATGTCGCGTGTATGTGAACTTTCGAATCAGGGTGTGAGCGAACGAGTAGAGAAAGTGACACAGTCGTTGGATCAAGCTGGACGTGAGAGGGAGGATAGAAAGGGAGGAACGAAAGAAGGGAAGAAAGAAAGAAAGGGGCAAGTAAGGAGGAACGAACGAGAGGAGATAAGGGAGGAAATATAGAGAGAGAAAAAAAGAGAGAGAGAGAAAGAGGAGAAAGGCTCCGGCGGGGGCCGCTCGTCCATGAACCGAGGACACTGATCACATCCTCCTTGGACTGATCGGCCCTTTTTCTCGCTTCCTGATCCGTAGGTACGTCTTTACGATAGTCAGCTACCTGATCGGTGTCTTCATATTCGCAACGATCGTCGGCCAGGTTGGAAACGTGATCACCAATCGAAACGCGAATCGACTGGAGTTCGAGAGATTGCTCGACGGCGCCAAGACATATATGAGACATCATAAAGTGCCGGGCGGGATGAAGAGGCGAGTACTCAGGTGGTACGACTACAGCTGGTCGCGAGGAAGAATACAAGGCGGCGGTGACATCAACACCGCCCTTGGTCTACTTCCAGACAAACTGAAGACCGAGCTGGCGCTACATGTGAATCTCTCCGTATTGAAGAAGGTTACCATTTTTCAGGTGAGTTTCTCTTCTCAAGTATTTTATTCTGTGTTGCCGGTGAATGAACGCGACAAGAGATAGTTCTCTGTTTATTCCTAATAGTAAGTAAGAGTAAACGGTTTCAATTTGAGCATGGGAACTGTGATGACGTTCAGAAGCTGAGATGTTCATCCGATTTATTAGATTGCAAAATTTTTCTGATTTATGTAACGTATTTTGAAAATCGTCTTAATGTAGAAATTTGCCTTCATCAGATATAAATGGTGCTCTATCTCAGAGATTTATTAACCATTAAATTATTTGGTTTAATGATGCTTTATATATGAATATTTCATCGTGATCTGATAAGAATATAGAGATAGAAATATTCTATAAAAGATTGCCAATTTCATATTCATTTTGACTAGATCCGAATTTATCGATAGATCAATGATTCGAATAAATAATTCTTGAGTTGTACAACGCTTGATGGTATGACTTTCAATTTCGCTAGAAGTATTTTTAATCAAAACGTTCCACTATAGCGTGAAAGGAACGCGATGATTGCGTGAATTATTGGCAAATTCCCCATTTCTCTTGGAAATAGTAGAAATAATCCTACATAAAGAGGTTGGGTATGCCAGCATGACTATTGATTTGTATTTGATATTCCGCATTTGTTTCTGCTCTTTGAATTATATTTAAATTATTATAAAAATATTTATCTAGGTGATAGAGATTTAAAATTCAACATATTCGAAAGGTACAAGTTACTACTATTTACTATGCTAAATTTATTATGGCATTAGTGCCAATTAATACATGATATATAAATCACGAAACACACTTCCGCAATTTGTTAAATAGTTCAAAAAACTATTTGCTATGACTAAATTTTATACGTAATCTTTTAATTATCTATCCTATGTGAAATGAATAAATTTATCGCATTTCATAGCTGAACAGAAAGGAAAATATCAAAATGTTCACTTTCGTCGGTGCACGAAATGTAATGGAAAATCATTTTATATGGTTTAAAGGGTCTTTTAACGAAAGATACATCAATGGCCTTTTGCTGTACGTATATATATATATACGTAAATATATATATATATATATATATATATATATATATATATATATATATATATAGCTATATATATGTATAGCTTGCTCGATCACAGAAAGAAGAGCACAAAATAAGAAAATATTTCAGCTCGAGAGAATCGTATCTCATATCTTTTTGTTCCTATTTTACCTTCTTTCTTTTCTTTGCCTCTGTATTGCCTCCATCGTATTGACAATGCGTCGAAATGGTCGATACAAACGGTATGTGACATATACATCAATTTATATAATATATGTATATATGCATGAAAGGCGTGTCTATGGTGCTGCGAAAGAAAATTTTGGATTTAAACGATATGGAAATGCTGCTTCATAGTAGGCAATACATTTGTAAAGCGAATAACGAAATTATAAAAGTATTGTAAAAACGGGAAGATAACAAACATTTACAATATAAAAGGTAACATATAATGCTATTACGATTATGATCATTAAGAATTGTTGAATAAAAAATTAATATAAATAATGTTCTGAAATATAATATTATTTGAAATAAAAAATTGTAACATAATACGGTAAAATAAAAAAAAGCTAGCAGTAATGAATGTTGTCTTGTAGAAAAAATGAATATGATTTTTTCATATTTATGCCCAGAAACTTTCAACTTTCCAATTAAATTCCAATCAAATTTTTCTTCTTAAAATCTTTAATAATATTCAATTTCTAGATTGCAATAGCTCTTCGCCCCTTATAGACATAATATCAAGGAATATTTGAAATTATAAGCTTGTCTCTAAATTCATAAGTACAGGTGAAATCCGAAAAATGAAAACTATTGTCACTAAAAGTTTCATCAGTCACGCTCTCCAAAAATATAACAGCAAACATCAAATAAAATAGTACGCCATTTGACATCGATTTCGATATTTAATTTTTTTTTTTTTTTTTGGCATCGAGAATCATAAATATCCTTAACCATTTTACAACATACTTGAACGAATAAAACGGGGAAAGTATACGTGTAGAATTTAAAATATAAAAATACATATACATCATAGCAATAGGAAGGAATTATATGTGATATTAACATATCAATGAACATTCTCTATAATTCTGTTAAATTACAGTAAATACTACTTGTCATTGTTATTAATTTCTGATTTAACATTAATATGCAATGTAGATTTATAATCGAATGACGATTGCTCATCATGCTAACGCAGTTATCCGCGTGAAGTGCCATTTCGATTCAGTTGAAATCGATGTTGAAATACGCGCAATCCGAAGACCTTATCGATCACCTTTAATAGCAATTCCAATTCAATTCGGTATGTTCAAGCATGACTTCTCACACGACTCCAGGGCAACTAGTCTGGTAATAGGTTAACCTCATAAGTGCTTATAGTTGATGATGCAATGATCAACTAAGTGCTACCTAAGAGACTCTTCTAATCAACATTAAGCACACGTTATGATTACTGTTAATCCTCGAGCCGCGACGCCCACATCGCGTCTACTTATTCTATTAATAAATATGTCTACTTCTTTATTCTGTTAATTCTAATAAATCTACGTAAGATAAATTTCGTTCGCAATTTTGTATAGAAGAATATGAAAAAGCTGTCAGTTTGTGAGTATTCTGATCAAACATTAGATCAGTTGACCTATTGTTAACGTGTATAGCAAACAAGCATAATAAGATTGAACCTCTGACAATCAGCCTACGCTTGTAATAAATGAGATTCCTGGACACAAACGCAACACAGCTTAAGATTTCAATTACAATCTAGAATAAAGAAAGCAAATTTTTCATTTTCTATCAAGCTTTGAATAAGATCTTTTATCATCGCATTAATTAAAAATACACATTACCGTAGATTGAATACTTAAGTTCCACGATGTAACCTTTCTTCCAGATTCTTTAATATCATAACTTTACAGAATTTTAAAATAAATGTTTTTAAATAATCCAAATATTTTCACAATATTTATATTCCGCAATTATTATTCTACTCTGAATTTAATATGTTTTTAATTACTTTACATTTTCATATCTACGTCGTTCATTCTATACGTGATATTTCTCTCCTCTTTCTAGTGTTAGAATGGCAAAAATGCAAAAGTACGTACATACGGATGATCTGTCTGGCCGGAAATACGAGCCACATTTCCGGCAAACGATTTCCATAGGAACACAAACTGTAGCGTTAGCTGAACTGTAGCGCGACAACGCATCAAATAAACAATAAAAATTCCACTTTACCGTCGAAATTCTATCCTTTTTTTGGCTTCCTTTTTTCCTCGTTCCAGTTTTTCTTCTTTTTTTTTTTTTTTGCTACGCAGTTTCACGGTGTAAGCGGTACAGGTAGACAAAGAAATATATCACATACGAATAATCATGAAAGAAGTATTGGAAGATTATACTGTCTGAAGAAACGACGTTCCGTCATAAAAAAGAGAAGGAAGAGAGAAATAGAACAGTTTTAATCTACGGGTCTGCGAATGCCACGATAAAAATCGACGTATCCGAGAGATACTGGCAAATCGAATGGCTTTGTTCCAGGTGTTGCGACAAATTGAAATGTAAGACGTCGATTACGTATGAATCTAATGCATGATTTGCTAGTAACATCGGCGCCCTGTTTATTGCAGAACAATTGATCGTAGTGCCGCTTTAACATCGAACTTTTTTATTTTTCTTCGTATTATATTTTATTTATTTAAAGAAGATATTCGAAGCTCAATTTCAAGTCCGAGGAAAATATGAGTCTAAATATAACAGTTTTATAATATAATATTATCTATAATATAATAGTAGTCCAATATAATTTTATAATATAATATTATAGTTATATTAGTTACATAGTTATATATAATATAATAGTTTTATAATATAATATTAGTCTAAATATAACAGTTAGTTTAATGATATAATAGGTTTACACATTTTGCAGAATTAAATAATGGTATTACTAACTGAAAGGGGCGTTATCATAAGGGTTCCTTTGATATGAGGTTTAACAAGAAAGATGTTATTTGATGACGGGATTTACTATCCCGTGTTACCTGATATCCTTGATGAGATTAGATCGATATTCTAAAGAAGGACGATTATTATAATTTTTATGATAATGAGTAAACTGCGAATACTTATGCAAATTCGTATTTTTCTAAATAGAATTTACAAAATGGAGCTTAGATAGAAAAATGTTTTATCTAATATTAGGTGTATTACAAAGTACTGTACTTATACATATATTTCTACATATCACGTGCATTCTGTGCATTTTTGTATCTACAAATTTCTCATAAATGCAGAAAAATCCGCAGACTAACGGAGAGTATCACATGATTCATTCTGCATAAAACATTTATCTGTCTAATTTCAAGTTACAACAAAATTATATAGAATATTTGTATTATCGGTATGAGCTAGTATCCTACAACCTTTCAATTTTTCACGCTGAATCTAAAACGTTTCCTTTATCCTCTCGATGGAAGAAAACGTACGTTCACAGCTAAGACGAAATTCGTTCTCCTTAATTAATTTTCTAATTACATAGTGTTAGAAAACACGGAACAATTGAGATACGAATGGGCTTGTAATTGCTGTTTTGTGGAACAGATTATAGAACAATTTTGCACTTTGCTTCGTCAGTATCGTAATAAAAGTTTCTTCGGTTACGCAGCAGCGCAAGATTTCGCGCTTGCATTGTTTTTTATAGGCCATAATATAACCGAAAATACGGTCTCTTCGGTTTCACTCGTAATGGTACACAGGGCTAAGTAAACGTGTAAGCGAGGTTTGTAAGTATAATGCGTTTCCTTGTAGTTGAAGGTACTTGCAGTTTAAGGAAAAATGTAACGAGATCTAAGCGGAAGTTCTTATCTTGTAAAGTCTTCGCGTACCGTCGGTTCTACTGTTGCACTTTATCAGATGTTCTACTTTCCCGATGGTATAGCTTTAATCAAAAGTAACTATTTGCTTAAGTATGGAAAAGATCGCACGGTAATCATTATATTTAACTTTGACCATATTACGCTGTAAAACAGTCTAAGAAATATGCGCATTTCAAAAGTTTAGCTTTTCGAAACGAAATGATGAGTGGAAATACAAACAATATCAAAAAGATGTTTCATTCATGATTATTTGATGAAGTAATCGAGATTATTAGATTATTACAGGATGCTGAATATAAAAATTTATCATATATATATAGTATAATAGGAATTAATAACACAACATAGAGGTATTTTTAGAAATTAAAGAAACATGACCTAGTTTAATATTATTTGCAGAACTAAATGTACGCACCATTATTTGCTAAATATTATTTCGAAAATATATTGATATGTTATTGCGACAATATATAGACGGAAAAAAGTAAATAGAAAAATAACTAAATCAGCTTCCATTTAAATAAATAAAATTCAGATAGAAACGGTGTTACGTTACGTTACGATAAATGTGGATGAAAATAAACGAAGTGTATAGTTACATTAATATGAGAATGTAAATAGCAGAGTAGATCTGAGAAAAATCGATTAGGAAATCAGTGAACGTATGATTGTCAAGCTAACTTCTACAACAAACTGGCCGCACATCGAAACTGATTTAACGTGAAATCTATTCAGCCTTGGGCAATGACAGATCACGAATTCAATCGTCTCGTGCCAGCCGGTGATGCAATTAACGTCGGACGTAGACACATTTGCTCTTTGATTTCCTTCTCAATCTCAACATGTATATCGTGTACCGAGCATAGAACACAGCCAAACGCATCTAAATGATCTTATTTTCTGTCAAATATGTAGCTATATAAATTACCAATTTTTACTGATAATTTATATTACTAATTTTTCAATGAAGTAGTTAATAATTTATTAACAACTTCCAGACCTTTTTCCTTTTCTCAACCTATCTAAAGTAATTCTATTAGGTTGTCCCAAAAATTTCTTTCGTTTTATAAGGAAATAATAGACGCATAACATTTTTTATTTCCATTTCAGAAAAAAGTTAGATTATAAAAGTAATAGAATTTTGTCAGGTCTATATCAATTACAATAATGTTAACAGAAAGAAGATTACTTGTCTCTTTTATTTTTTTCTCTTGATTAACTTCCATAAATAAGAATTAATGTACTAAAATAAACAATAGTGATGGAAGAAAAAGAATCGTGTTTTTAAAACAAGTATAGTTTACTGACAGAAAAATAATAATTAATGTACTTCGATGGACATACTCTTCAAATTCGATGTTGGCCTCCAAAGTGGTCCTGTTTTACACACCTTAATTGTAATATTATAAGCTCTCAAAAACTTTTTAAAAACTCAAGGCTACTTACTAATACTTCCTTGTTCCATATTTTTTACAGATTATCATAATATTAGAAGTATTGCTATATTACAATAAGTTTTATAACAAATTGCTATATATCGTATACCGTCTAAAGAATTTTATTCGTTCCATAAAACCAGTGTTGCTAAGAGGATAAAACTTGTGGATATGACAGAAAAATTTCTCAGTCGTGAACAGACCTTGCTTCGAAACTACGAATATAGGAAGGCAAAAGAAGAAGATGGAGAAGAATAAGTTACGAGACGCATGTAGATTCAGAAACTTCGACATACCGCGCGAGAAAATGCAACGTGAAGGAATCTGAAATCATAAAAAGGAGAGAAAATATTCAAGATTTTAGACGTTAAACAATTTTATAAATAATATCTGCTATATAAACAATTTTTAAAGCAAACATTAATAAATAAAAATATTCTTTATCGTGCTCCTTTAGTATATGTAAATGATTGAAGATTAAAATTTATGTAAATATGTGCATATATATGTATGTAACATTTCGATATTAATAATAATTAATTATATTTCTTAAAACCTTGAATTAAGAATTAAATACAGTTAATTACAGTAGATATAGTATTTTCACAGCAAACAAAACACACGAGAATATTTCAAACAGCATGAAGAAAATGAAAGCAATGCTTCCATAGCCTTTACATACCGAGGAAGAAATTATAATTTCAAAAGAGATACCTCCGATTTATGGAAAACCCGGATTAAAGAAAGTCTGCTTTAATGTTGGTGAAACTAGATACCACGAGAAAGCCAATTATTTAATGCAACCAAATACTCAATATATTTATTCAATGAAAATTGAAATCGTCGCAAATTATGATCGAATGGATATATACTAACATTATTGTTATTAATATTAGAAGACAATGTATATACTAAAAATATACTACTACTGGAAAGGATCTGTTTCCTATTCAACAACAAAATTTTTCTCCCAATTCCTCTTTCTATATTTCCACAAATTTAAATAAAAATTAATCTTCCATTAACTTTTACATGATTCTCATCATTGTCCACTAGAACAGATCACAATTCTTGGTACTAAGCTACACGAAGCTATTTAAATAAAAATCATCCAGTGATGAAGTTCAATATTAATAACTTCTAGCAAAACCGCAACACCTTTTTACATAAATCCAGGAGAAACATATATGAAGTAAGCCCGCCCATGACTTTCACAAGAAAAGAACAAATACAGATAACCAGACTCAGGATAGCTTACTCCAACATTGCGCATTCGCATCTTATCAGAAAACAGTATCCTGGACTCTGTGAATATTGCAAAACCAGCAACGCCGACGAATATCTACTTTGTTACTATACCAAATTCAAAGATACAAAGAAAAATATTCAACGATGTACAATCGCTTCTAACTAATAGTATACGACGTAAAAATTTACGACGAAATTTACGACGTAGAATTAAAAAATTTCCTAAAAGAGACACCACATCTTTTGCACCGTCTATAGAAATATAGAAGTATAAAATTGCACTAATTGGCTAACTAATTACTTACTAATTAGTAGCACTAATTAATTTGGTAACTGTACGAAATTACGCATGTAAATACTATTCAAAAATGTATATATTTATAGAATACATGTAATTGTAGTCACTACATGGTTACCAGGGCCTAGTGTATCTTGAGGTTGTACAAGAGATAATGAGAAGTACAAGTGTAAATGAGAAAGCCGTGTAAATCAAGGTTATTCTGTAACAGGCAAAAATTAACAATATACATACATATACCTTACCAGCAGATGTGACGAAAACCAACAGATAAATAATAATAATAAGTTCAATAATTAAATAATGATAGCTTGTAATTAGAAATCGAGTAATAATAATAGACAAACACTCACAAAAATAATATAATAATTATTATTTAATAATTAGATGAATTTTATTCACGTAAAAATGTCTCTGTGAATAAAAACGTATCTATCTGAAACATCTTAAATTCTATTACATAAATTTGTAGGAAACGACGCGTTGTATTGTAGTTCGTCTTCACTATCTCAGACCATTAGAAATATAGGCTCGTATTTCTTCACACTGCGAAACGCAGTGCAACGAGTACATTTGGACGCTGAATACCAGCGAGTATCTCACCTACGTGAAATAGGATCTACAGCCTAATTTCCAGAAACATGCTGTGTTTCTCACACCTACCAACAATTTACAGCGAAAAGAGGTCTGGTTAGAGGGGTATATAGAAGAAAGGAAGAAGATACGATTCGTGAACCATGAATCTTTGCTCGCGATACTCCCAATGTGGCGATAAACTCCACGCATTCAACATCATCATTCCACCGAGGTTTCTCGCTTTTGTCGCTGTATAGAGAAAGTGGAAGAAAGCAAAGAAAATTTAAAAACAGATTATGGAGATATCGATGGAGTAGAAAATCTGAATTTAAATAGAAATAATGAAACATTATTGTCGGTGGAGTAGAATTTTGAGAATTGTTTAAATACTGAATTTAATATCGGAAAAGAAGACAAATTTGGTGTTTATATTTTGTTATGAAAATGTTCATTGAAAATCGAATACATTGTAAAATATAAAATATAAAATAGAAAACGTGTCATTCGTGTTTATTAATTAGAAATCTCGTATTAGAATTAAGAAATCATTATTAGAAGTAAATACATTATTTGTTAGAACTTTTATGATTTTAAATGGTACATTGTTCGTCATATATGAAATATCATTTTCTTAAATGCGACACTATACTTTCTGCGCTACGATCAACTACTCAATGGTGTGGTATTTTTTCAAATGGTATACTGTAAATTCTACAACAATAACGACATGTGACAATAACTGCAATTAATTGATACAATATATGTGTAAATAAACGATACTCTACTTACTCATGGTTGTGTGAAATCTATTTGCGTTTTTAATATTTTGAGAGATAATGCGTATGGTCGTGGGCAATGGAAGTGACGTTCGTTGATTAAAATCGGTTTATCTATAACATTCGCTGCGTCAAGTTTTTAATTTTTGTTATGAAGAATAATCTATAATTACTAAAAATATTTATAGAAACATTTATTTTCAATGTTCAAGATAATTCGAATAATTCAATGAGAAAAAGTTGTTTCTTCTTGAATTAACAATTTTTTCCATATTTCATATTAAATTGAATTGAATGGAATATTTCATATGAAAGAACACTATACTGTACTAAATATGATACAATGTTAAAGCTACAGAAAGAATGCTATCAACATGTTACTCATTGTCAGAAGCAAATATTTCTTCGCAAAATAAGATTGCAGTGGAGAATGAAATTAATTTAAACTGTCAGTACTTGCATCGCAGAATTTAGTAGGAAAGGGTAATATTTTAAAAAATAACTTTGGAATTTGAAAGTCTCCAAGTTCGTTAAAAATCTAATTCAAAGAACACAACATGTGAGATTATGTGATAGATACCTATTATAATATAATAAGTTCATTAATATTAATTTATGACGATTATTATTCAAGTATTAATATTCCAGGTGCATACTGGGAAAGCGTTTTGTTCGCTCTAGTCATGTATAAACTCGATACAAAATGTTGACTAACTATATCGAGTGAATAGCAATGAGCTTGCTACGTGCGCGGAAAATATCGGCTTTTGTCTAATTATCAATATTACGTTCTATGTAATTATAATATGAATCTCTGTAAATTACGGTTATTTAATTAAAGTTATTCTTCGCGAAAGATCAAAGACACTATACACGTTATAGCCAGATTCGAACGATTTCTTTAGAAAATAATAAGGTAACGTTACACAACGAAAATTGAAAATTCTTATCCGAATAAAACGTCGCTCGGTAATAACATAGCTGAGAAAAGAATATCAAACTTTACTTATCCTAAAATGTCTTCAAATTCCAATTTGCGCGCGTACATGCAATAGAATTATTTGAAACGAAGCAAAAAAAGCGCAAAAGGCCTTCAGAGAAACACTCAACAGATGAAACTTTCGGTAAAAATTTTGAAAACACGTCGCACTCGTGGATAAAGAACGAGGATCGCACAACTTTTCGTCGGTGATAATCCTTCTATAATATAAGCGACAAGGGGAGAACGAACTTTTCTTCAGAGTAATCCAGCAGGAGATCGAAGCAACGTCCGATGATAGTAGAACAAAAATTTGTTTTCCGAGTAAAACGACACGCGATATCTCCGACTTAGGTACATTGTTACATTATCCCGTTGTCAGTAGAAAAAAAATGGCAATGATCGTGATACCAGCCGAGCAAAGTAAATCAAGTTTGCTGGATGTTCGTGAAACGCGTTACTTCGCTTAATGTGATCGAACGTTTCTTCCTCAGGGTCATGATTTACGAGTGAAAAGAAAAAAGAGAAGGATTTATGATGTCGCTACTGCAACAGTGGAAACCATTCGCTTTAAAGGAAGCAGCTTACTTTCGTTCCATAAAGTTGATCGAAAATAAATAGACGGATTTGTAGAAAAGAAACATTTATTGGTAACGGTGAAAGTGAAATGCGAACGTTATCGATCAGAAATTTCGTATTATTCGATGAAACGGAACCTTGGATTTTTTTTACGATGGAGATATAAATGACTACCTGAACTTTTATACGTTATACATATGTATTTTAAAAAAGAGTTTAAAAAATTCAATATCCTTCAGAGAATCGCACATTGCAAATTTTTTATATTAATATTTATTTTCGATAAGTCAATGTGTATAAATATTCAACGACAAATAATTTTATACAATTAAGGCATATGCGTAACTTTTATCTCTTTCTAAGTCCACTATCGATTTACTTGCCGAATACACACCTTCATAGATGTCTTCGTATGAATATCGTGTCCACTTATTCAATCGTTGATTATCACAATGACGATTTTTTAAACGCAAAGAGAATTTCGATTTTTAGGACTTTGTATTCAATCAGAAAAATAGCATTTGAATTATCACCTTTGATTGTATTTAGGATATAATTGATATTTCTTGTTACCAGACGTTTTCTTCCAAGAGATATTAATTGATTATAGAATGAGTACTTATACTTTTGAAATATTATGGTTTATACTTATATTTAACTGTACTTAATGTATTTTAACTTAAAAATCGACCAGAC
Source organism: Bombus flavifrons (assembly GCF_040668555.2). Taxonomy (NCBI): domain Eukaryota; kingdom Metazoa; phylum Arthropoda; class Insecta; order Hymenoptera; family Apidae; genus Bombus; species Bombus flavifrons. The sequence continues at coordinate 1,219,910 of NC_138443.1, forward strand.
AGTTTAAAATTGAAAAATATATTTATCTTTAAATTTTCTCTACATCGTAAAAGTCCATCAAAAGATCTAGTGCCATTATTATCATCCATAAAATGAATCTATAAATCATTCATATAGGGGTGCACTTTTATGAATGCGAATATAGCGTTCCACACTGGATTTACGTACATATTATCTCTAAATTCATCCCCCCTGCAAAACTCATTTTACTTAAATAGCTAAGGCAAAGCTCAAAATAAGCCACGTCAAACTCAAACTAATCTTAGAGCACAAAAGATACAAGATATGATTTCACGCTAAAATAGCGAACTAAAATTATAGCCTTTGTGGATATAAACTTAATTTTATCGAAACTAATAATAACGGCGACGCTCGTGGAAAAACGAGGTCGAATCTAGTTTTGTTAGTTCTTATTGATCAATATTGATACTATAAGGTAAAAATTAAATATATCTCTCGGAAGTTATCACAATTTTCATTATACGTTTATGTAGATTTATAAATCACTATTACAGTATTAACTCATTATAATTGCATATACCGTGAATCAGTTCTCCTTTGCGATATTCGTGAACGACTTATTATAATTCGTAGTTTAATAAACGTTCATTTTATTTCCATTTAAAGATATCTATTCGCGGTTTGTAGTATGTTTCGACCTTTTAAATTGCATACTGTACAAAATTTCAGCGAAATACAAAGATGTCACATTAAAATGTGGAAAAGCAGTTTTCCGCGCGAATAATTTGCGTTTGAGATTTCCAGGTAATTTCGAGATTTCGAGCATTTCGTGTTTCTCCGTGTATTCGCTAGACCACAAAACGCAAACCTGAACAGAATTCATAGCAATGTTTATGACACCTACGTAAGATAGACATTTTCGAGGACAAACTTTCAATTGCAGGACAGGACACTTAATAAACTACATGAATTCGATATTAAATATGTTCTACAAGAAAATGAACAAAAATTCTAGACTTTCTGTATTGCTAGTTTTTAAACAACCACATATATCGTGCTACAAAATCAAATGAAAATGTTTATCGAATGTGGTTGAGAGTGTTTTATGGGACTGCTCTCGCCAATAGTATCTTTTGAATTATAAAACGCGACAAAGTAAAAATATCTAAAATGCATTCTGATGCGACATTTTGAAGGGACGAAAACTATCATAATCGCATGGAACTATAATAATAACAATTTGAAAGTTGACGTATGTTTTACTTTATAATTCAATTTTACAACAAACTTCCTTTCGTTATGAAAAAATATGAGTACAGTGATTCTACATAGCAATCCCTTTTACGGCAACCCTCTGCATAGCAATTCCTTTTTACATAATATACATTTATATTTTATTGCTGCTACAACGCATACGTATTATGTTAATTTACAAAAACCACTCCAGCACACGAAATCATACACTTTAACTTTATAATGCATATTTCTTATCCTGTTCCTAAGTCTCTTTGCGTGTATGCTAGGATTTCCCTTAGCTTTCCTAAAATTCACACTTTCTTTACGTATGCCGTTTCTTATTTTGTAATATTAAAAAAGACACGAGCAACTTCAAAGGAAAGTAGGATAGCCTGATATCGTATTCAAACACGCAAGAATATTAAATTGTCCCATCCTATTAAAGGAACATTTTACTGTATTAATTCCTTAATAAGGAACTACCGCTATTATTATTTATTTAAAATTATTTAAAAATTATTTATTTTCCTATGTTAATCCCTTAACATATAACTATCAAACGATATAGAATAATACAATGGAATATCATGTTCAAACTCTTCACTCAGTTCTGTTGCTTTAAAACATTCGGACTTCTTCAAACGATGCTCCAAACAACAGTCAAATCTTTAAACATTTGCGATACGTAGTATACATTAAAGTGGAAACTTCGTCGAAGTGCAGCTGGCAAATATATAAAATAGAGTATTATTATACCAATATATCCATTGGCTTCGCAATTTTTGTTCAATCCCCTTAAAACTCCTTCAAACATCTTAAAACGATTATTTAGACAATAATCGACTATTATCATCACTCGAGAAACGTAATACACTTCGCCAAAATTCAAGCAGAGAAGAATATAAAACGTAGCAGAAGATATTATCTCCAAAATTTGTATTTAATTTCTTCCAATTTTTGATTCGGATTCCTCCAAACTTCCTCAAACAATTCTGTAGAGAATAATCAAGCATTGCCACTCAAGTCACATAATCCGCTTTGCCAAAATGTAACTATGTAGTAAACAACAAGTTAGCATGAAAAGTATAACACGAAGTATGAGATAATCATTTTCGAAATTTTCGAAACGTTTGTTTTGTTAATTTTTTATTCAATTTTCTTAAAATTCTTTGAAACTTCTTTCAAGTTCCTTGGGTAACAATTGAACGATTTCATTCAAAACGTGTGACATACTTCGCGAATGCACAACGAGAACGTCACGGATCGTCCCAGATTCAACAAACAAGCTGACAGTGAAGACGTCTGGCACCATAAGGCTAACACCGAGGACGATTTCCTCCGACGTTCGAGTACATCCGCTGCAAACCTGCTGCGCCCGTTTGTCACGAGTGCAGATTCGCCTGTCTGAGCGCAATGTGGAAACCATGAAATGTCACGAAAAGAGCTTCAACGAGAAGATTTGAGACCTTAAGGGAAGAGGAAAGAAAACGCGATCGTCAAAATAATATTCGAAGAATGTCTATTATCTGAAGGCGATTCCGCGCCATCTGGAACAGATCCGAAGAAAAAAAAGGAAAGAAAAAGGAAAGAAAGGATATCAAAAGAAGTCGGTTCAAAATTCCTTTTAAGATTTGTTCTCGACGTTGCTCGTTGAGGCGGCTAAAAATTATGAGAGGAAATCTTTACGCTGAAATAACCCGTGCGTACTGTGTCCTTTGACATTTGAACGATGATGAAAGAAATATTGGATGAATAATATTCAATGAAGATATTTGAAAAAGAATATATTTATATTTTAATAGAGATATTTAAAGAGAAGTATATTAAGAGACGTTTTCCTTCTCTAAATTGAAAAATATCGAAGCATACCAAGGTTTAGGAATAACATATTATTCGAAATGTCTCGACTCTTTGTATCCAACCAACTTCGTTACGATAGAATTGATAATGTAGAAATTGTTCTTTGTATTATTATCGTCACACATTTGCAATCTTTTTCTTTCCCAGACAAAATCCCGGTTACAAAGAGTTTTGCCACAAAAGAACGTTTAAGTTGTTGATGAATCGTACCATAAAAATTTGTTAAGTATAAAAATTCAGATAATATCAAAATACGGCGTTTATTTTTCTACACGTGGAATAATATAATATTTCGATACAGAATAAATGAAATTTCCAAAGAAAATTCAGAATGAAGGAGAATGAAGAAAATAGGCTGATATATCTGAATGAATTACGTCACGGACTTGTTCTTCTGATATTTATTTATGTTTAATGAGCATGTACTATGCATGAATGCACCATTGTATACGTATAGCGGTGACAAGCATCCGTTAATATTCACTGCGAACCCCTCGTCTCAATATCCTGTGCGAGAACAGAAACCGCAAGGTCGTCCTCAAGGAATCGATAAGAGGGATGCTAATTTCAGTCACTTTGCGTATGCGATCATACCAGCTAATATGCGTGAAGATATTCTATCATCTGACCTTGAAAATAAAATGGATGATTCCCTTACTCCTCTTCCAGTAAATAGATAATCAACGAACGTTTAACCATTCGTATAATTCACACTATTCCAAGTTATATAAAAGGGAAAGGTAGTTTATATCGAATTTCTTAGAAATTCAATGTAAAAAGTAACAGCAAATATAATTTAAGAAACAGAAGGAAAATTAAACAACTCTCTCGATAATATTTCCGATAAACTATGTTCATGACAAAAATTAGTAATTCTTTACACGTGAGATATAAAATTATGTTTACTTTCATTTTAAAATATGCTAAGGTTTTAAATTCCACATTGTTTTCCTTTCTCTTTCTTTTTTTTTCTTTCTTGTTGAAACCGTTAATTTTGAAAATGAAATACGAGAGAAGAACACGAAGATGCAAAGAAAATTTTGTACAAATATTTAAGAAACGAAGGATCAAAAACTTAGAAATTGAAATTTTATGTCCCACTCTGTTTCTTCTTTGAAAATGAATTACCAAAAAAAAAAAGAAAATAGCGGAATTGCAAAGACAATTTTGTACAAAAATTTTTTATCGCAGAACGTTTCAAGTTTTAAATTTGCGTAGGGGGAAAGGATCTTTAATTACCATGTTGTATCATTTAACAAAGACAATGGGACAGTAATTGATTCAAGGATATCATTTCCCAGAAATCAAGATAAATTCATTCTTTTACTGCCCACGATCCTACGATAAAACGCGCTACATCTGTGTAATGAAAATCCTAGTGCAGCCATAATGCTCACCGGCACGCAATTCGCAAGTAAACCGTCCGCAGACAGAGGAAAACAATCTTTTACAACCCATCATTACGATCGTCTGTAATTGGCACATTTATGTGACTTTTAATTGCCGCTACCATTTGCTTCAATGAAGGCGGCGACATCAAACCTTTAATGTTTTTTCATTACCATATCATGGCCAGTATGTATACCGTATATTTACGTGATCGTCTATACACATGTTACCCACCCGTGATTTCGTTGATCGTATTTTAACGAAGTCTATTGTACATCGACTATACAAAAAAGAATCGTTTGGCACAGAAAATTGTAAGCACTTTGTACCTCTGGTCCATCTACCGAAATCTTGAACAAACGATGATAATAAACAAATGCAAAATACATAGTTATGTACATCTACAGTGGCGGGCAAAAGAAAGTTTATAATTATCCCTCCCTAATAATATCTTTTGGATTGTAAAACGTGACAAAGAGATTTTCCAATCGATATATGAAGAAGAATAAAAATAATATGAATTGTGGATTGAAATATATAAAACACATTTTGATGCAACACCTTGAAGCAACAAGAATTACTACAGTCGTAGAAAATTGTGATAACCATAAAATAAGAAGCATATAAAGATACTATAATCCTATAACATGAATTTATATTTAATAAAAGCAATGAATAAATATAATATACATATACCACAGAATAAATGACTATTATCAATATGGCAAAAAACTTTTAGTACAATTCTAACTAAAATTATACCGATTTTGAACTTTCTTTTATCCGCCAGAATATATTTATTTAATTTTCGCATAACCCATCGTATATCTATCACAGTATCGCTAAAATGACTAACGTTAATTGTTAATCACGATGTTATTAATTAGAATGTTCAAATTCACTGTTCGCTTCTGGTTATTTACTAATCGCTTACCTTATTTATAATACTAAGCGTTTGAATGAAACGATTCACAGATTCATACGAAATTATTTTGTCTTTGTTTATAGGAGTGTCAACCCGAATTTTTGCACGATCTAGTGCTGAAGATGAAAGCCTATATATTTACGCCTGGTGATTCGATATGTCGAAAGGGAGAGGTAGCTAGAGAAATGTTCATAATAGCCGACGGAATTCTAGAAGTGATTAGCGAAACGGGCAGAGTTTTAACAACCATGAAAGCCGGAGATTTCTTTGGAGAAATTGGAATTCTTAATCTAGACGGATTAAACAAGTAAGTGATTAAAAGTAAATGCTGTCCTATTTTTAATTTTTGTTCTGAGTTCCGTGTATTCTAACTTCGAACTACTTCACGAAATATTATTCTTCATACGTATAACGTTAAACCTACTTTCGTCCAATTAGCATAAAGTTGTGCAAATTATAATACAATAAATGCATGTATCAATAACATATTGTGGTATTAAACATTATTTAATTAGATCGCCAACAACGTTATGTGACATTATTATTTTAATCAACTTGAAAATTGAAGGAAATTAATTTCATCGATACCGTATCGTTGTAGCATTGTCAGCACGCTAATTTCATTTAATTCAATAATTTAATCGAATAAAGTGCCAAACGGAATTTAAAGCACCCGTGCACCTTATAACAGTATACGTGAATATCTCCTGACAAATGGGAAAAGTTTTAAGGAAGTTTTATACTTTCAGCCTGCTATTTTATCTTCTAATGAATAATCGTGTTGCGAGTCCCATAAATGTATCGCATGTGAGTCGTAAGTTAAGTTGCGCAATCGTTTTATTTGATACATGAATCTAAACTGGGAAAAATTTATACGAGAAGCATGTGAAGCTGATGGGAATGCGGCAATAGTCGAAAACTGCAATCGATAAAAACCTCCTTTCAGCTTTGCACGCGTTTTATTTTCCTTCCAATCCTGACACATATATAACTTGTCCTACTTTCTTGTTACATCGTTCAGTATCTTTGAAACATGGTTGTCTGAAATTTCGTTTCGCGCTTCAGTATTTTCCACAAAACTGAATAATTTAATTCCGACGATTGTTAAAAATGCACCTATCGCGCGATTGAATCTTCTTATGACAAATTAAAGTTTAATAGTTAAAGGAACCTTCGATACAAATATTTTTCGTTAAAAATATTCGCGGTGTTTCGTAAATAAATTCTCTATAAGTGTCTGTTTTAGAAGAAACGAATTCTAAAATTATTTTGAAGGTGACACTTTGCAATCTACGAAAAGTCGCTCCCTCGTCGAATATTATTAATTTACAACTAATTCTCTTTATTCGCAGCAGATGTATGAGCAAGAGATTGAACTTTCCCAAACTTTGTCCCGAAGTCTTCGAGTTAACTTAACTCAATTACAAAACTGATAATGTAATGAATTTAAACTGGAACAGAGTCACTGCAGTTACTTCGGAATAATTGATGCGTACACGAAACTTGTTATAATATTCATTGTTACTTTCAAGAAAAAGTTCACTTTCAGAATTAATTTTTTCATAATTATTGCCAGAAAACTCTCTATATTTTCTCGATAAAGTTCTTTCGCGATGTACTTATACTTATTTTCCTTCCTTATCCTTCAAATGGAAGTTCTATGTCAGTTTAGGATATAACACACTTCATATTTCAAACCATAAAAACTTCGAATTTAAAAAATCAAGTTTCTATCTATCCAACGAATAAACTCTCAATTACAGACGCACAGCCGACGTTCGTTCGGTAGGTTACTCAGAGCTATTCAGCCTCTCCCGCGAGGACGTATTAGCGGCGATGAAAGACTATCCAGACGCTCAAGAAATCCTGCAGAACCTCGGTAGGAAACGTTTGATGGAGGCACAGAAGGTCGCCAAAGCACCTACTAAGCAACCAACGTCGCCTGGACACGACTCGTCGGACAACAGCACGAGCAAAAGAATCGTTCACAAGCTGAAGACCGACGTAAAGGGTCTAACGAAAGCGCTAAGAAAGGGCAGACGAAATACAAAACCCGAGGAAAGCTTGGAGCTGCAGCCATTGACGCCAAAGGCGTCAACGCTGAAAAGGCAGCAGAAGATCGACGATACTCAAGATGCGTCCGCGTCAAGCGTCCAAGAACCACCTGTGTCGCCTTTGGGCGCCGGTTTACCTCTGCTTGCCAGATTAAGATTATTAAAAGAAAAAGAAGAACGCGAAGAACGTCGAAATCTAATGGAAACGCACGTGCACGCGCCTGAACAACAACAACCACCGTTGGACGCGCAGAACCCTATGAACCCGAATTTGCCGTTTCTTCAGAGAATACTGCTCTTGAAGGCAAAGAACGAGCAAGAGGCCAAAGAGGCTGACAAAGAGGCACCCACTAAAGAGCCCTTGCTTCCAAAAAACGCTATACCCGAGGAATCGCAAGAACAATCGCCCAAGCTGTCTCGTAAACCGATACAGAAGCAGCCATCGGTCCAAAGCACCATAGAACCGATCGTCAAATCGCCGACTACTTCGAACGAAGAGAATGCGGATGGTTCGAACGCGAAGAAACCATGGGCCATGCTGAAGGACGCCTCGTTAACGAACAAAGAAAATTCGCCGCAGAGGAGTCCGCCGACTAAGAGGCTAAGACAGACTTTAATGCACCTAAGACAGCAGACTAAGATGTACGCGTCCGTAGACGATCTTTCACCGGAGTACTGCGGTCTACCGTTTGTCAAGAAGCTGAAGATACTTAACGAAAGACAGAAGTTGGCGGAACTCGAGAAAGCAGTTAGGAGCTCCAGTTTAGACTGCGGAGAAAACGCCGAGCTTGAGTTCGATGGAAACTTAACGAGAAGCCACTCGGAGGCTTGCGCGATCGAGTATACCAGGAAATTAGCGAAATTGAATCAGGTACGTAGATTGAAGTTTTTGAGAGAGTTTTGGCAAATATTTTGTACGTTGATAAATGGAAAGTAACGTCGAGGTATCAAAGTAATTGATTTATAGTTGTATGTGTAGAGACGAACGACGTGTATGAGGACGTACACGGTAAAATGAAAGAAATCTTTATCGTTCGAGCATATACCGAGATGCAACATCGATCAACATTAAGTTACGAATCCAATTGCTAGAAATTTAGATCCCGCTGTATTATACTCGGACGATATTTAACTGCCTAATAGCTTATATCAGTTGTCAGGTATCGGAAACTTCGACGATATATTAAACCGTGCGCGTAGAAGTTCTGTCATTTAGTTTCTGTATTATACGCAAATGATTTACTCGCTTCGTCCTATTCAAATGGAACTACTTAACTCTGCGGAGGTCGCGGTGTATCTGAGAGATACAATAACTGAAATTCTATGCTGCAGTGCAGCTTATTTTTGCGAAAAGACTGTACAGATATGTGAAAAGTCTTTAATCGGACTAAAATTAATACAGAATATAATATATAGATATATTTACAGTATATATAAACTACATAATTACTAATTTAAATATAAAGAATAAATTTGAAAATATTTAGAATTAGATTTTACATGTATCTGTCAGATCAACCACGACCTGCGAAGAGTTAATAATGGCACAAATCGAATCAAAATTCTTCAAACTAGAATCCTTTTAATTTAACTTTAATGAAAAATGTCTTTTGTTTGTGCCGATCTATTGTCAATTTCAGTTTACATCTTTATAATTCCGTTAAGATAAAATAGAATTATCTATCTCGAAGTTGACGCATCGCGATCGATCAGAAGAACATACGTACTTTTCTATCGTTACGAAGAACCTCGATCGACGGATTAAAAGAAGGAACCTGTACTTAATAATAAATCAACTGATCTCGTCAGTAATTTTCACATTGAATCAATATCTTAATATTTAATATTTTACATTATCGATGAAGTCACTATTATCAATCATGAACAATATCAACGTCTGATTTTAATCAGTGCCAATTCAAGTTCTTTCAATGCATCACATTTTCCAGAATCGAATGCCATCGATGTCACCCACGGATCAACTTTCACCGGAGAACGAGACGTTGGAAAGGCGGAACTTGAAGAGCATACTGAAGAAGTTGTCGGCCGGCAGCAGAACCGGAAGCTCCGAGACCTCGGCAACGAGCACGCCGGATCGCGAAGCGGCTACCGCCGAATTAAGGAAATTAATGAGAGCACCGACGATAGAAGGTTACGCGGCACGGCATTCGAAACTCTCGAAAAGCGTGACATTTAACAAATACACGCTGCAGAGCCCACCGTCCGAGCAGACCCCGGCAAATTATCCGCTTGGGTCGCAGTTGTCCGACTCCCAAGAGCAGGCCTCACTGCCACCGCCCAATAAACTCAATTTCCGTCCTTTGGGCAGCGGAGGTATCCTGCAAATGGTATCTCGGCCACGAGAAGAGGAATACCTGGGGGAGATAGTCACCGGCATCAAAGAAGTTGTTAAGGCTCGTCTGGTAAGTCGCTATTTTTTTATACTTTTTCTTACGTCGCGTAGAACAGCTCGTTGAAGGTAGTATAGATTAAACTTCGACACGTATGGCGAACTATTTACGCAGAGTTAAATATTCAAATTTTGTCGAATTCTTCTCTAAAGATAGGGAATGATGAAACAAAATATTTTCGAATGGTGTTATTTGTCAAATGAAATGAAAGCAACTGTGATATTTTATTCGGCGGATTTTCAAACATATTGAGATTTAATCGGCGAGAAAAATTAAAATTGAGGGGGAAAGTTGAATCTGATTGAGAAAAATTAGAAAAATATTCTATCAATCCTTACGTTATCTGATACGATTGACTGTAATTAAATTGAACGTAATCAATTCGAAAAGTAGATAATTCTAACGGTAATTAATCAGAAATAATAATATGCTTTTGTAGCATCTTTCATAAAGTAAAAAACACATATAAGAGATAGAAAGAAAAGCTGTGAATGGACATGCACAGTAACTCTTTACTGCGCCTTTTCTTTATTTACTATCAAGATTTACATAGTATTTAGACAGTTTCTTCGATATTTATAATAATCGCTTACTAGATATTTCAGAAAAGCTGAATGTTTTCTTCATTCGTAAGAGTTAAACGAATGAAAGTTTGACACTTTTAAGTTTTCGTAGAATCAAGAATGTGTCCTTTCATCTGAAAAATCAATAGGTAAACTTGCGAAAGCCATTTATAAAATTTTCAAGAACTTAATAAGGATATCAAGAAACACGTTTGGAAGAATTACATTTCCTAGAGGAGGTTCTACAAGATTCCTTGGTTTCCTGTAATTTCCCTTGAAGATATTGGCTTCGAAGTTGTCGACTTCGGAGCTGTTCAACGTAAAGTTCTCGCGCACTGAGCCAGTTTGCAAGAAGTTTGCATCGCAACGGCTTATAACCTCGTTCTATTTGCATGCTACTCCCTGTTTACAAATCACTAATATATTACTTGTTAGCGTACTCCGCTTAACCAACGACATCCATGTGCTGTTAATTTCCCCGTTCGCAGATATTAATATGTTTCATGATATTTACATCAATGCTACAAAAGATATGAAACTACCAATTTTACACAAAAGCAAGTGAAATTTTTTATTGAAAAATATTGTACATGAAATATACTAATGTTAGAAATAAAGAGAAAAGTATTCTAAGTATAAAAGAAATTCTACTTTGATAGCATATTAAAAATGTCTGGGGTAGAAAAATTGTAATATGAATGGATTAAATTATTCATGAATTAAACAAATAATTGCAATAGTATTTTAAACAATCTATAGAAACAGGGGAGTCAAAGTATAGGTACAAAGTAAAATATTGGATTTTGTGATATACAGTCTAGCCTGTCGACCTACCATCACGATATTAAAAATATTTTTGGATTTTTCGAAAAGTTATTTCAAAGAAAATAGCATCAATACCGAATAAGTGATACTTCAAAATATCTTATTCTTTAAAAAAAAAAAAAAAAGATTACGTTACTTATTTAAAGTAATTTCATCTACTACTCAGAATAAACTAAATTGCATCTAAACAAAAGATTACACCGTGACACAGCTAGCCTTCGGCAAACTCAAAACTCGACACCAGTGTACTAACTATATTACTCGTAACTAATGTACGCATACGAATAAAATTTCAGGAGGACATACAGACTAAGTTCGAACGGCAGCTTACTTCGTTGGAATTAGAGATCCGCAAGCGAGACGAGATAATATCTCAACTTCAAGCAAGAATACTAGAACTGGAACAAAGAGATTCAAGAAACGGGGACGAGTCTTTGGGAGACAGCACGGAGCACGACGCCTCGTTCGAGGAAGACTTGGACGACGATCGTGAGGACCACCCGTTCATGAGAGACGGTTCAGTGGACACGGTCCTCACCACTCAGTCGCACTACAAGCATTGCTCGCCATGTATAGAGTCTAGTTCTCATAACCGAAGATCCTGGGAAGAACACTCCGAGGAAGAAACATTAGAGCTTCAAGAACTCCCTAGCTCGATCGTGCCACAGTCTCTGTGGAAAGACGAGGTGGCGATCGATCTAGAGTCCAACAGCGAGAGCAGCAGATCCGAGGACGAATTCGACGATAGATCCGGAAGAGGCGACAGCGAGAACGACGGCGATGACGACGAGGAAGGTGAAGTGCGTGGAGAGGGACATAATAATTGGGAGGCGGCTATGCTAGCCCAGGAACTGGAGGCCAGACGGAGAAGCAGCGAGGACGCGAATCCGGGCTCCTAGCGCATTAACGAGATCCTAGATGTATTGTGTTATCTCACCAGCACTTTGCACCCCAGGGGTTGGTGTAACGGCCCAGCAACTGCTACAGGCAGCGCGGCCCTCTGCGAGAACGATTGCCCTTACTTACAGTTAGATTTCGATAGAATGACCAGTTGTAGGGAGACCATGATGTAAAACCCGGTGTGTAAGAATCTAAGGGATTAATCGTTCCTTTCCTATGATCCTGAACTTTTGTCACGTGGAGATTTGTGGGCCAATATATACGACCTTCGTGAGGGGAACGTATACACGTGTTTCTAAAGCCTCCGCACGCCGTGAATACACGCGTAAATTGCGTTCTAGTCGCATTCCCTCTCTGTGCACATCTATCCATACATACCACATACGTACACATGCAGATACGCTAGTTCGGAGGATTGTTCTCTAGGTTTATTTCTCACAAACTTTCTACCACTACTCGTTTGCTTTTGTTTGGTCATTGATCGAAGATCGTGATCCTCTTATCCTTCGAGGGACCTTTCATTTTATTTGGCGATATCGAACAACGGCTTCGGTTAAATAATCGAATTTTACGTCAATCATTTTAGTTGAATAAAGGGAATTGGTATGGTTTCGAGAGAAATAAAATGGAATTTGGATATACTTTTTCCTGTCTCTAGCGACTAACTATACGAGATCTTTTATTCGAAAATTACAGTTTATAGCGGTTTGAAATTATATATAGATATTCATATCTACTACGAAGACTTGACTTAAGGATTGCGAGACGAATTTTACGTGTTACGTTACGATTAATACGAAAATACATATATTTACGAGTAGCTAGGCACTACACACGTGTGTTAACGAAATTATATTCACGATGTATTACGTTAAACGTTGATTAAGTCGTAAAATATCGCTCGATTAGAGGTGATATTACAAGTGTCTGTAAAAATTTTCCACCAATTTGGAATTAACGTTTCTCTTTAAAGAGCTGGATGCCAGAGGGTTACAAAGTGCCCGAAAATCAGTTCTGTGAAGCTAAAAGTTCCAAAACGATCTCGCGGCTTTCTGAACCATATAACTTCATGAAATATCGCGTGTATGGTACAAATTACGATTAATTTACATTAACTTCGCCTAATTATCTTATCATTACCCACGAATTCAGTTCATTTTTCGAATCATTTTTAAATTTATAACTTCCAGCAATTAATATACCTACTTACTTCGGAAGAAAAGAGAAAGTGATAAAACAGAGTGAAATTTCGTTCCTGCGAAAAGACGTGCTGATGGATTTAAAGGATATCTTGAAGCAGCATGTGAAGTGCAATTAGATTGATTAATTTTTAAGAGTTAAACGTTAATATTTTCAAGTTTATGGACAATTCAGCCTCTCTTCGCTTTTCTGATAGTCGTGACAACCTAATTTCAACACAATTTCTCTTGTTCACGCGCAAATTATAAATAGATTACAATTTCGACTCAATTGATTAACTTATTTTATCATCTAATAGGCATAATAAGTGATTAAGTATAGATATCCTCTTAACTGCAAGAAATTCGTAGAAATAAATCGTGTCTTTTGAAATAACGCGACTAAAACCTTTAATTGTTAAAGTTAAATTAACAGTGTACTTAACTAATGATACGTCATTTTCCTTTAAAGTATAAAAAATTTCATTTTTCATTTTCATAACGATATTTTTCTTTTCTCGGTTTTAAAGAAGATTCTTGATCTCCGTGTTAAAGAATAATATTTTTATTCAATTAAAAATTACGAAATTTCATTAAATGTTTACTGTTAATAGCTCGCATAGAGTTGAAATTTTACTTGTGTTATATAGTAGTTGCATTGTAAATAATCACAGGTGCCTGAGAGGATATTATACTTGAGATATATAGAACTATAAAACGTTAAGCACCTATTTAAATGTGTAATGTGTACACCGGACGGACGATACTCAATTACAAACAATATCGCGTTGGTTTCTTTTTCATTCCATGGCAAAACATCGTGCAGAAGAAGTTGATCGAAGACGAATTCACGCGATACTCTTTCCATTATCTGCCTTAGCTATTACGAACTATAATACAAACTTGTTACCGACTGTCCGTGAAACACTGTGAATGCTTCATTTTCTTTTGTTACAGAGCAATACGTACCTCTATATCGTTTCACGAGATACTTGTTAAATAAGAAATACTAAAATAAATTACGGATCTGTTATTACAAAAGAGATATATCTATATGCATACATAATGCATACAAATACGCGTACACAGATAAACATACATATATATATATATATACATATACACATATTTATAAGTGGACAATTTTAATTTCATATCTCAAGACGCTAATTAAGAAATCTATAAATTTTCTATAAATAGAGGGTTTGCGTAATTTTTCGTCAACCCCCCCCCCCGCCCACCGCCACCCCAGGAAAATTGAACTTTTGCTTCCCGTTTTCGCTCATGCCTCTGCCCATTTATGCGATCATTTTCATCATTTAATGAGAAACGATATACCATGGTCGGAAAAAAAGGAGAAAATTAAATATTCAATACTAAAACGTAACGAACGAAGAAAAAAAAATTTTGACGACACGTATGCACATATACACGTACACACAGACATACATAGATACACATAATTTAATTAAAAGAAAAAAGCGACAAAAGTTAATGGGAATTATATGATGTATACTGACCAGACCAAGCTCAATATTTCTAGAGTCTTTACAAGATAAATAAATCTGTTAAGTGAGAAATGACTATTAAATTAAGTAAGGAGAGGAAATCTATTAAGAAGAACTTGTAAATACTAGCCTATAATTTATTTACCTATGAATGCGAGGGAAAGCGCGAATGACGAGACACATATGTAGAAGAGAAAGAAGAAGAGAGGATTATATTTAGTGTGTGTGATAGAGAGAGAAAGTGTGAGAGAAAGAGTGGGAGAACACAAGTGAAGGAAGAGAGCAAATGCGAGTGAAAGAGGAAAACGAAGAATGCGTAAAACAAGAAGAGGTCATGGCGAACTATTGCGGTGAAAAGCATTTTAGATGCTGATATGTACCTACTACGCGAATGAAAAGAGTATACAATAAAGTAAACAAATGTTTTCAAACATTGTGTTTTTCATGTGGCCCTATAGTAACATTTATTTATGTCGATGAACAGTAAACAGATAAAATTTCAAATATATTTTCATGTTTTGAGACAAACCGAATTTTTAATAAAGAATGTTTCAAGTATAGTGTAACATTAAACATTGTTAAACATTTTCTAAAATGCTGTATGTTTCAAATATTATGCAAATCTTTAATGGTTTGAAAATCATTTTATTAATTGTTTCAATTTCAGGTCTCTTTATTATCAAATCGATGAAAAAATAGAGAATAATTTAGAAAACAAGTTAAAGTTTCTCAAATCTTGTACACATATTATAACAATTATCTGAAAAATGTATATTTTATATAACGACCATATATATAATATCAAAACGACATAATAGTCATACATGTACCTTGTAGTATTCTAAATCAGATACTTTTAATCCCGTCAAATTTATATACAGCTGCATATTATTACAGTAATTTTCATTAATATTAAACACATAAAAGTATCCAAAAATACTTTTCACTTCAACACTTTCATTTAAGTATTATTATTATTATGGTGAAATTAAATCAAAGGTTAAAATTTGAATAAAATGTGAAAGCTAAGAAACCGAAAACAATTCACATCAATTATTCACATCGTTAATTACTTTTAATACAGCAAATTTAAGGTTTCTACGCGTATTCTAATTTATTTTTAAGCTTTTTGATAAAGACTGGCATAGAGATATTATAACACAATTCCATATTAGATTCAACTGACATCTTCGATATTCAAATCTAGCGCATTCGAAGCTTTCGATAAATATCGAGTACGATATACATCGTTCAACTTCGAAGTAGCTACATAACCTTGAAATCATAATAATAACAAAAGCGTCGCGAGTGGGTTTTGTTATCAAATATTGCGTGTGTTCCAACTTCATTTTTGAAAACGCGCCGTTTAGTTGTGATGTGGAATACGTGATTTTACCTGTAATTTTTTAAGGATGGGCGACATAAGGGCCGGTCTCGAGGAATTAAAACTCGATGGGGCCTTATTCGCCGATGTTAAATACTACGTCAGCGGCGAAGGTGATCCTAAGGTATGTCATTTTACTGTTTCCCGCGTTTTTCCTTTACCTTTGACATAATGTTACTAATTTCATAATATTGATATTATTATATTTTAATCATTGAAAATCGTGATCTGTCCACAATTACTCCAAATTAATCGCGATTGATACAAGAGAGGTTATAAAATGGAGTCAAATTTAACAGACTGTACTCCTTGAATGTGAAGATGACAACAGACTTTTAGAAAGCATTAATTTTATAGCATTTTTCAACATAGAGTATTTTATTGTATTAGATTAATTAAAGTTTATCAAAATTTTTAATGTAAATTAAATAGAACATATAATATTTTGTAACAATTGCAAGTTTAACAATTAAGATTAATTAAGAATTTTGTAAAATTAGGAACTGACTTTATCGCTTCACACACTTTTATATATGTTTTAATTTTGGAACAAAAATTTGGGACATTTATCATCATATAAATGCATGATTCTAACAACGCATTAAAAAGATTTTTGTGTACTAGAAACAAACGTTTTTTAAAATTGTTTTCAGATTTTAAATTTACTACAGGAAGGAGGTGCTGAAAGATCAAATTATTTTAGTGATTTTGTTACACATTTAATAGCAGGCTATGACGCACTGGAAAATGATATATCTGCTGCAAAGGATATCTATGAGATACCAGCAGTTACACAAAACTGGATTCTATATTCTGTCAAATGCAATAAGCTTCTGCCGTATCCTTTATTAAAAAATTTTTAATCTATTGGAAATATAGAAAATTTTAGTTTAATAAAACATTAGAGTAATTCAATAGTAAATTTTATTATATATTTTCATTTTTGTATAGGAGAAATATTGCATTACTGTAATAAATTTCATTTATTCATTTCCTTATCTATATAATAATATAGGCCCCACTATTTTTCTCCTGAAGATACACAGTTATTTTCAAATGTACGAGCATGTGTGTCTCAGATAAGTCGTGCAGACAGCAAAAGTCTGTGGGCAATGATCATGCTCCAAGGTGGTAAATGTCAATTACGCTTAGATCGGTATTGCACTCATTTGATTACTGGAAAGGCTGCCGGGCTTAAATATGAAACTGCAATGAGGCATCCTATCCAAATTGTAACTCCAGATTGGGTAACAGAATGTTGTAAAAAAGGAACTATTGTGAATGAGGTAGAATACCACCCAAGACTATTAACATATCCAAATAGTTCTACAGCCATGATTACTGGCTTCATGGATGAAGACACTGAAAATAATACTGCACGAGAAGAACAAGAGAAAACTAAAGCCATGTTGGAACAACTCAAACAACGGATGCCTTGGAATCAACCGAGTCCACCGGTATCTTCCAATACTTCTCATGGTGTAAACACAGCTAATGCAACTGTAACTGCAATTCCATATACAACAAATGGGCAAAATAATGTCAATCCACAGCAACATCTTCCACGACCAATTCCTACAGCAAGTTTATCCAATGCTTCCACAATTGCGTCTTCTGTTTCTGATCAAAATGTTGCACAAACTACTTGGTTACCGCAAGCCTCTCAACAAAATAATGTTGCTCAAATGAAATCTATACCATCACAAATACAACAACCAGAATTATCGCCGCAGCAACAACAACAACAAATGAATATACAGCATACATTAATACAACAACAACAATTAAATCAGCAACAACAGTTACCTCAACAACTTACACCGCATCAGCAATTACAACAACAGCAATACACGCAACAACAGCTTTTGAATCAGCAACAGTCTCCGCAATTAACATCTCAGCAACAACAGCAGCAGCAATTAATCGGAACGCAGCAGCAGTCACTTGCACAGCAACCGTTGATGACACAACAACAGCAGCAACAAATCAATTCACAATTACCTCAACATCAAATGTCATCACCACAGCAATTATTAACACAGCAAAAACAGCTAAACCAACATCAAATTCTTCCGCAACAACAAATAAACCAACAACAGCAACATTTATCACAGCAGCAGCAAATTACTACTCAACAACAATTAGTCCAACAACAACAAGTGCAACTAACACCCCAACAGCAACAGCAAATAGTTTTACAACAGATTCCTACTCAACAACAACAAATTGGGACACAACAGCATCAATTAAATCAACAACAAGCTCCACCGCAACAACTCACATCCGAACAACGGCAACTTATATTATTGCAACAACAGCAACAACAGCAGAAAATTCAACAAATCTCTCAACAACTGCAACAATCTGCGCCTCAAGGTTCACAACAATTTGTTATAAGAGACGGTCAGTTACAGCAGCAACCTCAGAATCAACAATTAATGGGTCCTAATCAGCAAGGTTTTATTGTACAAAGAGATTCGCAATGGCAACAGCAACAATACCATTTGCAATTACAAAGACAGCAACAACAACAAATCAGCCCGCAAAGACCAAGTGGACAGTGGGCTCAACAGCCACCACAGCCACCACAGCCACCACAGCCACCACAGCCACCAAGGCACTTAATTCATTTGGATGCTCAAACTCATCAACAGTTACAACAACTGGAACCACAGCAAAGGGCTCAATTTGTCCAAAAACTTCAGAAACAAAAAAGCTTTTTAGTGCATAGGCAACCGCCAATACATAATCATCAAGCGCAACAAGGCGCTCATATCGCTGTTATACGAAGTCCAGGAAAACCAGTTCAACCTGGTGGTTTGCAGTGGATTCAGCAACCGCGTCCTCAGATGATAGGACCTCAACTTGCGCAAACGCCTGGTCAAAAGCCGGTACATTCTGGGGTTCAACCACCAGCCTTAACACCAATTAATTCTTCTAATCAGGTGATTGTGCAAACCAATCAAAATGTGCAAGGTCCACAAGCCGGTCAACCTGGTCAAACGTTTCAACAGGGTCAAGTATTAACTCCTCAACATATAGCGCAATTACGTATGCAAAAACAACAACAAATGGCAAGGTTGCAACAACTGCAACACTTACACCAGCAGCAGCAACAACAACAACAACAACAACAGGGCGCGCAACAAGAGCCTCCCTTGACTTCGTTGTCGAATAATGCCCAAATACCACCAGACCAACAATTAGTCGTTAATGCAAAGACAAAAACGGCCCTGGCAAACATGTTGACGAATAGATTACAGGGTAGTGCTGCTGAAGGTAGTGCGGCTGGTCAACTGAGATTAATGACCGCGCAACACAGACCACCGCCACCACCGTCTCAGGATCCACAACTTCTGGCGGCATATCAGCGAAGAACCGTTGGTAATATCACAAATGGAACGCCACCCGGTGCACCAATAAAGATGCAGTATGCTTCAGTGATGCCTCAAGCGAAAGCTCAGTTCTATGGTCACAATCCAAATCTGAAACGTATGATTTTCCAGTTTCTTAAAAACTCTTAATTATGACTGCATGTTTTTTTATGTACCTGTGTTTTATCCGATTGAAAAGTTTCTTGAAATCCGCAGTATACTACTATTAATTCATCTTCGTCTTTTACCTGGAAACTTCTTTCTTTTCACTAGAGTAATAAATTGTTATTTCTTTCCAGTTCCACCAGATCTATTTTTGCTAGGTTGTATCTTTGTTATCGTCGAGTACGATGTGCAACGCCCGAACGATGTTTCCGTATGGAAACAAGTGATCGAGAGACACGGCGGAGAGGTGGAACCGCAATATTGTACGCGAGCTACTCATGTACTTGCGATTACGCAGAAACATCCGACAGTAGTGCAAGCATTACGGGAAGGAAAACGTTGTGTCAGTGCTCACTGGCTATCGGATGTAGTCAGTAAACAGCAGGTAGTTCCACCTTGGCACGCACTGCATTTTCCAACACCATTCAGCTTGACAGAGTTTCCGTGTGCAAAACAAATTGTATCATTGTCTGGATTTGAAGGAGAAGAACGAGCGAAGGTGAAGTATATGCTGGAAGCATTGGGAGCTAAAGTTACCAATTACTTCACCAGGCACAACACTCTCCTCGTTTGCAGAAGGTAGAGATGTTTTGTTACTCAACACAAGCAATCCTGATATTATTGGGGCTTTAATTCTTGATTTAAATGAATAATTGAGTTATATGAATTATACCAATGGGTATCGTAAAATGTTGGTGGACACATTTAGAGATGAATTTGACAGGAAAGAATGATGGAAGACTTTATGTTGATGTTTGTCTTATTTGACTTTGTTTCTAAAATGTTGAGACATTACAGGGGTTATTATAAAATATTTTTGATATTCAATAATTATTACTTTCATTAAAGTGTGAAGTGAATGAAAACAGTGGCATGTTAAGTTAGGTTTTATTTGTTGATTATAAATGATTTATTTTTGTATGCATTATGTATATAAATTTTTTATATAGAGTGTACTAACATCAAATTTACCTGAAATAATATGTAATGGAAATATTTATAAGTTATCACCAAGATTTTACATGTGATACAACATACAAAGTGCAATTAATAACATTTTTAACAAAATTACAGAAATCCAAAGTATCTATCATTTGGAAACAACGTCAAATAAGATAAACATGTATGTAAACTTCTTTTATTTATTTTACATACTAAATTCACCCTTTGCTCCAAATGTACAGAGCACAGAGTAAATGAAGTATAACCACCTTTTATGGTACCACGCGTAACGATCGATCATTCGTTACTACCGAGATCCTTATATTTAACAAAAACCATTTCAGACCGGACGGTCAAAAATATAAAAAGGCTCGAGAATGGCAAACAGGAGTAGTAAATGCTCAATGGTTGACGGACTTGCTATGCGGACAAATGAATGCGCTGCATCAAACCGAAAATCCGAAATATCAGCAGTACAGTCTGGGCAATCCCTTTAGATTGGATTATTCGCTAGTGCCTCATTTAATGGGTATCGTGAACTTGATCAATTGTATCTTTTTCCAACAAGAAAATCATAACTTATTCATTCCATTAGTCTTCCTAAATTTAATTTTCTGGCTGATGTTAAAATACTATTTCTTTCAGCTGCATGGAAAATGCCAATAAACATTACTCAGGAATCGTACGATAAAGTAAAGCAGGTTGGTCAGGGTCCAAATTCGATAAGAAAGAATAAAAAGCCGCGATTAGACGGCCCGTTACTGAATAAAGATCCACATTTGTTGGGCTTGGACGAACCAATAGTCGTTAGTAATCCCGATCCTCCACCTCCGGATAAGCAACCAAGAATATTGTTCTCTGGTATTAATCCTAGGAAGCATGCGAAGGTAACGCATACAATGAAATTCATTAAGATCTCCTATTTATACATTTTAAATTCAATGTATAAAACGCGTAAAATGAATTTAATTCATATTATAATAAGGATTTGAATTATTCGTTTAACAGAGAATTCGGGAATTAGGTGGTGCATTGGCAGCAAGTTGGCGAGATGCAACTCATCTCGTGATGACAGCACCAAGAAGAACTGTAAAATTGTTATGTTGCCTATCACGTTGTAAATATATTGTCACGTTACAGTGGTTACTCGATTGTTCCGCAAGGAACACGTTTTTAGATGAAAGTGGATACATGCTTGGGGATCCAGAATTCGAGAAAAGTTTTAATTGCAATATCGAAAAGGCACTGGCCAGCCTTAATAGGGGAACAGTACTTAAGGTAATTTTTTATTAGCTAAGCTGTTAATTTGTTGGCAACATATTTTAATCGATACCAATAGTTCGTAAGATGATCATGATTTAAAATTCATACTAAGCATAAACATAATTATTTATTGAATAGGGTAAAATATTTTATGTTACACCAAGTGTAATACCATCGCCATCAGCGATCGCAGAAATAATTGAAAGTGCGGGTGGAACAATGGAAAAAACGCGAAGATCTCTAACACAGATTCAAGAAATGAATAGTAATAAATTAACTTATATCATCATCACCCATGAAAATGATCTTCATCTTCTTTCTGACGTTTTACGTGTAAATATCAGTAAGTAGTTCCCATAATTTCTGTTTAATTTTTTAAAAGAATATTGGAAGATATATATGAACAGTACAAAAATATTCTCTTACATCTTTTTTTTTTTAATATTTGTAGATGTGTTCAGTGCAGAAATCGTATTAGGAGCAGTTGCACGACAATACTTCCAAACTGAACAAATTTAAATACATGCAGTTTCCAATATGCTGCATTTTAATCCCTCATACGGGCTTATTAAATTCTTTAGTAAGCTATTTTGGAGATGAAAAATTTTGCTTACCTTCTTCAATGGGACAATAAAGAACATAATTTTATGATACAGGAGGAACTATTTTCACTGAAAACATTCCAAAACCTCTCCTTTCATGCTTCGTTTCTGAATATAGCATATTTTGTATAGCATCTCGAAATAAATCATTTGATAGACCTGTTCTTTTGAAGTCAAGACATGTTGTTCATTCATAATTAAGAAATATTGTTTTACTTAGCATCTTATAGTTATTTTTTCCACTTCAGTCTCTGTCTCTCTTTGCGCGCGTATATTTCTCATATTTTGTCGTATATATAAAATTATACATATCATTCTAGTTTGTATCGTTGTACACTTATTTTCTTCCATTCTATGTTTCGCTTAGCACTGTCTTTATACAATAAGAAATGATTTATGTGTAAGAGTATGTATAATTGAAAATAAATAGAAATACGCATCATTGTGTTCTAATTCTGTCACTGATCGGGTTATGTTATTCTTAGTTCTATTAAAATCGGTTATAAAAAACGTTTTGTTATGTATATGTAAATATTATATATTCATAGTCAACAGGATCATTTTATTGTACATACAATAAGTCGGGTTAACATTGTAAGAAAAGTGCAAACATGTATGTCGTAATGGAATGCTATGGAATTAAAACTAGAATACGTAATAAACAGTTCTCTACAAATTAATAAAACTGTATACAATTTGCATAAAACTATATAAGATAAAGGACATGTTTTATGCAAAGGAAAATAAATGTAGACGCAATCGATTTAAGAACGAAAAGTATGTCAGTAATAAATAATACGCACGATACGATATAAAATAATTAAATTACGCTATATCATCTATTCTTACAGGTATATCGTATACTTTTGTACACTTGCCATCATCAATTTCGTAAATACTGATACGGAGAGCACTGACCGAGTAATAAAACAACAGAAACATGAACAGTCCAGAAATATTGCATTTAAACTCCACTTTTTGCAAGCACGTAGGATCATTTCAATTGTTTATCGGCACGTAATACAACGAATAAATCGAAGTATAATCTATGACACAAGTCTAAGGAATCAAAATAAAGGTAGTGTAACATCTTCGATTAATCAAGATTTGGTATTCTATAAATTAAAAACTATTCTACGAACTATTCAAGGTTTAATATGATAAAATAATAATTTATATACAAAATCTAATCGACTAGTACATTTATAGTTACAATCATCAGTAATTTATCAGTTAATCATTGATCATCAATTATTCTTAGAAATCTCTGTTTGTATCCAGTCTAGGTGTTGAGCAATGTCTACATAAACGACGAATTGCGATAAGTCACAAGACATAGTGCTACTGTCCAAAAGGGACCTCGAAACGACCCCTCGCAATAGATAACGATCCATTTCGCTATTGTATATTACGAAGCCGCTTCCGCTGTCGCCGTTGCACGGGCCACTTCCGTTTCTCTGACCAGCGCAGAACGTTCGGTTTGAGGTGAACGCGACGAAGTTGCTGTTGCTCCAGAGACAAACTTCCTGCAATTTATTCATCGAACGTTATTCACATGTAGTTGAAACTCTTAGAATTTCGTACATCAAACATAAAACTCTATTAAAATTAAATGATTAATTAAATTCATTCAATAAATCTAGAGTCAAATCATCAATTTTGCTCCACAAGAAAGCATTCTACAGGATATTTCACGAGACATGAAATTGCTGTGAACATTAATTCAGCATAAATCATTGTAAGTTCTATTTATTTATCAGATCTACGATTATATGCAAGCAATCAATTTTGTATAAAAATTTTACCTGAGCCACGATCGGAACCTTGATCTGTCGGGGCTCTTGAACATACGGGTTTCCCAATTCGTCGCGTCCCCAGCCTACTACGTAACCAACCTTGCCTACAACGTTTAACAGAAGCGAAGATCCGGACCAAAGACAAATAGGTTTTATCATCGAATTGAATTCCACTCTCTCTCGTAGCATCAATATCGCTAGATCTGCATCGGCATTACCACCCGCGACAAAATCGGGGTGAACCCTGTACTCTATTATTTCCCGATTCTCCGAACCTTTCTCTCTCCAGTCTCGGAGTCGATAGCGTCCCAAGGATACCAAAAATGAGCCAGCAGGTAGATTTACTTTATTCATTTGTAAACAGTGCGCAGCTAAAAGAATATGTTATAAACGTATAGTATTATAAAATATATCATAACTCTCGTCAATAAAATGTTAGATCGATGAATTATTCATAAATAGGCTGCGGATTTTCATGCAATTATAGAATATTTGGAAATACAAAAATGCACAGAATGCTAACATGCAAAAATATATAAAATATATAATATCCATTACTGTTATTTGGTAGGTACAACAATTTTTACTTTGATTGCATTTTTTCAGTTGTGATTCGCAAAAGTTTGAATTTGCATAGATATCCGCAGCCTTTTCATAAATATTTATAATTATTATTTGTCTTTGTGATGACTAAGAAAAGCGGAATCTGCTTAATCACTAATTGACAAATTGACTTTTCATTTGCAACGTGTACTTCCTGATTTTGCTTGGTTTAATGATGAAAGAGAAATGAAAAGAGCCAGTTTAATTATTGGTACGATGACTAAAGCTTTTTTATATTTTTAAAGTAATCGCTCTTTCTCTCGCTACGAGTTTAGAGAATATTTAATATCGTGTTAAATTTCAATTATAGCATTAAATTGATATTTAAAATATAACACGTATGAATATTTCTTTCGCTGTTTGTAATGAATCTTTTACTTTAATTTAATACTATTATTAGTATATTATTATTATTATTATTATCTTCCTTTCAAACATTAGACGGGAAAAATATAAATAAATATTAAAGGCTTATTAAAGAAACTGAAGTTTTAAAAAGTACAACTCTAATTACTATATGTATGTACAGAGTTTGTTAAGGAATTAATTATTAACAAAGTTAACTATAAAAAAAGTTACAAACCTGTAATAATATGTGTATTCGAGATCAACGTGCCTGCGCACTGAAATTCAAATTTTAGTTTGACCAAAAAGATTGCTGCCACCCATGGCCACTGACCAGGAGACGCTTTCTCGCCTCTAGCTATGAGAGGATTAACAGGTTCGATACTGCTTCGACCACACGCTAGATTAATTTGTTCATTATTTGGTGGCGCGAGTTTAACATTTGGCACATTTGATCCTATTTGCGGGGGTTGCGAAGGTTCGCGTCGATCGATTATTGATGGAGGTGGATATATATTTCCCGCCCCGTTCCAATTATTATTGTCGTTAAATTCTGGCTGCTTACTAAGAGCATTTCCAGGTGGGTAGAGTGTGTGATTTAATACAATAGAGGTGACAATTGGTCCACTTGCTGGAATTATATAAATAATTAACCAATTATTTATAATCGATTTTTCAAATTATCTTAGTTAAATTAACGTTAAATCAAACTAATCAAACTTTGTAAGTTTGTATATTTAAGAAATTATATTTCATTTGATGAATAGATTATATGCATTAGATCATATACATGACAATTGTAATTAAAATCAGAATTAATGTAAGTATTTAAGGAAATATAAAGATATACAGTAATTGTCGTTAAATGCTTTGGCCGATTATTATATTCTTTTAGCGCACTGACATAGATTAGATCAATGCAAACAAATTAAAGGGACTTATTTAATTAAAGGAATCTTTCAAACTGAGAGAGATGTTGATAATAACTTTTAATATTTTCTACGCAACATTAGTTTTAAAGAGAATGAACAATGCATGATTTATTTTTGGAAAAGTATACATACCACGTGGACCGGAACAGATAAATTGATCGTTGAACCACAAACTGCTTAATAATGGTATTGGTCGAGGTAGAGGAAAATGGATTTTGTACGACAGAGGCCTGCCCTGGTTCACTGCCTTAATAGACTGTTCTTTCGAATTTGCCAATTCTAATCGCCCAACGTATTTCTGAAATACAGGAAAATCATTGGCACTAGTTCGATATAATATTTTCCTAATATATACATTTTTTTTTTTTTAATGTGAGCTGACTGAAATGAACATTGGAAATATCAATTCGAAGATATTTTTCCCATTTCATTTAAAACGATAAGTGTTAATTATTTAGCTTATTACATATTCATCTAATGCTAGATTACTATTTTTATCATTAAATCTGGGAAAATTCAATGAGTTAACGTTAAACATACAATAGATTTGTACACACAACATCCAATAACGCAAATACTTGGTAATGATTCAACATTCGTTAACGTTACTATATGACAAAAAGTTTCAAGCTTCGAATATATCACGGGTCATCATTTAACACATTTAATCGTACGATTGTACGTAATTACGATCAAACGCGGATTTCAAAGAAAGATGGTAAGTACTTCATTCACGAAAAAACAAGATAGTTTGCAATATACAAGATCACCATTTATTTTCAGTTATTCATTAGCGTAATGCTTAGTATCTACTTGTTGAAGCAAGTTTAACTCTTCTGATTGCACTTTCAAAAACTATTTTGAACTAAACACTCATTTACTTACGATACGTATTATATGAATCGTATAATAAATTACTTTACTGTTGTATTCAAGAATTTAAAAGAACAGTGAGCCAAAGTGGTTAACTCCACTTTTTGAAATTTTTTAAATTTCAATGCCAATTCACTTTGATCGATGCCTGTATCTTATATAATTTCATCAATTTTCTCTACATTTTGTTTTGTGGAGTTCTGGTTTAGCCAATAACCGACTCATATACCAAGGAAGACATTATATTTGATTCAAAGCGGCAGATATGTAGACAAGCAAGAAACTTTCATAGTCATATTTTTCGAGATTTCAAGGTCAGTAATGTTTAAAAGCTCAATTTACCGAAGGTAGTACAACAGCGATACTTAAAGTGACGCTGAGTTGCAAGATAACTCCACGTGGTGGGAATGGTATTTCAATGTAACCGATGACTTCGTTTGAGACATCATCCTGAATATATCGGAAGTAGTTGGAACACGGCGACTGGCCAACTACCCCAACAAACAATTGAAAAAGATACACCAGCAAAATAGTCTTGACGATGATACTGATCATCTTGGAACTCTGTAACATGCCATAAATTAATAATGTATATCTGCAATTTTGATAAAAATATACCATTTGAATGGCAAGAAAACAAAGAAAGTAGATTACGTGGTTTTCGAGCACAGAGATAACAAATTTTTTCTTTCGACGAGAAAGCGATCTTGTAGAGTGTAGAGGGAAATAGACGATGAATCTAAACGAATAATTTCAAAAGGAAATCTAACCAAGAAGCGTCTCTATTCCGCTTTATTCTTGATTAACACTGTGCTCGATACGTTTGCTCCAAGTTGAAGAAGATTCATGGAAATTGATAGATTACTGCAATAAAAATTCTATAATGTTTACCTCAGCAAGAGATAACCTCTGTTGATAACTTTCTCTCGAAACACTTTATTCAGCCAATCTTCGTTAAATACTCTGATTCTCTATACAGGAAGTTAGAAAAAATCAAAAATGTTTAGAGGATGTGATTCTCGGTAATGTGAAAAGTTTATGGACGAAAGCATCGTTCGAAGCTTATTTTTCCAGTTATAAACAATTTGATTTTGGAGAAAAACACTAACAGCTACTGTAGATCAATGAATCAAATGACGAATCTGTTTCACTCACATCTCATATTTCTTACTCCAAGGAAACAAATAATAGAATTTTGCCTGTGAGAAACATGAAGTGTAAATGAAATGAAGAGAAAGATTCGTCAGCTGATTCATTGTTCTACGCAGTTATCAATGTACATATTTCTAGTATAAAACTAAATCGTTCGTGTAAACTATTCATTATTTTAATATGTAAAATCATAACTTATAGATATTTGATGTCTACCTTTTTTCTACCTTCATAGTTACTTACATGTATCTCAAAATCTACTTGAATTAGCAGCACTGAGTGACATTGACTCCATCATTAACAAATTCGAACGAAAAAAGAAATTCTGAACACAAATTAATCACTATCACAAGTATGATCACACGAAACTATTCATCCCCTTGAGTATATCGTTAATTTCACAGATAACTGAATAAAATCATGAAAAATGTAGAAAGTACATTAAATATTCAAAAAATTGTTTCACGTCACAATATAGGTCGATCAAGATTTTCTACGTTCAGAGTCGAACACTTTTCACTTTATATCGACAAGTTTTAACGAGGCGAGATTGATCACGATCTATCTAACCTAGGTTGTCAGTTTGCTTTGTAGGTAAGATTTCAACTGACGGTTCACGAGGTACCTATCAGGTAGTAACTGTCAACGTTCGCCTTCTAACGCTTCTATGAATCCTCATGAGTGGTAGAGGGGCATCCCCGATAATACCACCTCTTGACCACTTCATTTGTATAATGAAACCACAATTTTGCATGCGCATGACGGCAGAAGAAAAGAAAGGACTTTACACGATGGTCCTTTCCCGGGGATCAGATTTCCATGAGTCACGTTGAACGCGGAAACTACATCAAAACAATGCAATTCTCACGACGCTCTATGATAAACGTTCAAAATAGAACAACATATACATAGTTACGCAGATTGATACATCGAAAATATATGATTTAGTTCTGATGTTTTGTAAACAAAGAACAATGTACTAATAGAAACACGATCGAAACTACAAAGAAACAAAGATATGTCATCTACTCATCGTGAAAGTTTAAAATCCAAAATATTACTACGATTATATTGAAAAAGAAAGATACATTTAATCTTCTATGTTACTATTCAAACTACATAGTAAGATCAAATTTTCCAAACGCTTCTCGAAATCGTTCAACTTTTATCTGAAACATTTTTTCATACAACGAATAGTTTTTTATTAGTAATTTCAAATGTAATTATAGTGTATATCGTGTCATTTTTGTACCTTATTATGTGTAATTTGAATTTTCAATTTTTTGTATGTTTCATTAACTATAAATGTTTGAAGCTAAAAGAAACGAAAATAAGAAAAAATATGTTATACGAAGCATTGTTGTAAACGTTTCGTTATAGAGATATAGACAAATATTGGACGCAGTTTAATATACGCGTTACGGTATTAATATTCTGCGTTAAGAAAGAAAATTGGCGATGTTTGCTTTGTCTCCACTGACAACTTTTCTTTATCCTGGCAGGGTTCATTGTAAACCGATCGTCACGGTATTTTGCTACCGTTTGTCGTGTATAAAATATATATGTCGATATATGCTAATATATCGATATTTATTTTGTGCATGATTTGTGTTGGAATATGTAAATCCCAAGAGAGTACCATCTGATTATGATAGTAATCAATATTACGGGTTAATGAAGAAATGTTGTATTATTACACACCTGTGCAAGAATTTCAATCGTTATTGAGAAACAGTTGTATTTCGTGACTGGTATACCAATACAGTAAGAAGAAAACCCCTCCTTCTATGAGTTTTACAAGACGGATTATATCCAATTCTTATAATAGCTATTTGTAATAGATCCCGTAATAATCCGTCTTTTAAAATTCATTATGTCCGTGTCTGGATGGGCATAATAAACAAACTTTTTGCTGATCCGTTCTTCATGCTTGAGTATATATTGCTATCCTATAGCAACTTAATCCTCGGAAGGCGGATAGTTCGGTCGACTACACGGGAAGCAATACTTGAGATCGTTCGGATTCGAGGGTACGAGGGTTAATGGAAAATGTATAATTGCTGTACATCCACATTGGTTGAATACAGTTGAACAGTTGTCCATCGCATTATAGAAAATAAAAAATTAGTAAAATGAAAACTATACAAGAAGGTGATTTGATGGCTAAAACAAATCGTTTGGCTCCCGAGATCAATTCCGAGATCCCACATCTCTTGATTTTTACTTATTTTTACTTGCAGGGAATTCTAAGACAGAAGTACACGTGCGAAGCGTAAAATCAATGCAACGAAATTCTCAAGAAATTTGGATTATTTTGAAATGATAGTTTAAATACCTTAAGCGATCATCGCAAAGTAAAAGACATCGAGCAGGTATGTACAGAAAAAGTAAACACGATCGAGTTTTCGTATTCTTTGATATGCTACGTACATTTCAGGCTGTGTTCAATATTTGCCTGTAACTTTGTAACAATGCGTTTACAACGATCCTATAATCTGTTGGTATAGTTTGCTGCATAGTAGCTGGAGCATAATCCATATACACCCTGTATACCCTCAAGAAATTGTATTATTTGTCCAATAATGTTTAGTGTTACATCATAGTCCGACGTATCGAAGATTCAATCAAGAACAATCGCTATTTTTGAGAAATAGAATTTTAGTGCTACGACCATCTGCGCACCACCACTCAGATGCTACGTAAGTAATTTAAAACATTTGCAATACCTGTATTTTTTATTTCTTTGCAGCATTTTTTCATAGTTTGATAACCTGTCGTAAACGCTGAGATTCCCAAAAGGGTGACCTCACAAGCAAAAAACACAAATTGTGCAAACAAAATATATTGCACCAGTACTAATCCTCGGCCTCCCTTCCAAAGATACAACGCGCAATGGAAGGGAGAATACGATGTATTAAAAATCACCAAAAAAACATATTTTCGACAAAATTGCAGTATCTCTTCAGAATCGTCAAGTCCAATCGTTATATCCCTATAAACGCATGCACACATACTCATACCAGTTTTGTGCATAAATATATCCAAAATCACAATCAATCAATCGACATCAATCTATCTCTAATCATACATCGCGAGAACGAACAAGATTGATTACTTCCCTTGATCGAACGCGACCCTTTCGCTCAATTCTGCAAGTAAAAACATTTGGAAAGAAGGACAAAATAAATTCACGTAGATATATAATCTTCTAGATATGTGATGTTGATTCAACTTATTCTACCAAATAATCTAAATCATTTTTATGTGTTTTAAACCTCTTCTAACGGTACACCTTCAGTTATCGTGTGCTTACATATATATCTACATATACATTACCTTCCCGTCTATTTTTGTACCATAAAGAAACAATTCCTCTCTAGAGAGTAACCATAAAACTAAAGCCATAGAACAATTTAACTTCCTAAAACTTTTTTTCACATATGTAATAAAATTTAGAAAGGATAGTTCATACGTGCATAGGTGAAATGACAGAAACGAAATTAACTATTTGTATACGATCTACGTTAATATTTCCAAATAATTTCAGTTTCCATAAAATTTTCCATTAAAATCCCTAAATAATATAGAAATAATACCTGAGTGTTAATTTAGATTTCATATGAGTTATGATGATTCCCAATTAACTTCTGTTGCAATATGTATATGTATCACATATGTTTCGTTCTTAACTGTCAATGGGTACTTCCAATAAGCAGTTTTACGTAGTTGAAATTATCGTAGATCTATTTTTATTATTATCTCAATTCTTTGAAATTGTTACAAATTGCTGCAAACAAATTATCCTCTTGTGCATATGTTTCGTATATTGACGAATACATTCATGGGTAGGTATGTATATGAATTTGGTGTATATGAACATGCTACGATACTTTATTGTTAGTTAAATATGGCCGATGTGTTCTTTCTTCCCAGAAGGAACAAACTAATCGTCATTTTTATAATAACTTTTCTCAGAAATTAACTTATTTTAAATAACTTATTTATTGTATCAAGATATTTTTTCAGTCCATTTTGTCTCCGTTCTGGCTTATAATATGATTAACAGTTCACGACATAAGATATAATGTATATCTGTATGTAAGCTTAATATAATTAAAAATTTACGATATAAGATACAATGATTCGAGACTTGATATAATATTGTCGACAATATTAGAACAAAGTAACCATACGCAAGTGATTAATGATTACATAAAGGAGATACTTCAATGGCATGAACCACAATTCTAGGATTCTCATTAATGAACATTACCTACTACAACAGTACAAGCGATTACACACGTGCAGGAATTATATCTATTGACGAATAATTATATGCAATACAAGTAATATTGTAGAGAAGCAATTTTTACTGCCAACATAACTGTTAGCTATTGGTACAATAAACTCATCATTTGAAATTATTCGATAATAACAGTCATATTTTCTTAATGATAATTCTTATTGCTTAATAATGTCTATACATCTAGCTAACTAATCAATGACTATCGCACAATAGGTAAGAATTTCAAAACAAATTTTACGATTTATATATAAATTGTTTCATTGAAGAAAGAAAGTAAAATTTGTAAAGAAATTTTATAAAATTAACAATATATACGTATATATACGAGTGTTATGATTTTTCTTGCGAACGATAACAAAATCATACAATCACTCATGATTATAGGATCTCAAACTCTGAACATATTTGATTATGATTAATGTCTAAAATGGGTGCTTTTCACTAGAATATTATTGCTTACGTCATAGGAATTCCGGTTGCTCTTATCAGTACTACACTGGGGATTCCTAACACTATATGGGAACCGTATCTAAATGAGCAAGGAAAACGTTGATACCAATACTGTGCCTTTTGCTTACTTTCACCATTGCGCAAAGAATAATTTATGTAACAATTTGTTTTGGTTGAAAGAGAAATTTCTTTTAGGCTAGACGATAATATGGCAATAAAAATTGGCAATAGATTACTATATGATTCTACATATTATATAAATCATTAAATTTATATTAAACCAGATGTTTCTATGCTGACTTTCAATAGCGTAAATGTGGAGAAAAAATAATAATATGGAAACTAAGAAAAAAGTATTTAAAACTTCTAAGCGAATAAAAATACCTTTGTCAAGATGCCAGAAATTCATTATTTACGTAAAATAATAAAACTAGACGAGATTTCTAACATTGTAATGCATAACGTATTCCTCGCATTTTAATCCTTTTTACTTCTAAAATTCTTTGCACGTGCCGCTCAGTTTATCCTTGCGTAACAACGTCTGACAAAAATGCAATATTTCAATACTCGATAAATATCTACCTCTCAAAATACACAGAGCATATCTTAATATCGTCATATAAATCAAAATAATTCTTCGCTATTAATTGCATTACAAACATCTACCTTAAGTAAATGTAATTTACAAAGAATCTTTATAAAATTGTTTACGAGTGAGAATTACTCGTATAAAGATTCAAGATATACCTAACAATCTCTTGAAACGATATCTTACCTATTACAATAACGATAACATGACGTAAAATTTTTCAAGGTTATACTTCATAATGTATAATCCACAAACATTGAACACAAATAAAAAATAAAATTTGTCCTTTTGTGAACTGGCATGAGGTGAATGAACAAGTGGCCACATATTAAAAATAATTATAACTTTCTCCTTTTCCTAATCAAAACATTCGCCATTTTTTTTAAATAAAAAGACTACTTGTTCTAGGATACTCACCCCGCTATATTTATTACCAATTCTCCTAAAACTACCTAAAGCTACGTTGACAGCTGAATGAAAAACATCATTTCACGCGAAATGGACAGCGTCTGCGTGGAATCTACGAAATCAAGAGCAGAGTAAATAAGTACCACAACCATCGTCGAGATATATTCTCCATACAAGAATATGTATTTTCACAACTCACCCGTGGGCTATTACTATACATCTGGTCATATTTTAATAGCGTCTGCTTGCAGTGGTTTAAGCTACTTTTGGAACACTTGATGAACTTCCGTTTTCCTTTCTTCTTTCCAATTTCTGAGAATAACATCGTCAAATTCTTCAAATAAATATTCGCGTTTTATTATTCATTATCAATGCGTAGTTTTTAATTAATTATCAATCGATTTTTACAAATAGATCTCTATTAACCAAAATAGGAGAGGTAACATGATATTCCGATGCTTCAATGTCACTTTGTGTTTGGATTTCTGTATATAGACGAATTGCTTACAACTGATAGGTCATAAACGGTTATATAGCCGAATTAGGAAATAATGGTATGTTGATAAATTAAAAATATTTCATGTAAATTTATCATTGATACTGACTTAATAATATGATATAATATAATACATATAAGAATATTAGACAAGAAAATTAGTTTTCCTATAATAATTTAGTTATTTTTTATGATACCAATTTGAAATCTTTTTAATATATAGATTTGCTAACGGCATAGTAATTTCCTTTAGAAAACCATGATACCAATTTGAAATCTTTTTAATATATAAATTTGCTAATGGCATAGTAATTTCCTTTAGAAAATTTAGTTAATGGAATATTCGATTTTTATCATGTAATCCTTTATTTTGCAATATGTTATAGTTTAATGGACTTTAAATTCGAATCGAGTACCGCTCTTAACATACATGCGCAGTGAAGACAGCTGTCAGACATGAAGATTCGCATAAAAACATCAAAACATAACCTTCTATCAACGTGTACAAGCTGTTAACGTGCATTGGGCAGTGAGCATTATTCGTTTTCGGTTTTTCTACCACGTATTTTTGTTGATACAAAGTAAAAATTTACAATTCTCTACAAAATTTATTGTGAATTAAAATGGAAGAGATGGATATAGGGAACGAAGAAAATAATGATAAGAGTTCACCTGAGGAATCAGTGGACAACGAAAAGAACGAATCAATAGAGATTAAAGATGAACCCGAAGAAGACATGGACAATGAGGTTGATGATGATCAGAAGTCTGAAGAGGACGATGAAGAGGATGCCGACGAAGCAGAGGTTAAAGCTTTGGAAACTTCTCTCGCTCAGAATCCGTATGATTACACGAGTCATGTAGCTCTTATCAACAAATTGCAAAAAATGGGCGAATTAGAACGATTACGTACTGCTAGAAAAAATATGAGCACCAAATATCCATTGAGTTCTGAGCTTTGGCTGTCTTGGATGCGCGATGAAATTAAATTAGCTACCACACCAGAGCAAAAAGCTGAAGTAGTCAAACTATGTGAGAGAGCAGTCAAAGATTATCTCTGTAAGTTTTGCTTTCAATGTAATAAATTTATTACGTATATTTTACAAATTGATTGTACATTAAAGTACGTTATACATTAAATTGTTTACTATAGGTGTGGAGGTATGGTTAGAATATTTGCAATTTAGTATTGGTAATATGGGTACTGAAAAAGATGCAGCAAAGAATGTTCGGCAGTTATTTGAACGAGCATTAACAGATGTTGGGCTACATACTATTAAAGGTGCAATAATATGGGAAGCGTTTCGTGAGTTTGAAGCTGTGTTATATGCATTGGTAAGTATAGAATAATAAAAACAATTCTTAAAATTCTTTTGGGACATGTTTTACATTTATGTTTTAAATATTTAGATTGATCCTTCAAATCAAACCGAAAGAAAAGAACAATTGGAACGTATTGGTAACCTATTCAAAAGACAATTAGCTTGTCCTCTTTTAGATATGGAAAAAACGTATGAAGAATATGAATCATGGCGCTATGGGGATGGTGCAGAAGCTGTTATTGATGATAAGATTGTTAGTGGAGGATATGAGAGGGCGCTATCAAAGCTTAATCTGCGTTTACCATATGAGGAGAGAATTGTTTCCGCCCAAACTGAAGAAGAACTTCTAGATTCGTATAAAATGTATTTGTCATATGAGCAGCAAAATGGAGATCCTGGACGAATAACTGTTTTGTATGAAAGAGCAATTACTGATCTCAGTTTAGAGATGTCAATTTGGCTTGATTATCTCAAGTATCTAGAAGAAAATATCAAAATTGAATCTGTCTTGGATCAAGTGTACCAAAGAGCTACAAGAAACATTCCATGGTGTGCAAAGATATGGCAAAAATGGATAAAATCATATGAAAAATGGGACAAATCAGTATTAGAAGTTCAAACATTGTTAGAAAATGCTTTAACAACTGGATTTTCTACTGCAGAAGAGTATCGAAATTTGTGGATGACATATTTGGAATATTTGCGACGAAGACTCGATCGATGCTCTTCTGATGAAAAAAAGCAGTTAGAAATATTACGTAATACTTTTAATAGAGCTTGTGAACATTTGGCTAAATCATTTGGTTTAGACGGAGATCCCAATTGTATTATATTACAATATTGGGCAAGAACTGAAGCCATACATGCTAATAACATGGAAAAGGCTAGGTCATTATGGGCCGACATTTTATCACAAGGACATTCTACAACAGCATCTTACTGGTTAGAGTATATTTCATTAGAAAGGTAATTTCTTGCATTTATTTTTAATGAGTCTAACAGTTTATGATATGTTACATTCTACTTTGGATTTGATAATAAATTTTTTTTTTATGTAGATGTTACGGAGATACAAAACATTTAAGAAAATTATTTCAAAAAGCCTTGTCATTGGTAAAAGATTGGCCAGAAAGTATAGCAAATTCTTGGATAGATTTTGAACGAGACGAAGGTACACTAGAACAAATGGAACTATGTGAAATACGAACAAAAGAAAAATTAGATAAAGTTGCTGAGGAAAGACAGAAAACACAACAAATTTCTAATCTTGAATTATCGCCATCACAAAACAAGAAAGCGTATAAAAGAAAACAAAAAGATACTGGTAAATGGAAGAATTTAGGAGCTTATCCAATAAAAATTATGAAAGTTGAAACACACTTAAAACCGAAAATAAAAGAAAGTCATCTGAATTTCGAAAAGAAAGACGACGTTGATATTGAAGAAGAAGAAATTGCTGAAGTAACCAAAGCGAAACTAATGAAGAAACTACTGAAGGAACCAAACATTCCTCCACCACCTGGTTTTAAAGCACCAGAAAGTGAACAAATGGAAATAGATTACGTACATGAAGTGGACGATAAAATCTCAGTTTTCATAAGTAATTTAGATTATAGCGCAAGTGAAGAAGAAGTCAGAAATGCTTTAAAACCGGCTGGACCGATTACAATGGTTAAGATGATCAGAAGCTATAATGGACGTAGTAAAGGATATTGCTATGTGCAACTCAATTCCAAGGTGCAAATTATATTTTTTGTTAATAATAAAATTACATATGTATATATACAGAATGTTTAATTAAGAATATTACTTTTATAGGAAGCAGTTGATAAAGCTTTGGAGTTAGATAGAGTTCCTATAAGAGGACGGCCAATGTTTGTTTCAAGATGCGACCCAAACAAAACAACACGAGAATCTGTTTTTAAATATAGTTGTTCTCTAGAAAAAAATAAGCTTTTCGTTAAAGGTAGGTAATATCTAACCCTCAGTTGATATTCTTGGAATATAGACGAGCCACAACTATCTCAATCATTTATTTCTTGATTGCTAGTTATTAGCTCGACTTTTTAAAAATTGTATGGATGTAGTAAACGTTTTTATACTTGTGTTGAGATATTAGTCACGTTTTGAATCCTAGTTGTTAACAGTTAATCACATTTGGATTCAACATAACAATTGTGTTATTTCTTGAAGAATAAATAATGTTTAAAATGTTTAAAAATTTAACATCTACGAAATTCGTGGAGATCGAAAACAATTTATTAAATATAAATAACGTTGAGATATTGACTGAATAAAAGTGATGAGACTTTCGATAATATTTAAGTAAAAAGAGAACATCCCGATTATGATACTAAAACAGAAATTGAAGCTGACAATGAAGAAATCCCTATTAAGGAAGAAGATAAAAGATATTTTTATGATTGTAACCGCCTAAAATGGCGTACTAAGATGTCTCCCATAAGTTCTCCTATAAGTTCTAGAACCTAACTGAAGATACATATTAAAGGAAGGTTTGCAGCAAAGGAAGCTGCCAAATTAAAAACCTAACTATATCTTTCACATCATTATGAGATATACACAGAGAGGCTGCAATATTCATATAAAATTGTAAGAAAGACTATTCTCCTTATAGTTATGCAATTGTAGATAAAATGATGATTGGATTTCATTCAGCGATACAGACTAAAAAATTTTACGCCTATGAAATTCTGGAACATATTTCGTCAACTCTTTTTATATACTGGCAAGATTGCAAATCTAGAACAGTTTGGATTAGGTTTACTTTATCAGAAGAAATAAGAAAATAGTTTTCTTAGTTTCGTTTTTTCGTCCATAATCTTATGAAGCAAAAATCAATTGCTTATAAAAATTGCAATAAAATAAAATGCAATAAAAAATATACTACGTATTCGTGCAATCGTAGAATTAAACGATATTCATTTGAAATTTTTTATATCTTTCATACTGCTATAATCACATTATATTATTATGCTGATACAAATTTGAATATGAGAAGAAGACAACTTATACAAAAAACAACATTTTTAATCTGGTCAAGAATCAAATAAAGTAACATTATAATATTTTAATACTATGAGAGATTCCTCAAAAAATTAGAGAATTACTAAAAATTACAGATGATCCAATACATGAGGAGGCTCACCCAGCGAAAAGGCGACGCTGCAAAGAATGTCCAAGCAAGCTTGACAGAAAACATTCTACATGTTGCATGAAATGCAAAAAAACAATCTGTAAACAACATTCGTTGCGACCGATTTATTGTTTCACTTGCATCGAAAGTCTATAAAAGTTATCGTACTATATGCTAGTATTCCAAAAAAGATAATATTCCATCAATACCAAAGTGATCAGATTTATTAATAAAATTTTAGTTTATACTTGTTTGTGTTTCTTTTTAAATATTATTTTCAGTCATGTACACCACATTATTTAGTAATAATGTAATAATGTAATTAAGAAAAACATATCCTTTACTTTTTATCTTATTTTATCGTTCTTTTCGTAATTACGTAATAATGAAATTTTTGTAAAAAATCCGCTATATATCTCATGTATCCTACATGATTGATCATAACAATTATGTTAGAAATGCTATTCACTCCCCCTACAAAATAACCGGTCTTAATTGAACTTATAATAGCAGTTATCAATATATCACGATATCAACTGAGGGTTTAAGTTAATGTTTAAAATTGTAATTTTAGAAAAGTGTATTTATTTTTATAATATGATTAGGACTCCCGGTATCAACGACAAAAGAAGATCTTGAAGAAATTTTCAAGGTTCACGGGTCATTGAAGGAAGTC
Source organism: Bombus flavifrons (assembly GCF_040668555.2). NCBI lineage: Eukaryota > Metazoa > Arthropoda > Insecta > Hymenoptera > Apidae > Bombus > Bombus flavifrons. The sequence continues at coordinate 1,259,552 of NC_138443.1, forward strand.
CGTATAGTCACTTACCGTAATGGCCATTCTAAAGGACTGGCTTACGTTGAATTTATGGACGAAAACAGTGCTGGGAAGGCACTTCTGGCCATTGATGGAATGAAGATCGGTGACAAAATAATTAGTGTAGCCATAAGCCAACCGCCTGAACGCAAAAAGGATCCCATTAAGTCTCTAGGTGGTTCTACAGTAAGCAGAACTACATTTGGTACGCCCAAAACATTATTATCTATGGTACCTCGCACTGTAAAAACTGCTGCTACTAAGGGCAGTGCAATTGCAACTGGAAATGGTGCCGTCCCAAAAATGAGCAATCAAGATTTTAGGAATATGTTATTGAATAAAAAATAATTTACTACAACGTCACTCATTTCCTCAATCCTTGTCTGTTTCAAGAACTCCCTATGCTTTAAAGAATGTGTATACATCACAAGAATATTAAAATTACACATTATTTAAACTACGATCTAGTGGAAAAAGATCCCTTGTGAATTGTTCTTTTTTTAATGTATTATTTAAGACATTATTTTGAAAAAGAAGATGTAAATGAAAGGAAGAACTACAAATTCTTAGAAAATAAATATGTTTAATGTAAGAAAGTTTATATATACAGAATGAAAATGCGTGTGCAAGTGAGCGCGTATTACTCTAAACGCAAACGAGAACTTCCTCATCATGCATACATCACAGTGTCAAATATACATTTACCGTACAGATACGTACGACAGAAAAATCGTCCGAATTATTACAAGTGAAAAATCGAATAAGAAGGAAAGTTGTGTCGCAAGTAGCAATAAATCAGGGTGACCATTTTTCTCAATATTAAACAAGAATCCTTCTTCTGTGTATCTTGTATATATATATCGTATAAAATTATATTAAAAGACATTGTAAAATGTTTTCAAAAGACAACGTATACAAAATTATTTTTTGGTCACCCTACATTGAAATACAAATATTCTTCTACAACTGCAATGGTGCATTGAACGTGTTGTGTTTTTTATGTCTCGGTGGAGCGACAGGTGGACTTTCAGGTGTCAGCAACCGCCTCGTCATAAGCCACTTTTTGGCTCGGCCAGAGTGATAATAATACGAGTAAAGCAATGCCATAGCCGCCAACACAACCAGCAGGCACGTACCAGCGATAATGATACTGAATAACCAATATGGCCCACTTGGTTCTGGCACCAATGTTGTGTCTGTTGGCGATTTTTCTTCTGGGATCGATTTCGTCGGTGGTTCTGCTGGTGGTCGAGGTGAAAGAGGCTCCACGTCATCCCCGATGCTAATATCAGCACAAGCACGAAATTCCTCTTGAGGACCACAACCCACGGCTCCTGTGCGGACATAGTGTTAGTATACTTTCATAGTTTAATATTTTATGTATTTTTTAATGGAATTATGTGCAACTTTTCCTTTATAATTCCTGTATTTGTCATTTTTATATATTTATTCTGTACCAAAATTATTTTGCAAATCTTATCCTCGTAATTCACGATGTATAATGGTATATTGTATAGGGTTTCAAGGTCTATTTGATTTTTCTGATCTGTTTTCGATACATTGAGATTTAATCGCAAATAATGTTGAAAGTACAATTGTTAAATTACATCGTAATTATTGTGGATGTAAACTAACGTATTTAGGAATCCTAAATACGTTATTAATATATCAAAATATATTATTATATATATATATATATATATATATTAATATTTGAAATAAAGTTGAAATAATGTTTGTATACGAGATTTGAAGATAATAAAATGGTTGCTTAAAGATGAACTTCATCGAGAATATTAATTGTTCTGAAGCAACCATTTAATGTGAATATTATGTAATATTTAGTAATTTAGTACGTACATGTACCTATTAATAGTTGAAACTTTCCATTTGTACTTCGATAGAATACTAATATTATTTACTTGTGTAATAAGAATTAGCATGACAAAATATTTAGCTTCAATATGAACTAAGAAATTGCTTGTAGTTATTCTTGAAAAGAAATACAAAATCTCTCATTTATATAAATTCTCAGAAATGTTAACTTACAAAATATATATCTTTTCATATCAATAATAGATTTTTCAAACTCCATTAAAGTTCTTTATATGCGAATTATCATAACAATTACCGATAACAAATAAGAGTATTTATTAGTATTAGCAGTTTGGTAGTACGACTAGTAACAATCAATATTCACATTAAAATATTTCCTAAACTAATGAGTTTTCATATAAACAGCTTGATATAACTTATTTATCAATTAAAGCATGTATAATTCCATTTAAAATAACTCCAACCTTTTACGTTTTCTAGAAAAAGAAAATATTTTAGAAATCTTTCCTCGCGCTATTTATTGATGACTAAAAATATCGATTAATTTTACGTGTAAATTTGTTCTATTAAATTACGTCTTATATATAGTCGTAGCATTTCTATTTGATTTCTTTAAAATATGAAAAGGTAATTCAATTTATCCTACTTTATTCTTCGTATAATTAACGACTTAATCGTTTTCGCCCCTTCGAACAAACGCTTCATTCAACAAACTTTTCTCAATAACCCTAAAATCCAATCTCTATGCACCGTTTCAACAACAATCTCTTCGATACCTACGTGAGGTCGAAACTTTTGTCGCAAACGGCGTCTCTCGAATATGCATCCTGCCCGGTGGCTCGAACAAAACGCGGGTTAATGTTCGTCCCGGAATTACGTGGGACAGAGATTCGTTCCAGTGAAAAACTCGTGCCCAAGTACGGTTATTCAAAGATAGTGCGACAGCTATCTGCTCGCATTCGAATTTCGAGTGCGCGAGAAGCATCGTGAATACAATATTGTCGACGAGTAAAACGCTGAAAACGTCGTACAATACCTGTTCCGTTTCCACAGTCGCCCCAATTATTTCCAGCCACGTATCTCCATTGAAAGACGCATTGGGCGCAAGTCAGGTCGTCTGGTAGTTTGTAGAAAGCCTCGAAAATTTTGTTTCCAGGCCCGGGATAATATCTGATCGATTCGTTCTTCGAGCGTAGCAGGTGTTGGTCCAGACATTCCTGATCAACTTCCTTGCCCTTGTAGGTCATCGAGCACGTGCGAAACTCGAAGTAACCGTGATGGTTGGCCGTAAGTTCCACGCGAACCGGTATCACCGAACCTGTTCGATATTTCCTTACTATCACTCCATTCCCGAATTTGCCGCCGGTCTCGTGCAGACGAGGCTGTAACGATACAGTTTTCTTTTCTTTTTCAGGACAACTTCCAGAAAGTTTTCTGTGAAACGTAATGATTCGTTGCGAATTGCTTTGGTCTTTGTTAGAGAAGATACGCGCTCTACGTGTACAAAGGAATTTTGATTACCTTTGGTTGTAATTAATTGTCGATTATCAATTTATATAATGTTTAATGTTTAATATTGACATAATAATTGTAGTACAATTATAATATTTAATTTGCATTTATCATATAATATTATATTTATATATTTATATAATTATAACATTAAATAATTATATCAAATATTATAATTATGTTTAATATAAGTAGAGCATGTACATGTACGTAGACACTTGATCCCTAAAGAAAACTCACTACTTTTAGGAAATGTAGGATTATAGTTGCCCGAGTTACTTTTGGATCTTGATATAAGTTTGAACTTCACATTGAAGATTATAAATCTTCTGGAAGAAACTTTATATTATACGTGAAAAATGAATGATGCACGTAACACGTTACGAAGCCTAACTCTGGAAAGTTATGACATACATCACAGTTTGGTGGAAGTAGTTACGAAAATACGATCGTAAAATTCCTAATAATTACGTTCTGTTATCCAGTTAACGAGATGTAAAGTTGGGGAAGAGTAAGTCGTAAAAGGTTTCTACGAGATTTAAGTGTGTTGATATAATCGATTACAACAGTCGAAGGAATATCTTTTAGTCAATGTTGAATTCATAGGAGATTCGAATGAACATCTTTGAAAGATTTAAAGCGGTATTATACTATTATATTGACAATAATACTATCGTTTGCAAACGTTTTTACCGTATTATATAATTTCTTAATTTTATTTTGTAAGATTAAAGTATTATAATATATTCTATTCATTTATCGAAAATATAGAAATTTGCGGTTGCAATTAACTATAAAAAGCCTATATATACATATGTGCCAATATATTAACTATTACGTTTAACTACTTGATTTAGGTAATTTCCATCGTTATAATTAGAATTCGTTCAATCGAATCGATGAAAATCGTTTCTTGTTTAACTTTCACATTTTATTCGTTGCATCGTCAGATTTGTTCAAGCTACGGAACTCCTGTATAGTTAACTAAAAAAAAAACTGTTTAAATTGCGGAAAACAAAATAAACCAAGTTTAAACGAATAAACCGCAGAATGTAAAGTAAAGCAATTGCACGCGTTGAATGTAAAAAATTCGAATGCGAGTAAAATCGTTTTTGTACAATTCATGCATATAAATTATCAAAAATAACCAAAATTCAAAGTATTTGTCGTGTCGTTTAATTAAAATAATCCCGATATTTATATAAATAATTAAAACGTACACATTCTATACCACTTTATTTCCTCCAATTCTCGTCGGATAATACTTTTTTCCCTTTTATCTTCGCATTTGACAATTAAACAAGAAAATGTAAGCTTGTAGTTCTGTAAGGTATATATTTTCGGGACTAGTGTTGAAACTCGTGGTATTGTTGCAGCGGGCGTATGTCCACCCGACAGACCGGAAAACCGCAAATAGTAATTTATTCTATGTCGCAAGAATGTTGCCAGGTGATAATTACACGAAACCTCACAATGGAATCGTCTTGTCCGATGCATCTGCCTTTCTTCTTTTTTACGATTTAATGCTATTTTTTGTTCAATGTTACAATGGTTCACTTTTCTCTTTTATCTTTCTGTGTTAAGCGAACAATACGATAATCGAGAGATACAGGCAACGTTTACGTATTTTAACAGTAAGTAACTTTCTTTCTTCCATTTTTCCGATTTAATGCTATTTTCTTATTTGATGTTAAAGAGGTTTACTTTTCCATTCAATGTTTCCGTGTCGAGTATGCGATACGTCGAGCAAAAGATACGCTGAACGTTTTCATCTAATAATAAGTAAATATTTGACTGTAATTACATTACTGTTAAGCCAACTTATTGCAAATGCATACAACGCATGAGTGTAAAGATATGCTGATTAATAAAGTCGGATAGTAATGAATTGATAGCGCGCGGTTGCGCTCGGGGAAAAAACGAATTCACGAGGAAAGGAAAGCTCTTTAAACAATTCAACTTTTTCCGCTGCTACCCTTCTTTTTTATGTTTGCAAGCAAAATAGAGGCATAGCTTGTCCCAGTTACGTGATTAACACTTGTATATATTTAGCGGAATTTTTCATCGTGAGGTTTAGGTAAACTAAAACCAGGTTTTCGACTAAAAAATAGACAACGTTAACCGTTCGGATGTAATAAATTTACTTACCCTGAATATAATTATCTGTTCGCGAAACAAGATTTTAGACGAAAATCGCAAATGAAGGAAATCGTAATCAAAACTAGAATCAAATTTAAAGTTGGGTTGAAGTTTTAAGACGATAGGAAGACGAAAATTTAAGCGAGAAAACGAAATTATTTCTTCTCTAACAAATCCTCTGTTATTTCATTTTCCACGCCGTTATTACATCGAATTAAAATTTCAATATGAGAAGAATACTAAATTTTAAGTGGAAACGTAAAATTATTAATTTTCTAATAAATTCTCTTCTCTTCCGTCTCCTAACGTTATTACATCGAATCAATTTAACGTGCCAAACAAATTTTAAGCAGAGATGGAGAGCACAGTGCGTGAAATTGATCGATGGCGCGCAATAACGATAAAAGTTGTTCGATCCTATGAGCGAGCATTTTTTCCAGCAGTTTTCAACGCCGTTACACGCCTGATACTCTGTGTCGTTATTTGGGTCATTTGACCTGCCGATTCCGCGCTACGCTTCCTTATAAGAATTTCAAGTGTTTCAAATTTAATACAGTTAGGCTCCAGTTCGCGTAGGAGTTGAGGCTTCCTGGAAAAGTCCCGTTGGGTAAATTTCGATTCGACAACCGAAGTATCGTGTGGACAAAATGAGAACGGGGAATTTGCCATTTTTGGCATACCGACGAGATGTTTAAAATTTATTGAAATTTATTTTTAACATCATTATTCAAATTTATTTTTGTACGAGAATAGATTATCGTTCGAAACTTGAAAACTATTTATGGAGATATCCTACTTAAAATTGACGCTGATCTGAAATTACAAAATGAGTAGCTCAAAAGTATAACAGGACAATCGTCACTCAAAATGTGTTGAGAGAATCTTCCGCGAATCGTCTTGTAATTGGCCCTCGCTATCTTGTTCATAGTATATATCTATATAGTAATACATACATGTATTTGCATATGTATCATAATTAACTAAATATATATAATATAACTACGCGAAATTTATTTAGCTTCGTTGCATTTTGTACACTTGTTAAATTTGTCTGGTAACAATTTTATATACACGATCATATTAACGTGGATTATGTGTATTAGAATCGTCAATTTTAAATTAGAAGCAAACCTTTTCATCGATCCAGAAAGTTCACTTTAAATTGTCCGTTTCCCTGTTATTGTCACGCGTGGTATCCAACTACGTTTCATTTCCGAATACGACAAACAGACTATGTCTCACGGGGAATAAAACGATTTGAAATATTTGTGAAAGCTAAGTAATTACTATTACGTGATGATATATATATATATAATAAATATACAAAGATATTTAATTTATTTTATTTGTATATGCGAAATTATTTTCATTCTTTGTTTTTAAAAAGAAATTAAAGCCAGAAGAAAACAATTATATTTGATCTACACACTCGTAACTATCGAGCACCAAACTTAATTATTCGTCAACTACCATAATTTCACGCATTTGTTGGCGATAATATTCATTGTATCTTTTGCAACTATATTATATGAATTTTAAAGAAAAACTAAACGTGTACGTACATATGTCTCGGTATTCGTGAAAGAAATTTTGTGACAACATGTTACCCTTACATGATGCGCCCTTCCTTTTCTTTCACTTATGTGTACACTTTGTTGTGCATTCTTATCATGCTATGACAGTTCCGTAAAAAATTCATCTCTTACCGTTGGCGCGTCCCAAGCATCGCCGCATATTCCGCATTTTCCCTTATTTCGTTGCCACTGTCTGGTAAATCCTCCGCAATAGCATTCATGGTCGTTGTAATCGTGCGGGGTATCGAAACCATACCTCCACATCGAGGCTCTCGATGGTGGTTCTATCAGTCTTCCATGGGCTGAAACTTGCCGCACGACTAGCACGCTCACGAAAAATAGCAAACTGAAAGTCTGGAGACGCATCGTTGCAGTGACAAAATTTGGTCCCTGAAATTTTCAATATACACACATGTAAATTTCGTTGCGTTATTATCTGCTAAATTATCGTAAATACTGCGGAAACTTGATTATTCGAATTAATCGTAACACACGCTATTCGAACGATCGAATAACTTTGTAATCATATAAGACATCATTTACTTTGAATTATCTTATGAATATTCGCTTTTAGTGAGAAGCCCTTTTTAAATAAACAATAGCTGAAATTGCAGATCTCTGGTAATGTTTTAAAAAAATCACGTTCTTTCAGGTTAATTAACTATTCAGTTTGAAGTAGAAGAAATGAAAAGCTGGCGTACGTACTTTAGAACCTTCGTAATTAACATCTACAAGTAGCTACGGTAAAAAGTAATTTTCCATTTATGTGTATAAAACAAGTAGCTTCAAGTATATCGTTTGAATAGCCTGAAAAGTTTAAGAGTATTTAAGACAATGTTTAAAGACTTTTCACCGATCCCGATTTTCATTAAAAAAGTGAATGCAAATTAAATTTCTAAATTGCTCAAATTTTGAACAACAATTCCAAAGATCAGTGTTACCACTTCAGAAAATTCATATTCGATATCTACAATTACGTGACATGTATAAAAACAGTTAACGAACATTTGAACCTTCTAAATTCTCTTTAAAACGCTTTGGAAAAAGTCTGTTTCTATCCTCTCGAAATTCGAACGAAACAACATTTGCTTTATCCCGTTTATTTTATTTCTCTACCATTCATCCATTAGACGATCCAAACGCGTTCTAACGAAAGCAGAAACACAATTTCTCCGAGACGAGCATTTTGCCTGACACGGATATTTAAACACGAGCAATAAATGAAATTTCATTCCACGAATGATCCGTGCAAAACAAATATTTGTAAAATAGACGATATTTAAATTCATCCCCGTCAAATGTTTCTACAACCATAATTTCTCTGTTCAGCTTCACTTTCGACGATGCGTGACGTTGCGATAATTTTACGTGCACAGTTGCCTCACGTTCAACGACTATAATATCCTCGCCGTAAATACGTTTCAACGAATAACGAGGGAACAATATTCCTAAAACAACATGCAGCAATATGGGACGCGAGAGGTAAGGATACAAAGTTGCTGGAAAACGAGATTTTAACAAAGCTTTGAAGCTGAACTCGACTACATTTCGCTGGAATGTATCGAGTAAGCTGGAAGGCACCGAGCTACAGTCACAAAGGAGAAACTGGCAAACCGGTTGCCGCAACGCCCGCCATCGGTGTAAAGTACTGTAAACGCGTTATCAGAAGCAACGTGGATGTCGTGTGTAAAGATATCACCATGACAAAAGTTAATATCGCGAAACCTTTGTGGATAGCCTAGAGACGACGAAACTCGAGAACCGCCGAATACGCGTCTTCTTTTTCTTCTTGCCGTCGTACAAAAATATTAGACAAAAGATAATTTATAAATCTTTTAGCCGATATTTATAACATTTCGCTGATTTATAACATTTTTATCGAAAATTAGTCATTTGGAATTAATTGACAGAGGTTGTAACGATATGCTGAGATACGATTGAATTAAAAGCGGAGTAAGTTACGATCAAATACTTATGTGGAGAGTGAAAAACAAACAAAACGGTTGTAAATTGTAATGATGATTGCTTGGTTAAAGACTGAGCTTAAAGTAGCGTTTACGAACGGAATTGAACGGAGCTATTATTGTTCGAATCGATTTTTATTTATATTTTGAAGCGTTGATAGCTGTATAAGCGTTATAGGTGGCAGAATCTTTGCTTTTGATATTTCTTTTTGAAAAGAGGGGCTTCTATTAAAACTCTGTATGCTTCTAAACGTGTTAAAGCGTTATTATATTATCGATATTATAATATATTATAAATATGTTATATTATTCGACGTTTAAGAAGACATATTATATTATTTGCTATAGAAGATTGAAAATTCATGATAAAATTCTGTAAATGAATATGATTTATGATTTAATATAGAATATTATATATTCTTATTTTAGTTTCTTTATTTTTTTCTCAATTTCATATTTGGAAAAATACGTATGTATACCACTGTTCCAAGGAATCCTTGATTTATTGTTATCCTTGAATGCTTCTCTAATTAGGTTTGCTACAAATTTGTTATTGGAAATATTAATTTTATAGCAAGTTTTATCCTTTGTTCGCGTTACTTGAGTTATCGGCACATAATGTCTCGTATCGTGCGATAGACATGAAGCGAACGTCGACAGACAAGTTGAAAGTGCAAAACTTTCGACGTGGAAGTGAACTTTGATAATTTATCAGATGTGAATTTTAAATATCTAATTTTCTTCCTGCATAAAGTTTCTAAGATGGAAACTTTACGGGTTACGTTACGGGTTCTCGATTGCCCTTGTGAATTGTTCTTTATTCTACGTTCAACTATAAAAAATGTTTATTACAATTGTGGTGTATGCGGATAAAAAGATCTAATGAAGCAGATTTCAGAAAATCGATACTTTTAAGAGAATGTTATTCAAACAACTATTCACATATAAAGTATTTATATATAAAGCGTTCTTTGCTCAAAGAAAGAAAAAGAACAAATTCATATATATAATATTATTTCTAAAAAGATATAAAAAAGATCATACAAACTGTATGCAGTAGAATGAAGATAAAATTATACTCATTTCCGTAATTAATTACTGTTCTAATATATAATATGATAATTATTTAGATATTTTAAGGTACAATATCACACTTGGTCAAACAAAAATCCTCTTAATCACTAAAATATTTTAACCCTCTGCATCTCGATAATTCTTATATCATGATCGATTAGCAACTTTGAAACGCGTCTACGACGAAGCTTTTTACAGCCAAAAGTTTCGTTTTCTAAAGAAAAGTGTTATTAGAAACCTATATATTGATGCAACAAAAAATTTCTCTCATAAGAATTCTACTTAAATTAATAATAATAAATATACTATGACACGATCCAATTAAATACATGTGGAATATTTAAAAAGTAGGTAGCCTGAACGCACGAGAAAGGGAGACACACGATCGATCTACGAAACACGGATCGAAATAGTAATCTAAAGTCTGAAGCGATAGACGCGGGGAAGAAGCGACGACCCGACTCTCCCAGAGAAGCATAGATTCGGAATACATTAAGTTTAATGAAAGATCTGAACCGCACAATATGATATCTCTTCTCGAAGTGAGAAAATTCGAAATCGTGGTCACAGGCCAGGATGAACGAACGCGACCTACGTACGAATCGGTAGTTCGCGAGGCGAAAATTCACCGCCTGCGAGGAAAATGGAAATTTAGTAGCGCGAACTAGGTTCAAGGGAAAACAAGCAAACTGAAGTCTCCATCCGTGCAGACGTAGGTGGAGAGGGACGGAGGATAAGGATCGATAATGTAAAGCAGCTCGAGTTCTCGCTACCTGTGCCAGAAATTCGGCTTTCTGTGTTGGCATTAATTAAAAAGAAAAATTCGGGATATCGTTTGCCAAGCCAAGCGAAATCTGTTTTAAGAACGTTATACGTGGGAAATGTTTGCTGGTAATTAGAAGACACGGTGGAAAAAGGAGTAGGGCAAGGTAAGGTAAATTTATTAGGCGAAGACTCCAGTGTCGATGGCGTCTGATGGAAGTTTGCTCTTTTACCTGTTTTAATTAATGGTCCAAGAAACTGACGAGCAAAGGTTGAAAAAAAGATATTTAGCGAACAGAGAAGAAAGTAGAAGATCCCTGGTTTTCATAAAGAGAAACGTCGAATGGTCTCGAGAACGTGAATCGATACAGTAAATCAATTCTAGTGCACCAGGTAACAATGCGTAATATTTAATAGTGAGTTTCGAGTATCACGTTAGCTGGTATGTAGGTCAACGACGAGGTACAACGAGAGTTAAAATCGTTTCTTTCTTTTTTTTTTTTTTACTCGACTGTGCTCCGAGAACGAAGACAAAAATACACGATATTCATTAGAATTTACGATTTAATGTAATTTAGAAATTTCGTGCGGATATAATTCTCATGAGAGTGATATATTGCTGTGGAATAACGTTATAACATTTTGCAAATATTATATATTTTCTGTACTTTATGTACTAACCTGTCGCCTTATTCGTACAAGACATACGCCCTGTTTGCTCTTCTACGATGATAATCTAAAGTCAACAACCGTACAAAAATTAGAGATAAAAGTGAGTCGAAAGACCATATTTTCATGTTTGAAGATATTGAAAAAAGAGAAATTAACCTGCTAACTACTATTATATGGCTATATAGGTAAATATTATGTGTTTCTATTTCTTCTAAGATTTACTTTTTTATATAAAGGACTCATCATATTTCTAAGAGAGATTTTGCTAATGCGCCACTTTACAAAGCATTTCCCCTCCTTTGTTCTTCCCTTATTGTTCACTGTAATAGCATGGAAAGTTACTGTGTTAACGTTAAATTACTGCACTAATACACCATCCTGTTTATTTTATTAAAACACTACTAATAAGCCATCACACCGGTACACGACTTTTTAACATTCAACCATTCAATAACATTTTATATATTACCCTATTTCATAACTCTCTACCTACCATCCGTATATTCTACCTTGTTAATAATTAACTAACATAGTTAGCTACTTCACCAATAAAATACTCTGCTCGTACACCGTTTCGCAAACATTACTTTACCGCTAATTACTGCACTGCTATATTACTGTATTACCTAAACCAATACATTACCCTATATCAACATACTCCTTAAACGATCCTCAATATGTTCTACATACGAGACTATTATTACATTCCGAAAGCCACTCTACCCATGCACTATGTTTCTTGCAATCCTTTCTCCCTGCACAATAAAAGCCTGCGACTCGACTGTTTCAACCAGCACAGTTCTATGGTAACCGGAACTCGACACCGAACCGGTATTCAGGGTCAAAAGTCTGGTTGTACACGTACCGTGTGCGCGAAAGGAACTAAGGCGCAGCTCTGTTTGTCGGGACGATACACGGCTTTGGCATCTGTTGTCGTTGAATCAGGCCCACGGAGAAGGCCCAGACTCCAGACCCCGGTCAGGCAACGACTGAACTCGACTTTACTCGCCGCGATCCACGGACCCTCAGCCACGTGGGAGTAGGTCATTAGAACGAGTCACTCGCCCGTATTCACGCCATGAATCGCCTCGATGATGCGGCCCGACACGCGAAACGTTCGCCTCTGGCACCGCGTTTCCAATCGCTTCCGCCTGAGGAAGGAAAATGCAGGAAAAGCTCTTTCCAAACGGAGTCTGTTGGACGAGAAAAATTTGAATTGCGAGCGATTTGGAGCGGAAGAGCGTAAAACGAGATATACGGATTATTCTTAGATGGATATTTTATGGAAGTTTGTAGTTTTGTAAATACAATTTACAAGATAGAAGTTGGCTTGGAAAATCTTTCATACGTTACGTGTTGTATTTACAACGGTAGCGTACACTTTGAAAGATTTGTATTGCGAGGAATTTGGAGCATTGGAAGGGAAAGAGTAGGGCAGGTTACAGTTGAACTGCGGATATTTATGGAAATTCGCATTTTTATAGTAAATAGAATTTACGAAACAGAATTTAAATAGAAAAATGTTTTGTGTATTAAATATTGTAAAGAGTACGATATACTTTGAAAAGTTTGAATTGCGAGGAATTGGAAGCGTTAGAGCGTAGGGCGAGATATATAATTTATAGCGGATATTTATGCAAATTCGTATTCTTCCACTAAATATAATTTGCAAAGTAGGATTTAGATGGAGAAATGTTTTTTATATCTAATATCGTAAAAGACATTTTAAATATTTTATATATTTTTGTATCTTCAAACTTCCCATAAATTGATATACATCTAATGTCCTGTTCGACGTTTCTCGTTTCGAATAGAAAATGAGTATAATACAAATAGTGAAATTCCGGACACAGACGAGATTATCAAAGCAAAGGAAGGTAATGAAGAAAAGTGTTCTATACATCGAGTGAAAGTTCCCGTAGCACGAAGCAATAAATTTGGTAAAGAAACGCATGAACAAGTTTCAGGCGTGGAATATGTGCATTGTACACTTTCGATGATAAATCAGCGTCTGCGTGCACTTTCAATAATTCTATGATTAAAAAGAAACTGATTTTGACGATACCGTGCGACAGCGAGTCGCAATAAGCAGAGTATATAGACGCAGATAAATTCCAATGAAACGTTAAAAAAAGTTGATTGACTTTATTTTTAAAACCGAAGCACAAACGCTAGCCGATGGAAGTTCTTGATGGCTTTCGGTAAATTGCATCGATACAAATTTTCCAATAGATTCTACAATTGAAAAATGAATTATTCTTGAGCAATACTTTTACAGTTCAAAGAATTTAAATCCCGAGCGATTTGTACCGAATAACGTAGCAAGGCAAGTTATTCTCTTTTATGGAAAGAAAAAAATAGAAAAGAGAGAAACAATTTCAATAGTTGGTATCTATTATCTAAATCAGGTGAATTTCGATCGCGAATTAATCTCCGAAACAGATATCTTGCAATAGCTTTTAACACGATTGCAAGAAATATCACGTCCTAACGATAGGAACTCTTTGAGAGGACAGAAGATAAATTGATATCGAATATAGGTGAACTGAGACATATCAAAGGGATTTAAACGGCCCCTTTGGAAAAAAGAAATGTTGGAACTTTGCCCAACATTTGTTCCGCGAAAAGCTGCCTTCTCGACACATTTCCAATACCTTCTTTCGAACTTAAAATAAGATCCAACAGTTTCTGGAGATATTTCTTACACGAAACTAGGAACTTCGCTTACTGTAGGCTTTCTATAAAATATCTTGAAAAAGAACAATTTTAACACGTAGCTTTCACTGCAGAATTATCTAAATATATATAGAAGCTATGCTTATTTCCATTCATTTCCTCCGATATGTGGGACGAGAATTGACGGTCTAAACAAGTAATATTCGAGAAAAGAAGGTTACGATCGTAGAAAATGACGGACGTAAAATACGAAGTATCGAATGGTTTTGAGCGATCTTTTATGCAGAAGGAGAAACTAAATTATAATGTTTGGAATCTTTAAGTCCACAATTACGGACGATGACAAATGCAAAACATTAAACGGATATGTTAGAAAAATTTGATTGCCTCTTATTGCGAAATAGAAATTTCATATGTTAAGATTTTCCTAATGTAATGTAAATTTGCTTCTCTTTCTTGGAGGAGGAGTCAATGCCTTGAACGAACGTTTCTGGAGCGGGCAAATCTAAATAGTGAGACACGTAGAGAGATTATTCAACTACCTGTATTAATTCGGTCGTTTATTCGACGATAAAAAGTAATATTTTTACAAACGATCATATTCCGCAGTTAATATTAATCAAATATTCAAGAAACAGTATTCGTAGAAGTCAAGTTCTGAAGCAACTTTTCGATTTAATATCAGATAGATGCCAGAGCTTCTTCTGAATATTCTGTAACAGAATTACTGAAGCAGAAAACCGCAAGCATTTCACAAAGGAAATTAATTTTTTGTTATAGGAGATGAAAATAATAACAGTAAATTTTATAAAACGCGCAAAAAATTGTACAAGAGATTGTATTTCAAGACAGCGGTGCACAAAGGATACTTTTATTGTTTGCAAAAGACGCGAACTCGAAAGGAATATTGATAAAGACAACAAATAAAAATTAACACATATTCTTAGTGAAAATATTACTAAAATTTTTAGTGACAAAATTGTCAAGCCGATTGGTAGAAGATCGAAGCGGCTGTAAATAGGTTTCAGAAATCGAAATTCTAACGAAACAGAGCATAATCGTAATCATTTTAAATCGTAAGGTAAAACGTTCTAAAGAAAAACTCATGCATACAGCAACATTGAAAGTTAATGAGAATATTGTTATTCGTTAAAATTTCAACTGGTATTTGACATGGTTATATTAAACATAAAAATTTGATTTATTTGCTAATTTATTGGTCATTGATGTAACACAAAAGCGATCAAATCAAAATGAATGATTTATAGTCTCTAAAAAAATTACTCAAGACCGATACATTCTCCATTATAATTATTATACATTTCTCGTAATTGATCAAATTTTGTTTCTCTCGAATCAAGTATTTTTTTCAAAATCTCAGTTTTAACTACTCTGATAGATATAAATTTACATTAATCGTGTAAGTTCTACTTTCGAGAATATTTGACGAAGAAATATACAATTGCAGAATAGAGATAAACGTACCTGTTGCATATTCTAAACGAACGTATTTCTAGGCTGAAGTGTTTCTTTGCCACTCGCAAAAGCGTCACTTTTTCTGCGACACGAAGCACGAAGATGTTGGAGAAGGAGAAGAATGTCGGCCGTTTCAAACGCTTATGGTCGATTCTAATCTGCTCGGTTTCCCAAAGACACGCACTTTGAGCATTTGATATGCTCTTGCCGTTCTTGGCTTTCCGCGCGACGTAAATTTATTTGATGCCACCTTACTTCGTGGTTTCTGTCGAAATCGTTACTTCCCATTCAAATATTTGCCCCACTCCTCTCTTTTTATCGTGCAGCTGTCTAAATTCCACGAATCATTCTTTGTTTCTTTTCTTCGCTAGTTTACACGAAAATAATGCAGCAGAAAACGAAATATATTTATATCGAGTAATATTTGAAACAGTTAATTTTAATTTTTGCCTTCGTCAGTATATAGATACTTGTCCCATTTTGAGGATTTACAAAACTTTATAATTTGTCAAAAATTATCGCTTTATTCATTTTGACGTAAAATATTAGAATTACGTTTGAAACAGGATAATTTCCAAAGGAGAAAAGAAAATCAATGGCCTTATTTGGATGAAGTTTTAATATCGTTCTTGATCAGCAAGATCGCGTATATAATTTGACGGCTCTCGATTTTGCTTACGAAACTTCGTAGAAGATAAAATCAGTACGAACAATCCGCGGTCGATCCATAATATTTTTCGAGTTATCGATAAAATTGAACAACAGATGTTCAAAAACAAACCTAAAGATTTACCAGAAGAAATGCACAGGAGAATTCCAGGGACACCTGTTTCAACTTTACGTTGAAATAAAAAACAACAACGCTTTTTTAACAATTATAAATTTTATTCAAAAACCAAATCTTCAGAGATCAACAAATTACGTTATGTTAAATTTATAATCTAGTTTCGTTCTAAAGTATTGTTGGATTTGCGTAGGTAAATTATTAAAGTATTATTCAAGACAGAGATTGAAAAATTCTAACCACCGCAAATACAACAAAACTATTGTACTTGTCGTAATCTCCTACTTCGCTGATATAATAAATTCGTAATAAAATAAATTAATTAAGTAACACGCCAGAATCGTTTTACTCGTGTTGTAAATCTATCCACGTCCCCTAAAATGATTTCCCTATCGATTTTAATTTAAACTCTCAATTTCTATGCAAACGATTTTATTTACGGATGAAGTTTTCTTGTTTTAATAGCTTTGATACGTACAGAATGTTATTGCTTTCAGTTTATTATGCGCTAGTTTATCAATATGTACTAAAATCGAATTAAGTAATCAAAATATGAAGCAACAGTTACCACGTTATTATCGTACTATAATCATATTGAAATCATTTTACACGGTATTAAAACGGAAGGAAATTAAACGACGAAAATAAGAAATAAAAATTTATATGGTATCGATGATCTGTCTATAACACTCAAAGTTAAGAATAGTCGCGTTAAAGTGAAACAATCGAACGACGCAAATGTATAACAAAAGTTTCCATTAAATCTAGGATTCGATATTTTAATTTAAAGTTATGCTCTTTGTGCGGAAGCTTCCGTTTCGAACGTTTATTCTTCGCATTATACGAAAACGAAACTCTAACATTGGATTCGAAAGACACACATCCTTTCAATTCTGCGTGCCAGCAGAACGAAGTTTCTGGAAAGAAGATACAGCGCAAACATTTGTAGAAAGAGAATCGTAACCCTCGGCAAACTCTATAATTCTCGCAGATATTTCATTAATTTCGAATCGCTGAACTTCCTCCTGTGACCTGTGAACATGAATTTCTACGTCGAATATCCGGCTCTGGAGCTTACGAATGGCGCATACTGTACAGTTCTCTCCATTATGTGTATATGCGCATGAACACGGGCAAAATGAAATATCTCAATGTTATTGAACGTGATGCAATGAAACTTTTTATTTTATTTTACATTAACTTACTTATATCGATGTTGACGTAAATGTAGTTAAAAAAAACAAGCTTCTTACTCTCTCGTTAACAGTTTCTACTTGGTATTTACTTATTTATTCGTGACGATGACGATGAAATTTAATATTCATTATTAATCATAGCTTATTCTAATCAGAATTTTTACAATGTCAATGGATTACACTGACTGCATTAAAATACAAGTTTTTAAATATGAAAAACTTGAGCATATAAAATATGTATTAATTCAGATACATACGCTAATGCATGAAGCTTTGAATTGCTATAAAATGTGTTGATTTTTTTACTGCTACCTGGACCATACTACGTAGCAATGTAAATACTATTGCCTCGTTCTCGGGTAAAAAGTGAATGATCTCATACTGAAAGTAACGATGAAGGCGAACTGTTACATCGAAGCAAGGCTAACAGATCCTCGCGATAAAGTATACATACATCTATATCCTTCGTATTTCGTTATAAAATATTACAATATTAAAGGAACTCGTATTTCTCTTGATATAATGTTCTTTATTCTCAAGACTGCGATCGAACTCTTGTAACTCGTATAAAATAAAATTGTTCAAGTATAAAGATTCCACTTACAAAAAAGAATGTCCCACCGCAATTTATATAATATACTGTATAATATATATATATATAATATTATATAATATATTATAAATTCATGGACGAAATCACGAAATCACGAAATCACTTGTATGCATGAACAAGTCTAAATGCAGCCAGCGATCTATTGATATTGTATTCGATGGTAGTGTACTTTCGCGCGACACGCGATGGAAATTGAGCGGAAAGTACCTTACTCTTGAACAGGCAACGCGAACACTGCAGAAAGGAAATTGCAAACGTTTCAGAGGTTGGTCCTGTCTGCGCGATTTCTCGCGAATTTCTAATCGACGTGGATCCACTCGATTTGTCGATGATACAGTGCTCGGTCGTTGCACTCCACCATGACACATTGCTCCGTGCAGCCGGCTTAAATGGATGCACTCGATTAATTTTCTATTACTGAATCAAGCATATAATATACACCGACTTCGTTCGAGGACTCCGCGATAAATTAAATTTTCTTCTAGATATTTGATAATGAGTGGCAAATTACTATTCTCTTTTCTTCTCGTTCTTTTAATAAAAATTAGATATACATTAACTTCCGAATCATTCGTATATATCAGATAAAGTTTTGACGAACTAGAACCAAACCTACGTAAAAATATTACGTTGTGTACTAAAACAATTAAAAGCTGTAGTTATTGGTTATAGCGAATGACTGATTTGTCCCTGTCTTTCTCTTTCGTTCGAAGACGATTAAAGTTTCAAGACTACGAAAAGATCGAAATTTTAATAGTTTCAAGAATTAATATGATATTTCGTGGAAATTTTGTGTAATTAAGTTACTTTGCTGTCGCATTATACTGCGTCCAATTCGCGGTAAGTTGTTATAACCCTGTTAAAAGCAGTTCCATTGTTGAGGGCACTTATTGTCGATATCCCGTACAGAACCAATAACTTATCGTTCTTGGTTTGAAACTGATCGAAGTTTCTGAAACGTTCGTCCTTCCATTAGCGCGGATTAATCGTGCAAGTTGTTTCATCTTTTCCACCGGAGTTTCTATAACTTTTATTACACCTACAAGAATAATTCAGCTCAATCTTAAAGCGGAAATCGGATCTTGCAAAAAAGTAATATATTTCTAAATCTTTAATTTTATGCGACATAGAATCGAACAAACGTTTAAATAAATTTTATTTCATTTTTATTTAAATAAAATAATATTCGACATGTACATGTTAACCATTCGTAAAAAATAAAGAATTTCTACATGTTATTATGTACAATATGTTCATCTAAATTTTTCTTTAAACGAAAAAGTAACTATGTATGTCGTTGAGGCTTCTACGAATTGCTTTAAATGGTCAAAGATCTCTGTACTGCCCCTACTTTATTACCAGATTAATACTTATTCCGCATTAAACAGTATGTAAATTGAACAGTCCCATTTCTTCTTTCGTTATGTTACGTTGGAGAGTTCAATATGCTTTTCATGTGCATAATTCATACGTAGAGACATACTCGAATATTTACTCTACTCCATTCAATTTCGATCCTTGGTCTGTCTCCAATTCCTGAATTGTTTGCGCAGAAAATGGTATTGAGGATGTTACATTAAGCTACGATTATTTATCTCAGCCATCAATTAATCGTTTTAGATAGAAAATTAATGAACAATTTATGTCAGAGTGCTGATAAAAGTAACGCGTTGAAAAGATTCTAATATTCAACAAAAATTCAATAATAATGTTTCTCAATTATAACAAAAATCAAGAATAATCGAAACAGCCGCAAAATCTAATAAAATAATTATTAAACTTGGTCAATTTACGGGCATATTTTTTGCACAAATTATTACAGTGGAGGACAAAAGAAAGTTTAAAGGATAAGGTATAAAGAACATCAGAATTTTAGAAAACGGAATTACATTTGACAAAAACAATTCAACTATGAACAGATGTAATACATATCTCCAGGACTGTATAATAAATAACTGTTGCCAATATGGTGAAAAAAATTTAGTACAAAGTTACTTTTAACGTAGTGTAGTTATTGTACACAAATATGAATTTTAAAATTTTCTTTTGTTTATCGTTATTTCTAAATTTACTTTAACATCTCATTTAATTTAACCGTCACGCTAATTTTATTATTAGCCGCAATAGATCGAAATGTACTATGTAGCAACATCCAATTTTTACAAAATATTATATCGTATTTGCGCACTGTTTTCCAACTCGCGCTTCATCCAATTCGTTCGCGTTATTAAAAGTTTGTTGGTCCAAAAAATTTATATTATTTAAATCGTTCGAAAAAACTGAGTAAAACTCAACATGACAGTCAACGTTAAAAAACAGCTATCAACTTTTGAAGCTCCGATAAAAATTCTTGAGACATCGCTTCTAGTAGATAAAAGCCCATCGTCGTGTCGAGACCATTTTTACCTTCGTCGAGCATCGGCGTGGCAATGTGGCTGCACGCTTTTCCTTTTAACCAGACGGAATGATTCAACCGGATGACCGGTTCAGGAGGTTCGCCGTGACGGTGACGGTGCATCCACGTAGCCATAAACGCCGCACTCGGCCAACACCCTCAAGGCAAAGACCGTCCGATCGATTTCTCACCGGGAACCCCGCTTTCTGCGGCTTCGTGCATCGCTCTTGCGTTTCGTCCCTGCCGTTCCCGGGTCAACTTAAAGCCAAACTGTCGAAACTCGAGACAAATCCACCGCTGATTCTTTTAAAATACGCATAATATAATCTTAGTTTTTAAAAAGATGAAATTTTATCGTAGAAGAGTTAAGACGCTAAAAGTATTCAACCACGATATTCGATAATACGATCGAATAATACACGAAATTCAATAAGTAGATATAATTAAACGTGAAAGTTGAGTTTCATAAATGTAACAAACATAATATTCGAAAGACTACATCTTCAAGAAAAGTTTTAGAAATTTATTTAATTTAGTAGTCTAAATTTAATTTCCACGCGAGATGAATCTCAAATGAATTGAATTAAATAGTAAAATTATTAAAGTATGTAGATAATATGCTGATTGCTTGCTTTTACACGCAAATGCTTAAGAACCAATTAGAGGATTTTTAAAGAACGAGAAAGTGCGAAACTCTTAAGCCGCTGTAGATAGAATTCGGAGAGACCATTAACTCTGCAAACGCGTTGTACCGGAAAACTGGGATTACCTATATTGATTTGACCCAATATCCCGATAATAATACAAAGTAGTATTAAAAAATGACACTTACCCCATATTTTTCCTGTCTTTATTTCATAGATCAGAACTTAGATGATAATTGGCAAATAAGTACTCATAATTCGATAGATAACAATAAAACTTTATTTTTATTCTGCTTAATACAGTTTTTAAAATTCATTTCTCTTTTATTACTATTATTAAAATTATTATATATGGTGCCATTAATTAACCATTTTATGGTAGGATAAGGTGGTGAAAAATCAAAAAATCTTCAATTCATCTTCATCCATTTCATTTCTGTATAACTTGATTAAAATTAAAACATTCAGATAATAATATAATGGAAATTCAATCAGAGTTTTATCCTATATACGTATAAAAAGACAATAATCTTTTATGAGATAAATATTTATAGAACAAAAGAGTTTCTTTCGATATACTGTGACTTAAATATTAATACCGCTGAAAGAACCTTCACAACGAACGTTTATTGCTAGAAATAGCTCAGCTCCTTTCACAGAAGGAGTTAATACCGTTGATTAAATATTAATGTTTCCAATAGGCTCTCTAGGATGAACGTATATTGCTGGAAATGTTCCAGCTTTCGACGATAAAAGATTGCTCGAGAAAAGACGACTACAAAGAGTATAATTTCGGAAGAAGAATCCTCCCTCTTTTGCATCGCGTGACACAGTCGAGAAAGGAAATTGCTTTCCCTCTCGCCTTTTTGTATCAAGAATTCAGCTGAGCGAACAAATACACGATGAACGTGTTCAATCGCGAGAAATGATCATTTTATGCTTCACGTATTTACTTATAATGCTTTGGGAAACCATTTTTTCAGTTTAAATTGAAGATGATGGGTCGAATTATGACAATTTCATAAAGTATAACAAAAAAATAAGATATAATAAAAATAAGAATATAACAGAAAACCAGATGATAGAATAACGTGATTGCAATTAGATTGTTTTCCTCTGTAAGAAATTTCATTTACGCGGCAAGCATTTACCAACCGAATATTAATCTTTGCGAGGAACATATTTTTTAAAATACATATTTATATTCTATCAACGATATAACTCATTGCCAGATATAAAACAGGAAAATACACCGTTCTCTTTTTTAATAAATATTCATGCACAGCTACTCGAGTCTGCTCGAATTAGCAACATCATGGTCACTGATATTAGAAATCGAATAATATTTCCAGTCACATATCTGTATGTATTTGTATACTCAAGGAACAACGATTGCCGCATTATAATCACATCAAGCGCGTCGTTGTTCAAGAATTTTCATTATGAGGTAACTCTTGTCATCTTATTTACCTGCACTCTTTTGAAGAGAAAAGAGACAGACAGGGAGAGACACTTACATAAGAAAATTGAAAATCTAATAAGGAAGCGAGGAAACGTCTCTCCATCGTTTCAATATAAAATGCATATAAAATTGTATTCAGGTGTTGTTTACCTAAATAATTTATGCACGAAATACATCATAGATAGAAAAAAGAAAATAACAAAGAAGGAAATAAGAATTTCGGATCTTAAACCAAAGGAGCAAACAATCAAAAGTATTTTATGAATTTTATGAAAATATTAAATTGTTTATGTATGTTATACATATTACATCATCTTTCGTATAAACTTAGCTCTGTAGTTCCGAGTAAACTCAAATTCAAGTGAAATTATCATTGCTCTTTGTCCTATTCAGCGTAAAAAGCACGACAACTATTTAAAAAAGTTATACTTTATGGTTAGAGAGTAACAAATCAAAAGAGCAGGCGATTTGTTTCCTAGAAAGTATTAGAACGAAAATTTACTTACAAAACAGTAACATAAAGTTTCCTTTAAAATTCATGTATGTGCATAATTTATCTTTGAACAGAAGCCGAATGGAAATGTAGAAGTTGAAAACTTAGAGACAGAGAAAGATGAAAAATGAACGTGTTCTTTTCAGTATAAACGTATGGGAAACTCATACCTAAACGTGTTTTTTTACGAGGCATAAACACTTAAACGATCTTTTTTACGAACAAAAGAACAATCAAATTTTTCACTATATATGCGTAAATTCTCACAGAGAATTACCGTACAGGCTGCACAGTTTAAACCTCGAACAATAGAAAAGTAAGAGGATTTAGACATTAGATACATTAAGTTAGAAGATTAACACGTCTTCATTACGGCTGGCTTAACTTGCTTCGCAGGAAGAAAATCACTTACGGATTATCCAAAACCCCAAGACCGTCATACGCGTGCTTAAGCAATTCAGCTTCTAATGGCGATACGATCATTAATGACCAAAGTTAGTTTTAAACGACAACTAAGTAACCTGGCGAGAAAGGACCACCTCTCGTCTCGACCAAGATCACTCGTTCAAATCGAAGAAAATATGTATTACGAAAAGAGATTTGCATATCTTTTAAAAGCGAAAGATAAACTGTTTCTTCCACTCATTCTCCTCGTTTGAACTATATTTCACACGATCAACCACTCGAAAGACGCGCGAATGAATAAAGTCTTGAATGAGAGAACGAACGAAGTCCTCGTTAAGTACTCGATCGTCATTACTCGTCATCTCCACCATTGGAGGGAATTCCTCGCAAGAGGCTATAGTGTTCCCTTTGACAGAAAGTTTGACGCGATGTTCAATGGCTGAGTAGTGTAATCTGAATTAAGTCGTCTGTGAAACATTATTTATTTCGACTTCTTTTAAATTAAACTTTCATTAACGTATTTGTGATTAAAATAATTTCTCTGATTCAAATAAAAACAAACGCGATATAGTTTAAATCATGTTCATAGTTGCTGCTCTATGATTGAACGTGATGTTAGAAACACTTATCGGCAAAGTGAGCAGTAGAGCAGGGAAGTTCACAACTAAAGCCTCAGAATGTGCTAGTATATACTGTATAAACAAGCATCTGCTTCTCGCGAATGTTTCTATCGGAAATCTTTTCACTTTTGATTGATTATGTATATACTGGGTCTGAGAATTGCATTACTGATCGCTACAAAATGTTTTTCTTTTATCCTTTTATTGCAGATTAACGTTCCAGAGACGAATACACAGTACCGAGGAAACGGGCAAGACCGATTCATAAGTCGAAACAGATTTAGGCGAAGCAGTGTAAATTTGTCACAGTAGTCGAATCGCGACAGTAACGAGGTCGATATCGGTATACCGATATAGAAAGTACTAACATACTGTAGAAAGTCGAATATGCAAATCGAATTATTAAACGCCTGGAAAAGCCTGACTTGTCGATCACATCGAAGATCAAGGACAAAAAGCAACGAATGATCGAGGAACATAATTATCTATTTTCTACCCAAGCTTAAGAACATGGACTTCAATTTCAAAACAGGAATAAGAATTCTTTATTAGAACCCAAGGAATCTTCTAAAAGGTGAAGGAGAAACTCATAAAATCGTATAGGATATAGACATTTTTGTTTGTGTTCTCGAAGCGGATTTCAATTTTGCGGGATTTAATTCAGCCTTAGAATTACCTTCACAACCCCGATTCATTTCTCGATCTAAATGGTATAAATCTTCGGATTATGAAAATTACTTGTTATATGAAATGTACAGACAGGAGATTTTCCTAAAGACGAGAAGCAGAAACAAACTTGTATATAATTTGTTAGTAAATCTGATCGTAATAACTTTCATCCAATTGCTTTAACGTCTTGATCGTGTAAATTATTTGAATTAATTATTCAAAATAAATTGTAATGGTAGATTAAGGTTTAAAACAATTTATCTAAAAATCAAGGTGGCTTCCGCAAGGGGCAGTTATTTATTGATAATACATTGAATTTAACATTATATATCTATTATGCAACAAGCTCTAAGAGATAAAAAATATTCATGTCTATATAAATATCCTTAAGGTACTTTTACTTATTTCCATTATTTTATAATCGTTCCTGTTGTCTTCATTAATCTTCTATGTTCCTTTAATTAAATGCAATGCTAATTGCAATTGAAGATGCTAATTGAATCGGTCGTGCGAGCCACAGAATCCTAGAATTATTTAAAATTTAAAAATATGCAATTGGAATTTTGTAAACCTCTCATGCCCACCAAGCTGATTAACTTTCCTTGTAATCAATTGTTTCTTGTCATTTGAGTTTATTTAAAGAAATTCCAAAGCAATTTAGGAGATATCTTTATTTAGTACGTATGTTTCCAGCACATTTTTTAACAAATGTCATTGTTCTGTTAGAATACGGTGGGCGCAATCGACAAAATTTATTTTAAACATTTACTTTATAAAATATTTGTACTATTTTCAAGTAGCACAACATGATATTCAATTCTCATTCGCATTTTTATCAAGTTTTGTTTTTGACTGACCCGTTTTTTTTTTTTTTTTTTTTGTACATTTTATTGTACTGGATCTGAGCTTTATTCTCCATTTTGTTCAAACCGTGTAACATATTTTTGGACGCATTTTTATCCGTAACTCAATTTTACATTCCCAACAGCTTTTCAACGATTCCAGAGTCGCTATAAAATTTAGACCTGCTACAAATTTTTAATAAACTCTTGGTGACATATATTATTTATTTAAAAAGAGTATTATACAAAATATAATCAACGCGAATTTTTACTTCAATAAGAACCTGTACATATTTTTTTTATGCAAACGTGTATATTTATGCACGTACAAACAAACAGACAAGCGAAATAGTAGCATGATTTCTCGAATTTTATAGCAATGACGAATTTATACGAACGAAAAGCAATCAACTGCGGATGCAGCAAACATATTTTCTTTTTTTTAAACAGCAGTTTATAAAATCGCAGAGAGCTTAAAATAAAAAAAGGAGCAGATTTTCCGTTCTAACCAGGTACTGTAGACTGCATTATAGACTTCTTTCTCTGCATGTTCTAGCCTCCCTTTCGCCCTGAGGAAACCTCTTCAAAGCCATTTCGTGCAAAACTCTTTGCAATAAAAGCACTGAAAAAACGGCTGTAGCAAGCAACGCATATGTACATACATATATACGTATGTATATATATGTCGGAGATGAAAGAACATCGGGGCCTTTCTTTTGGAATATTTGGGAAGATCCCCAATACTTTAGTCTAGACTTTTTATCATAACTGTATTTAAATAATAAAACTTAGAAGTAAGTTGTTCATGATTTAATCCGATTATGTTTGCCCGAGATTTATGACAGTAGGCTTGGGCTCGAAGTGACACATCTGGTCGCTAAACGTAGCCACGAACATACGAATACGAACAGGTTGTGTCGATGCGGGACCATAAGGGCAATGTGCGCAAACTAATTCGGTCGCTAACAAAGAAAAAAAAGGGATACAAGATAAAAAAGATGTCATTACCGCGCTTTAACCCCGAAGTCGCGGACGCAGATCCAGCCGCCTGGTGCTCAGCTGTTAGTCTGCTTATGAAAGACAACCCTCTGCAAGACAGCACGTTATATTCTGCTTTAAACGATGCCCTAGACGGTTCGGCAGCGCATTGGCTTGCGCAAATAATGAATGGCGAAGAGGTTACATGGCCAATGTTTAAGGAACAATTCATCACGCGCTTCGGTGGCCAAGAAACAGCAGCCTCGTCGCTAATAAAGGTATCCAAGGAACCACAGCGGGAAAACGAAACATTAGGGGCGTATGGAAATCGTCTCGTCTCCCTCCTGCACGCGAGGTGGCGAAATTCAACAAGGGATGAAATGATCACAGCCACGGTTCTCTATTTACTGAGCTCGCGCGACCGACGCTGTAAACGATTAGCACTCACGAGCGATATCAAGTCGGTGGAACAATTCCGAAGAGAAATGAGACCTTTCCTCTACGAGGAGAGGCAGATGTCTTCGTCACGGACGCCACCATCGGGCTCCGGAAATAAACGAAGCAGGTCACCAGCCTCCTGGAACAAGTGCCACCACTGCGGTAATTACGGACATACAATATCTGAGTGCTACAAGAAGATGAAGTTGGAACCAAGGAAGTACTCCCGACGCCCAGAGGAAAGCCGACCGGCCACATCAAGGGTATCGTACTTTAAATGCCATAAGGAGGGACACATCGCGCCTCATTGCCCGTTGTTGCGGAAAGAAAACAATCATTCCAAAGACGAGCATCGTGTCAAGACCATCGAAAGTAATTTAATATCGATTATTACAAAATATTTAATTTTAAAAGAGGAGCGTTGAGGCGGCACGTCTTAATTTTTAAATAAATACTTGCAGCAAATACTTTTATTCAATTTCTTAATTGCAGTCTTAAATACGATCACTTTTATAATTTATTAATTTCAGAAACAATTATTTTCATTTTAATATTTCTCACGTAGCTTTTCTCTAAAGTTTAATCTAAATTACAGAAGCATTTATTTTCACTTTAATGCTTTTCCCACAAATCTCTTCTCTAAAATTTCAATGCCACAGAAAACCCAATTCCAAAGATTAATCCTATACAGGTTTACTAAAAAGATTTCCTGAAGCCTGGAATCTAGAGACTGATATTATAGTCTCCCTAAATCTCCTATTACCTGATATGGAATTTCACATTAAAGAGAAAATAAATACCAGTTCAAACTAAGTCTCAACGAACACCTCGAATTATAACATTATAAAATCGCTCTTTAAATGTCTGTACCTCTATAATATATAATTATATATTATATGTACGTACTATCCTTCATCAGAGAAAATCACTGTAAGCTTCGTAATACGATGAACAGAGGCCACAAGACACAAAAAAATCATTTTACTCTAATTAAAAACCCGAGTTTTAATTCGTCGAGGAATCTTCAGCACGTAGTCACCTCATTTCCAGTCGCGAATCCCTTTGGTATACTCGTGTGACCTAGAAAGTCGTACGCACCCAGGTATCACGAGAAAAATCGCGCGTTTCCGTTCGTTCTAATGATATCAACTCGCGATATCGGACCTTTTGGTAAATAAATAACGGGCGGTTGCACGGGCAAGAATTTTTCATCAAGGAAATGGCCTGGTCGTTCTACGCGACGGTCGGCCGCTAATCAAAGGGTCTCTAAGGCCACTGTACTCTGGCTGATGGTAAGAGGAAATGAGTAATTGATTAGGCTGTTTCACGATTCAGCTGACCTCGTACCAGACATTTGAAACATTTTTTAGACTATATCGAACAGCCTTGGTTTTCCTCTCTTGACAAAAAGAAGAAAAATATTGCATTTTGTATTATATTATATTATAGTTTTTGAAATTCTGATGAAATTGTTATTAAGAAAAATTTACTTGAAAGATATATTAAAAGGTTGATAATGTATTTCTTCTTTATTAATTTTTGAAATATATAAATCATAGATGGTGTACAATATTTAATCTTGTAAGAAAAAATAATGTTTGTAAAATTAGCTTGTAGTACCTATATTACACTGTTTTTATGTCATTACTAAATAATGTTTTAAGGATTCAAAAAATAAATAAAAACATTACTGGAGACTAAAGAGATGCTAATTTTGGCTAACTTTAACATGAAACCAGATTTAGTTTTAAAGCGATAAAAATCGAATTAAAAACGGAATGGAAAATTCGTCAAATTATTACTTAAAAAATTGCAAAGTAGCATACAGATAACCGTTTTAAATGCATGATTCATGGTTTAGCCATTCAAGACCGGACACCTCATAGACACGTATTCTTTCTGAGAATTTGTTCATTTCATAATAATTATGTTAAAATGGGAGTCCAACCAAAAAATTAATATTTCTAGGGCTCAACTTTATTCTCTACTTTAACTAACTACATTGTACTATTTAAATAATGTTATTAAATATTAATCATATCTTTCTACTATCTCACATCATAAAGAAACAAAAGTTTTAAACAGGACCATAGAAAAAAGTTCTCATTAATGATTTGCTATGGAGTTAACAATTTATTAGATAATAGCGTGATAAATATCTAAAAAGATACAATTTTTGTTGTGTTATTTAATTTTGTATAACATACATCGAAATGTTTGAGCAATCGTGTATAATACAATGGTAAACGATTGATAAATTTCAACGCTCGGTTCGGACTATGTGCTACTTAATTCCAGTCTGAAAAATTAAAACAAATACTTTTGTGGAGCTTCTAATATATTGCTCTTATTTATTAGAAATGAAATACTCTTACCCTAAAATTGGATGAGAAACTTCAACAAATAACAATAATTGATCAAAATTACCAAAAATATTGCATTAATATTTTATTGTATACCATTTCCATTAATGTAACTACTGAGATATAATTATTATAACTAATCACTTAATTGATTATTAACGAATACAGACTGGAATCGAAATTGTACAATTTTACGAACCACATGAACGCGTATTCCATGAATAAACAACAAAGAAGTTGTATTTAATAATGATCGATTAACCATATTCATATTGTGTCTAAGCGTGCAACATGCATTAAAGTTTCATTTGTAACATTTGTAGAAACACGTATGCAAGGCTTTTAATTAAAAACGCAGCTCATTCTATCGCATTCTATATATTTAGTTATTCGCGACTGTACAAACTACAAATTCCAATTTATTGTTCCAAAATACCATTCGACTACTTTTTGTCGGGAGTATATGAAATACTTAAATATAAATAATTCTTTTAACATTTCACAAAAGAGAAACGAAACATTCTTTAATAATTAGAAACAGCGAACAAGTGATAAAAACTTGCTACGTTTTTAACCAAGTCCCTTTACATAATTACAATATTCTTTTTTATTTTCCTCCCTACTTTTTTTTCTCTTGCCCAGTTACGATTAGTCGTGTCAATTTTAAATAAAGAACTAATGAACGTTCCTTTCCTTTTAGAAATATCACGAGTAAAAAGGTGAAATAGATCGTTGAAAATCGTGAAAATGTGATATGTAGACTATACATACAGAAAAGCAGATGCTCTGAAATCTGCGTTCAATTACACTGAAATGAAACGATAGATATATATATACATATATATTATATTTATTTAATGCTAATTGACCAAAGTATTTTTGGCACGTTTCGAATGTGTTCCAGACCATTTTTCTCTTCACTTATTTTCTACATCTATTCTAAAAAACAATTTTAACGAGTATTAAACTATCGATCAAACAATCAAAGTCACGCGTTTTCAAAAATTAACATTTCACGATTGTTGTGTAATTAATTTTGTAAAAACGTATTTCTCACAAGCAATATTTAAATTCAATTTTGTCCCATTCTATATCTCTGCAACATTAAAATATCAAAAGATGTATTTACCTTTCGTATTGCATCTTTGTAGCATGCAAATATAAAGAAATTCGCTTATTTTTCAAAAAATGAAATTATTAATTCGGAAGTCAGTTTCGCGCCTTCACGGCGAAATTGAAATCGCAATCATTGAAATTTTGAACGATGTGCATCAAACGATGTTCATCGTAGTATCGAAACGAAGGTAATATTAAAAATTCACGATCGATGTAATGCACCATTGTGACTTATGAAAAGAGTTATAATTTCATTTTTATTACCGCGTGCTACAACAATAAAAATATAACACGTGACTGTGACTGATATCACTACCGAACATGTACGTGTACGTGTATGCATCGATATACTTCCGATATAGACCAGATCTAATTGCTTAGATAAAGGCTAGAGGTCAATCTAGAAGTTGATTTATATTTTCAGTTAATACGTTGCCTGTAGAGCAATTGAAACTAGATACACGATTGATTAACTGAAATATAAATGAACTCTGATAAACGTGCGAGTCACTGAGTATCACAAATATCTTTTTTCTTTCTGAATCATTAGTATTGACTTAGAGGAGTTTCTCATAAAGAGTGATTACATTTAATAGGTAATCGACTTGCTTTAAATTTGAAGAAAACTGCTTTTTATGTGAACAGCTAGCAACTTTATGATCATGAAACTCAGTTACTCCATTCAAGAAAATGCCACATGAACACTCACAGATTTTCTTGTTCTTATCTCCTTTTTAAAACATGAAAAAGAAAGAAAATGAAGAGCAATTAACAGTAAGATAAAAATACAATATGACATGTATTAATTACATTAAGACTTATAACTGCAAACTAAATTTATAATTAACTTGCACAAATTCCATATTATGAAGAGGACTAAAACATTTTCTTGAAATGCACGTAATTGACCAATCAAGATGTATAAAAGTGTGCTTGTTGTGCTTATACATTACTAAATAACAGACTTTTTGATTTACACACATCATAGTAAAGTGTAAGTCCAACACAGTTCACGTAGTTCATTGAATGCACATCTGTGTCTTAAGGCAATTTCATTTTTCATACTTTAATATATGCAACTGGCTTTGCACATTTCTCTCTTTATTCCTTGTGTCATAAAATATGCTTGCCACTTTTCCTACTCTATACACATACATATATATACAATAAAATTTATTTATTAAAAACAGAAATTTATAAAACCATAACAAGTGTCACTTATGTATACATAAGTCATTCATTAAAATAATGAAATTACTTACTGATTATAAAGAGTAAACTTCTCAGTTGTATATATTTTGAATGTAAGAATAATTTAACTATTGTTGCAGGAAATACTTCAACTACATACAGGGTGATTATAGTAAATATACGATAGTTATACGTTGTTCACAATGCAAAAAGTATAATTTTGCATAATTAAATATTATCAAAAATTTACTTGCCCTTTTTCCTTTTGTATGAAAACATATTAATTAATTTATACAATTTGATTATATAACAAATACAAAGAAGTAAAATTCTTAATCACTTACAAAAGATTCAATGAGAGTATCATATAGATTTTTGGAAGAATATAATAATAAAATGTAACTGAATATAGTTGCTTTTAAACATAGATATTATCATGCTGTCACTCAGTATATAAGTATTATAGATGTATATTCACAGTTCTACATCCTAATTGATATAAATAGAATTTGGCACTATAATCATGAATTCTACATAGATGATAAGTTATAAAATATTTTTTAAATTTTGATTTTCATTATTTAAAAACTTTTTAAATATCATACTAACTTAAATTATTTCATAACTTAACCTTGTTCTTCAATAAATTTTGCAAAATATAATTAAAACTATAATTTATTATGTACATTTACTATAAATGTATCATAAATGTAATTATATAATTAAACATTGATCCATTTCATATTTGTCTAAAAAGGAAAATATTTTCAAATCTTATTTGTTCCATTGTTTTCCATGGATATACAAGCATATAGATTGGCCCCCAATAACTCACTTACATAGGAAGTTAAATAAATTATTTGTCGACAATATCTGTTGATCCCATACTATTTATGAAGTAAGTAATAAGGTCGAAAAATAAATTATTATAACAATAATGAATCAATCACATTGGTATATAATTCATATAACTAATATGCATTAGTTATTATGTACAAATATATCAAAACATTTAAAAGATCATTTCAATATACTTTACAACTTAGTCTTTCTCAAATCTTCTCAAATGTTTATGGCAAGACACAAATTTTCATTGGAAGATGTTGTGGTATTAGCTGCCTTTGTAAAAATTGCAATTAAATTATTTTGATGTTATTAAACTGTATATCATTGTTCAACATATAATTTTTTATACCTATTACTGTACCATAACATAGATTAAATGATTATATTTACTACAAGTGTCTTGTAATAAATACATGTTATAAATTAATTGGAAAACATTTGAAATTTAAGGTCATAGATGCTGATGGTTTTACTAATTAGTAAATTAGAGCAAAGACAAAATCTGTTTGCTTATTATTTTTTTCCTGAATATTATTTTGTTGATACTAATAAGAACACAGGATATTGAATTTTCTAAAACAACATAGTATGCATCATAGTACTTTTATAATACATTCTACTAATATCACTATAGTACCTACAAAAAATTTGTGATTTAAAGGAATTTATAAATTAAATTAAATATAACTCAGGAAATAATTGAAAAAATAACTAATGTTCTAATCTTATTTTAATTGTGGATTTTTATTTTGTCCTACTATTTTATTGCGCAATAAATTAAAATGTCCATGTACCTGAGACAATTGTGCTTTAAGGGAATCTGAAAGTTGCTTTTGTAACTGCTGAACTTCCAATATTTCTTGCCGAAGATTCTGATAATCTTTTGTAACTTGATGAACAGACCGTAATAGACGAAGCACAGAGATCTGTTAGAAGCATAAAAAAAGGACAAAAATAAAAAAAGCAATTTAAATGTCAAATTTAGTAACCACCAAACAAATAAGGTGAATTATCATTTTTTTCTAACCAAATCATTGTCTATCAGTTAAACAATTGATATTTGAACGAAAAATGTAATTTTTTGCACTAGCTACTTATTTTTAAATGAATCGAGTCTAACAAACAACTGACAAAGAAACATGTATCTCGAACAGTGTTTTAAACAAAACATACCTCGCTTTCTGGATCTTCAAATTCTTTTTCGAAAGCATCAATTTTCCATGCGATCATGTCCAACTTTCCATCAGCTTCTTGTACCTATAACATCAACCAATTCATAAAATACTAACTTATTATACGTAAAAAAATAATACTTAACATTTGACATTTATTTGATCAAGTCCGGTATTTATGAAAAATTTCAAATGACAATCAGGATGAACAAGTAAAAAATAATAAAAAACAGCACTTACACTTTGTTCGAGATGAACAATAGCGGAGTCCATGTTATCTATTAATTGTAACAGATTATTTCGAACGAACAAGACGTAACTGACAAGCAGCTCGTACAAAGCCGATGGTTAACTTTCTCGTGCTGGAATCGATATGCGCTCACTGGAACATTTGAAAAGCGGTGAACCAACGGTTAACATTTCTGTTTAAATATTCTACCGCACAGGGGCAGCACCTACTATGTGCATCATTTTTGCATCATTTGAAACTAATATAAATTGAAACTGTTTTATCGTCATCAAGTAGCAAGGATAGACCATTGACTAAACATAGAATAGACTTGATACTCAATATTTTTTCGTGTATTACATTTTGGTCACTTTTATTATTCTATATACTATTCTATATACATGCGATATTATCGATGCGGCATAGTAATGACAGTAGCACAGGTAAGGTATTTAGTCAATGGTAGTTGTTTGAGTTTTATAAATCACAGACGAGATCCTGTATTTGTCAATGACAATACCTACAAAAATTTTGTTGAATAATAAAAATTATTTTGAGAACTAAACTCATCTAAGTATGAAGAAGCATTACTTCATTATGCACTACCAAATTAAATAAGTTAAATTCATTAAATTAATGAAACTTAGACTTAAAATTAAAGTACGTTTATTTGACTTATTTAGGCCAAATTATAAAAAAAGACTTACAGGCGCTTTGCTAAATCAGCTGTATTATTTAATAGACGAGGAGGATTAAAGGAAGTATTATTTTCTGTTATAAATTAAACAATGTACCTTCGTATGAAATATGCGCGCAATAATCTTAACTTAAATAAAGATTACAGCGCCAATGAAACGGTGAAATATGGAATTAAATATCGCAGTATTCAATCATAATCGATATAATTTCTTATAGTCGATCTATCATATTAGGATGTAACATAAAACTGCCAGTTTTAAGCGGGAAATATACCAAGAAAAAACATGAACAATTCATCCAGAAGTTATTAGGTAATCAGTAGATTGCATTCGTAGATTTGCTTTTGCATTATCAAATTCGTCTACAATCTGAACGTTGTTTTAAATAGTTATTACATATAATCACTGAAATTGGTTAAGGGTGAATATATTTTCGCAAAAATATTTCGATAGTTATCATAGAAAACTTTTATGTGTATACTATGTACAATCGTATGAAGTATTTTGCATTAGCACCATAATGATACATAACTATCGTAATTATATTTGTTAAATTTGGTACCAATCTGAAAATGTATATAGAAATTAAAAAATATTTACTGTAAACATATATTTAATAAAAATTAGTATACGATATGGACAGCCATCTTAAATATAAAATAATGAGTGGTTTGATATAGTGAATAGGTAATTGAATATGCAAATACTTTGGTGATCTTTGCAAATTGTATTGAATTTGATTAATTTTAGTTGACTAAATTAAATTAGCGCATAGTCATTTAAATATTCTTATATAAATATATACGATATTTGAAATGCTCATTGTTGAGAAATATTTTCGTAAAACGTTTCGATTCTCCAGAAAATCAACTGAATCCTATTCGTGTAAGCTCGTACCTCATCCCATAAAATTAGTCCGAGATGCGTCCCTGTTACGCGGGGAGTTATTTGATTCTCGAAAATCGTTATTATTTCGGGTGGCCATTATTAATTACATCAACTTCGTTGCTACTGTTGGCTACTGTTAATTTTACTTAATTAACGTACGTTTTTATTCAATAATTTTCCCGATATTATTATAATTTGTAACTAAATTATCTCTTTTTACATTTATTACATTTTTTGATTGTTACATTTATTGAAAGGTCGTGTTATGTGTTTTCAAAACGACATTTAACCTTGATCATGGTTCATTCGTATATAATTTGTTCCTTTTAAACATTTATTTAAAAGTTTTAATTTTTTATACAGATTATTGGTTGATCGCGAGAGAAATTTTTTTAACATAATAAATACGTAATATAACAAAATAATTTCACGGTTTATTAAGAATACTAAGATGAAAATGAATATACTAGATTATTCTTTATTTTAAAGAAATTAAACGAATTGTTTAATATCAATTTGTTGCAGAACCTGTAGATTTTGTTTCACTTAATTAAGATATTGAAATAAGTTTTACATTTTATTCCATTTCCGTAAATAATTGAATTGAATTCGAATTGAATTGGATATTGTCATTAAAATAAAGATAAATGTTTCATTATTTCAAACTTTGCAAATAATTAACTTTAAGAACAAACTGTAATATTCCATGCTTTGTTTCAGATTTCTTCCAGGCTTCACTTCTTCCATGAAGTTCGATGATTCCTATGTAATGGTGGCTTCTCGATGACTTTCTGTAGGCCACGATAATATTGATAACAGCGTTCTTCGCATCTAATCGTGAGTTGCATGCATTTTTGTTCCTCCAGTCACTCAATCATGTCGTAGAACGAAATGTCCGAATTGACATGGGTGTCTGCTTATATTATGTAGAACTTTTAACGAGCATTCTGACCACAGGTATTCATTATACCCGCGAGTAGTGACACTTCCTTTTTTTTATTATTTTATTTATTATTAGTTCAGGATAGGCTTCTAATTATATTAAAAAAATTTTCAAATTTCGCGGTTGTGATCGCGAGTAGGTTTCGAAACGAACATTTATGTGTTGTTTAAGCACGCACATGCGGGTAAACAGTGATCACTATGATCGTTGATCGACCGTGTCCACTTGAATCAGCTTCTACGATTTACTTTTTTATTTCACCTTAATAAATTATTTTTTATTTTATTATTAGAAGACTTGAGCTTAGATTTAAGATATAGCGGGCATTGCGCCCAAAGAAAAAAGAGGTTACGAGCTAAAGAGGCCCAGAAGATTCAGAAGGGAGCAACTATTAATGGCTTTCCATCGTCTGGATCATCCAAACATCCAGGATATAGAAAGTCATTTTCACTACTACTTTGCCACTATGCTCGCTTTTAGTATTTGTAATTGTAGTTGGCCCATGTACATGTCGTCCCACTACCATATAGAACAAATCACGGCTTTTCTTATTAATATTACAAAAGATTAATTACGGCCTGAATTAGAGTTATAGAGAAGTTTTGCAGCTCTTTATTAGTGTTGCAAGAAATTGATTACGGTTTGAATTAGAGTTGCGAGAAAACGATAATCATGTTTGCTTTAGTGTTGCGAATTATGACATCGTGATTGTTTTTAACAATTTTGATTATAAATTGTTAGAATATTTTTGAGAGTAATTTGTAGTATCGCAGTATTTGAAGTACCTTTTTGCCCTTATATATAGATAGTTATTTTTATGAAATTTGTTTTAAGAATAAGAATAGTCTTTCATCGCGAGTGTTTTAATTAGTTCTCCAGGTAGAATTGCGCAATGAATGATCGCGTTTTTTGAAGTAGCGTTTCGCTTATATTATGTTCAATCTTTTTCCACTGATCTGTGAAAGCACATTCCTACCTCTGGTTCATCTGATACCAACCACTCATATGGTTGCACTAAACATCTCGTCGCAATCCCTTTTAATTATTATAGTGTTCATTAATGGAAACACTGGTATGTTTATTTGTTAATAATGTACATTTTTGTAATATTACTGTTTTTTAATAGTGTAACATATTGTACACTTCCAATTTATTTTTAACGCTTTTTTTGCGCAACGGTCAAAGGGTTGAACACATCAAAAGGAGAATTTATTAGAATTTGTTTATACAAAATTAGTAAATTTTTGCTTAAAAGCAGGATGTACAGAGAAGGTCTCCATTCGCAGCAATCTCTATGTGGTAAGACCTGGGCAATCGGTATTATTTGATATACAGTTACTAATTGCATCATTTTACATGATATAATTATGAATTATATAACAAATAATGAGCTGATTGGTTACCATCATGATTGTGTTGAAGAAATTAATAAACTTTACTTAATAAACTTAATAAACTAATTAATAAACGAATAATAAAAGTCAGAAAAAAAAAAAAAGGTAAGAAAAGGTATAAATGTACTTCGTAAATAGAAATAACAATTGTACACGAGCCAAATTATCTACACGTTCTTAGTTGCACGTTGTTCACACAATTCCTCTGAACACACTCTGAGATCACGCTCTCTCTCCCCTAGTTGACTTCCCTCTTTTTGTTTAACACATGGCTTATACTATGTTAATCAATTCGGTTTCCAACAAAATCAAAGTATAAAAAGAATTAAAAAATTCAGAAAAACATTTTCAGATATTACTTGTATATATACGCATGTATATGTATAAAAAGAAAGATAGAAATACTTTTATTTTTGATTTAAATGTTTCTACTAAGTTTTTCTTAAACATCTGAAACAATTTTTTCTCTTGTTGAGTGATATTGTCGAGCAAAAGTTTCTCCAACAAGTAGTGGAAATACCAGAGATGCTTCTGCATAAATCTAAAATATTAGTAAATGTTAAGTTAATTCATTATTTAAGTAATACATTTCAATATGATAAGGAATGTTTTTACTTTAACTGGTTTCGCATCCATTCGAATTTTACCCCATGAAACAGCTTCATCTGGACAAGCACCACTATCACTGCCATCAAATTCTGAAGATGTATTTATAAATACTGCATAGTCAGCACCATTTCTCTGAAATATAAATTATTTTAAATCAATTTATTATCAAAATCATTTCTATTTGAGATTTTCTCTTATTACCATGAGATTTGCATTGCATATGTGATGTTTTACAACACCACCTCCTATAATGATCATGCCACTATTTATTGCTTTCATAGCCATTGTATTTAACCGTCTAAGATCTGTAAAATAATCGACATAATATTATTTAATAAATTATATACATATTGTAGTATATAGATTATATATATATATATTTATAAAATATAAAAATTAGTTTATTAATAATAAATGGATTAAATAGAAAACAATGGTTATTTAACATGAACTAATCGCAACAACGTATTATAATTAATCAACAACTCTCGTCAACACAGATTCAGCTCTCTCTCAACAACGCTAACAACACTATCTCGACAACGTAATCCGCACTCTCTGGCTTCTCAACTCATACTGCCGTTAATTCGTTTATGTCCCTTAGCAACCCTTTGTCTTTTGTCTTAGCCTCATATCTTTTGTTTAAGCCCCATCATGCACATGCTCAGCAACCGCTTGTTTATAATTCGCACGACCCCCCCCCCAGGCTCCTCGTCCACGATACTACAATATAAATTACACGAAAATTTCAAACCTTATTTTACGAGTTCAAACCTGATACTATGTCAACAATTAGACCGGGATTCCTAAAGGAATGGAAATACATCATATCACCAAGGCTGCCATCTGTCAGAGCAGGACTAAACACAGGAATATTATTTTTTGCAGCCCAATAATATATTGAATCTTCATTATTAATTTCTACACCAAGTCTTGCTATTACTTTAGATGGTGTCCAAATCGTACCCTAAAAATTCATGTACATTCAAGAACTTAATTTCTTAAAAGAGAATGTTTGGCTTCTTTTTTAAATCATACTCTTTCTTTCTGTTCAGCCAACATTGTGTCTAATATAGGCATAACCCAATCTTCAAATAGACAGTAATTATTATTAGGTACTAACAAATTTCCTATTCTATTAATACCACGTTCCCTAAGACTTCTTCCTTCTAAATGGAAATCTCCTATGTATGTTGGTGCTAAGCATTTTATGAAATCTTCCTCTACACCACCTGCTGTAGTTACAATACAGTCAACCTACAACACAAGTGTATATTTAAATTGTCAATAAAATTCAGGATTAAGATTTCCAAATGTTTTAACAGACCATTTTATGTTGCACAAGAAACCTTATAGTATCCCGAATTCCACATGAAGCCATATTTGATGTATATCCTAGGAATATTGTGCATGAAGATTTTCTTTCAATAAACTTATCTTCTTCCAAACTATCAATTTGGTCATCTTTAAGAGGAATGTTTCTAGCATTTATCATTCGCTGAATTTCATTCACTGCTAAACCAAAGTTTGTTGCTTGAAAGCCAGAATTTTTATATGTTTTAAATAAAGCATGATAGTCAATTCCCTTGTTCCAATCATACCCTGAAATATATTAATATCATTTAATATTGTAGTCATATTTAATTGCTGATTATATTCTAAAGCTTGATTTTCTTATATTTTGATGAAGCTACACAACCTTCTACAATAGGTGTTTCAACTGGAATGGGAGAACTGTTTACCAATACAGCATTTTTTACGATTTCTGGAACTTCATCGTGTGAATTTTGTTTACTGTCGTTCATTTTTATATAAGATTTATTGATATATTTTTTAAACTATATTATTTATATTATCCTCCTGACGGAATATATCTTTATGTATATACACGATGTTTACAAGCAAACATAACCTAAAATGAAAATACGATTCAAAATAGTTTCTCCATACATACTAAAAATATTATAATTATTATAAATACGATATTATAAATTATTATATGTAAATTCGTAATTTATTATTAAATTGTTTATTTCATATAAAGATTTATTTATTAACAATATATTCTTTATACATATAGAAGTTTTACTAACTTTTTACATCATTTTCAATTTATATAAAATATCTAAAAAATATTATGTAAATTAGTATTTTTCTGTTAATAAATAACATGGTTTTAATTATCAATTTCCAATCCAAATTTGCACTTGGGTAAATACATTTAAATACTTAAGCTTTTGCTTTTTTATTGGTTCTGAGCGATTAAGCTATCGGGCAAGAAGGTAGTTACGAAGAGGATAATGTAAATTGTACGATATAAATTCAAAAGAATAATGGTTAATCGTGAAAAATTTATTTTTATGTAGTATGCGCATCGTATATACTCAGTTAACAGATGAATGTAATATAATTTAGGGAACTTCTTATTGTAAGTATTGAAC
The DNA here is from genome assembly GCF_040668555.2 of Bombus flavifrons. Taxonomy (NCBI): domain Eukaryota; kingdom Metazoa; phylum Arthropoda; class Insecta; order Hymenoptera; family Apidae; genus Bombus; species Bombus flavifrons. The sequence goes on from NC_138443.1 coordinate 1,300,669, forward strand.
TTAATTTTCATTTAAAAGGCACTTTAAATAAAATTCAAATAAGATCAAAAAATTAATGTAGTAAGAATTACATTTTAGTAACAAGTGTAAAAGAAATGAAAATTATATAGAAATAAATTGCACACAGAAAATGCATCATTCATTGAATTTGCAATTACCCAATGAAGCTCTTTTGTAATATAATAACGTTAACGTTACAAAATAAATATTGAAATCATTTTTAATGACCGTTATTTACGAGAATTTGAACAATATCACAGCGCTCAAATTATAAGATGTTGAAAATGTTTATATGTTTTGAGGTGGGTTTAAAATGAAGAGACACAATAGATACCCTCCACAGTGTATTTGGTGACCTAGATTACAATGAAAATATTAGATATAACATCGATGTACGAGATACTTTTCAATACGTTACTTATATCTATAATATATAAGATATTTATTTTGTATAAGTAGATGACATAATTATTACGACTTCATAATATTCGACTCATTTACTAACAAACAACATTTAATATGTATTTTTACTTTGTCTTTTTTTTATTTTTTATTTTTTGCTTCTTTTTATACACATAGAATAATATAACGACATTGACAATATATATAATATATATATCTGTTTTTTATCCGTAGTGTTACAGAATATAATAACGCATGCGTAATTCGAATGTCACGAAATCTGTTCACGATCTGTTAAACAATCTTTATCTGTATTTTGTCCTGTACCTTTTTCAACTGACTTTACCCAATAGGCTCGCGTACATACGTGCCGACCACATTCTCTCCAAGATTGTCGTAAATCTTCAGAGTTTCTTTTATTTCTTCGCCAGAAGTTTCGATGAAACATACATTAAACACTCTTCGTCGCATCATGTAATCCTAGACAGAACGAACATAAAGGCGAGGAAAAGAGTGAAAGGATAGCGCAAAAGGTTAGAATAGAAAGTGTAAAAGCAGGAAAAATAGCGGCGATCGTTCGTAGCTTGCTTCTTTAGAAACACGACAATCGATGAAGAGAATCGATAGTGATCGACAGCAGCGTGATCCTGAGAAATAGATTTTATCGTGAAACACAATCTATATCCCTCAGCTTCTCCATATTCGAGATTAAAACGCATTGTCAAAATTTCATATCGATTTAAAATCACGTGAAAACGTACCAATTATCACGACTAGTTAAAATTCAGTTAATTCGATTTCAAGGTTTATATTTTTTCAAATAAAAACATAAAATTATACAGAAGCTGCGCGATCGTATTTTGTGTTTCGAGCTTTCGAAGTATTTTTTGAGTCTTTCTCCATTCGTTCCCCCATCCTCACTGTCGATGATAGTGTTTTCATGCCGGCAACGGTAATCGACGTTGACGATGTTCGACGAACGATCTAATTGTCTAATCCTTATTGATGTCTAATGATTATTTAATATGCATGGTTTGCGACGAAAAGCGCTGCGTTACCAGCAGCTCCCGCCACGCCACCAGCGTATTTGCCGAGTGCCGATTCGCTGTTAGCCTATAAATACAAGAATATATTTTAGACAAACTTTATATTAATACACTACTCCACAAAATTAAAAGATCACTGAAAACTGAAAAGTTATCGATTTTTAATTTCTATAATTTCGTGGAGGAAAATCATACAACGGTCTACCTGGATTCATTTTAAAGGGTAAAGCTTCTACTTTCCCTTCTCTGAACTGAATTTTCTCAAAAATCCTTTCATATATCATATCATTTATATCATAAAACAGAACGGAAAACTAAGGTTGCTTTTTTCTTTTTAGATTTGACAAATTCGAACGACTCTACAAAGTTTAAAAAATCTTTTTTGAAATTCGTTAAAAAATGACCTTGTAAAGAAAAGAGAAGTCTCCCCTTTGTAACGATATCTAAAAAGTTGTACGATTTTTATTGTCGTTTTATCGCACCTTAAATAAAAAGTGTGTCATCGACAATTTTTTGGTCAACATTTATTTTGTGGATATAATTTTGTGGAGTTTATAATGATTAGATAACAGTAACTTACAATTAGAAACGATAATTAGTAACAATATGTATTTAAATACACAATGTTATCAGTATGTACATATAATATGAACACATAGAAAAGCAAATATATACAGAACTTATCTACGATACTTACTATGGAAACATGTCTCAGAAAAAGAAGAGAGTTTAGTAGGCATGAGATTTCACATAGAGAGAGGCATTTGCAGCTGCGCTAGCAATGCTACCAGCAGAGTATTTGGCTAGGCTGGCTAGACTATTTGCCTAAACAATCACACAGTATACATACATGCAAAAAGAAATGATAAAAAGAAAGTAGAGATTAAATAAAACAGTAATAATCAAACCTAACAAAATAAACTAGAATAGGATCTAAATATAAAAGAAATGAAAACTATAGTATATGTGTACATAAGATGTAAAAATGTAAAAAGATAGGACTATATAAAGATAAAAAGGAAAGTTTCTAAGTATTAAAAAGAAAAAGCTGAAAAATGCAATAGCTAGAGAAAAAAAGAAGTGATGGCAAAATACATGTAGAGAAGAAAGGTAATAGTCCAAATCCCCAAAATAGCACATAGAAAGAGAAAAGATATTTTAGTAAACTTTTGTACACAAAATTACATACAGAAAAAAACATAGATAAGTCAAACTAAGTTAGTCACAATAATAAAAAAGAAGTAAAAAAATTTATTCTGCTGACATAGCAGCACATATAAAAGAGTAAAAGAGTTGCTTCGAAATTATAAAACATAAAGAAGGAAATCTGAAATAGGATAACATAGCCTGAGAGTTACCTTAGCCCTCTTGAGAAGTTCTTGCTGGCCTGCAGCAATTTGTTCCTTCTTGCCTCCCCATGCACGGAGAACAGAGGCTTGAAGAGCACGACCGTAGCTGAAGGTCAGTGCCCAAGGTTTGTTCGCTGGGAACTTGTTGATAGCGTCCAAGTTCACGGATGCCTCCTCTTCTGATTGACCACCACTGAGGAAGGTGATTCCAGGTACTGCAGGTGGCACGGTGCGCAGTAAAGCGGTCACGGTAGCAGCTGCGATCTCTTGAGGAGTTGCCTTCTTCGGGCAGCTCTGTCCTGGTGTTACCATATTCGGCTTCAGGAGGGTTCCCTCGAGGTACACATGATGATCAGAGAGTGCCTGAAACGTCAAATATGATGAAATTTCAATTTCTCAATAAAAAGAAGAAATGAAATCTCTACAATTAAATAACTGGACACAAAAAAGCGTCAAACTAAAGTTGATTACTTTCAAATTCTTCATATTTCTATAGTGAAAACAAGAGTCGTAAGCAATATGTCTAACAGATTGCTAGCCTGGCTAACGCTTCACTTAAATAATATAACTTCGTAAATTTATATTTTTAAAATTGATATCTCGATAGAAATATTATAGCATTTATCTTGCAGAAAACAGAAAATATTGGATAATAGACTCCATTCTAGGAGAAAAGTATATCTATAGTGTGCAACTTACACAACCAATACCATAACGTAAAAGACTCTGAAACCATCCTATCTTGCCTTATGGCATTTCCTTCTATTTTCAATCAAATAGCTGTAATCGATTCCAATTATACTAACGACTCTGTGCATCGCTATTGCTTCTATCTATCGAATAAACGAGGCAAGACGCCAGTATCCCTGCACGAAACAAATCAGATCAATATGCAGATTCCCCTCACCTTGTACACAGCGGCCAGAACCTCTTCCGTGACTTGTTGGCAACGGGCAAGGTCATGATCACCGTCAGGCAAGATCTCGGGCTCGACAATTGGCACGATCCTAGCACTCTGACAGATGGAAGCGTAACGAGCCAAGACGTTAGCGTTCTCCAAAATGGCGAGCTTGCTAGGACAGTCCTTCTTGATCTTCAACACGCATCTCCACTTGGCGAATTGGCATCCATCTTTTTTGTATTGGATGCAACGGGCCTGGAGACCGTCGAGACCCTGAGTGGTGCATTCGTCGTCGGTGCCGAATAATGGTACCACACCCGTGTCGACTTTGATACCTGGCAAGATGCCACGTTGCTTCAAGAGTTCAACGAATGGTGTTCCATCGTCGGCCTTCTGGTAAAGAGTTTCGTGGAACAGGATAACACCAGAGATGTGCTGGCCGATGGTGTCCTTTAAAAGATAAATAAAATAGATTATTAAAGAAAAATTGAACGAATATATTTGGTATATAAATTTTACACGTTGATCATATAGAAAGGCAAAGTATTTAAAGTATATACTTAACAACGTTTGAAAGTAGCAGATAGAATATTTCCAAAGTATTCGAAGGATATAATTTAGAGTATAACGTTAGACTTCAATCGTTGATCGATTGTTTGTTTCTTCTTCTAAATTTATGGTTTAAAAGATATGATAAATCACAAATTTGAGAAAACGAAATGTAAGAGAAGAAATATCAGAAGCATTCCTGAGTTGTAAAGATCTTTTCTTCGTAGAATGATTGCTCTGTCAATGAAATGAATTAACTTCCATCTTCTTGAGTTTAAAATATCTACGAAGTCATCGCCGATTATATCTCTTCACTAATCTAAGAAATCAGAAAGGATTGAAAGAACTGCGCATCGATTTCTTGTAAGTTTGACAATATTCGAATACTGGTAACTATCAGTACTTAAACAAAATTTTTTCCTAAATGATAAGATAGGAAATAATTGGATAAATAGATAGAAATTATACCTTAGCGCTGGTGAAAAGAAGTTGTCTGTAAGCTCGGCGGTTGTCCTCGGTATTCTCAACATTAATGTCCTTAAGACGCTTGCCGATGGTTGTTGTCGATTCATCCGCAGCGAGAATTCCTTTTCCAGGTGCCACGATCTGCTGGGCGATTCTTTTCAATTCCTCTTTCAGCTCAGGTTCGAGCTTATCGTATTTTTCCGCAACCATTTTCTACGGAAGAGATACAATGTAAAAAGATGAAACGTTCGAGGAAAATTCAAGAAAGGTATAGCGTCGTCTGAAAGGTGCCATAAATAATAATTCTTCTTAGGATTAAAGATTAGAAGATAGAAGTTTCTGATTAATGAGTTCGTATAATGAGCTGCAAGAGATAAAGACCTCTTCGAAATATAATTAATAATTCGGCAGTGATTAATGGAGAAGCCATTAGTCTTTTTAAATTAATTATGATCCTAATTAAATAACAGTGTTTTTGTCACATCCGATAAAGCTTTAATATTTATATGATATTTGTTGGCAGACAATATGATACATTTGCTAAGTTGTTCGATAGAGTCACATATGCATATATAACGCGTTCAGTCACTGACGTAAAATTACATCATTTCCTAAAATAACAGAAGGATACAAGGAAACAATACTGAGCTATAAAAAAACTTAGATATTTTTTCTTTATGGAGTATTTTCTTTTTAATTTCAAATAACAAGTAATCGCAAGTATAACATCTTACAAGAAATTTTATTATTCATATCCTTTGGTCGATTACGGAAATCCCAATCAATCGTAGATCTACTCTTTTTAATTATAATTTTAATTTTAATTAAAGTGAACTTCATGAATGTAAGGAAATTACCAATCGCGATAGAATCAAGTTATGTTTGGTACATAAATCTTACACGTTGGTAATATAGAGAGAAAGATGGTTTGAAAACATTGAAAGATAACGGGCAACATCCTTTCGCCCGTAATCCTTCTGCAAAGGCCAGTTATTTATTGGACCTGCGTAGGAGGGTAGAATTTCAAGTGCAAAGACCCCTTCTAGGACGCTTTCATTTCTCTCTTAAAATGAGCCTTTCGATACGTCGCATCGCGCCATAGGCATTGTGCACATGAAATATCAAATGTCCACTAAGGCTTCCGCAGCGTAATTGAATTTCACAGTGTCCCATCAACGTCAATATTTCATAAAAAGAAAATGTTAGTTTGACCCATTTCTGCGTCTTCATTCGCTCCACCGCTTTCACATCAAGCTAATAGACCGCTATATCCCTAACTAATACGAGAGGGTCATCGATATATCATACGTATATTTATAGTTATATTAAAGGAATTCATGGTGCCTATTCTCATGGTTCATCTTGATTGGATTTGGCGGAGAAGTTTATTGATAAGTAATTCTCTATTTTGTGCTTGACGGCGGAGAAATATTAATGCTACCTTGTTCTACAACATCGTCTTATAATAATTATACGAAACAAGGAATATAGTGAGAGTCAAGAACCACAACACAAGAGAATTTTGGACTGTGAGGGGAGTCAGACCATTGCCCATTGAGCCCGACGTTATTCAACATCTACGTGGCAGGACTAGAAGAAGAATTAAGGAAAGGACAAGCCGGGGGCATAGTGGTAGGAGAAAGAAAGGTATGGTCATTGACATATGCAGACGATATTGTGCTGATGGCGGATAGAAAAGAGAAGAGGAGCTAAAGGAAATGTTGAAAAGACTCAAAAAATTTTTGAGGGAAGCCGAATTAGAGCTGAGCACTGAAAAGACCAAAATAGTAGTCTTTGAAAAAAGAAGGAATAAAAGGAAGCAAAGAAAATGGAAGTGGGGAGAGCAAGAATTAGAAGAGGTGGACGAGATAAGATATCTAGGGTATATACTACAGAAAAACGGAAGTGATGAGAAGCACATACAAAATAGGAAAAAGAGAGTAACAGTTGCAATGAAGAAAACATGGAGCATGGGAGAAAGAATATTCAAACAAGACTACGAAAGGAGAATGAAGATGTTTGAAGCACTGGTAGAGAGCGTGGCGCTGTTTGGAGCAGAAGTATGGCTGGAACATGGAAGAAGGACAGGACAGAGTTCAAAGGACATATGTGAAATGGATATTAGGCTTAGATATGACAACACCAAATTATATTCTGATAGAGGAATGCAAATTAATGGAAATGAAAGAAAAAGCATTAAAAAGAACAGCAAGGTATAAAGAGAAAGCCCTAGAATCAAAAAAGGAATTAGTAAAGGAGTGTATAAAGGAAAGAGAGAGAGAGAATGGGGGAATGGTCAGGAAGGGAAAAGAGCAAGAAAGAGAAGGAAGGGACTAGAAGAGGTGAGAAAAGGAGGGACGCTGATAGAAACAGGAGAGGAGCAAGAAAGGATGACAGCAGATCAAATTATAGAAGAAAGAAGAAAGAGAGAAACAGAAGAGAGGGGGAAAAGGCTAAGGGAATCCAAGTATAATATACACTACAGAAACATAGCCAAAGAAAAATTACCAAAGTACTTAGAAGGGAGGATGAAGTGGAAGGACAGAAGAATACTGGCAAGATTCAGATGCGAAAACGAGATCGAAGCAAGGGAATACTAGAAAGAAGAGGGGTAAAAAAGATGCAGACTATGCAGAAGGAAAGAAGAAGACCTAAGACATGTAATAGAAAAATGTGAAATAACGGGAGGACCACAGGACGTAGGGAAAACGCTAAAAGAGACTGGAGAAGGTTTAGCAGAACTGAAAGCAATAATAGAGAAGAGAAGGGCAAACCGACAAGAAGGAGGCACAGTAAGCAGGCTAAAGACCAAAGTTGCGATAGTTTTTTAGTCATTAGTTGCTAATTCATAGTTCCTAATTTTTAGATTTTAGAGGGAGAATAAGCAAGGTAGTGCAATAGAATAGAGTGGAAAAGAGGGGAGGGTAGACATATAAGAGAAATAGACATAAGAGATGTAAAACCGAAAGTTTGTCCAAAGCCGAAAGGCACGGACTAAACAATAATAATAATAATACTAATAATAATAATATACTATACTAATGTATAGACTGCAGATTTTTGTTCATTTGTAGGAAATTTAAAATTTAAAAAAAAAAAGGTAGATTTAGTAGTATTTATTTATATAAATAGATTTATATAAGTAGTAAAAATGGAAAAAATACACGCAATGTGCAAACATATATAAAATACCCGAAGTATAGTAATTTCTATAATATACGATGGATGAAATAAAATTTCTACTTAGAATCCATTTGTTTATTAATTGGATTCGTAAAAATACAAATTTCCATAACAATTCTCAGTCTACTAGTACTAACTACAATGATCAACCGAAGTAAATATTTTCGTTCGTAGCAAATAAATATCATTATAAGTTTCAAGTCATGATTAAAATTTTGAAGAATCACAAGCATCCTGCATGTATACGATTGGACTATTAATTGCTTTCGTTGCAATTACGTCAATTTGTAGCTCGTTACCGCGAGAGTTGAGAGTCTCGTACTCGAGAGTTGTACAAACGCCTTTATACGGGTAAACATTTTTAAAGAGGCCCACCATTCTTCGGAAGGAGGTTGTCTCGTGAACCTTTACGAACATTTATTATGCTTTATACTTGTTATTTTTAATTAGAGACTCCTGTAATTTTACATACGCGACACAAGCTGCACAGAGTGCTACAATTATAATTTATATGAATAATTTCCGGTACCAGTCTCAGAATAGAAGATAAAGGAAAAATTTGTTAGATAAATAAATATCTCAACAATTCAGCCAACATTATAAGCTGTTATCATAATATTTAGATATACTCGACTGAATCACGAGTTTCTACAATAATAAATGGATAAGGGTAATCTGAAGGTCGCTGAAAATTTTTCCAATCACCGACATATCTTAATTAACGTATCCAATATTCTCGAAAAACAACAGCGACAAACATCTTGTTTACCTTGTCTTCATCTTCATCTACGCTACTCTACACATAAGAGGCGCTCCAACTACCAATAGAACAACCATTTATCTCACTACAACGTAACATGCAATATGTTGAACATGAATCTTTATCCAGCATAGATAGCGTCAATGTACGAGGACAGGCGAATGGAGAAATTGCGAGGATTGTTGCAAAGAATGGACACGTAGATGCTCGTTGATAAATAGAACATACTAGAAGTAAGCTTGGTGATAAGTTTGCGACTTTATGGCAGCCCGACAGGCCAACAAAGTATCGGTGTAAATATAACGGGATATATACAGCCGATTATTGTGAGATCGTTGCTCTACGTTCTGGTCAGATTGAAAAAACCATTATCGATACAGTGAGAAATACGACCGACTTTTCTTATTGGAACAATACTGAATGCTTCGAGGACAATTCGAAAATTCCTCCGTTAATTGTCGTGGCTGTGGAAACTGCGGATGGGCGAATAACAGGATCATCGCGCTCCATTGTGTTATACTGTTACCTAAATAAACGATAAACTGGAAAGAACGTGAAATAGAAGAGCTTTTTTTTTATGAATCAGGAAATTACATATTTCGGCTATCCTCGAAATTATTGAATAACCAAATTAAGAATAATGATTTTCCAACGGAGCTCTATATAACTTCGTCATAATTATTTTAGAAATTAATATTCTTTATTCTAGATCAGTGATTCTCCACTTGAGCTACGCGACAAGATTTTCAAAAGTACGCCGTAACCATTTCCTTGATTGCTTATTAAATATAATTTTATAATTTTATAAGTTCTGTTAAACATTTATGTCATTTTTCATGTATATAAGTTATCATGTATCATGTATATGATGTATTATGTATAATCGTGTATATAATTTAAGTATACAAAATTTAATGCGTACATAAGTATATGTTTTATTTTAATCTCACTACTGTACTGCATAATTAATAATACATAATAATACCACATGCTATGACTATAGTCTTATTTATCTTCACGAGGGGTACGTTATTTTTATACATTTCACGGAGGTACATGAACAATAATAGGTTGAGAACCCTACCACTAGATAATAAATAAAAGATTAAAGTATTTCTGGCAATAGTTGGGAACGTTAAAAAAATATATGATTACTTTTATTAAGATCGACATATCTAATAAATTAAAACGTGACAGAATGACAGACAGATAAAGTATGGAATAAAAGGATTAAAAATTACGCAAGCAGATAAGCCACAGATCTTTAGAAGTGTATCATATATGGAATTATCGTAAATTGATTTTTCTCAAGCTTCAAGAAGGTAGTATGAAATATGTATGTTTGCTCTTAAATGTATCGCAAAAAAGCACTCGAAAATATTCCACTATGCTACGGACTACAGAAATTTCACGAATCTTATCGTCACTACACTTACCAGCATCATTTTAGATTCTACTCTGAAATTAGGAAATCTCCATAGTAGACAAAGTAAGAATACCTTAACAACGAATTGTGTATACGTTAGAAGTCTTTTAAACATGCGTTCGTAATTGCTTTTCTTAGTTATTGGAAAGTATAATAGAAACTTTTGTTTTTTTATATAAGAACGAAATAACAAATTAATACTTTACCAAGAAAAAAATACAGAGAACATAAAATTACACCAAAGAATTCGAAGCTTAAGAAAGGAAAAATTATCAACGAAGGGCTTTAAACTTTGCAAAAATAAAGAGTCAATAATGCCTTTGCGGTACTTTAAACGACGTAATCTTCAAGAGATCATTGTAAGAGGACATCTGCATCGTTCGTGATACACGTAACTCGTACGTTTAGAAGAAAATACGATCACAGAGAATGCCGAGTCGTTTTAAACTTAAGAGCGCGAACATTCGAAGAGCATAGCAGTCTCGTTTTGTCCCCACTTAACGACACGAAATAAAAACCGGCTGTGTCATCCGAATCACAAAGATAGAAAGGCCTAGATCTGTCTCGTTTAGTACGTCGTATATTTCTTTTTCGACAACCACGTAAAATCGTACTTTTCTGTCCGAATTTCAAGCAAAACTTCCCTTTCCTTCCGACGCACACCCGTATCATCGCACATGCATCGAGGGCTGTAAAGTAAATGATGCAGACGCGAGTTACAAGATCGATAAAACACTTACAATGAAAGTCTCCATTCAACAGTCACCGTAAACAAGCGCCACGGCGCGCGTGCACAAAGCTGTAAATTATCATAACGACATTGCATCTCAATTAACAAGATATGGATTGTCGACTCCCTCGAATCGAATCGAATGAATCAATTTTCCCTCTCTCTACGTGGCCTTACGAACAAAGTGAATGCACGCGATACAGATGCATCGTCAGGTGTACAATAATAATAGAAAAAGAAAAAGAGATCTCGTTATCAGGATGAATAACCCGAGAAAGATATAAAAATGAAATCGAATAAGAACGAAACGCGATAAGGTTGAAATCCAATAAGAACGGTTTATCTAACCAGTACCGTGGAATTAATGTAGTTGAAGACCTTTAAAGGACATTTTTGTACCAACGACTCGTACAGGAGAAGAGTAGGTCTTTCTTCCTCAAGAAACAGATCCGGATTTCGTTCGGTCGATTGATTTTCTAAAAGTCGACGCTATGCTGCGAAGTTCAGAGGAAATAAAATGAGAAGAGAAGAGAGAGATATGAATAAGATCGTGCGAGTAGGGAGATTAAAATCGATAAAACGGTACACAAAACCTAATGTTAGTTGCTTGCTACTTCTACTTTTCCTAGCCTGCTTGCTGCCATAACTTGTTATCTTTGCCTCTTCCAATCGTCTTCGTTTCGAACGAAGTGTCCCAACCGCACGTTACAGGCATAATGCATCGAAGCGATAACGTCTTCTTGACGTACAATGCAATAACATCAAGAGAAAGTCTCTTACATGGCCTGTTAGTCATCGTGATAACGATAATGATTTGCTAAAGTAACACGATGACGCTAATAGTGTTATCTTGGTATATGAACGTGCCAGACGTGAGTATCGAATCGTGGAAATGTAAATCGACGGGTTTTTGATAATTCATTGGAAATAGTTTGCAATACACCTTTTATCATGTCAATAACAGATTCGAAAGTTCTCACGAAGACGTATCAAGTCAGCTGATAATTAGATAAAACTGATAATTGTAATTCTCACGGCAGCACGTTGCACAAACACATAATCGCGTTATCTTTTGTACGAATGCGATCGTTATCTATTAACAATAGAAAGCTTTTCCAATAAAGAAAGAAGTTTATATCACTATGCACGTCGTTACTTTGAACGAATAAAGATATGGAATAACGATGAAATATCTACGCAAAGATCATGGTTCGATGAACCTCTTGGATCTCTCTGAATCTCTTACCTGTTCCACCGAATATCGGTTTGATGCAGGTCCAGTTCAGATCGTAAATAAATCGCCGGATCTCGCGACTCGCGTATTACGAACACGCGTATATACAAGGATAATAAATATAATATAACGACGATAATAATAATAATGACAATAATAATAATGATAATAATAACAACAACGATAATACGTTTCCTTTACTGTTAGTTCGCTAATTATCGGTTCGATTTGAAATTAATTTTGGTTACGTTACTTTCCCTTTCTGTTATTGTTTCTCTGCTTTCCTCGGTTCCTCTTACGTTTGGCGTTTTACGGGTTTTATTTGAAATACACCATAAAACCACCGATAACACCGGTAGGTCTGATAAATAGATAAAAGTGACTGAGAAGATAAAAGTAAACCGATCGTTGCGACACAACGTTCTCGGCTGACGAAACGTTGGTCTTCCGCCGGGCCCAGCCGAGAGGACCCAAATATTCTTTTCGACTACATCTTTGCGGTTCGTCGGAGAGAATACTATGCCGGAGCGCGTGTCTCGTCCGAACACGAGACGACGACTGGCTTTATCCGGCTAGTTCGCCCCCATCCAAGAGGCGGCAGGGGTACCTGGCTGCAGTGCAGTGTTGTAACTGCAAAACAGGGGGGTAGTTGCTACATTCCCTCTCTCCCTCTTTCCCTACCTCTGCTTCAATCTCTACCATCCTTCTCATTCGCCTCTCTTCTTCCTACACGTTTGTACAACCACATCTTTCTCGTACTCGCCTACATTCCCACATTTACCTTCTCCCTTCCCTTTCGTCAAACCTCCCTCTATTCGCATTGTCTTGCCCGCACTAACCAACTATCTTTTTCTTCTTTCCATCGGCTTTCTCTCTCTCTCTCTCTCTCTCTCTCTCTCTCCCTCTCCCTCTTTCTCTCCTTCGTCCTAATCTACCGTCTTGCTTTTACACAGTATCACCCCACTCCTTTCAATCTCCTGACTCGATCGCTGTCTCGCTTCCAGCCACGCTTCAGCCACCCCTGTCTTTATCCTGGCTACAGCCTGCCGCCTATACAGCACGAAACGAGGGAGTGGGCTAGCCGCAATGCAGCACGCGCAGACGTTCTCGAGGCTACGCCTGTATTATCCCCCTGCACACCCTGAATCCGTGACCTGAGACATCGGCACACAAAATACGCGGGACCTGTGCTCTCTTGCATCCTGTTCGCCATTAGTAGTAGACGCTCCTCTCGTCTACGACGAGTACAGAGCGGGCAGTTAACAAACGGTAGAGAGAGTAATAAGGAGGACGCTAGAATTGCGAATTCAGGGTCTCTAGTTGCGATTCATGAAAATGGCTGTACATTGCCAGCCATAAATCACCGGACACCTTATATGCTTAGTAATGTAATTACAAAATAAAGATGACACTGAATGTTAATGTAACAAAGTTGTACGTGTTTTAAAGATCTTATTATAAATTCAGACTGATTCATTAATATCATGAATGCGGAATATTTCGTTGTATAATAACATAGCGTAGAACTAAACGGAAAGACTTTCTATCGCTATGTGACAATATAAAATTTATTGCAAAAATAAAATCATTTATATAGTTTGGTAGAATAGTAACACACGAAGCTTAGAAAATAATAAACGCGAACGATCTGCATGGGTGAAAATTGATCCAGCCTTTTGAAGATTAACGAACATCAAAGCAGCAAATATCCGGTGTACTTATGGACGAGAATATAATTACACGAGGCGGAATTACATGTCGGATTTTCCCAAGCCTGGATGAATTTCCAACTTCAATTCATCTCGTAGATGAATTTTCTCCGAGGAAGATCGTCTTTGGTAATGAAGCTGTAGCGATAGCAAACTTCTAACACGGCTAAGCCTGTTCGTCGTTGAATAATCGACACGTGGTTCGCTCAGTCACGTCCCCCGCCATTTACAATTTCGAGCAATCTCCGATCGTCGGCGCGATTACGTAAAACCTAGCGAAAATGAATCGCTCGCGATTGATGGGGGAATTGATCACCGCAATTTGCGCAAGTCACGATCGAATTTTCGCTAATTTCTCGACCAGCGAACGGTCGGTGAACACGCCCATTGGAAATTAGTCGAGAAGATCGAGATTTAACGAAATTGAATGCGAATCGATGGATTCTATAAATAATCGACGGAGTTCTCGCGCGGTGTGAGTAGGAGGAACATTCAGACAACTCGTTAGCCAAATGAAGGTACCAACGGTAGTTGCACGAAACTCTAAGCAAGTTGCAGGCAACTACAAAGTTACGTGTTACAGCTATTTCCCGAGAAACCACGTTAATATCTTAATCAACATTAATTCTTTTCCCTCGAACTTGACTTTTAAAGGCGTCACTTAGCTCGTGATTAAGATTATAAAGAAAAGCCGTCTTTCCGAATTAGATAAAGGGATCGTTATCGGTAGATTACGAGTTTATAAAAATTGCAAAAATACATAAAGTACCAGAAATAGAGCACTCGTCTAATTTGTAGTAAGAAAAATTATGAAACAGATCTCTGTTTAAATTTTATTTCCTTGCTTGCATTCATAAAAATCCGCGGTCTAATTGATAGTAGTACGTCCTTTCATTTCTGAGAAAACCGATTGTAATGCTGACCAGCAAACATTGGGATTTTATTCTTGTGGAATGCAGCTTACTTCCGAAAGCCTCGTACACAGTGGATCGCGGTAAGGTTAATCGCAACAATGCTACGCTCAACTGTTGTTAAGTCTGATAATTCTAGACGCGAACAAATTCTTAACGAGAGAATTTCCTGTTATCGAAATTTCCGGTTAGACGTGAAAGAACACGAACAGTCGTGAGAGAAAACGAGCGTGACAAAACTCTTTTAAGCTTCCAGCATCTTTTCCTGTCTCTCTTCTTGTTTTTCTCCTTTAAAATGATTTCTAGACGACCAACGTGGGAAAAAAGTCGCTTCTTATTTCGGAAAGCATTTACGACTTACCCACGCGCT
The DNA here is from genome assembly GCF_040668555.2 of Bombus flavifrons. Taxonomy (NCBI): domain Eukaryota; kingdom Metazoa; phylum Arthropoda; class Insecta; order Hymenoptera; family Apidae; genus Bombus; species Bombus flavifrons. The sequence continues at coordinate 1,315,704 of NC_138443.1, forward strand.
ATGGATGAAGCCCCTGAAGAATGCATGGAAATGAAAGTCACGCTTCGGGAGAAATACGACAACGAGGCGTGTGGGTGAAAGCTTTTTGGCCGTATAAATGATATAAAAGCCGCTCGACACTGCGGGTTGGGCCTGAAAATTTCACGGAGCTGGAAAGGAGCTTTTCTACCCCGATAAGGAACAAGTACTTAGATCGTACGACGAAGTACGTTGGCATTTGTCGAATTAGAGAATTATCGTTTGCAGTGTTTCTTGCAACTATCTTCTATCGGAGAATGTTATTTATTGTTATTGGTTATTTTTGCTCGAGCTGTGATTTAATATCTTCAATAGCGATCAGTATTTTATTCCAATTGATTCGTATTCGATGAATATGATTTTTAAAAGCTATTTATATTTTAATTGTATTTTTATATTCTCGTAATCATGCAAAACTAAATTCGTGTATTTTGATTACGTTATAAAATAATATATCGCACACACATTACGCATTAAAATCGAAAGTGGTCGAAGAAAATGGAACGAGTTAAGCTCGAAATAGGACCACAAAAGGGATAAACTCGATCTGCAAATGATTGAAGAGAGTTACGTATTAGCACATATTACGCAATAGTGGAATCTAAATGTGGAATTTGTATTTGTGTTCCTTTAGGGAACAGTAATAATGATCTAGACATGATATAGATTCTACGTAACAAAATGTAAGTAAACATGTTAACAAGACTTTATATAACTGAACTATATTTATTCAGTCGATAAAATTTCCGTCTCTGATCAAATTTCAGCGTGCGGAAAACAAAAACAAATTTGCAATTTTACTTCTTTACGTTCATTCGCATAAATTTGCGATAGACGCGATTATTTTTCCGTATTTCGATTCACCGTGTTAGTAGAATTAATTAGTTGTCTTTCGCATGGTTTCGTTCCTATTAAAAATAGCTGTCATATATTAATATTACTATTAACGTTATTCTGATGTTTACTGTGAGATATGAATAAATAATGCAACGGTTTGACGAGCGGATGCAATATTTTGAAGGCGCATGACGGAGACGCAATTTGTGCTTAAAATGCATTCCGTTACCTCATACTTGGCATAAGCTAAGTTAGAGCTAATAACGTAATTGTTCTTGAAATTTCTGCGCAGAATAAAATTTAGTCTTTTACGACCTTATTGCTTACAAGAAACACATCAATGAATCAGAAGAGAATATTGCTTGTATTCTTATATAAATGTCCATTAAGATACCGATGTAACTTTTAGACGTTTTTATTCGAAATATATTTCATGCAGTGCTTCTTAAATGAAATACCTTCCGCGTCGCATAATACGAATAAAATTTAAATCCTTTATAAAGAATTTACACATTGATGAATTTCCTACAAAAAGAACGGAAGAATCCAATTAACGCGTTCATTTTTGCACGACGCGGTTGAATTATTTGAATTATTCGCCTAGCGATATAGTCGAGGATTTTTATGTCGCGACTCTGCTGCCCACCTAAAATAACATCAAAATCGGATCAACGTTGGAGAACAATCCTCGATCTTTCGAGTCAAGAGTTTAGAATTATTGGATGAATCGGTGTTCGATCACTCGCGGAGAGACGCGATCGCGAAGAAGCACGTCAACGGGAGTCGTAAATTCCCGTTACGATTAGATAATCGACGCCACGAATTGATCGATCCCCTATTTCGTTTAGGATAATAGGGGTGGTTAATTGAATAGTTACACTGATTCAACAGGTATAACTTTATATTTATTTCAACAACTTCGTAAAGAAATGATTGCACTGATGCGAATGTACAAGTTATAGTTGATTGATCTTGACCCGGTTACAAGATGTTGACGGTTTGAAGAAGCGAAAAAGAGTGTGCTTCGACAATGAAGCTGTGACGGAGGAAAACTCAGGATGGGTGTGTCTAGCGCACGGGATCATCGGATTTGTTAGCGACGATTTTGGCTAATAGAGTGAGGGAAATAGGCTTCGTTGTTAATTGGTTATTTGCTATGGTGGTGGGTGAGGAAGGATGCTCACCGCCCTCAAGATAAAGTCGTTGGTGGGAGGCCTCACACGTGAGAAACAGAAACTTTCCCGTGTCAACCCGTGGCGAGCAATAAACTTCGGGAAACAATGCAACGGAAGAATCTTTGTTGGTTTCGAAGGACCTCGACTAGGAAATTGCTGAGATTTATGGAGGGTACTTGAGAATATTGAGGGTACGCAGTAAGGACGAGCGGACATCTGGTGACCATCTTGCCCGCGGTGTGTGGCCAGGTCTAGGCAGAGTGTCGCCCGGCGTAACAATCGGAGTGCGCGATATTTTTGCGTCCATCCAATGAGAAGTTTTAGAACTATTGAAAACAACTGTAATAAAATAGCGTAATAAAGCTACAGAATTCGCCGTTTTGTAGTGCATTAAATTATTATTCCACGTTTGGATATTTTAGATAATTCTTCTGAGGAAATAAAATCGTATTGGACACTGAATAGTAACAAAACAGGGAAAACGAAAGCTTTAAATTGAACATTTATATTACTTAGATATTACTATTTTAATAATATTTAATTAATTATTGTATTAAGATAATAGAAAGATAATCTTGTAACTTAAAATACTTAAAGTTACTTAAGTCTTGATATTTTATAGTGTTTTAAATTATAGAAAATAATTATTCAAATTGTAGATAACAACAAAGTATTAGTCTTACGATTAGACACAACACAGGCTATAAATTAATATAAATTCCAAGTATTAGATCTAGCATCAAAATAAGCGCAACAGTGTTGCGTCAATTTTGTTGCATCTCTCTAAAACACAATACTAAAACTTTTCCACGCGATCCCACCATGAATCTACCGTCGGTATTTTCGATATTTTCGCATGATCACATTTCGACGATAATGTAATTTTCGCAATCACATGTAAATACCGTGTTATCGCAGCACAGCGTGATAAAGCTGTTTACGAAGGAGGAACGGAATTGTAGGGAAAATGCAATCTCGTTTCTTGATGAAAAGTGTCCCACACGTACTACTATTGTATCATCAATAGCGATTCATTGAACCGTATCTTGAAGTCTCAAAGCCAACTTGGTTATCTTGTAGCTAACCACCAATACAAGTTCGATTTCATCAAACTAGAAATATTTCCCTTAAACGCTTTGGAAATCGATGATGTGGGGTATAACTTGACTACAACACATTCTTACGACTAAAATAAATTTGCCGAGATCGATAAGTTCGTTAATTACCTTTATTCGATCATACGCAGAATAGTTTCCCAGAATAAAATTTCTAATTATTACTCTGGTTCAAAAAGGTAAAGGTACTCAACGTAGGCTAATTGTAACGTAACTGATTTGACACAGACAAGTGTTCTGTTTGTAGAAGCTATTTTGTCTGAGATTAATTGGAATGATCGATTAATGCTTTCGAGTGCCGATAAACAAATTCCACGTAATAATGAATATTTGTTGTAATTTGATAAGCTTATATAAATTGTAAGCGATGGTTATGGATGAAGGAGAACTATTTTTGTTACAATAATTTGATATTGTGATTTTAGCTTACAATATTATCTGAAAATTTACTTGATTTTTGCAGAATTTTTTGAGCAATAAACTCTTTGTATAATAAATAAAAAATAAACACGTGTAAAACAAAATACAAATAAAAATGTGCATATAAAATAAGAAAAGACCTCCGTTATGTAAATGGTACAATGGGAAATGTATGAAACATACTACATATTGTGACAAACAACCCATTTCATAGCTTAGCAATTGTAGGTAATATCCGTAAAAATATTCGTGAGCCGTTTTCTTGTGTCGGTCGATACACGAATCGTGTAACGCGGGATCTATTCGCGCAGACGCGAATTGAATTTTTAACCATTGAATTTCGTAAAATTTTCCAATAAAGCTACGCATGTCGAAGGGAAGCAGTTGATGTAGAAATCTGTCGAATTGATTTGAAAAATCTTATAGAAGTATAAGAGTTTCACAAATTACCAACATTTCATATAACAGTATTTAACATAATGTCAATATTCCTAGTTTGTAAAAAAATTATATATTTAAAATTTCAAAGTATAATATTTAAATTTATTACGTATAACGTAAACCATCTGTATTTCTATAGTGAATTTAAACCTAATAATAGAGTTATATCTATGAGATTACATAGGCGGGATATTCAAATGAAATCCCTAGAACTCCCGACCCTCGAGAAAAAGGTTCCACTCCAGTATAATTAAATTTTCGTTGTAATTACTGATTTATTAGATTAAGAAATAAATTAGGTAAAAACGTGAAAAATACAGAATTACAAGCTATCATAATCATATAAAGTCACCTTTTACATCTTTTTTCCATTCTGAGCTGAACCTAAATTACTAAGAACAAACAGTTTTAAGGAATTTATGACACTACGCTGTATACTGTATAGTATGAAAATTAGAAGTTTTTGAACGGTTTATTGAGAAATTTGTGCAACTAACCGATCCTCTAATCCCAGCAACTAAAAAAATCATCTGCGCAACGACTCTATCTTGTTGGCGGGTGGTCAATAACGTCAGCATAATTTTGCTGTGGTTTAATCGGTAACGGATAAGCAAAGACGCCTGCGCGACGCGCGTCCACTCTGTCTAACCCGTGGCATTCAAAAGAGGTGAACGTCACACGGAGCGCACCTGGCGGTGATTCTCGGCACGAACCTACGAACCTCCTAACGCGCAATGCAGTGCGTAAAGTGAGTTCTTCGAGTCTTTGTGTTATGCATACGAAGCTCTAATAGCTAGTTTGCGGATTTTCATGCAAATTCATATTATAAAGAATATAATTAAAAAAGTAGATTGCTTTGCCTACCAAGTATTATAGAAAGCAGTTGGATATTTTATATATTTTTCATATATATGCATTCTGTGCAATTTTGTACTTTTCCTATAAATGCATAAAAATCTGCAGTGTATTGATAACGGAGTTATTAGTGTGGACTGAAGAAGATAGAAAGAAAACAATCATAAAATCGACCACTCGATTCGTGCTGAGGATTAATTGAAAGGTGACGTCAAAGTGCCGCGACTCAGTTGTAACGCACCGGTCGAAGATATTAACACATACTATTGATTTGGAATGTGTAGTGATCGGTAATCTTGAATCATGTAATTTAACATTAAGATGACTTGACATTAAGATTAAAGATCACGAGTTATCGTGTATTCACGATGATTAACCCTTGCAAAAAATTCATTCTTCTTTGTATCGTGTAAAATAAAATAATACTGAGATAAATAATAATAAGCGTATTGAGAAGAGAAGATAGGGCAGATAGTCTACATAATGGATACTCTAGAATTCTTTCTTTAGAAAATAAAAAATACTCTGACCGTATAATAAAAGGTTATCGTATCGAGTTGATTAACTACGTGAATTCTGTTGAGTGGGTTCTCCTTTATCTTCCCAGTTTCCCGTTTCTTTCAGATTGTTAGTTCTTTGTGATTGGTTATTCATGGAAATTTATGGTCATGGGTAGATAAATTGCTTATAGACATATTATGTATCGTATTAAAGCTTTATGACGATTGTTAGAAAATGTAGAAGTTTCAAAGCAAGCAATGACAATACTATTTAAAACATGAAACACGATAAAACAAAATATACAGTGAAAGTTCGAAAGCGATGGAAGAACTCAGTGAAAGTTCGTGCAAAATAATTTGTATAATTGTATTAGCGGGATAAGACAATAACAATCATGACAATTAATGTTGCATTTAATATATTTCACATGCGTTGTAAAAGAATTTAAGTTACAAGTTATTAGTATAGTAATTATTATATATGTGCAAATAACTTATTTATTATTTAATAGCATTTAAACATTATAATATATAGCACTTTCATAGATAAAATAAAGTTATGAATTGAATAAATTCAATAAAATAGACAATTTTTTTAATATGAATTAGCTTGTTCTTATAAGCAAAATATTAATGGCGTTATACGTAATTAGTATGTAGTTAATAAATATTTTCATTTCACTTTTTCATTATCGATTTCTCATAAAAACATGTCTCACAAATGTACGTGAAAGCTATGAGTAATTGTAAACAGTGAAAGTTACTTAATTATTAGTCACCAATCATCATTCACAACATACCAATCTGTATTAATCTATGTTATATTTTATATTTAATACTTTATCACATGAGAGGAACGACAACTTTTCAAATAATCCATTTGTAAATTTAAATACTTCATTTCGTTAAGAACAAGATTCAACACAAGAGGGCGCTAAAAGTGCATGCGAAATGTCGAAATTGATCATTGGCCAAAGTTTTATCCGTATTACGAGATGAGAGAATCTATGACGACGTGACATATTCAGGAAAAAACTGACACGTGTGCATACATACGGCTGCAATAGTGTGCGTGGACGACAAATGTATCTTGATTCAGAGTCACGTGTTCATCACTGCTAATTTTTCGTCTTACACGTAACATGTAACAGTATTGTCAAAATGATCATAGACACGTAGTGGTCACGTATAGTGCTATAGGTTGTGCATGTTTCGTATTGCGTAAGCTCTCGCAAAGATTGTACAGTGCTTGTAAACGACCGATCTAATTCCATCCATCTACGAGCATCATTGATCGCAATATTGATTACATATATTAAATGCAACTAAATTAGACCATCATTGGCAAATAATGAAGATAGACATTGAAAAGCAGCGACGAAAAATTAGACGCAATTCTAGTGTGATAATTTATTAGATGTTCTTTTTATACAATGTGTTATGTATCTGCGTGCACTTAGAACTATGAAAAACTGTTCACAAATAATATGCAACATGTAAATTATGTATATACATAAATGCAACGAAAATTGGAATTTTATTAATCTTATATAATTTCTATTTCTCTAACGAGAGTAACTTTCAAATTCCAGTTCTTCTTCCCGTACCATATTGTATACAAAAAAAATTTATTGCAATAGCTGAAAAGATACAAATATTTCCACTGTTATGACAGACATATGTATGTTATCGGTTATAGGTTATATTGATAAGTAATGTGAAGCAACTTATATTCTCTTTCTCTGAAATTAACTATTAAGTTCAAATTATATATCAAATATTTCCATACGTAAATTCAAAAAGTTTTGATGTTTCAGATTATAAAATACACGAATTGTCATCGTTATCGAGCACCAAGTGTTGCGCACTTTAAAATGTTCTTTTGAAGTCACGCGTTAATAGATCACGTGACGAAAAGTGATTTAGGCGAAAGTAACTTTTTTTGCTATTCATTTAAACGTAATTTATTTTCCTTAAAACTAATATCCCTTTTAATTTATTTAAGAATTGAAGCAAAAATAATTCTTCAAGCGAAATTTAATTACTTTATAGATATCAAAAACGTAATTATGAACAAATTCTGTACAGCGTTCGTTTAAAGCATAAATTCAAAGTGTTAAGTCATTAATTTTGTTGTTTTTAAGATTTGTAAAACAATAGCTATATACATATAACTCGAAGTTGACTTGTACATCTATACATTATCGTATTATGATCGTACGATATCACATTACAATATGAAAACATGTAGCTCCTTAGAAATTTGCGTATGCGATGTACAATAAAATATCGAGCGATGCTTTCAGTATAAGCCCATACTATTTCAAGATACAAAGTGTTTGACTGGGTGTAGACTAAATGTCAGTCAAGGTCGAATCTCATTGCAGGTCAAACATCAGCTTTTGCATCAGTTTTTAGGTATGAAGTAATCGATAAAAATTTATAAAAACGCATGACACTTTTCATTTCATCTTTCAATAAATTATTCATTCAAGAATACGTACAAACATAACTTACCTTATATTGACGAAATGATTTCTAGCTCGAAACGTGTGTCTACGTACGTTGTACGATTTGCTGGTTGGAAAGCGACTGAGGTAAACCTAGGGTATTCGTTGGTTTCAAAGTCTGAACAAGAATGATGTTGGCGCAAGCGCATTCTCTATAATCGTAGAGGTTCTCAACATTGGCTCGACTAACCGTTGCTATAACCAAAATAACGTACGTAGGTACGTAAATATAGAATTAAGCACCACGGATATTTCAGTGACAAAAGTACGTTATTACGAGTTTGAAAATAGAATGGTTTTTTTATACAGAAAAAATATTATTTGAAATAATTTTGTAAATGAAAAAATTTGCTTCGTTTTTTCTAGTAATATGTGGTATGCAGAGTATTTTGAGTGCTGTAGTTACTTTAGACAAATGCGCATCACATGAAACATTTAAAATTAGATTATAGTTATACAATACATGCTTGAAATAAAATTATTCGAGCACAGTAAACAATAAAGATCCAAATTTAAGATAACAAAATATTGCATTGAAGCTTTTCTTTAAACTTCTTTCAATGATCCCAACAACTTAGAAATACACAAAAATAAATATGTATAAATACAATTAAAAGCAAGTAATAAGTAAATATAATTAAGATTATTCACAATAAAATAAGGATTAATGTCATTTTGTTTACATATTATCCGCCATGTGTATATCGGAAAAATGTATATATACAAACAAAAATACTTCCTTGAATAAATTAAAGTACCACATGTGTTCGTTTAACATCTTTGTATTTATTTTTTACATGGTTCTATTGTTTATTTTCCAAGAAAACGAATTAAAAATAAATGTGTCCAAGTGGGGTGTTATATTTAATAATTGTTTCATAGCTACGACACTGCCAAGCATACGTGCTGATGATCCCGTCCATAAAGCCTAGAAGGATAAGGGGGACATGGGAATTGGTGGGGATTCATGAAAATGACGACGTATCGACCCTTAAATAACGGACCAAATTCTCGAACGTTATACGACTCAACTCGCACGTACCGTCGCGGAAGCCTTCGATTGAGAATCTCTGGTTTAGAGGTCAGTCAAGGGCACCTTTCGTGACATTCGTCGAATTTACTAACGAAATTTTTCGATGTAAGGTTGACGTACCCTCACACACACATTATGAAACGTATTGCTTTTCGTTGAAACGTCTTTATCATTATGCGATACAGTTCATTGATAAGATGTATTCATGATATGTCATTTCATGATGACGTAGTCATGATCTGACGTTCAAGGTGTTCGAGTGAATTGATAAGCAGTCACATGTAATTGGAATTTGCATGATGCAACTGAAGATTCAATATTGAAAAGAATTCTGATATTCGTTTCCACACAGGTATAATTATAACTTCGTAACTTTTAATTGGATATTTGTTAACTGATCGATAATTTTAACGAGAATTCCTAGTGCACACGCCGTTTTCAGGTTCTAATTCTCCTAACGAAGCTTGGGAGCAGAGCTTCGCTCTTTCTAAAAATGCTGCTTGAGCATCTTGCACTTTATCTGGATTTCCTTTCCACGTTTTCAATGCTGCATTCTTTGAAAAGTAAGATTATTGGGAGAACTTTCGTATTTTATAAATAAATGAACTGTGAAATTATGAGAAAGTTTTCTATTCTAATAGGAGTTAGGATATTTGAAGATACTTGTAAAGCACGTCCGTAGCAAAACGTAAGAGGCCAAGGCTTTCTCCCTTCGTAAGCGTTAATAGCGTTTAAATTTAAAACAGCATCTTCATCCGATTGTCCTCCGCTTAGAAATATAACCGCTGGTACTGCTGGCGGCACTGTCCTCTGTAAAGCTGCTAACGTATGTTCGGCAATAATCTGTACATATGTTTTAATAATTTGTAATTAAAAAATACCAAATATTTTTATGCTAATAAAATATTTGATATAATTATTTTTATGCTAATAGAATATCGTGTTGGGTATTGCAGAATTCAGTAGAAATTCGAACTAAAATACGTAGTTAACAAACGCGTACAAAATTATACGATACGAAACTTTATATAACAATTGGATTTGTTAAACAGATATTGTGTAAGTAAAGTAGATATTATACCTGCGGTGAACAATTGGTAGAATTTTTTATTCCCGACAAAACCATCGCTACCTTTAGGATCATACCTTCAAGGTAGATACGATGCTCTTGTAAAATACGAAACAAAATAGACAGTACTTCTTCGTGAACTTCTAACGCTCTATTTATTCCATGGGTACAGTTTAATATTTCGGGTTCTATTATAGGTACCATTCGTGCACTCTGACATATACTGGCATATCTGCAAAAAATGAATTGTCTAGTTATATTACATAAATATATATTTGAAGTACTTACGAGTTTTGTCAGTAAAATTTATTATATTGATATACAGGGTGTTCGACGAAATGGTGTGCACGATTTTTCAAGCAGTTCCGAGAGTATAATAAAAAGATATTTCAAACAATATTTCAGATTAACTAATCTGTTTTGAATCTGATCCTTTATAGAAATAAGAGATTATAAAAGCATTGGAATTTGTAGCTGATTCAAAACAGATTAACTTTTGTTTGAAATACTTTTGTTATTAGTTACATTGTTATAATATTATTATTTATAAAATATTATTTTGTTAAAAGTCACTTTGACTTTTTTAAATGGCGTGATGTATGTTTGATTTCATGACATTGCAGCTGATGCCAAGACGAGTTTGACAACCTATAATAGAATGATCTTCAGATGACCTTGAGTTCAGAAATCTTGAATTTACTAATTCATGGGAATCGATTAGACGTTTGCAATAATGTTTGCGTTGTCAACAAATTGCAAAAAATTACCAAAGTACTTTTCATTTAACAGAGAATAAATGTTATTTTAACTTTTCTACATGGGATTATTTATTGGATCTCTTATCCGTATATTTGTGCTTATAATAAATGTTCAAATTGTATGCCACTTTCCGCGATATAAAGTTTCATTCTTTTCAGTAAATTTTAAATAAATTAATCAAAACAGATTAACTTTTGTTTGAAATAAAAAATCGTGCACACAATTTTACTGAATACCCTGTAGATTCGAATGTATAGAAAATAATTTGTACAATTAATAATAAAGTTAATTTATTTGCAGAAGAAACATAAAATGTATTCAGTTAAGATACCGATAATGTATGTACGTATGTCACGATTGATCATGTCGAATCATTTAAAAATTTGTAATTATAACGTTAAATTGATGATGTGACGCAAATAAGTATATACTTTCTTTCTTAATGCAACTGTCTATCGTAAACATCGAACGGATCAAAGTGCAAGAATGGAGATTCTCCTTCAGCGGTTGACTTGTTTTAATAGAAATATTAACATCGCTATTTTCAAATTAACAGTTTTCTGAATGCAACTTATGTTGAAACAAACTATTATATGGGATACAGAAAATGTTTAAAAAATGCACACATAAAGAAATAACAAAAATCCTACTTAATTTGATTTCTAATATAACTTGTCTCTTCAATTTCAAAAGTGCAATTTGATTAATTTTCTTCGATACAGGAAGGGACGTAGGTATTTAATAATTCGGGTCACTTTCCTTAGGTTTGTTAGGTAAATAAAAAAAGAAAATAGAATTTGCATCTTTGCAGTTAATCGATTCTGTTGCAATTAAAATGGTAACGTGTGTTCATCAAAATTGAACCTTGCAAGGACGTTCGCATTCGTAACCATGGCCAGTTGACTCGGCGTGGTCTCTGAGATTGTGAATGTGCATCTCCATTTGGTGAAGTGACAGCCATCTCGTTTATATTGAATGCATCTCTCTTGCAAATTGTCCAAGCCTTCCGTAGTATTCTCGTCCTTTGAACTAAATAATGGGACCAGGCCCTTATCGACCTTAATGCCGGGTACGACATCTCTCTGACGTAGCAATTCGATCAATTCGACGTCATCAGATGTTTTTTGATAAACTGTCTCGTGATGCAGAATAACAGCACTTATGTATTTTGAAAATTGAGACTGCGGTAAAAAAACGTAAATACAAGCGAATCAAACCTTTATTGCGATATGATACCGTAAAGTACAAGAATTGAAGGTGATTGAATAGCTATCATATTATATTTCATGATATCCCGTTTATAGGTTAAATAAGCAAGTAAAATGTGCAGATTACAGTATAATGAGTTCACCTTATCTGCGGTGAACAGCATTTGCCGATAATCGCGACGATTAATTTCGGTATTTTCCACGCCGATCTCGTCGAATCGTTCTTGAAAAGTTGAAGGAGACTCGTCACAAGCTAGCAATCCTTTTCCTGGTACTACGATGGCGTCTACGATTTTGCGCAACTCTTGGCAAAGAGCTGGTTCTAACTCCGTGTATTTAGTAATGGGCGATGATATCTAATTAATAAATATATAACAATTTTTGACGAAACTTTATGTGACTTTAAAATAAAGATAAATTAACATTAATATCCTAATTCACTCATATTATAATGTACGGTTGTATTGTAATTGTAAGTAAACAATATTTCTAAAGTGATATTACATTTTTCAAGCAAAATAGTTAAAAGAAAAACATGGTGTTTCGAAATTAAATTATGTCCAAGAAGTTAATGGGAATTGATACAATTATCATTTGTTGAGCAAATGATATCTTAATACGTATATTAGAGAATCGAAAACTATAATTAAAATAATTTTTGTAACATTAGAAGGAAAAGAGTGAAATTTTTCATAACTTCAGAACTATGAACGAAGTTGGGAAGGTCAACGACCGTGTTGGCACTCGGACAAGTTATATTTAATTTCGAGCAACAATCACTGAGCATTCTAATCCTATAATTTCGTAGCGAACGACAGACATTTATTTAGTACGACTCTTACACTTTCTAAGGGTAATAATCATTATCGAACATTGATATAACGGCAACAAAGTCCAATGACGATATAAAATATTATACCGTAATCACAATTACGCTTTTAAACTGTTGATTTCTTTTTAAGTTTAGATAATTTAACATTGGTAAACATTTTTTAAGCGTGTTAGTAATAAATTGATCGTTTTACGTCTACATATTTATTATTTGCAGACAGGGGAGTTAATATTTTTTTAAAGAGAAGGTTTCATTATAAAATTAAGATTTTTTTGTTAATGCTAAATTGTATATCATGAAATAGGTCCAATACGATTTTTATGAAATTTTTATTTTGTATATATCTTTTACTACTGGAAAAATTTGGTAATGATTTAAAAATGTATTTTCATAGTGAAGAAGATAATAATAATAATAGTAGGTTAATGACTTACTTTGTCTCTACAGTTACATTTATCCCCCAAACGCTTCATTATTTCAAGTACGTAAATAACGCCAAGAATTTTAGAAAAATAATAAAAATTAGGTGTATTTTTATTTTAATATACCATATTGATAGAAATTTTAATAAAAATTTGATACTGAAGTGAAAAGAGATAAAACAATTGAAAACTTATTATCTATATAAGAGTAGAATATAGGTTTCTTGCAAAAATCAAAATGCGTTAATAAGAAAATCAAGAACCTTTTTCTAAAGAGTTACAGTAATATTTAATCATGGAAAGCAGTAAATATGTTTAAGAAATAAATTTTAGTAAGAAAAAAGTTACTGTCAGTTGTTAAATTAAAGATTAAAATATTTCATTTACGTGATGTTTGTAAACCAAGCGCCTAATTATAGGAACTAATGAACCATTGCCAAATTATGGAAATGTAGTAACAAAAAACCCTAAATATCTTACGTCACTATATCATGAAAAATTGCCTTAAGTTTTGACAAATTTTTGAAATGGAAATCGATGAAGGAGACTTTTGTAATTTGTTAGATCGAGGTTAGTTACGTGAAAGAGGGATGTACTAGAATATTGATAGTGCATATGCATTTAAAAACTATTTTATGGTATTTTGTTGTTAACGTATCCGCTTATATGTGGTTCTTATATGTTATTTCGTATGAGAACACTTCGTAGTAAAAAACCTTTGATTATAATGTAGGAGGTTAATTGTAGATGCAACTAAACGGTAAATAAATGTTAAAAGACATAATATCTAAGTTCAATACGAATTTAATTGATTTAGAGAATTAATAATACGTTACGATGAGTAATAGAGAAAAAGGTGATTTACGACCAGAACAATGTATAAAATCGAAAGACGAAAGAGAGAGGAAACAATCATTGTCTTCACAGAGTGATGATTCTGATTCTAAGAAAAAAAGACGTAACACTTGCAGTAAGGACAAAAGGAAAAAGTCAAAGCATAGGAGTAGTTCTAGCAGCTCCAGTTCATCTAGTGTTTCCAGTCATGAGGTCAAGCACCAAAATGATAGGGAAAAGAGAAGCGACAAGTGGAATAAAAGATATGAAAATGGTGTTAGACCATATCGACAGAATCCAAGGGAAGGCAGGGGATATTATAAAGGGCGGAGTGGATACTTGGATAATCGTAAACGTTCTTTTGGATATCGACCTTATAAACATTCTGGATTTTATGATAGAAATAGACACAATAATTCGCAATATAATAGGTATAATAATGAAAGGAGAGGTAATAGATTCTTAAATCATAACAGTAGAAGACCACCTTATGATAGGTCTAGAAGTAGAAGCACTATGGATCATGATCATCAAAGAAACATAAAGGAGTCTAGTGAACAATCTAGGGAGAGTGAATCGAAGGAAAGATACGTAAAACAAACTAGTGCTGAAAAAGCAGAGTCAAAAAGGAAAGATACAGATGAGACTCATATAAAGGGAAAAGAAAAGAAAAGAGATGAAGACATACAAGATAAAGCTGACCATATTCGCAAAAAATCAAAGAGGAAAAGATCTTTGTCATCCTCAAGTTCCTCAAGCATTAGCAGTAGTACTGACAGTACTAGCAGCAGTTCTAGTAGTAACAGTAGCAGCAGTAGTTGTAGTAGTAGCAGTACAGATACTTCTGAGGATGAGAAAAAACGCAAAAAAGCAAGAAGGAAAGCTAAAAAACTAAAGAAGGCTATGAAAAAGCGTAGGAAGAAGAAAAGGATGAAGAAAAAATTGAAGAAGAAATTGAAAAAATCTAAAAAAAAAACACGAAATACTGACAAACCCAAAGAAAGTGTTTCTAAAGATAATTCACAAGAAGTATCTGAAAAGTCAAAAGCAATGGCACCAATGACAAAAGAGGAATGGGAAAAAAAGCAGAGTGTAATACGTAGAGTTTATGACGAAGAAACTGGAAGATACAGGTATTTCTAATAAAAAATGCAAATATATTAACAATATGTAAATAAAAAATATATATTCATATGTAAGTTAATGCTTTTACAGGTTAATTAAAGGTGATGGAGAAGTCTTAGAAGAACTAGTAAGTAGGGAGCGTCATAAAGAGATAAATAAGCAAGCAACTAAAGGCGATGGAGAGTACTTCCAAGCACGCTTGAAAACCAGTGTTTTATGAACTATTTTTCTATGTATGCTAAAAAAATACCCTTATATAATAATTACTTTATTGTCAGTGTTAAAGTCTTGTATGACAATATGTTTTGTAATGTCTCAGAGAAAATACTTATATGTTGTACATCAATGAAACCTGTTTCCAGTGTGATTTTAATTATATTACATGCACACAACGTTTTATCTAGAACGTTAACGACCAAATGTTAAAATATAATCAGCAACGAATATAATTTAGATTCTAAGCCAGTTTTATATAGTTATATTTTTTTCACACTATGACAATTTGTGTTCATTATCATGTATGAAATAAAAAAAATCACACCTCTGAATACGTTATAAAGACACTAAACATAATGTAATAATATGTATGAAGAAAATTTGTAATTATTAATTATTTCAATGAACCACTTACATTATTTTCATAAATAAACAATTAATTAATAATTGGTAAATCACTTTCAAGATATAAATTTTATTTTCTTATATGAATAATTTTCTTATTTCGTATATACAAGTTATATTACACATCTGTTAAATTTATATAACCTTCCGATAATTTTTTTTTAATTATCGAAATATAAAAATTACTTTTTTTCTATGAATATCAGGATAACTGATAAGTGATTAATGTAAAGATAACATTATTATAAAGCATTTAAAAAAGTTTCGTTTTATATATATTAAATGCTTAATACAAATTCTTATTGAGTACAATTAGTAGTGAAAAAATACAATTTCATATACTATATATGAAAGTCAATACAGCTGAACAAGAAGGCTTGTATGACCATCTCGATATAAAAGATCATCTGCGATTATTGCTCGACATAATGGGCACGAATATTCTTGATTCAACCAAGTTAAAACACATGTTTCACAAAAAATATGCTTACATTGCAATCTCACGGGCATTGAATATTGATCGTGACAAATTGCACAAATTCCACCGGATGCTATTAATTGCTCTTTCGATGGCGATACTCCTAAATTCTGTAATTCAGTTAATTATTAATTTTGTTTTATAAATTTATATTCTTTTATTTACTAGAAAGTATGAAACATACCACATTTTGAAATAGCTTCCAAATAGCAGTTTGAAATAATTTTATACATGAAAATAAATCAGTTCCTTTGCTTACTATATACAATAAAGAAAGTAATACTCCAAAGATCTTTTCTGAACCTTGATAACTTTCAAAAAAATAATATAACCATGGTTGAATAGGTGCAACAGATCGGGAAAGTTGAGATGATGCCTCCACCATAACAAAATATTTTCCCTAAAATAACATTGTCATTTGATTTCCTAATTAACTAATAATATTTAATAACCATAGTAGAACTTACCCTTTTTCGAAGAGCCAAAAGTTTTGAAGGCAAACATGTTAAAAAAACTTTAAAAATAATAGTAATCAATTTCAAAACAAGATCTTTTATTAAAACTGACCACAGTAATTCCCAAATGCTAAGAGATTGTGTATATGAAGAAAATAGATATGTATCATATTCAAAATGAATAAAAACTATACATCCAATAATATAACACGTAATAACTAAGAGTGATAGCCAACTTTTATTATTTTGTTTTGCAATTTCACGTTTTACAACGTTATTAGTATAATTAAATACAACAACTAATACTATAAAGTTTAATATATTGGCTCTGTGATCATACAGGCCTTTGGCAAAAAGAATAAGAACAAAAGGAATATATCTTTTAAGTCCTTTAAAGAATGCACGTGTTCGTGGACTAATTCGTACTGCCTCTGCTGTAGCGTCTTCTATATCATTGTTATTATTATTGTTATTATGATTAATAACATTATTACTATTATTATTTTGGCTTTCACCCACAACTTCATTAGCAGCCTCACGGATATTATTTAAAAAATTGTCCGTTGCAGTTGTTTGATGATGATGATGATTATCATGAACTGAAACATCATTCATTGATTGATCTTCAACATCAATGATATAATTATCAGATGAAACAGGTACAGGCTCTGTAGGAGTTTGAACTCTTTGAATGTTCAATAATGTGCTTAATGAAATGCCTGGTTGCTGCAAGTATAAATAATTAAATTAATATTATGTTTGTATAAAAATTTGTAAGATACATATTAAAAATACATTTGTAATACATTTTCTATAAGGGGCCTAATTTCATCTATAGTAGAAGATATATTATTTGAAAATATTCTAGAATGTTCCATTGTTGTGTTTCTGAAATTTAAATCTTTTATGCAAATAGATGGTATAGATTGACGTAAATACGAAAATTATTATCAACATGTACAGCACGAAAAATATATACATACAGTATAGAACCTTTTCATTACGCTTTCTTTAGGAAGCATCGATTAACGTCAAAATAAATTATCTTAAGTCCTTAGAAATATAATTATATAATTAGTATTAACACATTTGATAAACTGCAGAGTAGAAGAAAAGGCATTTTTGTATACTAAAAATCTAATATTAGGACGTATAACCACAAAAAGGAACCGACATACTAGAGATTTGTATCAAATTCATTTCATAATTGAATATTTAATTTAAAACTCATTACAAAACATTAACTTTTATACTTTTTACATTACTGTACTTTCATAGATAATTTTAAAAGTTTGATTCATAATTTTTGACGTAGGAAGATATCGAATTGCGCCATTTTCTTTAAGATTATTCTTAACCGATACGTATGTACCATCAGAGCTATGAATATACACACGTATAAGCGCTAAGTTTAAAATTATAACTTGTTAATTAATTCGTTCAATAACTACTTCATGCATGGGTATAAAATATATGTGGGTAACTTTGTTAAGTTTCCCATTATCTGCTTTTCATCATTTACTATAAATTAAAGTAAATTTCAGTTTTGTGGTGGTTCAATGATTAAACAAAAATTTCTGTAGACTTGAAATATTTTAAATAATTAATAATAAGATATACTATATTAAAGTTTGATAAAAATTCACATAATTTATGTATAATATAATAATTTATACACACATACATTAGTATATGAGAAATATTGTTGGTTTAATATTGTTGGCAAAAATTTAAGAAACTTTATTTTCGAATATTTTTTGTATGCTTCCCCCGTTTACGTTTTCCTCTTGCTCCTTGGATAGAATTTAAATAAGAATAAGTGCATTTGGATGTTGGTTGTTCAACCGAAGCATTAACAGCTCTTGTCCAAATGATCGATGCAACTGCACCCAAAGCTCGCGACATGCACAATAATATTTGATTGAATTCCATGTCTTTCAGCCCATAGAACTTACACAATAAATGTAGAATAAATTACAATCATAGTATAAATAGGTGAAAATTAAAATAAAATTGTTATTATACTTGAAAAATAGGTGCAGCAATTGCATTTTGTTCGGGATAAATATTTTTTCCTTTTGCAGATTTCATCATTGTAGAAAGAATTTTAGTGATGGTTTGTGACAACTAGAGATAAGAATACAACTATCAAATTTTTGCTTAATGACTCGGAGAGGTAAAAGAAGTTAAATTAAAAAATACAAGTTTGAGTAAGGAGTTCATAGACTTAAATCCTACATATTCGAGAAGAACTATGAATAAAACAAAAGATACTCAATACGTATACATTACACATGTATACCTTTATACCAGAATCATTTGGTAAATGTTCTCTTGCATAATTTTCCAATACGGTGTATTTCGGATCGCAAATCTCTGCTTCTTTGTAACCAGTTAATTTATCCCTTTGAATTACACTGGTTATATAGTTCCTTAACTTTTCTTCCTTCGATTCTTGGCCAAGAAGGTGCTGTATTTTTGTTTGGAATTCCATATACTAGTTCATTAAGGTAATAATTATTCACGAGTAGTTATATGTTTTATATCGATAATAATTCTTATAATTATTGTAGAAATTATTCAATTAATCGAAATCGAAAACGTCATTACTTCTGAAATTGTGCCGCTTTTAGGTTCCTCGGTATATGCTAAAGCTCCTGCTGCAAGAGCCTGGTTGACGTATGATTGAGAAGCACCGAGTATTTCTGTAACGTGAACGCCAGGTATTCCGCCATTTTCATCTCTATAAAAGTATTTCGTGATATAAATTCTATAAATGGAAGGGTGTATATAGCGATAAAAGGAAACTTTTTAAATTCTAGTTTAAGTAATTTATGGAACATTTCTGTAATACGAACGCCAACATTTTTGTCATTTTCATTCTATAAAAGTACCTTGTAATATAGATTTTATAAATCAAAGTATGCATCAACAATCGCATTTTTTAAAAATGCACGCAATCGTACTTCTAGAGAATCGCGAGGAAAGAAGCTTTTAAAATCTTGATTTGTGACATTTTTAAATTATTTCTTATATATAAGGATATGTAATTTACTTACGCGTTCAGAACAATGTATAATCGAAGGAAGTCCATCAACGATTTCTTATGGTTTTTCGAAATGTCAAATGCGTTACATAAACATTCTGATAAAAATTGTATCCAGTCGCCGTTCTCTTCTTCCAAGTTCTTCAATTCGCCTTTAGCGATTAGACCGACTATTGCCGGTAGCGTTGCTAGTAACTCCATACTATCTTCATACATGTACTTGAAGCATAAATAATAAACCTCATAATGGAAATTTCAACTTTCAACAAATTCAATCAAATATTTTAATCCGACTTCGTTACTCAAATCTTTTATACTTTGTCGTTTCCTAGCTTTAAAGCATATCCCATTTAATTCTTTTCTTAACTCATTACATAGGAAGGAAGGTAATGCAAGGACAATTAGTTGTTAATTCTGACTACAAAAGCGTAATTAATATATAATATTCATAGTATCTGGTGTACACTAAAGGGCCCGTCTTTAAATTTAAGTCTACTATAAAAACATTATCAGTTAGATATTAAAACTCACTTCCCAATGAGTATAACGCAAGGCGCCATTTTTTAAAGCTTCATTCATGTGATTGCGAGAATCAAAAACGGTAAGAGCCACTGACAGCTTTCCAAGAGGAGACGTTGTTTTTGGTAACGTTTGAAGAACGGAACCAACGATTCCACCACCTGGTCCTGACCACCAATCTTTCTTCTTTTGACGTCGTGCAGACCAATCAGCGATTAGCGATGCTGTTTGTTCTTGCGTTGGAACATCTCCGGTTAAAAGCAACCAAAATATAGATTCCGCACTTGGTGACTTTCCTTCTCGAGGTAACAGTGTAACAACTTCCGGTATCGTTAGTCCCCTATATTTAATCTGCACAAAATGAAATTTTTCACTTTTAATTCTGTATTAAAAGTTATTAATTTCGTTTAGAAAGAAATGTGTTATAGTATAAAAACGTCACCCCATATTTTGGATCAATCTCAGAAGTTTCTCTAACCATAGTGTTCACTCCATTTAATCCTTGATAAATATTTTCCACGGTGATGTGACTGATCACCGACGATCCATGTTCTTGACGGATATTTCTCAATATATCATAGTGTATGGGGATCTTTTCGCACAAAGCCTCCTTCAAGTTTACGCTTGTGCTAGGAACACCTCTCGTTGTACTCACCTTAACATTTAATTCATTTTTTTCATATCCTTGCAAAAGTATAATATGTTCTTGTAATAATGGTAAAAAATATATAATTGTTTTTTCCTTTCTGTTCTTTTAGAATAACGGTTAACAAATTTATTTGTCAAGTGGCATATAACAAATCAAATAAAGAAAAATCTTTATCTATGCGGAGAAGGAACTTTAAGATAATTTATTACCAGTAAAGAAATATTTTTATATAATCGAAAGCATAAATGGTATCATATTTGCTTTCTACTTATGGACCTTCAAATTATCAATATAGCAGATAGCGATAAAAATTTTGAAAAGCAAATTGGCTGCGAGTAACCTCGTACATCGGTAAATCAATTCCAACCGTCAATACGTGTCGTTGTCCGTGAAAATTAATGTCGCTGTAATTCTTCATATTTTTTAGAATCACCGTTCGTATGAGGAATCGGAGTCCTCTCCAAGGCTGAAGCATCTTTCCCAAATTCGTCTTCTAAGATCCTCAAACGTAAATTTTCATCATTTTTATAATGAAAGATTATTAGAACGTTAAGAGGAGACTGATCAATCACATTATATGTTTACTGTTTTTTAGTCTTAGCCTTACGTAAATTTATTTCTGCAAAATATAGTGTGAAATTTAGTCATTGCTTCGTTCCAAATTAAGAAAACAGAGGTCGAACTATAATGGTATTTTTTGTTGCAATATTTAGGCGGTAATGCTCTTTTGTTTACTTCTTGTTTCCTGCGCGTTTGCTATCATGAAGTTTTATGTCCATATGTAGATATTATTCTGCCTTTGAAAACGCAAAACACTGAACATTAATCATTGATACCTATTGTTGGTAACAGCTTTTAATGATACTTAGAGGAGTATTTTTACTTATTAGTATTTCCATTTTTTTTTTTTTTTTTTTTTTTTTTTTGATATTAAAGTAATATATTTGCAGTGTAATTTTCTAGAATCTAACAAAACGCAAATCAGGAGATGAATGAAAAGATTAAAACGTGTTTTATTTTTGCTTTCTTTTCTTTTTTTATTGCATTACTCCTGCATACAAAATAACGCGTGATATTTTGTATGTAAAACAACGCTTATTCGACACACTCTCGATAACTGTACAAATTCGCGTCGAAATTTCTGTACCTTGTCTAGAATCACTATTTCGATACAAAGATTTTTTTTACCAACGAACACATGTTTGTATGTTATGTAATGCACAGTTTGTATGTCGCTCTATTCGATATATTCAACATTTAAGTATATTCATTCTGCGTGGCCTACGCGTATACTGGACAACAAATTGATCGTGAAAATTAAATAACAATCGGTTGTTCGTGTATCGTTTTCGATTTTGGCAATTATCATAAAATATTCATAAACGATCGTACAACGAGCGTCGAACTTTGTTAAACGGGAGAATCGGTTTCCTTATCAATCGCTTAATTGTTGAGCCAATAATATTATGTTCTTACGTTAAAATACGTACAAACGACAACAACAGATAACACGTACTTTTCAGAGATTTGCATACGTATAGGTGTACGGTTTCACAATATGAATAGCTACGCTTACGGCTAGTGATTAATTCCTTAACAGTATAGTAAAATATATGTATATTGTATACACTATTGCTTGATCTGAGGTAACTCTCAATAACACGCTATTATTACATTTATTTCTTCGCTATTATCATCATTTTTATTATTAATATTAATATTAATATTATTATTATTACTATTATTGTTGTTGTTATTATTATTATTATTATTATTATTATTATTATTATTATTATTATTATTATTATTATTACTATTATTATTATTAGGCCGAATGCATTATTGGAAAGTGAACTAAAAATATTAATTTCGTATACTCGAGGTTCAATATAATAAGAGAGCAACGAACTATACAATAAAACATATCACAGAAAAATAGAGCGAACTTTATTGCGTTTGCAATTACAATACATCTCTTAATTTTTCATCAAAATATGAGTTTTAGAGGTGTATATAGAATAACCAATTCTAATCTATAAATAAATTTATCTCTGGTACATATATTTTTAATGAAGAATTTCTAAAAATGAAAGTAGTATTTCAATTTTATATAATTACGCATGTTAAACTATTTGAAATCTTATGTAGGAATTTGAAAAAGTGAGATAAATTCATTTATAAACTTTGTTTGTACAGAATAGAAGAACTTCATGATATATTTACAGAGCGAATTATAAAGTAAATCGTAGAAATTAAATTGTACATAGAGGGATTCGGCAGTCGGTTACGTACATACATACGTATTTGCAATCTTTCCGTCGATCTCGACGCGAAAGTGCAGTTGTACAACATGATTGCATTATTTTTCAGTGTTAAAGTTACACGATGAGCAGTTTCGGTGGGAATATTCACAGACGAGATATTAAGGTTCTTCGATTCGCAAAGTATATTCGGTATTTCCTTCGTTACTAACTTCATACTCTCGTAATACTGATAATTCATGAGCTTTGAGAGATCTTTCACGAAAAGCGATCGAACGATCATTACAACTTTAAAATCGTTAAAAAAATAACAGTGAAATTATTCCTTACTCGTTTCAGTTTGTACTTACAGCATTAAATTTACGAAAGACACAAGAAAACTGTACTAAATTTAGAATATTTGTCATTTATGCGCAAAAGGTGGCCATGCTTTCCATGAAAAATCTCGATGTCTCCAACAATCACAATACTGTATTCTGCATTGTCGATTAATGAACCACAAAAGGCTCCTGAGTGGACTCCTGTTTCGGATTACAACTCGACTAGAGTGATATTGAGAATAGTTTGGGATTTTGACAACGTTTGTTTTTCGTATCCGCTTCGAGTTAACTACGACCCTGTGTCATGGTATAGATAGAAGCAACTTCTTTTGATGATGTGGTCGCAGAAATCGAGCACGTTGATTTTCTGGCTTCAATGTCAGAGAAGAATACATTTTTCGCTGGTGTCGTGCGAGTGAGATCGTAGAGGTTGCGAAGGTGCTGGCGTGGGAGAAGGTGGTCTACCTTCTACGGCTTGAATACTCTTCATCAGTTCACGGAATACCTGTTAGACGCGTAAAAGATGTACTTTAGTTCATGAAAATAATTTTTCTATGTTATTCTTAAAATATAACAATACAAATTTTCTCATGATGGAAATTTATAAAATTATATTAAAAAATTGTATTATTAATATTTTTTACTCAGATAAACAAAGTTTAAGGTTAAAATACTTTAGTAAATTCATATACAATTGGAACTGTTAATGGTTAAATATTAAAGTAGTTTAATTTTGATCAGTGGTTTATTTATTGCATTAGCAGACAAAAGACGTTTACAAATTAACATAAACAAGTTATGAATGTATTTTCAATTATAAAAGATTTTAATGAGCAGTTTCATTTGGGCATTATAGGGGGCGAAGTAAATTTCTCGAAGTAGCAGTTTTATTAGGTTATGGTAGGTTGTTTACGTCGCATATGCGTAATTTGAAACGCGAGATGAGGTTTCAAAATGTAATTCTCTTATCGTTTCGATTAATTAAGTATGTAAATTAAGTATGTATGTAAATCTATTATTATATCTTCTATTCTCAGGTAAATGTTCTTAAATTATAATCAATAAGTAATTTCAAAGTATGATATATTCATATGTTTCGTCAATGTACAATGTATATTTGTAGTTCTTTTATACAATACGACGATTTATATTTGTAGCGATAAAAGAATAATTTTAGCAAATAATTACGGTCGTTAACGCTAAAATATGGTAATGATAATAAAAGTACAATTTCTATGATTGGATAAAAGTTGCCTAATTATAAATATTTAAATAGGTTAATTATATAGATAAGATTTCAATGATTTTCAAATATGTTGTCAAGTTTAAAATTATCAATATTTATATGTATTCTTAGATGAAATGTATACAGGAGCGTTATTAATAAAATATATTGATTAATGAAATATGTATCACAAAGATAAAAAACATGAGTGTGTTTTGTTTTAGGAAAAGAAATTTTGTAAACAAAATTATTTCATTGACAGAGAAACTTATTGATGAGACTGTTTTTAGTGGGTTAATACATAATAAATATTCATGTAATACAACAAAAAATTTTGATACAATGAATGATATATATACTTTCATGGGAAAAAATTCAAATAATAATGTACATCATAAGATGCAAAAGCATGACATTAAAAGACACATAGGCACATTTGAAAAAGATAGTAAGGATAAAGGAAGGAGAGTTGATAATCAAGAAGGTGATATAAATATGATTGATAGTAGTAGCAGCATAAGGAATAAACTAAAACAAGTTCAAGATAATATGAGAAAATGCAAAAAAAGTGAAGAAGTAAGACTTGATAAAAAAGAACATAAGTATAGTAAAATAAAATATTATACTCGTGATTTAAATTCATTCACACCCATTGCTCTGCAGCAAAGTGAACAGGAAAATAAAAAGACGCAGAAGACTGTTCAAAATTTTAAGCCTTATATTATAGGAAAAGTAGAAGAGCTAAAAGATAAACTTTTAGAATATCAGTTCCATATAATTAAGATACAATCAAACTATACTACAGAAGATATAGTAACATTGCAGGATGCTAATCATACAGTATTCATTTTCAATAGTATTATGAGCAAATTAAAAGAGGAACTATCTCAACTACAAGAAGAATTAAAAGATTCTTATATTGAGTGGATTAGAATCATTAATAGTTGTAATCGTACTGTTTCAAATGAACAGGATAAATGGGCTATTAATAGTAATGATTTGGAAATAGTAGAAAGTGAAACAAGTTCGCAAAGTAGCAGTTGCAATGAAATATTTTCAACAGATGCTTATAAAAAACAATCATCAAACATAAATAAAAGTTCAGAGAAGAATATTTGGGAGAGAAATAATAATACTATACTTCAGCAGAATATTAGACAAGGTAAGAATAATGAAATATCATCAACCACAATGGATACTAACATCATAAATACAAAGCAGACCTCAAACCAAACCGGTAACAACAATGATATTTTACAAAGTGGACAAAATCCATCATCCATGTTCAATAAATTAAAAGATACTAACACAACTAAAGCACTTAGAACATATTCTATCATAAATACAAAGCAGACCTCAAACCAAACCGGTAACAACAATGATATTTTACAAAGTGGACAAAATCCATCATCCATGTTCAATAAATTAAAAGATACTAACACAACTAAAGCACTTAGAACATATTCTACAGTGGAAAAAAAAAGTACAAATTACACATTAAATAAAAATTCATCATGTCAAAATATTACAGATACATTGAAGCAATTAGGTGATCATGAACGAGTTTTAGCTCAAAATGGGCCAATAACAAAGAAAAGACGGTTAACAGATTATGACAGTAATATAAGTAATAAGCATGACATAGTGTCTTTGTATAGTTTAAGACACATGCGTACACAAGACATTAAACAGGTAGATGTGAATGAAGACACATATTCTGAAGACTCTGAAAGTTTAATTTTTGAACCTATCCTATTCAATAATTCAGAAGTCCTAACACCAAGACCTGATTCAGATGAAAGAGATACCTTTCGATCTAACAAAATACCCAATTTTAATATACATTTAAAAGCTAAAAGTAACCATGATTCTCAAATTGCATGGAAAAAACCTGTTGCTCCTTTAAACACAAACAATTCAAATGGAAAGTATTGGGTAAAATCCACTCAAGATAAAATCTTTAATTTAAACGGAAGTTCAGTAAATCAGATTAAACCTAATATGGATAAAAAGTTACAAATGATATGCCAAGTGGTATTACATAAATACATACAGTAATTGAGTTAATATTGATAATTACGATTTTTTGTGTTTTATTTTTGTCTTTTAACTCCTTAAGTGGAGAAAAAATTCTTGTAAGTCATTCGTACAGTAGAAGTATAAAATGTTCTTACTGTTTACTGGCGGATATATAGATTGGGCCCAATGAACAATTAACCGAAGTCGATCTCCGCTTTACCCGTTTAAGGGATCAATTAGTACTGTTGAAGCATAGCTGCTATGATAATTTGTGTTAAGAAATTATCCATATTTACCTTTGATTTTTTATTTTGTAATTTATATAAAGCTCACATAAAAATGAATATTATATAAGCAGTTTATTTTATATATTAATGAACAAATATTTTTTTATATGGCTTATTTTGCGTAATTTGATTTACGTAATAAATTTATGTTACTAGACAAATGTATTATTTATGAAGAACCTAATACTTTAATTTTATCTTTGTGAGTAGTTCAAGATCATTGTTTAGGATCTGTCAGTCTAAATCTATAAGATCATCAGATTTCGAAATTTTCGAATTCCAAAGTTTTCATACATTCATACATTATTCTGTTTTTATTACATTTTCTTTCGAGCAATTATTTTGAAATTTTGTACATATCATTTTCTTCCCAAGTGTCACAATATAGACGAGTAAGACTAATAAAAATATCGTAGGTAAAAAAGTAAAGACCACCCTACTGATCGCCATAAGAGTCAACGTATTAATAATATACATTTATATCATACGTACCTGTACAACACGACAGTTAAATCTGGCGCTACATTCGACGTAGCCGCATCGCCAGTGCTTCCGTACGAGATTAACGATGTCCCTGTAGCGAGTTCCGGAAGCAGCCGCAGGCGACAATTCGTCTTGCTTGTTCCCAACTACCAATAACGGTATGCCCCTCATATCCCGTGCTTCGTAGATTTGTTCTCGTAACGTCCTAATATACTGTCGTGTCATAAATGAAAGTGTTTTAATATAGATATATAAGTAATATCTATCATATTTTATAGTATCGCATACATATTATTAGGCTGCGAGTTTTTATACATTTATGGGAAATGTAAAATTGCAAAGACGCATAAAATGTACATAACACGTAAAGATATGTAAAATATGTAAAGTACAATATTAGTTAAGATATTTAATAATTGAAACAAACCTCTGTCTAAATTTTATTTTTCTAATTGCGTTTATAAAAATATAAATTTGCATAAATATCCGTAGTCTATATATCGATATAATTTGGTAACGTTACAGTAGTCATAAAAGTATTGTAATATACAGCGTGTTAATAAATATCCGAAATACCTGAAGTGTCTGAGATCTTTTGTAGATTCAGTACCAGACGTTGAAACAAACGCGAAACTTGTTATGCAAAAATATGATTCCGAGTTACAAACAACTTAATTATGGATGAAATATCCCTGCACATAGGTTAGGAGGGCTCTG
The DNA here is from genome assembly GCF_040668555.2 of Bombus flavifrons. Taxonomy (NCBI): domain Eukaryota; kingdom Metazoa; phylum Arthropoda; class Insecta; order Hymenoptera; family Apidae; genus Bombus; species Bombus flavifrons. The sequence continues at coordinate 1,343,937 of NC_138443.1, forward strand.
TTGCATAATAATTTACTAATAATAGTAATAATTTAACCACCACGTAGTCTAATTATTGAGTTTTACAAACGAAAGAATCGAATTTTTTTGCATAATTTTCGCGAAAATCAAGCAAATCAGCCGAAACTTGACGACGTTTTGCATTTAGAGCGTACATGAAAAATATAATTTAAAACACCAGGTGCAGAAGATTCAAGCGTTATTATACGTAAATCTTGATTTGTGTATTCAACTGGACAACCCTACTTAGAATATCGCGAAATTTCATTCGAAAAACTGATAAAACTCTATTTCTCGTACTATCGGTATTCGTAACCATATAAAGTCGATTTAGATCTGTTCAGTAACATTTCTTCCATTTGTTTCTGTTTCTAGTCATTTTCAACCTAGTAGTGTTCCTTAACTGATAACAAATTCCCTAAGTCAAGCTTTTTGACTCGGTAAATTCATTAAAATGCTAAGCGCAATAATAAATTAAAAGAATATCGTAACGAGAATCTTCGATAGTTCTTTTTTTTTTTTCAAGTTTTTGCATATTTTTCATCTCGCTGTAGAGAGAGTATAAAGAAGAACGATAATCGCAACAAAGATCGAATAAGGAAAGTTTCCACCCCTCTGTTAAGCATAAAGAAAGGTCTCTAATGAAATGGGGGTGTCTGGAGGCAATTGGGGTGAAAAAAATGTTTTTAAAAACATTCTCAGGGATAAACACGTTTATCCGAAGCTTTTAAAGTAGCTTTGTACTAAATGTAATAAATCGTTGACAATATATTGATATAAAAAGAACGACTTTATCCTTTATTAGAGCTACCGTAGAATATTACGACACGATAAAATTTATTTTTGGAAGTTAATATAATAAAGAGGATATCTTAGGATTTATAAGTGTCGAGCAGTCGCACTATGGAACAACTTTTTATTTAAGAAGTTTGTATGTATACAGCTTGTCTGTTTATCAAGCTATAGATAGCATAGAAAAGAATCTTCCGTATTGATTGACAGACTATAGCGATTGCTTCCAATAATAATATTTCGATTAATAATAACGAGAAGATACTGTTTATAAATTTATAAATATTGCTTTTGGTCATTAGTCAACCATTAATTCATATATTTTTAGTAATAATCAGGTCTTGTCGATAAAAATCTATCAGAATGTCCACGGTAATTATAGGAATACAGGAAAACAAATATGTTTTCACGAGCACGATTTTGAACAACTTTTTTCTATAGGTACGTGTAATCGCTACTTGATTTTGTTTCCGAAATATTCATAAAAATATTTTTGCTACTTTTTATCTTAGTGTGAGTTAGTTTTGGCTTAGCTTTATGTACGGACATGATATTATACGTGCATTCATGGTTCTCGCGTAGCTTTATTAATTGCAAGTCTCTTTCCTTTTGTTTTGTTTCTTATCTTCCTATGTTTAGAAGTTGAAACGTGAGGCGTATGAACGAACGAATCGCGGTACGAACACATCTAACGTACGTCTTGGAAAAAGCTGTTTACAACGTTAACTTGAACGACATATTTGAAAATCATAGAAATCGGCGAGGTGTACGGAAGTCATCTTATAAATGCAGGCTTAGTAGTGACCGGATGGCTCGCTTTTTATAATCATTACAATATATGTATTTGCGTATTTATATACGTACCTGAAACGTGTCCTGATTACTGAGATCGAACACGAGAACGTAAGCGTTCGCACTTCGTAGTCCGTAATAACGGAAGTCCGTCCATTCGAGGTGCGAGCTGACCGGAAAATACGGGATCATCGGTAGATCTGTGATTTTTAGTTCGTACAATCGATCGGCGAGTACCACGCTCGGATAGAAAGTCTCTCTGCGCTCGGTCGGTTTGTATTCCTCGCAGAATTCGCTCCACACGAATTGCTGCAACCATAAACGAGTACTAACACTGGTGTCAGTTTACGATTTAGATCGTCGTTCTCGTTAACGGGAATAAATGGTGAGAACCCTGGAACTTCATGGGGTACTCGAAAGCTATCAACTGGTTTGAAGTACTGTACGCAATCGACGATTCGTTCGACTTATCAAGGAGTAGATTTAGATTTGCCCCGAGTGAGAGAGAGACAGAAATGGTATTTTATATGGGTTTAAATTAATTTCATTATTGACTGTAGCAGTAGCTATGTTGATTTTTAAATATCTAAAGATTAACTAATTCTAGAAATTTATAAATAAATATTGAAGAGATTTAAAAAGTTAATTATAATATTATACTTAAATATTCTTAGTGATTTCATGCGATTTAAACGATGTTTTAATTAAGGTAATTTTTTAAAAATAATTCCCATTTACATTTTTCATCTGTTGGAATGCAACAATAAGGTAAAGTACCCACGATCTACTGCTGTATAAAATATAATTAAAATAAGATACAGTGACTAATGTACAGTGACTCACACTGAAAGTATCATATTTTGGATATTTACTACAACAAATTTTTATTACTATGGGTATATTATCTACGTTATACAAAACTTTTCGAACTTTATTAGAACTATAATGAAGAATATAGCTAAAAATCACACTAATACAACGCAGTATATACGTATTATGCTATAGCGCTATTCTGCTTGTTTAAATTAAGCTTTTGCATTGATACAAGAAGGGCAATATCACTAAAAATTTATCTCAACTATTTTTATATATTCATTCATTTTTGTAAGAATTTTTACAATGTAATCTATAAATACATATAGAATATACAGTAAACTAGATGATTTTTGCACCTGTATTTTAATTTCATTGCAAGAAGGTGAAAATTTATGGGAAGATATGTATTGTAAGGTAATCGCTCGGAATTATAGGCGGCTATAAAATTAAATGAGCAATTTAAGATAAAGGAAGCATGATTTGATTTAAGGGAGTATTGCTTCATGGTAATTGCAAAACGATTTATCGAATGGACTATGCTATTGTGTTGGGATATATTGGATAGTAGAAAAATGTATAAGGTAAAGTATGAAATCTATGGGAGTCCGATAGGATAAAGTGTCCAAGTCTTGGAATTTCTATATGTACTTTCGAAATACAATATTGTCGCGTGTGTGTAGTGTGTAGTGTATATGCCTTGTTATATAGTATAGCTTGCCTGTTGCATCGCTATACTTGTCGATATAACACGAGAATGGTACATAAAGAAGGATTCTATATATTTACACATGCCACTTGTCAACTTGTCCCACTTGTTGAATTTTTAATAACGTCATGCTAGTATCGATAAATTTTTCAAATGCAAATACAATTATCTAAAATAATCACAGAATCAAATATATGATATTTTGTAGCATAGTATACGATATTTTTCGAATAGCGAATATATTATAAAATAAATTAGAAAACGTATTAAGCATTTATAGCTTTATTTTGCTTATGCGATTGAATTCATACAGTTAAAAAGTATAGTTAAAAAGATATTCATTCGTTTATAATCCAAGATGATAAAGAAAGAAAAAGGAAACGTTTTTATTATCTATGAAGTTTTAACAACTTTGCGTCACTCGAACCACACACGAGATTCGAATAGTAATCGCATATCAAAAAAAGAACTATAAAAATTAAGAGAAACAACTTTATCGTATTTTTATTGCTTCTGTATTTAAATAAATAATATTCTTAAAATCGAGAAACGAAAAGAATCTTATTTAGAGGAGGAAAGTTTATATATGGAACTGCAATTTAATAAAAAATCTAGTATTTGACACATTTCCCGATGCTATATTCCGTCTCCCCTTTTCAACGACTTTCAATTTCCTCAAGAGGCGACAGGTAACCGGAAAATGGCCTCGGAAATGAGCGGAAGTCATTCGCATCTTGTAAAGCGATGTTCGTCACAGTTGAACCGAAAAGCTGAACCTCTTGCTAGCTTTATCGACTGCACAAATGTCGATATTATGCACATGTGGTGAACTTGTATTTTTCCTTCTCGATTTTTCAATATTCACTGGAAAATATTATAGCTTCTTACTCGTACTTTTTCAATAATACTCAAATTGCATAAAAGTAAATCGATACCAGTTTCTGGAAAACTTAACGATCTATTTATTACTGAGCTCATTTATCTAATTCCAAATTAATTTAAAAAATTAAATATAGATCTCTGAATGAAAATATTATGAATTTTTAGCTAATAATTTAATTGAGTAACTTAATTTATTATTTTTTCATATTCTTTGTAATTAGTGATCCTATCGTGTTTATTTAAATCCTATTATTTCCATACAAATTTCGCTACAAAATCAATTTTATTATTTTCTTAAATAAACTCATACATTTTTTACTTTCTCTATCAATTTTCATGGTATAATTTCTTATGTTACATAAAATTCTATCAACTATTACATTCGTCTGGAGGATTCATAAAAAATGTAGTCACGCGTGACTTCTTTCAGTCCCCAGTGAGCTTTTACGAACATCGATCGTGGTCTTTAACAGGTTAAAGCGTTAACAGGTCTCGCTTTTCTACTTTCTTATTTTCAGGACCTTCCCTCGAGTAGTATGTGTAAATTTTATTCTTCGCAGTTTCGACACCATAAATTTTTCTATATATCCATAAAACAAAAGGAAATATTAAATTTCATCGTAATTCTATCGAAAGATGAATAATAACAGAAATTATACTACTCTGCCTTTTTTTGATATTTTCAATTTATTTAACTTGTTATTACTACTTAATCCGTTTAATAAAAGATTACCAAACAAAAGTTAGAAAATCGCTAGCGAAGTTTTAGATAATAATAATAGTAAATTTTTGGTATTTTTTGTATCAATGGATTTTGGTATTAAATCTTCACACGCTAAAATGAAATGTATCTTGACGAAGTAATGCTCTATTGAAAAATAAGGATCCACTGCATAAAACAAATCGAATAATTTCAATGCAAGAAAATACGGAGGGAAAGGAGAAGAAAGAACCGGATAAAATAATTAAAGAAAAGAGTTCGTGCTGTCTTAGTATCGCTCGTTATAACTTTCATTCCAGTCGACGATACTAGCGTTTTATTAACGAGCAGGGTGTGTTTGTTAAATCGGGTTGCCATGATAAATATCTCGCGGAAGTGCAACATTCGTCGGCGCAGTTGCGTTTAATTACGCGATAGCCGTGTTACGTGCCCGCGGCATTAATTTACGCTTCGTACTTAGTTCTTCATCACGTTCAAGATCCTTCAATTGTTTCGTACGATACACGAAATTGCCGGAAGAGCCAGAGACTGCGGAAACCAAGGTGCATCACGATAACAAGGTTTATTTTGACAATTTCTTGTTACAACAGGGGAAAGTATAAACGAGCAAATATGTGTCGTGTATTCATAAATTAGTGTCTAATTAGCAAGGGTGCAATTGTTTGGAGAATGTATGTGCATAGAATGTATTAAGAAATTATCCCCTTCAACTAGTTGCGATAGAATTTACGACAAAGATTATGCTGAACATTTCTTTGCTTTCAGTATGTTTATAGATGTGGGAGTTACTTGTTAAAGTTACTTTTCCTTGTCAATAAAAAGCTTTTGCTTGATGGAACAGAATTCTAAAATTTGATGTGCAGAAAATATCGTGTTTAAAAATTCATTGATTTATTGATTTGTTAAAATATTGTGAATAATAATTTGATACGATTCGAAGTTTTTTTTTAAATGTAATTTTATATTTTAATTGCAGTTATTTAAATTTGACCTGTATCGCATTGCTGTTAATCGAGTATTTTTGAAACGAACAGTAAATGCAAACGAAAAACTTGATGTACATATTTTACTATTTTTGTTAAACTGTATCTTTTTTCTTTTTCAGATAATAAAAGTCTTCATCGCATAGCAAAAGCTTTAATCAGGTGGAAGATATAGTTATGTTTGGTTGTGTTATTTGTAGCTAGTTTAGTTCGTGTTTCTAAGATAAATATTAATAACATAGTAGCTTTCATCGTGGAATTAACGTTTTATTGTGTCGAAATCCCAGCATTCTCATCATTACGCTTCATGATATTACAATAAATAAATAACGTATTCAAAAGAATAAAAAGCTGATAGCACTTGCTTCAATAATAGTTAACAATTTCTAGTTTTATTCATATATTTCAAATGTATAATTCGAACGTCAAGTCAGACATAGTATTAAAATTCCAATTGCTATGAAATTTGGTGAAAATTTCTATATTTTAAGTATTGTGGTATTACTTATACTTACTTTAACAAACTAAAATCGCTATTGGATTAAGCAACTTTTATTCGAAAATCAGTGTATCTCTGTCATTCTACAGCGCGAAAGACTTCACCGTTGATTACAACAATATCGGAGAATTTGAAAAATTAATATTTAATGTAAAAAATTATCATTGAAAAATTACAAATAATTAATACTAACTATCTCTGAAAGAATCTCCATTAACACGTGTAGTGATGATAGATATCGATTCGATTCAACGAAATCAGTGCTCACCCTAATTATGCTGGACTTTCCCACCCCAGGTGCACCGAGAAACACAACTTTGACACGATCCAGAGTGTCTGCAGGGCTTTCTTCCTCTTTCGATCCACTTTCGGCGTTTTCACAAGTTATCGTATCGCCTCCTCTCCTTTCCAAGTAGTCCAGATCGAGCTCTATGAACCATTTACACAATTTATGTCTTAAACATCTAAGGCACGAAATTTTAGTCATCTATAACAGGTATTCTGCAGAGTTAACAATAATAAGTATTAACATTATCATTACTCTTCAATGTCTATCCTCAATATCTTCGTTCCGTGTTTATACTTCGACTGAAATACTTTTCGTTCGTTAGAAATATATTCCTTCACGCTTGTTATTTCCTTTCTCGTTATCGCAATAAATGTATTTGTCAAATCCAGGTCTTCCACTTTACAGATCACGGATTTGTAAAGTTGTAAAAACTTTGCGACAAAGAGTATGATAATTCGATAAAGGTGAATACAAATAGCCCGATATTTTTTCGCTGATATCGACGACGCCTCTGGATTATTTTTCAACCACCTTGGAACTTTTTCGAGAATATTTATTATTCATGAACGAGTCGAATATTTTTACGTGTGACGTACTAGGTTTCCCTCGGCCTTTTTGCGTCGTATATGAAGCCACGTTCAATCCGGTGATAGGAATATTAGAGTTGTCTGGTGATTTATTTATTACCGACGACTCGAAAAATCAGAAATTTCATTAAATAACGTGGCTTTATATCGACGTGTATATGTATGTATATATAATATATATGTCGGAGATGAAAGAACATCGGGGCCTTTCTTTTGGAATATTTGGGAAGATCCCCAATACTTTAGTCTAGACTTTTTATCATAGCTGTATTTAAATAATAAAACTTAGAAGTAGTTGTTCGTGATTTAATCCGATTATGTTTGCCCGAGATTTGTGACAGTAGGCTTGGGCTCGAAGTGACACATCTGGTCGCTAAACACAGCCACGATCACGGGATGGACGTGTCTACCTAACAGAGGTATGGAATAGTTGTATAGCTCTCCTTAAAAATATAGTTGTAGCGGCACACGTGTTTGTCACGTAAAATAAAAAAAGGAAATCTCGGATGAAAAGAAAAATAAAATATAAAAAGATAAAAAGAGAATTTATTTTTGAACACTTGGTTTACACTAATTACGATTTGGTTCTGAACTCCAGCCGTGACTTTCCAAGACTGAAGCTCTTACAATTTGACTTTCGATTGGATCTGTTTCTTTTTTCTTTGTCACCCCTCAATATCCCCGCGCGTTTGTTAGGCGTCCGCGACCGTTGCCACGCACGCCTTCTTCTAGAACATTCGGCGGAAGGACCGTTCAGATATCGATGGCTCATTAGGTACTTCGGCGACATACATTGTCGCCGAGTGCCGCCACATCTTTATCTCCATCATCAGTCCATCGGATTTGATGTGTGCCGGTCGTGACATGTTCGACGACAAATCAAGCCACGTGTGGTTTTGCCTCGGAGTATCAATATCGTAGGACACACACATATTGTATTAATAATCAAACTTCGGGCAGAAACAATGTCGCCGCTTCGTGGAACCGTCTAACAAAGGCGATTGGAATTTTATCGGTACCCCTGGACCAATATAATATAAACGAACGCGATCGTAAGGAGAGGAGAGTTTTCATCAGTGAGTTACACACACCGTCTTTACGATCAGTGAATACTCTACGTTTTAACAAAGAGTTAATTGAGTTCTACTTGTACTGTGGACAAGTAAGTTGAGTTCGACTTAGACTTTGGAAGAAAGCGCATTTGCTATCCCGTTGACCGTGGATTTGTTATTGAACCTAAGATCATTATCATTAGCATCTCGAGTATCTAAATACCACGGTTACTTGTCAAATTCTGTAATAATCATATTTGTACTAGTAAATATCTTCTCTATTGCATAACAACAATGTCTAATCCAAATGAAGATTCGTCACACGCCCCTAACCCTAATGAGAACTCGACATATATATATATATATATATATATATATATATATATATATATATGTACAATATTTTTCTTTAACATTGAAATTATTATAACTGAAGTTTCGTTCACACGTGAGGAAAAGATCGTGTAATCGTTACATTAAATTAATGCTTTATGAAATGATTGATTTTTCAGGTGAATTATTTTCAACGATATCTATTAAAATATTGTTGGTAACATTTCCCGACTTTTCTCGGGATTCGTTTTCCAATGAAAAATTACCAATTTTGAATTTCATAAATCAACGTTGAACTTTCGTAATATTTGTATAAACTTTGGCAAACGTGAAATTTATGTTTTCAGTCACTTGTCCAATTGATATTTTGATTATTTGACGAACAATGATATACCAATATTCTTTTAATAATCTCTTTACGCAGAAATTTATTAAATTTTGTTAACGCCAGAGAGAGATAATTATTCGTTATTTTTGTAAGAAGAACAATGCTGAAATATGTATGACATGGAGCGTTAATTCTTACTATTCATAAAAGTATAACAATATTCATTGTATCTTTCGTAATTATGTTTGAATTAAAGAAATATTTAATCTTAAAAGCTATATTGTTAAATCTTGAAAGCTATGTCTTTTCAAAAGAATTATCGTTGCATTCGAATTTCTATTATTCATTTATTATGATGTTCGAACGTGATGTTGCCTGGACAACCTATTATACAAACGCTTTCTGTCGTGCAACGTTCCATTGTGCCCTTTTGAATTAAGATCATTATACAGAGCTTTGATTATAGCAGTACTATAATATTAATGGCGTAGTGCGGCTCGTATGCATGGAATTTGGTCCAAATCTAACAACGCAACGTAATCGTCCATGGAGCTTCGTAATATGTAGTTAGAAATTAACAGGAAAGCGTCAATAAATTGTGGAACCTAGCTCTAAGGCAATTAAACCGCTTCAAGCGGTTTTCATTTTCAATTTTATCCATTTAAAATGTTATTTGCTACCTTTGTTTACGAGAAACAAATTCGTTGTTACCTTCTGTGTGTTAATTAGAGATTGATATTTACCAGATAAACGTGAGGTATAAAATAATTGCAAACACTAACAGTTAATGTTAAAAATAGGGAGTTATGATAAAGAATAAAGATGGGAATAGGGGAAGATAATATGAATAGATTGATAATTTTAGACGTTAAAAACGATATTAAATATATATATTATATGTTAATATATATATCGTAATCATTTGACAGTTTATGACAATGATGAAAATAACAATTTATTTTAATTTTCTTAAATAACACGACACTTTTTAGTGGTTAGCGCTGTGTAAAAAAATAAAGATAGACACATAAAGACAGAGCATTTAACTTCAGTAATAAAGCTAGAAAGTTTTGGAATTTATTAAAAAACGGGAAGGGGCAAGAACTTGCATAATTTAGCCAGCAAAAGATACGAAGATCGCTTTTACTTCTTATTTCTATCATTAAATTCGTATCTCATTTTCCAAGTCTTTTTTGTTAACAGTTATAAAAATTTGAAACAAAATATCATTTAATCTGAAAATTCTCACCTATGAATAATAGTCACCTTTGATGCAACGTGTAAGTAAAGTTTTTTTCGTGATATTTTAAATCAAATTTGACATTTAACAAATTAAATTTTTGCATATTAAAAGAATATAAATGAAAATGTTATTTTCAGTGACCATCAGAAATTGTTTTTTCGCAAAAATACAACAGAGAGATTTTGTGATTATTTTTAAACTTTTTGCATCCTCGGAACGAACACAAGCTACGTTAATATCGAAATAATTATATTTTTGTCGCTGTCGACCCATTATCCACTGTTCCATGATAATCTGCATAAGTGATGCGATGAAATTCCATTATCGTTACGGAAGTTTCTTCGTAGCAATAAGTTTCGGTTTTAAAGGAAACAAGGGAGTCGGGAATATCTTCATCGTGTAACTTTTTCAAGTAATTGGCGGTCATCCCAAACACATTTCTGCAAGGTACATCGATCGTCATGTGATCATACATAATATAAATTTTTAAGTAAGCGCGTTTTTGTATTTTATATGTGTATATAATTTTCGTGACAACTATATTATACGAATAATTCGGGAGTAATTCGATATTTATTGAAATTTTTATAAATACCACAATCACGAATGTTTTATTTTTATTTGGGTTATTCCTAATTACAAAGCGCAAAATATCTTTTGTAAAATTGTAACACGAGATATAAATAATGAATGTTTACAAAAGATACAGGTGCATTCGTGTACATATTCTTCATGTCAATTAATACGATTTTATTTAATATACGAATTTTCTATGAAGGTACAAAATTTTATATTATTATTATATCGTGATTAAGATTAATTTCTCTCGTGTCTTTAAATATTTATTTCGCAAATATTAGATGTAACAAATAAAAGGAAAATAGATTTTATTAATTGTTATCTTCTCTCGAATTTAATTTTGCCATGCTATGTGATTTACAGGTGTGTCTAAATATAGACACCAATTTAAAGCCTCCGAAATTCGAGATAGATTGCCTCGAGAACTGATATACAGCACCCTTATACATCATAGCGAGTTGTTACACTACATGTATCATAAATCGTATAAATTTCAAAATAGAATAAAAATTACGTTTTCGCTCATTTCTTTTTTTCACGATATTTCAAAACTGGTAAAATAAAAAATAATCGATTCTAACTTTTTTCTATAAATTTTATATGGTGTATATACATCGAAATTCGAAAAATGAATTTCTAAAAATTTTACGCGAAATCTTCATTACTTTTTCAAGTTTGCATCGTTTAAATATCCTCAAAACAAGGATTGTTTTCTCTTATTGATCGTTTTTATTATATCTTCCTTTTCATAGAAAATATATCTATAACTCGAGTCGTAATATTTTTTAAATTATATGAAACGATGCAAATCAAATTTGCCACTGTTAAAATCATATCAATGACAATTATTACAGTGGCCACACAAAGTCCCTTTTATTAGATGTCCAATAATATCGTTGTTTCCATGTGTAACAGTGATAATTATATCTCACGGTATTGTTTTCACGGTTTGATGATAAATTCAGAAGGTTCTTTCGTCTGGGTCGCCGGGTAACCGACGTTCATGGAATTCGTGTTATTCTTCTGAAGAATATTCGATGAACCGAGCTCAAACAACCACGAGGACAACCAGAGATAACCAACCGAATGACAACCAGAGACAACCAACCGAATGACAACCGTGGCGTTTCGACATGGAAATTCGTTTCTTCTTTTGACTTTAAGCGATTAGTTGGCGATGCAATTTTGTTTCAATTATTTTTATCGAAGCTTAAACGACGTGTAGCAGGATACAAAAAAATTCTTTTTTCCTAACTTGGTCGATTTATTTAGATAATCATACGAAGCTCGTTCCTTTGCCACAAAGAAGTTCGATCGATCGAGGTTTTTCTTGCTCCCTTTTTATTATAGACGCGGAATATTTTTTACTATTAATGGTGGAATTTTATTTCAACTGCTGCATCTCTTTCAGCGATGTAACCGCACTACTGCATTTGGCAGGATTTTAATGAAAAAACTGACAGATTGTGGGAGCCAAAGAAGATTCATGTTTGCTATTCGAAATGCGATTCTTTGTGAATTTGCATTTGAACAAATGCAAAGGATATAAAACGCTTATTGTACTATGAGTATTTTCTTTTCTCTCTCTTGCAGTAGGTTCTTAATATTATAACGAATGCACGTAAATGATCTTAAATACCGATTTATCGAAGATATTTTCTTCAGATGTTTATTTGTCCATTTTGTAATCAATAAATTGCCATTCGTTTGTTCGATAATCTGATCGATCTTTTCCTTTCGTAAATACCGATTTGTTTGTATTCATCGCTTCTTCGCTTCTTCCTTTCTCGATTCTTCGCAAACGATAATCATCTTTCTATCATATCATATTTCTCTCTTCATAATCATATTTCTCTCTTCATAATCATATTTCTCAAAAACATTTCGCTTTTGTGGCATAAATGTTGCATAGTAAATTATCAAACGAACTTTCAATTTGACGTTGGTACCGATCACATCTGTTTCAAGGACTTTATAATTATAAGACAGTTAAATAGAAATTGATTTTTACAGTTGTCAGCGGGATAAAAGCTTTTAATTCGTTAAAATTTTTCAGCAACACGGCATTTTAATATCGCGGGAACACATTTGTTGCCTACGAACTCGCTATATATTAATCCATTTGTTTGATTAAAATCGAGGTTTTGACCTTTTTATCACCCAAATCTTTTCAATCCAACAAGCGAAATTACTTCGGCCGTGATACTCGAATAAAAACGGTATTTATTAGAGAAACAGGCGAATTGAATTTCGTAACATAATTTTCTACGCTGAAACACAAAATTATCCAAATCGCGAACTTATTTACACCCTTCTTCGGCACACACGTTTTCGAGATATGAAATTTTCCACGAAAATTGAATTCTAAGCAAATCTCACATTCAAATGCAGATTATCAGCACTGTTCACATAGAGATATTCGAATTTTACAGTCGAATGTTTATTTCTTTTATCGTTTATTGACTTTCAATGAAAAATTAGACACAAAAGTATTTAATCGAAGACATAATTCCCCGTTGTTGAAGAAATTGTAATTGTTTGCTTGAAAGAAGGTCAAGAAATATTCATATTCCAAATAAGTAAATTTCATCCTTAAGCAAAATTTACATTCCAACATAATTGGAAATGTGTGCTTTTTACCAATATTTAACATAAAATAAACACAATCAAAAATGAACATTCGAACGAAAATCAAGAATCTCGTTAATATCGGAAATCTTGTTGTTTGATAGCAGTTCCTATTTATATTACTATTACGTCGTTCGTTAGTAATTACTTATATTATATTTATTTGTATTACTATATTAAAAAAAAATATGCAATAAATATTGATGAGAATTCGATATAAGAATAGTCGTATCAAAATATAAAATACAAAGGAAGTAAATTTAAATAAAAAAAAAAAATAAAGAAAAATGAAATAGAATGAACATTATTGAATAATTCTTAAATTCCATACGAAAACAACGCTTTGACAAACTAACATGAATTAAAGAGTACATTAAGTTCGTATTTTAATCAGCGCTTAAAAAAACATTATCGCTAAGTTAAATGGTAAGAGATAACAAAAATTCTCACTAAAAAATACAATATGTGAACGGAAGGCGAATACTACACTTAAAAAGAAAATCGTGATAATTATCACGAAACAACCATAATTATCAACATTTTCCTAATCCAACAAACCGTAATTCGATGTAACACGAAACAAAACTGTTGTTCACCAAGCAATTCAAGATTCAAATGAATACTGTACCACGTACTGTACGAAAGCAAAAAATTTGAGGCGAGGAAGTAGCATAAAACCAGACGCGGTACTAGCAGCCAAGGATCACATGGAAAATACGATCAAATTGCATACAGATGCTGAGCTGTACTATAAAATTTCATTTTAATGCGGAACGGTAGCAATTTTAACAGCCAAAGATCGCGAAGTCGAAAACGAAGACTCGAATGGAAATCACAATGCGCCTTAATTATCGCGATTCGCTAAAATCTACCCGTAAGTGATAAGTAAATAACACGATGCAAGTAACACAGTGGGAAAGTGTTCACTCGAAAAGTGTTCATTCGGAAAACCAAGATCAACAAAAATCGATTGCAACTAAAATCACAGTTCGCGCCACAGGTTTGTTTTTCTTTTTTATTTTCCAGATTGATTACCCAATAGCCGCTTGTTCCCATAGAGTGTCGGCTTGGAGTGCGTGTCGTTCTCTCTCCTCGCACGGTCCATCGAGGTGAACGCGCGATTTCCACGGGTCGAGGCATGAACGCGAACTGTCGCACCTGCGAGGAGGAAGCCGCGTGCTGGGCCGAGCTTCGCGGTCGAAGCTCGCAACCCGACTGGCATCGGTGCTTCTGAGTACGACCAACTCCAAGGAGCGATCATCGACGCTGATTGACGCGTGTGCTCACCGCTCTCTGGCACCTTTCAGCTCGCCGAGATACCACGCGCTTATTGCCGTTCCATTAAAGACTCAAAAAAAGGCAAATTCTTCTCTCTTCACCTCTTTTTTCTTTTTATATTATTCATTTATTCGGAATTTGTGATAAATCAGAATTTCTTCCGTAATATAGATTTTTAAAGAGGCAAATTCTTTCCCTCCATTTCTCCGAATGTGGATTAATTAAAACTGAGGGTTTTAGGGTCAGAAGAGCGAAGAGGAGTAAATCGATTAGTTTGCAAATTTTTTAATTCTTTACGTAGCTTAACGATAATCTTTTACGTTACAGAAAATGATATCATAATTTTGTATATAGTATTTTTAAAACAGGTTCGAGACACAGACTGCTTTTATCGAACTGTTGGCAATTTTTATAAATATATTCACGTTTTATTTCTCTCATATGCAAAGTGGATAATTTTTATTTTTGTTGAAAAATCGATTGGCTGTTTCTTTTAGGGTCAGTCCAGTGAGAACACTAAGTCCTTGTAGTTTCAGTAATGGACTAACGTGCAAATCAGCAATTGCGATTGTAATTTGTGCGCGTTACATCATAGGGTTCTTCCATTAATTGCCTAGTACGCGCATAAACGCTACATTAAAGTAATTAATTCCAGATGTAATTAAACAAACCTATTGAACGCGTGTACGTAATTGACTAACTTGTAATTTTCCCTTTGCGTTAATTATGTCGTTGTTCATATTGTTGCTTTAAAGGTTAGATAGCCATATGGATGATACCTAATATACCCAATCTCGTATCAATTTCAATCATCGCAGAAGAAGATATAAAAAAGGTATTGTTACATTACTAAATGTATTAAAAAGATTTTTCGAAAATATATTCGATCAAATTTCAAAAGGTTATTTCATTAATAAAAGTCACTTCCTTTTTAAGCTTTTAAATATTAAATCCTTCTCATGTGAGATGCAATAAGCACTTTAGACGTCGTAGTGAATTTAAAAGATAATAGCTGTATTACTGTATAGAGCAAGATTATTACGAGGATTAAGAAGAAGAATTCATGCTTTCTTATTTAAAAGCCAGACGTAATACGTGAGATTTAAAGAAGTATAAGCTACTTAGTATCCCCGAAGAAAATAAGATTTAAATACCGACAATGGACCAATGCTGCACCAACGATTATAATAATCCATGTCTTTCTATATTATTATGTTTATTTTTTGAAATTTACATAACTCCAATAATTACGATTTTATAGAGCTCGATACACACAACCTTTTTTAAGGGATTTGAAAGAAACGTATTAGAATCTGTAGGATTCGATAAGTATGTAGAATCCGAGACTCTTATAACTTGATACCTTTATATTTGGATCAATAAGAGCCGAGACAAATACTACAGCAACTGAAAGAATCGATAACAAAGAATTCGGAATCGCGACACTTGGCAAGAAATATTTTTGGTCTCGCAGCTTCATCGCTGTGGCTATTTCTGTTGAAAAACAATCGTATAATAGAACTGTACGAGATATGTACCAAATGCAGTTATGCTAATAGCATTCTCCTCTGTGATCGTATATAATTTAAGTAAATATTATTTAAGTAAACATACGTGAAATAATTTTGCTTATTTCTTTTCATTTACAAGCGGCTGTGTTTAACATTTTATATTTTATATATAAATAATATGAGACAAGCACGATATCTTTAAATTAACCTTTTTTGTTATATATAATATTTCGCATGTCAAGGCAGACGTGAAAATTATCGTCATGATCATAGATGAATAATTGCACACGTTGAAGAAGCGAACTGGAATATTTTCGAACCTTTGGAACAGAGCACAGCGTATTAATAAGAACGCGATTAAAATTCGAAGAACCGCAAATACGTGAAGATGGTCATTTTCACTATGAGATTATGCAGTTTTCTTCGAATCACACAATCATCTGGAACTGTCAATGTCCTTTTAGAGCATATTTTAAACTGACCTAGGATCTAGAAGATTTCTCACCCTAACTCAGAAGTTGTATTATTGTTCGCAGTTGAAATGTAGGCCTGATTGGTTTATAACGTAGAAGAACCATCTTCTGTTGACAGGATCTTAAAAATAGAACACGTTTATTTTTATTGACCGCAATGTTCGTGTCTACAAATCTGTCATGTACATTTACGGATCGAAGGAGGAGAAAGCAGAGCACGTTTCTTGTTCCTGCGTCTAGCCATCTTTCCAGCCACGAACAGTACTCGCCTCAACACAGCCCCAAATTCTAAAGTTTCATCGTGCTGGTCTCGAGGCTATGGAAGCCGCCTCGGATTACTTTTCGATCCTGAAAATTCAACTATCTACTGTAACTCTTAAACCACGAGATTTACTTCTGAGTATTAGAAAGATGAGATGTTAGGATACTTCGACGTATTTTGATTTGGAAATTTGATTCCAGCTGTATGGATCCAAGAGAAGAACGATGTTAGACACAAAATAAATTGTCTTGTGAAACGTCTTGTGAAACGCACAGGATATATAAGATGTGATCCATCGAATGACAGATTTAAGGAAGCCTATTACAGCTATCGTAATTGTAATCGAGTCGTTCATAGGCCAAAGATTACTCCCTTTTTACTCCACTTCTTGAAATTTGTGATATTGTAACGTCAAAGCACTTGGCTGTTTATGCTATATAATTTCATCAATTTTCTATATTTTCTGTTTTGTGCAGTTAACCGGTTTGTTAACCGTTTGAGTCTCAAGCAGCGCGATCGCACTGTTTAGATTTTGTGTCGAAAAGTCCCAGTACATTTAAACGCTACGGACGACTGACGGTATTTTGTATTTCATTGTTATCTTCTCAATAATTTTTATTGAACAAAACTCGAAATATTTATAAACTAATAGTACGCATATATAATAATATAGATGTATTTCATAAAAATAACAAATATGACGAGCGCTATTGCGTCGCTTGTTTCTCTTCGCAATCGATTTAGGACATCGTGCTGTTCGGGATTTTTCGACCCTGTTTTTTCACAGACCCCTGGCACTCAAACGGTTAAATAAGCGTCTGAACTGTCTAAAGTCACCTAATTACCTAAGGTAACTATTTGAAGATTGTAACTATCCAAAATCATCTAAAGTTTGACCAGTTACTAATGACTTCCGTGTTTCAGGAATGCGAAACGAATCTGAGGCGAGCTCGATGACTTTAGAATTAGGATAATTTGATTTCAAGATTCTTGTCTTACGATCAGAATCGGGGCGGTTTCGAGCTACTCTCATGAATTCAGCGTCACGCGAGAAGATTCCAAATAGACCGAGGTAGGGCTCATGTTTGTTCATGTATCACAATATCAAGATATATCGCGACTGGTTTCGAGACATCGGTGTTATGAATGCTATTTGTTAACTGTTCTCTGGTGATTTGCAGAATTCTCTGCTGTTGTAGAATGCATTTCGTTCTTTGAAAGACAGTTTGTATGATCAAGTTTTATATTGCGCGTGTATTTCAAAAGTGCCACAACTCTGTCCAACGTTTCAGTCCTGTTAGAAGAACATCAAAATCGTCAAAGGAGTATTTCAAGGGTTAAGAATGAACGTAATTACAAGAATAATATTTGATGGTTCTTACCTAGACTCTATTCTTCTTGCCAACATTATATTTTATAAGATAAATAATTTTTTTGCAAGCCTACAAATATTTTCCCGTTTTCCCTGATATATTCGTTTGTACTGTACCAGTTCTGAAATACATATACGACACGCTACACATTTAAGTACTGTCTGTGTTCGATTTTGTGAGTATCTTTAGTTATTCTTAAGCGTTACTTGCTTATTTTTATACTTGCTATACTTTTCAAGCGTTGCTTGCGGATTTCTTCTATAAAGCTGCATTCACGATTTCGCAATAATGTTCCATAATTTTTTGAACTTGATATGATTTTAGGTCATTACAATCGGACCCTGCATGAAACTCTGATAGCTATAATAGAGCTACACGAATTTGTCATGATACGTTTCATGTATCCAGTGTGTTTCGTATCATGTTTCATGTATTTATCGCTATTCATTCTGTGTCTAATGAATCTAACACACAATTTATGTCACGCTTATTTATTTTTACTACAATATAGATTGCCCCCCCTCCTATATAATTAAATCAAATTAAGTTAATAGTTTTAGTCGAATGTTTCATATTTGATGTTATTGCTTTCGTAGTCTGGTGACTAAACATTTTGGTTGCAAATATGCATTAAGCTTTGAATCTGAAGTATTATGTGTCTGTTATTGGATTGTAATCCATTTTGATAATACAGATATTAAAATAGACAGCAAAGTTTTGATATTTTATATCAAAGAATACTGTAATTTTGGTATTAAATTTTCAAAGTCTTTACTACTTGTTTAATATGATATCAGTTTTATTAATATGCAATTCTAAGGTTGTTGAGCGTGATCGATAATTGTTGACTCAATTCCGTTGACGGAACACTCAACCTTGGAACTTAAACTAACAATTTACAGGGTCGAAAGTAACTAACAAAAGAAAAGGGACGTGAAGTGTTATTGAATTTGCTTTGTCTCTTGTATTCAGAATATCTAATTACCAACTACGAGAGATTTGATATTGTGTACAAAGAGCGAAGATTTATTTCGGAGAATAAAGAGATACATTCAAAATAGATAAAACGCTAAAACGTGCAGACTAAACTAAATAATATTACATTATTTCTTCCATTTGCCATTATTTTCAATCAATTAAATTAATTATTGTTTTAAAGAGATCTTTTGCTATTTACACATTCTTAAAAATTTCTACGCGCGTTCGAAAGAAAGTATTTAGCAATGTTTGAACGATTTAACACGTATCGAAGTCTAAATTAATCGTATTTGCAGCGTAACGTGACAATACTTACGACATTGTTTTTGCGGCGGGAGGCTTCGCCTCCTCCTGCCGCTCGCAGTTTTTGTCCCTATGATTATCGGTGTTTCCCAAGAAGTTTCTCACTAATTTCCCCGAGTAAAAATAGTTGAGCAAATCTCTGCTTCACGATATCACTTTAAAACGAGTATTCTCACTGATAAAAAATATATCGCCAATATCACACATATATATAGCCAATGGTGTCCTGTTTTATATCGATCCCATTTATCTCGTCTTAATATTGCCGTAGAGATCGAACGCGCTTCTTAATTCACGTTATTCCTCTGTTATATTTACCGTATTAATTATTTTCTAATACCGTACTCATCGATCTACAAAACAATCGAAAATACAATATATATCCGTAATTACTCTAATTGCACGGCGGCCGATCCATTGATTTATTGTCGGACACATTCGAGATTCGGTGTGCTATTTAAGAAACCGCGCTCGCGTTCGTGGCCCTCATTTTTATTGACCCCTCGCCGATATACTCGCCGAAATAATTTTTCATCGTTATGCACCGGTTATGTAATATCTCACGATGATCAGCCGCTCGATTCTCCCGAATTTTATCCATCGTCATTATCAATCATCGATTATTCCTTCGACTTAAGCGATCACTTTTTCATCCGATCTGTGAAATGATCCACCTGTTTCGCTCGCGAATCGCTCTCTCGTGCGGCACACTGTTAACCTATTTACTCCGACAACTTAATCGATGATTGTACGATCACTCGACCGCGCACCGTGTTTCCGTGATCGATTGAAAATTACACGTCCGCGCTCGCACAACCGTCGCCCTCGTTAAATTGATTTACAGACGCGAAACGACTAATTTTCGCAACGTAAATGATTCTACCGAAACGATTTACAACGCGGCAAACTTCCGTTTGCCGATTCTTCTTTCGAGGAAGAAGGAAGATGCTGCCGGACACTGTTGGACACGCGACGATAGTGTCGTTTGCAGTCGCGTGACCGCCTCGATTAAGAGATCGTCGGTAATAATGTGGACGAGTTGGCAGGTCGAATTGTGTCGATAGAGTGCGAGTCGAGCGAGTCCACTGGTCTGGGGGGCAGCATCTCGTGCGTTTTCATTCGTAGACGTGTCTCGCGCGGAACGACGATGTATTTTACTCGTTGTTCCAGGTTGTCGTCAAGCAATCAACGACCAACACGTACCGCTTCTCGTCGAGCGGATTATCGCGAGTCACGATCGCGCGGAATATTTGCACCGTTCTATCACGAAACGAAAGAACAAGCTGAAAAACGGAGTAGCACAGGCAGCATCACGAGAGCACGAGGATAAGCTGTTCGGTGGACGACGATGTCGACCCCTGGACGATCGAAACTACCGACAGAGTCACTCTGACAATGCGCATGCGAGCCGGGCTTCGCGCCAATTTCTTTCCGTCACATTACCTCTAGAGTCTTTGCTCGTTCGTCACTATTTTATAGTCGTTCTTGGATTTACGAATATTACCACTTAATAGTTTAGGCTCTTATCTATAATCTTATCTATAATTTTATATATATGACGATAGAGAACATTTTACGTCATAACGCAAGCTTTGTTAAACCTATTTTGTTCTTTGGATCATTGTCGCCTCAGTCGTATTTTTCTATCGTTAAAATTTTTCTTGAATTAATAGGGAAAATACGAAAAAAATCATTATCGATATCCCGATTTCTCGTTTTATTTGCAGGCTACATTTTTTTTTTTTTAAATCACGGAGAACCTATTTGCTTGGCGAAATAAAAAATACGATTGGGACGTAAAATTTTGAGCACCGGCGAGGAATTCAAGAGTTACGATCACTGTTATAATCGTCGACTATCGAGGGCGCTTTTCCATGAATATAAAGACGCGTTGTCTAAACTAGTAAAACTGTTGTAAAACTTACATTTCAGTTATTGAAGTGCACGAGGTCGCTACCTACATTTCTTTGCGTTTTTATGGTATTTGGTATTTATGGTATTTTCGTGACGTGTTCAATCTCAATAATACGAAAGAAAGTACTTTGCTCTTGCAGCAACTTCTTTTCGCAACTTTATTGTCGTCCGGTTTCTGGAAAGCTTCCCAAGGATGTTCTTAATCTTCTGTCATTTACGTTTTGTACTAGTTTTGTTGTCACGATGTATGAGAGATGCTGAGAAAACATAAACATTAGTCGTGAATAAACTTTGCATGAGAGTGACGTGGAACGTAATATATATATGCAAAATTGTATACAAAGTAATAACAATTACATGCAAACTTTGTATGCTTTTATATCTAATACAATGGTTGCAAGCAGTAAATGTGAACTATTATTGCGTATGGAACACAATTACTTCTTAGTTATGTTAAATTCTTAAATATTGTTGATTCTAAGACTCCAAATTTCACATTGGTAATATACAAATATACATGTATCAAATATATCAAATTTTTGTATAAAATGTAATAACAGATAACGTTCTTTATTAAGGCTTTAATCCCTTAAAATCGCTTTAAGTATAAGTAATCTTCTAAAAAATAGTTCTTGATGGTATTTGTCAGGAAATATGTAGCATGAAATATTTTTCAAAGAATTTTGCGTAATTCTTTAATTCTCGAATTATGTAAAATGACGTTACGAAAAGGAAGAACAGCGTTACCTCTTAGTTTGGAGGGTTTTAATATATTGAAGAATAATTTGATTTTAAGTTTTAATAATTCTCATGCAAACAGTTTTTAATTTTTTTTTAAATTCACTCAGTAGTTTCTCGCTTCCGACGAAATAGTATTCCAAAA
This sequence comes from Bombus flavifrons, assembly GCF_040668555.2. Taxonomy (NCBI): domain Eukaryota; kingdom Metazoa; phylum Arthropoda; class Insecta; order Hymenoptera; family Apidae; genus Bombus; species Bombus flavifrons. The sequence goes on from NC_138443.1 coordinate 1,366,142, forward strand.
CTGGGTTTCCATTATTCGCTCATATCTTACGGTTAATGGAAGGAAGGATGCTGTAAAAGAGGAAGACCTATTTATCATACGACGAGGCCCAGCCGATCGAAACTGCCTTCCGGTAAAGCCACTCTGTCAATGGGCATGCGCATTAAACAATCACGCAAGAATTTATGTTAAACAATAAAGTCGTATCGATTCACCTGTTTCTTCTATTTTTAATACCTCGCCTCTCGAGGCTGGATTTTCTTGCGTTCACCCTTTTAAATTATGCAACATTTACAAAATTGCTGATATAAAATCGCAAAATACATGTAAAAATACAGATTTTAAAGCAAAAGAGGAAGTTTCGTAAAATGTTCATATTTCAAGTGAAATAATATTTTTCATATTTATAGAGTTATATTTATGCAATTGTATATATAATATTGCGCGGAACGTTGCGATAAATCGCAATTATAAAATTGCAAAATTGATACACAAATACGAATATCTTCAATAGGTATTTTTAATATTTGCAGAATTATTATAAATTTATACATTGCGATGAATATTTAGTAATCGTTCTACATTTAATTTTTTCATACTTTTAGCTGTTATTAATGGGTAATTCGCGTTATTACCTTCCTATAGCCTTTTGTAGCAAAAAGAAAGAAACGTAGAGGAAAAGTGTCATTGGACTATGCGAAAGAAGAGGTCATTTATCACCGAGCAATAGGGTTTGTGTGTTTAGAACTACTCCTTAGTTATCTGGATCTGGACTTCACATCAATCGTTGCCAACAAAGTGGATGAAAAATGAATGTTTCCCTTCTAAGGACAGTTCAGTTATTATGGATGTGCTGAAAATATAGATGCTTTTTATTTTCAAGGGGGAAATATGCAATTAATAAAATAATACAATGTTTGTAGACTTTTTGAATAATCACGCAGCTTTATGAATTCATTTCTTCAAAGTTTTAAATACCTATAAATTATGTATTATTCTTTTCTTGCTGCTCACTTTTTATTTTCATACACATCATGATTTTTAATGTTACAGAATTTCCAGAATTTGTTGGTAACAATTGCATGATTCGGTGATTTAAGCCTTAATTTAAAATTAAGCCTTATTTTAAAATTAATATGAAAATGTACAAATATACAAAATTAAGGTAAAATAATTATTCTTTTACATAGTAGAAAAACAAATATTCTGTAATTCTCAATAATAATCACTTCTGGTTATTTTGGAAGAACGAACTTGTACTCGGAAGATTAACTCGTCTCAGGTGGTCGCAGTTTACCTCTCTTAACCATTGTCATGATATATTTTTAGTTTGATTGTATGATTTGAAATTTACCAAGGTCGATCCCGAATAGACGTGATTGCAAAGTCGATAGAAAATTTCATGCACGCTTCTAACGTGACTATCTACACTCGCCCAGGAATCCTATTTTCCCACAGCGTTACCTTTCCTTTCGTAAATCATATTCGCGGTAAGTTCATTACCTTCCCGGACAGAGACGAATTGCATTTGAGAAACGTGGCGAGAGAGTCAAATGGGAATAAATACGCTCCTTCTGATTTTCGAAAGGAGATTTGACGGCGATGTCTTGAAAATGAAAGATTCAAGCTTGAGACGAAGGTCTGCTGACGAAGAATTGAGATTTAAAGAAGAGAGATGAAAATAAAAAATACAATTTTGTAGAAAAATGTTTTATATGGAAGTATGAAAAGAAACAGTTTACAAACAGTCAAATGGATATAGATACGCTTCCTCTTATCTTCGGAAATAGATTGGACGGTGAAGTTTTGAAAATGAAATATTCAGACTTCGGATTTCAGAATGAAAAATTGATATTTTGCGAAGAGAATCGGAAATAAGAAATAGAGAAGATTTCATACGGCAGAACGATGAGAAAAAGATTCACATTCGAACAGAAACGTTGGAAATGTATGGAAAGTTTACGTAAGAAATAAATTTCAGGCAGAAATTTGGAAATAATAGATTTGCATTGCATGAAAATTTGAAAATAAATGGTTTACATATCGAAAGTTTTCGAAAGAAATTATAGGATTATTTTGAAGGGAAGAATCGAGCGTGTAGAACATTTTGTATAAGACAAATATATTGTAGCTTTAATTAGAGAGAAATCATTTATAATACTGACGATTCAATTCACAATATGATTACAGTATTAACGTTCATATTAAATGCATTCGATAACATTGCTTTGCTACTGCTTAATGTTACATGTGGAAATAATTATTACGTATCTACGGCTAGAACAGAATTTACGTCAAAATTGTATACAATAATATTTATTTATAATCTATCGTTATATTAAAATTATCGTAAAATTATTACACATTTCTCATAAATTATCTACGCTGTAGATCTAGAAAAAATTATGTTTCATTTAGTTGTTGTGAAATATGAAAAATTTGTGCTAGAAAGTTCGTGTATTTATAAATTAACGGCAGAGGAAGTGCCGTGCACCAGTGGATGACATCTTAAATTCTATAAAGAGCAAAGTAGCATTTATCCCTGACATTTATTATTATTATCAGTAAATTTATAATATACTTATTTCTTTTTTTTATACTATAAATATAACATCAAAAAGATCTTTTAGTGTTATAAAAAGATATATTTCTTTGTAATATTTGAAATATTCGAAATATTCAAAACACTATTTTTTTGATATATCGCTGAGTACATCTTTTTATATTCAATAAACAAATTGACAACTTTAAACAATTCACAAATTGTAATTATATATTTTCATAAGAACTTTTAACAGATTTCAACAAATGTGATAATTTGAAGATGCAATGTTTAAAACTAAATAACAGCTACTATATGTATATCTCAAAAGAATTGCTATATCAGAAATAATTTCAAAATAAGAGATAATAAGTTCATTGTATTACTCATAGTATTAATGTGCCTATTTACACGTCAATAAAATTGTTTTGTTATTTTCATAAATTTATTTCAGAAAATGAAGATGCAAATTTTAATTATCGTTTGACACGGATACTATATTTTTTATGTTTGTACAAAAATTCGTTTGTACCATACAGAATTATACTAGCAATAAGTAACTTTTGTTTCTTGCATCGTTATTGTTTGTCAGTAAAATATACTCTCGCAGTTACATTACAGAATATTGTACAAGATTATCAGCGTAATATTTCCCGTTCGATGTCTTTCTTAGGCATTGAGTTCAACTTAAGACTAATTTGATCATTGCTTATAGGTATTATGTTTTAGTTTTCATCTTAAAATTACGTACTAACATTGGTAAAAAATATGTTTTTTTAAATATTTTCTTTCTTGCATCTTCATTGATCAAGAATTAATCCTTTTGAAGTACCAAACAAGATTGTAAATATGTTCACCCACTTTAAAAGGAAAGATAAAGTTACTAAACAGAAATTACATAAATACATATATATATATGTATTATATTTACGTTATATAAAAATACCAAAAACTCGCGTTAATTTCTCAAAAATTTATATTCTTCATTCTTCTTAGCTGAGCGAATTATTCTTTCAGGCGTAAATTTTTTAACAATCTTTGTCTTTCTTTGTTAAAATTTGAATGATGTGTATTGTTAAGACACTGTACATATTGTAAGAATTTAAAAATTAGAAAATGCTTATTAAAATGTAGTGTAATTAAAATCATATTAGATGTTAGTTTAAGAAATAGAAGAATTAATGATGACGAATGGTATAAATAATTATTAGATTCTATGTATATATATATATTTCGCGTATTCTCGTTTTTCTTCAATTCTTTCTTTCATTTGAATTCCATCAAATAATATTTTCTAGTCTTCTAATTAGAACTTTGGAACTATGCGATCAAGTATTTCGTATTTCTCTCGTGGCCGAGTTCTTTTTCTATTACTTTTGATCAATATATATGTAATATTATTGGATGATAATTATTGTAGCTGCGTTTTATATTTATCTTATATACTATGGATATCTTTCGTATTTAAACAATTTTCGTTTTCCACGAGAACATAAATAAGTATGGCTGATATACGATTACGAGGCATCGGGTTTCCCTAACACCTGAAAATTGAGTAGAGACGAAGGATACTCTTCACTGAAGTTTATAATCCTACATTGTCGTTTAGTCACAGTTTCCAGCTGAATTCATCTATACGAAAATCCGATAGAAAATAGTACTCTAAAAGACGGAGAACAAGACTCTTGCCTGATAATTTTAATAATCCATTTTCTCCAACATTCCAGTTTCTACGTTCCATCATAAAATAGATGATCTCCTGCGTTCACTTCAGTTGCACCAACACCATGAAGTAGGTGACCATAGCTCCCAGTACCTGGAGAATTAGTTGTTTTTATTTAATGAAACCTTACAACCAAAATATTCAACCGAGTTTAAACTGAGCTCAAACCATTTCAGAAGTTAAAATTGTCAAAGTTAGTTCAAACTGAATTTTACTGCGAGGTTCTTACTCCGAATTAAAATGTATTGTTCAACGTGGACGAGTGACAAAATTGATGTCGGGAGAAATTTAAGTAAAGTTGATATTTATATTACCGAGGCAAAGAGATCCAAAGAGACGGTGAAGAACTTCGCCCCTGAAATCGACATCGCTTTTTGGCACTGCTGGCAGACGATTTGCACGAAAGTTTTGGCCTCTTCTGATCCATCGTACCAATGACAAGAGTAAGCGGCTTCCATCACTGATGAACTCTGTGTATAATACAAAAAATGTAGGTAGATGCGAAATATGGCTTTTCTCAATATCGATGACTAGATTGTTGATATTTATGTATATTCATACTTCACGACACTAAAGGAACGAAACTTATAGAGAGATTCGTTTCGTCTTGTAAATATCACAACAGTGGTATTTCACTGTGCACAATTTCTTTCTTCGTATATGGTAAACATCTTTTACATTTCTATGTATTGAAATTTCACGTAAATGCATAAACATCCGCAATCTATTGATAACTAATTAAAACTTGATTTACGATATTTTAGAGTCACGGTATCGAATGGAAATCACTTGGAAAATAAAATAAAGGGAAATATAATAAATATACGATATACGAATACGAACAATGTTTAATTTGCTCGCAATTAAAATTATTTCGAAATGTATAACCTACGCAGAAATATGATCGAACTCGTAACATACGTATCATGAGAATGATTTGATGTTTTTTATTAATTTTAATATATGTATGTGTCTCGAAAATTCTAGAATTGTAAATTCCAAATTCGTAACACGTGATACGAACGATTCCACGTAAATTTTTTATTATTCCTCGTAAAAGTACGTTGGAAACTCGAGAAATCGGGACTCGATTAAAATTTGCATCGTTTTGTGCTGGAATACATAGTCGATTAATATTTATACGGATAATTATATGTACCTCCTCGATGAGACGGTTTCCAAATATGCACAGCATGAAGACCTGCCCTAGGGAGTATAACAAGTAACCTATTACCGAAGCTGCGTATGTATCCACTGCATTTATCTGAAAGATAAATCAAAGTTTTATCTCTTTTATCATTGGAAATGGGGGTAGGTTAGCTGAATATCTTTTCCTCTTTTAATAAATAGACTCCTCTAATTTTACGCTATATTTTATTGTGTTTTATATTTACGCTATTTATACTGTTTTATGCGGAGAAAAGTTAAAAGTATTTCTGTTAAACTCTTTATATTACCTTTGTTGCTTGGTAGGCAAGTAAAGTTAATGTGATGGTGGTAATTAACATATGTAACAGCAGAGCAACACCATAAGCGTCTCCAATTGCGGTTACGAGTCTAGAAAATAATGACAATGTTAAAGTAATTTGAGTAATAAACAGATCTATCCATTTGCATCATAAATATAAAATTGTCATTTCCTTTTATAACGATACGGAATTTTCCATAATAATATACAATATAATTTTTTGTAATAACTTCTACCTTCCAAAAAGCAGGGAATTTATTTCTAAGTTTTTGAATATCCAATTACATAATATTATTAAAATTATTAACTACATAAATATACCGTAAACGTAATGTAGATGTTAAATTCCGCCAAATAATAAACTGTATTAATTGCCAAATTTGTTTAAACGAACTTTGCATTATTATCATTTTATATTACATTTCAGTGTTTGTTTGCATACATTGTAGGCTTGTAGTCCTCGTTAAATGCTAAAAGAGCTGAGACCCTTGAAATGTACCAAACCCAATCTGTTCGTAAGCCCGTGACTACCATACAACAAAGTTTTAATTCGACCTAGTTCACTGGATGAATGCATTTAACCAGTTGGTTAGAGTTTATGATTGGACAACTTGTCTCTCTCTCTCTCTCTCTCGCTCTTTTTCTCTCTCGTCTTCTTTATCACTCTTCCTTTTTTCTTTTCTCCTTGATTCCACATCTCCCCTTTGCTGTTTAAATAATGCATTTCACCAACGTATCGTCAAGTTAGCTGTATCCAAGTTGAATGATCAATACTTTCAAGTGCTTTAAAGGGGAAGAATAAGGTGTTTGACGGTTCTTCGATTCGTTATTTTCTTATTGGATTCATTCTTTCTCGTATTTGTTTCTTAGCTTGTCCATTTTCCGTCCACTTTATATTTATCCGTGCTCATTTACTTTCGTCAAAACTTCTATCAAACTTGAAATTGACGAAGAAATGATTCTTTCCTTTTTGCATTGTTTTACTTGATTTCCTTGGAAATTTCCAATTTAACGGAGAAATCCTTCATCCACCCTTAATTTCTTTCCACGAAGAATCCTTTAATCTTCTGCTTAAGTACCTTACCTGTCACTTTCTTACAATTATTTATACTTTATAGGAAAGTTCTTTGCAAAAAATGAAAAACAAGATCCTTTCTACTTTAGTGTAGTTATCTATCCGCTATGGTATTCGATGTCTCTATTTCTTTAATGTAATATTAATATGAATTATTATAAGACATATATATTATTATTATAAGACATACTTTCTGCCTTTTATAGGGGAAACAACTTTCAAATTTAATATAGATATTGTCTTTAATCAAACTTTTATAAAACACTGTCAACCAGCTTTCTATTGTTTGAATGGTTTCCTTCTTTTATTTTATTTGATTTAGAAATTGAAAGTATACTGCTTAATCTATTCTTGAATATTTTAGCATTAAACATTAACATTAAATTTAACATTAAAAATCTTATTCTGTACAAAACTTCTTAGATTTATTTTTAAAAGGTAACATATCTCTTTTATGTGGCATCTTTTCGCCTAAACCTACGAATTTTACATCAAATAATAAGTCATGTAAAAATAGACTTATTATATCTTTCTCGCGTGACCTTAATATTCCTTTCATTATAAATTTCACTAAAAATGTTTCCATGCTGCAGAAGCGAAAAAGTCTACTTCCGCTTCGCTTTAAAAAATCCCTGAAAAAGGCAACTGACAAGCAAAATCACTTTCGAGCATTAACGTATAAAAGGGACAGTAATTGATCAGGCTAATGCATCGAAATATCAGACGTAGGCAACAGGTTTTCGTGTATTTTTCTGTAACAAAGCAGAGCAAGGATTCGCGTGGCGGTCGAAGGGCAAACATCGAACACATTCTGCATTCTGTGCACCGTCGAGCAACGAAACGTGTACACACACGTGTCAGACACGTATACTGGTGCACACGTGAACGCGACCAACGTACAACCCCTGAATTGTCCAATAAATTGTCCAGTCCGCTTGCTACGTCCCCAGTTGCGGTCAATATCGCGCTCTCTTAGAATAAATACTTCACCACCGTGGGAATACACGCATCCCCTCTGTTTCTGTACCGTCGAACAACCTATATACATAGAACGTAGTTCCGTTCCTTCGTCTTCTTTGAAAATTTTCTTGGATGCGGCGCGACCGTCGTTTCACGTTTCTTCTTCGTTTTCAAAGTTCGCCGCATACTAAGAACCCGGAAACGCGTTTCCTTCTTGTACGCGATATTTTTTCTGGGTTTTGACTGGCAATTCGAAGCTTCTTGTAATTAATTAAGACTCTTATTCCTTGATTTCACAGATTCGTTATTTATACTAACACTATTATTTTTTTTAACACTATTATTTGAACTCCCAAAATTTGACTAATTTGTATAATTTTTTTAGGAATTTTAGAAATTTACGGCGGCGCTTTCTTTGAGACTTTATTTACTTTTTATGGAGAGACACCTATTTTTCTCCTTCCATATTTCTTCGTGTTCCCTTCAATTTGATCTTTTTGGCATATGCCTTGTTCTTTAGTTGTCAATAGTTCTATCTATTCAGATGGATCTCTTCAATCTTTTTGCTAACTCTTTACTTATTTTGTTTTCGACCATTTGGAAGTCGTTTGATTCAAAACATATAGAAATAATAACTGAAAATATATATGAAAATATGATCAAAATAGAAAGTTGTAGTAACAAAGAATATAATGAAGGAAAAGAGAAAAGCGTTTGTTGAAAGAAGACACTACCACTGAAAATAATAAATAAAATAATAAAGCGTATGTCCCATAAAGTGCTGCATGTCTGATGGGGTAAGATCATGCAAGTTAAAATGGATAATTCATCGTAAAAAATAATTTCCAGTTCATTTTTCATTATACGTTAAATATACAAGATATCATTTTTTCTTCGTAAAAGAGTCTCAAGCTTTAGAATTCAATACAAAAAGTAGGAAAATTTATATAAAAATTTATGTTCGTAATAAGTCACGACGTCAAAGAAATTACGAGTTTAAGCAATGTGATCAAATTTAGTTGGCCACTAAAACTTCTTGACACGTAAAATTAACCGAATGGAAGAAATTATCCGGCTGTTGAAGAGCAAATTGTTCTACAAAACATTCGAATTATACGTTCGATTAACTATATAAGTTCATTGTCGCACGAAACTAACGCAATGCGAACATTGCTTGAATTTCGATCCATTTTTGCCTCATACTTTTTTCCAAATTACAGTCGAATCGTATAAATTCCACTGAATTTCAAAAGCAATAGGAAACACTTTTATTAAAAAGTACCTTTGTTTGCCGATGAATAAACGCGTTCCATGTATAACGAATGTATTTGTTTCCAACTAAGATTGCTCCAGCCAATATAAAACCTCGAGTAAACAGAATATTGATTTTACATTCGCACATACAACTGGGGGAAAATTTCTTTGCCTTTTCTGAATTATTCACTGAGGGTAGAGTAGATGCGAAACATACGTTTGAAAATTCCGAACCTGGACGTATGCTAATTCAAATTCGAAATAGATAGAATTTTTCAACAATGCATTTCTTTTTTAATTTTTCTTTTTATATTTCTTTTTGTTAATTCTTTTATTTTAAAAAATAATAAAATTTCTTTTTTAATTTTATAACGCAAAACTCATGTACATACTATTTCAAAAATATCTCCCCTTTTATCTTCTGCCCGACCTCCCGATTTACTGAAAACGCTATTGTTTTAATATAATTTATTGTAGATTTGATTGAACATAATATATTTCAACCGTGTACATATTTCAGTTTTTCTTGTCCACGAATGGCTAATAATTATTTTTAATATTTAATTTAGAATTCTATTATAATAAAATTATAATAAATTCTATTATAAATTATATTTATTTAACAGCTTTGTCTCATTGCCTTTTTATTTCAGTACAAGCTCCCATCAAAATTTAACAAATAATGGTAATTTATTCCGAAACTTTCGGTCAATTAGGATTACGCTATGCAATTTAATTCTTCCCATTGTCGTTGAATAAGTAATGCAATTCCAAACATTATGCGAAGAGTCTTCGTTAATTTGAAATCACTTCCTTAATTAAAAAGCTGCCTCCATAAAGTCTACGTAAAGAATTTTTCATCGTTCGTCCTTTACGAACTTTAAACAAAGATTTCCACTGCATATTTCAATAATAAATGGATTTGAACGTTACAGGAAACTAAAACTCGTCCCATAGCAATATCTAGAACTATTTTATTCTTACTGAATCGCTTTTATTAAAAAATTCCAAGGAATTCCAAACGGGATAAACCTTCTAACTCCTTTTTTTAATGTTGATTAAACGTTGAGCTATTTTCATCGCTTTTCACGAGAAACGGTTTAATGGAAAAATTTAGCAAGCTGACACCGGTTGAAAAGTGTAGATGGTAACGAAATCGCGCGAATTTACTTATTCACCTGGCACGGGGATTATTATCCTAATGGAAGTCTCTCATTGTTAGGATCGCGAATGTGAAAGGTTCTCTCATTGTCGACGTAGATTACGTTTCCGTGTAGAAACGAAGTCGAGATGAGAATCGAAATGGGAAACTGGGTTATACCGGAGTAGTCAAGACGTTGACGAACTTTGAAATTGCGACGTGCTGCAATTTAACTTCACCGTGGAAATTTTATTTTCAACCGCGAGAATCTATTGTTTCGGAATTTGCTATTGTCAATGATTTTAGATTATTTCTCGATGACAAACTCCCTTTTCCCCGTATAACAGAATTTGATAATAATAAAAATACGATTCCTAATAAATGGGAAAATTATTTCCTATGGCTAAAGAAATTCATAATTCTTATACGTGTAAAGTTACACTTAATTGTTACTTTGGAAGTTCCCAGTTAAATCATCAAATTCTAAACTGTGTGGTCCAATTTTCACAAAATATCTGTCCTTCGGTAGAGTTTTTTCTGTTTAAGCGTTCAACGTAATCTTTGTTACACGAACGATCCTTGCGATCAGCGATTAATTATAGTGGATTCTGTGGCGTTTTCAGAGAAGATGTTTATTATTTCATGGATTGAAGACTTTAGTTTTAATTCTTTTCGCGTATATTTTCAGCAAAATACGAAAGGGCAACGATTATTATATAAACTATATGTAAATTCCATCAGTATTATGCATATATGTGATTTAAAAGAAGTCACATATATAACGAAATTTTATTACAAAACAAGTAAAATAAATACGATACCTATAAATAATATATATGAACATAAAGATGATAAAGATCAAATATACTCTGCAAAGCATTACACGCTGAAGAAAATATGATGTACTTACCTTACAATATGTTTGTGCCTCTCAACCCAGTATTTGATGGCACTGCGGACTAGCATTTCTTGTTTCTTTGTCAATCCATTTGGTCCCACACCCCCGTTGAAAGTCATTCCAGCAGTTGGTCGAAAGGTGGCCGTAAAATCTGTTCTGTTGCTGTATATTCCCCGAAGATCCATGTCTAACATGTTCTCGCCTGGTGCTGTTGGCGTGGTTGGTGGTAGTGGGTCATGATCTCTCGGATGTTCTGCACTGCCAGCCTGAATAGCAAACAAATAGACATTGGAAGCTGCGATTGGGACACGAGCCTCTCAAAAATCAAATTAATCAGCTCCAGTTTTTACGAATCTCTTAGTTTCATTGTACAAATAATTACATTACATAAATTTGACAACAAAAATTATATGGATAATAAAAAATTCTATTTAACGTAAGTAGAGATTATGTCATATTTGATAGATAAAATTTCAGCTTACTTTAAACAGTTCTCCGCTGTTTGGCACGACAGTGTCCAGCGTGGCACTGAATTCCATCAAAGGCTTCATAATGTTCTTCAGATGTTGAATTTGTTCGCAAGCAAAGAGGAGCCACGAGCAAAAGAGTACATCCAGAAGATTTGCGTCTGCCATGCAAAACACCAGCCAGTAAAATTGGAATATCAACGTCAAGATGTGAGCCATCCCGTGGCTGGCATTATACGGGTACCAAGAACGCAACATCAATCTTGGTATCTGGACGAAAGAATATGTTTGCAATTAACATTTTGAGATTAATCTTCTCTTCTTTCGAATTAAATTTTTCTGCTGCATATGGGGGTCGTTAATAGCCATGTTAATTTACAGGAAGATAGAGGTAAACGTAGGCCATCGTAGATTAAATGAAACATTTTAACATTGTCATTTTTATTTTTTATCATCTATTTGAATCACTAACACCCACACTATACGAATTACTAATTTTTAATGTTATTTATCGTTTATCATTTTTGCAAACGCCAAAGCAAACGATCGTTGAAAAAATTCGAGAACGTTACTATACCAATTTTCTTACTTTTTTAACAAAGAAATAAATAGCGCTATATTAAAGTAAACAAATAATTACGATACCTCGACGTAGGTGGTCTCATTCGTGATAGGATCGATAACTTTCTTCACGGAGTCACCGATGAACGTAATGCTGGTCCAAGAAATGGCCGACAGCATCGTGGTTGCTAGGACAGCCAGCAAGAGTATTCTCATCTTCCTCACGGCCACCTGATGGTAACGTGCGTTGCTCTCGGCGAACAGGGGATGGCTATTCGGATTGTTCCAAATGCCAAGGGTTCTGTAGAATAGTTTGCTCCTAACTGCGAAGTAAACGACCTTGATCACGCTGTGCGTGAAGAACAGCATCGTGATTGTGTTTGCCGTAAGATCGTCCACGTCCTCCTTCTCAAAGAATAAGTTTATACCACAGAACCCAAACTGCATCAGCATCAGGATCAGGTGCACCTTTTGGTAACATGGTTTTGATTAATTTCTTTTTATTTGAATTTTCTGCTTTTTCTTCTTTTTCTCTATTTAAAAAACTTTTCTATTATTCTAAGCTTCTTCTCGAATACAGATTTCTTTATAGCGATTTGACAATAGAACGATTAGAGGCGTATAAATTATTAATTAGACGTATATAAAATAGTTATCTGTAAATGATTTTGTTAAGTTAATGTGATTTTACGTACAATAGCGAAGATTCTGTGTATATTTTTCGTAGAATTGTCGGCATAATAATTGAACATGAAATGCCCAGTAGCTTTCATCAGTCTTATGTTGGGCATCAAGTCCGCGACTAGCCCCTGTTGCTTGAACTTCATCATCTGAAGCAAAAAGTTTGGAAGAACTTAGTGATATTCCATCGAAAGTATATTATATGGAAAGAATTATTTCTAGTATCAGTAGTATACTTTGTATAGCATACTTTGTTTTAATTTCACTTGCATTGGATCTCTAATTCTAATTCATTATTTCCATCTTACTTGACTATATTAAATCATGGTGCTGATTTTTAAAAATATTTAAACATAATATTTTAGAAACATTTTGTTTCAAAGGAAAACGACATATTCTAAAAGAATTATAAAAATTAAATTGAATTTATTTGTTATGTGGTAATCATCATATCTTTATTACTTAAAATTGTAGATAAGACACGTATAAAAATTAAGCTATGAGAGACTATGTAAATTCATATGAAGTAAATTGATTGGGAAGTTATGTTGTATAATATTCTAAACATTTGTCATTGTAGACATTAGGGTAAAGTCAATACAGGTACTCTAGGTCTTCATTACTTCCGTTCGTTGTTTAAAGGTTATCGAGTACTAAATTTGTAATAGATATTCATTCAAACTTTTTCATACACTCCTAAAAGTTTTATCCAATCATATGTATTAGGTCGTCCGCAAAGTTTCTTTCGTTTTATAAGGAAATAATGGACGCACAACATTTTTCTTTTTATATTATTTTATCGAATTACGTATGATGCATTTTGTTCTATCAAGATAAAGATCACAACCTTTGATAGATTAGTTTTCATGTTTGTATAAAGATGCATCGTTGTAAACGACGTGTCTGTAAAAGAAAGACTAATATATCGCGCAGATAATGACATTAACGAGACGTACTTCCTTGTTTATTTTTTCAATGTAAACGTAAAGCGATAAACATGATAATTCGCACTAATTACGTATTATATTTAATGTTCGTATAATGAGTATACGCAAGAGACTTGTAAGTACGTATAGTTTAATAGTTGATGAGTGTGGTGGTTTGTACCCTTGAGGCATTATTCATGGGCGCGTGTTTGCGCGTTTAATTTCACATCTGTCATCGTATCGATGATAACTTTCGTGGTCTGTTACGAAGTTATAGCCTATAATAGAAGCGCAAAGTTTGTGACTCTTCTTTGAATACTAAAAGGATAGAACAAGCAAATGATAAAAATTCTATATTGTTATATGTTTCCAAATTATATTCCAAAAAATATTCAGTCTGTCTAAAAAATTACACGTATTCAACTATAAAAACGCCAATAAATTACGTCCAACTTCCAAAACTTTCTACATTTGTTAACTACAATTCTAATAAGCACTTTAATATTTTACTCGATTGCAAATCTACACTACTTCCAATATTGGTTAAGTTTGTTTTATATAGAATACCTTTTTCTGTGCCTGTAGATATAAATTGTTTAAAGACACGTTGATCGAAGAGAATTTTTTATCTTTGCAATTTTATTCGACGTTTCTGCTTGTGTATTTTAAAGGAAGAATGTGTAATGAAAATTTTGAAGAAACTTGTAACGATTTCGAAGCAAAGAATCGTGTAAAAAGCCTATTACAAAGTTTGAATGATGTAATCATTTTGTAGAAATTTCAAACATCAGTATCAGTATCAATAATATAGATAAGTATCAAATATGCTAATATTCCTACGTACTTTTTTTAAATTAGATAAATAACATTAAACATAAGTTTGGATAATTTGCAAGGAGTTTTATTTGTTGGAAATTCGCTGCGAATATAGTGAAACGCCTATAAACAATATTTCATGGGATCCATCTTTCAACAAGTTGTAAAAAAGTTTACCTCACAACTACGGTAGCCATAAATGACTATGTTTCGTAATGCCAATAACTTTCCTAAAACCACGCGTAGATTCACCGTAAACTACATAAACCACAAATAATACAATTTCGAAAATACATGCAAACGACAGCAAGTTTCATCGATTCTTGCGATTCATAAACGATTTTAAATATTTTACTGTTATACATAAAACGGGCAGTTGCTTTAAGACATTAATTTCACGATATTGTTGCACGATTTCAAAGATTGTCAGTAATTTTGGAACTTTGAGCTTCATAATAAAATTACTTTACTAATTCCTTAGAAAATCTATTTCGACGTTCGAAATATTGTTACGTAATTTTTCATGAAGATAACTAAAATGCATCGATACTATCAAAATCTTTAAATCATCCTTGAACTCAATCCCATGCAATGGTTGTACTAAGAACATCGAATGCCAGATCAAGCATTAAAGTTACCCAATCTCGTCCCTTATTTTTTACACAAGCAAGTTTGTTCTTCGAAAAACTAAGAAATATCTAAAAAAATCTTCAACCAAATTTAATTCTTAGTCCATTTAATTCAATAATAGAACTAATGAATATTTTAGTAAATCTAAATCAAATCACATCTCCATTCAGTTCCATGATATCATCACGATAGCGAGAACATCAAATCACAGAACTAACATTAATCATACAACCACCCTCCATCGAGAATATTTAGAAACCTTCATATTATATCTGGACCCGATGACATCGATTTCACGATAGAGCTAACAAATGTTTCGAAAAATCTCGATCAAATCACTTCTCGATTCGATCCTTTTTTATATCATCACGATAGCAAGAACATTAAATCACAGAACTAGCATCGGTTCTACAATTTCCAGCCACCTTTTTCTATCAAAGATTCTCGGAAACCTTTACACCACATCTCGATTTATCGACGAAGACGAAAAATACTTTTTCGCCAAAATCATCGATTCACAAATCGATGTTTAACTTTCAGATGTTCTCTCACCTTGAGGCGGGTACGTTGTTACGCGATTCAAATCCACGATGAAAACGCGAACTCCTCGCGAGTTCGCCGAGAGAAACGCGGTGCGTGCAGCCGGGGGGCACACGTTTATCGACGAAAACTGACACACGAACAGCACGATGGATCGTCACTGCTCGGCAAGCCAGGGGTTCCTCTTCGTTTTTTCTTTTCTTCCCACCCCCTGGATATCCGCCACCTGTCGTACCGATGACACCCCTCCAGGTCGGCAGGGTACCAAACGTGGACCAATCGCCGACAGGGCACCGAAGCGCAGACGTCCGAGAACGTTTGTTGCCGGCTTGCTCGTTGCCATATTGTTTCTTGTACCGTCGACACGGAGCTTCCTAATCGCATCAATTATTCAGATTTCGACGACTGCAACCACCACCGTTCGGGAAACTACAGTAAGGACGGGAAGAAATATGCCGTGACCGATAAGAAAGTCTCGAACACTCATATTCTCGAAAGTTGAAACACGCCACAGTAATTCTTTGGATTATTGGGATTTGCAATGGAAACGTCCCTTCTTTGCTTCCAAGATTTTTATTGATCCGTTTATCGTTGGAATTTAGGGAAGTTATTTCTCTGAAGGTTGATTTAGTGGTAGAGATTGCTGATTTTTATGTAATTTCATATGTTATGCAGTTTTTACGAGGAGAAGCAATGTTTCTTCAGTTAAGGATTTTGACGAGTATCTCATTTTGGATATTTTATATGTTCTTGTAAATTATATGAAGAGAACTAAAGATTTATATAGTACGTAATTTGTTTTGTCTACTAAAAATTGTGAGTAGGAATTTCTTTTCCTAAAAGTTGATATATTAATAGGCTACCGATTTTTATGCGATTTCATATATCCGTGAAGAGAATTGGAGGAATGATTGTAATATATTGGATATTTCTTCTTCTTTTCTTCGCTTCGGATGTTTACTAAATTACTAGACAAATATGTATCAACGTCTTCACTATAAAGTTGAAAGAATTGAAATGTTACATCTTAAAGAAAGCATAGTTCGATGAAGAACACTGAAGCAATTTTTGCTATACTCTATGAATACCCTGTTTATTTTATCGATATAAAGGAAATGTCTTTCACAACGTGCGCAATGAAATTATTTATAAGATTCTATATGCCTTAGTATCGGTATTTTACTAGTATATTCTGCATTTAAATTATCTTCTTTTCCTATTATATTATATTAACTTTTAAATTTTCAGACAGATGTTCTTTCTGTTTCCAAAATTAACAACTCGTAATTTAATTTACGCGATATTTATCCAAATATTGCAGATAAATGGTAGATGTCAATCATAATTCATCATAATTCTTAGATCTATATTTAAGGAAAAGAAGTTTAAGAGAATTACTTTTGGGTCCAAAGTGGATGATTTAATGACCAGTCTAGGTGGTAGATTAATATCCTTTCGCTATTCTATATTTTTCCGTAATTCATAACAGAGATAAAAATGTTAGAAGGTATAAAAATGAAGTTTGTACAGAAACTATCGAATTGCATTGTAATATCGATTATATCATAAATTTTTTATTTTTCTAAATAACAAAGTTTTTACATCGAATTAGTTCTGCTAGTACCAGGAAAAACAGAAAATTTATACAGTAAGAGAGAAACAATATTTAATAAAATAATTAAATTATATTTTTATATTTTAATCAGATAAACTTATTATATTTGTTCTACGTTTGCGAAGAAATATTTTTATTTAATAAAGATTATCCGCGTTATTGCTTAACCGTTCTCAATGTAAAGACGTCATATTAAATAATGGAAGACTACAATTACGTACACATACATATGTTAGTACATTCATCAGTAATTTGCTTTACAACCTGCATTTTAAATAATATGCAACGTGGTACAATCATAGCTCAATCAATAAATTACATTTAGTTGATTTAAAATTCATTAGGTCGTGTTTCTACATACAAAGTAATTTATATTATATTTCAAATTTATATATATATATAATTAATAAATATATTTGTAATCTTTGTTAATAAACGTTTCTTTCTCATCATAGTACAATATAAAAACAAAGCAACTCCTGATATTCTTATGTCTCTATATTTATTTGTCACGTATGTTTCAAAACGCAATTTTCAATCATATTTTAGAATTTACAAGTCAATTGGTTAAACAATTTGATACAGTTTAGAAGACGAAGAAAATAATTCTCAATTGTTAAGACCGACACGTTGATTTTCATTTCATATTGATATTTGATACGATTTCTTTCCATCTTGGAAGAAACTTTCCACGATAAAGATTCTAATTTACTTCATTCATTATTTACACGAACGTTGTCTTCTTTCGTGTTTTTCATACGTCGTCTCTTCAACTGTAAAGCTGGAAGAAAATCTCAGAGTAGTTATCTAGGGTATGTTATAGATGTTCATACATGCTTATTATAGAGGTACTTTAAACAGCCTTGACACTATTTACGTCAAGTGATCACAGAAAACTCGTGATACCAAAGCTATGATTAATTAAAATACCTTCAGACGAAGTATTCTTCAAGAAGACACAGAAAAATGAAAACTTTTATTTGTCGCATCTCTTTCACACAAGTAGAACGACTTTAACTGAGTTTCTGGAAGATTATAATCTACATATCGTAATTTACAACACCTTTCAATATTTTATTTAAAAAATTGTGACTTGATCAAAGGATAAGATTTTTATGGTACCATGTTGTATTTTATATTATGGTAAAATATATATGGTATGGTAGAGAAATTATTTTAAAAGACTATGAATAATAATATGAATTGTTTCAAACAATTTGAAATATGTATATCTTTCCTGTGAATTATGTTCCATCGTCTAAAGAAGAAATTTCAGAGACATCAATGCCGGAAGCGGAGCGAAGATTAATTCTAAGTAAATTACATACATGCGCATGTACTTGGAAATATTATATCAAAAAGCTGCAAAGATGGTCTAATGTATTACGTTTTGATCACATTATTAAGTCTGAATTATTTAGATATCAGTTTATTCAAATCTATGAATGTTCATCAAAACAATATGTTTATTTTATATACATTTGTTGGTACATGTTATTTAACATATTTTCAATACGATATGTCTAAACATTTTTAATTTATTTGCAAGAATTTTCTTCTTAAACAGAAATATCAGTGGAGAAGGAGAATGTTGTAAGTAAATGGTATGACAATAAATATTTATCCATAACAATATCATTATAATAGTAATTATGATAATAAACAGCGTAAGAAAAACTATTAATCGTAGGGGAGCTGTTTCCAGTGTCCTGAAAAACAAACGTCTGGTCGAAAGTCAGTACTCTTTTATTTACTCGAACACCGTATTTTGTTCATTCTACAACCGTCGATCATAGACGTTTTCTAAGCGAACGAACATATCCATCGTTTGTGGATTTTTCAACTGAAAATACGGTTTATATCATATTTTGAAAGTCTGAAATACATCGAATTGAACATCATCTTACATTTTCTTATTCAAGTTGGAGCTATTTTCTGCTGAAATTTTGCAAGGTATGACAAGCTTTGTAGTTTCAACGTCTGGTATTACGAATCAGTTTTATTGCCGGATGTAATATGTACAACTTACTGTTTTTATCAAATATAAATCTTTCGTTTTAGGAAGCAAAATGTTACAAGAACATTTCTTGACGGTTTTGTTGGGCGCAGCGATGTCGATGACGCTGTCTTGTTCTGGATTTAACCCGGAACGCTCGGGTAACGTACAAAATATTTATCTTTTGTAAAATAATCATTGTCGATAGTAAACATCCGACAAACATGAATTTCTTTCTCCAATTTTACGGAGCAAAGTTACATTTCCAAATTATTTCATACAGCTACTTTGTACTGAAATCGTGTCTTTTTTAGCAAATATTCCAACTACCTGGAACGTGGTATCATCACTGGAAACCGAGCAGAAGGTTACGGTGGATCACGTCTCTAGTACGAAAACGGAAGTGACTGGTGCCGACAAAGGCTTGCAAATTTCGGACACAAAGTTGTCAACGAGGACCATCGACCAAACGAATCCTGCGGATACGACGCGCGAGAAAAGATTCGGTTTTGCCATGGAGAATATTGAAAGCGACACGCGTTTCCCGAAAACCAAGGACGCTAATTTTGTAAAAGAAGCAATGGCTATCGAAACGATCTCAAGTTCTCCTCCACGGAATGTCGTCGTGATTATCGCTGATCCGGGTCAAAATCAGGAAGATTTCTGGAAGAGTTTCAAGGCTTCGCGTCTGTTCTCCGTTGAAGGGATGCTTCAGGTATAATTTCGTGTCAGTTATGATGTGTTGATATAATTTTCATAATTAGATCGGCAAATAAATAAGCAAGAACACATCACGTGCTTAAATTTCGGGTATGTGTGAGATGAGAGGAATTCTATAGGATAAAATAAGGCTAAAATCAAGTATAGCAAAATTGTGTGAGCGAGTTTACAAACTTGTCTTTTATTAGCAATTGCGAACATCGTTTAATTCAGGAATCAAATGTTCAATTTAACGTCAATGAAATAGAAAAATCCAAAGACAACAATTGGCGAACAAAAGCGTGTTGTTCAAATTAATGATAGAGTTGATTGAAAAGTTGAAATTTATTTTAGAGTTGTAACAATATCCAAGCAGACAAGGCACGATTCTCTTTGGACGATGCACTAATTCCCAGCAATAGAGACAAGAAACATGATTGCGAACACTTCCTACGTTCAAACATTGCAACATTGTTGCTTTGGACTCGAGATGTTAAGGGAATGACTACAGGTTTAGCTCTTCAAAGTTTATGTAACGCTGTACTTTGTAAATTTATATTGTGTTACATTGTACACGTAAATTAATAATTGTATATAGATATAAGGAGGAAAAGCCAATAATTATCCTCAACGCGCTTATAAGCTTTATTTCAACAAAAATAGTCAGTTTGCAGTGACATTACCCTTTTACCATAGTCTCTTTGCTTCTCAACGTATTTATTTGAAATCGCACAAGTTCTTTTATGTCTTCAGCATAAATAACAATTCGTCTATATTTTTATATTTTATGTTATTCTCCAATATTCTTTTTCTAGTAACAACATTTTTTTGTAAACAGGAACGTTATCCAACGCGAACTTCACTATTCCATCGTTGTTCGGATTCGAAGAATCGGTAGGGTTCTCAAGAGACTTCGACGAAATTGATGAGATTAACATGAAACCGGAAGTTCATAAAGCGAAGCCGGAAATTCGTGGTGACTGGCACCTCATCGACTTAGGAAAACCGATCGATCGAGTCCCTTCTTGGGTGCCTCCACAAAACGCTCGAGAAGACGGTGAGTATTTTAATTGTATAAATATAAGACAGTATTTAATAAAATATTTAACAACGTTTAACGTGACACATGAATCTTTCAAATTGCTAATATTCCCTATTTTCAGGAAGTCTTTTTTCTTATTAAATATTTTTTATCATTTCAATTACAAATCTTCTAATACAAATCTTTTGAATATGTAAGTGCAATTTATAATAATTTTTTTCTTCTTTGATTAGTTGAAAATTTAATTGTCAAATTTAAATTTCAAAAATTTTTCTCATATGCACCAATCTGACAGTGTGAAAAAAATGTTGTAACTGAGCATCAGTTTTGCAATATATATATTTTCCAATCGCTATATACAATATAGATGAAGCTGCGTGGAACGTGTTCGATATGTTCTCCAAAATAAGGCTCGTTCTGTTTCGGTCGTTGCTGGAATCTCTCGGTAAAAACGTCGCTGCCTCAGAGGACCCTATTTCCTCTCGCAAATCGCATCTTCTTCGATCCAATTTCGTGGACATGGTCGAGGAGCTAAAGTCAGTTGAAAACGAGAAAGGTTTCATATTGGTTGCTTCGGTGTCTGCCAGCGAGCTCGATTCAGCATTGGAGTTTCTACAGCGCGAAGTAAATAATTTTGCAGGAATCTGTAATGCTTTTGATTCATGCAATTTAATTTCCCAGTATATAGTATGTCTTATCTGTTGCTATTATCAAATACAGATGATCTAGGATAGATCAGAAAAATAATTGTACGCTCAGTTTTATCGAGACAACATATGTACGAAAAAATAGTAGAAATAATACTCATACTTTGTGTAATAATTTCGTTTAAAAATGTTTACCGCGGTTAAAAATTTATGCTTGATAAAAGATATGAAAAGGAAAACGAACTCTTTTTTTGTTTCCTATAATAATTTTTGTTTTCGCGATAAGCGAATGGTATCGAGTTGAGAAAGTCATTTGGTATTTCCTTAACAAGGATAACTCGTTAACGCTTTCGCTGCTGCTAGGATTAATTACGATATACAAGGATTTCCTGTCTTGTACTGGAATATCGTTAGTGTACTATTAAACGAAGAGTACTTTTTCAAAGTACTTACATTCACAACAATCTCAACTTTTTCACTTGTTCTTAGATTTTTTATTTTAAAATCATTCTGTTTCGTTTTACTTCTTTGTATCGTTTCAAAAATTCGATTAATGTTAATAAAATGACGATAAAAGGCATCGCAGGATACGCTGCTCGTGGTGATAGGAGCCTGCCCGCACGACGGCAAACCTGTACCATACTTTGCACAAGGACCATCCGCCAAAATGATTCGCGAGGCCATAACAATTTGGGACGTTCCAACTGCCGTTAAACATATCATTGCCAATGGCTGTCAGGACTCCGGCTGCAGAAATCGTCGACATATTGCTAACTCGCCTCCTGTTGCTCAGTTAAAGATTATACCACATAACGTGGCCGTGCTGAGAAGAACGTCTCGAGATACTGCTAAAAAATCGGTGAGACAATGTTGATCTTTTCTGGGACAAAAATAATTTGTTGCAAAATTATGCAAGAAATACTAGCATATTACAAATTTTAGTTGTTAGTTTGTTGTTACGTTAGAGTGTACATTAGAATCAGCGTCGGAATACTAATCAAAGGATCAAATATTTGAGAAAATGAAACAGATGACACTGTAATATGATAACGAGTAACGGGTAGTATGATTAGTAGCATTGACTACTGCCCCGTTTATCATAAATGAACGATAAGGATAGTACATAATAATAAATGAAGGATAGAGACAGAGGTGAACTGTTCGTTGAAAGTTAGAATCGAATTCACCGGTATGACGACAGTTTCAAACTGTCCAAGAATACTTGATACAAGCCACTTCCGAGTATAAATAGCGTTCTTCGATAGTAACCTAGACATTGAACCTGAGAAAACAGTGTAGTAATAGGAATATCATGATAGTCGTAGTAATAACGTTCGCTTTTGTCGATTAACAATTCCCATGATGGTGAATGAAATTCAGAAAATAGGAATTCGTTCGGTATTCGGAAACAATGCCTTTTCGATGAAATAAAACGAAACCTAACAAATTAATTAGCATGTAAACGATTAATTAAATTTTATTTAACCAATGTCAAATTAGATGTCTATATACATACCTAGTAATATGATTAATAAATTAAAATACCTTTTTCACGGAAAATAGAAAATCTTTTTGTGCTTCTGTCAAATACCTATAGTTTCGCTCATCATATTATCTTATTTGAAATATGATCTTCAAAGTATCTTGTAAAACTATTGCGTGTAATATAGAGGTCATTGTAAGTGTATAATATCCTTTTATGCGTTTCTACATACATTTAACTTCGTTAAATTATTCGGACGAAATAAAACGATTGCATATTTACGTCAAAAAATTCTTAATTGAGAACAAAAATGGTCAAGTGATGTTTTAAAAGTAGAATACACAGGATAATATATATACATAATAATAGAATATAAATACAAATGTTGAATTCCACGAAAGGATCGATTTCGTATGGACATTTTGTTACATGTAATTCAAATTCATGATTCTGACACAAGCTGAAATTAATCATGACCTTTCCGGGTATAAGATATATCAGAAAAATGTTTCTAACATACATTCTGCAGGTATGCAATCGATATGTGACAGTATGTAAAGATACGTTCGAATCGGTGAATGGCGCTCAATTTTTTGATCTAAGATCAAAAAATTGTACTACCTCGAACTACTACAAAAAAAATTGTATAAATTGCTATATCAAACTGTTTATCATAAAAAATTTGTAGGTATCGATGTATGGTATTAAACTAGGAAGATAGATGTATCAAGTGCTATAATACTAAAACAATAATTTAACAATATTTAGATTAGAAGACAATCGAAATAATATAGACACATGGATATAAAACTTTTAAGTGGCATGACGCTATGGAGAAATAAATGACATGGAAACTAATTTACTCATCAAATTTTTATTCAACATACGAAATATGACCTGTTACTTTATTAACTTAACATTTCTGTCAAGGTAATTTTAATCGTAACAACCACGTTTCACATTACCAGCTCTTTTTTAGTATTATTCCCGGCTGAATATCAAATATGATTCGTGTCGAAAAAATATGCGAATGGGAAAAGTAATATGACGGAGGGACTGATACTTGAAACTATATCTCGTATATATCTCTGTGTATACCTCGAGGACGAGGTTGACGTCGATGGAATACAATCGTTAACAGTAAAAGAACACAGTTAAAGTTGAGCCACGTACTTGTAGGCTACGATAATTAATATAATCATAATTGTAAATAAGCGTGATTTATGTAAATATTAAGTTAATTTGTAGTTGCGAGAAACTTTCTCGTTTACTTGGAAACCGAACGAATTATTAATTACTACGGTGGAGTTTAATTAGTTCGTAGTCATATAATTATCATAATATAAGTAGTTTTCATGATGTAGACGTAATTAATATATAACAAATTAGGGTTAAAAAATCGTTAAATGGTGAAGAATTATTTTCCTAAAGAAAACTAGGATTCTTTCTTTGCAATTCGCCTTCTAACTTTTTGTACACTTTTTTCATAACAAACTCTGATTTGTAATATAAATTTGCATGATAAATACATATTATATCGTGTAATAGGATACGTTCTTGAACTGCCATTCCGTAGTAAATGTTCCACTTATCATAATATGATAAATGGGAATTCAGTATAGAACATGAAACAGGAATTTTTCCATTTATTAAGGTAATTTTTATAACGACACAGATATATTAGTATATATTCCTTTATTTTTACACTGAAATTATTTACTATGTATTAATTATAATTAAGTATTATGTAACACCTCAACGCCTGGCATCGTTGGATCATAGATGATCAAAACAGTCTGAGTTAGATTATTTAATGTTAATGATTATTTAATTTTATTTTGCATTTAAGATATTCTATATATTTATATTACATAAAACATAAAATATAAATTAAGATTAACTAACCCAAAGTAAAAAAATTTCTTTTTAATTAGATTTGGCGTTACAAGCTCCTTTTATTCAGAACAAAGTTATTAATGAAGATTAGCCAGTATTAGTTAGATTGGTCTTAGTCTTTGTAAATATAAATCAAACACAAGCTGTAATGTAAATCAGTTACATTGCTGTATTAATAATACAGATGGCAAATTATTTCTACTTCTTCAATTGTTGGATTAAATAAATTACCATAAATGCTAATTCATTATACGTTATAAATGTATAATTATAATAATTATGCATTCGTAAGAGAATTTATTGGTAATCAAATGTTGCAATTCACTGTACAATAAAATAAACATTTTGTTGCAGGATGACGGCAACAAAGCTGAAGTTCCAAGTGTTAAGGTAAAACAATACTTCGTCTTCTAAACAGTACTTTATCCAGTATGTTACGCTGTGAATTAAATAAGTTTGCGAAAGGAAAATACGCACTTTCACTGCTAGATCTGAGTCATGCGTGCACAATGTTATATTAATTTTCTTTTATTATCGTTCACGATATACGATAATAAATCCTAATATCATTGCTATCGGCCATTACATAATTTTTTTAAATAGAAAATTATACCATTCGCTTAATTCGAATTCGATTTTGAAACGAAAATCCGACATAAAGTTAGAATCGTCATTTTCATTAATCAGAACAATTGGAAACATCGCATGGGCATTATATAAACGTCATTTCTGCAATCGTATTATTGTGGAACATAATCTCAATATTGTATAAAATAATTCAAGTTATAACCAACTCTTAATATTGAATTGACGTTGTTTTCTTCCTTTCAGCAGAACGAGGTTGTTAAAAATGTTGCCGACTTAAATACCACGGTAAAGTATTCACAATTCTATGTTTAATTCGTTGGAAGTCTAATATTCGTTTTATATAAATTTTAATTCATTTCAAATTTAATATTTATTTCACATAAATCGCATATTGCGAATATATCAACTTATCTTCATTCGGATGATTTGAATAACACTGCAAACTAATAATCATTTCTTTTAGAGATACGTATTAGCTTTAAAGTAACGAAAAGTATACTTCTTCCGACATAGAATTGAAATTGCCGTGTCCATTAATCAGAGTAATTAAAAGCGTCGCGTGGACTTATATAAACGACATTTCTGTAATCCTATCAATGAATAGCGTAATCGTTATGTAGTTAGTTATTTCACCCAGCCATATTATCAGATTAATATTATCTTCTTTCTTTCAGCAGAACGAAGTAGTTAAAAATGTGGCCGATTTAAATGTCAAGGTAAAGTATTTAGGTTTCAATGCTTAATTCGTTGTAAGTTTAATATCTATTTCATATAAATTTTAGTTCATTTCAAATTTAATACTTATTTTACATGAATTGTATATTGCGAATGAACAAATTAATTTTCAGTTTAATGATTTATATAGCATTTCAAACTTAATATTCGCTTCTTTTAATTTTTCTTAAATCTCACTACTAGCTCCAAAGTAAAAAAAAGAAATGATTTACTTACAATTACGATACATTCATTTTTGTTAATCGAAACTGGAATATATATATGTATATACTGAAACATTCGTAAATACTTGCTTGCAGGAGGAAACAGTAAAGACCGAGGAGAGGGATGCATCACCAGAATCAGATATGAATTCAGCAAACTTTAAAATTGCGGAGAAGCTCACTACGATCTTTGGCATAATTGTCTCGTTGGTTGGCGCATTTGTCCTTACCTCCTAAAAAAAAAGATCTTTTGCATTGATCTCATAATCGATGACCCTAATTTTTAATTTTCTTTTATGGAAACTGCGTCAAAAATTTCCTGGGTAAAACAAACAATATTAAAATCTTCGTCATTTCTGAATTTATAATTGCTGCTTTTTGTAAATTTTGTTCTCTCCTTATGAAGCTGTAAATTTTTAATTCTGAATATGAAAAAGTGTCTTAAATGGTGCAAAATTTTATTAAGTTGTCATACCAGAGAAACTCCTTTTTTCCCCTAATATTTTTGCTAGATATTTTTCGTTAATAAATAATAAATAAATAAGTAATAAATTCCCGGATAAGAATGTTTTTTACATAAACATGAAGAATAACGAGAAACAAAGTCCATGGATTAAATAATCACCTTACTACATTTAAACATTTAAACTGAATTTTGAGATATTCTCGTATTCCATTTGTGTGTTCTTTTTCTGCATTTTATTTTTCTCCAAATTTCAAGATATATAAAGCATGGAACATTTCAAAACATAAAATAAAGATATATAAATAGCAATTGATTGATTTAAAAGAATTGTATTTTTATTATTTATACTATGATCAAAATTGTGAATTCTTTTATAAATAGAAAAGTGCTTTAAAACACGTTCTTTCATTTCTTTCATGTTCGTAATAAACAGGTTTGAAATATAGTTTCAGAAAGTTTAATATAATTTTTAAACTCTGGATGAAATCAAGTAAAACAGAAAGAAAAATCTTAATATTATGATTGCAATTAAAAATGTAATATACGTAATTCTGTTTTCTAAAGCAAATGTTTTTTAGTTTTATTACCAACCAATAATTTGTATTTAGTTGGGGATTTCAAAATACAATATAAAAATAGAGGGAGAAAAAGTGAATTGGAATAAACTGAAAAAATATATTTATTTTCCAATCAAACGTATAATTAAATAAATTAACACAATAACCCAATTTCATGAAATTAAAATGTATAACGAGACTATTTTCGTTTACAATTCGTGTATTGCAGCAATAATTTCTAATTGACCTAGTAACGCACGCACATATTTGGTAGTAGTAGTGACATTTATTGCACCATCCGTACATTTCAATGTTTCCGGACACAATACATGGTATAAGCCTAATAATACTAAAAGAGTATGTAAAATATGTAAAAAAAACCATAACACTATTCGGATAACGGACATATATGTAACGTAACATAACAGCGCTGTTGAATTTCGAAAGCATTCCATTTTGATGACTATCAGGGTAAAAAACGATGCACCACACGCAGCTACGTTACTTCCTGGTCTTAAATTACGTAATTATTCGATTTCAAGTTTCTAAAATTCGTACGTTGCTTTCCTTATCCATTACTTTCCTTTCCTTTTTTTTCAATTATTGAATCATTTCGTTGGGTTTCATATCTTTCTCTGACGTATTAACCATTCGTTAATTTGTAGAAAACCACAAATTTCTAGGATACTCTAATTACTATATTTGTTTTATTAAATTATAAGAAGAATATTACTAGCTTCAAATATATTAAAAATATTTTATGAAAATGAACGTTTGTAAATGAAATTTAAAGTAGTTTACATCAGTATTAAAAATGTTAAAGAATTTCTTTAGCATGCGTTCGTATATCTTTGCTTTACTGACCTTACGTTGATGTTACTACTTGGTTGAATAAGAAAAATGATCATCTTTGGTTTTTGTGCGACTTGACACTATTTTCCTAGCTATCACGATAACTACATTGTATCTTCTTCATTAAAGAATCTTTTCAATATCGTAGAACGTTACCATTATTATAATGATTCTAAGAAAAAAGAATAATATTTCGGTAACTACAACTCAAGCAATATTCATATATGTTTTATAAATAACGCAATTATACGTTATTAATCGTCTACAAATGTAACTTCCGGCATTTACAACAAGAAAAGCTTACAGCTAATTAATCATTTCTAATTTTTACTTGAAAACAAATAATTAGTATACGTAAATTGCGTGGTACTAATACTATAACGATAAAATGATAGATCAGAATAGAATACTAAACAAAGTACTGCGCTAAAATATAATACGACATACAATAAGGAAATAAAATTTGAAGAACGTAGATAGTATATGTATTTTTATATAGTATTATTTAAAAATATTTTAAAGAAGATAGTGAGATATATTATCGCGTAACGTTAATTATTCGGAGGAAATACATGTTTATTGGAATTCTGAAAATTCGTCTGAAACGTGTACAAAGAGCAACGTCGAGAATAATGTCAAGAAAAGGAAGAATAATAATATTTTGTGTTTATGTTTATGCATATGAGGGTGAAATACAAGGATAGTATAGATTTGACATTGTTTAAGAATAAATTGTAATTACTATGTAATTAACGTCGATAAATATTTTTTCTAATGTTCTTAACATATTGGCATACAAATGCGTTAGAAATGATCTGTTAATGGTAATTAATAATGAAAAACCGTACAATTCTTACTTACAATACTATTGTCATCGTTTCATTCGATTACATTTTCAAAAAATTTTTTAAATATATCTGGGTTACTAAATCAAATGTCAACAGCCATGAGATACTTATTTTTATATTTTCTTACGCTTGTAAATTCCGTGCTAGATCTACATAAGGCAATCAGGTTTATCGAGGCTTAATATACATCAGGTACGCTCAAATTTTGATAACATATGTCAGCAAATTCTGTAAGCAATGTAAGAAAAAAAAAAGATTAACTATGTAGATACATATTAAAGTAAGTATAGGAAACAGAAAAAACTGGAAAAAGAGCTAGTCAGCCAACATTATTACGTCCAAGAAAATCTGGTTTGATCGCATATTAAACTGTATATTCAGTTGATTGCTGAAACTCATTTGCATATTTCTGAAGAAACAACTGTTGCATTATTGTATAGCGGAGATTGTTTATTCTAAGTGGTAACAAGAAATGTTTATAAAGAAAGAGGTAAATTTTATAAAAATGGGAGGACTCATTAAATGTACAAAAGAGTATTCGTTATTGAAGAAAAGAATTAATGCATTTTTAATATATTGACGAGAAAACTAAAAATTTCAAAGTGAACAAAGGGAAACTGAAGACGAAGATTGTACAAATTATTTCAGATAAAAATATTCTGTTCCATGTCAATGGAATTACGCTTTCTCACGCTGTGAGTGACTTAAAATTGCTTGTACTTTCAGGAGGATTAATTTGGTTTCCAACATTTAGTTAACAAAATAAATTTGCTTTATACCGAACGAATCCACGGCGTTTACATTAATTCAGGAGAATTTATCTAGGTAATTGCACCGGAATTTCGTTTATTCGAACGAAATTTTAAATAACGCCGGATTAACTGACCTCGTGCCAATTAAATCCCTTCAGTTTAGAATAAAAGTTAGAATAAAAAATTATAGTTCGTGGGAATAAATTCCTATGATATTAAGAACGAATAAATTCCTACTATATCAATGCGTAACATAAAAATTAAATAACAGAAGAAATCGTTTATCCATTATTTTAATTTACACACAAAAAGATTGATTAAGTTACAACACAAAAGAAATTAACCCGTTTCTCTATTGAGAAAGTAAAAATTTGCACGTTCATGGCTTTAGTCTAGGAGAAACGATGTGTCACGATCTAATGTTATTTCTTCTCTAACAAACAGAATCTTATTGAATTTTCATAACGAACGAAAGAAGAGGATTTTTAGACCTGATACACTAGATACCAAAAGTTGGAGGATAATTGAAGGTATTTTTCTATTTCTCTAACAGTATATCCATCTTGCAGGACATCCAAGTATCGATTGTGGTCGGCTTTTCTTCGTTCTGTGTGACTCGTGGAGAGAAAAGCGAGAGTGGGGCATCACACGATATAAAGGAGAACCGGTCCAAGAGGTAATCGTTCCCACTCCATCGACCGTTCTCCATCTCTTCGGTTCGCCACACGAGTATCGTGCATTTCTCTTTCCGTGACCGGCCGTACTTGGTTATCACCGTTGTCGTCGATTGTTCTTCACGATTCCATCGTACCGTTGTTTTCAGGATCGACGTTTCGTCGCTGTTAGACAAGGTAAGGGTGCAAAGCCTATTACGAACCTCCATTTTTTGAAGCCAACTGAGGCCAATTCACCTCTCGGAAACCAAACTGATTAATGCGCTTTATTTATACTTTAGACGATAAAGATATAGAACTTGTATCAAAGAAATTAAAGCGTAGAAAATAGGAAAAAATGTATAATGCAATGAGAAACACAAGCTCTTTTATTCGTGTATTTTATAAGAAATCATTCAAATTTCTAACAATGTATACTGTTGCAAATTTACAAAATTTCTATGAGAAATTACGAATTGGTCGTTTTCAGTACTCTAAGGGTTCTAGCGTTAATGTCGCTATTGCGAATTTTTCGATTTCATCGATCAGAAACGTAGCTGTCGTTCGACTTCTCGAGAAAAAAATATGTATAACCAACTGTTATTTGTTGAAGATAAATCATATAAATGTGAATTTTAGAGACTAACGCCTGTAATATCTTCACTTTTTACTTTATGTAGTTTATCAGTATGGCTTCTCAGTAGCACATCGAACGTTATGGAGCACGTTAAAATTTTTTAATATTCTTTTACGACGCGAAGATAAGGGATTTGAATGAGTAGTTTTGCATCTGAGTTATGGCTATGGTTTATTGACCTTTCTAAGATTTTCACTGACAGCGAACGATCATTGAGATTATTAGTTGATTTTGAAATTAATGTTAAAGATACTTTGTAAATGACGAATGAAAGATGAGAGTTCTATCAGTGTTTATCGCGTGAAGACCAGTTTAAAAATACAGTCGATTGAAAGTGAAAGTGATTCTCGTTTCTTATCCTCGAGGTTCTGCTTTTCCCTCGTTAAAGTGGTAGTTTCGACAGCGTCGATGAGTTGTTATATCCTCAGAGAGTGAGTTTAGTGAGCATACTGACGACTTTACGAGTTACATTAATTAAATTAACTAAATTAAGGACGAAAGAATTGGGATCGTTTTCTGCGATATCAAAGGTAATTAAGATTTGCGGATTAAAAAATAAATAGTAGAAAAGTCTATCAATCGAGAAATAGATTCATTTATTAAGATTCAAATTAAATTCAATAAAAATTCTAAATTAAAATCACAAATGCGTTTCGAGCGCATTATGTAAAAATTAGGATTAGCCAAAGTTGAGAACTTTTCAATTTAAAAAGTGTTTCTATCTAAAAATACGTTCATACCAAAATTTTTAATATTTAGGATATCCTTAGATTCTACAACAATAACAAAATTTGTACCAATGAAAAAGTGGTTTGACGTATAAAAATATAGTGGAGCGTAGGTACCTTGAGTATACTTTGAACGTAAGTCGAGTGTAATTTGAACCAAAAGCTATGGAAGTTAAAACGTAATTCGAAAGTTTCGAAACACTAGCCTAGAGATTTAAAAGCTGCGCGAATCGAAAAGCAATTTCAGTTTCCTATCGCAAAATCGTTCCACGAGAAAGCAAGCGTAGTTTCTCTGCGAAAGTGAGGTTTACATTTTCAGCAGTTTTGCGATTATCGCGATTCCCGCTTACGTAGCACAGAACTTCCACGTTTCGAAATCACGTTTTAAGCTTTCCCTTTGACTTCGTACACCGTCGCATCGTTTGGCTCAAACAAAATTCATCGCACCATAATGGTTCTTCGTTACGAATCTAACTCACTCATTAGCATCTCAAACAACCGACATGTTACCGTTTTTAATTCCCAAACAATCAGATGTGTAACCAGATTACACAAGCATTTGCATGTAAAGGTCGTTTAGAGTAAATGTCAGTGAAAAAAAGACAGGTATTTGTGTGAATCTCGATCCAATGTCGAAGACGTACGTTTCTATTTCCAGTCGATCATCTTCCTGTTCCTGTTTTCCGTTTATTCCGATCATTATCGTTTTATGATTAGATCATATGTGAAGCCGTAATTGTTTCGCTTGGTTATTTATGCACTGACAAGAAGAAGAAAATTAAAGAGAGTAAAATTCTCATCGTCGTTTAGTAACATTTTTTCACAGATGAAATGATCATATAGACGAATCGAAGATTTTCGATACTTACATCCAAAAGTTTCCATTTCTATTTCTCAAGCAATATTGCTTATAGAAATATTTCAATTTTATTAGAAGCGATCTTACTGATTTTCAACAACTTTCTTCTTCCTTTCTCGACATACTCCGCGTTTTCGACTATTCCAATATTGATCTCCAATTTTTAAATTTCAAACTTTCATTTCTTCTTTCCAAGCAACCGTAGTCCACGACGTTATCTAAACATCTATTCGAAAATTTCTGATGATTTGAAGCTTTCATTCCTTTAAGCAAATACCTAGATCCTTGCATTTTTCATTAGAAGATTTCAACTGTTAACATTTTTTTTAACAAACCAAACTTTCATAAGAATTATAAAATTCAACCGAGTCGCTAATACGTTATTGCACCAGTATGTCTCCTATGACAAAAATTGTTTGCATTTGTAATATTCCACGAAGCAAGGATCAAAAGGAAGCAGGAGGTCGACTCGGTAAATTTCAGTAAAATATGATCAGTACGTTCTATACTTTTTGCCACGTTCACGAGTCGCCTTTCCAACCATCGTTACCCAATTTCAGGTTTTATCAAGGACAGTCTTTGGTAACATGTTGTATAGTTTTGTACTGCACAACAATGCCTCTTTCAATGAAAAATCCTTGTTTTTCTATAATGCCACTAGATCATCCAGTTAGTCCGATCCTATTCTGATGACTATGTAAATCACCGTGAATTTAACTTTCAGTTTCACCTTTTTTATTCATAGTAGTAGTAGCCTCTCTAATGGGATATTAGCAAACTAATTTAAATTATTGGTTGAATTCTTTGTAACGAATTTTAGAAAAGGTTGGTTTGTTAAAAGAAATTTTGGAGGTACTTTTTATTAAAATTTTTTAATTTATTTTTTATAAAGGTAGAATTATAATATATTATTTTTAGATTAGAATTAGAATATACATAAACGTTATGTAAATATCCTGACACTTTCGTTCACTTGCGGTAACAGTATTTGAATATAACCAATGTGTACAAATTAGAAATAGAAAGAAATTCAAATTTAAATTATCTGTTAAAAGATAATAATATTACATATATTTAACTATTATTATATATTACTACGTATATTGTTACATATTACTATACGTACACGTACTATTATGTATCTTTATTATTTATAAGTCACCGCTTATATTAGTGTCAGAAATTTTCCTATCGATTTAAAAAAAATTTCTCAATCTGACTTGTGATTTAAAAATTGAAGAGTTTGAAGTTTGATTAATGTTCGATTTAGAGGTGTGATAATATTTCGTGATAAACGTAAATGTTTGTTGTATTTTCACTTGATTACACAAAGAATAAATAACGTCTGTATATAAATGGTTGGTTTGTATGCATTTGAAAATTGCTTCCATGGAATGAATAATTCATCCTCGGGACATGTATTCATGCTGATTTGCACAGATGTCATT
This sequence comes from Bombus flavifrons, assembly GCF_040668555.2. Classification (NCBI taxonomy): domain Eukaryota; kingdom Metazoa; phylum Arthropoda; class Insecta; order Hymenoptera; family Apidae; genus Bombus; species Bombus flavifrons. The sequence continues at coordinate 1,400,507 of NC_138443.1, forward strand.
TTACATTGTGTTTGTATACAATACAAGGTGACGATAAATTAAATGCCTTCATGGTTCTTCGTAGCGTATTTCGTAAATATAGAAGAGAATGTTTATATTACAAATAAGAATTTGGAGTCTATTTTCTTCGATATCAGATTTGAAAATGTTCAAAATTCTTTGCTACAAATTTAAATCATTGATATAAATTAGGAAAGAAAGCCTAAATTTAAAATAAATCTTTAGCAAAAATGTAATATAAATTCCTTACACGTTTCGTATACATAATTTCTGTAAACGTAAATTTCAAGCAGACGTTTTAACGCGAGTATACCTTGAATAAATTTCCTAAAATAAAATTTATTAAGCCGAATTTGTTAAAAATGCACCGTTTTGAAAAGGAAAAAGTAAATGGATTACAAACGATAAAATTCGTAAACATTGCGATTCACATTCCACAGACAGAAATTTTATAGAGCTAATCTTTATGGTAGCAAATTTTTCGTAATATGTGTTTACAATTACAATTATAATAAACATCTTATAATTTTATTCTAGTAAAAGTGAAAGACTTTACATAGATAAACTTCATGAAATAAATTTCCTAGAATCACGGTTTCGAAACACAGCTATTTCATTTTTATGTAATTCCTCTTTCTTAACGCACACATATTTCGTAAATGTACGTCGAAAGTGTGCTCTCGTTAAGAAAAAGTATATATATACCTATTTATCCGTTTATTAAACGGTTGTATGACTCATACTGAAATACTTCCATTGGCATATGAATCAAACGTGGAATTCTTGTATGGAAACACTACTATTGATAATTTATCAAGAATCATCCATCATATCGACAGTGATGCGCGTAGAGAATAAATATCTAGTTATTGCCAAATAAAATTACGATACATACGTTTTATTGCTGTTGCATAAATATTAAACGATGTATTTTATAACTTACACCATCCGTCAGTTATTATTTATTTTTTCTTGTAATTTTGTTCTTCTGTCATTCACTTAAATAAACTTCGTTTTAAAAATTCCATTTAATATTTCCTAAGCAAATGCATTAATATGATAAATTCAAAAATGTAATAAACAATTCTTTAAAACTTATTATCATGCAATAGAAAATTATACAATTATCAGTTTAGAAATAAATAAGAAATACAGAACGTGCGATTTTTCATATTAGTCTTTGTTTTAAAGGTACACCATGATACAAGAATTGACTAATCCACGAATTCTTATTTAAACATTTACCTGTATAGAAAGTAGGTAAAAAAGTTGCGAGTTAAACATTTAAACGAGTGGATTGTTTGCTATTTATTTATTTATTTATTTTATTTATCCATTGTAGATTCTAGGATATCGTTAGCCTTTCATAGTACCATTGAACGTGTGACATTGTATCAATGTAACGTGACGAATAAATTGACTTAAAAGGATTTTTATTCCTGTCACTGTTCAATGCTTTATTTGCGAGTAAAAATAGCTTTTAACAGTGATTCATTGATACATAAGCAAAGACGTTTTAATTTCTGCAACGTTTTTGTCAGTTGATTCATTTCCTGATCATTTTATTTTATTTAATTGAACAATAGAAACAGTCGACTTTTAATATATCATGTTTTTAAATGAAAACTTAAATTCTGTAAATTAAATTTGATAAAATAAAATTTTGGCGACTTTATTCATAATGCCCTATTTCAAAGAGATGTAGCAAAAACAAATTGAGAATATATTTATGGATAAATAGCATTGAGAGTCACAGACATGTTTTTTTTTCTTCTTATTTTACAGTAATAGTTATATTTTAATTTAATATTTCTATAACATATTTACACGAATATCTTATTATTATATTTTATTTTTCATGATCTTACAAAAGAAACTTGATTGGATTTATATGAATATTATTAGTTAATTAATTTCACTGATTTCCAATTACTTTCCATAATCTAAGATATGTTCTTAGTAGGCAAACAACGTTCCACTGATAATTTTGATTATATAATCGATATTCGAGTTATAATTATCAAAACAACTAAACCCGTGGTCAACTATCTTAATAGAAGCATTTACATGTATCGTGCAACGTTTCTTAATATCCTTTTTTCTTTACAGTTATTCGTTTACGAGTGTTCACGTTTCTTAGAATCATTTACACCAGTCATCTGTATACATAAATTTTCATAATTTACTCAAATTTATTTCTCTTTTCTATTCTTAGATTAGTACGATATTTACATTACATAGATTTTGATGAAACTAATATTCTACTTCACGGGACCTAAATATGTAGTCACATGATCATGGGAACGAGCAGATTAAATAAAATAATGTGTAATTAATTTTAAAATAACCCTCGACAATATTAAATTTCCTAATAATCTATTATAATTTGAAAAATAAACAAGAATATATTGCCTAATTAATATTCAAAATTCACCATTAAATAACATAGTTCTTGATTGACTATCAAATTAGAAATAAATATTCACAATGAAATAGCATAATACGTTGCTCTATCTACCTACAAAGTAACACGGCGAACAAATTCATATTCATAACACGCTGCGCAAAGATCACGCGTGACTTCAATTTGAAATTAATCCAGAGTAAGTTGATGAAAGAGGATGAAGAAGAAGCAGAAGAACAAATAGCGAGTGCTGTCGATCACTTTTTTTTCTCAGAAGAAATAGTGAAACACGCGGATTGCTTTCGGTCAACCGTGACGAGGTAGAGAAAGTTTAGCGTTAGGCAAGCCGCTTCTGGTCAACATTAATTTCTCGCATAAGAACGATGTGTAATGTCGAGTATTTGCGTAACTCGTTACAGCGTGCATAGCTTGTTGCACGTGCAACAGTACACGGGAAGAATATCACGTTTATTATATATACGTATGCCATCCGAACGATGATTTCCTTCTTATTTCAACTATTCTACCAAACATGATATTTATATCGTGACTTTACGATATATATGAGATTATATGTTGTCTCGATGAAGAGTTAAACGACAGAATGTTTCACGTTCTCAGAATTTCTGTTGGACAAATTATGCTCACTAGAACAAGTTGTAGGGTTTGGTTGATTGATTATTAAAGAATTTTATCCCTTCGTGTTTCCTTCATTTTTATTTCGTTACATTATTTTCGTCGTTGATTATTCGTTGAATGTTAAAATGTTGAGACCGTACAGGAAACACATGCATTTTCCAATTAATTGCGCAAGTGGTCATTTCGCATGCAAGACTACAGTGGATGTCACAATTAGCATACTTAAAGTTGTCATACGATGTCACATCTAGTTACCTGTCATAGATTAACTTCCTTGGTAAAAATGTAAGAAAGATCGATTATTTCGTCACTGCAGTGCGATTATGCTTCAACAAACTCGCGTATAAGAAATTACAGAAACAAGGAGTAGCAGAAACTATGTCATTTTCCGATATCGGAGTGGATTTTCTCGCATTAGAAACTCATTCGTTATACCTAATTACTTGTCATTGTGGTTTTATTCAAGATCATCGTTTTATATTGCTTCTAACAATTATTCAAACGTCCCTTTTATTTTATTTATTTCCGTATTTATATATTTATATTTATCTTCCAAAATTTGTTATAATCTTCTTTCTTGTTTAATACGATCGCAATGGAATTGATGGATATTTCAATTTTATGTATTGGCACGTGATTCTACAAATTTGACAAAGCATGGATATTATTTATTCGAACGTATGAAAGATAACTGAAATATTAATTTTTCACGGTCTGCAAAAATTAGAATTAATATTATGATCTTTCTTCTTATAAAGGAAATAAGATTGTAGATTCTAGAAACATAGATTTTCACAATTACTTTAGATTAGTTTACAAACTAATAGTACACTACTTTAACCAAAATTGATTTTCAGATGTTGCTGATTCAACCGACGGAGGAGATGTCGAAGCAGATTCGCGTGGAGCTGAACGAAAATGTTGCGACACGTGACAAAGACGTCGAAGTCATCAAAGAATGGCTGACCAAACAACCGCACTTACCTGAGTTCGATGGTAATCGCGTTCGAACGATACTTCTCGTTAACGTGATGGATTGACATATCCTAAGATTTGTGCTCAGTTCGATATTTAATACAGACGTATTCAATAGAAAGAGCTAAGTAGTAGAAAGAAAAACGGAAGATATAATTGAGAAATCATAAAAAATTAAAAAGAAAGGAAGAAACATTCCTACTTGTTTTTGATTTTAATTATCAAGTATGTAATGTAAAGAGAAAAGATAAATATCGACTGATCGATACGAAGCAAGCGAATTAAAAGAAAAATAAAATATAGAGTTCAAAAAGTAACATAAATGTAAAATAATTAATTACCATGATTATGTGGATTTTTATTAAAGTAGTTAATAATTTATACGTAATTATTATGACATATATATTTTTACTATGCTGAATAAACATTCGATATGGTAAACATAGATCACGATTATTCAATGATCGATTGCTTAGAAGACATCTTTTCTTCGTTTCAGACGATTACAGGCTAATGACGTTTCTTCGTGGCTCCAAGTTTTCCTTGGAAAAGTGCAAGAAAAAGCTAGACATGTATTTTACAATGAGAACCGCGATCCCGGAGTTCTTCACTAACCGAGACATCACCAGACCGGAATTGAGAGATATTACTAAAATTATGTAAGCTTTTTTTCTATCGCTACGAGCTACTGAGAAACATTGTTGCAACTTCTTTCCATAATTATATGATATTCATAATTTCCTGCATAATCGTATATATATTGTATATTTATTTATTTTGTTCATTTAGTTAAAGTTTATTCTATATTACGCGTGATATTCGAAAAACTGAGAAGATCCGAGAAGATCTGTGACTATGCAAGCAACGTTATTGTGTCCTTGAAATAGAAAATTTTCTAATTCGGCGAGCACGGGTAATTTCCATGGCACCATTAACACGCACCGTGAGCCAAATAAGAAACTTTCCGCGGGCAAATTTACATGGTATAACGAGAAAAGTTCTGATTCGTTTTAATAAACCCCGACTGTTCGTTGCTAAGCTCGATTTTCGTAGCAAAGAATTAAAAGAAGAGGGAAGAGGACGTTGTTCTCCTAGTATTCGAGTGCACGTTCGTAGAAAATAAGAGAAATTAATTATTTTAGTCCAGTTATTCGCCTTTCGCTCTTCTTCTTTCAAGAAATGTCGAAAATGCCTGATATTAAACAAGCATGTACGTGGAAGATGAAGAAAGTTAATTATTCTAGTTTAATTATTCGTTCGATTGTATTCATTCTATAATCAGATAATCAAAAATAATAACAGCGATAAATTGAAAAACCGAGTTCTTCGAATATGCTCTTTCGCCAGTTTAATTTTCTTTTACCCAAGCGAAATATTTCGATATTGCATCGATGATTTATAAATGTGTATAATCAGATCTATAAACTCCAAAGCTGCGATAATTTGAAATAAATATATATTTCAAGAAACTATTACCTTTCCAGTCAGGTGCCTCCATTGGCGGGTTTGACGGAAAACGGACGACGAGTAATAATTATGCGAGGAATCGACAAGGACTTACCAACTCCAAACGTAGCCGAATTGATGAAACTGGTTCTGATGATCGGCGATGTGCGTCTGAAAGAAGAATTAGTTGGTGTGGCTGGAGATGTATATGTACTAGATGCTAGTGTCGCGACACCAGCCCACTTCGCAAAATTCACACCAGCTATCGTGAAAAAGTTCCTGGTCTGTGTTCAAGAAGCCTACCCGGTGAAGTTAAAGGAGGTGCATGTGGTGAATGTTAGCCCGCTGGTCGACACTATCGTCAATTTCGTGAAGCCATTCATTAAGGAGAAAATTCGCAATAGAATCTTCATGCACAGCGACTTGAAGACTTTGTACGATTATATTCCCAGAGAGATACTACCAACCGAATACGGCGGCGATGCTGGACCAATTCAAGCAATTCATGGTACGATGACAATTATCTTTCTCAGGGTATGGCAACTGAGAGCCTCGTAATTAGATTACGGATATTTATGCATTTATAATTCAAAATTGCACAAATGAAACGGAGGTTGAAAATAGAATATGCGTATATAATTAGTAAAATGAAAATAGAACGTACATGATATGCAAAAATACACAAAATATCCAAAGTATTGTATTTATTGTAACATTTTATGGATCAAGTAAGTTTCTGCGTAATTTCTATCATTTTAATTAATTACGTAAAGACATAGGAATTCGCATATATATCCGCAATCTACTCGTAACGAAAGCAACCTTTCCAAATTTTTCTACTTATCGAATAATAATCAGAGGCTCGTGGTGGAATCGATATTACGAGAAATGATCTAAATATTTCATATGATTGCTCAAACTGGAAAGGTCAAATAAAAAAAGTCCATATATTTTACTAAAAATGTAATACCACTTTACCTGGATTATTCTGCATTTCTCTATTATCTCATGTACAATACAGGAACACCTGTTGCAACGTTGCAACAAAAACACGTCTGTGAACGTGTCAGATAATAAATCGTACCGTCGAATATATCATTAAATTTATTTTATCGATCTCCAGTGATCAAGCAAAAGTCATCGTTTGTTCGTTTTTTAGAAACCTGGGTGAAGAAATTAGAAGAATACGGTCCTTGGTTCGCGGAGCAGGAGTCAGTGAAAGCAAACGAGGCGCTTCGGCCAGGAAAACCAAAGACTCACGATGATTTGTTCGGTTTGGATGGATCATTCCGACAACTGGTGATCGATTAAACCCACAACTCATCCAGTTGTCGATCCGTGACAACTTCACCAACTACCATCCCGATGCTAACGCGAAGAAAATGAGTTCGAAGAAAGGGAAGAGACAATATGTGCATCCACGTCATGACGTTCATCAACAAGAAACATCATGTTACTAATATGTATATTTTCGATATACAGTTTTCAATTATTTGTCTATGCATATGTATATCGAATCTCCTAAAAGATTTTCCTAACTAGAAATTGATTCATCAGATGTTTGACAGATTTTGATGGATATACCGTCGTTCTATTCTTGCACAAATTCGACGGTGAAAAATTATTAATAGGAATTGATTGATCTAATTGAGAGCTGAGTATTAGTTATAGTAGAATAGATGTGGTTCTTTGCAGTTGAATAAGTTCTATTTAATAGAATTTTTGTTTATATCGATCTCGTACATAATGGAGATATACATACAGTTATCGAGCAGGTTGTAAAGCTTTAAAGTAATGTTGATGATGCTTACATTGCATATTTTTCTATATCTTTTTTCATGTGATGAATAAAACATTATTTTATTAGATACAAATGTTTCAATAGTCCTTAATTGTAGTAACTTTTTCAAGTATATCGACTATATCATAGATTTATTATTTATAAGAAAATATATTTTTTTTAGAAATAATCAGAGAATCATTTATCATTATATTTAGCCAATTGAAAAGAAGTACATATAAATAGATTAACAGATGTGTCTGAAATTCGCAAAATTTATTATACATTTGGAACAAAACAGACTTAATGTTTCATCGACCATCGGTGATGAAATGGGGAAAGCGATGCTGTAATTATTTTAATAGTAAGAATAGAGTAATCAGACGGAGGAAAGTAAACATTAATTGAAAAGTTAAACAAATCTTGGAGTATATCCATGCTTTCACCTTTTCCTTCATATCTTCTTGATTCTTTTTTGAATTTAAAATTGTCAAATCAATAATTATTTATGAATATAATAACTACTTATGATTTAGAAAATCTAACTTCGTTTCACTACAGGAAAAAGCGACATAAGATAAATAATATTTATTTTATTCGAACAAAAATTAAAATTTAAATAAAACGCAAGTGAAACGTGTAAAGTTTACACGTATTTATTTTTATCTAGTAATTAATATCAATTCACAAAATGTAGATGATTCTTCTTTCGAGAAATTACGAAAAAGACATCCTGTAAGCATAACATTAAAATAGGCGTAGAGTTTCGTTTCAAACGCAGCATAATTGTACAGGTGATTATCCGTACGCAGGTAATTCGTTTATTACATTGTAATTGCTGCGTCGAAAGTAGGTTAGACTGCATACGTAGAGCGTAGTACTTTCGATTTTTGAAAGTACCTTTTTTTCAACACTACACCATGTCCCACATTGTGGAAAATAGGCTCGGTTCATGTGCAATGTACGATAATGTGTATACCTTTAAAAACTAATGGACGTGAGGAAATATCTCTCTCACAATTACCCCATAATTTTACAACGAAAGGAATACTATTATAGTATACATACATATTGTTTTTATATAAAGTATAAACGTGCGCATAAGGTTTCAATTGTGGAGTTAACGTAGGAAACAGATATAGCGTTTATATACTTTTCTTTTATGTTTCAACGCACGCGAAGCATAGCTTAAAAGATATGAAAAAAGACTTCTTCCTTTTATCTTCCTTTTTCAAAGTTTACTCTAGTGAATATTCGAAAGAATTTATTTTAAATATCTGAAACGAGTAAAAAATTAATTTTCCACCGTTCTTCTAACCATTTAGCTTTCGGTTAAATTCGGAAAATTTCTTTCTGTTCACTTTTACACGTTAGCATCAATATTTGTTAGTAACGTAAATACTCAAATATAAGAACTCGTAATTAAGTGTGCTCATAAAATACAATTGTATAAATATTATTACAAAACATTTCGTCTAATTGACAAACAATATATATGTATATGAACCTATCATGCAATATGTGATTGTAAATTTCCAGTAAGAATGTAGTATACGTATAGAGTACGTAATTTATACTTTTGTACGACTTTATTAAATATTATTTGTAGCAATATCCTGTAAAATAGTTAAGGACGAGATTCAGTATATACAGATTAATATCTTTTCTTCATTCTGCTTTATACATAGATTTATAGTTTGTATGAATTAGTCGCGTATGTAAATTAGTAATTTCGATTAATTAATACTCGTGTTTCGTTGGAATTATTAGAATTATTCATACCTTGGAATTATTTAATCATGATTGTATAGCGGGTTTACACTAGACAGTTGAAGAATATATAAATATATTCCATTTTTAAATAAAATATGTAATTATGAAATAGATTTTATATCAATGACTCTAAAATAATTTGACAAATTATATTGCGTTTCTTAAGCTGATTTGTATAAATAGTAAAATAAGATATACGTGTGTACAATAATTTATTAGGATAATCATAATTCGTTACAGTCAATTATACGTGGAAAAATATATTCTCAGTTCTCACTGCGTATTGTACGTAACAATGTAGCGGAAATAAAAGACACAAATTGTTATACATAAAATTTTGAAAACAATGGAGATCAATTCTTTTTTATCTTCTTTGTCCTTTTGCAGAATATAAACAAATTTGTCTAAATTTTAAAACATCTTAAAAGCTTTCCTTTTATTCAATAATATGTTTGTATTTGATATGAAAACAGAGAAAATATAATTTCTGGAATTTTTCAGAGAACGAACAAAAATGTTTCATCAAACCCTTGTGAAAAATTGACGCTGTCGCGTTTGAAGCTGGAAGCTCGTTAAATTTAAACAATTGAAAAAGAAAAAATGGAAACGAGGACAACGGTGAAACTGCAGATTTCCAGAATGAAAATTGAGAAAACACTGAAATAGCCACACCGAACAATTCCCTTTTCCAACTTGTCAGTTTTTGTCGGTCCAAGCATCGAATTACAATCTCGTCCAGAGATTTCAATTAATTTTGCCCGTTCGTCGATGAGAGACAGTCAAAAAAGGGAAGAAAATTGACTAAAAAAGAAAGTGACCGACTAATTACAGCTCCGAAACGAAGTCTTTAAATCGCACGAGTTTCCGTTTTCGTATACTCGTTACCCTGATGTAATTAGGATATTTCAGTAATCGAACGTAACGTGGATCGATCCAATACTCCATTCTCAGGCTTTTTCAACATTCTGACTGATTCGTAGAAATGACCGTAGGTTACAAGTCATATCAATTCTCGTACGATTGGCATATCACTAAAATGCTAAACGTTGATCAAAAGGAAAAAAGGACTTGTTTATTCGTATTATTTCTATATATCACTTCTATATATCTGTGTTACATTCTTCGTACACCAACGAAGATATAATTCTTTTTATTTACATTATTTATTATCTTCGAAACAATTGCGTCAGACGACGATGCTTATATCTTAGGCCAAGAATAACTTTATTTTTATTCGATACATTCCTACACATCCTATCTATATGTTCTACAAATTCTTTCCTCGCCACGCAACTGTTCACAGTAAATATGAAACGATTACTTTGATTTCACAAGTAGAAATTTTTACGATTAAACGTGTTTCTATATTTTGCTTATCGCAACAGAAGATACAATTTCTCGCACTTTCTCGTCTTTCCACTGTCCGCGTCTTTCCTCGGTACACCAATCGCTCTCAAACAATTAAATGCGAGACAAGTACTTTCGTTCTCCGAGGAATCACCCCCACTTCCTTCCCCACCTGTTCGCGGTTGGAAGATCGTCGGCAAGTCACAATCGTTGGTCAGTCAGTCAGTCAGTAAGTCAGTCAGTCAGACACATAATCGATCAGTCGACGAATCGATCGAAACGCGATCATCAAACGCTGGATTCTTTCAAACTCTCGGTTCATGAACTTTCTGACTGACAAGTGCGTTCACCTCGTTAAATGCATAGTGTAGTTCAAATGTCGAAGTGAATCACAGCTGGAGTATCGAAACAGCGAACAATCTGTTTCGCGATAAAGAATTTTGTGATTTCTCTGAATATTGTGGAAATATACTTGAACAGGGTAGGATTTTGTAAACAATAGCAGAATGTAAAAAGTGGATCGTCACTGCTTAAAGGTGTTGAAGAAAAGAAAGGTGAGATTCAATCGAGAAAGTCATTTCATCTAATCAAGATTAAATTACGGGTAATTACGATAATGAATGTTTATTTATTGCGTTTTTCATTTAAAGATATACTACTCTGTTCGTTAACGAACTTTGGTAGGAGATATAAACGAGTATCTACGATATATGAAGTACTTTCCAAACGATTGGATAGCAATCTGCGAATTAATAAAAGTTTTGGAAAAGTCATTTCTTTTCCTATTCTTCCCCTGCATAATTCAGAATTTCTTTTTAAATATTGCTTCTTCTTTTTTCCTTTCCTAATTCTATATTCAGGATTTAGATTTCGATTTCTATCGAATTTTCCTTTTACAGAGAAATATTATTAATATAATAAATTTTTCATAGAAAAAAGGATGGAAAAAGTAAAGTTATCTCATAATCAACTTTCTGGAAGGATTATAAAAGATATCTGAAATAAACTGATTTTAATCTGAATTTCTTTTTAATTTATAATAAATAGCTTAATTATATTGCATGATTAAATATTCGTGAATGAAATACGATATATTTCAATGAATATATCTTCAAAAATATACAAATTAGGGCAAAATAACAATTAGTAAAAAAACCCTTATGCACATAAATTTAAAGTATTATAAACTATCAAAAATAATGTCTATGTATCGGTATCACTTTCATCTTCATTTTCGCGATTAGGCGATACTTTTGACCGCCCTTTGGCATTTAATATTCTTAATAGAAAACGCGTTAAATGAGTCAGTGGTAAACAACGTCTTCGTCTGCATTGAAAATGTCGACTTGACAACCATCGAAGTATCTTTCATACGTATTTATAATTTATATGCAATATGCATGATTTCGATGACTCACACGAAATCGACAGCTAAAAAGAACTTCGTGCAGTTGGATGTTGCCTGCTAAATGTAACAAGTGCATTGCAATACCATTGAATCATTGAAGTTTATTATTAGAATTATCGTTAAATATTTCATTTCTGGATTCTTATTTTAAAACACTTTTTCCTCGAAGCACCGCTTAGGGATAGAAGATTGTTTATGGAGCTATAAAAGAACTTTTTTTTTTTATTAAATCATAAAAGCTATTCGTAGGAAGTTTCGGTAACGAAGTGGAACTTCCTTCTGGTTGTTTGCCACTTTGCTAACGGATGGAACGCGTCCATAATTACTGTACAAGTTGTCATAACGAGAGTATACAACCGATCATTATTTCGTATTGAACTGGAGCTGTCGGTTGATGTACTTGTCAATTAAATCAAGAATTTCGCTTCTTGCTCCTTTCTCGTTCATTTCCGTTTGGATTTTTACGCATGCTAGTTTAACGAACGAGATACAATATTACTAAAGAAATAATTATGGATTTGTCAAATTGTTAGGAAAAAAGAAAACAGTTTTAACTAAAAAAGTAGTTGATAGACTGTGCATGTTTATACGAATTTAAAGTTTTATGAAAACAATAGGAAAAATAGAACATTAGTGCAAACATTAATACGAACATTATTAAGCAAAGATATCTTTCACTCGTTAAATATTGCGAGTAACGAGTACTACGAGTAAGTATAACGAGTGCTATACTTCGTGCCATATATTTTATGAATCGTCGTCGTCGGAAAGCACGCAGACAAAATATTTAGCGTCGGCAGTAAACGTCGACTTTCCAAACTTCCTGTGCGCTCGGTTTCCAGGGTACCTCTGTGAGATCGTTTTACTAAGAAATCCCTCTGGTGGAATGCAAATAACGCGTACGGACGAACAATCCGAATCTTTGGCTAGTACGTTCTTCTTTATCGCGAAATTAACGTCGGTCTCTTTGTAGAATCCATACGAATATGTCAGACGCGCTTTTCCACGAACAGATAACAGTTTTTAAGACAATGGTGTCGTGCGAACGTGATCACTGCGTTTATCCAAAAATAGAAGCATACATGAAGATCATAGTAAAGAAAACACGATGTAAATATATTTGTTTACTTTCTCGGTCTGTTTGATGTTTTTTATTTTTTGACCATAATTCGCTTTATTTTTAAGGCACTTCGCGTGTGTTTGAAGAGAAATATTTTAATATAGAGCAAAAAGAACTTTAGATGAAAAGATGAAAATTATTATAAGAACACGCGTCACATCGAAAGATTTTCTACGTTCCCACAAATTAATTCAAAAGTGGAATTCATGCTTATGTTGCAATTTAAGCAAAGGCAATTTTCGCTTAAGGAAAACTTTAAGAAACGTGATAAACCAAGCACAGAGTAATATAGATGGAATATTCTTAGCTCTGCATATATGCCAATAGTACAAAGAGCAACCTTCTTAAGCGAATCGTTAATAAAACCAGCTACGAAAAGAGGATAATACTTAGTTCACGAATTTTCCTCTTCAATAGTCTTTCGTTCGCGAATGCAATATGATTTACTCGTTTTGAAAATTCTTGATAATACAACAGTAAAAATTCCGCGCGCCGTGCGTGATATAAAAATCGTTCCTTCTTGCTTGGAAACGATTACCTTCTTTATGTTTTATGGTTAAAGAAACGTTTTAAACATCCTGGTCGCATCGATCGGTTCTTACATAACTGAGGAAAAACGTAATGAGAGAAACGGTGGCCGTTTAATACATCATCACTTCTTGAGTAAAAGATTCGTTAGAAGTGTTTGAAAAGACAAGAGAAAATATAACTTTACGATGTGAATTTTTTCATAGAAACTATTTAAAAACTGTGCAGGATTTTTGTAAGATATTTATGAAATTTTGCATGAATATCTAAAATTCGTGAAGAATATTTGAAATGTTATTTTAATGTCTGAGTTTTAAGGAAATGGTGAGTAAATTAAACGATGAATGGAAAGGAGATAAAGGTATGATTTAAAAGGTATTAAAAAATGAACCTTTTAATAGTATGTCTTAATATGAAGATTGCAAGGACAGAATACGACGTATGTATAAGTCACATTCTTCATATTATATGAGATCAATTCTAAAATAATAAAGTAATTTTGTTCGTACATTTAAGATCAAATAATAAATTAAAAACATCGCAGTAAATGCAGCACGTTTGTGGTTGCACAATATAATTCCCGCTGTAATTCGATGTCTCTGTGATGATAATTGTGATCCAATTCCTCGAAACGTCAGATATATGTTTCTTAGAGATTCTAATAAAATGTTAAGTACAAAATGTAACAAAATTGTGAACACATAAATTAAACAATTGCAACTTGGCTGTCAGCAAAGAGGAAAGGTAATTTATTCTTGCGTAAAGTTCAAAGACAGAAAGAAAGATATTTAGGTTTATTCCGATATCGCGTAGAAATCAGAAAATTTGTGAGCTTCTAAAGCAGTAATTATTGACCCATTCCCGTACTTTAGCGACTTGTGATGAATATTTTGGCCCAAATATGAATATCGCGAGTCAGACTCGCGACCAGATACTTGGGCCAAACGTAAACATAACAAGCCGAACTCGCGGACTGTTTCTTTGCCCGTTACGATTGTGACCGAATGTTAGTTCCTGTTTACGAGCATCAGTCTGGTCTGTTTTGTCGAACTAAATGGTACAGGAAGGGGTTAATGAAAAATTTCTCAAAGAATCCAATAAAATTGCAAGTCACTGTCAATTTACTAAGTCGGTTTCTCACATATTACAGAATCAGTGGATGATTTTATTCAATGTCAAGATAATCAATCAAGTAATTCTTCCACTTTGTGAACGACGCTAGAAGAATATTAACTACAAACGTTGATCAGATTTAATTATACGTTTGATCAAATCGTTAAGAACTCTTCAAGATCGGAACAAGGAAAGAAACGCTTTTGTGATTAAAGAAACGATTTCACAGGAGTGGAAATTATTGATGAAGAGGTGCACGTGAATAATCGACATGCAACATCCCGAAATGCGTTTTACATCGATGTTGGCAAATGCCGCGAAAAGGTGATTAACAGTCGTCCGTTGTCCCACAGAAAGAATTGTGGGAGAAAAGTCGAGAATGGAACTGAACGCGTTTGTCATCTATGTTGCGGTGAGTGATCATTCTTCATTGTGATAACAGACGTCAAACTACTTAATTTCTATAGTGGCTACAAAAAATTTGGCACATACCTTTATTTTCCAATGAACCGTTCCTCCTTTTATCAGGTGATATACGTTTCATTTTCATAGTGTTAAATTTTGGGTCAGGGATAAAATCGGATAAACGTAAAGATAAGGTGATTGATTATATCCAGATTATATCCAGAAACTGCAAATAGCAAATTAATTTATGACACGTGTCGTTGTACAACATCAGTCATTTTATAACGTTTATAATATCAGCATGTTTACCACTCATCCTGAAAAATTGATCTATAGTTCCTCATATGAGTTTTTTACCGAATAATTTGACTTTGTCACATATAAATTATAGTTATTATATTAGCGCATATTATCACGTATAATGAAAGATTATATTTATTTTATATTAATTTTATTAAAAGAAAGATTATATTAATTATATTAAAATGTAATTATAAAAGATAAGGAAGGAAGGTAAGATACAAAAGATTAAAAGATAAATTAACAATAACAAGATTATTACCAATATAGCAATACCATAACTGATAGCACACAATAGTAGGGTAATTACATTAATGGATTATTATAATATTGCAATATTAACAATTAAATATTTTGATATATATTGCAGTAGATAATAAATAATATGGAAAAAATATGTATATATATACATAGCTACTTATATCACTTTTAATTGTAAGTCATGGAATTATAAGAGTGTTACTAATTTTATATGTATGTATTTCTTATCGCTTCGTATCAAATACACGTAAGATTCCATTCTATCGTCACGTGTTACGTCATGTCTTTTCGATTTATACGTACACACACTTACATATGTGCTTGCTCATCGAACAAAATGCCGACGCGAGACGTCGTTTTGAATACTTATTGTTGCTTCTGGCGCGATGCAACGCGTTCGAATTGACTCGCGCGAAATCAAACGCCGAAAAACTCGATGTTCGTTTCATCGAACACAACACGCTCACTTGCAATTTCGACAAACTAGTTGCCATTGAACTTTCGTTTTATTAACTTATTTTACATTATTACATCGTTGGAGATGATAACATGATTTTTATTCTGCGAATAACTTTACGACAGAATAGTAAATTGCAAAGTAAACATCGATGAACGTATGATTCCTCCTTTTTCTAAACGTAAGCACTTTTAAAATTCTAATATAGATATATGAATATACGTACGATATAAAAATAATATTAAACTGTTAAATATTTTATAGTATAGAAATATCCAGACATAATATAGGATGGTATAAAAATAATACATTTAAAAGGAATTAAATATCATCAGCTATAAAAGAAATGGATGAGAAACGTGTAAAATGTAAATAACTTACTATACTTTTTATATTATGCATATTAAATTATACGTCTCTGAAAATGTGCAATATCCATTTCTAATTTTATATCAAATGACATTTCGATATGATGAAATCGAATTTTCCCTCCTTGGGTCTGACATTGACGAGCTGTAGACTCCTTCGTGTGGCCGGAAGTAGCAGCCGGGACATCGACTTCCGGTCCCCATGTCTTACTAGGCAGACGTGTATTACCATCACGCGAGTCTGCATTCTTACTGTCTGATGGGATCGACCTTCGAACGGGATTACTCTCGCATAAATAAATCGTCTAATTAAAGAAAGTATCGATCGATTTGATTAATTCACCTTTCCTGCGATTCAGTGGCTTGGAGATCATAAGACAACCATCACATTTGTAAATGAATTTCTGAAAGCCCGCGAAGTCAAAAACGGCCACTTTAAATATTAACTGTTTCAGATTAAATTTTTTCGCGACAAATACCGGATCAAATGAACTTCGAGTGAAGATCTCTGTAATAAAGATCAAGTTCCAATCGTTTTCTCCTTCCTGAAAGAGATATCGATATTTTGAAAAATCTAACTGCTAAATGTCTATCTCTGCTCATATTTGCGTTGCCAACAACCAGATGTGAAAAAAGAAAAAATTTATTTTCCATTTTTATTAATTACTATTAATTATCTTTAATCTTTTGCGTTAATCGATAATTCTTAAATCATACCAAGGATTCTCTCTTCGTAAGAGTAAAACGGTTCTATTTTGTAAGTGGTTTAAGATTTTTGCACGTTACTTTAATCATACATAAAATTCATTTTTTGCTATAATTTTCTACATAGCGAAACAAACGAACTTCTAGTAAAAGTAATTTTTCACATCTGTTAATTTCTTTCTGTAATTCTTTACACGGTGTAGGAAAGAAACTTTCAGTGAAAATAATTTCCAACGTAGCAAAAAGAGCAAACCTTTAGTTCGTCGACTTTTTCTATTACACAGAAACTGCAGAAACTCGCATGTACCAACGGACGCTGGTACTACGTTTCATGTTTGCAACGAAATCCCCGCGTAAGATCGCAAATATTAAAGTCCGCGTAGCAGCGAGCCGCGTGTGGACAAATTTCGTCGTCGGCCGTAGTGGTAAAAATGCGAGAACACGAGTTTACAATAAGCTTCGTGTTTGCAAAGGGTATTGGCGTTTGTCATACAGATATTACATGGTCGACGAACCTTGAGAATTTCTTAGAAAGAATGTAACGCCGGACTGTACGAAGTACACGTCGCACCAAACGCGGTTCCAAACTCATTTCACGTACACATCGACCGATATCGCCGATATGAACACGGAATTTTATTCACAATCGATGTCACGAAATGATATCGACGTTTATCGATGTCTCTTTTACGCTGCTGGACCTTCTTAAACCTGTGATAAGTATAAAAATTACTCGGTTTAGAGTTGTTCGTTCGATCAATAAAATATTGTAGTATTTCTTCTTATATTAGGTTGTGCCATAATACATTTTTCTAAGAACATTTTTAAGATAAAAGATATGAATGGATGTACATAATGTGTTTTAAAATGAAGATTTTTTATCGAATATTCTCGCTGTTTCGGGGCGATACTAGGAATTCTTTCGTATACATCTCGAAACATTTTATATAATTGTATTAGAAATGGGCTAATTTTCAATAAACATACAGTTAAGGAATAACATTCAAAATTATCTTGCCTAAGTATTAAATAAAGATGAAAAAAAGCAGATGTGGAACTTCGAATATTATAATTATCTGAACGCAATAAAATATGATAGCCGAGTGAATTTATGTTTTCCCATCGGAGAACTTCTGTCTGCGATAAAAATTGAGCATTCTTCCGCGATAGAATCGGAAAGAGGAGTGGCTTCGCTTCTATCGACTACCTAAGGTCATAACGAAAGTTTAGCTGTCGCTTCTTAGGTGGCCTTTACGAAAGTCCGTCACGTACAACACGTGTACGTGCCTTGCGGATTTATTGCAGTCATACTTTGTGGTTTCGACATAACTCTATAGTGTCGAGAATATGTCACTTTCGTTAAATTTGATAAGAACCCCTAACTTCGAGAACTTACAAGACGTTCGCAGAATTCGTACGATTACCGAAGGAAAATATTTGTATTCTTTTCAAAAAGACAGAATCCTTACTAAATAAGAAAAATAAGAACCAACAACGATGTAAAAGGGAATATTATCATTGATAAAAATAAAAAAATACATACATCCTCGTTCATTCTGATGAACGATCACGTGTGCGTTGAACTCACCTCAATAGTTACGCGAAAAGCTTAATTCAATGAGTGACTCACGTTACAGACTCTGGCGATAGCATCGATAGCCTTCATCGATACGATAAACGCGAACCCACCGTACTACGTGAAACCCATCGAGGACGAGAACGATTACGCTCGTGTGCTGGAGCTTTCGCTTTTGTTTTACGAGGCACAACGATCGGGAAAGCTGCCGGAGAACAATCGAATCCCATGGAGAGAGGACTCGGCGCTAGACGATCGAGGACTGAACGGAGAAGATTTGACCGGAGGCTATTATGATGGTAGTTGAAAACAGTATATAGTATGGTATATAGACTACATAGTATATAGGAATGATTGCATCGCTCAGGCAACGATAAAATGATCAGTGGAAAATATACTTACTAGAAATGAAGTTCTGTAGATCAAATTTTCTACCTACGCGATATCGTGATTGTGTAAATTTGCTATCGTTATATTGATATATGAAAGTGCTTATACATCTTTTTCCTTTTTTTTCTTTTTTGTTAGGATTATGTTTTCGAGTGATGTCACGAGTAATATTTATTAATGTAGTAAGACTGTAGGTAAAAAGAAAGTCGCATTTTTTGTAATTTTTTCTAGAAGAGCAATTTCAAAATTCAACATCGTTAATTTGAGTTTGAGAGTAAATATGTTCTTATCATTTTCTAACAAAAATAGGGATTATAATTGACTGGAAGCTTTATTAGCCGCTTAACGGGCGCATACACGTGAGCATACTTGTAGATTTAATTCTCTAGTTTAGCAAATTATTTTTACCGCTGATCTTTATACGTTTATCTTTATAAATAATTATACATATACTAAAATAAGTATACATCTTATAAAAGATATAATATACATCCATTTGCAAGTTGCTTGTCGATATTCTAGAGTACAATCATCTTGATTAATAAACTGAAGAAAAATATGTACGTTGAATCATTAAAAAGTTGTAACAAAAATACCCGATAAAGACGTAGTACATTAGAATGTAATAATTCGAAATATTTTTAGCTGGTGATTTCGTGAAGTTCGGTTTTACTATGGCTTCGACAACTACCCTTCTGGCTTGGGGCGCCGTCAGTTGGCCAGAAGCTTACAACGCGGCTGGCCAACTCGACGAACTTCGTAAAGCCATCAAATGGGCTACAGACTACTTCATCAAGTGCCATGTAAGCGAATATGTCTTTTACGGGCAAGTCGGGGATTTCTCATTAGATCACACGTTTTGGGGGAGACCAGAAGAACTGAATACCACCAGACCTGCCTATAAAATTGATCCGGAACACCCAGGTATCATATCATAACATCTAATATTAATAATAACAATATTAGATTAATCGTGAAAAATTCTGTCACCAGGTTTTTGTTATATTCACAAATTCATTTACAAACGTGCATTAAGTAATATCTTTTATTTTTCTATTAATTACAATACCGTGCGAATATCATCTATATTATAACTATATTGTAGTACATGCTACTACAACACTATATTGTAACCACGTACAATTATATAAATTTAATTTTTATGCGGGGAAACGATAGTATAGTTTTTGAAAATTGCAACTGATAATTCCAGTCAAAGTTCCCTTTCGCAGAAAATCTGCCTACAATTCCATGTATTGCAGATGTACCTACTACATGCTATCAACTTCAAACGAACAAGCAACATGATGAGTAAATTTCGCGGCAGTTCATACGTAGTTTCGAGCCAAAAGCCAACGTGAAATTCCCGAAAGCTCATAATTTCGCGTAAAACTTTCGTCAAACATACGTATATTGCGTTTCTCCTATATATTTAACTTGTTTGGCAGCGAAACGTGGAGAAATATTTCTTAACTAGGCAGCGTTCATCTGCAAAGCAATGTATGATATCGAACAAAGTATTCGTTTCATCAAATCAGAAGAGCCTTCATCAAAGAACTAGAAGATATTTTCATTTATTTTACGTAGGAATGCTTAGCCTAAAGTTCTTTCTAGTTCATCGCGGATTTTGTGTAATTGCAATACTGTGGAAAATGTTTTGTTTTTATGAACAAGTGTAAGAACAATTTCTTAAATATTCTTTTCAAGAATTAGTAATCAGACACGACAAATGTTATTCAACGTAAAATGATTATTACTTCTATTATGAATTCCTTTGATTTGAAACGTCAAGTAATCTCTTCGTACGTTCGTTTCATACTTTCTGCTATTCTCTTTCCAGTGTATTTGAGAAAGCCGATTTCCGTTTCTTTTCTCTTACGGCTCTCACCAGGTCCATATATGCTCTGTAACATTCATAGGTTTCTTTTTATTGTAGAATTTGAGAAAGTTCTCGACCTGCGAAAAAACATATTCGAACAACATTATAATGAGAATGCCTAATAATTCACTTCTGTACCTCGTATTATTTAACAATTTCCTCCACGCGTAGTTCTATTTGTTCTCATTTATTATTATCATCAATTATAATTATACTGCTTATTATAATAATTACCATTATTATTCTTATTTTTACTATTATCTTATCTATATCTATTATTTTATTACTATAATCATTTTTGTAGGATCCGATCTAGCAGGTGAAACCGCTGCTGCCCTCGCAGCATCCAGTATGGTATTTCGCAATCACGATCCAGAATACAGTGCTAAATGTTTGAAACACGCCAAGGAATTGTACAAGTTTGCCAATGAATATCGAGGGCTTTATCACGAAGCGATCCGTGGAGCAGCTCAGTATTACGAGAGCACGGATTATGGTGACGAATTGGCTTGGGCGGCGGTGTGGCTGTTCAAGGCAACGAACGACACAATATATCTCGAGGATGCTGAACATCATTACCAGCATTTCCATCTGAAAGAGAGACCGAACGAATTCTTTTACAACAAGAAGGTCGCTGGCGTTCAGGTAAATTCATTCGCCTGATTAAGTACTGAAAAATGATAGAAAAGAAGAGATACATATTCATTGAATTCCTTTTTTTTTTTTTACATTTTTCTTATAACTATAACTTTCCAGCCGTAATTTCCGAGGACATTTGTCTCCCCCCGCATTACAATGCCGGAAAATATCCGGACTTCGACCAGAAAGAGTTAATTTGCAATTTACAATATACCTAGCAGATGAATCAAATTTCTGTCTAGGTTCCGTTTCTCAAATTAGATTCCTAAAAATACCAATAAATTCGAAGAAAATATTACAAACAATTAATTTCTTCTAAAAAATCTTCAGTAAGATAATTTACTAGAAAATATCATGAAAATCAAAGCAAAATGGAAACGCGAAAAATTACTTGTATCGGGCTGATATAAATTAAAGTCAACATTTTGGCAGGTTTTGTTGGCACAGATGACAGGACAGCCGGAATATCAAAACGCGGCTCATGCTTTCTGCGATTTCTCGGTGCGCCAGCAAAAACGCACGCCGAAGGGATTGCTGTACATCGACAAGTTCGGCACCCTCTGCCACGCTGCGAATGTAGCGTTCGTTTGCCTGGAGGCGGCTGACTCACCCGGTATCGGCGATCCCCAGGAATATCGTGAATTTGCCGAGCAACAAATTTACTATATGCTGGGAGGAGGCGGTAAGCTTGCTATAATACGATATGACTCTATTGGAAATTGTATTGTATGATTCAAAGGAGCAGGTCTCGAGTAAAATGTGATTTTACGAATTATCATGATAAGACTTTATTATCAAACGTTATTTGTTTTTTATATCGAACGCTAATAAATAATGAAAATTGATTTTACATTGAAAGAATTGTTTTTAAGATCTATATATATACTGTCGACCGTGAGTATTAACCTTGCTCTCCTCCCCACTTCCTCTTCGCTTTTGTATCGCTTCAGATATCGTTTCTTTCTTAAATTGTTTTATTCATAAAAAGTGTGGAATACACAAAGGGAACAAACATTAAATTGAATAATAAAATCAAACATTTGAGAATTATACGTATTTTAATAATACCTATTGAAATATAACATCCATTTCGGGTCGTATAAACCTGAGAAGGTCAGCCTGATTAAGACACATATTCGTTATAATTATTGTAAAACTTTAACAAATTTTACTTTATTTAGTATTCTACGTTACAAGAAACGATTACATTACATTACATTACACTACACGGATAAATTAATAGATTTGTAATAAAATAATTAAAGAATAAAGACAGTTGGAAACGTTGAACTTAAATTAACACTACGAAGAATCCAAATACATGCTTATGGTCAGCAGTGTACATATACAATGTATTTATTGATTACATACTTTTTACTTCTCTCTACGAGTACTATAATAAAACCTTCAAGTATCGCACTCGCCTTTTTCAACATCCTGTATAGTTACCCTAATTTCTTCGTTTCTCGCATCGCAATTAAAGCAAAACTCTTTCCACCCCTATTAGGCAGGAGTTACGTGGTCGGTTGGGGTCGAAATCCACCGAAGCAGCCACATCATGCTGCGTCATCCTGCCCCGACAGACCAGCCGTTTGTGGATGGCCCGAATTCGACAAGGACGCACCAAACCCTCAAATCCTTTATGGTGCCCTGGTCTCCGGCCCCGACGAGGCGGACAAGTTTCACGATCATCGAGAGGATTACGTATACACGGAAGTCACATTGGATTACAATGCCGGATTCACGAGTGCACTGGCCGGATTGTTGCAACTACGAGTTAAAAGCACTACGTAACGTGCGATAACAGTTCGCTGCTTTTGGCCACGAACCAAGGAATTACTTTACTCTCCAAAACGAAATAGTTCGCATTAAAATAACGAGAGAAGACTTTTTCGTAATCCATACATAATCTGTGAATACAAAATAAATTGGAAGATATTGCGAAGATATTGTCAAATGATCTTTCGGAAAAGGATTATCTTCTGACTTTTATTTTTTGAAAGCTAAAAGTTGACAATTTTATGTGTATATCAGTTGAATGAAAGATATTCCGATTCTTGTTAATGGTGACTAATGTATTGAATGGAATTCCAAGATTTGCTATAGAGGATCGATGGATTGTTGGTGATCGTTTTCGAAAAGTTCGATGCAGGATAGTAGTGTCTTTCAGTCGATTATCGAAACTCATCGTTAATATTATATTTTTATGTGAATATCAATCGGGTAAAGGATCTTTTGATCCTTATTGGTGGTGTAGTGTATCAAAAGCGAGATTTGTGATAGAAGATCAATGATTGGTCATGGTGAAATAATCGTCCTGAAAAGATTAGGTGGATTGTGTGTTTAGGTTGATAAATACCTACTACTAGTAATTTCATCGAATTATTATTTTGTGAATATTATATTGAAGTAAATATAAAGTGAACGATTTTTAATTCTCGTCTGTAATATGGAGAAATCGAATAGACAAGTAATTAATTCTGATAATCAAAGGAAAGTGGCAAATGTATATTCATGACTATGAATTAATTAAACAAGAAAATGAATTAAGTAATTGCAGCCATGATTGAAGCGCCGTTATGTAAGATTGACTAGATGTTTTATGTATGATGAATAGAAATTTGTATCGATTGAACGATTGGATGTAATTTATTGATGTAACGTTGATTGATGGGAAGGTGAAATTATTTTCGTTCTCAACGTACGATTTTATTGAAACGATATCTAGGCTGTGTAGCTTGACGCGCTTGAGTATGGTTTTAATAGATTCGATTGGAAAATGTACATATATAATGTAACGGTGTAAGGTATATATAAGGTTAATAGAAGAAAGGAGTTCATTTAGGTACGAAACATAAAACTTGTTCGATAATTAATATAATTAAGAATATTATGTAGTTATATTTTGTAGAACTTTCTTCGAAAAACTTTTTTAAAATAAGGGATGCTATCGATTGATACGTCAATTTCTATGCCATTATTCGCGCTATTCTCGCTTCTGTTAAAGCTTTTCTTATCAAAAAATACTTTATAATGTACATAATAATCGTATAAAAAATATGAAAAATTAGGTTTCTCTTCTATTTAATAGTTATATAAATATAGTGTATTATAAACTACATAAAAGCGCGCATATGAAAACATTTCAATATCTTAGAGTTTTATATTCACCTTCGGTTATAATTTACTTCTGAATAAATATCTAATATTTCTTATTATTTTATGTTTCAATTAATATAAGACGAGCTTACTATGTACGATAGCTACGAATATACATGCGATTAGAAACTAACATAAACGAAGAACAAAGTAATTGTTCCTGTTATAGACAAGATAATGTGTATTTGTATTATCTTAATTATTTAACCTTGCATAATTTATATGCTTCCCAATATACTAGACTTATGTAATGTTATACCTACTGAAAACATCCTATATTGTTATAAATAAATAGTCGAATATTTTCCATAACTCCACGGTGGTCATGAAAATTTATACGTGAAAATTCCAGTAAGCAATTCGAAATTCTAAACCATATTGTTCGAGTATTTCTCGATATCGTAATTATAGTGGAACAAATCCATAACTATAACATTTAGAAATTTATATACAGCTTTTCAGTTCAATTCGAAACCTAGTAATTTATAATCCTTCTAAATAAATTATTTCACGCTAGTGCAATAACATATTATTATTAAATACGGTAGTAATATCTACTGGTAATTTAGTATAAAACACAATATTTATTTACAATTAAGTACAGTAATAATAGGCAAATAAAATAAAGCGATTCGAAAGATGTCGCGACTTTGACTCTAGAGCAGTAGATCTTAGAACTGAGGAGGTTGAGATCTCACAATCTTCGAGTGCCTCGAGCGAAATTTCACGACCAATGGAAGTTCTGCTCCTTAGCTCTTTTCGGTGGTTCGACAGATTATAACTTAGAATGTCCTGAAGGCAGAGAGCTTCCTTGCTCGTTCTGTTACCCTAAGAATTTTCCCACGTACTTGAGATCTGGAGGTTCACGTTCTCAACACCTTCAGGAAAAATTGATATTGCTGCTTTTGAAATCCACTTGCAATATTGGTATTTTAAGATTTCAGAAAATTCTAGTATCGCAGATTAACAGAATTAGACCTGAAGGATAAATGACATATATATATATATATTTTTTTTAAAGCATCTAAATATTTTATGAAACTTTTTTAAATCTTTACTTAAAGAATTGTAAAACGCCTGAGTATTTTGTGGATAGATAATCGCTTGCTATTATGTCGACGTATATCGAATGAATACATTCCTGACCGATTGTTCCGTACAGTCTCCAGTTACTCAGCTTATATCGAAACACGATTTTTCCATATCAATTGCGTCAGCTGCTTTACTTTACTTCAGGTGCAGTCACCATCGAGCAACGTTCGCTATCATGTTCCTATCACTATGGAAATGAAATGTGTCGTGTTTATGTACTTTACACTACTTCCTCTGTTGCTATTGACCACAGAGGTTTATCTTCATGGTTTTAAAGGCGAAGGTAGGTCCATTTTGAATCAAAATAATTCATTAAATCTCATATACTAATAATAGCGACAAAAACAAACAAGTTTAGAACGTCTTTCATCGCAGAAATACGATGATGTGATTTTATTAAGCTTCTATATTATTAACTTTCATCGCCTGGCTAACCGCGTCTGCCAATTTTATCATTTTTATAAGCATCTACTTGTTCAAAATCCCTTATTCACCAAATTATGCAATATCATATTTATAATCTAACACTGTTCTATTTAACCCTCCAACCGGGGACGATTTTCATACTTTTCTATACAAAATCGCGGACGAAATTTATATTTTTGCAGATTCGTTATAAGAAAACTTCTAATATGCAACACAAAAAAAACGCGATACGATAATAGGTCCGCCGAAACTAATAGAATAAGTAGAATGCGATTTCGACATTGCACGTGGCTGGAGAGATTATTAAATAATACAACAAGTATTATGAATTCTATAAAGAATACTGTTTTTGTTAAACAGGTATCACATAGTAACGTAAAATGAAATTGCTAGTGCATGGAATGTTAAAAAAAATATTAAAGTTACAGAGTTCTCGCTTACGTTATCTCTGGAAACGTGTATATTCTTCAAAAAGTAATCCATTCTGTGCTTGATTACAGTAACTACAGATGACACCAGTCTCAGAGGATGCACGTATTTACATTGCGGCGGGGATGATGTCTGCGTACATCGAAAATTTCGATGTAAAGACCCTCCGTGTCCCAGTATGCTATACTGCGCGAGATCTCGAACAGGTCAGTGTCTGGATGGTACTTGTCGAAATTGAATTACATGGCGAGATAAACTGTACAAAGAACATAATTAATCGCATCGATGCAATTTTCTATTCTATCGAACAGTTGTTTAAGTCAAAAATTCAACATCTTGCGTTAAACTATTGCTTTGAACAGGGATACAGTAAATTTTGAATTGCTCGACACAAAGGAGAAATGAAATTCCTGTCTGGTGCGCATCTTTTTTAGTCGAACGTATGAACATGTAATATATTGCGGACCGTTCTGAAAAGCGAACTATTTCGTGGAATTTCCATTCTCAGTGAGACGATTCACGTTTCAAAAACGAAAGATTTTCTCTGCGAGTTATCTTCGTCTCGATCTCTTCTAGCTGAAACTACCAGCGCAATATCTAGTTGTAGATTTTATTTAAAACGTTATTTGCTTGGGACTAGTGGTGGATTTGTTTTAAAATATAATTTGTTTGAGAATATCCTATTTCAAAATTTATTTAAAAATGTTCTCATTCCACGATTTTAAGTATTTTCTACTCCTTCTTTTTTTTATTAAAAATATGCTATATTCCTCCTTATATAATTATCGATATTACACGTGTGTCTTTTAAGAATCTCTAAGAGGACCCTCCAACTGCGATACTGTGCACTGCACCAATGGTTACGTGTGCATGTTGAAAGTTCGTCGTTGTCACTGGGACGAAAGTGAGCATTACAATAATTTATTTTTTTTTTATTTAAAAAACAAAAGAAAGACTATCGATATCTTCGTTATTTCATTAAGAGTTCTTTACTGTGGATTAGTAGATAATGAATTGCATTTTATTCAGAGTGCGAGCAACAGATAGCAAGATGCGTAACCCAAAAAGAATACTACGAAGGCCCCGCTTCCTGCGCCGGGTTCAAATGTCCTCAAGGAAACCATTGCATTCTCCGGGAATCGTTCTGTGCAAATCCTCCTTGTAAATTAATAAAAAGCTGCATGAAGAACAAAGGTTCTTGTCTTTAAGTCACTGTGATGATGACAAGTCACACAGACTTCAAGATTTTTATATATTTAGTACATTTTAGTTTTTCTGTCATAAATAGTCGTAATATATTATATATATATATATATATATATATACTTTCAATAATAGTAATAAATTTAATAATAGTAATACATTTAATAATAGTAATAAAATAAGAGTTATATGATTTTTCATTCGTAGTGAAAATTTTGCCAAATGTAAATCTATTATCCTTTTTAATACGATGCAAATGATTGTTTTCGTAGAAGTGCAGCATTTATTCGTAAAGTGTCGAAATCTCGGTTGTTCATCAGAATACGAATGTTTCTTACGAAGACCAGAGGGTAACTGTTCGATTCCACTTTGTAAACACACACCGGATTGCATAATGCCAAGAGGTAGAGTTCACAGAATTTTGTATATCATGTGAAGGAAATTTGTAAAGATCTTTTGTTTTCCTTCGTAATTTTCCAGAGAATGAAATGGCAAATGAACGTTGTCGTGGATGGATATGCCCACAAAGGCAAACCTGTTCCGCAGAAATTGTAGGATCTTGTGAGACAGACGACTGTAATATTAAAAGAACTTGCCATGAGGTACATGTGACAGCAGCGAATGATTCTGTTTCATCTTTCTCAAGAAGATCTCTGAAGAAGGAGGACGAAGTCCCTCGGAATGATAGCGAGGTACATTTCTTCCTAAATAGAATCGAATTATTTTTATATATTGTTAAATGGAATCGCGTTTCTACATATTATGGGAATATTAACTTAGGCTTAACTAAATTGTTAAGTATTAATTGAATTGCGTTTTAACCAGGTTCTTCTGTAATGACTGAATTCACAATTAATATAGGCAAACTGAATTTACTTAATTTCCTTCCATGAAAATGTGAAAATTTACTTTTGTCATTTATTTTTAATAGGAACGAAACGATAAATAAATTGTTACGTACAAGATAGGAGCAACTTAAATGACGAGGTGACTCGTTTTTCCACTTAACAAATGATTATCAATTAGGAATTAGAAATCTTGTTTCTAATATTATGAATGTGATCTATATAATTATCTTTTCTCTCGTAATCACATAATTTTCATTGACGTTCTTCAATTCTACGAGTGAAATGTACAAATTTCGACTTCGCGTAAACTTTAAATAAAATTCAAAACTTCTAGTAATTTATTAATTTTTGTTGTGCTCTTTATCGTTCGATAACAGAAATGACTAATATTTCTTCAGATACCAACAAACTCGGATCAAGAAAATGGAGTTGAAAGAAGAGGGTGAATATCATATCTTAAATAATTGTTAGATTATACAAATTATATTTAAACCTTTCTATAAACAAACTAAAATCAATTATTTGAATACGGAATGCGAGGTATAGAATCCCTGTCTCATGGTTAAATCATCTAAAATCGAAAACCGAATTGGAAGCGATAGAACTATGGAGAAAAAATGTCGAAGAAGAGGAAGATTTCAAGGTAACGTTCAATATCTAATTAAGTAAAAAATTAAAACTTGTTTAAATAATATATTAATCACATTATAAATTTGATTTTCACTCGCGATATTTACAGTAAAAATGAACGCTTGTAAAAGCTAAACATTTTTTACTTTGAGTGATAACAATAATAATAAAAAATCAGTAGAATATAAAGAGTTAAATATCTTTATTTATTTGGACGTAAGCTACTAAGATCTTTCCACGGAATTCAACCAAACTTGTTTCTCAAGCCTTTCACGGTTCCCGATAAAAGCACTGCAGCATCCGCTATTTCCAGCAATTTCAAGATTGGCTTCAATCTATCAAGGAAATACTCGGTTCTGGTGCGTACGGTGACTGGTTAGAGGAAATTCTGTCGTCGCGTGGCAAAGAGTTGCGAAAATGGCTCCAAGCATCACACGGCAATCTGGATGCCATGGGACCGACACTTCCGGGACAAGAACGACCTACTACATTGACAGAAAATCTATACTCAGTTCGCGGTACGATGGTAAGCACACGATGGAATTTTGATCGGAAATGTGGCAAAATGGGCAAATCTTTTACCGTTATTCATGCTTTGCAAGGCCGCAAGTATGCAATTTGCGTTTATTGCGCAGATGGATTATTTAAATTGTGTTACGTAAGTTCATTTCGGTTAAATGTGATTTGTGCGATGCAATATGTATGCACATGGAAGGTGAGATAAATGTTCGTAATAATAGCGAGAGGGAATTATCGAGTAAAATGGAGGGTGAAAAAGAGTCGAATAGCAAAATTAAGCAAACTAGCTCTTTAATGGCGATTTATTATGTCGTAGCTAGTTAAACGAAGAAAAAGATAGCAATGAGAATCTTCTCTTCTGTTTCGTCGGTTCCGCAATATGAATTCCAGTTAATCGTCAGATTTATCGTAACTGGACTGTGGATATTTATGCAAATTCGTAGGAATATAACTTTTTAGGAATATAATTAAAAAACTGCAACTTGGATAGAAAATTGTTTTATTAAATATAAACACTGACATACAATTTTCTATGCGGAATGATACATTCCGAACGAACCAATAAATAAAAAACCGGTATACTCGCTGTAAAGAAAGAAATCGTCAGACACAGCAGGTTATATCAACAACAGCCGAAGAATTACCAACAACCTGGACACAAAATTATTGGACACCATAGAAGAATGCGAAAGATTAAAGAGACGTCACTTTTTACATCTACGATAGAGATTTAGCAATATGAGCTAAATAATATCATAGTGATACGCCACTGGGTGTACTCAAATTCAAATTATATCATTGCATGATAGATTGCACATACGCAGATTACAATGAAAAAGAAATCTATTTTAAATATTATAAAGGATACTATGTTTTGCATATCTGATATATTTTATGTCATTTTGTGCATCTAGAAATTTTTCATAAATGCATAAAAGTCCACAGTGAAATCGTGGATAACGAAAAGCTAATTATGATTTATGAAATTAATGATTTCAGAATATGTCGCCGTCTGACGATAAAAAAGGGATAGAAGAAATTGAGTCTTTTCTGAGAGAAAGAAATTTGACGCATATTTTAGAGAAGATTCTTGTACCAAGCAGAATCCTGTTACCGCCGTACGCAGCTTTAGAAGCTGCTCTGCTGAATAATGTAAGGGAATCTAGCCCTTCGCCATTTTTCAATTATCTTCTGAAATATCCCTCTTACGTGGGAAATCAATTTTTATCGTCGCGGCCACAGAAAATCGAAAATGCTTACGATCAACAGTATCTTGTGGTTCCTGTGAAAAATATGAAGGAATTAACCAATTCTCCGATTATCGATTATAATCCCAGTATACGACATCATCACGGAACGATTTCAGAAAATGGAAAAGTATCTGATGTACGGGACAATTTTTCCACTTTCGTGAGTTCTATTTTTATCAAATTATTCGTATGAACTTTTGCTTTATTTTTATCTTATTCTTATACATAAAATATGCTAACATGAATTCTTTTGAATATAAAAACCGATACTGGAAAAAAATTAATTTTCGTTTAATTAACCCCTTAACCTACGATTTACGTTCGAGAATTTTGGGCCGAAAACGTAAACAAGCTATTATATGTTATATTATACAGGGTGGTTGGTAACTGGTGGTACAAGCGGAAAGGGGGTGATTCTAAGCGAAAAAAGAAGTCGAAAATATAGAATAAAAATTTTTTTTTTTTAATTTTTCCATCGAGACGACGATCTACAGTGAGATCCGTTATAGCGAGACGTGATAAAGTGCACGCCTACCGAGCGAAAATTCAAAGTCGATTTTCTCGAAAACAAAGCCTCGAACGAAAAATTTTTATTCTATATTTTCGACTTCTTTTTTCGCGTATATTATATTTGGCCCGATCATCGTACTACGGGCTATGCTCATAGTTGTAGGTTAAGGGGTTAATTGGATATTCTGTATGCACATTTATATTTATGTATATTTTTTATATTATATTATAGATATAACTTTAATTTCACGAATAAAACAATTACATTTGAATGAAAAATTGATTAAAATCAATTGAATTTATTTATTAAAAGAAGAAAAAGCAATAAGTATTTTAATTCTAAATTAATTTTAAAATATTTCTACATAATTGTTTTTTATTAATATCAGAACTGCTTTTGAAGAATGTTCCAGAGAAACAGATGAATTTATCATCAACCAGAGACGAGCTATCGTCTTTGTGGACTGGACTGCACAAAAATCTTGAAAAGACTTCACCTAAAGAAGAAACGCACTCTGTTGAAGATTCTATTGATCTTTCGGAAGACAAAAGGTTGATGGCCAAGGCGCAACACTTTGATGACATCCCTGTTGATTTGTTGGAGAAGTTTCTTAAGTTTCTTAACTCTATGCAGTTCTCCCCGATTGAAAATGTGTCACAGACTTTTGATGAAAAACCTATCGAAGAATATCGCGAAGAAGTAAGTTTTCTAAAGCTTTGGTAGAACTGAGAGAAAGTTTTTCTCGAGAGAAAATTGTTTTATACTCGTGATACCTACGAGTAGACAATTCAAAAAGATACAAATGATTAAATGGTTTCTTCCGCTTAATTTTTTCCATTTCAAAATATTTGCTGCAAATTGTAAATTTAGTAATTTCTACTATTTCAACGCTATATTATTTCCCATTCTTTTTTTTTTTCACTAACAAGCTTCATCTTTTCAGGATTTACCTAAAGCCCCACGAAATGAGAAACACGATGGAGACTTCGAGTGGAGTTCGATAATTCATAGTGAAAATAATGAGGATACATTTAGGAATAAAAATGCTGAAGAAAATGCAAATCAATTTTCTTTCCCTAATGATGACTATGGAAATTTCACAGACATGATCGAACCAGGTGTTAAGACGTTCTTTAATAAATTAGGTATGTTCCCTTCGTCCCTTGCCATATATTCCTCGTTACAATAAATTCGTTCGCTGAAATTTATTTTACCGTCAACAGCAAATCGTAAAGTTTTTTCACAATATTGCACAAATTATTATAATATCTTTACGCTAGAATGAATACATAGTAGGTGGCCTTGCTTGTAGCAGAGATGGAATTTTATAGATTCGTTACGGGTATAATGCCCATTATTTTCCTACTTCTATTGCGAACTGGAAGTTAAACTGCGTAATTCGAATATCTACAAAAACAACTACGATTTTTTATTTCAATTCGCAAATCGAATTTTTAAAAGTGAGATAAACTTGAATTCTCACAATCGAGTTTGTTTAAAATTGTAAATTAAATTTATGTTTGTTTAATAATATATTTTGACATTTTGTTATATTACCAATTGCTGTATTAAGTCCATTGATAATTAATTACAAAATTGATTATAGAATTACGAAATCAACAGTAAGAAGTTAATTAACATTCGATTGAAAGATTTGTCAGATTCAATAAAATAACATTTATTTCAGATAACATTCAACCTTTCAGTTATTCAGATCAGTCGAACGATGTCCAATCACAGTTATCATTCCCACAAATCGACGATATAAACAACGAAGAAATGAATTTAAATCTTTTCCTTGAATTGAACAGAGAAAGCCTCTTACCTTACGTACAAACCCTGATGGAAATGATGAATGAGGAGAATGATACTTTCGATAGAGAAACAGAATTGAATTTCGATGAAAGTTCACTAAACACGTCTTTCTTAAACAGTGAACAAGTTATTGTCGATGAAACTAACAAATACTATAACGAATCAAAATCTTCGGGGATTGAATCGAGTAACATTTTTCTGAAAAATGTTCTAAATAATGTGAATGATGTGCATAATTCACATATCTTAGAAGAAGAAACATATGACCAGATTTTGCCTACGAATCAAACAGAAACAGCTTCATCGAATTTAAAACCATAACAGGTTTGTATCTTTTAAAAACAATTTTAATAAATCTCTAACATTTAGAATCCTAAATTGTATAATGCTTAGAATACTAATACTTAAAATCTAAACAAATGGATAAACGTATCACTAAAGAATACGTAATTTCTTTATTTTCTTTATTATTTATATTTTAATAATTTAACACAAAACTATTTTCGATACTATTTTCGAGTAGTATACAGACTTGAATTAAAAATATTCTGTCTTCTTTCCGTGAAAAACATCGATGAAACTGGTAGCTAATTTCAAAGAGACAGATGTACTCTACTATATAACGATTTAACGTAGTCCAATTGTTCAACGCAAGATAAACCGGTTTTTTAATTTCACTACCAGGAAAGAGAATCGAGGACACCTGAGCTAATTTATGCAAACGAGGAACCTACTATTCGGTCCTTTTATAATCTGCCTAGTTACGGTGCTGGCAACGGTGAAATTGGTCTTCAGGATTACACGTACGTCGAATATGGTCGTTCGAAACTCGTAAAAAGTAATGGGAAATCCACTAAGTAAAGTCACAGTCAATATGACAGTATTATATGTATAACGTATTTTCCAACATTTGTTTTTAAGAAATTAAATTGTAAAGTTCAACAGTGATTTTTTAATTTCCTATTTATAGAACATTACGAACAGAAAATCCCTGAGAGAACGAAACGATCTATCCAAGGTAATAATTTTATTACATTTAAGGTAAACATTTTATTATCAGATTGTGGATTTTTGGACAATTTAGGGATATTAAAACGTATAGAATACAAAAGTATACAAAATATTCAAAGTACAATATACTTTATAATATTTAGTGGATAAAACAAATATTTTCTGAGGTTCTGTGTTTTTTTTTTAATATTATTCGTGAAAATATAAATTTCTATAAACATACGCATCTAATAATACTTAATAGTTACTATAATGATACAACATGATATACACTGTAATATAATTATGACAGTAGTAAATCTATTAAATGATATATCATTATAATAAATATCATCGAATGGCTAATCTCCTTGAAAGTGCGAGCCGAAATAAAGCACGAAAGAACGGCAAGGAACGTAAACTGAAGAATATATATTTCCGTTCAGTCATTAATATGCTGTCATTAAATTTCCCGTCTTACATATCCGCGAACACGGCAATTACTTTCTTTTAAAACGCTATCATTACATTCTAATAAAAACACAACGAACGAAAGATATGTAATAAATTTGTGTGAAATGTACATTATTATATAATTATAATATAACAATGTCAAACCCTTGTTCTTTGATTCGGTAAATTGAAACTGTTCATAAATGCCAAATGGAACCAAGTAAATTGCGATTTTGTATGTACCAACACGTAATTGTCAATTAAAAGTTAGTCCCGTTACGTAATTGGAATTTCAATTAATTAAAGCTTTGGATATATACGTTTTAACTGATGCAGTGTGATTGGACGAAACGTAATAAACGTTGCGATCTTTGTAGAAATTCGATAAGTACGTTTAAAAAGATAAAAAAAATGTAAGGTACTTTTTAAAAATATCAAAATATTATATATATCTAAGAAAGATTAATCGATACCGAAACGATATTTCGCGCGTATCTTTCGAAAGTAATGCAACTCAAATGAGTCTTTCGAAAAACCAAAAGAAAACTATTTGATAGCTTACAAGATAATTATTTATGTAATAATCAAGAATTATTTTTGTAATTCTTTGAAATCCTGCTTCGACAGTTTCGTCGTTCTTGTAATACAGGACTAAATTATTTTAAACTGTGAACCTTCTGAAATACCTGCCATACTACCTAATAAATGTGCGATTTATTTATAATCTTATTTTTGTTCACGAATCAGAAATAAATAAATTATTGTATCAGTAATAAAACAAAATACTGTCGCTTACCTAGGCGTTCTTACGCTTCTTGAAATTGTTGTAAAAGCTATTCGTACCGTGTTCTCCAACTCTCAACGCCATGAAAACGGCGAGATGGTAGCGACCGCTCGGATCATTTCCATAAGCTGGTACCATGGCAGAAGGGAAGGCAAGAAAGTGGTGGAAGTTGTCGAATATTACAACCTGGATGGAGAATGGTATCGGACTAGTCTGCTGTTGATCGTGGCACCGTGAACCACGATCCTGTTCCTCCCGCGCGTATCGTAAGCATAAACACGCTGAGGATCCTCGGTGTCGCAACCGAAGTGAAACTTGACTCCAAAGGATATTAAAGGGCTACGACCTTCCAGAGGTTAGTATTTAACTTCATTTTATATTCAAACATTTTGAATGGAAGATCAATTATTATCGAGCGACAGAATGAAAGGGTGGGATTTTTGTTGGTATTAATTTTACCGACGCTCGACGGTTATGTATTTCTTGAGAAAATCCGCATTTTTTTAGTTTATCCAACTTTGATACTATATTTGATATTGATAAGACTGTATTTAGTGTATAATTCGTGATATTTTGTTACAAGTTGGTAACTTGAATATGAAGAAAAAGTATACGTATGTTTACTATGAAGGAAAGTTTGACGATGAAAAAATATACTTTTTACAACAGAAAAATACATCTTAATAGTCTTCTTGATCTTATTAAAATTATTGTTCTTAATACTAAATACAAGTAAGAAATAAATGATGTATTATTAATACGTATTGAACATAAACTTCACTCACCGACAAAGTAAGCGTTAGTTTTAACATGTTATGGAATTATACCGCAAAAGTAATTTGGATTGAATGAAACAATTAATTTGAATCTTCTCTAACGTATTCATTTATCCTATGTGAGTCAGAACGAGTTATATTTGTTTTCTATAATAAATGTAATCTATAATAAATAATTGTCAATCTGTAAAGTGTTATGTCTTACATGCTCTACATGTATTAGTTTGATACTTTGTATTGATTTTAACTGATTCAGTTCTGTTATTTAATAGCTGATAATGTAGAGTTTTCATTTAAAATCTTAAAGAAATAATTTATGAAATTTTGCGAAGTGAGAATTAGGTGAAAAGTCGACGGCTGCGCTGATTGTCTGACAGGAGAAGGCGAACAAGTCTTTTTTTCTTTAAAACGTCGCAAGACGTTAATTATAATCGCAAGTTCCGTTCTTTCACATTTTTCATTAAACAATGCCCTACCGGCGAAACGAAGTCGCGTGCATTGCGTAACGTTGAAAAGAACGACAAGACAAGATAATCAGGAGGAATGTATACCTATATCTGAAGTTTGAATCTAATTATACGTACGTTATGTGAAGCATCTGTCTCTAACGAAGAATAAAATTAAGACGAAATTACGTAGGTACACCGAATTGAGTAAATCGAACGAGCAACTTTCGAAGATTATTCTTATTCTGAGAGTGAATTGCATTGTCTACTAATTTAGAATCTTTCCTTTCAATATATTTTGATACTTGATTTTTATTCTTTGATATTTTGACATTATGATATTTTCAACTATTTTTTGATCTCTTGATATTTGATACACCATATATATTGAAAATTAAAAATTAAATTAAAAATCTTTCTAAAAAGATAAAATCATGATAATGTAACCACAATCGTCGTTAAAATTCAAGGTTGACATTTTGGAAAGTATTTCATAATTTTAATAGAAGATCTTCCTCCTTTCACTGAACAATCTTCATGTGTTGTTTCCATGCATTACAAAATATCTGACATTTTGGACACTAAAGATTTTCTGTGAACAACATGCGTTGTACAATGCTGACCTAACTCACAGTAAACAGAGTCGTTAAAAGACACCGCTTCTTCTGTTTCCAAGCAGCACAATCGAGTGGGAAAATACACGATTCACTGGTTGTCAATTTTTCAAACGCGAGACAGGCATTACAAGTAACCTGTTAACCTGGAAAAGACGAGTTAACTCGTCGTTCCAATTGCCACTATTTCTAATCCGTTGTAACTAGAATCTGCAATTTTTTAAATGCATAATAATATAACAATATGTCTGAATTACATTTGCAAGAATTGATAGAAACTAAGTTCGGTTTCATTAATTTTGCACCACAGGTTCAGAAGCAATTTTTGATTGAAGAATAACCTATAGTAGTTAAGCTTACGCGATTTTAACGTGTCAAATTATCAAATAAGCCGATAATTGAACTGACAGATTCATATTACGCGTGGTATCTTTTAACTAAAATCAGAGAAGCAACGTTAAATTTGCGAATACATCATGAATAATGCATGTAGTTTCGACATACTATGTAGAAAGTAAAGCAGATTGTATCGGTTTATTCTTTCTTTCGTTTTATTGAATCAATTGATCCTTGAAAACGTAGGTTTGTAGAAAATATTCACAGAAAAATATACTTTAAGAAAGATATATTGAATTAATAAGAGAATTTCATGGGCAGAATCTCTATTTTACGAAAATTTCAACTTTCAAATGTGAAATATCGACTTTATTTTGAACTGAATTCCACTACAGTATTCGTTACACTACTTAGTGTGCAAAACATATCACTATTTAGGAACCATTTCTTTTTAATAAAAACATAAATTTGCATGAAATATGCATTGTCTATTAATAATCGGAAATTTGAAAAATTGATGCTAAAATTCTAGTTCAAACCTGAAGTAAATACAAATTTGCCTTCGTTGAATTGAAATCATATGCATACGACGAGAGTATAAATTGACATCATAAAAAAAAAATTTAATAGTATTTATATTTATTTAACATTGCAGAAAGTTATATACACGTGTAAAGCTTATAGCGGATAATCTGTCGAAATCAAAAGTTAGAATAAGTTTTTCTTCGTGCGTGCATCTCGCAATAATGCCATTACAGTATTATCGACTTGCGTCGCGAATATACCTTGGCATTAAGAATCATGGAATCATTCTACCTTTCCCTTGAAATATTCTCACTAAGTTCGTCGTACTGTTTGTCTGACATTCTCTCTGACCGTGTATATAAAAATAACGGTTCGCTTCTTTACTTTTTTTCTTTCGTTTCTTTGACAGCACACATTAACGAATCACGCACGACGTTTTATTATAGATAAGAAAAAATATAACTGTTGATTTTTATAATTAATCAAAGTTCGACGCTGGGATATTTAGGATTGGAAACGTGTTATGGGATATCATTATTCATGAATATGTATGAACTTGTTATTGTTCGTGATACTTCTATACGCGGCATTTCTCGTAACTGGATCTTGATTATAGTTTTGTCCTAAGTGGCAAGGAAAGAAAAAAGAGCCAAGAGAGAGAAGTTTCTCATGAGCCAACGAGGTCTAACATTATGTGACACGATTGTTTTGCAAATACAGTTACAGATTGTTCGCAGCCTTTTACATACTTCTTTATGCGCTACTGGAATATTAATCTTCTCCAGCTCAGATACTTATCTTGACAAAAACCGTGCTAAGTACTTAGCATAGTGTACTATGTTATGTTATACTTTCTTACATTATTAGTTAACAATAAGTATCTTTCTCGC
This sequence comes from Bombus flavifrons, assembly GCF_040668555.2. Lineage (NCBI taxonomy): Eukaryota > Metazoa > Arthropoda > Insecta > Hymenoptera > Apidae > Bombus > Bombus flavifrons. Next base: position 1,439,716 of record NC_138443.1, read on the forward strand.
TTCCTATCGGTACGATGTAGAATGTATATTCAAATATTTCAATGTTGTTTTCAAAAATTCACGAAAATATCTGATAATATAACACTGCAATATTGATCGTATATACGAGTTTTTAGCACAGAACGAGTATTCTAGTTGAATCGAAAATTTATTTGGATTTGCGTCGGTCGAGAACCTGAAATTGAAATTATAATTTCCAGCTTTGGAAACGAGTTTAAAATACGAAATAGAGATTACTAAATTAAATTAAGAAAAATAAATTTCGTATCAAAGATTTGAAAAAAAAAGGATGATAATTATTAAATCGATGATCATTCTTATACGTTGTATGTTAAAAATTATGAAGAAATGGATCCGAGAAATAAAATGGCGACTAAGACTTGAGAAATCATATTCCTCCTATAAATTACATCAGCGATAAAAATCTCAGTCGCTCATACTAGTCATATCCTCCGTGAAACGAGCTTAGATCTAACCTTTTTTGTACGAACAATTTTCCACAATTCATTGGAACATCCGATATCCGGCGACCATAGCGGCATAAAGTGAAGTATAAATCTTGAAACGTACGATTAGAGAAGTGGAAGTAATGGAGACTTTTTCTCAGTAAACGTAAAAGACGTACTCTTGTTTAATAGGCATGCTAAAAATTGCCCCTAACAGCTCGTTGCTCCAGCGTTACGTAAAGCGGCTTGTTAAGAAAACTTTATATGAATTACTGCGAATTTTAAGGTTGAAACACCTGGATAAATCTCGTTGCACAATCTTCTCTTCTTCTTCTTTTTATCGTACAACTCTTGTGGCATATATGAATTTAATATATTCTAGAATTTCATCAAAACATTTCATTGTTATTCTTATGTTATTCTTTTTTTCATTTTATATCGGAGATTATAGTTTGTATGTGTAAGAAGTATTATTCTGAGTAGCAAGATTCTGAGATACCTTAAAATAGAAGTTCTAAATTTCATCCTGCAAGTCATAATTACATATAAAATTCCACCTAATTGAGAATTATTGAGGCTACTTAACGTCAGCTGTTACTCGAGAGTGAAATTATGAAAATATTCATAACGTCTGAGGTACTCCAGAATTCCGGAACAACCGTTAGATGTTAACCGGTATTCGTCTTCTGACAGTCATTATCTACGCGTAATATTTAAAAATGTTCTCTTATTACACACCAATTCAAGACATACTGTATGTCATTAATTAATTTCTATCTCTCAAACATTTGATTTAATTTATCATTTAATTCCCCCGAATTTCATAATACATACATATGATTTTGCAATTACATCCTGCGCTAATTACTGCATCAAATAATTAGAAATTTATTGATGTTAATTAGAAATAAATTGCGGATATACGTACGTATTTATGCAACTTCGTATTTTATGCACAAGAATGAATAGGAAATTGGAATTTAACCGTAGATTTGTTTCATTTATTAAATATTATAACGAATACTTTATTTTGAATATTCATTTTTCACATTTTTACATCTTTTTTTCAACAAGTGCGTAAACATCCGCAATTTCATTGTGAGACTGACTTTGTGAGACGTTTTTCATTGCGTCATTAAGGATCGATTTTCCTTTTCGACAGACGTTAAAGATACGTAGTGTTAAAGCAATAAAATTCTACGGAAGCAGTAATAGAAGCTCGATAGAACTGCTAGAAATAAATAGTCTTGGTATTGCATAAATTTTGATTGACGTACGCGCTATTTGAGCGGCCAGGCGTTATGACGAAGTGTAAAACGTTACAAGGCTCGAATAGTTACGAGTTGGACGGAGAGATTTCGATTGCGTGACAGTCGTATATGTGAGCAATAATTACCGGTAAAACGCAGCACGAAATCAAACGAAATATTACACGCGATGTATTTAAAATGCGGTGAACGTCAATTTCCAATTGTTTGCTTTAGCCAAACAACGACGAGAAACTTATTTTATTTTCGAATTTTCATAAATTTCGTTTATAAAGAAATTTTTGTATAATTCAGTTAAGAACAGTTGTAAACTTGAATGTTGGTATACCAGCTTTTATTGCTGTCTCTTTTAGTCTGTAATTTTACAAAATTTCTTCAATGTTATTATTTTGTAAAAAGATCAAGGTTGTACCTGGATAATTACAGATATTAAAAATTTCTGTCCGGTTAGCTAATGAAGCTGTCTGACGAAATTGTAGGTTGAACTTTTTACTCGTCCATTTCGCAGCGAAAGTGTCGTTGAGAAATCAACTTGGAATCATTTAATTAATCGCGAGCGAATGACTTAATATCGGCCATTCATAAATTTCACTGTAAGAATTTTTAGAAGGAAACGCTTTTTGTCCTTCGATAAATTACTCTTGGAAAACTTCATTTCGGCTGTTCGTTTCCATCATGGAAAAATTTACGGAACGTATAACCTTGGAGCAAAAATATTCTTTGTCTCATTACTATATCCAAGCGATTCGCTATTGAATATCTAGAAGTTAAAAGCTGACTATCATTCATTTACTCGTAGTAGTTAGATTTCGATTTTTATTCAAATATTTCTGGAGAGATATTTCGACACTTAACATAAAGACGCTATATAAAAATGCTATTTTTCATTATTTCATATGTTCACAGTAAAAGTCGTTGATGTGATATATTTAGAGTTGAATTTTAAATGAATTCTGCGTTTGAGAAACGAAAACTCTTATTTGATATGCCGAATTTCATGAAATTTGCGGATGTTCCCTATTGAGCCCTAGTATGTTATCAAATTTTACTTAAAGATCAAAGAATAGTGTTTCAAATCAGATACGATACGACTCTTCCTCTCAAAGAACGTAAACTCTTCGTAGAAGTTGGAAATAAGTAAGTTTAACGAAGTCACGTACGGATAGGGAACATATATCATCGTATTCTCTCCAATAAATCTGTAACTTTTTCCGAACGAAATGTTCGCGTTTGTTAAATGGCCAAATAGAACGTATCCTCCACATTTGGTGAAATTTATCCTCGAATAAAGTGAAATACGACTCGAAAGACGAGGCGACATTCGTGACGCTACCTAATTGTAAAATTGCATTGTACGTATACTATGTAAATTTAGTATTATAAGGTGTTCTAGTTCGAACTTTGAAAGTATGCACAGAGTAAGAATAAAATGAATATTTAGGGGCTTATAATTTTGACCGAGTGAACGGAAGTAAAATAAACGGAAGTTAAATGGAAAATTAAAGAGATACATAATATAGCGTCCTAAAATCAATCTTTTCGATATAAAATCTATTTATAATCATTCAATTGGTATCATAACCGAATCTCTTTATAATACATTAAATGGGGATATTTTCATTCTGCGGGAATATTTTATGAATTGGAAAAAAGAGATTCAAAGCTTTTAGCTGTACAGAGCGGAAATTGAATATTTCTAAAAATCCTCATTCAATAATTAACGAAATGGAGGAACTTTAAGCTTTTAACAGCAGAACGAAAGTTCAATATTTTCAAAAATTCTCATTTAGTGTTAATACAATTTTAATTAAATTTCCTTTCTGATTTGTATGTCGAGTATGTCTTATTCGTGTATATTCGTCTCTCACATAATTTTAATCAAATGTTATAAATTTTTTACGAATTATCGAAGAATAGATTTTATTCAAATATAAAGAAATATAGAGAAATTTTTAATTTTATTCCTTCTTTCAAGACTCATGTACGCCTCGTACATTTGTAGTAACGTAATGGCAGCAGTTACTTTTTAATGATAGAAAATTATAGGATAGTGTGGAAAATAAAGCTTCGCAACGATCGAAAACAAATCGGTGTAAAATATTTTGGCGGAATTGACGTTATTCAAGCAAAGAAACAGGATGATTATTTAATACCGTTTTATAAGTATTACGACACGCGTGTGGGCACGCATAACTTGTAGACAGGATAATTTTTTCTTTTCTGTCAGAAAAATCACCGAAGAAAGTGTGGGAGGCTTCCTCGTTTCCGTTACCACGATTCCACGCATTTATGCGATGTAAATTATAACAGATGCTGATACAAGTCTATTTCTCGACGATCAGGCAAGCATGAATGGACTTTCCGCCGGGAGAACAACTGATTCGGGTCTCGAAATTTCTTATGTAATTGCAAAGAAAGTGTCTCATTACTGAAAATGAATTTTAACTTCTCGTTCTTACAATTCGATTTTTATTTTATACATCGCTAACAACTTTGATAAAATGGTTCCCGGAATTTGTTAATTTCCCATGTTATACGTATCCGAGTGAACCTAACTTTAATAGCAGCTTGTATTCTGTATTTAAAATATATTGTTAGATTGCAGGTATTTATGAAAACTAATATTTGTACGAATATAATTTAAAAAATGGAATTTCGACCAACAATTGTTTTTTCTATTCAATATCATAAAGAATCCTATACTTTGGACATTTCATATATTTTTGCATATTGTGTGTATTTCATGCGTTCTTCGATCTCCAAGTTTTCCAGAAATCCATAAAAAGCTGAACTCTATATAAGACAAATCCAGCCAACTCGTAATTCTGCGCTGAAGATGCGTTTGACGCGTTCCAATACGAGACATTCTCAGTCGAGGATATTGAATTCTCTCTCGTCCAAGCTTTCGACACGTGTACGTCCCGATCGAGAAACGTCGCTATGCAATTAGTCTGTTGTACGTTGTAAGTCTGACAGGGTGTCGAAGCAAAAAGCCAGGAAAACTAGCAAAAAAAAAGAAGCTGCAGAACTGCGTGACTTTCGTAACCGACGTGGTTCTCGGTCAGTGAACGTAACGGTGTTGAAGGTGTGTACACACGATCAAGCACGTTCACGCTGACAGTGTCCTTTCATACTGCAAGTAGCGATGCGCGCTGAAACATTTGGAATCGTATCAAACATTTATACGTGACATGGAGTTTCATGAACATGATTCGATATTTGAAACTTTCGAAGGTCTTGGCAAATCTTGAATCTTGAATCTTGAATCTTGAGTCCTGACTTTTGAAAGTTTAAAGTTTTTCGGAGTTTTAAAGGATTTTGGCTCTTTAAAATTTCGTTAAGTATCGAAAGTGTCTAAAAACTTCGTAGGTTTCAAAGTCACAAGAATTTGATGAGTAGATGTCAAGGCTTTGAATCTCAGGACTTTCAACATTTTCAAAATTTTGAAGATACATCAGTGATGTTGAAGAATTCCAATTCGAGATCGAAACCTTATATGTTCAAAACGTATACAAACTCAAGATTCAACACGTATCAGGACTCAGGAATCTTAAATATCGAAAGTGGCTCGACTTCTTATAATATTGAAAAACTTGGAATACCATTTCGGAATTGGAATTTGAACAAAATTGGAATAATCAACTGTAAGATTCTCTTGTCTAACTCAATTAAGAGAACAGGCAAGGTAACGATGCGAAGAATTTCTTTAATGATTCACATTATCATATGTGATTCATAGATTCGAGAAAAGAAGGAAAAAAGTGATACGCAATCGTGATTTATTCGAACAATTATCGATCAGTGGATGAAAATCAATTGGAGAGATCGAGCATCTGTCGTCGATTGGTGACATCGATCGAAATAAGAATTTGTAACTGCTGTTGACATATGTCGCAAAAATTATTACATTATGCAACTAAATTCTATGATTTTCTCGTTCCTTGTAACGAATGGAGTTTTAGATGTGAGAGGAAACTCGTTTTAACTGATGGTTAAGTAATGAATTTTATGTGTATCGTTGACTTCTGGCTATTGGTGAAATTTAATAGTAGATTCGATAGAGATTGATGAATAGAAATTTTGTTATCGATAATGTCTTCGTCTTTAAGCTTTCCGGGAAATGAATTTTAATTAGTGCTTTAGTAGGTATTTTAGTATAGCTATTTTTATATTAATAGTTACCTAGAAAGATTATTTTTGCTAAATGCTGTTTCATAAAGTAGTTCATAACTACTTGTCTTGCAATGTTCTTAGTAGCTACTTAAGTGAGCGTTAACATTAATTTTTATACTACGGTAGCAGACACAAAATGTTAAAACGTTATACGTAACTTATTAAGATAATTCTGCGAGAGACTGCCAGCATTTCCAAAGCGGAGATAATAGATCATAGCATTGTTCCTTGCATTGATCATAGCATTGTTCAATATTGTTTAAATACCTTTGCTAAGCAAGCAGGAATGAGAGCTTAGCTCACTTGTTATTTTCCGAGATTTTGCAATGATTCCAGGTTAATACAATAGAACTCCATTTACATAAGTTTTATTTATTCGAATGAAATTTTAATTAGTGCCAGATTAAGTGAACTTTCGATTGTTGAATCTATTTATCTAAACGTGAACTTATCATATGAATGGAAGATAATAGATGGTAGGGGAGAATGAACGTACTTCTATTGTATGAACTCCAGTTATATAAACTATTTGTCCTCCGACAAGTTCATATAAAGCGAGTTTTAGTGTACATCGTATTTTGCCTTCGTAATTATCATAAAAATTAAACGTTCATAGTTCCTTGTAATCTAACTTTTACCAAATATTAAGAAGAATATAGGTATAGAACGTTCCTCTGCCAAAATAAGTGGCCTTCAACATACGACGCGAAAATAGGAAGATGCTAAGCGCTTCTTCCATATATTTACAGGAATTAGCCCACGTTTTAAATCGGGACGCAGGCTATTTCAATGGAAACTAAATCGTCTGAAATGTCATGAAACATACATATGTAAACCTGGAAAGATAGTCGGTCTAATTATCTGTCTCAGCAGGAGATCCGGATAATAACAATTGCGTGGAATGCTGGGAAAACTATTACATAACTAACGATAAGTCGGAAATTAACTGCCGCTCAATTTAAAACAGAATAAGAAATAATACTTACAGGCATGATCAAGTAGATAACAATTAATCGTTTTACAATGAAAAACGTACCTTAAAATTCAACAACATTTTATCTATTATCGCAAATCTTATTACAAAAATAATCGGCTAATCAATAGTCATCGCCTGTGAATATTGTCGAACAATTTCTCACAATAGCTATTGCACTTTACGATACTCAGCCACTTTCTATCGCATTCGTAACCACCGGTCGCTCTACTATAAACTCCAATCCCATCTCCAAAGATTACCGTAACACATTGCAACGCAACTCGCGTAATACCAACGACAAAAAGACCAACAAACGATTGCAAATTCCTCGCAACATCGAACTCCTCGATCTCGTTCACTTCGCTTCATCGATCATCCGTTGAAAGAAAACCAAGCCAGATGGTAAAATCTCTTTCTCGAGAAGACGCATAGAGGAACAATAAGAACCGCGCAATGTTTTTGTTTCGCGTGTATCTACATCTACAGAGCAATAATTACGGTTCACAACGGTAGGAGAGGAACGTTGGGTGCCGGAATGCCGAGCGAGAATGAGCGAGAATGAGGAGCGTAGGAAGAGGAAACGCGACGTGAAAAGCATATTATGGCACCGTTGTAGGAGTTGTAGGACACAGGGCCAAAGGACTTTTCACGATTATAAAACATGACTCGGTACTTTTATTGAGAAATTGTTCTCTTTATCGCTACGATCTAAAAAACAAGTAAGAAAAAAACTTCTTAAGCTTGAAGGTGTATTATCACGAATTATGAGCCAAACAAAAATTTCAATGTATGATCTATCTATTATCATTATCATGAATTTTTATGCAACTTAATGTCTTTGCAAATATAATGAAAAAAATCCAAGCTCAATAAAAAATTGTTCTACCTAACAGGTATTACAAAAAGCGTTACACTTTAGATATTTTATATATTTTTTCATATTATGTGGACTCTGTGAAATTTTGCATTTTCAAATTTCCTATAAGTGTATAAAAATGCGCGGTTCAATAACACGGAATAAACAGTTTCATTTATTTAATTATTTATTAAAATCATAAGAAGAGAGCTTTTTATTCTACTGGTTCATAGTGATATATGAAAAGCATCATGGTAACTGAAGCATACAGGAAAAAACTTGTCTCTAATTGCAAGATACAAATCAGATAAGAGATTCTTCTCAACTCATAAAAAGACCATCGTCGTTAGTTTAAGCAGTAGCATTTAAAACACTTTAGTGGAAACTACTTCGCTATCGTATTTTAACGTAATATCGGCTAACTTCTAAACAAATAGTTAAAGTTCATTGTTATGTGGCGATTCGTATTTACATAAGCAAAGTGAATATTTTTTACAATAATGTATATTGAAAATTATTTAATTAGTTAACACGGAAAATATCATCTCTAAAGCATTTCGTGAATAATACCATGTTGCGAAATACCTTAGATATTTTACATCAGAAATTTTCATTTAATTAATTTTATATGAGAAATTGCCCATAGATAGAGAAGGATTAAGAACAGAACGCGAGGAAAATAAGAGGATCGACGCATCGATCGCGATTGCGCGTCTACGTGACTCGATTTCCGCGTCGTAGAAGCGTCCTATAGTCGTCGAAACGCCGTAAATTGTTTAATCGAGGATAATTGAATAGAAAGTCGAAGGTAGTTCAAAGAGTTTGAAGAATTTAAACAAGTGAAGAGGTCTGAAACGACACGATCGTGAAGAGATTTTTAATTCGGACAAATTAACAGAGACGAAGACGGATTCCAACATAGCTCAAAGAAAAAGGAACAGAGATTCTACGTTGATGAAACATTTTTGGCTCCTCACAGTGGATTTAAACGCTACTTTCTTTTTTTCTTAAATATCTCCGCGACAATAATTTAAAAATCCACATATTACGTCCAATCAAACAAAAGTACCAACGAACCCATATCTCTCGTGTTGCTAAGAGTACACAAATTATTACAACATAGACTCGATTATCCAGTTTGGTGAGCCTAGAACTATAGCCTTGACAAAGCTTTGCAGCGAATGGTAAAATAGGTACTGCAATTTTTGCATTTATTCATATCGATGATTGCGAATTCGTCTAGCGTCCTCAAAACTCGATACGCGAGTATCGCGATGCGCGAAATGAATCCAATTTCTGTTGAAATTGAACAATCTCGACATGGGTGTCACGGTAGGCTAGCTCGTATTTTAACGTGCGTTTTCGTAACGTATTTTCGTTTATGATTGAAAATTACTTATTGATATAAAACTCGTTTCAATAATGGATTTAAATCTTTTATTACACTACGATTCTGCGGAAGAAAATATATAAAATGTATATATGAAATAATTATATGCTTAGTTACACTTTTAATAGGGATTTTCTTTTAATCTCCAATACTTAAGTTTCTTTCACTTCCTAAATTTTGGAACGTTCTTTTAACTGTATAACTGTTATAGTTTTATATAAGTTTTATATAAGACGAGTATTCAAAATGGACAGATAATCTCGCATAAAAGAGAAGGAGCTAGAAAGTCGGATGATTAGTAGATTGTCACCTTTGTTAGAACGAAATTTCTCTTTTTTATAGCGAATTTTTATCGAAGAGTAGGGCTGGGAACAAAGCATCAAAGTAGAAAGTCTGACGTTTCCTTCTTCCTTCACCCTTTGAGCGAACGAAAGTGCAACTTTGTTCGGTTGATTGTAAAATTAGCTGTCTCACTATTCCAATCAATACTTGAAAGGCTTACATTTCTCTATTTAACTCACAGATAATTAAAACGTCATTCATTTAAATTCCCGATGGCAACGGATATTTTCATTACTGAAATTTGTGCTTACTTCACGCAACGATAGATTTATTTATCAATTCTTCGTTTCTTGTAGATGCTAACTAAAGAATGTAAAATTACATATGAAATTTTTCATTGATGATGAAATTAATAAAAAATAATAAAGATTAGATGCAAAAGAAAATTACTAAGAATACTGAAATAAATAGCGTTATATCTTTTTAAATTTACCATCTCAGGTTTGATAAAAAATCAATAAACGTTCCAGATGAGCTGTAACTGTCCACTAACGCCTTCAACCGGGCCGACTTTAGCATCAACATGCGGTGGCTCGTCCTTCATGTTGTTCATGGGCCTTCTAGAAGTATTCCTTCGTAGCCAGTGCGACCTCGAGGATCCATGCAACAGGCCACTACCACCCCCTACTGTTAACTCCAGGTAAAATAAAACAAGTTATAAGAAGAGCCTCGAAATTTTGAAGCTTAACTATCGCGAATTATGAGCACGAATTATAAAAAAGATTTCAATATACAAAAAAAGAGAAAACATTTTTAGTTGTTTAATTCTTTATTATAACAGCTTAACCAATAATTCCACAGAAAAGACTGATAAAAGCCATCATAAATAATAGAACGTTTGTCAAAGAGCGATGAGAAAGGTGGTACCTAACGGAGGAGATAATGAACTCATAATTTGTTAAAAATGATCCTTAACTCTTATGACGAGATTGCGTATTTTTATGCAAATTCATATTTTGGAGAATACAATTTAGAAACTAGAACATCGATAGAAGATCGTTTTTCTTGTCGCAATACAGAATACGCTAGTATATCACTATGGCTTCTAACAATATTAAAGTTCTCCAAACAATGCCTTTGACTAATACACACATATATCATATCAAATCCAATTCGTGGAAGCGTGAAAACATATTTCAACGTACTCTGATCACTGTAACCCACATTTGGAATAAAACTCGTTTGAATGTAAGATTTTCTGGAAGCATTCCAGCATCGATATCGCAAGGGAAGGTATATGTACATACTAGAAATACAGTAGGGAAAGTTTCGAAACATATATGCGCGTATCCCTTACGAAAATAAATTTAAACTGTTCCTGAAAATAAGATCATCGATTATGTCTATATGTATGTATATGGTCCAAGTTGCAAGTTTCGAACTCTAGAGATTAAACTCTCTAACTGGGTCACGGTCGAGTGAAATGACAAATTGGTCACGCCTTCAAATGGAGTTGATTCGATAACCCAGAAACTCGTTTCGTTTATCGAAATCAAAAAGAAATCAAAAGAATATCGATTAAAAACTCACAAACACGTATCCAGATATTTTTTCACAGTTATTCCTATGAATACTAAATTAGCATTTTAAAATAACAGAACAGTGACACTTTTATTGTGAAATTTGATTTTAGAAAGGCTAATCGATACAAAACCGATCATAATATCCGATTGTCCATTTTTATTTTATTTTATGTACCACTCGATATTCTGTATCTCGTTAGCGAAAATCCAAAAGGATTCGCATTTCATTTTCCATGCTCCGTTTAACTGAAATCCTTCTGTCAATTTTAAAGCGATATCTGTTTTACGTGTGCGCTTATTCGACTCGATTATATTCGTCTTTTCCACGTGCATATTTTTAGAAAATTATATTGCCCAATTAAATCTATAAAATTAGTATCATCGTAGAAAATCTTTCAAAATATATGACACGGTATGACAATTTTTATTTTAACAACATATTCAAAGTGAAGGAACTGTCATAATTTTTAATTAATCGAATAAATATTCATATAGGTTTCATATAGCCTCAGTTATATTTACGTCCACGTCTAATTCTGAGCTTTTAAAACATCGGAAGAAATTCTGGAATGCTTATTGAAGTCTCTTTACTACATTGTTTTTAAGTGAAACGTCTAAAAGATTTCTCGAGAAAGATAAATATTCGCTTCGAAGAAACTTACGATTGAAATTTCGCTTGGGACGTGAATGACCCAGGTTGCCTACGAAAGGTTAATAAAAATATGAAATTCTGCAAAAATCCACACTCCACTAACAGTAACCTCAGTAATATGGAACAGAAATAACGTTAGGAAAAAGATTTATCTTCGACCAAGACCTCCTATGGCCTTCATTCCGCTCTTTTTTCCTGCTATCTTCTGCTATATTTTTTCGGTTTTCCTTATATGCTTCATAAATTCTTCCTCTTCCCTGTGCCGCGTCGTTTCATTAAACACTCAACCGAGCATCAGAGCGAATCGAAAGAGATTCCGGAAGAATCTCGACGAACGACGAGGGAATAAAATTGCTCGAACAGGAACCAGAATGTCTGGTGATGGTCAAACGACAACGAAGAAAGCCTTCTTAATTGTTACAGACACGGTTCACGTGATATCGTACGGAAACTATAGTCTGCTGTCTGTGTCCTTCTCGGAAGTGAGCATCCATGCATACGTATCCATGAAATTGTAGCGTGTATGTATCCATGAAATTGTAGCGTGTATGTATCCACGCGTAATGGCCCAGTACCATTGTTCCAATGATTCTCTCACGTTGCATCACACCTGCTCCATGAATCTGCGCTTGCAGTTCTGCCGGATGCTCACTGAGGCAACCAGATTCGGTAGTTAGATCCTTCGTGCGGTTTCAAACAGCCGCGAATCCGTGCTCTGAGTTATAGATAATTTGATGAAATTGAAGGCCCGTCACTAGGAACCGTTCGCGGTTAAACGCGAAAGGCAGAATGTGCGACAGATTCTGTGAACCATTCAAATGTAATTAGAATGGAAGTAGATAGAAACGTGACGAAGAAATGCTCGTAAAGCTGAAACTCTAACGAGTTGGAACTCTTCAGTGATATTATTGATCGAATCTTGAAATCGTGTTTTGCAAGGGACGCGAGAACTTTTGGAAAGAAAATCGCTCGTTGTAGTAAAGTAATCTTGGAATTTTGTAATTTTGGAATCGCTAAAAGAAACGTTTGATGCCGGAATGGATGGAAATAAAGCAATCTAGTGTTGATATCTGTATTGTTATTAATCAACGTTGAAAATCAATGTGATTTCCATACGATACAGCAACTTTCAGTAGAATTACTTGAAGCGAGTAACTTTCATTAAATTTTTGGAAATTACTAAAAGAAACTGTTCACTATTAAGCTTTATCGAAATAAAGCAAATTGCTGTTGATATCTGTGTTATTCTTAACTGATGTTTAAGGTCAACCCATTTTTCAAGAGGTGAAATCTTCCAAAGAAATCGAACCATCGAGTGGTTCAAAGAAGTTTTCCATGCTAGAATCGATTAAACGCAGGCAAATTGCTGTTAATGTCCTGAACCCCTTCCCGTACTTTAGCGAGTCAGACTCGCGATGAAGATTTTGGCCCAAACATGAATATCGCGAGTCAGACTCGCGACCAGATACTTGGGCCAAACGTAAACATAACAAGCCGAGCTCGCGGACTGTTTTTTTGCCCGTTACGACTGACTGAATGTTAGTTCCTGTTTACGAGCATCAGTCTGGTCTGTTTCGTCGAACTGAATGGCACGGAAAGAGGTTAATAAGAATTAGCTGTAATACATGTTCATAAGGAAATTCAATAGTAGGAGGTACGATAACTGTAGGATTAAGGTCAACAAGCGAAAGTATACTCGAATCTACAATACCACAGTTGAAAATCATCTGAAGAATAGCTAACGATATTTATACGCGTTTCTCATTTTTAATTATACATCTTGCTTCTTCTCTCATTTTTCATTTTTCTACAAGAAAATCTAAGAAATCTAAAGAATAATTTCATAACTTCCACGGTAATATACAAATTAATGTATAAATAGCACAAGTACTTTCATAATTAAAGCTAAAACCTTTATTCTTAAAAAATTACTTATGTATAATGTAATTTCTAGCAGATACTAATAACTACTTATTGCAAGAAGTAACCGGAAGCCATCGTTAAGTCGAAGAACAAGAGGATTATGAATAATAAATAAGTAATATAATGCAACTTCTGGGTCAATTATATCATCGGTCAGAGAGAAATTTCATAATTTCAAATTAAATATTCTTATTACGCGTACTCGGTTCTCCAAGTGTCTGCCACTGTTCGCCCAGTCCATTGCTTCTCTACGCAATACAACACAGATTTACGCTATTACATACGTTCAGAATACAGAATACAAAATTCAGAATACAATAATAGCAAAGAGTGAACCGTTATTAACCGATTTCCCGTGAGATATATGTCCATCGGTTCATATACATTTAATGAGCTCGTTTTCGCGTTTCTCATGCGTGTCATGAATTACATAACACATTTCTTCTGCGTAATTTGACACAAGATGACACGGGACGACGCAACGCTCTTCTTTCTTCTTAACATATTTTACGCTTGTCGCGTATGAATATGAATAATCTTTTCCATGTTACGATGTACCTACTTGTGCTAGTCATGTAACAGTGTTATCTTATATAAAATTCTTGTATAATACTTGGATTTAAAATTAAACGAATTTCTTTCCAAACTGTTATTCCTGTAAAAATAATAATTAAAATGTACAGCCACTGCTAATCAAATTGTCATCGATACAATATACTGTACATTTGCTATAATTTACTACGTATTTGGCAAAATATTTTTATGCGCATCCCGTTTACATACATAAAATATATTTTTATATTTCATAAATGTTAGGTAGCAGAGTGATTTCTGTAAATTCTTGAAATATCGCATAAAACAATAATATTTTATAACACAATTAGGAACGTTTCGCAAGCATTGCAGGCAGCATCATCTAGCATACATCTATCACTAATACTATATTAATTAACAGATGTAATACTAGCGAAACTTCGACATATTTGTATCATTCTTTATACGCATTATTATTATATTATCTATATATCAAAATTTTACGATTTCTAATTGATCCTTCGAATCCATATAGGTGTCATATACTCATGGTTGAACTAGATACGTGATAAAAGCCGAGACGTATGTAGCGAACGTATTAAACTACTGTCAAAGGCCCTTAATTGGAAGCTGTGGAAACCGTATCGCGATAATCGACGGTGATTAATAATAATATCGATGGAAACGATTGCACAGATGATAATAGTGACGAAACACAATTACTGGAAACAGATGTTGCAGAACGGAGCGAGTTATTGAGAATATCCCGTTGCTTCATTTTAATCCATTTCCGTTGCCGCGATGTTAGAAGGCAGCATGATTGACTGAAATTAATAATGAACGCAGGCTAACTGTCTTCCTACGGAAAGTTTCTGTTCTGTAAGAAAATGAAATTGGCATTAAAAACGAGTAATGGCTGGTGAATTTTATTTTCTGACTGGTGGTTGGAAAGAATGAAAAGGATGGTTTAAAAGTTGCGTGAGTGAGAGGTAGCGAGTAAAAAACGACGTTTCATATATGTCGATACGTTGATAACGAGTTAAAAGTCTTCTCGATCGATCTGCATTGCTTGTAGGTATCGATAAATAATAAAAATATCGTGCCGGTAATAGTAATAATAGAAATGTGGAAATACAGATAGCAAATTGAGATTGCAATAATCCTGACGTAATTCTAGAAATAAAATTTCAGTTTCTCTTAGCCACTTTTGTTAAAGAAAACTTTTTAAAATATATTAGTTCTATATTATAGAAGTTACGAAGAAAATGTATCACGTTATATTTTCTTTATACCATGAAATACGATATTAAAGAATAGAAAAAGAAGAAGGGCGTAATATGGTATAAAAATAAATAGCAGAGAAAATATGTAAAAATAAGAAGACATGTAGAAGTAAGACCTAATTTATATAATAACTACGATTTGAATGATAATATAACAATAGTGTAATAAAATTTCGTGCATTTATTAGAAAAACAATTAAATATTACGAACCCGACGTGCTCTGATTCCTATATTTAAAGCTTTTCAAGTTTCTTATTACATTTTTCCCTAAAACAATGATAATGTATATATGTGTATGTATTCTTGCAGCAAGCTCATTTTAAAAAGCTACAAACCATTGACAACAGGCGAAAGCAAAATTTGTAAAGGATTTACAAGTATACATAGTTAACAATCTGTTCCGCGTAGAAAAACTGGTTTTCTTGCACTTTAAATAACTAGACTTGAGTACTATTTCATTTCCTAGGGCGTTCAAATTCAAAACGTAGGAACTGTGTGAAAATAAGTTAAAACGAATATTACGCAGTAAAATCAGGATTTTCTATGCTACTTTAGAAATTATTCAAATTTCATAATAAATAGATAGTTGGAAAAAGTTCATCGTCCGGATTTCGCTTGGACATAATTTGAGAACCCTCTATTTTTATTGTTGTTAAAAATATTTAGACTTAATTAATCAACATACAAATACTATAATAAATACAATGATACACAAGTATGTACTTTTCGTAGCAAGTAGATATACCTAAACATGAAATACAAGATCATTCAAAGAAACAAAGCATGAAATTTTATGCTCATTCTTCGAAACCATTTAGGTTGTACCATCCTCCGCTTTGAAATGTTCTCTTAACAATATACTGGACACTTGACAAAAATCGCAAATGAAAGACACGCCGACTATTCAGGTCCATATTTTCAATGCATAAACTTGTCGTCCCTCAACGAACCAAGTGTACATTTCACAGAATGTACACAGCTGCATGCACCTCATGGCATTCAAAATACCATTACCACTTGGTACGAACGTCCCCAACGAACTCCTAAGAAATCCACCTTTCGCTCTGCTCAGCCGCTATAGGACTTTCGTGCCTTTAACCCAGTTTCTAATTCTTATGAAGCCGTAACCGCTTCTTCGAACGAGGTGAAGATGCATCGGTTTTTACCATTAAAAGGGTATGACGAATAACAAAATGATCTGTCACTTAGAAATAAGTGAAATCGTAACCTTGTTCGGGATAGTCTGCATTTCATAAGAAGTATGTAGAGCAAACGCGTGGGACTACAGTTGATCTGCGTGAAACTTGACTTTGAAGAACAGATTACGCAATACGATCTATTTGCGTTTAAGCAGTTTCCGATCGCTTTTGTATAATATGTTATACAACATGACATGATATGTCAATATTATGATATTATATGAAAGTATGCAGCGGTATTGTGCAGTAATTATCAGCGACGTTAATAAAAGTTGATTATGGTTGGGAATAATGAAATAATATTTTTAATACTAGCAACCATTATTGAGGATCGAAAACAATTTTCACCATCGATTAATTTAATTTTCGAATACCATGTTGTAGAAACTATTAAAGGTGTCCAAAATAAAGTTTTTATAAGACAAATAAATAAAGATGAGAAAAGCTGTTATCCGTACCGTTAGTCAGTTGTAAAGCGGTTTGAAGTCGATAGAAATACAATTGTAATTGTAAAAAATAAATTCTTAAATTTTTTTTCTAAATCAAAAGTTATTTAACTAGATAATAATAAATGATAATATTGATAATAAACAAAAGAAAAATACATAGTAAATTGATCATATGCTCCGTTCTTTATTGCATATTTCTTTATTCTTTAATTTCAAAGATTTTCAATCACTGATAAGTACGGAAATTTATATATATGTGTAGATGACGTTTATTTGTATTAATTTCAGGTACGATTTCGTAGTAATTGGAGGTGGCAGTGCAGGTGCAACAGTTGCGTCGCGATTATCAGAGGAACCACGATTTTCGGTGTTATTATTAGAAGCCGGTCTGGATGAGCCCACTGGGACGCAGATACCTTCGTTCTTTTTTAATTTTATTGGGACTAACATCGATTGGCAGTATAATACCGAAAGTGAAGACACTGCGTGTCTAAATAAAGATGATCGCAAGTGTTACTGGCCCAGGGGTAAGGTATGTATCCTCTAAAGTCAGAACAATCTTTAATATAATCACTTTTATGATTTCGCATTTGATGGTGGTGACGAATATGGAACACAGCTTCGATTCAAAATTTACGTGTATATTCTACGTAATTTGTATTCATACAAAACAAAGTTCATTTACAATTAGTTAGTATTATATATAGTTCTATTTGGAATTGTCTTATATTCGGAATAATATTGTCCATAAATATCAGACCGATCAAAAACTTAATATTCTCGTAATATTTTCCAAGTTATTACTTAAGAACCTTTCTCTGGTGTCAATTCTCTGCCTTTTGTTATAACTGGAGTTCTGCTAAAATTAAACAGGAACAAGGAATATAATATTATGTATGTATCCGCCTCGCTCTAATTCCATATGTATCTGTAACGAATGGCTGACATTTCACAATATCTACATATATGAGCTTTTAGAATGCAGCTAGAAGGAAATATTTCTATCGTTCTACAATGACACAATTTAAAATTTACGATAATATGCATGAAATAATTTCTTTCGATTGTTATTTATAGAAGAAAGAAAAATTTTTTAATTTTTAACTATCTACTCGCAACATTTAACTATAATGTATAACGCGTCATTTGTTAAGTTATTATTATCATCTTATCACGTCACTATATTCCATTTTCAATTTCTGCTCTTATTTAGTCATCCGTGTACCTCACTAATCCTCATTTCATTGTCGCTATCATAACATGTACGAATAATGGAGGCCAATAAACGAATGGGTAATTAAAATGTTATTCAGGTGCTGGGAGGAACCAGCGTTATGAATGGCATGATGTATATGAGGGGCTCGCGAAAGGATTACGACGACTGGGCGAGGCTTGGAAACATAGGATGGTCTTATCAAGATGTCCTTCCATATTTCATCAGGAGCGAGGATAATCTCCAAGCAAACAGTATGGATTACGGTTATCACGGTGTCGGTGGACCACTCACGGTCACGCAGTTCCCTTATCATCCGCCTTTGAGTTATTCTATCCTCGAAGCTGGAAATGAACTTGGTAAGTTTGTTCTTAAGCTGTTATTTGGTGTGACGAAACACGAAACGAATTATCGCTTAGTTACTTGATTAATATCATACGTAGTTGACCTTAGCAATTACAGTTGATATAAAAAGTAAAACTACATTTACCTAAAATAAAACTATACATTTTTTTCTTTTAGCTTTAGTTTCTACATTAACTATGATTATTAATTAAGATCGGCTATGTGTTAGATGAATTAACATAAGATTGTATAACTAAAAATGTATTAGGACAGCTTAATTAAAGCAATGTAATAATTAGCACTTGTGTAATATCTGGTTGATAATGGCTCTCTTCGCTATCACATACAACAATTACGTTCTAATGATAGGTTTATCTAACGACGGTTTTTTATTATTTCTTTCCTTTTCTTTTTTTTTCATAACGATACTGAACTTTCGTAATAAGATACGGTATTTTCTTGAATGAAATTAACTGCCACGATTTTTCTTCGATATCTTTTTGTAAGTCGTAAAAGGTTTTTATACTTTCAGGCAATAAGGATATACATATTTTAACCATTCTAAACTTTCAAAAAATCTGAGAATACGATACGACTGTTCGTTGAATCAATTACTCAAAAGCTTTTTCGACAAAAACACAAGTTCAGAGGAAAAAACATTCAACTGTGATATTTTGCCTGGCTAATTAACAACGTAGCTTGCTTATTGTCTGGACACCTCATCAACTGTCGGAAACACTGCGAGCGAACTTTCCAAGTGAACAATCCAATATTTAGCCAAGAATTAAATCACGTCAACTCGAATATAGCCCTTTTCAGTAAAACTTTAACTTGAAAAGAACGTCTCCAATCCTGAAATAGCACGATAAACGAATTGCAACAACTTCTGTTTAACTTCCATTATAAGTCACCAGTTACAACAGCAAAATAAAATTCGCGAGAAAGTTGGAAAATGGTCGAAAAAAACTTGGCTAACAACGAGTCGATCTACTTAAATCGAATAGCATCTAACCTGTTATTACGCGACAACAAGAAACTCGTTTCTTCTTTATTTCGTTGTTATTCCTCGCGTGAGTCTAATGACCCGTTTTGCCATCCATCGAAAGACCAGTTACATAATCACCTCTCACGTCAGTTAATTACTATACTATTTTCACCAATAGCTTCCCTCTGACAATGCTAACGTATAACTTCCATAATACATGGAACGACCTTGTTACGTATTTATAAGTGGTGCGCGGCTTTTCGAGGCGAGATCGATCCCAAATTCCCGAGCAAAAGAAATTCGAAACGAACAACGTTGACGAGTAAAAGCGGATCGATGTCGTAAGTGAGAAGCTTGTGGATCCGCAATGCTTTTACGTAACATACGGCCACGCCTTTTTTTAATATCTTGCTAAAATTGAAAAATACGCGAAGATGAACGAGATGAACGAGGAAATGTATAATCATGGTCGCGCGTATACGGATATAATACACGCACGATATCTTAGGCAATTTATTAAGAAATTGGTGTTTATATACTGTAAATTTGTAAGAAAAATTAAATCTGTAGTTTATCTGCAATTAATACTACTAAAGTTATTTAAATTCTATTTATATATTTATATATATTATTGTATTATATATAAGGTTTTCATAAAAGCTTGCGATATCGTTCGACGTTTACAACCTAATTGAGAAGTCTAGTGGAAAAGTTCTACAATAGACAAAAGCCTAAATTCCTAAACTTAAACGTTAATAGAACATTTTCGTGATCCTAAACATTAAATAAAGATCATCTATAAAGACCCTATTTTATAAACTAAATCTTTATTAATTACATTTCTTTTTAAATGAATTTATACACTTTCCCAGCTGAGTCCTTCAATTATAAACCGGCAAATAAATACGCTTGACATTTTGATCTTAGTTAATTTGAAATTTCGAGGTAAATGTAATTGCTATAAAAGAGAAATCAATGAGTTCCACTAATTACTTACAGGTTACGGTATCGCGGACCTCAATGGACGGACTCACACTGGATTCGCCATAGCCCAAACGACCTCGAGGAATGGTTCACGTCTTTCAACGGCCCGGGCATTTTTACGTCCAGCTAGAAATCGACCGAATCTCCACATAATGCTCAATTCCACGGCTACCAGGATCTTATTCGACAATAACAAGAGAGCGGTTGGCGTGGAATTCGTCCATGATGGGAAGGTTCTTCGAGTTTCTGTGGCAAAGGAAGTGATCATAAGTGGAGGTAATTACTTCGATGTCGAATAGCTGTTACAATAAAAGTAATAGTGAGATTAAAATGCTTGAAAGCATGAGATCAGATTTTATCAATGGATATACCTTTTAATAAAAGATTCTATTTGTTCGCAAGTAATACGTTTTTCAACTGTAAAAATGTTAGTTACGCAACATTTTATGTCGTAAGATTAATTATAATAAGTTCAGATCGAGATTGATTTTATCCGATTCAATTTCTAATTATTTAATATATATATTAAGCTACTCAGAGTTTCAATGAACTCTGTGTATGCAGACACGCCAAACTGGTTCTTGCATTTGCAACTATACGATATGTTAACTGACAGGTATAAGTATTTAAATAATTAACGTAACGTGGTGATAACTGCTCTTAAGCGTGAAATTATACGTACTTTGTCGTGAACTTGTTTTATGACATATTCTATTATTTTATATTAAATATTTTAATATTTCATATTATAAAAAGGTACATTCATTGGTACATACTTCGACATTCGTGAAATATTTTGAACAGTTTGACTTTGGCGAAACATTTAATTAACAAACGTTAAAATAATAAGTAGGCGTAGTACTTACGTTCTGCATAGTTGAGTAAATGCTTGGATTATTTTAGATACGCCACACATTAAATTAAAATAAAACGTGAAAAAGATTATTTCACAATACCCTACAAATTAAGTAAAGAATAATTATTATCCAAAAGAAACATGTTCTTATACATACGTAAAGTATATAGTGTATAGATATTACGTGCACAATAATACGATATCTGTATCTTCATTTATACATTCTTTCGATGTAATCCCAGTCAACGTGTGAAATGATAGCTGTCAATCGAGTTTCAAGCCCACCGAAAAAGGAAAGCAGGAAGGAATGCGTTTCACTATCGAGATCATGTATCTCTTACACAAACAAACTCATTATCGAAGTACCTGAATAATCAATTCCCAAGTCTATATTATCTTATGCCATACTGGATTCCTATGATCAAACATGGAAACCTAATTTTCTGTTTCCAATTTTAATTCTCAAACGAACAGCGGTAGCTATATAGGTACGATAGCAAAAAAGCTCACGTTTCATAAACAATTTCCACTTCTAAATTGCTTGCTGATTGGGAGCAATTTTCATTCGTACTAAACAACGATTCACGTTTTTAATCATTTGTTGCAGAAAAACGCTGCTCTATCATAATATGATATGTGTAATATAAAAACTATTGTGTTACATCCTATACTACTAGATCATACTGATCTATAAATAGTAATTTAACAAATTTTATTTCGACATTACAACTTTTATATATATATTAATAAAATATTTGGAATGAAGGACACATAAAAGATTTTTTGCCAAAAAAATAATATCGACTTCGAAAAACGCTAAAAAGCATGAAATAATTTCTATTTTATTTGTATCTTATTTAGACATATATGCAACAACGGTTAGATTACCAATTTACTGACTATTTTTAGCAGCATGTTAAATATATCGCAACCAGCGCGAAATTAAAAACCCTTCCAGTAAATAATCGATTTCCATTTTTAATTGTATAACATCAGAAATTGTAACGATCGGATCTTAAATTAGTGACAAGCTTGCTGCATTTATAATTCCATTAACTCGTACACGATTAAAGCATCGAACGTAATTTGCATCTGAACGAATGCAAGCGACGTATTCCAATTCGATTACTACTAAAACATGTTCTTGGGCATTTTGCTTTATAATATATTGCAATTTAATGTATTTAAATATAAATTTGTTGAAATTTGAATAACATAAATATAAACAAATTCAAACTTTATAATATGATACTTAAATATTACCATAGTAGAAGCTTGCAATATATTTAATATACTGGTTAGTTAGTAAATATAATCTAACCACTATTGCATGTGTGTCTAAATAAAATACAAGTATAATAGAAATTATTTCGTACTTTTTAGCGTTTTTCGAAGTCGGTAATATTTTTTTGACAAAAATTTTTTATTTCACACTTTTTAATGGAACGATCAATATTACAGGACTAACATAAAATGGTTTTTATTGTCATTAGTGAGGCGGTAATTTATTCTTATCTATTTATTGTTTATTTATATCCTATATATTAATTATTCATGAATAAAAAGACACGAGTTAAAGTTTATATTGGAAAACGCACTTTCAAAGCGCTCGTCCAAGCTGCTGTTTTGGAATCGTCTCGATATCACTCCAACAATTGTAGAGCGACCACTAAACAAACGTAAATGAAATTGGTGAACAATAAATTCTTTGCAATAACAGTAATTAATAACAAACAAATTGGAGAAATTGTTCAAACGGGATCGATCGATGGACTACCGCTAAAAGATCCAAATCAATCAAATCCTGAGTAATCGATAGTCATACATAAAAATTGGATTTTGACAAGAAAAATAGTTTAAAAAACAAATACAAAAGAATTTTGGAAAACATGCCTTACGAGATGCAAAAGGGACCATTTTGATTGATCGAGCCGTTCCGAGGAAATCGACGAACATACGCGAAATTGATGCAAAAATATTATCTTTTTCAAAAAAAAAAAAAAAAAAAATAGAGAAGATATTCAAGGTCTTCAAACAATCCGTGTTGAAAAATTCTTTGTCTGTACAATAATAATTTGTTAGTCACATTGAAATTAATTCTTCTGACTCATAACCATAATCAGGCGTTGATACTCTTACGAGTGATAGAAATTGCGTGTCTTCCAGAGGACAAAGGAAGCAAAGATTACTGCGGGAGAGGTACGCTCGATTAAAGTCTGTGATGACTCTCATAGAGTAGCTGTTAGTAATCCTTATACACCAACATTTCTTACAAGGTTATGCAGCTTTAGACTTTTGTTTCGCGTACATGATTTCTTTTCGATCACTGCCAATTTCTTTGTTTTTAGAGAAAAGATCTCTTAAAATCGTATAGATATGCGATTCTTAAAAATGTTACAGATCTAAAAATATTTCTAAAAATTTCTAAAAAATAAAAATCTGACAAATACCAAAATATCTAATATTATTGTTGAAAATGACAACGTGAGTTCGTGCTCGCCATCTATATGCAGATGCGTTAGTTATAAGAAATAGTAACTAGAGGATGATCCTAGTTACAATCGATAGATTTAATCGATAGGCTTAAGATGCCTTTACGTTTTTATCCCTAGTTTTTATAAGCGCGTGCAATAAAGGTTTTTTGGCTCAGAACGGTGTGAGATTTATCCATTCAATAAAATAATAACTATTCTGATCTTACCTCTGAGTATAGAAATAACAACAATTATAGACAACAATTTCGCATTGCATTGATCGCATCAATACTTGCGGTTAACTGTTATCTTACAGTATTGCGATATGTCACTAAAACATATGTCGTAAATCTTTAATGTAATAAACAAAGTTAATTTCGCCATTGGAATTTGTTTTCGCCATTAGAATTTGTTTTCGCCATCGGAATTTGTTTTCGCTATTAAAGTGGCTTAAAAAATTAGTATGATAAGTGGTGAAGTGCATTTCAGTTTATGGCGAAAATCAAACAATACAAAAGACGTTTGTCTGGTTTCTCACAGCCTTGCGAGTCATATAATCGTATATATATGTGATAAAATATCTTAGTCTTGTTATTTTTGTACATAGGCGCCGTTAATTCGCCACAAATACTTCTAAACAGCGGTGTCGGTCCTCGGGAAGAGTTGAACGCTGTCGGTGTCCCTGTTGTTCATGATCTACCTGGCGTCGGAAAAAATCTTCACAATCACGTCGCCTATACATTGACCTTCACTATCAATGACACTGACACAACTCCCCTCAACTGGGCAACCGCGATGGAGTACCTTCTCTTCAGGGATGGCTTGATGTCCGGTACCGGTAAGTGAAAAAGGAAATTTTACTGTAATATACTACACACGCAATAAGTACACACACACACATACACACACACACACACACACACACACATAATACATTAACTACACATGAGATTCAAGTTCGATCACACAAATTCCTTGTAGTGTATTACCTTCACTTATTCTAGTGCAGGTGGCACTAGATTTTCATTCAAAGTTCGATAAAACAGT
This sequence comes from Bombus flavifrons, assembly GCF_040668555.2. Taxonomy (NCBI): domain Eukaryota; kingdom Metazoa; phylum Arthropoda; class Insecta; order Hymenoptera; family Apidae; genus Bombus; species Bombus flavifrons. The sequence continues at coordinate 1,464,635 of NC_138443.1, forward strand.
GAAAAAATATGGTACAAGCTTGAAAAGGTCATTCTAAGAAGAAGGCTTCAATCTTCAATAGTCTTCAAGAAGCTTAATCTTCAATAGTGATTTCAGTTATCAAAAAATTGTTCAATGTCCGTAGAGATATTTGAATTTGTAAAATTTTCGAAAAGAAACATCTTCGCTTTCCCTGCCGTAACATGATTTAAACACATTTTTGGAAATGCTTTGAAATAAGCACGAGTGGTTCGTTGTACGATCTTTCTCACGAAGTTACAACAGTTTAAATATGAACAATCTTTCGTCGAAAATTTATTAATTGCTTAATCTTGCACGCCAATATATGTTAAATATCTTCTTAAAACATAACGAATTCTTTTCATCTGTTAAGATGATACTGCGATATGTATAAAAGTTCGAAGATCGTAGCAGAGTTAAATAAGTACGTATTACGGTTGCCGTCAAGTGTCACTACGCGGCGGACGAACTCCATTCTGAAAAGATTAATGAATGCACCGAACCACTTTGAAAGACCACTCCAATCAAAATCGACAATCTATACATAAAGCTCTACACAGATCAGAAGAACAATGAAATGTAACAGAAGCTCATCAAACCATGAGAGTTACATCCGAGACAATCAAGAGAGTCTGCATACAGTGGGTAGTGAAAGCGCGTTGCACAATGATCCCGTTTCGTGTTTGCCGATCAGACGACTGACGTAACCGCGTTTCCGATCGGCCTGTTTGCCATCATTTTATCCGAAACCGATCGAAAAAGAAAGAAATGCTGGATTGTATTTTCTCACACAGCCACAGCAACCCTCTTGCCGGGCACCGCTCGAGTTACATGAGCTCGATCCTCATCGAATCGATCCTATCATCGGGGAACGACGTGACCCGCTACGGTATCGGAGCAATTAACGTTCGATTCGTTGCGTCTTTGGCTCATGCTTTCAGTGTTGTTGCTGGCTGCGTGTTCCTGGCAGTTTACGGGCTCTCGCATATTTCGTGCGAATCTCAAATGTTTCCGTGCGCTGCAACTCCTTCCTTAGGGGGGGGGGGGGGGAGAGAACTTTAATTACGTCACGGCAATTTCCAGAGTAACGACAGAACGCTCCGGATTTTCGCCGAAACAATTTCCGTCGAGGCGCGTGCCACGTTTCCGTGATCGAGGAACAAACCACAACGACGCTTGACTCGAATTAGAGAAGAGGAAAGCGTGTTCGAGGTTTATGGCATTATACAGGGTGTGACTGAAAGAATTGTAAATAAACGCGATTCCTTACACAAATATAAATTAAAAGTTAGGGTGATACCTTTTTTATTTCGGACTTAACCCTCCAATTTTCACAATTCTCTACGACGTCTTTATAACGTAAGCAGATTGGTGGCTTATAGATTCTAATGCATTTTAGCGGCCAATTTGGTATATGTAATTCGGTATAGTAATTCATAATACCAACTCTTTTGCGAAAATAATGAATATTGTAGAAAATTTGTAATTTCTAACAAAGATACTAAAAAATATATTTTAAATAATATATGTTTTGAACCAATCTGTTGAAACACGATGTTTTATATTAATATACACATGGTATAGGTTAGAAAAATTTTCTATATTCCACTATAATCTGAACTATAAAAATTGGAAGATTTAATAAAGAATGTTCAATGTTACAGTCTGAAGACGATTGATTTATGTGTCTTTAGCGATATTTTAAAGGTTTATTTAGATTTTGTTAGACATTTATTATCTATAGATAAACGAGAAACTAACTCAATGAAGTAAAGGCATTCGTCTTGATTCATCTTAAATATAAATTTAATTATTTAGAGTTAGTAATAAAGAAACGTTCTTCTATTATAGCTTTAAAAATGTAACAAAAATATAAACCTTTCGATCAAATTGTGTCGGTGCGATCCAAGCATCGATGAATGTTAGAAAGTCGATATAACAACGAGGTTGTTAAATATATGTTGTTATTATTGGAAATCATAGGTTAGGTAATCTTGCGTTGCATGTTGTTAGAATGTTTGAATTAATGTTTGATAAGTTCACTTGGATTACATTGTACTTGTGAAATTTGATAATACGATAAATTCTCGTGTCACATTTATGTACCGGGTAATAAATTATAACAGACCCTCGATTATGTGAGAACGAATTAATCTAGATTATAAATTCAGTACATTTTGGTGCAATTTAATATGTTATGTGGAATATTCAAGCAGCATTAGTTTCGGACATAATATTATTTAGATATAACACTATGATAATATAATGATTTAAAAGTAGATAAAATCATAATATCGTTAGTAAATTCCGTTAATAAATTGACACGTTCATTATAATTTCATAATATTTCATTTTATAATTTCTCGATGTACTCACAACTATATCATATTGCGGAATATAAATCAAGTCTTTTAACAATTTTATTTTCAATGTGAGATTTCAAATATTATTAATTAAATACTAATTGTGTTGTTTCTATATAATTTCAGATTTATTAAAGTTTAAGCTTTATTAGTAATGTCATCATACAAAAAGCAAGTAGCATATTTTTACTTTTCTCTGTAGTATTCTATATTTCTTTTGTTTCAAGAACTTTACCACGGCTAACAGTAATTTCTCATGGCAATGTTTTATTTTTTACATATTCCTTTCATAAAACTCGACTGTTCAGAGGAGAAGCTAAATACCTTTTCAAGGTACATATCCGATTTGAAGCGGTCGGACTGGTTTCCACGTAAAATTGCTCGAGGGAGCTCGTTTTTGTTTCGATCTTTTTCCCAATTTCCCATATCAAAGGGAAGGAGCGAATGCAATTATTTTCAGAAAGGAACAATAACGATGCAAAACCTCAAAGCCACACATAAATTTCTTAGCTATGTATTTACCTACTATCCTGACGAAACGTAATTAATTATATTAAAATAATTTTTCTTCGTTCCTTAAATTAAACGCAAGTCATTGAATAATTTTAATTAATGTCTGAGAACGATTGCCTCATGAATAATTCATGTATGTGAAATTAATTAAAGAAAGAATTCGGATCACGTCACTAACTAACTGATGTATTTATTAAAATGTATATCGATTAATCTCTTGAGTGAATTTGCAATGTATGGTTTTTAAAAGAAAGTGAAATTATATTATGAGATCGCAAATGATACTACAGTTTTACTGCTGTTGTATACAATATATCTAAAATAAGAGATTATTTAGATACGTCTTTTCTTTAAACTTATCTACAACTTTCGCATCAAGCCTTCCGTATTACAAAATACAATATATTTCTACTTTTTAAGAAATATATAAATACATGTTCAAAATATAGTACAATACAGTTGTCTCTGATAGAATAATAAACTTTTTAAATAACTCAATCTCCTAGAATTAAAATATATCTTCTTTCTGAATACTTATACATATCCTAACAAAGATTAATTAAAAATCGACAGCTATTACTGTGCACATCGCCATAATTTTTATTTAAAATCTCATTTATATATTTTTAGAAATTTATACATATATGAGTCGTACCCTTTAACTTCTTTCCCATTAATCAACAGGTATTTCTGAAGTGACTGCTATGATAAACACGAAATACGCGAATCCAAAGGACGACCATCCGGATGTTCAGCTGATCTTCGGTGGTTACTTGGCAGACTGCGCGGAGACAGGCATGGTTGGTGAAACGAAAGGTGCCAATCGCACCATTTACATCATTCCGACGTATCTACACCCAAAAAGCCGTGGTTACCTTCGTCTACGAAACAACGATCCGCTTTCGAAGCCGCTGATTTACCCGAAATATCTGAACCACCCTGACGACGTGGCTGGTCTTGTAGAGGCCATTAAATTCAGTATCAAATTGTCTGAAACGGAGGCTCTCAGCAGGTATAACGATACACTATCTATTCAAGTGTAATTTATACTCGGCTATCGATTTCTTCTGGTTGAACGCTTTTAACTTTAACGGAGGTCAATTGCATCGTCGATCAAGTGTCACTGTTTCCTGATGGATCATACGTGGGAAGTAGAACTCGACTGCATATATATTATCAGGGTTTTTAGAAGTAGATAAAGACCTAAAATTTGGATAGAAGTGCAATAAGTTTAACGCGTTTTTTTGCCCCGCGAATTTTATATATTTTATTCTGGGAGCCGATATAAATTGAGATGTACTACACCATAATGTTTAATTTCTGTAAAATATTATATCGTATTTGCGCATTTTTTCTGACAATGTTTTCCAAATTATTCGAATTGTTAACTTTTTAAACCATGAAATTAATCTTATTTCAGTCACTTTAATATTATCTTGCTTTACTACTTTCGCCACATTATTTTCTTTATTGTTTTCTATTACTACCTTGTCGTTCAGTATCAAAGTCAACACCGTCAAATTTCTGTTTATTTGACAGATACGGATTGCAAATGGATCGAACACCAGTGAAGAATTGCGAGCACTTGAAATTCGGTTGCGACGCATACTGGGAATGCGCTGTAAAGCACGACACCGCACCAGAGAATCATCAAGCAGGTTCCTGCAAAATGGGCCCACCGGATGATCCTCTCGCAGTTGTAGACAATCAATTGAGAGTGAGAGGAGTGAGGGGAGTCAGAGTGGCGGATACCAGTATCATGCCAAGAGTCGTTTCCGGTAACACGAATGCGCCTGCTATTATGATTGGTGAACGCGCTGCGGATTTCGTCAAGAGGACCTGGGTCGGCTGAACGAAGTCTTCTCACAAAACGGAACTCCCTTTGAAATCGAAACGACAGGACTTCGTTCACTGAAAGAAATTTATAGTTGATCATCCCTTTGAAACCTGAACGGAAGTTTGATTTTGACAAACATTCGTTCTTAAATTATAATTTCGGTATGGCTCATGAAGCAATCATACGATACCTCCTTCATTCAATTATTGCTGCTATTTAAAATATTTTCAACTGGAAATGTTTCTAAAAATTAAGAACTGATTTTTACTTTCTAGGAATATTATGTGGAAAAATTATGTGCAGGTTTTTAATAACATTTAGTTTTTTAAAATCATCAATATTGTTTCATTAAAAAATGAGTTAGGTAGTTTCGTGGAAAGTTTGATGGTTGAAAGTACGGTGAATTTGATTACAAATTTCTTTCAGTATTTCGACAAGCAAAGCTAAGGTAGCGCTGTGCGCATTTAAACATGCATAATTACCATGGAATATGGCGACGTTGAGGAATTTAAAGAGATGTCAGAATTTCTTCAAATACAATCGTAGATAAATTTCATATCATAGATAAATTTGAGAAATCTTAGTCATGTGTAATTTTAGGAAATTATTCCAGTAATGGCGGCAGCTACCTCGGCTTTAAACCCTTTTTATGTAGGAAAAGGCTACGAACTACTGTAAATAGGGTTCAGCAATAGTGTTAAATACAAATGTTCTAATTAAATGTAATTTACGTTATTCAGTACCTATTATGCACATTTAACAATTTAGTATTTTCGCGATATCTTCTTTCAGATTATGAAAATTTGTTTCTTTAATCGCAAACAAAAACAGTAATTTTGGAAACGATAGAAGTTAAAAAATATATGACAACATAACAATATCATTTATAAAAAAGGAAATATAATATAATAATACAATACTCAATTATAAGTAATAACGCAATGTTTCCTTATAAATATCCTTAAATGTAGAAGAGATAGAACATTTCAGTTACGATGAAATATGTTGGTCTATAAGCGAGGAGAACAGAAAAAGTTTCTGTTTTAACAACAACTTATTAATAAATTTTAAAAATGATGCAAATCTTCTTTACACAATTTAGATAAAAAATTAGCTATAAATTGTATTAACTAATGATCATCGTAAATATACTTGTAACCTATTAACAATAAATAACAAATTATTAAGCTATTTTCAAAAAATTAGTGTTGCAGTAAAGAGGTAAGTCAATTTTTCAATTTCCTTTCTGTATCCCTCTTTTCTTAGCCGTGAAAGATTAATACTTAAATTATATCAGTATCTAATTGTTATATTGTTATTTGAATAAAATTTACGTTGATTTCTAATAAAACTCAAAAGTATTCCAAATAATATCATTCGATTGATAAGAGAAAAATAGCAGGATTGTTGGGAATGGAAATCAAGTACCCACTTTGGATATTATAGAAGGTTTGCCGTTCTTCGAAAATGCATAAGATGAATAATGCATTATTTTTCCATAATGGTAGCCAGCGCTAAAGTCGTCCATAGTCTGTCTCGAAGCTTTCTTAAAGTTATTTTCATAACCTAGTAATATCATACTTAAATCAGTCCAAAATAATGAAAACGAAACTTTAAAACGTAATTAAGAACTTAGTATATGATATTTGATAACTTATATAATTATTTCACTTCATCACTGCGGTATTTATCGTAGCTTCGGTATTAAGATCTAAACAAATATTACTTGAAAGGAGAAATACACATAAATGTCACATTGAATTCATAATACACGACGTCATAAATTCTTATGGAACCCACATCCTTGACAAGCCTCAAATAATTTCTTAAACAAATCTGATTTACCGCCTGTAGAATCTACAAGTATCGTTTCAAGACCGTGCAAAAGCAAGACAAAGAACACTTTACAGATAACGTAAATACAATGAGAATATTAGTAAACTGGAGGATTTAGAAATCGTAGACACCATAGGATTTCCGAAAACTAAGCAATCCTTAGAAATACTAAAAACTCTGGGAACTCCAATAACTTCAGCAACTTTTAAAAATACGATGCCACAGAAATCTTGGATTAATCAGAGATCTTTGAGATCTTAGGAATCCTAAAGATCGTGAAAACAGCAAGAATTCTGAAAATCTTAGATATATACATATAAAGGCCGTCATAATTTTTAAAATTTATGTATTAAGACTATTAAAAAGGATCGTGAATTATGTACTTGCTATTTATGTATACCATTTTTCTAAAAGTAATCTTTTTTTTAAGTATTAACTTAAAAAAATAATAATTTTAACGTATTGTATACCACGTTCTTCTTGTATAGATGCATTACTCTCTGATATCACACGACTCTTATTGACGAAGGTTTCATAGAACAAGAATAATACAGTAGCAATGAATTACTTAAATTATTAAGAAAATTCATACAATGTTGGCGTCATTGTTGCCGTCTGCAAACAGCGATGCCTACTTTTGCTGGCATTCGTTTCATTTATACGTCTTTCGGATATTCTCTCTCACTGAATTTATCTCCGTGACCTAGTTCGCGTTTAGTTTCACCCTAGAATATTTTGTCAATGCGAGAAGGCCAGCAGGACAACTGCAAAATGTAGACACGTTGGCTACATACGTGAATTCTTAAAATATGCATTTATTTATCATATGTTCAATTACAGTGTTATAAATCAAACACAAGCAACATTCGCTTAAATACTGTTGCTTATAAATACAAATATTTACTTATATACATACACGCGCACACACACACATATAGATAAAAAAGACTGTTCCGAATGCAAGTTCCGCTTCGTCGTCGATATCGATTTACCATTTCCACTTCAAAGTGCCATTCGTTTTTATAAGTCTTGATCGAACCAAAGTTGGACGTCGTTTAAAAGTAACGCAATGTAATTTAATTGTAAAGGACTAGATTCACGATTCTCTTTACTACGTTCCAATGAAAGTCCGTAAGAAACCTTCAAGTTCTGGTCGATCACGTTTCCGGCAATCAATAGCTGCTTCGTCTGCGTTTGTTGCACTTGTACATTTTTCGGATCTTCTGTATGTCCCTCTTGCTGAATCCTTCTCTTTGACCCAGTTGGACCTTCGTCGCGCCCTGGAATATTTCGCCGATAAAACTTAGAAGGCCGCCGGGTTCCTACGGTCATCCACGGGACATGCAAACGTGGGTGTACCACGAATTTCATGACATTATTATTTTTTCGCAATTACGCCGGAAGCATAAAGCAACAAATTTATAGTTTGCTTCTAAGGTAACTTCTGTCTTGTTTAAATAAGAAAAGCAAAAAGATTGTATGAGGTCGCTACAAATGTCCGATAATGCCAGACATGTTAGCAAAATATTCGTGGACCTTACAAAAACATGTACTGAGAATGTAGGCATTGTGAGAGTAAAAATAGCAATAAATTTTGCTAACTTATCGGAAAGAATTTGAAATTATAATATAACGTAACAGAAAAATATACGTATATAAAATAACAATACTTATTTGTGAGATTATAATAATCCGTGGTTTTCATACAAATACTAAGACCAGATAGTTTGATTAATAAAACAAAATTATCTCTAATTACTGTCATATATCTATGTCAGTTTTTTCCAAGGTCCACAAACTCATAAATGCCAAACAGATTTACGAGATCTTTAAGATGAGATATTATCTTTGTTAAAAAACGATGTAATTAACGACGTAATATGATATTAAAATTAATCAAACTGCTGGTAATCGATCATTCATATTTACGAGATCTCCAAAAATCACAGAATCACTTAGAATTATAAATAGAAAGTTATGGGCCTTGATGATTTCAGCTTATTACATTACTCACTTTTGGTACTATGGTGGGACGTCCATTCCGGGAAAACGCGTTTGCAGAGTAATGCATTACGCTACCATAATCGTATCCGACCCCGAACGCGTCGGTGGTTTCCTTCGAGGCTTTCTCAAAATTCCCAGCATGGCCTAAATAGATAATGATACATTGCTTATTATTTACATACATGCTTTATCAATTTTTGCACTCGCAAACTGAGTTCAGAGAGAAGAACTTGTAACCAATGTTTAAGATATACTATTTGAACGTCAGACGAGTATTGTGATGTTAGTTAATAATATTAGTTAAATATAATTAGTACATTCGTGTTTAGGAATTTAGAATTAGGACAAAAGTGCATGAAATAATAAAAACTGTTTAAAAATTCATAAAAGAAGAAATATATAAAATATATTAATTTTGGAATAAAATTATTGGATATCAAGAATTTCAAAACTGATATCGTGCAAATTAAAAACTTGTCATTATTCTAACAGCTGCTTATATGATAAAATGTTATGTTATAAAGACAGTAATAGGAAGCCAGCAGCAAATTATCTGTTCAAATATAAATTACCTATTCGAAATAATACTATGGTTATCGATTAAAGGTTAATAGAAAATAGGAAACAACAACAGGTCACTTACTGTTTAAAATGTTATTCCATTGAATCGTGACGTACTCATCCCGTTCATATCTGCTTTGCTCGTGCAGAAATCCAATGGCGTGCATCAGTTCGTGTATCACTGTTCCTTTCTTCACCATACAGCCTGGGACTTGAAGATTCACGTCTTGTCGACCACCGATTCTTCCCACGCTGCTCCAACAACCGCTATTACCAGCCGTGATCCTGATGTAATCGTTCTCCTCCCCAGTATAGGGTTTGAACTTAATGCACGTGAACTTATGGTAATCGTTCATAGCTTCGTAAATCAAGTTTCTCTGCGCCGAATCTGTAATTAAATTCAGTCAAATTCACTAAAAGATTTTCTCTTATGCTGTCACGTTTCTCACCGATTTATTAAACATTTCTTTATGAAATGCTGTAATAAAATAAAAACACTATAAGCTGCAGCAACGATGAATACAGTATATTACTATGAAATATTATAAGAACTAAGAACATTGATTAAAAAGAAACTCGTATTTCATAATAACATATTGAAAATCTAATAATTCTAGATTTTCTAAATTTCTGTTTCAGTAAATACACTATACTTCAGATATCATTTTACAATTATTCAATCAAATAAGTTCTTCTCTTAATTATTTTATGTGTAAATAACATTATCGAATTTTATTTATAATATTATTCTTTCCCCTACTGAAGCATCGTCTCTTTCTCCTAATTTAATAAAGCAAAATTTATCTCGCTATGTATTAACAAAAAACCAAAAATGATGTTTTGTTTAAGACACAACCAACCATAGACTATCATGTCATCCTGTACCATTATAAAAAATGAAGATAGCATACACGCAATACTACTTACTGAAATAAGGACTAAGCATATAGGGTACTACACCACCAGGCCATCGCGCAGCTTCCGCTCTCAAGCCATTCTTCTCGAGTTGTGGCGGAAACAAAATATCACCTTCCGCGTAGTTGCCCAATTCTTCCGGGTTGCGATCCCAGCCCTCGTGCCAATTCGCTACCATTGCTCCAGTTTCATTGTCCGGATTGCGATACAGCATCTCGCCAAAATGTTGTAGATGAGCAATCACTCCATCAGGACTATCCACTGCATTATCCAGCACGTCTCGACGCCGAAACGGCCAAGCTGATGCAGAAGTCAATAAAATGAATGTGAAAGAACAAACGATGGAGCAACGTTTCATGGTGAATTTCTTCGAAGAAAAGAACATGTGGAAGGATCCTCGCTGCTGTTCGAATCGATTCCACTGACGAAAATCGGCCGGTTCTTTCCGACTTTATACGCACCTAAAGAAACCCCACCCGTGGATCTACCCGATGTTTCCGCTCGATACGGAAGCGATCGGGGACGGTTGGTGATAACCGTGGACTTTGGGTAATAGGAAGTCAAGATTTGCTGGCGCGGTTCCTCGAAGGCTTCCACACGCGATAGGCACGTACGCCACTTCGGTGTATGGGATAATGATCCGTGGAGGAGTAACACGACGAGCGAATGTCACCAATAAAGTAGTAAATAATATTTCTTGACTCATAAACGACGATTTTTTGTACAGATCATGGCAATGTTATAAAGATGGCATTGGGTGGTGGAATTAGTTAAGTTGTTTACAAAGATTGGAGTTTGCGGTATGAGTGACTAATTGTAAGCTTAAAACTGACTTGGATAAATGTTATTTAAAATAAATATAACTTGATATAATGAATCGTTTTAACTACTTTATTATTTTTGCTTTGGAAGTAATATAGAGAAAGTAACTTTATTTTGTGTTAAAATCAAATACATCATTTTCATATGATTTTACTATTTTTCTTTTTTAAACGAAATTTCTGTATAATCTTAGGTAAATAGGGTGTCTTGTACATTATTTGGGAAATATTTTACATTTTATAAAATATAAAATTAGTAAAGATGCAGTTTACTCAATTAACTGGTTCATCCCCGGAATAAAAATTTCTATAACTATGTAGATAAACATTAATAGAAATAAATCAATTTCAGTTAGACAAGTTTTAATAGTTGCAAATGTAAATATGACATAGTTTATTTCTGACAAAGATAAAATGACGACGTAAAAAGATAGGAGATCTATAAATAAAAAAATTATATAACAGAGACATGAAATAAAAATAAAAGATTTTATTCTTCCTCTTTAAACTTTTTATTCCTAAAAATAAACTGTACATCGACCAATTGACTTCTTTTTTTAGATAACACGGGCGATTCAATTCACTTCGTATATAAAAGATCGGAAATGTTTATTTGCAAATGCGGAAGAAAAGACACGTCTGAATTCTGGTTGGCATTGTCACTTCAAGTAGCAAAGTATTATTAACACACCGTTCTAAGCGGTCTTTCACACCAGTCGAAATTAACATCCTCCTTCGCACTTTATTCAGATGCAAATGTCAGTGGACAGATCTTTTCTATCATCGTTACTCGATATTTCCTATGGACCTTGCCAGTTCCTTCACGACGATGGCTATAAACCCCGAAGGCCAATAATAATGTCTTTCTTCATATATACCACGCCAGTGGTTATGGTTTATGACACTCTTTTTCTTTTTGCCGGGAACTTCAGCTCGAAGACACCATCGTACATAGATGATAGTCGTATATAATATCTGTCACTTACCTCTTTTCCATCGAATTCACTATAGCTATTAAAGGCATCTTAAATGTGTCAATGAATCATAAGAGCGATCGAACATTTATCTCTTTCCAAAACGGTCCCCTCTCATGAATATTACATAATTATTATTTCGTAAAACAGTGTTTTCGTACACTTCGTGTCACGTACAAAATTTTGCCGCGTTTTGGTAAAAATTTCAATAATTACATTTTCCAGTTCTACGATAAGGTATTATTCGTCTAAGATAAGGAAAACCGTATCAAGGTGAGAAACGTTAAAAACCGGTTCAATATGTACTAACAAGTAATTGTTTGAATCGCGTCAAAAGATAAATTTTTACACGATACCCTCTTCCCTATTGTACTGACAAGATAGTTGCAAACCTAAACTCCCATGCGATAATTCGTATTTATTAGAAGCTTCATTTACATGTGGGTCGACACTTCCGAAATTAAAAAAATGTTTACTGGAGAAAAATATAAACATAAAATTTCTACAATTGGATAAAGAGAATTTTTGAGAAATTGATAATTTATATATAAATTTGTTAATGTATTAAAACATATATAATGTAATTAAAACGTGTGTGTGTATACTTATATGTACATGATGAAAATTAATTTTTTGAAAATTTATTACTACCCAAGGATATATAACATATAAATACATCTCTTCTGAAATATGTATAAAAGTTAACACTAACAAAGTTAACACTTGGGTTAGAGTGTTATAAAGCAATAAAATTATATCTATTATTTAATAACTATATAATAATTCTTCTTCCTCTAGTGGCAAACAATACACATAAACAATATTTTAAAGACCAAAAAGAACAACAATTTTTCATTATTAAATAAATGATTGATTAATAATTTTATACGTCAAACTTGCTATTTTAATCAAAATATTCCTATATACTTCTATACGTGGGTTTAAGTTTCTGTATCACACGAGTTGAAATGGTTGCCTAACTTTAACATCAATAATTTTTCATTAAATGTAGGAAATATACTTCGTCTTTGAAAACAATCATCATTTTACAATATATTTTTACAAATTTATAATTAAACTTCAAATTATGATATAAAAATGACATTAGACTAAAATTTGTTCCAAAAATTTATTATTTAGCTTAAAACGTATCCGTTAAACCTGAAGTCGTTCGTCATCATGTTCTTCTTTGTGATCGCAATTTTTAAATCGCACGCGTATGTATCTATAAATACCAGAATACTTATGTACTTACATAGATGTCGTTCTAATCGTATAACGCACGTTTTCAAACTGAACAACCCGGCAAGTAACCTTGAAACGACGTAAATAACATTGCTCCTTTACTACTAGAAATTTGTTTACTACTTATTAACAATGACACTCGATAATTCGTGGCATGTAATCAAAACTGCCGCTGCAGAGAATAAACACGAATTAGTGCTGTCAGGTTCGGCAATTTCTGAATTGATTCAAAAAAGAGGGTTTGACAACACTTTGTTTAACCTACAGCACTTAAATTATTTGAATATCACGTTGACATGTTTACGAGAAGTGCCAGAGGAAATAGGAAAGTTACAAAACCTGACAACTCTAGTATTGCATTCGAACGAGATATCTAAGATACCTAATACAATCGAGAAATTAGGAAAATTAAAAGTTCTCGATTGCTCTAGGAACAAATTGACGTCTTTGCCGGATGAAATCGGTAAACTTCCGCAATTAACAACTATGAACTTCAGTTCGAATCTTCTGAAATCCATACCTACGCAAATTGGAAATATTAAGTTAACTATCTTGAACCTTTCGAACAATCAGTTTGAAGCCTTTCCTGATGTATGCTATCCAGAATTGATTCATCTCACTGAAATCTATGTTAATGGAAATCAAATAAAAGAAATTCCTGTAACTATAAATCAACTTGCATCCTTAAAAATAATAAATGTTGCGGACAATCTGATATCAGGTAATTTTTCCTTGAGTAAAACAAAAATCTTATTTATAAAATTGATTTAATTATTAATTTTATGGTTACAGTCATTCCGGGTGAAATAGCTGACTGTAATAAGTTAAAGGAACTTTATTTAAAAGGAAATACATTGACGGACAAAAGATTATCAAAGTTAGTTGACCAGTGCCATAATAAGCAAATAATAGAATATGTCAAGTTACATTGCCCTAGGCAAGATGGTTCTGTTGCTTTGAATACCAAATCAAAGAAAGGGAAGAAAGTACAAAAATTATCAGAAACTGAAAATAATGCTAACATAATGGAAATTTTAACACATAAATTGAAAGTATTAAAAGTAACAAATGATACACCATTAATTAAGATTACAAAATATGTGAAAAATATTAGACCCTATATCGCAGCTTGTATTGTTAGAGATATAAGCTTCACAGAGGATACTTTCAAGAAATTTATCCAACTTCAAACTAAATTACATGATGGTATATGTGAAAGAAGAAACGCAGCTACTATTGCTACACATGATTTAAAATTAATTATGCCTGGTAAATATAACAGAAACAAACAATTTACATATATGGAAATACATTTTATTAATATCATGCTTAATATTTAGGAGACTTAATGTACACAGCAAAACCACCAAATGAATTAGAAATCAAACCACTAATGCGTAATAAGGTTTACACTGGTTCTGCATTGTTTCAACAGTTACAAACTGAAGCTGATAATTTAAGAAAAGAAAAGAAACGCAATGTATATTCTGGCATTCACAAGTATCTTTATCTATTAGAAGGTAAACCTATGTTTCCCTGTTTATTAGATGCTTCAGAACAAGTTATATCGTTCCCACCAATAACAAATAGCGATATTACAAAAATGTCAGTAAATACTCAAGCGATGTTAATAGAAGTAACCAGTGCTTTATCATATCAGATTTGCAGGTAACATTATAATTTATTAATAACATACAATCAATATTTACTTAGTACAAATCTTGTTATCTTAATTAGCTTTATTAAAATTAATAATAAACAATAATTAACGATGTTGGATGATTCGAATTATGTTATAACATAATCATATATTTTTCTTTTTTGTTAGAAATGTATTAGATCAGTTTTTAAAGGAACTAATCACCCTTGGCTTGGGATGTCTCTCAGAACAAGAAAATGCTTCAAACTATAATAAATTATTCGTAGTACAAGTAAAAGTGGTAGATATGGAAGGTAATATGAAACTGCTATATCCTTCAAGAGCAGATCTCAATTTTGCAGAAAATTTCATAACTGTATTGCGTGAATAATAAATAACTGTAAGCAATTTAATCGTTCCTTAAGTTTGATCTAATCTGCATTTTATTTTTTGCCTATTTGTTCTTTTAATTATTATTTTCTAAAGATACAAGCTACTTTCAGCTATTTCTAGCTATTTTCATATCTCAACAATATCTCTCAATATAAGGGACATAAATTTTAATTTCTTACTGTGTGAAAATTTTAAATTAGTAACTAATGTATGCAATGAATATAATATTTGCATATTCTATACATAATCTTCTTGCTATGTACCAATATATGTATAATTATCTATTAATCATAATATTTTTGTACTGAAATTTGGAACTATGTAATAATAGTGATAATAATAAATAATAAGTATTTAAAATACTAAGTTATAAAAATCAAGAACTGAAAAATAAATATTTAAAAAATATACCATTTATATTTTAACATTTTATTCCTTCAAAATACATAACAAAATAAAAATTGAGTACATTAAATTACACAACATGTCATGAATACATCATATTTAAAACATAATAGGTAATATTAATTTATTTAATACAAACATATATGAAAATTATAATCTGTTAATGTCTTTTATATGTATCGATATTTATCGATTAGATAAATATAAATTGCTGATATCTTTAAATAATTTTTATAAACTATTCTCAAAATCTGAAATATTCCACACCATTATTAGGTTTCATGAAAGATATAAATTGAAACATGAAAATTACAAAATCATCGTTTGTCACCATAACTCGTACAATAGGAATGCCTAATCTGTATAATGTATGCTTTTGTATTTAACATTATCTTGCACACAATACGGTGGTTAGCCGCAAATTCAAATACCGGTAAAATCCCGCCATTTTACAGGCAGCTGACGACATTGGCGCTGTCGTGTCACGAATCATCCATAGTAAGCCGGTGAAGAATTCTCATCTGTTTTTATAAATATTGTACTTTGTTTCGTGTATCACAATGCAGTGCAAACTATAAATATCATCGAAGTGAGACGTTTTTGTTCATGTTATTAAGCGTAATTGGTGAAAGTTTCATTTCAGAAGGTTTAACGACAAGAAGAAATTCGCACAAATTTTCTGAACTTTCCAACATGCGCGAATGTTTGAAGTGTTAACATGGCGCCGAAACATGACTGTTCATGACGGGGGAATGAGAACGAAATTTTTGAGGTTAGTTGATCATTTTGTCATTTAAGTAATGCCGTATAATTATAAATTGGTAGCACAATTAGCCACATTAGGTTAATGAACATCACAATAGATATGTATGTTGCGTATATTTCGCAGAATTTTGTTATAATTAAAAAAAACACGTGTCACATTGTATAATTTATCTGTTGTTTTTATAATGATTTAGCAGAACGTCTTGATAGTAATAATAGCTATGTTATAAATATCCCATTCAACAAATGATATTTACATTGCATATTGTATTGCTTCACTTTTTATAAATTTTGTTGTAGATATAGTAGATTACATAGATTGATGCAATATTATAGAAATTTCTATATTACTTTTTATTTTATCTTATACCCTATCGCTTTTATATGAATTCTTGAACGTGATAAATAATCGTCTTTTCTAAATCTCAAAAAATATTTGAGTATGTTTATAGTGAGTAAAAATCTTTATAGCAACAGATAAATTGACGCATGTGATGAAAAAATGTTTATATGTAGCAATAAATATCTAATGATAATTAATTTTTATGTATGTTAAATTGATACGATTCATTATATATGTTCTTTAGTCACATATAATATTGATATGATATGCTTATAATATTTTGTATTAACAATTATGCTACAATAAAGATAATATTAATATTATATAAGGGACAAAAATATTTATTAAATATTTTCTTTAAATTTTATACATCTTTTGCATCAGATTTATATATCAGATTAGATACATCAATATACAATAAACTATGAAGTACAGCAAAAATGTAACACTACGATATATAAAATGATATACAAATATGAAATTATAATATATATTAAATATACTTTTAATAGATTACATTAAAATATTTGAAACCCAATAACATCTAGTATATTTATTAATCTTCTCTTAATACTATTCTACAAAAAAATTTTCAAAAAAATCATTAAATTTTATGTATCGTTTGAAAATATAAAATCATTTATTAAATAGAAGAATATAATGAGATCTACTGAATTTATATTTGTTTAAATATTTTAAAAGTTTAACTGTACTGAAGTATAGTTTAACATATATATGATAACATATATATATATATATAAGTTTAACATATATATAATGTTCACAATATGCTTGTTATTAAAATAGAAATTCAACAATGACTAGCACCATTTATCTACTTAATGATAAAATAGTTCATGGATTTTAATCCCAAATGTGGCACATTCAGTTGCATATATTGATAAAAATATAATATAAATATTTATGTAACTTAGGAAGATGAATCATCTTTATTTTGGCTAAATAATTAATAAATGCAATAACTTAATTCACTTTTAGACGCTCTTGTCTTTCCTTCAGATCAATAATGCTTAAATTAATACAGGCTACATATCCATGTAACAATGAGATACAGGTTTTAACAAATGCTATTGGTGCAGAAAGATACATTACCAATCTAAATAAACTTATACCGAGAACTGAAATAAGAACATACATTTTGTAGTATTCATTATAACAGTGTTAATAAAATATATACATAAAGAAATAATAACTTACAAGTAGGTCCTTCTGTAAAGTAAAGGAGATATAGCGCAGCATAATAGGCTTCATTACCAGCACACATAATAAATAGGACTATACGATTTGTATAATACACACTCATAATCGCATTTTCAGACATATCAATAAATTTATGACTTGTTTTTCCTTGCAAAAGTGATCTATAATATTATATTTTCTTATATTTTTGTATGGTGATATAATAATACATTTGAATGGAGTTTATTCTTACGTATGCAAATATATCCAATGGCAACTAATGTCAATGGCCATGCTTAATTGAAACCAGAATGAGTATGATGGATAAAACATACACAATGTAGCTAAAAGACACATGGTACCAACACGATCAGTTAACTGATCTAACATACCACCAAATTTGGTACTTTGATTGAAATATCTTGCTGCATGACCATCCACTGCATCTAATAGTGCACTAATAATGTAACACCATGATGCAATAACATAATTAGTTTTCATAAAATAAAAAGATATGATAGCCAAAATCACTCTGCCATAGCCTGTTAATACATACATATATATATAAATTATTTATTATTACTGTCCTTAATTATATTACTTCTATATCTTTTTTAGCTTATTAGAATTTCAATAGTATTGATACACATATAAAATTCTAATGTTTTTATTTGAAATATATAATGAAAGGTTATATAAAAAACTACTCTCTTTGAATTACTATGAATCAATATAGGAAGTCTATAAAGTGCAATGCTTTTGATCTTTTTCTTATAATATTCCCAATTAAACTGCAAGCAATAAGAAGTTTTTTAAATTTTTAATGCATGTATCAAAGATAGCTAATCTTCATAACCATTCATCAGAAATGATAAACATATATGAATATACATTACATAGCTATCATTCTATTTCATTAATGTAGCAAATGAATTCAAACATTATAAAATAATGTGCATGTATAAATATATTATAAATAAATTCTGTTCAATTAATCATTTTATTGTTTAAAATCAATAAGAATAAAAAATACAATTTTAGTGTTATATTACTTGTATATTTAAAAATATCTGTTTTGTATGATTCTTTTTTTAAATTTCCAATCTATTCTTTTTTGTTTAATAATAGATAATAAATTATATATAAACTATCGTTATACTATCAATATTGTTTTGATCTTTTTTTTTAGTTATTTTGATTTTTAAAAATATTCACATAATATTTTTGTCTACAAAAAATTTAAAATTATAGACACAAATTGTCATAAGGACGCTAGATCGTGGACCTTTATTTACCAATAATGTTGGGCACAAATAAGAAAATATTCTCAGATTCCGTCATTTTACCGCTTCTGATTATCCCTCACTGTTTTGGAAAATAATAACGAAACCTGTTATCTGTAATTGAATGTAGAAATTTATGTTATCCACGCTCGCCTATATTCAATAAAATCTCTCTTACGCTTATATAAATTACGCACTTTACAATTATCACACTACTTATACGCACCGTGTCGTCTTCAACTTAATCTGAATTACTCTAAAAAGGAATATTAAGGAGAAGAAGCTATAACGTCAATGAATTAGTAAGATCGACAATCGTATCGTATTATGGTTCGAGATTCGAGATATATCGATCCCCGGTGACGTATATAGCAGTCACACAAGTAACAGTATTGTATCTATTCATATTTTTACCCGTATTTATATGACTTTATTACATTACAAAACAAAAAAAAAACAACTTTTATAAAATGCGATCCTTATTTAATCCTACAACATTTAGAGAAAAAATATTATATTTTGTTCCAAAATTTTCTTTGTTGCAATTAGATTACAAAGATTAAAACAAATGTGAACTAATGTGTAATATATCGTCTTTTAAAGGAATAATAATTTATATTAGATAATTTATTTTTATACCATTCTAATAGAATCTACCTCAGAAATGTAAAAAGTTAATTAAAAAAAAGATATCTTGACACATAGTTACGCTCCTGAAGCCAGACGACATTTTCGGAGGCTAAACGGCTGGTCCGCCGTTTCTCTGCGCAAAAGCGATCGTTTATTGTGTCGCGAGAAAACTGTCGGTACAGGTTTACGTCAGTTTTCCTTCACTTTTTTCCCAACGTGATTAACTAAGAATAATATCGATCGAACGATAGTGAAGACAAGTGAAATGTTTTAGTGGCAAAACTGATTAACCGTACGGTTGGATTTTGGATATCGTGCAATGAAGTTTCGAGTGGACTACTTTCCATTTACTAGAATACAATTAATGTTGTATTTTAAATAAATCTCGTTAATGAGATTCTCTGGTTTGCTTTAGAATTGAGTGTTTTCGATAGAAAATATCGTTGTCGTACCGCTTTAGTGCCATCGTCGGAAAAGTGCATAAGCCAGAAGTAACATTATGCGATCGATAATTCGCCGACGATTTTGAAATACGCTTCAATGATTCGATCAGGTACTTGTGACTCTGTGCAACGTTTCCTTAGTTGTCAGTGAGATGTTTCAAAAGTGATTTTTCAGTGTCTTCCAAGACTTATGCACGACGAAATAATAGCAAGTACAAACTATATACTTGTTGGTATGTGTACAAGCGATGCTAGGAACAGTGTCGTCGTTTTGGACAAATACATTTTCGCGTCTTCCATCCGTACACGGTTGCAACAACGTTACCAGTAACATTGCATTTCGCATAAAAAAAGATTTGCAAGCAACATATACTTGAGAGAAAAATGTGCATTTTAATATCGTCAGCGGCCATTTTGAATTTATGAGTACCTCGAACTACGACGATTATCAACCTCATTTTGTAACTCCAAAATTGGGCTTTCTTTGACGCCTTTCGAGACAATTGTAAATGCACCAAGAACTGATTTGGCATGTCATTGAAAAATAATTATTATTTTTTATTCACCGAATGAAATTCTAATAAGTGCCACAGAAAGCATTCCATTCATTTTATTGTATATTTTACGTTCTAACGTATATACATCTGCTGTTATAATTATAGCATGAATTAAGTAATTTAAATATACTTTCAATTCTAACCGAAAGTTTATTTGTTATCAAAGAAAGGCGGTAATATCGCAAATTTTATATTTTTTATGTTTTATTACTTATGGAAAGGAAACAAGTAATTCCAAATGAATATATCAATATTAAAACAACGTGCAAGAAGAATTTTTCATTCTTTTGTATTTCTTCCTTTGATAAATATATGATTTAAACATAAAATAAATATTTATCTATCAGTTCGTACAGCAAACATAGTACGTGTTTTGTTAGAACATATATAACGTATTCTACCAAGCGACAGCTGTAGTTGAAACTGATAAGTAGATTTGAAATAACATCAACGACGATAAAATCGTTGATATTAAAATACGAGAAGGAAGTTATACTTTTAATAGTTAACATAAATGCAGAGAAAATATAAACGAGTTAATTGAGAATATATCAGAGCAATAAAGGAAAAATTGAAAGACAACAGTTTCCTAATTGATCGACGGTCACGACACTAGATGGTGGACGGTGCCATTTTTGTCAATTTCCTAGCGCGCATGGTACGCGCGTAAAGTCGAGCACATTGGAAAAGTCATCAATTGAATCTCACAATCTGAACACAAATAATTATTGTTGTTTATGCGTGTATTGTTTTTGAATCCAATTAAAAGTGTTGAATTTGAAATGGTTAAATTAATTATTTAACCTAATGTGACATCGGCATAGTGTAAAATGCTTTCATTTACATGGACGTGATAGTTTCATAAACTAAATACTGAAATAAAAAAAAAATTTAACTAATACGACATGCGAGAATCTCAAATTGCCGTCTGTGATCAAACGAAACGGGTCTCCAGACCTTAACAACACCAAAGAAAAATGATAAAACTATGAGTGCAGTGGACACAACACTGTCAATTTCGATCAAAATGGCCCCAGGGCCAGAACATCGTCAAGAACCAGTAGCACCTGACAAAGCTGCTGAAAATAATAATAGTGAGACCTCTAATGAAAGAAATAATATAGAGAATTCAGTGGTAGGTGTTGAAACTGTTAGTAACCAGGGTACGAATACAGAATGTGTTTCGACGAACATTGACACTAATTCAGATTCAACAACTCCAAGTGCACCGGCTTGTATTACCTCTGACAGTAAACAGGTGAGTTAAAATACAAGGATTCCAAAATTGTTCAAGATGCATATTAATGAAATGAGTAATACTATAATATCATTTTAATTATTTGTATGAGAAATAAATATGTAGCACATACATATATAAAAATCTATTTTAAATTTAAATAGTATAAAATATTTTGTTTAAAATTTGACCTCTAGTATTATCTTATATATACAAACTATAAATATATATATAGAAATAATATAAACCTTCCAGCAAGTTATTCATTGCTTATTATAATGACTACATAGTATTTATAACAGTCGATTTTTTTAAATTAAATCTTATAATTTCTAAATCATATTAACCTAATCAAATTAATTAAATATTTGATATCATTACTTTAATTAAAAGTTATCAATGGACAACTTATGTAAAAGTTTGTAATCAATAATTGCTTACGAAGTATCTGTAATTAATTATTATGGTATAATACTATAAAAAATTCATAAGTTTTACAAAATATGTTCCATATCTTATGACAAAAAAATAGTATATAAATATGAAAAATATAATCGAATTGATAATAGTATGACTATTTATGTATAAATAATTATGTACAACTATATGTTCCTAAAATATGAACGACATAAATTACATTATTGATGCTGTCATGATTAAACTTTATAGTTTGTTTATATTTTTAGCATACATATTTGTTATTTTATCATCAAAAGAGTTGCATTAAAGACTTTACTAAATCATGTACGAATAAAAAAAAATAATATATGATTGAAATCATATCACTAATTTTCATGCAATTTAGTTCATAAAATGAGATATAACTTTAAAAATAAAATAATATGTATATTTTTATAATGTTCAATAGTAGTGCATATATTTATATTTACATATTTACTCATGTATATTTATCATATGTATTTGCATAATGGAAAAGGAATATGTGTATATTATCGTGTAAATTTTATATTATTACATAAGCTTAATTTTATTGTATAACTAGACTACAGATATTCATGCATTTATGGGATATTTGGAGGTGCAAAAATGTATGAAATGCACATGATATGCAAAAATATAAAAAATATTTAGAGTGAGATACTTGTTATAACATTTAGTGGGAGAAAGAAATTTTTATGTAGGTTCTATTTTTTCAATTATGTTAATAAAAAAATATGAAACTGCATAAAATATATAAATCTGTCTATATCAGTCATATCTGTCTATATAAATCAGTCTATATATAATTTAATATAATTTCGTATACTATATTTTTTAAAATTTTATATATTTTTTAAATTTTATATAAATTATTTTATGTAAATTCATGCAACTCTTTTAAGCATACGGTAACGGTATATATACATAGATTTACAAAGAATAACGGATAGGTGTACGAAAGGGCCCTTGCTTGTTACGATCCTGGAATGGCCGTGTTCTCAGTGTAATGGCGGCGGCCATGGTGAGAAGAGCGCGCCGCGCCCGCTCGTCACAATAGCATTTAAAATCGGTACTGTATTTTTGATACTGCCGATAAATATTTCTTGTGAACAGTGATAGCATATCGTCGGCTACGGTTTATCGTATACTCAAATGCGTGAGGTCTCTACGTAACGGTGGTTATACTGCTGGGACTGCAGTTCGACGGAGCAGAGACGACTGCAGCCGACCCAGGTGCCCTCTAAAAATATAAATTCCGTGCCGGCACTGCCCAGCAGATTTTTCCTTCGTCTGTAAGTCACCCCGGTATCTCGTGTCTCAATTAGCTAATCGCGACCCCCTATCGATCTCTGGACAAGCCCAAAACTTCAATTCCTGGTGTGTGTCCTATTTTAATTTACGACCGAAGGTAAACTCGCTATTGGCTATCCTTTTCGCATTTCCAAGGACTTACGAGTATTCATTAACAGTGCTTTCTGAAATCTTCAAAGACGATTGGTTTGTATTGTTTCGTACACGAAACCACGTATCTCTTCTTTCTCTTTTTTTCCTTTTTTTTTCGTGGGATATTACCCAACAGTGCGAAACGAATGATAACATATTTTCTCCTTTTTTTACCCTCTTTTTTTCTGCTAATAATGATAAGAGTTTATTATTAACCTAGCTGCTAAAACGTACAAAGTATTTCATTGTGTGTTATGACGATTCACGGTCAATAAGTTCGCAAAGGTTTTGTTATCTTTGTAAAAACGCCATATTCTGGGAGGAATCGTAATCATTTTTAACTTTCTTTGTTTTTGATGAAAGTTTGTTACTAAACGATTTGTCTTTTCGACGATATCTGTGTATTGTTTCAAATACAGAAAAAAAGACTGCAGTCAGTTTTTCCTTTCTTTTTTTTACGTGGGCAGCCATTCTGATAAGATATTTTGCTTTGAATGAAGCTAGTCAGGTTACCGCAGGGTAATGTTAGTCAAATTACCACGAAAAATAAATGACACATCATGTATCGTTTCTTTGCAATATTTTTTACTTTGTTTATAGCCTACAGGTGAAAAATATTTCGCTGATGATATTATTTATGCAGTATTTCGTAAGTAAATCAAATCAAAGATTATATAAATTTATAATTTTTTTCCTGTTATATAAACAGTTATGTACATTTTAGTATAATAATGTTACATGCTTTGATTGGTTAACATTTTAAAAGCATTTTAAAATGGAAAGAGGAAAAGTAAACGTATTGCTCTTATGTATTAACGAAAATATTAAAAGTTTTAGTGATTATAAATAAATAAATGATCCATACATTTAAGAGTTTATTAGAAATAAGATTTATGATACATATGACTAACATAGTGAGAGTAACGTACGTATATGATGTGTGTAGATTGTACTGTTAAATGTGACATTAGTGTACATCATTTATACTAATATACTTTTTTCTATGTGGTCTGTATATTTCTTCATAAAATCCAATAAGTGAAACCTTAAATTCACTCTTGGAATATATCTATACTTATCTGCCTTGTGGTCTAGTTTATACTATGGTGTTCAATATAACACATAATAATACAAATACTGTAAAATAACATGCATTTTTTTATACAACATTTATTAATTGTAACACAATAAAATTATAGACATTTTTATTTACAAACACTAAATTAAATATAGATTGATCTACATAATTGTTATATATTTCGTAGTTATAATTAAAGTAATAAATTAGGTTTCAACAGAAAGTGGATAATATAATATAACCGTAATGCACAATGTAATAAAATAATCTATGCAAGTCATAGATATTTAGAATATTCTGTAGTTTCTTAGTACATCTTTGGATATATTGCCGCTTATGGTTTACGCCTAAAGTTTGGATTGAACTCTTGGCATACTTTCCATATTTGAATCTACATTGCCAAACATGTTCCTAGACCATGTATAGGTTACAAACAAAGTGTTCCCAAACATCATATATTTTATAACATGTATATTTTAACTAAATTGGATACAAAATTTATTAATTTATATACTTATTTTTAAAAAATTAATGTCATTTCTATATTATAAAAGAAAATCTGTTCAAAAATTCATTTTAACTTATATAATAGTTCTTGAGTTCAAGAAAAATATGTTTTGAATCTGCGTATCTACTTGTATCTGTTCTGTTGCATCTTATATTTATATTTAATTTATTATTTATGAATTTCTTACAAGGGTATCTTTCATTTAAATTCTATATACAAAGTATAATGATGGTATTATTACATGTACTCATAATATACAACTAACTTTAAAATTTTTCTTTTAATTGCATCTTTTAGGAAGAACCAGCTACTTTGTCTGCATTAAATGAAGGTGAATTACGTGCACTATTGGATGAAGCTATAACTTATAAATGTCCCAAAGATCGTGAAGGAAAATCAAGCCTTTTTAAAGTAAGCATAGTTATATTTTTATTTCTTGTAATAAAATGATTTTCATATTTAATGATATTCATTTTAGGAACTACTTCAAGAAGCAGAAGCAGATGAAACCGAAGAAGGTCGTAGGATAATAACCAATTCACGTTGCTTACCTGGGTCAAATCGTAGGAGGCATAAAAGAGACTCTGTATCTGAAAGATTGACACATGGAGGGTCATTGCAAAATTTAGCACAACCTATTGCTTCAGAGTTTGATAGTAGTTTTGCTTATTTGTCATCTGGATCTAGCCATACCTACGGAGGAAATAGAAGAAAGAATAAAAAATATACAGGACCTAGTGTATCTGCAAGACAAAGAGAAGGTGGTTCATTACCTTCGAATGTTAATGCATCACACAGTCTTGCTTCATTGGCTAATTTAGACTTATTATTTGACAAAAAGGTATATATATATTTATTGAAAATTGCTTATAAAAATTGTTGGATTAAATTGTTCTATATACTGATTATACGTGATTATGAATTAATTTTCCTATATTTTTTCATTAATTTTATTTAGAATTATTATTTGTAAAAAACAGTATAGCTGTGAGTTTTATGTAACATATTATGTAAACACAACATTGAGTTGTTACTTAATTAAATATATACTTTCCTTTTCTGCCTTTTAAGAAGGGTTTCTGTGAAGAAAGAGGAGCATACGATTGGACTAACAAAGAAAAATCCAGATCTTTAGACAAACCGTCATATAGTAGTACAAAAAAGGAAGAAAAGGAAAAAGATAAAAAGGATACCAAAAGGGATTTGTGCGAAAGTGAAGTTGAAGTGCGTGAGAAAAGAGGTAATAAAGGAAAATACGGGACAAATGAAATGCTTGAATCAGATAATCCACCACCAGAGTATAAATCAGATTACATGGTGATTGATTTAGGTGATGCTGAGGTAAATTCGTATATTATTAATACAATAATTGTATATATTTGGTGCGTTTTATTTATTTATCTTTGTATTAATTATTTTAGGTGGGTACTATTAGTGAAAGGAATGTGGGATCTACTATAAGTGGGGTTCAGAGACCTCACTCCTTAGATACGGAAGATGATGAAGGAATTGAAATGAAAATTATTGAACCACGTAGACCTCAATATATATCGCGCACTCCTTTCGATATAGCTCAAACTCCTGTGGATACTACAATAGATTTCTCTCTCCGTGAACATAGTGGGAAGCAAGATAAATCAAAAATATCTGTTAATGGTACAGAAGTAACTGGAGCCCTTTCTTTTCAAACTTTCAATAGTGTGAAATGTGGTATTGGTGGAACTGCAAATAGTTCTAGTGCTAGTCAGGGTAAAGTAATTCCAAGTTTGTGCTCCATGATGTCTGCATCCTTACAAACACAAAATATTACAATGGGTAGGTGATATACCAAAATTATAAAATATTATTTATCATAAAATTATCATACATTGCAAATACTTAGATATCACTAATAATTTTTAAATATTACATTTTTGTGGTATTGACATTTATAAAAGCTTTCAATTTATAACAAATTGAAATATATAAATTTTGCACAGAAGGCTCGAGGTATACAGCGCATACTACCGGATCTGGAGAAAAGAAGTCCTTGGATGAAAATGGGAATCCAGTACAAAACTATAATGGGGAACGGAAAAAGCCTAGAAGAAAGCACACTCAAGAACCTAATGTTATTGTATACAGTGCTGAAAATGTTGAAGGACATCGCAATGAAGATATCGACAGTTTAATTAATTTTATTGAAAATAAAGAATCTAAAAGTAAAAAAGGAAAACCAAGTAATCCGGTAAGAGTAAAAACTAGTTCGGGTGCAAAACCAAGAAGCAGAGAAAAGGATAGTAAAAGGGAACAGTTACCTGCCAAATTACAGAAGTCTAATTCCCTCGAAGAAATATCTAAGACTAAACTCGAAGACCTCACAACGGAGAAAAGCGTCAGTTCTAGTGGAGCCAGTAGTATATCAAGTCAACATGGTAAGTAATTGATTATAAGAGCTTGTTATTTAAGTAATAATAAAACAACGCAAAAAGTTCATGAAGTTTGTTTGTATCGCTTGAATAGGCACGATCAATGTTGCTCTACGCCGTGCGAAACAAAGAAGCACAGGGGACGCAGCTATCGATAGTCGTGGCGATAGACGATCTTGGGGAACGGAAGAAGGTCAGTCTATATATTGCAATGATACTGGAGATGATTATGCTAGTCGTCGAAACTCCAATAAAAAAATCAATCCAGAGCCTGAACATGAAACAGAATTCTTGGTAGTTACGAAAAAGAAGAAAAGTAAAAAACAAAGAAGAAGTTCCAGTGGCAGTAGAGCACAGAATTTAACAACATCAGGATCTTATCTCCAAAATTCCAGAGGATTTTCTAATGAATATAGAACACCACTTTCTCCTGAACTTCGAAGAAAATCAGCAAGCAGTATGCCACCAAGGTAATTAATACAACTTTCTTTTTAATTTCTTCCATATATGTTACTTTGAAAGATATCTATAAGAGGATAAATTCATAAAAAAAATCAAGTATTTTATTTATATAGTTTACATAACTTACACTATTGAAGATATTTTAGCTAATTCAAGTAATTATTATTTGCAGTGATAAATCAGACAGTAGCGATTCTGATTCTATCCATTCATTACCAGTTACATCAAATACGTCCAAACATAATTTATCAAAAATAGCTACCTCATCGGGCGGAACGCCGCAAGCAAGTTACGCGGACATAGCTCGTATGGCAACTATTAATATGACTCACAATTCAGTGTTAAATATGACTGCAATAGTTCCAAACATGTTAAGTACATCTTCGTGGCCTAGTGTGCCACCCAAAACACCTTCAGAACCAGACAAGATTCCTCAAGATTATTATCCTAGTTTAGATGAATTACAACACTCGGATAGGAAAACAAGGCAACATAGCTTCACCCATTCGAATCATCTTTTGAATCTAAGTTTCGAAAAACCACCATCACCGACTTTGACGAAAATGAAAAATTCAACGGAAAGAAACAAGGCAGAGGCTCAAGAAGAAGCTATTAATAAAAATATCCAGGTTATTAAATATGTACAAGATATTGAAAAAATGCGTCAAAATTTAACACAACAAGAACCAAAAGCTGTGAACTGTAATAATCATATCACGACATCAAACGAGACTTCAGTAACGAATACAGTGCCATCAAAACTTAATAATACTGTAACCAATTGTAATCCCGATTCTGATAACAACAATCCTAATTGCAACAGTGTCAATAATAAAGACACTGTTGTAAATGCGAGGTGTAACAATCCACGAACACGCAGAGGAGGAGGAAGTTACGTTCAAAATAATCAAAATATACAAAATCAAGTATCACATGAAGATCAACATTTCAAGAAAGTTGGATATACTTTTCATGATGAAAATGCAAAAAAATCACAAAATACTGAAAATTCTAATACGCACTGTGAAAATAAAAATAATCCAGCGATTGTTTCAAATGATGAGGTTGAATCGCAAAAAGCTAATACTACAAATAATCCGAAAGTAATGCAAGAACTGCAAAATATTGAATCAGAAGCAATCAAGTTGACAAAAACCGAAAAATCAACAAAGATCTTAAAAGAACAGAAGCATGAAACGGTTAAATCGGGAAATGTATACTCTGTAAGTTCGAAACAAGAACAACAAGAAGATTCCGAATGTAAGAAAACAAAACAACAATGTTCCACTTCGGATAAAGATCAGACACAGAAAGCAGAATTACAAACATCCAATAAACAAAAAACTTCAAGACCTGCAGTTATATTACTAGATGAAACTGCAGCAGATATTACCAAGAACAGCGAGTTACCTACGGAACTTAGGTTTGGATTTGAAATTAACGAACAACTTTTATTGTCGGAAGATTCGACAACCGAAGAGACTTCAAGCGTTAGTTCTGTGTTTCCTTCTGCTCCACCACTCATAAACAAACCACCTTCTAATTTCGATAGATATCCTCCAATATTTGACAAACACATGAGATGTGATAAATTTACGCCTAATTTCATGCAACCTCCAAATACGCATGTAACTCAACAACCTCTGCATCCGGTGATGGTACAGCGATTACCGTGCATGGGTTATCCTCCAAGATTCCCTCCTCCTACGTGTTTGCCACCACCACCCACACCTCCACCAGGAATAATGGAAAAGTATCACCATCAACCAAAAGAAGATTTTTCTATGCTCTATGTAGCTCCTGAAGAAGATGTTAATATACAAACGTACAATCATGATAAAATCGTCTCGTTCGTTGGCTTAGGTAAGTATATTTTCTTTTATGACTTTACATTGCCTCCAATTTTTTAATAAAAGATCAAATAATGCGGTATTGGTAATATTTTAAAAAAAGATATTGAATTCTATAAATTAATCTTTGAACTATTGTTAATTGCTTGAGTGCTGAAGGCAATCGTAAGAATTTGCGGAAGTGCCGATCAATGTAATTATGTTTGAAATATTTATATAGTTGATTTACTACAGTTGATAGCATTTTTTGACATGAAATTGGAGATACACGCGCTATTTAGCATTCAGTATGGTATCTAAAAGTTCGTAATTCTTTCATTTGTTTCTCTTTATTAATATAGCATGGGACGCTGTTATGAGGGAAATGCCAGTAACTGCAAGCGGTCGTATACAGTTCTACAGTGGTCAGTGAAATGGGCACTAAGAAATATGGGGTAAATAACAACAATAATGTTTTTGTACTGCAAAATTACCTCTATTGCAAGTTATCCGTTATAAAACTGTAAACAGCCAGAAGAGTCTGCTAACTATGCAAGACCAAATATATATCTAAATACAAGCAAATTGATCGAACCTGTATCAAACAAGTAGCAGAAACTACCAGTTTCGATCGCCAATAAACGTTATACTAATTTTTGAGTCAAATCATCAGTGATAATTCTGTAAAGCCAACTGGCGCAAGGTGTGCCTCTAAAACTAATGTACATAATAATCAATCACTGGAAAAAAACAAGACTTATAAATTGTGTATGTTCTAACTGTACATACATTAATGAGTTGCAAAATACCTTCGAAAAGGTTATAACACAATATTTAAGTTTCAGTATTGACATCTGATACAATATTTGACTGAAAATTATAAGTTCGTGATGCATAAAACATATTTCGCTCTTTCAAAACATAAACAATTTTCTTGTAAAAAAAATGTGAAAATTCATGTAGTCTTAAAATGCCTCATAATTTTTGAGGGGAAAAAACGACAAAAAGTAAAATGCCTTTCGGATCAGCTACGAAAGTGTTACAACTTTGAAACAAAAATATAAAAACTATTTAAGGAGTTTAAAAATTAACTGAAACAAGATTATGATGAAGCAAATTTTTCAAAAACTGCATGTGCTGTGACATGGTGGTTTATGCTGATGCCTTTAAGAAATAAAAAATACATCTTAGACCATTGTAATAAAGTTTAAAAATAGTTGAAAGCAGCCTGTTATGTTAATTATACCAAATTGAGATCATCCGTCGGAAATATTGCTAAACTACTAATAATTATTTGATGTAATTACCGAGAATTACAGAGATGATCTTAAAACAACACCTTGAAAACAAGAATTACCGTAACCATCAGTGAGTCTTCAAGGAAAACTTTAGGAAGGTTAAACGTAAAAATAATGGTTGCTAGATTACATGTACTTTATTTAAGACAAACCTTTAAAGAAAAGTAAAGAAAGCTATAAAGATGTGTGAAGTGTAATGAAAAATGGTGAATGTGTGTTTTTGAACACGTGTAAAATATTTAAAAAAAAGTAGTGTGATTGACTTACAAGTTTATGGAGTGGTTACTTTTACAGCCGCAATAGATAATAGTTTAAGAAATTTGAAAGGAGGAAAAGAGAGAGAGAGAACAATGAAAACTGATTTTTTTTGCAATGCTGTGCTCAAGGTCCTGAATTGGATAGAGACAGTGAGAAGAGTGCGAATGTGTCGAAACGAAAAAAAAACAAAACAAAAAACGCTAAATTTTTACACAAACTTGCTTATTTAATGAATAATTAACTATTAATTATTGGTAATAATAATTATAATAAACTACTTGCTTGTGATCATAAAGTATGACAGTGTGAATGCGTATAGTGCATGTAAATATTCTACTAGCTAATGTCCAATTTAGTTTTGAATACTTGTATTTTGAATTCTTTAAAAATTTTTCATCGTATTATGTTATCCTCTGAATATGGTAAAAAAAGAAAGTAACTAATACACTTTGTGGTTGTTATCGATCTACAGTAAGAAAAAAAGCTTATATGAGTAGTTAATCAAAAAAAAAAAAAAAAAAGAGAGAGATAAACGGGAAAAATGGACTTAATACGATTCCTTTCACAACGATTCTATTCGTTATGTAGGAAGCCTACCTCCAACATATTTTACTTTTTGATAGATAATCAATATAACGAAACATAATTTTCAATTCGAATGCAAGTGTCGCGTATTTAGAGCCAAAAATATAACCAATTAATAAATTGTGTGGAAACTTATCATTTTCGAAGATAAGGATAAAGCTAATCAATTATTGCAGATAAGTTTCATATAAAAGAATGGAAGCGTGTTTGTCTGTATAGACTATTATTATTATTATTAATTATTATTATTATTAACATTATCATTAATCAGAAATTAATCGTAATTAACAAATTAAAATTGGCGATTTTTGTTGTTGTCTTTTTTTTTTTACCCTCAAAATTACGCATGGAAACAGAAAATATAAGCTCCGTTAATATTTTTCATTTTGTTCAGCAATATAACAGTACAGTACAGTACAGCTGGGGGTACAGTTTTCAAGAATGAGTAATAAGTTAAAAGTATTTAACATATATAAAAACCACTAATGCATGTTGGAATATACTTCAAAGAAAACATCATTCAATGCGTGTTATCATTGATATGCTTGATATACTTTCTTTTTTGATAGTATATTATACCAATACTAAAGGATACGATAAAGCATTATGATTTAGTTTCACAATTAATTTTAGTCGAATCATTTTATCATCATCGTCAATCATTTTACAGTATAAAAATCGATATATCTCATTTTTTTTCTCTCTCATAAATGCAGGAAAATTCCTAGTACAACGGATCAGTCACTTCTGAATGCCTAGATAAATCATTATATTCAACTGTACTATGACCAATTCATTTTTAATCGAAAGACCTATTACATTACATCACATTATGATTAGGTGGTAATAGTTTTATCCTTACTTTAAATGGATGATGTTTCTTCGAGGTATTTCTATCCGGCGTGCAAGAAACTACTCAAAAGTCAGGTGCTTCATCGCCTTAAAGTTAGTAGAGTGCAGTATCAGCCTGTGCCATTGACCGGTTCAAATGGCCAAGACTGTTAAGCTTCACAGAGATTAGCACAGAAGTACTTGAAGGGAAATAGGACCATAAATTGTGTATGCGTTGCAGAATGGCAGCTATGCCGCGAAACGATATTATGTACCGAATACACGGTTTAACTAATTGTGTTATAACGAATGACAAAAAAGAAAAAGATAGACGAAGATGTATAAATATCAACGTGCAAGGTGATAATGTATCATTATATTCTTTGTTGAATTTATAAGTACCAAATTAATAGTGATCGACGAAACAGGTAAAGTGTATGATTCTTCTGTTTTCAGTTATTTAAGCGTTTTAAACATTAATGAAAAGGAAAAAAAGCTTGCTTATTTCGTTCAATAACAGGCTAATTGCATTTATCCATGAACTAATAGCCTGTGCTGTAACGCAAATATGTATGTGTTTCGTCTGTGAAAAGGGCACAAAATCCAAATTGGACGTAATGAAGTTCCAAAATCAAGCGCATTACTCTTGCACATCTCATTCTCAGCCTATATTATATCAGTGATATAGATTCGGTTGAAACTGTTGAAACGTCGCTAAGATGTAAAATTAATTTAACGAATGGAAAAAAAGGAAAAAATAACAAAAAAAAACACAGAAATAGTTGATGTTATTTCCTGTCTTGAATTGTTATGTTCGTATAAACGCATGTGTACCAATTTATTCTTGTGAAACTGTGCATGTGAAAGGGATTTTCCAATGATTTTATTTGTAAGTTTGGTTGCTTCGCCAAGTTTCGACGGTACCGTCTATGTAATTCCGCTAGAACTGTTCTCATAGGCCGAAACAATTGTGTGTATCCAGAAGTAACGTGATTACATTACGATCACGACGAATAATCGAAACATTTTTGGAGATATTATAATTTCAAGGTAATCGATTTCCTTCGACACGAATGTTGAACTTTCAAATGCGCTTCCGGTTACAGAAAGTTTCCAGAAATGTTTATGTATTCGTGGGTTACATCTGTTCGAGATGAAACTTCATTATCAGCGCGGGCATGTTGATAGTGTTCAAACAAGTAAAAAGAAGAAGGAGATAAAGGTTAATAATTGATCGAGAGTAAGAGAGAGAGAGAGAGAGAGAAAGAGACAGCGTGAAAGAGAAAGCAAGAGAAAAGAAAAGAAGAGAAGAAGAAGGTATCCGACGATCTCAATGTTAGCCTTGTATCACTGTACAATTTGTTATTCAGTGTAAAGCAGTTTTTCTGTACTGTATATACGTATATTAATAACTATGATTAATTATTGCTAATGATTACGATGAAGCTATTCGATTAACTATTAATTGTACTTGCTGATTATCGATAACGATTATACGGAGAAACACAGAAGCTATTTGCGAGTGCTTATGCGTGTATAAAAGGAATAAAAAGAGAATATTTTGCGTGTATGGTAAAGGCTGTGCTGTCCAGCTGAAACGAAACAAAAGGAAAAAAAAAAGAACAACACTGGAGAGAGGATGTTGTTGCCAACGTTTAAGTATGTTGCCAAAGCTTTTCCCTTTTGTGGGTATAAAAACACAGTATAAAGTAATATTCGAGTTCCTTTATTTTTTTATGTCTTTCTTTTTCGCGTCGTGGAATTGGCAGGATGTCAATTAAGAAGTACTCAGTGAGAAAATTGAAAATTGATATTTGAATACAACACACGTTCTAT
Organism: Bombus flavifrons; assembly: GCF_040668555.2. Lineage (NCBI taxonomy): Eukaryota > Metazoa > Arthropoda > Insecta > Hymenoptera > Apidae > Bombus > Bombus flavifrons. Next base: position 1,499,576 of record NC_138443.1, read on the forward strand.
AACAGAACATGTTCTATAGTGATGTTTATATGTGTATATATATAAAATTATATATATATACATATGTAATTATATATATTCAATATAATTATATATATATATAATTTTTCTTTTTTACATTAACGCCGTATTGTATTATCTGCCGTTTGCTTAGCGATTAATCTATTTAGAGCATAGATAAGCATTGTGATATACGCATAAATAATCAGGTAACTGTTGTTTTCTTTTCTCTTGTCAGCTGAAAAGCCAAAATACAAAAAAAAAACGATAAAAAAATCAGTGAAATATTTTCGAATATTACTTGCATACTGTATTTCGCCGATGATACGTATTCAGATGATAAATCGTTTAAATCTGGCACGATGAAAGTAAAACCGACTGAGAACGAAGAGAGTAACGAAGGAAAGGGAAATGGAATTCATTTTGCGAATGCAACAAAGAAAAAGGGAAATTGTCAAAGATGCGTGTCTTGTGTCATGTTAAGAGAAAGAATCAGTCGAAAAAGTGGAATTGAAAAGAGAAAGAGAAAACCCCGATTTATTCTCAGGATGCGTAAATACAGCGGTCGTTGCTTACTATTTTGTTATTAACGATACTGAGAACCTCAAATTCATGCAAAGCTATCATGGACCATGGATGTAAAGAGTCATTTGCCATGGAGTGTAAACGAAGAAAATACGCAGTAGAAGTGAGAGCGAGCGCGAGAAAGAGAGTGAAAAAAAGAGAGAATGCAAAGAGAAAAAGTGCAGATGTGCGAGGGAAAGAGAAAATGAGAAATAGTGTGTATTTCAATATGCTTCTACACATGAGAGCGAAAAAAGAAATAATGTCCTCCCAAATAATTATTCACACCGAGAGAAAAGAAAAGATAACGAGAAAAACGCGTATAGTGTCGCCATTTGGCCTTTATGCTGTTCTATCTGCGATTTCATACAAGCTTTGCGTACGATACTGTGATATAATATCTCTATTTCTTCGTTTTTTTCTTCTTTCTTTTTCTTTTAATTTTTTTTATTTTGTTTTCCTCTTCCTTAGTTGCGTGCGTGTAGACTCACACAGAAAGAGAGAAATACACATACAAATCGTAGAATTTGAACGTGGAAATTTCTATGAGATATCCTTCGATATACATATATATATATATATAAATAGATATATGTTGTATGAAAAAGAAGCGATCACGCGAAATGTGAGAAACAACCAACCACCGTCTCCTGCGTTTAATTTGTAAACGATTAAAGCGCTAGTAACGCGATTTATTTCATTCATAACCGTGAAAGTCTAAATATATCAAATAAAAAAACATAAAAAAGATAAGAAAATAATAAAAAAACATACATGTAGATTTCAACAAGTGCATCGAGAATACACGAGAGAAATATACGTTTCGATTTAACGAAAATCATGGGATAAGAAAACAACGAGAGTTTTGAGCGTGACTACATATTTCTTGCATATTATCTACTTTTTCATTGATTCTGTTACGCTTTCTCGTTATGCTTTCGCGATGACTCCTCTCATTTCTCGCACAGCTTTCTATCTTTCTTTTTTACTTCTTATACGATTGTTATGTAAACTTGCGCTTTTTCCTTGGTTACTTACGAGGAACGCGTATTCTGTGGTTGTCAGAGGAGGATCAGAAGTGAAAATAAGTCCATATATCATGGAAGATTGCTGAATGTAGCATTGTTAGAGACATACGAATGCACATACGCGAGTATATTTGGAAAAGAATAACGTTAAAATATTAAGCAAGTATTTTTAAGTATCGAGGGTTTAGAAATTATTTAACTTTATTTTTCTTCGAACATCTCGATATGTGCATTACTGACGATCCTACCTGTATCACGTCATTGCGCCACTTTTATATATGTTTGACTAGAGAATTTCAGAAATCGACGTTTTTCTCGTCTGGCTCTTATGATTAGTTACTTAATAAAAATAAAAGAAAAAAAGAAGTGTAAAAAGAAAGGGGAAGGAAGGAGAAGCAAAGCAATCTCAGAAATATTCAACATTCCTTGGTATCGTTTTCAGGAGGAAGACTCTTTAACGCCTCCGTTTGATTTATAAAATATTGATTTACAAAAAAAAAAGAAAAGAAAAAATGAATTTATTTTCAAGGTTTTTCTCTTGCAAAAGTAATAAGGAATTACAAAGAGGATACTTTATTTACTAGCCATTTATATCGTATTCTGCCAGTTTTTTATTTATTTTGCTATATTTGCTTTATTTTATTTTATTCTTTTCTGCTTTAGTTTCCCAATTTTGATCGATCGAATTTTTCAATTCGTTTTCGTTTTCAACAGTATATATATATATATATTTCTTTTCTTTTTTTCTCTTTTTCACGATGTCACGCGATCAAACGTGCACTATTTATCTCGATCTCACCTGAAATACCGTGCGCTTTTCAAATTCACTGTGTTACATGTAGTTTCGTTATTATTATTATTATTATTATTATATTATATTATATTATATTATATTATATTATATTATTATTTTCGTTTGTCGAATGTAATAAAACTACTTGCGTTTTTACATTGGTTGCACCCAACATGCACTGAATGCAACTTCTTCGGTTCGACGACTCGTCTAAATACTGTTACCTTGTTGTATATTATATTTAAAAGGAAAAAACAAAGAGGAGAAAAAGAAAATAGCGTTCGGAAATTTGTATTTATTGCACTGTGTACGACCAATGAGTACGAATTTTCTCTGCCTCCGTTTAAAGAAGGATTTTCAGCTGTTCTGCGTAAAGGTTCACTGGTAAATTTTGTTGATCGTCATTAAAATGTTATATATAAATATATATATATGTACATATACATACAAGAATCTGCATATATACACACACACACACATATATATATATACATACATACATACGAGTATTAGCGTGTAGAAGAACGTTTCTATCATTTGTACGACAAACGATTATTATCATTGTCATTATTACTATTATTATTATTATTATTATTATTACGAAAAATAATCTGATAATAGTTGATTTTTTCAAGTTCTCGCGCGCATTTCATCGAAATTCCAAAATAACACTCGGATATTATTTTGCCGGGAGACAAGGAAAAATCAGAGGATCCGCGGATCGTCTGGAAACAGAACTATTTTTCTAGTTACTACACACGTAGAAATACTGATCTTACGAATTAAGCATTATTTATTTTGTAAAACGAAATAGCGTAGACGGAAGCACAGTGTTTCCTAACGAAATTATATATCGATTACGTCTGTCGAGCAATGTCAATGTTACTTCTTTGTTTTCTTTCTTTTTGCTAAAATAGCGACAATAAAGGATATCGTTAGAGAAAAGAAAGCAAATGCCGACGAACGAACATATAGCAGGGGTAAAAGAAGAAAGGAGGAAGGAAGAGAAGAAGAAGAAGAAGAAAGAGCACAATCGCGAAATCGATTCTTTTCAATGTTGATTGATAATAAATGTAAAATAAAAGCGTGCTGCGAAACTTGAAGGAAGACAAAAAAAAACAAGTGAGACCGCTTGTAAAGTTTTTAGATAAACAAGAGTTTTTCTCTTTTCTTTCTTTTATAGAGAAATATGTTCTCGTAGGGATTCAGTATTGGAAAACTTGATGTAAATGAGTCTTCTTATTAAATGAAATTTTGAGCGTATAAATTCGGAGCTAGAGTATACTTTGTACCGTATGAAATTGATTTGTGTTGAAAAACATGGAAAGGATGCAAAAGTTTATGTCTAAAAGCTTTTCACAGCGTCTTTTGCGAACACGAAATTCGAGGACACGAACGAATATAGTTGTTAAAATAATTTTTTGCCATGCCTTCAATTATCTGATGTCAATGTTATTTGATTGCTTGGCATTAAATGATATCACTTGCGCTACAAATTGTTGAGAACATCACTTGTTTTTGTTATTAGCCCCTTATTGTCATGCACGCTTAGCATTTTATTTAAAAACTTCATTTTAATTCTAATCTTATTCATTTTGTTTTTTCTTTTTTTGTTCTTTTAATGAGTCGAATATTATAGCCTCGATCAAATTTAATCCTAAAAAAGTTATTGTCGAATTATTCAAAATTAATTATAAAAATTCTTGTATCTTTTATATAAAAAATTGATATTTTTAATCAGAGATTAATTAAATCCTGATTTACATTGTAAAATAGAATCTTCTTTAGTGTAATAATAACTAATAGTATCGTTAGCCACAAATTCCGTTGTACTTATTTTCAAATTTGTTAGTGAACAGAACAGTTTAGAAGTCAGATATAACATCTTTCATCCTGAAATAATATAACATTCGCAGTCCTTCACCGTCAGTCAAAACAACTAAAGATTAATAACTCTTGTGTACGTTAACAATAATTTGAAATATAAAAAAATCGGAAATGATAAATAATTTGAGAAACTCTTTAGATTCAACAATCAATCGTAAATGGCAACGTTTTTCAATAAAAGAAAAGTGAGTTACCAGAAATTAATTTAAAGGTATTCCTTCCAAAAATAATTTTTATTTGATTTATAGCATAAATATTATTTAATATCGTTATAACAAAAATTTTATTTAATTTCAGTTTTAAAAGCGAAGTACTTTTTGATAGTAAAAACTTTAATCAAAGGAAAAGAATATAAGAGTGAAGAACTGCAAAATTTGTGATAATTGACAACAGCAAATTTTGCAATCCTATATTTTTATTTCTTTCTAAAAAATCAAGTGTAGTGATTAAGTAATCGGTGCAAAAAAAAGCAAACATATTTTTAATTTATTTGGATACAACGATATTGTAAGTCTGTTTTCTTTATCCTGTTACATCTGAAATCTGACTAAAATCGTAAGAACAATGACCAAACATAGTTCAAATAATTTGCAACATCAACGAGATTAGACATCGAAGAAGAAAATCGGAAACAGGTAAATATGCTTTAAACATAACTTATACTAAAATAACAGAAACTCAAGTAATTAACCTTCATCAAATGACAGCAACTTTGACAGGAATTACTTTTTACATTGAAGTAGAAAATAATAATCGAGTGTGTCAAATACAAAAATGTAATAATATAGTTACAGCTTGAATTCTGATGTAAGTTACTTTAACAAAATTAATGTTCCATCTTCGTGTGATACATCTTTTCTAAATAGATTAGTATGAGCAATTATAACACATTATAACAATTATTTTTTAACATGTATTTAAAAAAAGATATTTCTGTTACTATCTTTTCTATTTTAAATCTAATCAACTATATAAATTATATTTTTTTTAACCGTTTGAGTCCCAGGGATCATTGAAAAAAACAAGATCGAAAAATCCCGAACAGTGCGATAGCGCTTGTCTTAATCGATTGCGAAGAGAAACAAGCGGCGCAATAGCGCTCGTCATATTTTTTACTTTATGAAATACATCTATATTATTATATAAGCGTACTATTAGTTTATAAATATTTCAAGTTTTTTCAACAAAAATTATTGAGAAGATAACAGTGAAATACAAAATACCGTCAGTCGTCCGTAGCGTTCAAATGTACTGGGACTTTTCTACACAAAATCTAAACAGCGCGATCGGACTCAAACAGTTAATATAATAAAAGGTTTTAAACATCTTGTTTCGTAAAATACTACAAATACGACTCTTTACGAGAGAGTTGATTACTATCAGTGATTTAAGCATTTTACATTTGAGTGTCCAATGTGAGCGATACGTGTAAGTGTGACTGCGTTATGGCAGCTAGCGAGTTTCCCATCTATATGCTGTTTAATTCAGGAATGAGCGTTGCTCTTCCTCTCTTCAAGTGTAGTGTATACGCGTGTAACTCAAATAGTCTTATCTTGTAGCTCTTTTCGATATCGTTTCAATAAATTGTTCATTTGTAGAATTATTCATTTTCCAATCTCTTATCACCGCGATCATAACATCCTTGTTCTACAGACAATTAATAATAACGAAATACATTATACTGATTATATCGATTCGCTTGGAGACACTTTAAAGTTCTTTCAAACATATGTATAAGTATCATGTTTCTTGCGTTTTTCGATAATATCTATATTCTGAAAAGTAAAAATAGTAACAATTGCCAGTTGTTACTATTGTTTAGGAGATTTTATCACAAACATCTGCTTTTGGTAATATTATATTCCAATATTAATAGCACGATTTGTCTTGTTCTTCCAAATCATAAAAATATCTTATTACAAAAACGATTGAGATACATGCATTCTGCGCATATACTAAATTGCATGTTCTAAAAGAATTATAGTTCATAAAAATTGTTGAAAATATTATAATTATGCAAATCGATCCAAATTCCTATGTGAATAATTTTCATATTTTTTAATAATTTCGAATACATAAAAACAATTTTCTGTTTGTTTCATTTTTTTTACATGATACATTGTTATGTTATTAGTACTAAAAAGCTTTATAAATTTAAAAACGATTTAATTATTTAATTATTTAATTTTATATTCAATACCTATTCAATAGTTATTAAGAAAATGCTTAAGATATATTGTGGCCTTATTTCTTGTTACATAATTACGTTTTTTTCAAGTTCCTAGCGGTAATTCTCGGGCTTTAAAACTGACTCATTCTAGAGGTAATTTAAACAGGATAATAAACGCAAATGTTGCAATTTCATGGTGTAACTATTTTTTTATATCATCGTTTTCTCAAAAATATTTTTTACAGCATTTCATATTTCCTTTTTGCTCTGTATAAAAAGATCAAAATTAAGATTAAAATTTGATTACTCGCCTTATCGTATTTAATGAATTACTTTCGTATCGACAAATATGATCATTAATTATTATTACTAGCTTTGATTACAATCTATTAATTTAGATATTAATACAAGCTATAATCGCTCCGCAATTTAAGCTGCTTGAATAATTATTAACATATGTATATATATATATATATATAGATTCCATTTAATAAGAAATATTACATTATTTAACAGTCCTATACGATATGAGTAAGTAAGTATGATAAAAGTCAAAGTATAATAAGCTGAAAGTAATTGCTAGATCATTACTGATCTAAGTGTTTGAAATACAATTTTATAGAATCTTAACTATACATGAAGTATAACAATATTTCAAAGTTTACTTGTTAGAATAAACTTTTAAAATTTCTTATACACCGTCGTAAAAGGAAATTAAAAATTTATTCACATTATAAAAATATCAGATCAAGAAATTGCGCATATTGCAATCAGTATTGCAAACATTGCAAGTTATTATCTGCTGAGGACGCAGTATTAATACATTCTTAAATGATTTATAAGGTAAAACATTCTCTTACTTAGAAACACTAATATTTCTATGAGATACGTTAAAATAGTTATTAATTTAGTCTTCGTTTAAGTAAAGCAGTACTGTATAAGTCGCATATTTCTCTAACAATTCATAAATGTATTTACAGAAATACACATCCCGACAAATTAGAAAACATCTTACCATATCCCATTTCAGTGGTGGTGGTGGTAGTAGTGGTAACGGTGGCTTGTAACGTCCCTATCAGTTCATGATCGTCTTCTATATAAGTTCGACGATCACGGGTAGTGTTCGTATTTACGTGCAACAATTTTGAAGCGAGTGTTAATACATATTATGAAAAGCAGTTTACGAAAAATTTTGCTATTAGGCTCTCTTGTTACTGTTCACTATTTTGATTGATCTGAAATATTCGGAAGATTTATTGTGAACTACTGCACGTTGTAAGTATAATGCAACTCGTTAGACCTTCTTTTAACGTAATAGACCGCGCATCTTTATGCACATTCACATTTTTCTAAATAGTACTGCAGTATTAATTATTAAATATTATGACAAATACTCTACTTTGGATATTTTGTACATTTTTGTATATCATGTGTATTGTATTTTTGCAGGCTTAAATTTTTTATAAATGCATAAAAATCCGCAGTCTACTAGTTAAGTCTCTTTTTTCGTTTTATTCATTTTTTAATTAACACTTAATTCTTCAATTTTATTCAATAATAAATTTACAAATATTTAAAATTATTATATAATTATTATAATTATTATAATTATTATAATTATTATATAAACTTTGAATTTAAGTATTAAATATTTATAAAAATACAGTTTTGCAATATTATATTGTAATTTAAATTATTATAGATAGCTCTTTTATGCTCTCTATCATTTGTAATCATTTTCTTATATTTTGAATTATAAAGTATACTTAATAAAATTGTTTTATAAGAATCAGGAAGTGCTTGATAAATTTGATAATTTTCATAGATAATGATATCTTATAGCTCTTGTAATTAAGTGATTGTGATTTATAATATAATTAATTTAATCAACTGATAAATTAATTAATCTATTAATTGATAGTATCTCATATTTACTTTGGGCCATAATGTTATCTGTAATGTCAATTAGAAATATATCTAATCTAACGATATTGTCATTGTTCATCTTACAGAAGTACAAAAATGGGTACTTTTACAATCATTTTTACATTGGTAGCGATAGGTAAGATAATGATTGTTAATATTTTTCCATTTAGTTTTTATTATAGAAGTACATTGATTTCGTTTTTTATTAGGTATCTCTTGCATCGAGGCTGTGAAGTCTCCAACATTTAGCAATACTTACACATTAAAAGGGACTTTATATATTCCATATGCTGAAATCCGAGAACCATTTTATGCATGGTATGATGGCAAAAGTGGATCTAGTAGAATCGATTACTATGGAGGTAATTTAAGTATAAATTAATATAAATCTGAAAATTAATACAAAAATTTTTTCCTTAAAAAAGAAAATGAATTAAATTTGATGTAACTAGGGATGGTCAAGACTTTCCAATTATCACACAAAGGATCATATGGAAAAAGCATAAAAATTGCTCCAATAACTACAGAATCTGTCCTGAATGAGGAAACATGTCTTGAAGTAAATGGTACTAAAGAAATTAAGGTTCAACCTCAAGCTATTATCCCAGACACAACTGAAATGGAGGTAAAATAATATTTTCCCATTTTTCCCCAACGATTTAAATTTAATTACTAATATAAAGTTAAATTTTATCTAGTGTATTGGAGAAGAAGTGATTAATGGTCTATTATGTGAAAAATGGAGACTGGAACAGGAGATTGATGGAAAATTAAACAAATATACTTTTTGGATAAGATATAAGGTAATCGTGACTCTACATAATTTTTGTCAGTTTAATAAACATCATTATATCAAATTATTCTAAAATTAATTATAGAAATCTCCACATATACCTGGTGTAAAAGAATCAATTCCTGTAAGGTATGAGATGAAAGGATTCAATAGTCTTTTGGGCTCTCACTATGATCATTACTATCTGGATTATGACTGGTACTCTTCTGAAAAACCTAGTTCAGAAGTGTTTGAAGTTACAACAAGTAATTAGAATTCTTTTCATTTATTAACATAAATTTTATTTGAATATATTTCAACTATAAAACGTGTATCATAAATAGATATGACATGTGTTGGTTTTCCCGGACCTGGAGACAAACATGTATACACATTTAATCCTATGCGTGAGTTTGTTCACAATTATGACACTCACGTAAATGAAGCATTTGAAGATTTCAAAAAAGCTCATAACAAGGAATATGTAAATCATGTAGATCAATTGATGCGTAAAGAAGTATTTAGGCAAAATTTAAGGTATGTTGTATATTTGTACAATATACACAATATGAATGTTCATAATCAATAACTGATATAAACTTCTTATAGATTTATTCATTCGACCAACCGAGCTAATAAAGGCTACCAATTGGGTGTTAATCATTTGGTAGATCGTACTGAATTAGAATTAAAAGCTTTACGTGGCAAACAATACACTGCACATTACAATGGAGGACAACCTTTCCCACATAATGCTGAAAAAGAAGTAACCGAAGTCCCAGATAGTTTAGATTGGAGGCTCTATGGTGCTGTTACTCCTGTTAAAGGCGTGTATCTTTCTTTTTTAATGATAAAAAACATTTCAATACAAATTTTTTAATATTCCAAACTAATAAAGGATTTTCTTAATTAAATAGATCAATCTGTTTGTGGATCTTGCTGGAGTTTTGGTACAACTGGTGCTGTTGAAGGCGCGTACTATATGAAGTACGGTAAATTAGTGCGTTTGTCTCAACAGGTAAAATAATTTAAATACAACTAAACGAATATTATAAGTAACAGAATACTTTATTATGATTTTTCATAATTATAGGCGCTTATTGATTGTTCATGGGGCTATGGAAATAATGGTTGTGACGGTGGTGAAGATTTCAGATCATATCAATGGATTATGAAGCATGGAGGTTTGCCTACTGAAGATGATTATGGTGGTTACCTTGGTCAAGTGAGTAAATTATTAGATTGCAAATATTTCATAGACAATATTCATATGAGTATATGGGAGATAAAAATTAATTTTTTAATCGTTTCAGTGGAATACCATATTTATTAGTAAATTAAAAATTAATTTTAAAAATTGCTTTCAATTATTTTTTTGTTTAGGACGGTTACTGTCACATAAATAATGCTACACTGACAGCCAAAATTACTGGCTATGTAAATGTTACATCGGGCGATGCTAATGCTCTAAAAGTTGCCATTGCTAAGCATGGTCCAATTTCAGTCGCAATTGACGCATCCCATAAAACATTTTCATTCTACTCCCATGGCGTATATTACGATGAGTCTTGTGGTAAGTAAATGCAACATTTTCTGAATAGACACCTGTTTTTCTAAAAATAAATAACATCTCGTTCATAGGTAATACGGAAGAGAGTCTGGATCATGCAGTTTTAGCTGTAGGTTATGGCAGCTTAAATGGAAAGGATTATTGGTTGGTCAAAAATTCATGGTCAAATTACTGGGGCAACGATGGTTACATTCTTATGTCTCAAGAAAAAAATAACTGTGGTGTATTAACAGCTCCAACATATGTTACTATGTAAGAAAAATAAATGACACTATCTTTATTTTCTTAATATGAATATATAAGAAAAGAGATTGTTGAAAATCGAAAATATACATTCTTTTTTAACGATAAAATTTTACTTTTTTACTATTCTTAAATATAAACTGTATATCTAAAGAAAAATAAATTGTTAAGACTACGTCTTTTGGGTTAAATAAATAATATGTAATTATAGAATTTAAGAAAATTAGCTTTGTGTAAACATAAACAAAATGACTTTTATTGAAAATCTTTAGTATTTAAAAGCGGCCTTATAATTTTTGTTCTCTTTGTTATTATTACTAAAAATATTTGTATAACAAAAGACACACAAATGTCATAAGTTTTCGACTAAAATTCTATACAATGTAAAAACAAATTACGTAGTAATTGCGATTTGCCGATTCACAAAGCAATATCATTTGCTCGGTATAAAAAGCATAAACGAACATAAACAGCTACAGAATTAAACAATGTCACGTTCTTATTTCAACACAGAAAATAGGCATTGCTATACATAGATAACTCTATAACATTGATATTAAACTATTGCTTATGTATTGGAAAGCCTGATGCTGGAATTATAATAACAATTACTTACAAAAATATATGTAATTTCAGTAGGCACAGTTTGCGTAATACAATTTTTTAAATCGTTGTAAAATTATACAGATACTGAAATAGTTACATCACTGTGCATTCAATATAAAATCGAATATACAACTAAAAGAAATGTTACACAAATTAAAATGAAAGTATTTGAAATAAAAAATTTATATCTCGTAATTCTCCGATCATATGTAAACTTTTATATAATAATATTATTCCATATTTTCTATATTCGTCAATCTATTTTAACACACAGATCCACATTTATCATGTGATCGGTGTAATACAATATTGATTTAACACAAAAATACATTTGTCTGAAAAAATTAATTTTTTAAAGTATACATACATAAAAAGTTGAACGTTTATTACAAATATATTTTAAAAAATGTGAAGTATTTTTAATGAATTTCATTGTTTAATATATAGTCTTCATCTTTTTACGTTTCATATATATAAATCTAATAGTCACACCATTTCGTTCAACCGAAGTTCAAAATACATAATACGCTAAAAAGTAATTTTATTTAGAAACTTATTTATGCATTCAGCATTATGTTTTTAATCATTTTATAACTTGTGCAGTTTTTGTGCTATTCAGTCGATTAAATTATACGTTTTGCTTTTATACGATTATAATTTAAAAAAAAAAACTTCCAATTATCATATTACAAAGTGATAATTTTCGTATGACGGTACTACTCTCGTAAATTTAATTGAAAGAAAATAAATTTATAAACAACCTATTTTTAAAATTGATTTGACAAACAAATGCGTTTTTAATTAATATAAGCTACATTTCAAAAACATATAAATCAATTTTATAGTTATTTAACCGCATTAAACTTTGGTTATCATTTGCTAATCATATTTCTCTCTTTTATGAATTAAGATTGTAAGTATACAACCTAATTTCGTACATTTTGAAAATATTACTTATATTTAGTGTCCTCATAAAATTATTTATAATTTCCTTGAAATTTTATACATATAATGTATAATATGGCGTTTTTGATTAAAGATAATTCGGAATAGGTTTTGAAATTATAAAAAGAAGTTTCTAAACCACGCCACGATATGAATTCAAAAACATAGGTACCTAAATATTCTTATTAATATTCAATATGTACGAAGAAATTAATGTTAAGGATGCATGATATTTCAGTCAAATATTTTTATATAATGTAACTAATAAAACGGCGACTATATCTTTCACAAACTACTGTTAAAAAGTATCCGTTTGACCATGCTTTATTACATTTACTGCTATCATGCTATAATTAAATAATTGGATTAAACCGTATCACAATATTCATATAAAATTTCCATAATGTTTCGAAATATACATCGATCAAAATATTAACTAATGAATGTTACGTGTAACATCATCCTGCTTGTGAATCTAATTTCTTTTCGACCAGTTTAGTTTTTATACGTACATTTGTAAGAGCAAGAAACGCAACACGTTTAAGTACACGAGACATACTTACAGTTTGCAACAAATTAATTTTTATATATGGTCGAGACTGTGCAGTAATTAATTAGAAATATTCGTATTATATATAACTCTTTAATTTTCACTTTTGTCTCATTACTTTCTTTTACTTTCATTGTATATCACCTGTGGACCCTGCTCCGATCGATCACATTTGACGATCGACAAATAGATTACGATCGATGATCGTGTATGGCGATCTTAGAGGAACAGCCGATCCTCAATTTACATATTACGATCGATAAATAATAGGAATGTTTAAAAGGTTCACTCGATAAAAGCGTCTTTTTTTATACTCTCATTATCGATTGTAAAGAATATAGAAATATCTTGTATAAGCCCCCGTTATGACTAATTGTAAGATGTTTCTCGTTTAGGACATACTTTCCCAAATTTTCCTTCCCCCCGTAAACCTATTCGCTTTATAAACGTATCCTCTGCTTAAAGAAATCCCATTTCTAAGGCGTTGTATAACGACTGTGTGTCCGAGTGACTGTTTATTCTCCAAAATGGGAAATTATGGGCACGTGCTGCCGTTTCTTCATCAGAGTCATCACCTATTACCACATATGTGCATCTTCGACCAAATCGCGCAACTACTCTTCCAAAGCAGCTTTCTTTTCCTAGAAATGATGGATCTATATTACTTATAGAACTTTTATAATATAAATTGTGATTAATAACGTTTTGATGTATATATCGGTTCAAATGGTATTTAATAGACGATTACAATAATTTCGAACTTTATGCGATTCAATGATGGCTTTAAATTAAGCACACTTAAATTCCTTTGTAAAACTTACCGATTTTCGAGGCCGAATAAATATTTTCGATTGGAAATATTCCGCCGATCCCAAAAAGCAGTACTTTAGATAAAGCCGGTACTAATTGCGTGGTAGTAACCAGAATGTTAATGCAGTCACTTCTTTTATTTATGAGACTTAAACATTTTACAGCTGACGTTAACCAGTTATCGGTGAGCACTTCAATCTCAGAACGCAGTTGTAACCATTGTTCTTGTTTTGCAGCACCCAATAAACCGCCAACATTGTTTCGGTAATTATTATAGATCTCTTTAATTTTTCGATAACGAAAGGCTAATTTTCGCATCCAGTCGACTCCACCTCTAACACCGGAAGCCAAACATATACCGTTGTTCGCAGACGCGCATTGGAAACCATCGTTAGCAAAATTGTAAGAAGACAAGTCTTGCCCATTATCATCTGATGATACATCATCGATGTGTACTTGGTCACAATCCTACAGGAAGATTAAAAATAGAGTTTCAAAATTAATGACACGTAATAATCCGAATACGTAAAAAATTAAATTTCTGATAGAATATAACATTTTAGTAAGAGATTTTGTTTTTTTTAGACGCATCAACCTTGTACGTTTCAATTATAGAATATCCTGTGTATTTGAAGTCTGAAGTCTGGTTCTGCCTCCTCACCTCAACGTCGTTGAAAAAGAAGTGAGTATCAGCCAAATTGAATATCATTTCTTCCATTCTGTACGCCACTTGGCCCAAAAGAACCGGATCCTTACGGTGCTTCGTTGCAAATTGCCCAGTTAACAAGGAGTGAAATACAACTATGGTTTCGTCCAGGTCCCAGATGAATATCCGGTCAGGACCGGCTTCTGTCGTATCCGCAGAACCTATACTGTTTCCACTTCCGCTCTGGCGTCTTCCGCGTCTGCAAGGTTTCGCTGTCGCTCCTGGAACACGTTCATTAAACGTTGTTTCACATATTCTTCCCTAACAAAGAAAGTGCACTATAAATATTTTTGCTATTCATTAAAAGATTTATTTAAATAGGTAAAGAAATAAAACTGAAAAAAAATATTTTTTACTTATAAGTAATTTTATATGAAACTCCTTTTCTTATAAAGCAAATTAGGATGCAAAAAAGAAAATGATAGAAGCCAATAATTTCACAACTAAAAATTATATATGCCTATATCTTTTAGTTCTTTTTATATCTTGTATATTCTTATGCTATTAACGGAGATTAAACATATATTGCGCTACCGCCCACGTGTTCAGCGAACAAGCAGCCACATTAACTTATATTAATAGAAATTGAAACATTTATAGAGGCTGATTCAGGAATAACTAGAATTTTACATGCTATTTCAACAAAAATGGTATTAATAAATATATATTCGTAATATTCTATTTTAAATAAGATTATTTTATAAGATAATTTAAATATTTTCTTAATTGTAAGACAGAGGACGTATCTATAGCTATATCTATATGTATACATATAGCACTTTTACGCTTTTCAGCATTTATTTGTTTATTCGACAACTGTTGGAACACGCTCAAGGAGAACATATTGACGCAAAAAGTGGAGATATAAAAATCACACGTACGAATCGTGTTACCTTCGATGTTTGCGGTTTCTCGTGCGGTAAGATCGCTGGCATCGTGAGTTGTTGCGTCCAACGTGAGCGCAGACTTTGTCGAATCTTATTACAAAAAGGGAAGTTGTTACTGATAAATCATAATCGCAAATAAATCGCAATTGTCGCAAGAATTTACACATAAAAACATAGTAAAACGTTGCTACTTAAATCAATGGACAAAAATATTAAGTAATTAATGAGAAAATTCTTAGTATTTCTGGAACCTGAAAAAGAAACAAACGAAACAAAGAGAAACAAAAATTAATAAAACATCATATAATGCAAAGAAAAATATTTCCTAATATTAAATATTTTTTTATTGAAATAATTTGATAAAACCAGAGTTTAACATTTAAAAGTTTGGTTATAATTTTACATACTCTTATATGGAACTATAAAATTTCTCTACTCTCCTTTTATGTATTTCAAGTATTTAATTCAATGAAAATGGTGTCCTGTCCTTTCAATGTTGATTTAATACAATTAGCAACCTAATAATACAAGGTGATTTATCAATAATCCAATTCTTCATTACCTTTTTCAATATTGTTGTATTCTATATACTTAAAAAAACGAAAACTGTTTCATTTCCAAAAGTATATATATATATATATATATATATATATATATATATATATAAATAAGAGAGAATAGCCTAAAACGAAAAAAAAAACAATGACCTTACTCAATCTTTAGATCTCTAAATTTGTTCACGTCTGCAGTATACGATATAATCAGAAGATAATTATTCTACTCCCTATGAGTCACTTTGTATGATGTAACGCGAACCGGATATTCAACAGTTCTCATGCAATACAACAGCGACATTTAAGATTCTGGCTGCATCGGTGATTAAAATGTTGCCCGACGAGGAAGTGCCTGATAGTGCCGAAGAGGTAGAGAAGAAGTCGATAGGAACGTTACCAGCAAAATTTAGGTTTCCAATGTTAAACGAAGCGGGTGTCGTGTGGTAACCATGCATGGGGTAATATCCGGAATACTGTAATGATACCCTGTCATTTCCATACAAACTGCTACTGTAGGCGCTGTAATCTAGCTTCTGAAAAACCATAGATGGAACGGTAATGAGGATAATAAAAGTAATAAATTCTAATGGTTTCTTTCTTTTTTAGTACCTGTGAAGATGGTGATATATTTTGAGCCACGTTGGGGAAATTCGTGGTGCCGCTGTTGTATGTAGCGTAAGACGAATATTGAGACATGGAGCTGGGCGTCGTGTATGAGGTCAGATAAGAACTTTGCAAGCCCGAGGTGTTTTTCCCGGCTGTGGTTGTCCCGTAGGGAGGTGAGTTGTACAGACTAATAGCACGAAGTTTCCATGTTAACGAACGTTTACAAACCAATTTGTAAATATTATATTTATATACAGTGACTGTTATTAATATTGGAATACCATATAGGAACATAGTCAGCCATTGATTAGAAATCAGGATATGTTTGAGGGCAAAGATGAATGATGATGCGATTCAAGCATGAGAAGTACGTGCCTGTTATAATATTGATTGGCTCCGTACAACGAACTGTAGTCCGCCTTTTCCATAGAATCCGGATATTCTTGTTCCTTTTCCTCGGCATTCTCGTCGATGTATAATTCCCCGCTGGGCACGCTGTCGTTTTCGGGACAATCTTGCACCTCGTTCTTGACTTCCGTTTCTGCCAGTATGAGCAAAATGATTCACGTTCACATCTCTTTAGTTACAACGCCTTTGATATTATAACTCTGTCATTGGCAATGATATAATTTACAATATTATATATTGTTCTATTAGGTTGTCCGAAAAGTTTCTTTCGTTTCATAAAGTGATAATAGATGAACAACAATTTCCGTTTTATATTATTTTATTAAATTAGGTATGATCCATTTCGTTCTATTTCTATTATTATGTTCATGCATAATTCAATAAACTAATATGAAACAAAAAAACATTGTGCGTCTATTATTTCCTTATAAAATGAAAGAAACTTTTCGGACAACCTAATATATTATTCTCTGTTCTGTACATTATAACTGTATCATCGATAATGATACAATTCACAGAAACATGTTTCTAGGTTTGTTACTGTTGCAACTACTTTCTGCTAAGTGGAATTTCAGTTTTCTGCTGAATAACTTCCGTCATTTTGTGGTAATAGAAGTCGAGAATATAAATTTCATTCATTAAATTTAGAATTGTTACAAAGCTACGATTTATTGTGATAATTCTTATAATTTAAACATATAGAATATTGCAACAAAGATGGTATATTTTCTTAACGTGTTCTTTCTTTCGGCTTTTTGTATATACAAAATAGCACAATTTATAGTCAACCATACTTCAAGCCACAAAAAGGAAAGTAAAATAATATTATAGTGACAAATGTAACTCTAAATATAATATAAATAAAGATCGCTTGCTGAAAGGCTTATATAACACTCGCGAATAAAATACACTTAAAAAAACTGTAAATGCAAAAATTTCAAAAGAACCGGCTTTATACTTAACCATCGTTCAAACCACAAAGTAAAACATCACAATCCTTAACCGTGATTCGTATAATTTATTCATTGGGATATGTTTATCATCTTTCTAGAAGGATAATCGAAGATAATTTGTGTATTTTGCAACTTCTCGATAGCATTATTTACATTTAAAATTATTTTTCCGTTTGAACAGTTGGAACAATGGATGAAGAATAAACAATATAAACGTTTAATTAATACATTCTATTTAAATCGAAATAAAGAAAGGACATTGTTTCGGAAAATGTTATAAAACAAAAAATGCATATTCAGGTTAAATTAAATTTCCCGGAATAATATTCAGTAATACGTATTTCATGTATTTGTAACATAAAACAATACAACGGAAAGCTTTTCCGCGACCGGAAGTATACAGATGTTACCGGCGTCATGGCGAGAGGGTATTTCGTTTCATTTTGAACCGCGATATGTAATTAATTTCCCAAGCAATTAGCTAGGAGGTCCGTTATGAAAACTACCTGTTCATTTCGGTGTACGTGTTTTATAGAATAGAAGAACCCAGTGGCGTGACATGACGCGGCGCAACCACCAGCCACCGGCTTTCTCGTTTTAATTCAATCGACCGGCGGCACACGCAAAAGGGAAGCGGGAAATACAGACAGAAGCCTTTTCAAAACGTCGAATTTAAACCGTTTTATTGCAGGTCCGGTTTCGGCTATCATTGTCGATGGTGCGAAACGTTATAAACACAAATTTTTCACTTTTTGTTTCCCAAGGATACTTCATCATCGCGATTATGTGTTATGTTGCATCGATGAGACGAAAAAGAAGAAAAATTGAGAATAAATAAACGAATAAATAAATTAATAAAAGGAAGGCAAAAATGGCGATTTGGTTTCTAAACGGACCTTTAAAAGGGTAGCCTTTTAAGTAGACCCGGAATGGAGGAGCTTTATTTACCATTGTTTGCGGCTCGAGGGTGCTGTACCGAGGCCTCTGTCGACGAAGACACGTTGCCAGCATTGTCTAAAACGCCTGCTGGTTTCGTCGGATCATTGTCCTCGGTTAACATATCACTGCGTCTGAAGAAAAAACGACAAACAAAATCGCAATTAATAATTGGTATTATATACCAGTTAATGCATATAACATTTAGTACGCTCCCGTTTATAAGTTTCCGAACATTTGCTTATTTTGCACAAAATGGTTGTTAGAATGCAGATTCAATTTTCTAAATTGATTTTATTATTTATCCATAAGTTACTCAGTGGAATTAAAATATCCACGGTTTTATAGTATGGAATAACTTACATTATGAAATAAAGTCACAAAAGTATCAAATGCATTTACATCAACTGTTGAAATTACGTAATATCAAAAGTATATACATTCTAACAGTCATCTTACTCAAAGCAGTCAAATGTGCGATGGTCGGTCGACTTATGACCGGAAGTGTACATTCTTTGAAGGTTGTAGCGTAAAATTTAAAACATTTAACATTTGATATACCGTAGGACAGATAGAAGTCCTTTTTTCTGGAACTACGTGTCGGAGGTAATTTATGAAAGTAAGTGGATGAAAATTGAGCGTTATTGAATAACCAAAAATAGCTCTTGATTTAATATTGAAATGAAAGACGAAGAATATTGAATAGTCTGAGATTTTCTGCAATGGAATATTAAACTATTATTTTTGGACCAGCTTTTAAGATTTTATCGAATTACCAAATTACGTAATGCATCCAGTGTGTGATCGATCATAGAATCGTTAATTAATCACAGAATCCGTCGATAGAATAGCTCAATTGTTTTGGCACCTGGAAATCACAAATAATCCTTGATCGAATTCTTTACTTTTTATATCTAAATTGTTTAATTTTTATTTGTAAACACGTTTTTCATTTTATAAATTTGTAAAAATATTTATGAGTACATGCACGTTAGGCTTTTATTTGATCAAACAGTTATTTAAATAATGAAGAAAAAAGACTAACACGTGTGTATATATATATATATATATATATATATATATATATATTTAAGATAAAATTGTAAAGAATTCCTCGTAGTTGAATACATCAAAAGAAATTCCCGGAATTCGATGTTATCATTTCATTTAGAAAAGAGTAGGTTTTGTATAATTCTTCCATAAAATAAAGAAAAAAATAAACACATCTTCGATAGCCGGTAATTATATTCTAGGAAAAAAGTGTATATATGTCAGCATAAATTCAAGAAAACGATACCAAAAAGGATTCTGATGCGAGGGGCTAAATTCGAATGGAAATTTTTTTAAAAGAATCATCTGAACCGTATTAGATTAAATTTAATCGAATAAAAAGTGAATTCAATGTATTTTAACTCGTGTTCAATCAAAATTTGTGTATTACATTTATCAAAAAACGATGATTAATTGTCACAAAGGAAACTAAAAAAAGGAAACTAGACGAGAAATATGTATTTACTACTTTAGAAGCTATAAAATGATAAAACCGCTGTAAAGGTTGCAAAAATGTACGACAATAAAGATATTCTTACTTTGAAAGATTTGTGGTATTAGAAAAAAAGACATTTACGTATATAGATATAAATAGTTTAAGGTATAAACATAAACATTCCATGTAACTTAATAACTAAAAAAAAACCTGCTAGTAATTAAAAATTGTCCTTTCTTTAGTATCACATTATCAGTCTGAATATTTCAAAAATAAAGAAGCGTCCCAATATTCTATTTTATTGTTTCTCTATCTATCATAAAATAAGGAAGGAAAAAAGTTCCCGAAAATCAGCACTGAACCGATCATGTATTCGCCGGTTCCATGGTGTTCCGATTGATGCAAAAAGGGTTAGTGCACGAAGCGGACAGCTTCGTTATTGTCTGCCAATTGCGTGTCGAAGAGGTGGAGTGGCCAGATGGGTAGGCGTATACCAGGAACCTTCGAGAGCAGCCAATGAAACCTCCTTTCACGACGTTTTACATTATGTATTCTTTATGTTGCCAAGTTGCTATATCTGTCCGTGCTCCGCCCTTATCTGCGCCTACTATATACTTCGCGCTGCACTATACTGCGAAAAAGAGACTGTCTTGCATAAGGGCGCTTTCACACCGATGCCGCAACGATACACCGCTTCCGTAAGATTAATTTTGGTTTATTTATAGATACCCAGATTCGATTCGATTCTCTTAGTCAATCTCTCTATGTTGTTCTTAAACGTCGAATTTATTTCGGAGAATATTGTCGATTGTTTTCATAGCGCTGTGTTTAGAGAATGTCATTTCAAAAGCTTGTGTTAGATTGATTTATTCTAGAAAATCTGGAAAGATACTAATTAGTGGAACAGCACAGGGGCAAGGAAGTAAGTACGTATATAAATACTGCTCTTTATCGCACAACGTTACACGTTGCTATATGTCTTTATTACTCATATTTGTATATATGACACCTTCAGTCAATATACGTGCTTATCTTTATGATTGTGTTGGGTCTATCAGAAGTAACCAAGCTGCACTCGTTTATATAATTATCTTTACAGTTCTCCATTATACATACATATATAGATAGAAGGCGGGAAATGAAGTCTTTGTTGCGTTTTTGCATCAAGGTGTTTTATTTTATGGGTTGCTTAAACAAGTTTTTTAACATAGGGTGGAGTTTGTTTTCTGGAGATCAAGTGGCGAATGAGATTAAATCCTAAGCTATGTACAGACAATGCGAGGCTGATCCACGAGGCTGTCTCGTATCATGCCGTCACGTAGATAGCAGAATACGCGAGGCAGGGTGAATCGTAGTTATCTACGCTTCCGACAAAATCGTTCAATATACGTTAAAACGTAGTGAATAAGGAGCTACGAGGCACCTTTGATCTCGCCAAATACCGACAATTGTTCGCTAAACTCGAGACAGCCTCGTCGTTCTGCCTCGCACTGCCTGTATATAGCTTTAAGTAATTTTGAAGTTAGGTGCAAATTTTCTGTTTGAATGTATTTCTCAACGTACAAATTTTATTCGGTTTATTAGTAAAAACGCTTAAATTTTTTATAATAAAAAAACATCTTATAATTCAAATTAGAATGCATGTCATTTCTAATTCAAACATAGATTCAAAGTAGATTAAGCTTCCAATAGCATTTTTAATGATATTCAAACATATATAAAAGGGCACTGAACTTTTGATTTGTAAATTGACATCGACAAAACGGAACAGGATTTCAAAACTGTTTACCGTTAGTAAAGTTCAACAAACTATAACAATGTACCAATGTATACACGGTTTCCTATATTACGTACGACAAGAGGGTTATGGCAATATTAAAAAATATATCGCACAAAAAAGAGGAAAAGAATCAAAGAGAGAAAGTAATTATGATAATTTTATTGTGGAATTTTTACAGACTTCAATGACTTCAGTTTAACAGTCGTTTCACAGTTAGTAATATGGTGATAATAGCAACCAATACATTGATTGATTAAAAATATTAATGAAGCGGTGTAATTATCATGGAAGAATAATTTTCAGTCTAAATTAAGAAATATTTTTAAATGCTTAACATTAAACTTGCGCATTCATAAAACAATTACTATTAAATATTTTTTCAAAACAATATACATTAAATAATAAATTTAAATAAATAGAAACATAACGTGTAGGTCACAGTTCTACAAATATCACAAACAAAAGTAACTAGAACTTGTTTAAGACAATTTCTTTAATCTTCTTTCCAAAATCTTCAAAACCTAAATACTTTGCAAAGTATATTTATTTACCTATAAAAGTCTAAATTCGTAACAAATTCTTACATGAAAATCAACACTGGATGAAAAAGAAGGAACAAATGAAGTTATAACTCTGTAAACAGATCGATTCTAATATTTTAGGATCTTAAATTGTTAGGGCTCATGATTAATTACGCGTTCTTCAATGCGGGGGCAGTAGTCTTCGCGGGTAAATATTTTCTGTCGGATGTTTGTAATTGAATAAATCATTGTCAGTAGAACGATCGTTTCGAGAAAAGTACAGACAATCGCATCGGAGATATATGATCCCCTATGTGTGTATGTATACACATATGTATACATATGTATATGTACATATATATGCGCGGGTATGAAAGCAATTGTTCCCCCGTGACACGCATCGCGTCGGCTGGAAGTTACGTCGTTCACTGGAACACGACGATGAATCAATTAGCGCGCGGTTACGTTGTTTGAACAACAGCCAGATACTCGGACAATTTTTCTTTTCGAGAATGATGTACGTCCTCGAACAACGTCCGAAGTCGGGAAAAAAAATAACCGATTAATTGTTTGAAACAACGGGCAGTATGCGCGATATTAAACGGTCACTGTATACCGCCGCTTCGTTTTTTTCTTTTTGTGTTGAATGATACCGGAAAGCGTGGAAAAGAAAAACGCGCACGAACTACGCCCGAATTGCCCGTTGAACAATGTATCACGACGATCGGTGAAATTGTTACTTTTAAACTTGCGCGAATAATAGTAACTATTCGATGCTTGAATCGAGAGTACGACTTTTTTCTCGATAAGTTTTGATGGAAGTTGTTTTGATTGGTCTTGAGGGACTGTTTTTGTCTAGGGAAACTTATTGAAATTCATTTCCGATATTATATGTACGTTATGTGGAAATTTAATAATGGATATTTCGTTTTTATGTTTAATATAATATTGATAATTATCAAAGCTTTAAAAGTCCTTCAAATTTTTTATTTTGTTTTTAGTACCTAATTTAGTTAGAAAAAATGTTTGAATAAATATTTGCAGTTTTAATTTAAGAATGAAATATACATATACACATATCGTTATATTGGAAACTATGCTATTAGAAATTTATATACATATTATACTCTGAAACTTAAGTATGAAATTGAATTTGTTCATATTATAATAAAAAGAAATATACAATTAAAAGAAAGAAAATCATAATTTTTCTAATATCTTTTTTAATGTAGGCATAGATACATATGTCAGAATTGAAAAGTCCGTCTGGTCGAATCGTAAATGTCTTGAAACTTGTTGTTTTATCTTAATTTAATTCTAATATGTTTAACATACATTTTTTCACTTCTTACTATAGTTTGCAGCATCTTTTTAATATGGATAAAGGCAATGAATTGAACATAGCAAATATAACATAACAATAGTGATTATAGTTTAAGCCCGACTCATCATCTCTGGAATTATCTGATTGATTTACATTTAGTTGTGATATAATTTATCGAAATATCCATATAAAAGAGACGATATCATATAACAATATTCTTCCATGATTGTATTCCTAAGTACTTTCATATTCCTAGTACTTGTCACTCTGTTAAGGAATTGCGTTATTATTTATTTTCCCCGAAAGGCACGAAGGATATATACCGTTGAGAAGGGCGGTCAAACTTATCTAAATAAAGCGTGTGCCGAAATGTTTATCGCGGCTGAGTTGCTTGCCTCGCCACTGTTCGTCAGCCGTCAAAGAAATGCAACCGAACGAAAGAAGGATAGAGAAGAGGAATGCGTAGCAGGAGGTTTCTCGTGCGCGACACTCGTGTGTCCCACGGGCCGCGGTCAGCTTACATTTGAAAGGAGGAAAGAAGAAAAATAAGGAAGGGATGGTTACACTACGGGACCAAGACAAAAGCTTCTCCATGGTTCGGAATGCTCTGGCTTTCCTACGTCGTCTCTTTCTCTTTTCCCCCGCCTCTCGAAAACAGAGGCCATGGAAATCGCAACCTCGTTCCAAAACGTTTTGTTCGTTTTGGCAGATTTATCTCGCACAAACTTTTCTAGTTAATTATTTCTGACCGTTTTTAGTATAAGAAACATTTTTATGGAGAGAAAATTTCAGTCAGTTTTTCAGTACGGATTACTTGGCATTACACAGCGGTTGACCAATTAAAATACATTACTGGTAACAAGCCGAATGAGATGCATAAGTTACGCATGCTCAATTGATAATGACATTTACACGTGTGAGTGCGACCGTAGATGCGTTTATACATGTGTGTGCATATGCAGAGGCACATCCGCGTAGCGTGCGTAACTCCTGTACATCTAATAATTTAAGGAACATATACATATTGTAGAATACATACATATGTATAGACAGAATACATTGTGCTTCCCACGTGGCACTCGATCAACAAAGTCATTTGATTGTTCTCGTTTGTTTTGGCTATTGCTTCCGATATGTTGAGAAAAAACATTTCATGTGTGAGCAATTCTTTTACTTATAGAAAAGATAATATAAATAGATAGACAAAAATAATTTTATAGTTAATGTACGATATTAATTTCGACTTTATGTAATTCCCAGCGAACAATTTGCTATTATATTTTACTTATTTATACTTCGCAGAAGTTGTGCTTGCTTGTTATGTTATACATTGCATATATAGATATAAATATCATTGTTATATAATTTACGAGTTTTCAGTTTACGAGTTAGTTTATCATTTCAAATCTAAAAACTTGCCCATCATTGTTAAAAGAAATCAAAGCAACAAGCTATATAACAAACGAATGTTTATTCAAACCTTGTATCCGGCGTTTAAGCTGGACCAAGAACGAGGGTGCTTCGCGGCGAATATTCGTGGATCAAGGAAGCTGTATTCGGTTCCCTCCTGATAGTAGCATCGTCATCCCTTCTCTTGTATCGTGTGTACGTAAATGTGTGTACGCGATGCACTTGCTAGGGTTTAAGCACACTACTTCTCACTTTTCTCGCACTTTCCACGACCACGAGAACATCATGACAACCGACGGATGCACTATCACCGACCGTTTCTAACAACACGTAAAAGAACCGCTTGATCAACAAGGATCTTGTGCAGAAGATTATTCCTTGAAATAAACTACAAGTATAACGCAATTGAAACAGTTTGGCCGACGATCTCGCGAGAAAACATCTCTCGGTTGGGTTTATACGTTCGTCGCGCGAGGGGTGAAACCATGGAATCCGGCACAGATGTACGTTTCGAGCCAATGGGTCGAAGCGAATAGCAGAGATTGATCTTTTTCGAGGTTACGTCGGTTCGATACGCGGTTTTCGTTCGAGGCTCTTTGATGGATTCCTCGTATCGCGGACGCAGTCAACACTATTGTTTCTCTGCGAAGGGCATCGGCTCGGTGTGCGATATGCTGCAGCCTGTGGAGTTCTGAGCATGCGAAATGTCGCCTGCCACCCCCGCCCGGTGGTCACGTGGTTGGCCGGCTCGTTCGGCGTCTTTCTTCCACGTTCATCCCCTCTCCATCCCCTCTCTTTGTTTGATCCTCCATCTTCATCCTGCCGTCGGTACTCCTATTCGTTGTCTCGTTTCGTTGGTCGGACGCGCACAGGTCGCTCGTTAATTAGAATGAGAGAGGCTAATGGTAACTCGCTTGGCCACCCGATTGTCAGACGAAGAAAAGAAACGACAAAGAAAGGGTCCAGATGCAAGAAGAGGACGGACACAGCCAGGTTACCCCCTTGTTCGAATAATTGTCACCTCCTGTCACCGTTCGTTTTTATGAATCGCTCTCTCGACTGACAGACCCGAGCTGCTTTTTTTTCGTTTACAACCCGAGGAACCCATCGTGGGATGGTAATCGAGGTAGTCTATGCACACGATCTGATAACTGCAGAGGAATGCACAGCACGGGGTTAACGAATTAGCAATGGAATACGTAGTACGTGCGACCGGAGGTGGTCGTGTTTAATACACAGCAAGAGATTTTAATCCACGGAGAAGTTTCCACATGCCAAAGATGGTTGCTATAGTGTTAACAATTAGTGATGACCTTTACGAAGACTGCGTTTGGTCGCAGTCACATTGTTCACTAATGTTTGATGTACACGCTTATTTCCGATTTAACGTTTTTTTACGTACGGGACAGGTTCCGAATCTACGAGCCGGGAAATGTGATGCGACATGATAGTTCGCGTTGTTTTTTTGCACCTCGTCCACAGCATGGTACGCGTACGTTTTTTTCCCCTTTGTTTTATAATCGGAGATAGAGAATTCTTGACGGGAGGTCCAGCAGCCCTACGTCATACTCGCTGCCTTCTTGGAATAAGAATGTTCCTACTTCTATTTTTGCTTTTTTACCGATTATGGCGTGATAAAAGTGGTGCAGAATATTTCTTCACAGCTGTCATTAAATGTTAAATTTGTGTAGTTACACTTATATTATATGTATAGCAAAATTTGAACATTTGTTTACGTAGTTTTTAAAAAATACGATTATCCAAATTTTTTGTTCAATGTTTTCAATTTTTATTAAAAAGACGATGTTTATGAACTTTTCTGCATAGTCTCTATTGCTCGTACTACTACTACTACTACTAGTTTCGAAGATATACCACTTAATAAATATTTTTAAATTCTTGAATTAATTTTCTATAAATTTATGAATCTTTTAAAAACTCTTTTTTTTTTACATTTATATATAGCTAATTGAATTTTATACATTAATGTATGGTTTGCATATATATACATAATTCCATAAATTAGCATGTCTTACCTGCAAATCCAGGACTTATGTTTTAAAAATATCGATGGAATGTGATCAATCACGAAGCGTTTAAGGAATATCAGAAATTTTAATCTTGTTGAAAATTAAAAATAAAGATTGGTTCTTGGATTTGAAATAACCTATCGATGACCGTAAGAATGTTAAGTAAATATACCTGTAATTTATTATAACTAATATAATTATTTAATTTATACGAATTGTGTATTTGATAGAATTATTCCTTTTTCTGTTTTTAATATTTTGTTTTAACAAAATGTTGCTATTTTAGATGTTGAAATTGCAAGAAAATCAGGCTTCTAGTTAATTATTCTAACACTTTGTGAATATTTTCACGGTGTAGTGTTGCAAGTAATGAAAGCGTCCCTCACGAGACGAAGCTAATATTTTTGACTATGATAATCAGGATGATGCGAGACAAGGGTAGCAACCTAATTTCCTACCACCTGCTCTTACATCCGATGCGCGTTTTATACGAACTAGATGGATTCTCAAATTTCCTTGAGAGTTTAGATAATGTTACTGTGAAATTTTTCAAAACTGCTTTTTGCATGACATCTCAATTTATAGAATGAAAGCCATTTTCTTCAAATTTTCCACACAGAATGCAACGTATCCTAACGTACTGTAATATTACATTTATAATTTATAATTTAAGGCCGATAATTTGAAGTATTTCAGAAATTCATTATTATATTATTTTATTCATTATTTACTATTTTAAACTCGCTGTATTATTCGTTAAAAAAATATTTTAAATGTGAGTATAATATGAAAAAATTGTTATTAGTGTGCATGATTTTTCGTCTCAATTTTGTTATACATCTTTTTTTAATATAGAAAATTTTCATAGTTTGCTAAAGTGAGAGCAAGATTGAAATATGGAAATTCGAGATTAGCAACGGAGTTAGATAGATACTTAATCTTTTCGATATTATCCAAAATCATGATTTTTGGGGTTAGCTTTAGAAAATAATCTTAAAATTAACGTTGAAGAACGTAGCGTAACATGAAATGTGAGATAAAGAAGAATGTGCTCGAATACGGGATAAAGCAGAATGTGCAGCGGTTGCTTTATTATCTCGCTCTCATCCCTGATACGTAATATTTCTCGTATCAAAGTGCACACGGTGGCGAATATGATTAAGTGAATTCGTTTCCACATGACGTTTATTTGTCAGAAAAAGCGTCGAACACGCTTTTCAACGCTGTATAGTATCTGTAAATAGTAAACAAAAGATCAACTGAAGTACAAAAGCGATTTCGATCAGGGGGGCCGTTCTAGAAACGACAAAGGGGATTAGTATTTTTACATAATAACGGATAAGTGCAGCAGGGTCGGATAAGTATGTCTAATCTGACCGTTGTTTTACAGTACACTGGATAACAGGAATCTTTACCAAATTTCAGGTTAATCAAAGACATGCTTTTCTTAAGCATCTCGAAGAATATTTGCATGGAAAGTTCGTCGTCTTATTTGAAATAATTTTTAAATATACGCTTAATTACTTTTTCCCCTAAATAGGTATTGTTAATCTTCTACTTAGGATATTTAAATGTTAGTTTAATAGTTCAAAAGTTAAATAGATTATGAATTGCATCACAGTAAAATCAAAGCACAATAGCATCTTCTATAAAATATTTTCCCCCAAAATTTACAAATCAATAAATTATAGGTATACTCATATAAATTTATATTTTTATGAGTATAATTAAAATAATGAAATATCTAAATGAAGAATTGTATTACTTACTAAATATTATAACAGATAGTATACTCTAAATATTTTATTTGGTTTTGCATATTACATGTACATTATAAATGTATAAAAATCCACAGCTTATGTTCACAAAATAATTCCAGCGTCGAATATACCGTACCTATGTGCCGATAACAATCAAGTCGTACAGCATCTCTTAGAAGAAAGAAAAGGAAAGAGAAGGAGCTACGTAACCGTGCGCCACGGTGGCCCACGAGAACAAATGCAATATAACTCGCGAAGCGTTACGCGAAATGGATGTCGTCGAGTTTCCCCAAGAGTCGTTCGATGGAGATCGAAGGTAATAAAGAGAGGCACGTAAAGGAGACATGGCGTCGACATCCTGTGGGTTGGTCGAAGCAGTCGTTGCCTCAGCAGAGAAAAAGGAGGCGGTATGGGGGTTAGTACGTTTATGATATAATGGCACCGTGATGCCATATACGCCCGCGAGGAACCCTTGTGTACAGATAAATAAGACGGCGTGCAAGTAAGTACGGTGCGAGTCTTGAAGTATGCGGGAGGCTTGTGGTCTATCTCTCTACGTATAAATGAGTATGCTCCAATGCGCGCGTTCGACCACCCAAGGGTGTACACACTGACTCCAGCACTCGAGGAAAAAATGCACGAGTACGGGTTGGAGTATTTACTTTTGTCGAGGCCCAGGTATGTACATATGCCGAAACAAACTGACTTTCGCCGGGGAAGACTCGATTGCCCATTTCGGCAGGCATATTGACGAAAACCTAATCGCTCTTGTATTTTCATCGGTAACAAGGGTACGCCTTTGTAAGAACTAGTTCTTTTTATTGAAATGATTATATAGAAGCCTAATTTTATCTTTTTCTATAAGAATTTACAAGAATATTCTGAGAATTGTGATTACAGTTGATGTGATAATTTTTAAATGGACCAGAATTTTGTGTTGTGTTGAGTATTGAAGAAACTTAAAATTGTATCAAAGTTGATTAAAACACCATATGAAAAAAGTTCATTGAACTTCACTATAATTTTTCTTTTTTATAGAAAAAGTTTATAACAAGTGTCATAACACAGTATTGTTATAATTGCATTACTAATAAGAAATTAAAAATAAACTTGATATACATATTTTGATTGTAAAATATATTTACGTGTGTATAAGTGCATCATTTTAAATGAAATATTAAACACAAGGAACTGCCATAAATCTAGTTTGGAGAAAAATGTGAAAGTGCTGTCCTTCTTTTTTCGTTTAAAAAGGTGGTCTTTTGTTTCTCGTCGAACGACACATTTTCAGGATAAGATTCTGCTAAAATAAGTGCACACACGTGTAGAGATCCTGCGGGTGAGTTCAGCCCCAGCTAAGTAAGCGAGATATTTCTTTCTCTTTCTTGTGTATGTGTATGTGGGGGTGGGGTTCGAGCGCACACACATTGGTAGATTCGTCTAGGTAGGTATGTATGAACGTATGTTAGCTTATATTGGGTGTGCAATTCGAAAATGTCAATTTATGTTGCGGATATAATTTACTACTTCGAGAGTAGCCAGTTAGAAAGGCAAAAGTTTTATGATTATACGTCCTATAAATCCCAGAATTAGTGATAGCAATAAAATTGTTCGTTAAGAGCAGAACGAATGAAAAATTTTGTCAATGTTGAAAAATCTTTTCAAATATAAATAATTTATTTGTCTTATTTGATTTTTTACAAAAATTTGATTGATAAATTTTGTTGTATAATATTTAATACGTACGTTTAATTAATACGTTATGGTGTTGCTATAATTCGCAGTATCGGGGATTAAGTCACGAATTTTAAGCGCGCTTGCGAATGTCGCTCTTAATTAACAGCGTGAGCATAAATCATAAACGAGATGGCAAGCTAATTTTCGGACACCCTGTGTGCATGTAACGCAGGCGCAGGCAGCTGTCACCTTACACCCATGGAGGAGGCATGGGCTGCGGCGGCCATTCTCAACTTATCTCTAGGATCTTTGTAAACATGTCGTGAAATCCGAGTATTCAAGCAGTGGCGTAGATCGCGAGGTGGAAGGACCCATCGAAGCGTTCTCGAAGTAAGAATTAAAATCTCCGGAGAGTACGTTTGAGACTGCAACATTGCGCGCACGAGGTTTCCCTGGCAACCAGAACCATGGTGGCAACGTCTCTAAATGGAGCATGTCTTTGTTCCGTGCTAATAAAAGGACTTCAGGACGTGCCACCATCCTCTTTACCCTCTTCCTCATCTCTTAGTCTTCCTGCTTGGGCAATCATCCTTCCGTTATTCTCCGTAGCGATGGAAATATTCATCAAGCTATAATAATTTGATAATGATAGTTCGATATTTTTGTTTTATGTAACAATAATCTTTTATGATTTCGGAAATGTATAATAAATTTCTATGTAAGCATTTCTCTGATGCGTTTTGCCAATATTTGGTCTTTAATTTTTTAATTACGAAGATATATGAATTAATGATTAATATATTACAATTTAATATTAATGTAATTATATTTATTATAATCATGAAAAATAACTAATTACATAAAAGGAATTTCGATTTCCTAAATTTTGTCTTATAACATTTTTAAATTACGTTATATTTATGAAATATTTTCCTAGATTATTATATTGTATGATTGAGCAATCAAAAACTATTTAACACAATTTGCAAGTGGATAAATTTCAATATATTTATAACTATATGACGTTTCGGAACTGTTGAAGGCTCCGAGCTCAAGACTTGCCAGACAAGAACCGCAGCAACGTGAAACATAATACAAGTTGCACCAGCCAGTCCTAAGCTCAGCCATGCGAAGCAGCCAGCGGCTAAGGAACGCGACGTACGAATCAGATTACATCTTACGTTGGCTGCTTATCTTTATTCTTCACTTTACTTCGCTTCAATTCACTTCATTTCGCTTCAGTGACAATCCTTCGATCGGCATCTTATAACCGCTCCGCGATATATATTCGTTCTTCAAAACAGCTTTCCAAGAAGTTAAATGATCACAAAATTTCACTTTTATCGAAAAATGCTTTAATTGCTAAGTTTTAAATCATATAACACTTCTGGTATAAGCTTATAATTTTAAACCCATCTAAATGAAATATATAGATTCATAAATTTGTTAATATTTAATTTTGTTTTTACGATATCGTGGTTTAATAAGGAAATAAGTTATAAAACGCTCTTTTTAGGAATAATTTACAAAAAATTTTATTCCTTACCATACAAGCTTATTTTTTATTGTTTCATCCGATTTCTTTGTTTAAAATTATATAGTACTAAATATTAAATATTCCTTAAAATTAATTAATATTTACTCATTGTCAGTTCCGCTAGCTTGTAGAAAGACGGGAGCTTGAGCACCTTGCGCAACCTGTATCAGTTGAGGTTGAGCTTGTATAGGAGCAGTTTGAATTATGATTGGTTGGTTACTTCCACCTTGTACTTGCATACGAATCATCTGAAGTTGCTGAGGCGTTAATTGTATCTAAAATCATAGATGAAATTGAATAAATAAACATATATAGATTAATAATAAACTCGTATTAGTCACTAAAAAATATACATACTGGTATTTGTTGAATTTCTCCACTAGGTGTTACAATTTGTTGTACAATTTGTATTCCCCCAGTTTGTGTTGTAGGTGTTTGTTGAGCTTGCTGTAATTGTATAATCTGTTGACCTGATGATTGTTGTGGATTTTGCACTGTTACTGTTTGTGCTGTACTTGCAGTTGTACTTTCCTGTAATTAAAGTATGCGATTAATAAATATAATTTTGTTTAATGAAATCAAAATATTTTACAAAAAGATATATACCTGTTCTACAGGACTACCAATGTTGATTGTTTGTATTTGTCCAGTAGAAGGTTGTACAATTTGTATAGGTTGTGTAGTAGCGTTATTACTTTGTACATTTTGGTTGGCAGAGGCTTGTTGCTGTGCTAATTGAAAGTAGTAATGTACTTGATCTGAGTTCATAGAAGTACGAACTGTACTTTCAGTTTGTGCTTTACTTTGTTTCAATTCATCTCTAGGCACTATATCAATTAGAAAATCAAATTGATCATACTTAGTTATTGCCATTGCTATATCATTTCTTTGGAGAGTACGTCTTTTATTATCTTCTGTATGTACCCATGCTCTTAATGTTAGTTCATGTATAAAGATTTCCGCTGCTTTAGAGAATAACATAGGAGCCTCAGCGCTTATCATCTTTACATCACCATCCAGTTTCATTATCTTTTTTATCCTAGCCAATGGCAATGATTGTGTTTTTAGATCCATCTATGAATTCAATAGTAAATAAAAATAGGAATATGTAATAATGATATTATAACATATATGAATGGAAATTGTTATTTACCGTAGTAATTTTTTTAATTTCTTCTGTGACTTTAGGCCAAAACTGAGTCAAAGCCTGTTGAGCCTCAGAATTACCAGGTGATGCAATTTGTAAGTCTCCATTTGAATCACCTTCAACTTCACTATCTTGGTTGCTAAATAAGTGTATATAAAGTAATAAGTAATGCACTCATTTATATTACAATATTATAATATATTTAATATACAATACACTATATTTTTAAAAAATAATGTGTTACTTTCTTTTTACGAAAAAGAGCTACATAACCTAATAATATACAAATAAACAGTTTTACTTACGCATTTACAAAGAATACCGACATCCTCTATAAATATTGTTGAAATGATATAAAACAAAATATTTTAAGCTATGAAAATCATACTGTCGTTTAAGATTAACACTATGTAAACTACAAATGTTGCAGTTTGTTGATTCTTAACAAATTCACATACAATTATTATTTGTACCAGTGATTATACCGTCATGATAATCAATTTTATTCTACTTTGAATTTTAGTATATCGACGACAGATGGCACTAATGTGCAGATTCATGGTTTATATATATATTCCTAGACGAGGTGTTAGGATGCAACATGTATTTGTTTCACAGCTTATCATCTGTTTTACTCAAATCTGGTCGGTTCGACTTTGTTTGTTGTGTAGTTTTTAATTTTGAGATTTGTGCACAAATGCACAATTCGACAAGACAAGTATCAAGTTCATTGATGGGAGAATGAATAGTGTCTGATACTTAAATTTAATCAAAGAACAAATAAATAATCATGCAGAACGTATTTCTGGACCTGATTACATCTTTCAACAAGATAATGTACCTGTACACACATCGAGATTGGTCCAATCATATTTTAATGAAAATAATATATCTATTTTGCCGTGGCCTGCACGCTCCCTGAACCTTAATATTATTGAAAATTGCTGGACAGAACTTGTTCACGGCATATATGCGAATGGAAAGCAATATCAACCTGTACAAGAATTAAAAAATGCAATTGTACGTGAATGAGATACGTTGAGTCAAAATTATATCCAGAAACTATATATATCGATACCAAATCGTATAATAGAAGTAATAGAAAATAAAGGGGGATGTACCCATTATTAAATAAGTATATATGTTTGATAAGTAATTATTGTTAGTTACAATTTATGTTGATTATTATTTTCTTATTGTACATGTGTTATCATTTACTTTTTAAAACAATTACAATTGTTACACATTAAACCTCATAATGTTTTGATATAGGTT
This sequence comes from Bombus flavifrons, assembly GCF_040668555.2. NCBI lineage: Eukaryota > Metazoa > Arthropoda > Insecta > Hymenoptera > Apidae > Bombus > Bombus flavifrons. Next base: position 1,534,437 of record NC_138443.1, read on the forward strand.
ACAGACGAAAAACTTTACACGTGTCATTGTGAAATTAAAGATAGCATACCTGGGTTATCTTTTTGACAAGGAGTGTAATATGATTATTAGATATGAATAAGTAGTCAAATCATGAAGATTAAATCAAGAAATTCAATCATACCTTTTTTTTTGATGTTAGGTTGGAGGCTAGGTGCTATAAAGTCAATAAATATGTATTGCTCTAATTTTTACTTTTATAAAGAATTAAATATAATTAAAGATAATTAAAGATTTTAACTAGTAAAAAATAATCTCTCAATTGTATATATATCTGTACATTTATATTATAAAAGTAGGATGAGAAATACACAGTATATACAATTTTCTAATATTCTCATTCATGCATAGCTTTATAGCTACAGATACTTTGAAAAACTGCATTTAATACTTCTTTAGCTGTATGGGTGTCAGAAGTACTTATTCTAACAATACTTCCAAATTCACGAATGTAATGATCTAATTCCACGTCTTTGGATAAAGTTTTTGTTGCCATATATTTATTTGTTAATTGTGATAATTTCAATAAATCAGAACTGAAAGCTTCATCTAAATCAAATAATTCCAAAGCTGGTGGTGGTAATTCTTGGAAACTTGGTGGAAATACCTGCATAAATAAATTTTTATGTCATAATTTTTATTTAAGATGAATAATTTTAATAAACAATAATTGATTTTACCGAAGCTTGTGTGGCTGGTAATGGGGCCTCAAAATGTGGTGGAATTAGACTAAGTGGTTCATGTTTTACGCCAAGCACTTCATAAGCCTTTATACAAACTGGTATCATATCTAAATTTATTGAATAAAGATGATGTTTAAATAATTTGGTATAATCACGAGGATTATCCATTATATCCATATCTTGAGTGCATACTTTTGGATTATCAGCTTGTTGTGTTATATCTGGTATAAAATTATATTCCCAGAACTACATAAATAATATTGTCATTGATAACTATAAATAATCATTTTGAATTTCAGTAACTATTGTAATATAGAAGCTTACATCTATATCATCCATTTGAGATTCTTTGATTACAATATCTTTTGATTCAAAAAAGTCAAAGATCATTTGTCTTAATGAATCATTTTTTTCTTTTTCAATATATGTGTCGGTTAACATTCTTGAAGAACCTAAAACAAGTAACTTTCCACCATTGCGTTCATTATAATGAAAAGCAGAAATAGGTCTATTTGTTGGAATTGCTAGTGATCCACTTGATAACGCAACTATTGATGGCTGTACTACATTTAAAGTTGCACCATATGGATACAAAAAGTTCATGTCTCTGAAATAAGATAGATTAAAAATAAATTATTATTATCATTTTTGTGTAGTAAACCAATTAAATCAAATAAATAAATTAAGCAATATTTTGTATTTATGTGATTTACATGTATTCATTGCTATTTCTTAAAAATATAGATTTATTTGACATTCCTTGAGAAATTAAACATTCCTTTGGATGCATCGTTTGACTGTAACTCATGCGTATAACACTATCTAAAAATTAAACAATAAACAAGAGTATGTAAATTTTTTTTTTAATTTCACTTTCATTTAAGACTTTTATAATGAAATACCATTGTTCACCATTATGCCAAATTCTTCCAACAAAAAATTTACATTAGTATTTGATTTTTTTTCACCACCTTCGCCGAGCATAACTAAAACATGTCCACCAGAATTTAAGAACGTTCTAATAGAATTTATTTCTAATTCTGTAAATTTATTTCGTGGACCAGGCAATACTAACATTTTGCACGTCGATAACAATTCCTCTGTTAAAATATCGTTGTTTCTGAAAAATAACAATAATTATTAAAGGTATTTTGTTTTTAATTAAATTAAAGTATAATCACAATATATAAGTAGTAATGCATTACTCGACGAATTTCCATCTTGATTTCAACTTCCTTTGGAGTATTTTAAATTCTTCGTTCATTTTCCTTTCATTTTTTGACGCATCAAAAATAATGACATTTAAATTATTGTTGCCATCACTGCCGCCAAAAGTTGAGCTCATAGTGATTGTCACCTTATTATTATAAATCGAATAAGTATCAATAAATAAATTTCAAAACGATTTTCAATAACCCCCTATTACCCTTTTTATCGCATTATTAATCAAAGATTTACTTAGAAATATATGCTTATTTTCTCGTTGTTAGTGGCAACCAGAAACATATCAAACTCTTAAATGTAATTGGTTGACGGTATAGATATACATCAGAGCCGTATATATTAAAAAACATTGTTTTTACAATGATTCATAATATTCTATTAAACAGTTAAACAATAAACATAAAAAAATGAATCTTAATTATTTTTATTACATTTGGGAAATGTTTGTAAAATTATTTTGGAAAATATAAAAAAAGGAAGTTCAAGCATTTTAAGTTTTCCATATTTTATAAAAAAAACATTCGACTTAGATTCAGAGGGAAAATAATTTTGAAAATGATATTAAAAATTATTTAGAGAAATAGGGAGAAAATTCAAACACATCTAAATTAAAAATAAAAGAGTCATTTATTTTTTGTAATTTACAATTACGAGCAGATTTACAGATATTTTACAAATCGTATATGTATGTATGTAATTTCAGGTAATACATATGTAAATACGATAAGCTTCATGAATGGACAAAATGCATCTAAAGATCAGCTGATTACATGTGGGGTAGATGGCGTCTTAGGTGACAGCATAATTGTGAGTAGTGTTCAAAATGGTTGGTGATTCGCATGATTGTGAGCATTTTGTATTCATTTAAGAGTTAGCTCACACAAAATGACTGCGATTGTACAAGAAGATAATGAGTTAAAGAGGTTACTGGGTAACCCTGCAAAAAATGCTGGGGAGGATAACTTGATGGGTCCACCGCAAACGGTAAATTAATAAATATGTTCATACAGTGTGCACTTATTCTTATATTCTTCTTTTTACTCTTATATTTTATTTCAGACTAATGTTCCGCGACCAAGTACATCACAAAATTTGAATCCCCAATCACTGATAAATCCGATGACTCCAGCTAATAGTACAAAAGAAGTGATAGAACCATGCTTACAGTAATATAATTATTAGAACTATAAATCTTCCCTATTTTCATAAAAATTACCTTTTATATGTGTGAATAAATTTTATAAGGGATAAATAAATTTAATGTCCCTTAAATAAAAATGATTATTATTTTATTTAAAATTTAAAAATGGATGTATGATATATAGCGAAACTTTCTTCTTTTTCTTTTAGAAATGTAGTTTCTACAGTCAATTTAGGCATAGAATTACCACTTATGTATATAAATACAAGGACGAGAAATTCTGAATATAATCCAGCAAGATTTACGGGTTTGGTCATGAGAATTAGAAATCCTAGAGCTACTGCATTGATTTTTCATTCAGGGAAATTAGTGTGTACAGGAGCTAGATGTGAAGAGGACTCTTTTCTAGCAACAAGGAAGTTTGCAAGAATAATTCAGAAGCTAGGTTTTACAGTAAGAAGTATTATATAGTGTACGCTGAATAGACGAGAAAGTAATAAATTAATAATGTTTTACTTTTATTATATGTTGTTGCAGGTCAAATTTTATAATTTTAAAATACAAAATATAGTTGCTACATGTGATTTAAAATTTCCGATTAAACTAGAAAATTTAAATCATATACATGGTCAATTTTCTAGTTATGAACCTGAGCTTTATCCAGGTCTTATATATAGAATGGTATCACCAAGAGTGGTATTGCTCATATTTGTAAATGGTAAAATTGTATTAACAGGTGAGAATGAATTAAAATGTTGCTTTTTAGTCATTCTTCTTTTTTATTATTAAGACTATTCTAAATACACATAATAACATTTTAGGAGCAAAGAATCGAGTTGAACTGCAGGATGCACTAAACAATATATATCCAATACTGAAAAGTTTTAGGAAGCAATAACAGAATTTTCAATATTTTAAGCTGCTTTTTACGTTAATATACGATTTGTATGAGGACAATTCAAATGTACTATACATTAACTGATTTGATTTAATTAAATCAAATTGATCAACTTATTAACTTATTTATTAGTAGTGAATTTTATTGCAGTGATGCTTCATGTTTGCAATTATTGAAGAAATTTTAATGGATCTTGTGCAGTAAATTAATTTTATAATTTTTATAAAAACTGTACAAATGATATAGCATATAAATATATAATATGCTAAATCAACGCTCCTGTCATAGTCTACATATTTTGTATGTGTAGAAATAAATGCAATACATCACATTAAAATATGTATATACTTTTGAGTATTGTAAATAATAGGGATAATACCTGATTTTACATTACTGTGAAAATAAAGTACAACTGATAAGTACATAATACATTTATAAAATTCTTATTTTACCAGATATAGCTCAAATGTTAAGTATGTTATCGAAAAGAAGATATTACAAATATATTTTACAGATAGATCAATTATCTAACATTTGTAAACATAATTGCCAATACTTATTATCTTGAGAAACAACAATAATATTCTAGATTCTAGAGAATTTGTGGATTAATAGAAATTTAGTAATTAATTTTTTGCAGCAGAATATATATATTTCTTAAAAACATAACACATTTAGAATATTTAATATATCTCTTGTTTAATATATGTACACTGATTTGAAGTCGTTACTCTGCATTAAAATTAGTAATATGATATTAAAATATTTATGTAATTTTATTTAGCACCAGGTTTCCAGATTATGTAAAATCTGTTCCAGCTGCAGATTCATTTATGCTTCTCTGTGTTTTTCCTTTTACCGAATCACACTTTCGACTGAGGATGTTTTTTGATATATGTTAAAATACTGTAAAGTTTCGCAATCCTTGCATCTTAATAGTCTCCAGTGGAATATATCCGGTATTTTAATAGACGACATTTAAACCTTTCTTCGCCGCGATCGGCAACTTTTCACCTCGGAAAAACGGATTTTCTTCCTGAAATAATATATTAAAAGATATATAAAATCTATTATCTACATTAGTGTGTAATTAACCGAAAATTAAAATAAGAATGAAACTTTAAATAAAAGATATAACTCAAATTAAAAGATTAAAAGTTTAATTTGAAAAAGAAAATGTTGTTTATTCTTTGTTTTAAATATATTTACAGTTTATTACTTTCTCTATTCCGAACGTCACATAAAATTCATTTTTTTTACTATTTTGTGACGAGAGTTTATTTCTAGGTGCATTCAAGATAGAGAAAACAAGTATAACGGTTAAAGAAAAACTTAGAGATAAAAGTTTAGCGATTATTTAAGGGTTTTTTCATTATCCTTTTATCGCTTTGATCAGATAATTCAATTTAAAAAAATTAAATATATCTCTTACAGCTTGGAACTGATCGACGATTTGGTTGAAATTAGAGTTTGGGATATGCATGCTTGGCATACTGTTGCTGTTTGCGGAGTCAACTGGACAATCCAACATGTGTTCCGTGTCACACATACAATCTTGCGCGCTTTGATAATCCCGGCTGAATGCCGCTGTATTCTCGAAATTCACGATACAATTATTTTCACCTGAACAATAAGCATAATCCGATTAGATTTTCTAACTAATATAAAATACATCATACACATTAAAATACATCATATACATTATATTATAATAAATATAATATATAATATTTTTAATCATAGCTCTATTAATATAAGTATGAACATGAGTATAACATAAGTATAAATGAGTACATTTATGTTCCAATTCTCTTTGTTTTGACAAACAAAAAGATTTTTAATATTTTAAGTAAAATTTTAGCACAAAATTAAAGCAGCAAATTATGTACTATCAATAATGTATTTTTCATAATTTCCTCAAATTCAAGAGATCTTTTAATATAAAAGAAACTCGATTGAGTTATGATTGACGTAGTTGGGTTAATCACAAATATGTTAAATAAATTATATCGATTACTTTCGGAAACGTTATAAATTTTTTTACGAATTATTTATACTATCGCAATCTGGAGAAAAAACCAATCACTTACTCGTATATCCAACCGGACAAGGATTCGGTGGTGTGCAATATGCAGGCAAAGCATTCTCTTTCTCATCCTTGATATTCTTTATGCTTCCAGGTTTAATTCTCTGTCTATCATCCACCTTATCGTTATTATTGACACGTTGGTGACTCCATAACGTGCTATGTTGCAAGTACTCCTGATCGCGAATGCTAGGATTGGGGTTTAAAGTGTCTATGCCATCATAGTCAGCAGGTAATTCCATAGGAATTTCTTTCGGTTTGTCTTGATATTCCAGATAAGAATCTGCTGTATCCACCAGTTCGTTTCCCATTTGATTGATCAGTTCTCGGAGAAGAGTATCGGTTAACAATTGCTCTTCCTAAAATTAATGTATAAATAGTAAATTAGTAAATTAAAGGCATAAGTTATGGAGTATCAAGTAAAAAGACTTTGATATAGGAAGTATATTAAAAATAAGTAGAATTATAGGCAAGATGTTACCTTAAGTGGTGGAGACAAATATACCGATGCTTGAACAGTAACAGCCACGGAAAGAAACAGGACCCAATACATTTTGTGTGATAGCTGGAATAGATAAAAAGTGGCAATTAATGTCCTATATGAATGAAATGTTTGGGTTAATATTAATAAGTAAGGTAATACTAATAAATATTTAGATTAATTTGTAATTAATTGTTTAGAATGATTGAGTGGAGATAGGTAATTAAGTTTTAATAAATCATTTATTTTAAATTACGTTTATTTATAATATGCTTTTGCAACTAATAACATCTTTCCTTGATACAATATTTTATGAAAAATTTTAAAGGTATCCAAACATAGATGATGTGTTGATATTTTCTAGAAAACAAAATGATCTATCTATAAAAAATTATACACTGTTACAAAGAAATTTTCAATAATTTTTTAGTACAATGAAAATTATATCGTATTGATAATTAAAAAGATATAGTTATATATATATATATATATATATATATATATATATATATTTTGTATATAATTACAATATAAGAAAGTAAATTCGAATGATCTGACATTTTTCATTTCTAAAAATAAGTAGGATACGTCTTCAACTTTAGTTCCTGACTTCTGAATCACTCTAATGTAATTAATAGTATATACATATAAGTTGTGTTATATAAGAAATAATCTTAAAATCTGATCTTGTATTTTATACCATGTTCAGTTGGACAATTATTCGATTTGAACTTGTTACAAAGTACGTTCTTACAATAATTAAATACAGATATTACAAAGCAATAACGTACCTACCAAAATCATTATACATATCACTACATAAGAACAAAATAATTTTCCCTCAATCTTCATTCACACCTAATAATTTCATCTCTAGAAATCAACAAAGTATTTACATATAATACATTCAATAAAAAGTAACAACACTATCGATCATCAACTCACATCAACCCAATCTCGAGGAAATAAGCCACCTTTCTCATAATTTCCATCATTACGATTTTCAACTTAGCTTTTTCGTCCAAATATTCCAAGTTGTCTCAAAACGCATAAATAAAAAAGCTTCTTGAGCAAAGTAACGAATAACAAAACTTACCAATAATCGTGGAATAATCACAAGATGGGACGACGAAGAGATTCTCGAGTAGATTTCGCGAGTGTTAGAGTTCGGATTCGGGAGTACAGGTATCTTTGCCAACCGGAAGCGGCGCTGTGCTCGTGCGGAATCGAGGTATTGATCCACGCTTTCCACGCCGTTTTCCCCCCGGTTTCATCGGCCACTGTACCACCTACGATCCTCTTTTGCAACCCACATTCGTAAAACCGTGTTACGAGCAAAGGTCGGCCCACAACCGAGCCTCGTGACGTGCTTTCTGCTATTAAGGATGAGAGTCTGTGGCTCACTGGCTCCATGTTAATTCCTGGACCAGACCGAGGTATTCTCGCCGTTCGATGAATGAAGTGGCTACGCATGGAATTTCAGACTCTGGAATGCGCAAATTTTTGGCAGCCTTTTGGAATTTTTCCCCGGGTTTTGGTATTTTCTTTTTGGTGTGGGTGTTTAGAAGATTTTTATAGGTCGTGGCCTCGTCGTATTCTCTTCGATATTTGCATTTTATTTATTGACTCGTTACTATTTTAATGGCTCTTTCTCTACTATTACTGTAATTTGTATAAGGCTTGTAAAAAGAAAACTTCTTATTTTTATTATTATCCTTTCGGTTAGTTTTTAAACTTTTTTATTGAAATATTTTAGTTAAGTTTCTGTAAGATTTTCGGAAGAAGAGCAACGAGTGAAAAAAGAAAATAAATAAAGAACGTTGCTGTGACAAGAATTCGAGGTAAAAGTTTGTGAAAAATTTTTTGAGAAACGTTGAGAAGACGAAATCGATGTTGCACAGATGCTAACGCTTTCATAGAACACGGTTGATGGAAGGACTAAAATGCAAAATGGAAACGACGACATCAACAAGGGCTCAGAGATCAAAAGACCCCAAGCATTCATTATGGTCGTATATAAACGTCCATTAGCAATTGTCTCGCTTTGCATACTTCCAATTCAATTTCTGAAATCGAATTGCTACCGTGTTTCCGCGTCCACCAACGAAAATTACCTTCTCTATTGAATCATGTTCTCGCGCAAGAGGAACATCTCGTCTTGTCTACAAATCATTCTGTTATAGCGAACGAATAAATCGCAAATTATTTGCGTTCATACGAAATTTGCGAATAGTTGCGTACTTGTAACGCAATATGTATAATTTTATCGTGTAGTCGAATTTGATTAAGAATGAAGAATTTAATTAAGAATAGTATCAAGTAATTAAAAATTTGTAAAAACACAATTATAATTATTCTCTATCTTATATTATTTAGTGCAGGTTTATACGTACAAACATTTGGAATCTGATGTATTTTTTCATTTTAAAAATTAAATTTTAAAACTATTTTTTATGTATTTTTAACCTTAGCTTTTAATCGCTAGATAACTGTCTTCGTCAATTGGTTTTTATACGTTAAGAAAATTTTATTTTCTAGTTGATGACATATTTTAATGCTTATTTGATTTAATAAACGCGGCACGCTCCAGTAATTGGATCAATAATTTAGGAAACTAATACCTCGAAAGTAGGTTTTGATAAACGACTTCTTTTATCCATGTTATGTGATCATGTATTTCTATCTATATTTTTATAATCTATATTTTTCTCTAAGAAAATTTCTTTTTAAATAATAATTAACAGTATTTTATATTAATAATTTTCGAAAATATAAATCTTACTCTTACTATCTATTGAAAGATCTTTATATAATTTTATTTTATTTATTTTATAGTCATCCGATCTACTAATAATCTTATAATCCACTTATTATATTTTGTATTATACGTTCTGGAAAAAATGTCGGAAATACACAGAAGAGGGAAAGGTGTAAGAACAGAAGATTACCTGTTTCTAAGAAGATAAAGGAGATGAACGAAGAATTATCTTATTATCAGATACAACTTCTTATATCTTTAGTTATCCCTACGCTCAGTTCTTTCTAGTTGACAAATTTATCTCACTCGTTGTTTATATTAAACAAAAATAAAATTATCCAAGTTAATTATACAAAAAAATGTAACCTCGTTTAAAAATTAAGAAATGTAAGTTTAAATTTGTTTCTTATTCTTTACAAAAAATTGTATATTGTTAAAATTTTATATCACGAATTGTTAAAATTAGAATGGCAGTTTGCTTATTATTTCATAGATTAAATCATCGTTAAATTATAAAGGTAAAATTTTATGAAAATCAATTTTTACGATGACATTAACGATAAAAAAACACAAATAAGTGTTTTCAACGTGAGATTCGATATCGAATGGTTCGATAACTCTGCAAATGTCTCCCTGCTGGTGCGTCAAAACGCATGGGGCTCGTCACGTACGTCAATAGAAATGTTATCGGCAGTTAAATGACCAAAACGTACGAGGGATGCGCGTTAATTCAAGGGATGACTTTTTATTTCCATCCATTTCCCTGTCACGAATATTATGCTCGATATATATCTATGATATAGATTTCTTCGTCACGAAAGGGTAGTTTTATGTCTTCTTTCGTGCACAAGTCGCGCTTCCATCCATGTTACTTTTGAACATGTGTTATAGATTTTATTTGATAAATAAAATGGAAGTGTGCGTTATGATATCGAACATTTATGACGTGGAATACGTCATGTTGCAAATATTTGTGAAACGGTAAAAAGTAGACGCGATGAATATTTTCTATATTTGCTAGTATTGACAATATTACCAATTCTGTAGGTGCTGCTTATTTCATGTTATCGGCGGTCCTCGTGGTAGTGTAGCGTGTTAACACATCGTTTCACGATTTGTTCACTGTGAATAATCCAGTTTTCTCAAACGAGCGTGGTTTCTGCTTGTTTCCTTCTGTTTATTATTTATTATTTAAAGTCATCAACTATCAAGGTTATTAGCGACCACTGTTTTTGTTAGAACAACGCATATGTATAATTCTTATTTTTGCTAGAGGCCCATAGCACTCTAACGTTGCTAGGAAGGTGTCGTTATTCAGACAGTGATCGTGATACTTTGAGACGCCTTTGTTATCAATAGCCTACTAATTTTTATAGTCATATTTTTGAGAATATGATTAAGAAAGTAGAATCTCGGTAGAAAATTATTTTATCTAATTCTTTTTTAATAAATCTATTTCATTAGTAATTATTAATAATAGTAATAATAATTATTAATTAATTTTTTAATAAATCTAGAAGGCCAATGCCTTAATTATACTTAGAATATTTCATACACTTTTTCATATCACGTGCAATTTCGTATAAAACCATATAAATCGGTGTTGGATTATTACGAGATATGAGTGCGGGTGTGTAGTATGCAACAGCAAAAAGTATTCAACATATTGCAAATAAATTACCGTAAACATAGGTTGCAATATAAATAGGAGAATGACATAGCAACCATTTGTTTAGAATGAGTGAACGCCGATATTCTTTCCCTACGTTTTCTTACTAACGGTCAATCTTTAAGAGTTCGATTTTTAAGAGTAAGACGTGCCTTCCTTCGATCTGGACAAAATAAAGAAATAATCTTTATAAAAAACGACCATTGCATCTTTTAATTTATTTCCTATAATCAAGAATCAGTAACCTAATCATTAGCACCTAGGTGCTAGTATCCTAACGTCTTAGTACGCAGAGTGAGTAACAACGAGTCGAGAGACCTACAATTTTAGGATTTATCACAGTATCTTTATCAATCTTTCTCTGTATGTCCAGGAATGACGTTTCAGTAATAAAAGGTCATCTTCTATACCTCTCAACGAATTATAGCTTAACATTTCAATCGAGTGTTTACGATCGCTGTATATTTAGTCGTTTTAGATTTCACGCTGATCAGTCGTGTCGTAATAGGCCAGAACCTTTTCTACCGGGTGCGTGGAGGGTAGCATTCTCGAAGAGTGGGCGGCGTGGGGTTGTTACGCTGTGTCTCGCCGTCACGAGTATTGATCTCCACGGAGCCACTGTGTGAATGGGCTATAACCATCTCACCCTGAATCCTGGAAGCGCGAATCTCCATCCCTGTCCTGTTCTTCACACTCTTGCTCCTTCCTTCCCTTTCGGTTTGCACTCGGCTCCGTTTTATGTGGGTTGTTTCTTCGTTTCGGACTACGTGCTTGCGTGTGCTTATTGCTAAGGAACGTGGGAAGGTTCTATTTCACTTTCTGTTTCGAGCCTGACCTGTTTTTAGTTTCTTCGATTTTTAGTTCTAGTTTTGGGTGGCGAGTTTAGAGATAACTTTAGTTCTAAGGGGTTCTGTCTAATATCGTATGACGTTGGTTTATTTTTGACGATGATGACGTAGTCACATGTTTCGCCTACATTTCACCTTTCCTGGGATCACCAGTTCGTTTATCTTATTTTTTTGTGAATGAAGGAAAGGAAGGAGAAAAGGAAAGGAATGTACGCGAATGAAGGGGAATGACAAACGAAGGAATTGAGCGGAGGGAAGGAAAGTCATGAGGAATTCCTATCTTTGCTTCTGCATATTCCACATTCAAGTAGAAATGAATTAATACCTTTCTAGTAGAAATTCGATGCCCTACTTCTCCGCAATCCGAACGATCTGTTTTATCATAATTCGATTGAGACATTTAACTAAAAATTGCCCGTAACTCGTCCGAGCTTTTCATAAATCTTGAATTATTGAAACACTAAATTTTAACTAATTTTAGCTAATTTATATCCCCTCTATTAATAATTTCGTTCCATTGCTATTCTTTTCCTCACTTAATTTTTATTTTCATCAACAAAACATCCGCTCCACTCTATTTTTCTCTTCTTTCGAGTTCTTCATTTTTAAAGTTTTTTAAAGCTTCATGCTTCTTCAGAAGCTATCCCTCTCGTTTCTTTGTTTTCTTCTTCGATTTAACGTACTCCGCATTTCCACCCGCAATATCTGTTTGTCGGTAATTGCATCTGTCATTCGAAGCGAGGTCAGTAGAAACGCTGCCGGGTTTTTTTCGCTCGTTCGCACGGCTCTTTCTCGCAACAGCATCCCTCCTTTCTTTCATCGCTGTCCCTGGTTTGAAAGGACCCTCGCGGAGCTGCACTTAAGCCAAAGCACATTAGCATATTTGCTCGGTCTTCGATTTTCCTAACTGACCCTCTGTTTCAAATTAACAAAGTTAACTCGTACGACCGAAATTAGTTTATCCATAAACCCTCTTTTGAAAAATTTGTAGTTGATCAATTTTCGGGCGTTTGGGACGACTAAGAAACCCGTGGACATATCTCACATTACTTGTAATATTCTTTTCAAGCGCTTAAAAGATCTAAGTTTGTAATGCCTTATAAACTGTTTATTTTTTTGTGCAAGATTGTTAAATATTATATTCTTCCATCCTAATTACCGAACAAGATTTTTCCACAGGCTTTTCTATTATATTATATTATATACTAATTCTAAAGGTTTCTATATTTGGTCAACTTCAAGCCGTAATTGAAGCTTTTGCATTGTACGAGATGGAAAATATCGGTTCCAAACAAATCGAAACTCCTGGATCATGTGGCAACTAATTAGATACTACACGTGCTCCTGTGATACGAACGAAGGAATCACGCATGCACGATACAAAGCTCATCAAACGTTTGTAGTAACGTGAAACACCATTGATCTATCGACTAACCTCATTACATTCTGTTTAAACACACTCCATACAAGTTAATCATATAAATGAAAAGAGAAACAGCAAAGATAAAATGGTATATCACATTGTTCATCCTTATATTTCTAATGCAAAATCCAAACTTTGTCTCTATAATCGAACAATAGTTCCGATGAAAGTCAACTATTGTGTAATTGTATGCATTCTCGCTCTCTGACAGTATAATAAAATGATAAAAAATTCAGAATGAACGATTCGTCGTCGCGCGTATAATATTTTATTATTATATTATATTATACGTATTATATATACGTATTATATATTATATATGCGTATTATATATACGTAGCTGCGACGATTATAAAGGATACAATTACTGCGGTTCAATTTACTCCTAATTTTCTAATCAAAATACATCTTGTCAAAGGTAAGAAAGTGGCTTGCGGATATTTATTTTTTAATCATTCACGTTCAACAATATCCTAGAATCAATCTTGCATCAGCAACGATGGAGTCCTGGGATTCGCGAAACTCGGCCCGTGCTTCGACAGGATCAAACCACTTTTGGGTCCCAGCTTGGAAAACAGGATTCGAGCGATGCTCGAGGAGTTCGTTTGCGAGTCGAACTCGGACTGTGCAAAACGATTTTCACGAGTGAAGAAATTCCTGAACGCGGTCGCCGCATGGGCCGACCGTTTGGACGTCTCTGCCAAGGACACGGATATCAGGCAGGAAATGATTAAGCACACGATCGAATTTCTGCTGAAGGATGGCCTAGTGACACAATTCGCAGATCCGGCCATTCTCAACAGAGGGCCGAATAAATTAGATGCCGATTCCTTGGCCGCCGAGCAGAATGCCTTGAAGACCATGAACGTCTGGAGGTTTATCAACGAGAAGGACTATTGGCTGTGCCAAGATTGCGCGTAAGTGTGTATTTTCACGATATATCGTGTCGCGATCGAGGGGAATATTATAATCGTCTTTTCTTGCAAATGCAATTATCCAAATATTTTCTTTTAAATGTAATCATTTTGCAAAGTGTAAGAAAATAACGAGGAATTTAGGACGGCCGATTTAGAAAATGATTATCTCACCATCGTCGAGATTTCCTGCGTTCGTTCTGTTATCGAATGTGAAAGATATATACAGTATTAGAAAGTATTCGAACACTTGTAGGAATTTTTTATGTGTATATTATACAAAACATTTAAAAATCTCATTAGCATTGTAACGAGTCTATCGACTATTGTGATTATATCGGTGAAACTTCAAATGAATTTAAAAATGTATATAATAAAAATGTGTATAAAATATACGTATTTAGATAGATTGAATGATTATGATTTAAGGCGAGTCACTATTAAGACTAATTTATCTAAATACTTATCCAAATATTATTTTACAGAACAGCCACTTGCGTACATCCAGAAACAAGTCAACAAATTTACCAATGCAGAAAACAGAGATCCGGCAGCGATTTAGACGTCGAAGTCGGTTCAATTTCGCAAGAATCGTCAACCGTTTACAGTAGCTGTAGAACAAACTCTATCTGCAGTTCAGTTTGCAATCGAACAATCGAAAGCACGAAATCTCAAGTAAAAATCAATTGTCGAAATTTCGAGATGATTTTGGAACCAAATGGGAATATAGTAAACTCAGGCAAAAATATTTCAAACACGTTCGATAATACCAGCTGTTGTTCAAGAAGGGAAAATTTAAAACAGTTTGGTCTGAAGGTAAAGTTTGACTGTGATACGAAATTCGTACAGACTGAAACTAGTCGGAAAAATTTAAACTTTATCTTCAAAGCAAGCGCAAGCACGCTGAACCCCCTGAAAGAAGCTTCTGGTACAAAATGTGATAGAAAATTCGCACAGACACAAACTAGTCAAAAAAATATAAACTTTATTTTCGCAGCGAACCCAAGCACATCGAACCATCCAAAAGAAGCTTCCGATACAAAAGGCGATGCAAAATTCGCACACGCGCAAACTAGTGAAAGAAATATAAACTTTATTTTCGAAGCAAGCCCAGGCACATTGAACGCTCTTAAAGAAACTTCTGACATTTCCAACTTTCCTAAGCCCTCGCCACGAAGAAAATATTTAAAAAGCTCAGACGCAAAAGCGAAATGCGACTGCGATCGAACTAAATCTCCCAAAAAGCCCAAATTAAAGATTTATATTCATAGAACAACGAGCACTAGCCGTTCCAAGGTTCGAAGTCCACTAAACGTGTCCAATCTTTCGTTGCCTTGTAAATCGAGTCAGCTGATCGTTCGATTGTTCGAAGCTGACCCATCGTTATCAGATTCCTGTCTAATTTTAATGAGGAAACGATTCGAGAAAGACATAAACAACGCTTGCTCTTGCATGAACGACATTCTGAAGAAGTTGGACGATTCAACGATCAAACAGTTACACTTGAATTGCGAGATTCGACCTGGTCGCGTAGACCTGAATCTTTCATGCAAGAATGGTGAAAGCTCGAGGATTAGATGGTTCCTTGCTCGAGTTCCGACTTGTAGCAACGTTCACAAACGCGTTTCGTACACCGGGAGCGTTGAAAGCTGCGAGAATCCGAGGGATCGACGCGGAAAGCCTCGACGTTCGATGGAACTTCCGGTTGATGCTGGTTGCTGCGAAGATGTGGCGAAACGTAGCGGAGAATTCGAAGAACGACGCGTTGCTTTTTATTCTGTTTGCTCGAATCACAGTCTGATGGGGGCGAAACAAAGCTCCACGTTGGGGAATGAAATCGAAAAGGAGGAGAAAGAGAAGCAGCTTAATCTTGCGTGGGCAGGAGAGGGAGAGACGATGGATTTCGTGCTTTCTTCGGGTTTAATAAATTCACAGGACAAGGATACCGTGACTTCCGCCAAAACCGGTATCGAACGACCTGGAAAATATAATAATGAAATTTCCGACAGAAAACTTTACCAGTCGACGTTGTTAAATAGAGAAAAAGAAGGGAAGGAAGAATGTAGAACCGAAGAAGTGGTGGATGTAAATAAAGAAATCGAAATATGCGATGATGCATTTGTAGAAGATTCTATACAAGATTCTGAGAATCATCTGATAGAATTATACGATATTAAGTGTGACTGTTCTCTGGATAGCTTCGAGGAAGGTGTCTTTAGGAAAGGTTATTCGACGACCAGAGGCTGTAACCCTGAGGAATGTTTGAGTGATAGAATCGTTGATCATAGTTCATCAGAAACAAAAGACTTAGATAATAAAAACACAAAGGTAGAGGGCTTCTGTCATTTAAACGAAGACGTTTTGAAACTGCAAGTATCTACTTCGCAGACGAGAAAGAATAATTCCAAGCTAGAAGATTGTATTTCAAAGGATACTTCCTGTTTAGGAATAGAAAGAGAAGTCGCAAGGAAGGAAGAACGTGTT
The DNA here is from genome assembly GCF_040668555.2 of Bombus flavifrons. Lineage (NCBI taxonomy): Eukaryota > Metazoa > Arthropoda > Insecta > Hymenoptera > Apidae > Bombus > Bombus flavifrons. The sequence continues at coordinate 1,551,064 of NC_138443.1, forward strand.
TTCGAATTGAAACAAAATATTTTTCAGATGGAAAATGCATCTAAAGAAGAAATCAGCAGTTTAGGCTTCAAAGAAAAGGAAAGAGTTATTTTGAAAGTAGAAGAAAAATACAGCGCCGATTCTATTTGCGCGTCAAATTCCAGCTTCATGGAACTTAGCTGTGATACGAAGTGTTCCTGCTGCGGCGAAGATCTTCCAAATCCTTCGTCTGTCGAAAAAATTAACGTCGAAGCAAACGAACGTTCTACTTGTGCTAATAAAACACTTGCTAATTTAAATGATCATGAGACGTTAAATCTCATTGTAACAGAAAATGCAACAACTTCGGAGGCTGTAAGAGAATCTTCTAATCTTCGCTATCTTGAATTTAAAATGGCTCCGAATGTTCATATTGAATCAAATACAACTTCGATTCACGATCAATCTTCCACAGTGATCGATAACAATTCGACAGATTTCTCACAAAAATGTCTTGGTAATTGCGAAAAGAATTCAATCGAGAATCCTTGCGACCAAGAAGCTACGATTATTGATAATCCTCCAAACTTCTCGACATGTTCCAAAGTTAAGGATTCGCCGATCACTGAATCCTTGTTCGTATTCTGCAATTCGAACATGAAACAGTTTTCTTCCGTATCGAACTCCTCGACGGACGAAGAATGTTCGTCGAATGAAAATCATCGTGCAAGAAGCCAAGAAATTGGAAAATCCAGATCGCCATGTCGAAGAGCTATTCCAACAAAATGTCACCGGAAGTCGATATACTCCATCACGTGTAAACCTTCCTATTCCATGAGAAATGTCCCTCGAGCCAATTGCGCGAAACATAGTTCGAAAGAGAAAACAAACGAGAAAGACGTTCCGATCGTCCCTCGATATAAAAATCGTCTATGGCGAGGACCGATGGCTCCTGGAAGTCTGTGCAACTCTTTTCCAGCCATCGACCGGATCAAATATCTGATTCGTAAGAAACTCCGAAAATTGCTGCTGGAAGAACGTGACAAGGGGACCAGCACGTCGAAAACGTTTCTGAGGAACGATAGATACCTTGTCAGCATTTCGAGCGGAAAATTGAACGGCGGTCGAATAATTCGCGAATCTTGTTCCTCGACTCGTTGTCCTTTTACTGCCAGAAATCGATACGAAGCTAGAGGAGAAGCGGAGAAAACGTACACCGAAGGAAGTTGCTTGGGCAAAAATAAAAACATTTTTGGGGACATTATTAAAGCAAGATGCCAGAGAATGATACAAGGTAACGACATACTTAAGAGGATCAGAATGGCTAACGTTTCAAGGTCTCAGAAATACGATTCGAAGTTAACCGATACGCAAGATTTCATCGGCGAACGAGGAGAAACAATTAGAAGAAGCAAATGGAAGGGTAGAAACGGGGAAAGATTTCTTGTTAATTCTTCTTGGAATAACAAAGAGCAGAAGAATCGTTCGAGTATCATGTCCTTGAATTCGACGAGAATGTTTCTTTTGAAAGACGATGGCGATCATTTTTTGAGCCAGAAGCTTGTTCGTCAAAAACATCGTGACTTAAAGGAGCAAGACAGAATCAAAAATTTGTCTACCGATATAAAATCGATGAGAAACTATGCCAGAAGAAGTTACTATGAGCGTGGTTTCTCCGGAAGCTCGTACGAGCGTAAAGAAAATCGGAAAGGAATGGATGCAGAGGATAAGACATGCTACGACAAATTGAGATCCTTCGAGGAACGATTATCGAAGCTCGAAAGGAGACACGACGAAGAAAACAATTTCGTCAATTTTCTCAGTGACTATGAAAAACGCGTCAATGAGCTGGATGCTGATTTCAGGCTGAAATTGCTGCAATACGTGACGTTGTGCAGGAGTGTGAAGAACTCGTTAATGAAGAGGTTACGGCCGGATGACGTTTACGAGGTCAATTCGAGCTCCGTGTAGCAAAGGGGGATCGATTTAAAGTAGTTGATTGATTAACGACGCGATCGTGGTCGATAAAATAACGTGTTAAGCATCGGGTCGAGGGTAGGATGACTTTATACCGCGTTCTGTATTAGATTTTTTTCTCCTTGATACTTTGTCGTGTTTAGTTGGAGAAAAATGGATTTTAGATACATTGGTGTAATATATTATTTTTTTGGAAATATAAAAGACAGATGGTACTGTATCGAATTTTCTTTCGATTTTTGTTAGGTTGTAAATGTGTCTGATTGAATATTTAGATATTCTATTTAGATCGTAAAGAGTAGTGTATATTTTTGCACTTTTGTTACAGAATTTTAAATTTGTACGATATTTTAGTACGACATAATGCATTTCAATGATTTAAACAATCTTACTTTACATTTAATAATTGTTTGAATCATATTAGTTACAATATATTTTTGCCACACAAAGACAATTAACGTTTACCTTATCTCAGTCGCAAAACTTGCAAAAAATTATTTTTACACGATACTGATTGTGATAGTAATTTTTAATAACTTTATGCAAGTTTTACAATCATCATACGCAATATCTCTTATATCACTCTCTAAATCTATCTTTAGGAGTTCAGTTTTATTTAATCTGTAGAATGTTACAAAATTAGTTTAAAAATAAAATTCACTGCACAATACGCATCTAAATGAAAATTCAGTACAAACACGATTCTCACGACGAAAAAACAATCGCAATCACCATAGAAAGGTAACAATAAAATACAAAGAATCGTCCGAGGGAGAGTGCTCGTTGCTGGAACCTTATCACTTACCACGATGAAAATGACAGTGAAATCCGAGTTATTTAAGGCGTGCCGGCCCCGAAGAGGAGATAAAGTATTGTAGACCAACCATTGAGAGCAGCAGCATCCCTCTAGCCAGATCGATATTTCCTGGCAACCACCGGAGAGGGTGCCCACCCCAGTTACACTGTGTTTGTAACAATGCAAGTCGATTCCTAACAGCTAGTGAAAGATTTAAGCAGTCGATATCATTGATTTTTTTTCTTATCTATTTTAGTCGAGTACCTTGACGATATAATCTGATACAACGAATTGATATATAATTTATTACGTAACAAATTTGTAGCAATTCACTGTCGATGTTTTTAGCAAGTGTTAGTTATTAAAAATGTTAACAGTCTCAGCAAGATTCAATTGTCATTCATAGAATTGCATTCAAATTCTTGTGTTTTGTAAATAAAAAATTAAATGGTTCAAATTTATTTCGTTTAATCGAATGTGGATTTGAATGTGCACTTGAATGTGCAGCTGAACATTTTAAATTATACAATTTTAACTCGATAAATTTTGTTTTCAAAAAGGAAGTTCGACTTTAACAAACGATATATGTAATTATGATTGTATAAACAAAATTGCATTTACGATTTACGCGAATTGTTGGTTGAAATAAAAATTGGTCGAAGCTAAAGATATAGTTAGTCTAGTAGTATTAATGGAGTAACGCTGTACTGCAGTAGAGACGGACAGTCTCCGGCGGACAAAATGTAGAACGAGAAACAGTGTTTAGTGAAATCAGATAGTTTTATGCCGCCCATACTTTACGAGCAATCTAAATGCTCGAACATTACTCGTCCAGAAACGTTGAAAACTTTTAATAGGATTTGTGTCTCAAGTAATCTTTACTGTTATTCTATAATTATGTACATATGTATGTTTTACGATGATATACTTAAATTAACAGGACGATCTTACAAATTTCTATATCTATATATATGTGTGAATATAAATAAATTTTACATATGGAAAATAAAAAGGTTTAAAGTTTTATAAAAATGATGATTTTATTTAGGGAATTATTTACGAGTAATGTAACATTTCTTCAATTTTTACAGTTAGAATTTTGTATTTGTAAATTATATTTGTATTCTGTTAACTTTTACCTATTAAAAGTTAATTAACGAATCTAATGAGCTCACTAGAAAATTGGATATCAAAACAACAATAAATCACCACTTCTTTTAAGATTATAATTTAAAAACACTGTAAAGAATACAAGTAGAAGACACAGATATAACACAATTCGCACATGTATCGTTTCTTTGTTATCACTACAGACATATAACTGCTTTATTATTAATATAGGTATTCATCAATCATAGTGTCGGAAAAGTACCTATATATATTGACCCAAAAATTCTGTCATAAATGCCAGCGTAGGGAGCCAAAAACGTCATTCTGCTACTCTCGTTTCTTTTACATTCTTAACTACTCATACGTCTAGCATTTGCTCCTATGTAAGCTTCTTTTATGATAGAACGAATAAAAAGTAATTCGTGTAAATCTACCCTCTAACGAAATTAGCCACATTTTATAAATAATCAGATTCTTTTTAAGCATAAATCAAACATAAGTAAAGAAGTACCTATCTCTTGATAATTAATTCATGATGTACTTTTTCTCATTCTCTACAATTGTCCGTTATCTTTCTACCAAGTTCTTTCCTCTTTTATAAGACTTCTGCAGTGACTAGTTTCATCGTTTCAAAGTTAGCGTTCAGAAAAATCATATTATTATAAATCGTACTCTTTATATACTATACCATACTACACACTATTTATATAACTAAATGGAACTATAATGACATTACTGTAAATGAACGTTTCTATAAGAATTTATATACATGCGACTATAGACTAATTATTATTCAATTCCAAGTCCATTTTGTAACTGCAACGAGAAGAATTGTAGGGTTTGATGCTAGCTAATCTTTTGCCAGAATCGATCAACATTGCAATAAATATCGAATTTATTCCGAAGAAACTGTTATTTATTGCGAGTTCGAAGAGTTCGAATTAAACTTAAAATCTCATCAATAAACAAAATTAAGCATCAATTCTTGCCAAAATCGCTTCTTTCGATGTCAACGCTTCTATATTAACCATACGGTGATAAGTTATAGCAATTTATTTTTGCAACATTCTCGGGTCACCCCTTAATGCCACCCTCGCGTATTTATCGTACCTACGCGTCAGGGTGGCGAATTACAAGCTGTTGCATAAGTAAGCCCGGGGGATCTCGGCTTGTCAACGAAGATACGCGGCACATTAACGTTAATACCGTTACGATTTCTGTTGCTGCGTAACGTTTTGTTATTGCAAAACTGCTGGTCGAGGTACAAAGCCCCGCCTGGGGTCGATCTAAAGGGGTTTGCTTGCGAACTCGATTGGCCAGTGATATCGATGCGTTGCCGCGCGTCGTCCAATGGCGTCGCGACGCCGGGTTGCGCGGACGCCATGACCAGAAGCTGACTTTGCGGTACCCCGGCGCTGCCGTGGACGCCGTCAGGCGACGTCGACGACGTTCTCCGTCGCGTACCCCGCGCGCTACCGCTACCCACTCCGCTCGTAACCATATCTGGACTTAATTATTGGTGAGTGGTGGTTTATTCGTTATTTCTTTCTATGAAAAATTTACATTTTTCTTTGTGTAATCCTTGCTTTTTCTCTAAACAATCGTGTGACGCGAGTAATGGTCGATCAGTTTTCGCATTCGTATCATTGCGATGGGGCGACTCGAAGATTCGGTGGTCTCCTCTCCATGACGATAGTTTCGTGAAATGGTGGAGAAAGATGAAATTCAGTCGAGAAAGCGACGTTGTGATGTATCTCGGTGCGAAAAGTGAGGTGTTTCTGTCAGGAAATTGGTAAGACTAGAAATCTGTCTGATAGAGCTTTCAAGCTTCTCTGTGTCACCCGACAAAGTGATAACAACGTTTTTGATTTTTTTGGCTTACGGTGGATTTCATTGGCATTGGATTAAAAATCTATGATTCATACATGTGTTTCCAAGTGATTTCCTACGGTGGAATTTGCTCGTGCGAGTGAAAGTGTACAAGGGACGATTCGGAATGAATCGTGACTCTGTACGGATACAGCCGGGAGATTTGTGCAAGGACGGATCGTGGAAATGTCAGGGATCCGAAAAAATATCACAGACTTTTTCGTATTGATCTTCCGGGGATGTGCATCGAGCTCTGGCTTCATTTCATTCAACATTCTTCCTCCTTTTCCTGTGGATCTTCTAAATCCTAGTGAAGCTACTTTTTCATTTTGCAAAGGCTCGATGTAATAAAGTTTTTATTATTTTTACGAGAAGTTTCTAATAAACGTTCTGCACAGTTAACAATCTATCATTAAGAATTCAAATTTTATCTTTATCAAAAATTGGTTTTAATTATTGGCTGAAATTTTGTCGAAAATGTAGATAAAAGGCGAAATTTATATAGAAATTTCTTTCATCTTTTGGAATATTCAATACTATATCTTTCGTTTTGTATATTCCGTTTATTTTACTTCGTTATTTTAGTAACGACATCTCTTCAACTTAGGTAGACAAATGCTAACTGTAGTTACAACTATTCTAATTTTTTTAATACTAAAGACACGTAAATTTAGAATAATCTGGATTATTTTCATAAACGAATAGTTAATTAACGAATAATCGATATTGGAACCAGTTCCGTACGACTGGCTCCTACAACAAGAAACGTTTCTCAAAAAGTATTTTGCCACTTTCTGTTAAGAATTCGTGGAAAAACCACATAAGAATATGCAACGAGTCCATTAAGTGAAATCGGCCGTTTCCATCTTCATCGTTCCACCCCAGCTCGTTAACACACGTGCTGTCCATTTTCTGCCTTTTGTCTGTCACGTGCCGTTTTAATATCCGACATCCATTGTCCCTCGATACGTTTCTTTGTGATCGACTCGATAGTGTGCCAACAATTTTTTCCTGTGCCCATCTATGAAGGTGGAAGTCGTCTCTCTGATAGCAGTCGTGTCTCGATCGATCCGTTCTCTATAAAATTCCACAAAGGAGAATCATTTCCAAGCAACATTGCGTGATAATCTCGATGTAAGGATATCGAAATCTATTTGTACTATTTTCAGTTACTAATTATATTCTTCCATGTCTCGAGTAACTTGATGTTAATAATTTAGATGTTGAGAATAATTCATTTTATTTTTGAAAGATTTTATAGTAATGAGAGATTTTTTAACTTGACTAAGACAATTATTGGTCTCTATTTCTGAATTCTTATATTTTACAAATCTTCTAATTCCATTTTCTATCGAACTTTTGGTTTATGGTACAGTTTGTGATATTTAAAAAATAGTAAAATGTCCCCTTACTTGTTCGTATAATAATAACTGATAGATTGTTAATTTGTTTCACTTTTTTGTAGCCATACTGTCATTATGAAATAAAAAAGATTTATATTAGATACAGAATCATTTTTATCTAAACTCTCTAATTTTCTCCATTGTTTGTTATTTGGATGTATTAGTTTCTTTCTGTGTTTGTTCATTTTATTGCGTTGTTATGATTTAACGAGATTTCCGTTGTTGTAGCTTTATTTTATCAGAACTCTCCATATATCGCACGATATTTGGACGAAGAACTATAAGGAAAAATAGGAGTTAGGAAGAGCGCGTTTCTTCTCGCATTTTTCTACCCTCTGAAGATGTTCCCCGGAGAGTTCGGGGATTAGGGTTGGAGAGACTGCCACTCCAAACAAACACCCCTACTACAGAGCTCCCCTTGCGTTTCGATATTGAGAACGAACGTTTCCACACAGACGTAGCTCGTACTTGGAAGAGAAAATGCGAAGGATGGTTTTAAAGATTTAAGCGTTCGACCGCTGAAATTGTTTGAACACCGATTAGTTGTTCGTACAAAATAGGAGATTGTATCGGCATTCGTGCAATTTGGTCAATTTAAAAATTAAAGAGAATATGTTCTTCTTAAATAGTTGTGATTTATTTTATTATATATCCAATAAATAGGAAATTGACGAATGAACGTTATGACACGTAACAAATGACGAAATATAAAATCACGGACAATTCTATTCTATTATTATCCTATTATTCTTTAGTAATGTTTAATTATATGTTTAGAAATAGTATTCATTAATTAGAGAATTAAATGGAATTTTTATATCTGTTGCAAAAATACTACAATATATTTTTAATATCTATTTCCATTGTTACTTTTAACTTATCTTCCATATTTGTTCTTCATACATCCAACCTAAATTGTATTATTATTCTTTTAACGTTTCTATTCGTATAAAATAAACAAGTAAACAATTAACGAATCTTATCAACTATTTGTATTTTATTATTTCTTTCAAAATGTTTTATTACGTTGAAAAGATTTTTCCCTTCTAATCCTACGATCAAATATCACAAAAATTATTGAACTTGGCGAATAATATAATAAAGGTCCTATCGTTTATCAATATACCTACAGAGAATAATAAAATATTAATTTTTATTATTCATTTGCATTTAATTACATATATAATTTAAACAATTTTATTACATGCAAAAAAAATCATTTGTTAGAAGAACGTTCATTCAGTGATGTCTTTGATAATGATGGAATTTACGTTGGTGATTTATGATGGTTGATGTGCTTCAGGGGCTGCCAATTGCCAACGCGACCATTTGCAGCCTGAGAGCAACCCCAATAATTGGAAAATGTCCGGATTTGCGGCGGCGGGCCTCGTGGCCTTCGACTCCATCAAGTCCAAAGCATCGCGGAAACTTGCTGGGTAATGTCACGCATGCTCGTATACGACGTGTAAGAGACGAAAAATCGTTTAAAGGCTATATTTAGCCAGCGTACATCTATATATATATCTGACCATGCGCGTAATTAAACGCACATGTTCTACGCGAATTTCTAATTGCTCCCTGTTATGTAATCTGCCCTTTTTTTTAGAATAATCTTGCGAACGAGTTTTCAATGTTTTAGTAATCTCAAGAAACGTAGGTTGCCAAAGCTGCATATAAAACACATTGAAGCATTGGAAATAGATTTTTACATTCTGGACCTTAGCTCTTCTCGTTTATAAATTGAAATGTTAATTAGTATGCGAAATGAAAAATTTATACTTGTTATAGGCGATAAAAAGCTGTACGTAAAACCTGTCACTTGTGACTTTAGATTAAGAAGAAGTAATGCCGGCTACGAGGAATTCGAGATGCCCCGCGAGGGTAGCAAAGACAATAAGGGGTTCGAGGATGAGAGAGAAGGATACAGTAGACAAGCTTCGTTCGAATCACTCCCGGAACCTGAACGACCCCCATTGCGCCATATTGATACTTATTGCAAACCAGAATGTCCCTGCCTATCGAAAAGATACACCATTGCCACTTTGGCCTGTATAGGTGAATCTTTAAACATGCTCGTATTTTTCCATTTTATTCTATCGTATCTCTTAATCCTTTAATGGTGCGCTAAAGTGACATAGAGTATAGAATAAATGATTTAGAAAATAATTATCTTCTTATTTTCAAAGTTTCCTGTAAGATTTCTGATAATAAATATAAACTATATATTTTCAATACCTTATAGGAAATATGTATCAATTAACTTATAGTAATACATATATTATTTGATGATTTATCCAATTCTTTCTTTCACTGTTAAAGGGTTAACATTTACTGTATTGTCTGACAACATTTAACTGTCTAACATTTACTGTATAAAACTGATCGATATTCCCTTCAGGATTTATAATCTCATTCGGCATGAGGTGTAACATGGGAATGGCGAAGATGGCCATGAAGAATGCCACCGAAGATAACGCCAACCACACTCTCAGGTTCAACTGGACAATTGGCACAGAGAGCGCCCTGGACTCGTCCTTCTTCTGGGGTTACCTTGTGACTCAAGTACCAGGAGGATTCCTCGCCTCTCTGTACCCTGCGAACAAGATATTTGGGGCTGCAATTGCCATATCTTCGTTTTTAAATCTGTTGGTACCTGGCGCACTGAGCATCCATCCAATCGTCGATATGATAGTACAGGTCATAAAAGGATTGGTGGAGGTAAGATATTACTCTCATCGAAATAATAATAAGATATAATTGGATCGCGTCTAACACTGTCAGTGGCTTTCGATCGTGAAAGTATTAAGATCATAATTGAATTATTTCTTTGAGCGATTTTCACGACGAGTAATCCTTTCTCTGGTCAGGGTGTTACGTATCCAGCGTGTCACGGTATCTGGAAATATTGGGCACCACCGTTGGAAAGATCGCGTTTAGCGACATTGGCATTTTGCGGTTCTTACGCTGCTATGGTAATAGGAATGCCACTCTCGGGCCTTTTAACTTCGACCTTTGGCTGGGCAGCGTCCTTTTATTTCTATGGTACGTTAGGATTATATTTTTTGAGTAGAAAGATGTTGAAGTATTTATGCCTTTATCAGTCAAACTCTGTCAGTATATTCCATGTGTATAATCAATCAAAGAATGTTACGTGAGAATAGATCCTTTATGGTGTAAAAAAAGCTGAATTTAAAGCTGTATTTGAAAAATTGTAATAAAAATATGAAATACGAAGGAACAGTAATAGACGCGTGATTCCTATAATTGATAATCTGAATATACAGGTATTTGCGGATTGATTTGGTACTGTTTCTGGTTGTGGCTGGCATTCGAGAAGCCTTCGAAACACCCTTGTATTTCGGCACGCGAGTTGCGTTACATCGAAGATTCACTTGGCCAAGGACAATCGCAGTTACCTATGGCGATGCCAACATTCGCGACGACACCATGGCGAAAATTTCTGACGTCCATGCCAGTTCACGCGATTATCGTAGCTAATTTCTGCAGATCCTGGAACTTCTATCTTCTAGTGCTCTTTCAAGCTCGTTTTATGCACGAGGCTTTCGACATGCCTCTAGTTGAAGTGAGTTTCCCTCTTTCAAACTGTTAAATTTTAAGATGTTGAAGCTTAGCCGACTCTCGCACGTTTATTTGCTATAGAATTTAGAGATCCGTCACGTGTGAATATCAAGAACAAGAATAAATAAATGTTATTCCTTATAAATTATAGTAAATGAATTTTTACATTATTAAATAAACTGACAGTAAGAGAGTCGAATAGTTATCTATTTGCATGGAACGTAGAAACTCGTCACATGTAAATATATCAAGAACGAAAATAAATGAATCATATTCGCTATGAATTTGCACTAAATGAATTTCATTTGTTACAGACTGGTGTAATTGGCTCGCTCCCACATCTGTTGATGACGATGATCGTGCCTTGCGGAGGTCTGTTGGCTGATTACATTCGCAAACGTGGAATATTGTCAACAACAAACGTCAGGAAGCTGTTTAACTGTGGCGGTTTTGGTATGGAGGCTTTATTCTTCTTGGTGGTATCTCACGCAACCATGAAAAGAAATGGGACAGCGGCAATCTTCGCGCTAGCGTGTGGTGTCGCGTGCAGTGGTTTTGCCATTTCTGGTTTCAACGTAAACCATTTGGACATCGCTCCCAGATATGCCAGTATCTTGATGGGAATGTCGAATGGAATTGGAACGATAGCGGGTCTGTTAGTACCCTTCTTTGTAGACAACATCACAGAGAAGAAGGTATTGATTGTGCAAATTCTAAATGTCCCTTATCAATCCTTGTATCGTATCAAACGAATTGTTTTATTTTTAATATCAGCATATAAAAATATTTACGAAATAATTGTTGATCATTTATGTGTTATTTCTTTATTGTCCTTGCTTTTTCTAACATCTTATTTCTTCTTCCAGTTTCTTATTTTCTCTAAAATAAAAGAAATTTCATAGATATGATTATTTATAAAAGAATTAATATCATTGTTATTTTCGTACGCTTTACAGGACACTCAAAGTTGGAGAAACGTGTTTATCATAGCAGCGTGCGTGCACATATTCGGTGTAATATTTTATGGATTTTTTTGTTCCGGAGAGTTACAACCTTGGGCTGATCCTAATTTGGACGAACAAAAGACTTTCGCTATGGATGAATTTGGACAAGCGAAACCACCTCTTCCTCCACCACCGAAGACTATGCAATCCGAATTCATAGTACGTATTATTTTAGTGTATTTATCCATTTTAGTATTAGCCCCTTGGCCTATAACCACGAGTCAGACTCGTGATAAAGAATTTGTGCCATAAACGGAACCCACGAGTCTGACTCGTGGTAAAGAATTTGCGCCAAAAACGGAACTCACCAGTCTGACGCGTGGTAATTTACAAATTGCTAGTGATTCATTATCTACTTTGAAATGATAAATTGTTTTTGTTAACTGATCAATTGATCATGATTACGCCCTAGACGCCTTAAAAATACTATTTGTCCTCAAACGTTGTTTATTATTTCACAATTCCTTTTGTAAATTACATCCTAAATATACATGTCATAAGAAGTACCCATTTTGCGCCAATTCGGGCACACGGCTGAACAGACGAATGGCACTTCATGAACTTCTTGCTTACTATGGCTCGCGCGATCGGCAGATAGCATGTAGGCCAAGGAGTTGGATAAATATCATGTGAATATACATATATTTGAAAGCTTAAATAGTCAAATGTTCTTCTCTCCATGTATCATGTATCAATTGTTTCATGTTATGTATATTAAAAATTGTCCATTTTTCTACTACAATTTCATATATACACTTTTATTTTATTTTCTCGTATATAGATTCCATATAAAATAATTTCATATCCACGGAGTAAATTTCTAATCCTCTTTCTTTATAACATTATTTCAGTATGTATATGAAGTAATATTTTTTCATTTCACAGAGACAACCATCCATGGGTGACGGTGCAGCCGACGATTGGAATAATTACGATCAACCACCAGCTGCGGATAACATATACGCTCAACAAGAAAAACCGCCGGTGATAAGCTACGGATCAACGGAAACCAATAGCAACAATCCCTTCCATTCTACAAATCCCTTTGCCAGCGATGTAAACGCATCTTTGGTACAACCACCAGCGACGACCGATTACGCATACGACGTAACACAGCAGAATCAACAGTGGAATTAAATTCATCGATTCCCGAACAAATTGGACGGACGTAAGGATATCTGTTTAAGCTGACTGATCATTTAATCGATTATGTTTGTTTCATAACTGCGTCTAGTACTTCAATGAGTCCATTTGCTTACTGTTGCCTATTATTGCGACGATGTGAATTTTGATAAAACATTTTCCATAGTAATTTCTCTTTGAATATTTTTCGGAGATTTCTTCTTTTAACAAGAGAATTACTTTCTTCTAGGATTAGATGGGAAGTATTTACATTATTTCAACAAAAGCTGGTTACTCATTTTTTTCTAAAAATTGAGCACACACACATTTAATTCTTTTGCTGTAAAAAGAGTATATATATATATAAGCAGAATTTTTAAAACACATTAAATGCAATTACGGGTGACTTATCTTTTTTTTATTTAACGAATAAAAGCAGGAGGTTTAAGATACTTATGGAAAGATACAAAGTAAGCAACTATTAAGAAATTGAAGTACTAGAGGCTTACTGAAAGAGCATAATATAATTTCTTAAGAACTTATGATGTTGAAACATCAATCGATACAGAATTGCTGGCTTTGTATTCTCAATTGAACAAGTACAAGGAAATGTTCTCTTTTTGCAATACCTAAGAGTGCAGGGTATGGTGCTGTAAGTTGATGCACACGAATCGACCAAACAAAACGTTTGAACGTAAAAAGAGGCTTGAGATATCCATAAAAGAGTAACAAGAAGTGTCGAAAACGACTTAGAAAGTGGATATCGAAATATCGCAAGATCTGTTTGGAAAACATTCAATCGAAAACAGAATTATAAGAAATCAAGAAAGAAACTTTCTACATTAATTATTTATCAGTATAACTTGCGCATTTCGAAGTGAAACCAAGCTGACTATTTTATAAATCTGACATTGGCCTGCTGGTTATGTAAATCGTCCATTTGGTAACCTTTAATGTAATCGCAAACGAAGAAGTGGACATGAGTGGCCTAATTGAAAAGCAACTCGAAGGTCGTAATAATCTTTTAAGAAAACATTTCAATTATTGCTACTTATTTAGAATCTTACTATGGAACTAAAAAATTTATATGAGCATACCTATATGCAGACAATAAGCAACTGCCAAACCTTCGTAGACAATAATTTGATAATCAAAGACAATAATATTAAGAAGGTTTGGCGAAGTGACGGTGGAAAAATCAGTTCAGCACGATCGCTGAAACTTTTAGGTATTTTCTATGTTACTCTTCAGTTTGGCACTAGTAGCAGATAATTCAACGATGGAAAAGTTTAGAAACATAGCAATAAAAAAAAAAACCAATATTGAAAGTATGCTGATTGTCGAGAGTGAAAAACGAAGAATGGTATGCACGCCACAGTTATGGCGCGTATTTTTGAAATAGTACAACCCGGTCCTCGATGATAAGCGAACGTACGGTAACTAGAACGAATTAATTATCGAAACGTCAATATTTTAACAGTGGGCTGGCGGGTTCTGTTAATTAATGCATTACTCGAGAACGCTGCTTCGTATAAGCGTTGGAACACGAGAAAGGCATTAATACGTTTATTCGGGTACAAGACGTATCATAGACGAGATTACGTTACTTAAGCCTTTCGAGTTTAAATGTAATACACAAAAACACGGATCCTAACGGAAACGTATCTGAAACGTATGAAAGTATTCATAAGAAAGTGATAAGATGAAAGTATTAGTATGTTAAGGCATTAAAGTACCGTAGGGCTCTATTTGTTGGGACCTGATCTCTTCGAGTGAATTCTCATCTTGTGCACCGACAAGAGGATCTTCCATAGAATTGATAGCCTCTTCAAACACGTATCTTCCTTCATTTTTTTTTACCGTTCCTCTTAATTGAAATTCAAATCATATTAATAATTTATCGCGATACTACAAGATACTATAATTCTAATAATAAAAACTCTATTTCAAACTCTATTAATGTGAAACACGTCATATATGAAACGTAGTAGTATGTTCGAGTTGAAATATGTAATTAGCGTTTATACGGTGATTTTTCTGAGCGTAGAACAGCACATTTTTAAATAGGCCACGGATTTTTATGTGTCTACGTAAAACTTAAGGATGCAAAAATTGACAGGATATAGTATATAGAAATATAAAAATATAAAAATACGAAATATTCAAAGTAGAATACTCGTTATAATTTTTTAGAAACAAAACTTCTACTTACCTTCTGTTTCGTTAGTCGTGTCCATAAAAGTATAAATCTGTATAAAAATCCGCAGTCCACTTATTAAACAGAAATGCTGAATCACTGAACGCTTAATATGAAACAAAGAAACAGAGGAGAGTCTATTTCTAACAACGAACAATTAACATAAAAGTCCATATACAACTAAAGCTGGATCAATAGAATTCCGATACGATTACGATAATAGATATGAAGGATATCGTAGCTTTCAACGAAGGTAACCATCAAATATCCCATCAATGTTTAGATGATTTTACAGTGCGTGATAATATCGTGTTTGAAGAAGCTAAGCAATTTAGCTATCACAATTTAGAAATTCGTGAATATGTCAATATCGATATGTTATTCGAAGCTTCTCACGATACGTCGTAATGTTTCTTGAAAAGTGGTGTATAGACGGTATCGAGATCCTGGAGTTATTCAGAACAACGGTGCCACGGTTCGGATACATCGAGTTCTACTGTACGTATTTGATGAAAGTATATCCATGAAAGTTCGAACGTCAGTTCGAGAATTAGGAACAAGTCGCGTTATTATACATTTGTCCTAGGTGTTTATACTTCATAATTGTTATACATACATAGTATTCACACATGGGCATTTACACGGTACACATGGGCATTCACACACATACACACATATACGTACAAAAGAGTATATATATATATATATTTCGTTACTATATTCGAACGTTGTTGGTGATTTTTCATCGCCGATATCAGAGAACAGAATATATACACGTTAAGGATGAGATAACATCCAATTTATTGCATTATTTCATGGTCGAGTCGTAACGATATAGATGTATACGTATACATATTCGTACGTTGAGAAATAATACGTGATACATGTACGGATATCGATCGATCGTTTGTCAAATTTTAATTCAGCAGGCAAAAAATTAAGAAATAGTTATTGCCCTGTCGAAAGTAGGAAAAAGTATTCAGGATCGATATCACACGTGTAAATAAAATAAAAGTTTACGAAGGAAACAGTCTGTATATCGAAATCAAATTGTGTCGTAACTGACTGAAATTATAATAATATGCTATGATATCCACATATCTGTTAGCGAAAGCTCGTGGCATATAATCTTGAATTGCTTGATTTTAATATCATATATCAATGTAAATTAATATTTTCTTTCATCGTGCAGTGATAAAGTTTTGCGAGAAATAAATTTTTCGGAATTTTACAAAAAACACATGTATCAAGAACGATCGATCGATTCGCTATACACGTCAAACGTCGAATCACAAAATTACATGAAAGTACTACTATATACATACTTATATTATTCGAACAGCCCTTCTTTTCGTTGCCCGAGGATCCACGAGATTAGTCAATTTGCGCGATATCTATTTCTAAAAGAAATTATAGATACATAATATGAGATATATACGGATATTTACGAGTATATACATATATATGTAGCCGATATATATATATATATATATATATATATATATATATATATATATATATATATATAATTCAACGCGCTAAATGATGATTAAGGTTAGATATACATTTTCTCGGTCATGTCGTGGTGTAATTAATATTATACACATACGCATATACACGTACGTATGGAGCCCATGTTGCAGCATATGATACTAATTGTAAGCTAATCATACTAATCCTTTCGTATCAAAGTTTTTGTATGGTAATCGCAAATTTCTTTCTTTGTCAGATTGCATCAACATCTTGATACAGATATTTAATTACAAAAAGTGGAGTAGTCATAACGATAGTTTTTACTATAAGCTTTAGACGAATCAAGTTGACTTGGAAATTCTCATTTACTTTTTCACACTTTTAATAATTACTTACTTCTTAGTGTGTCCATACATTTACAGTTATAATTTGCCAAATCTTTGGAAACAAGCACGCGAAGAGATTTTAATAGAAAAGCAATGACTCTATAATTAATATAAATTTCGATATTTATAAAGGATGTGTAAATAATATAACATAACATTAATTGTTAAACTTAATGAATATATTATTACACAGTATATCATACGTTATACATAATACATATAAAATTATATTATTGTATTATTATATATACGCATATATATGTATGTATGTACATATCGTTGGGGTCAACGTGTATGGCGATCGATATAATCGAGCGTAATCGCAATAGACGAAATGCTTGCTGAAACGAATCGCAGATGTTGAAAGAAAAATGTGTTTTGAAAATCGCTAGAGATCTAAAGGCGAGCTGTGGAAAAATTTATTTTTTAGACGTTTCGCGGTGTCGACAATAATATCTTGTAATCTCATGCACTTGTTATGAAAACGCAACAAACTTAATAGTGTTTCTATGCAATTTGTTATATAAACGTTTTTTAAGGATTCCGGTTAACTCTTCGTTTATCTTTATGTAAGACAATAATTAAAAGAAATGGTAAAGATATGCTAAGACAATAAAAATGATTTTTCTACAAAATTTTAAAAGTAAAGACCAATAATTATATTAAATAACAATGAAGGTATTTACCAATAATTTTTTAAATGATTTATTAATCCATATTTTATTAGAATCTTTAAAGCAATTATACTATAATAAAATAAATTTAGTAACATTTTTTGCCTGTTAAATAAAATTATATTGACAATAATTATATTATATAACAATGGAAGTATTCGCCTATAATTTACGAAATAATTTATTCAGCTATATTCTATTAGAATCGTTAAAAGAATTACATTACGATAAAATAAATTTAGTAAATTCGTAATAAAATTTCCTGTCTGCTAAATAAAATTACATCGACAATAATTATATTATACAGCAATGAAGGTATATTTGTCTATAATTTTCCAAATAATTTAGTAAATCGTATTTAATTACAATCGTTCAAAAAAATACCACGAAAATAGAATGAATTTAGCAATATTTCCTGTCCTCTAAACAAAATTACATCAACAATACTTACTGATATATTTTATTAAATCATCAATTACTTACAGATTTTAACGTTACGGCTTACGCAAAACGAAGGGTTAACGATCGTTGCATAAACTTCTTTCATCGATTCGCGTTTTACCATACAGATATACACGCTTTCGATTGATTTACCCAATGGTAGATGAACATCTTTCGAAACGCTAACTTAGGAAAATTTCTTGTACGGGGAGGCTCTTTAGCGCCGTCATTGAAGCTTCCTCAAGCGATTTCGTATGTACGTTATGTTAGAACCGATGCGCTGCTGTAATAGTTTCTGCTGGACGTAATGTTACCGACAGTAACGACAGATAATAACAGAGTCACGATTTACTTGCTCGGGAATAATAAGTATAATTGCAAAAATGATGCAGATAATAATGGGAAACGTATTTTTCAGTTGACGTTTCCGCGGTATCGTCTTCGGTCCGCGGTTTTTCCATTCGGTGAAAAGCCGGAAATTGAAACAACACGCGTTCCAACGAATTGCTGTTGCACGCGATGTTCGTGATTCGCCAATATGTTTGTCGCTCGAACGTTGCGCCGAGCGGAACGATTCGTTGTTACGTTAACAGAAGAAAGTCGCGCGTCCGGTTAGCTTGGAAAAGGATGAAAGTATCGCTTTTCGCTTAACATTTTCGCAGCAAACAAGCTTGTTAGTTTGGTTTATGAATAATATCTGCTTATATGCATAGATATATGGTAGGGTGGAGTCAAAGTTATCTCTTCTCTAAGAAATCAAAACGGCCAAATGACTATTTTTTGAACCAATATTTAACTATTAAGAGCACTTGGAACAGAGATTGTAAATAAAACGACAGCACATATATACATATTGAGAAATGATGTAATTTATTTTATAAAA
Source organism: Bombus flavifrons (assembly GCF_040668555.2). Lineage (NCBI taxonomy): Eukaryota > Metazoa > Arthropoda > Insecta > Hymenoptera > Apidae > Bombus > Bombus flavifrons. Next base: position 1,569,936 of record NC_138443.1, read on the forward strand.
TGACATGGAACTTTATATAAAAACCGGAGAATGTTGAAATAGCGGGCTATTGAAATGTTGAAGTGTCGAATAGCGAATGGACTACGCTATTGTGATAATACATGTGCGATGGAGATTACGCGGAAAACAGAAGTAATAGAGGATATGAAAGACCAAGATAGTCACAACTGAAATAACGAGACTGTTAAAATATAGAAAAATTGGAACGATGAAATTTAATATACGTAGTTTATCGATACTATGAATTACGGAAATGTGAAGATTCCGGAAACAATGTAATCACAAAAATAAAGAAACAATTAAAGGAAATAATTATTAAAAGATATCCAAACTGAGCTGAAAGAAAGATACGAACAAAAATTTTGTTCGGATAATTATATATTATATAAACGTATATAATCATTGTGACTCTGCTCTGCCAGCAATGGCCTAGTCATATACATATAATCATCGTTTTATTTGAAAAAATCGTGGCTCGCATAATTCAGTACTGCATCAGATATTGTATACGCTATTGTATCGAAGTAGTAACAGGCCTAACTTTTATCCATGTTATTCCATTGTCAGAATCAAAAGGTGGGGTTGAACTCGAAATATACATTAACTATAATCACTACGACGATACGTAGGATAAGTTCTAATGCTGTTCGAACAATAATACTGATATATTTATATGAATATATAGCTCCGATAATAATTTTACGACAATAAAGAGAAAAGAAAAATACGGGGTGGGCCGATCGTAGCGTACTAATGCATCGAATGTGAAGGGAACCAATCGTCTCTGGATCAAATTACATTGTTAAAAGTCGAATCCCATCGGATAGAATTGCTGCACTATTTATGAAATACTATGATGGTAAAACCTTTAAATATCGCGCACGCTTTTCTCGGTGCACCCTGTATCGTTTTAAATAACAATTAGCTTTACATATATGTGTAATCGAGAGTACCGTCTATGCGATATTAAACGACGAATAAGAGAAAATCGAACGTTTCACTTATCCGTGAAAGCGATTATATTACGATTGACAGACAAATATGCTAAAGGTTTTCAATCAGCGAATATTCATAAATATCAGACAGACGAATGATGCATTGTCAGAGTTATATAGCTACTACGATACATTATGCAAGGATATTTGTTATCAGTGATAGATATAACGCTGTTAAGTTCAATATACATAAGTTTTTATAACATTCTTATATAGACTTTGAACAATGCTGCTGAATAACGCTAATGCATTTTTGAGTTTCTGCTGTTTGATAGGATGATTTATGAAGAGACATAAAACAGTAAGCTGCACAGTCATTATTATTTAAAATACAGATCTTTCTGATGAAAGAAAAATGTAAGACGCGTGTAGCTATATCTTAATAACAGCGAATGTATTAAATGATTTCGCAATGAAGGATCTTTTCATCAACATAGATGTAATTGTTAACTTTTGCACTATGTTTATAGCTTCTTCAAGTGATTTTTAATACATTAGTAAATGCTTTTCGTCATCAGTATGTTACAAGTTAGTATAACTGACTGTTTTATTATTCACGTTACTTATATCGTTATATTTTTCAACAATTTTAACAAATACGCAAATGTTTTCTTAACCCTTTACATTAGATTGATTTGTAGCAATGTTGATGACGTGTAAATCGTTATTTGGTTGTCTTTTCACCGATAAAATACGGAGAAGGGAAACTGTATAAATAATATCGTGGATGTTAATAATATTTTTCTTTTCGAAATAAAGCTTTTGATCTCGAAAGCTGCACTGGAAAAGAGTATTGGAATCGCTGATTAATCCAGGAAAATTTACAATTGTTTTATATGTTATCAATAGAGAATTGATTACAAGTTGCAAATTATAATTTTCACGAGAGTGAAATGACAAAAATATGTTACGAATATATCATGAAACCGCTGGTATCACGTAGTAACATATATCATCCTGTTCATTAGAAGCATTTAACGTTTACTTTGTCACTCACGAAGATAGAGGAATTATAAAAATAAATTATAAATTGCTGTCAAAAATTACATGTCTGTCCTCAAATGTCATAAGAATATTCATGCAAAAATTATTCAATGTCGAGGTATTGCAGATGTAATTTTTAATCTATTGCTTCGATAGATAACTATTTTCTCTGAAAACGGTTTAAAAAAACGTGTGTAAGAGATTGATTATGGGTGTCCGACGAGTTTGCTACGCTATTGTTTCCGGGCGCAATTGTATATGGCGTGAAGTTTAGAAAATGCTTGAAATGTACATTACCTATTCATAAACATGAAAGTATTACCTTGTGGTCTTAACGAAAAGTAAATTAAATTGTAACGTATAGTATTGAAAGAACCATATGAAATTATATAAATATAACAAAAAAATATATAAATTAAATAAATATATATATACATACATATACAAATATACATTACATGTATATACCATGTGTAACGTGTTACATGTTCTGTACACATATAATACGTGTCGTTATATGTACATTTTTTAGGTACATAATTCAGATAGTGTCGAGCTACATCGTTCTATCGATCTTGTTTTGCGAGAAAGAGAAATTTCACTTATTAAATGTCGACAATAAATGGACGAAGCTCGCAAATATAATAAAGCATATATTGTAAGGGCAATAAAGTAGGTATGCTTTAAAAATATGTATGTCGATACTGTGCGAGATTTTGACGTGATATCCTCGTGCTTTTGACTTATTCGAGTAAAAGAGAGGCTCTGAAAATATTGCTATATTATTAATATTTATTAATTCACGCTGTATGTTGAGAATATTAGCGTTAAAAGTTTCTAATGTTTTAAGATATGAAAATGTTTTAGACTTAAAACGGGTGAAAGATAAAGTTTGTTAAATTAAAGCCTCCTTTCTTAAATTTTTGTTAAATATAGTTTATATTAATATAGTCAGAATTATTATATTATTTAGAATGTCAGAATTGTGTATTATAATTGTTACATGTATTACCAAGAAGATTATTGTTTCCAGCGAGCACGAGCGTTTCACGAAGAAATACTTAAGTTTCAATCGTACTAAGCTTCTTGTGGCTTTACGTATGAATGTAGGTTTACTAATAATTCCTCGTTATTATGTTTTATGTCTGTAAAATGTCTAAATTAAATCCTTTCTGTGTGTATGTGATCTGCCGAGAAAATTGTTTTATGTTACGTGAAATAATTTATCGCTCTATAAATTATATAGAATAGAAGCGTATGTATCGCATTATTCAAATGATGGCGAATGAAAGCAATTGTTTGTGTACTCTAGTCAAAATAATGCTTGGAAGAAATGAGCCTGTTCTACCTATTGTTAGAATATTCTTTGTATTCATTTCGAATCCACATACATTTCTGTCATAATCATCGATACTGTTAAACTGAACCTTGAAAGTAAAATTATTACGAAGAATATCTTCGCGTTTATAAATGTTGTGAATTAAAATTTAATGTACTTGGTGAAAAATTCATTATAAATTTAGTTAGTGTTTTGAAGTCTATTTAGAAGTAATTATATTATCAAATTGTTAATTATATAAATTCTGTCTATTATTACGTTAATAATTTTAAATTATCATTAGACTGCGGATTTTTATGTATTTATGGGAAATTTAAAGATAGTGAAATGCACAAAATGTACATAATATGCAAAGATATATAAAATCTTCAAGGTACGAAATTCGTTATAATATTTAGCGGATAAAGCCGATCTCCGCCTAGGTTCCATTTTTTTAAATTATATTCATAAAGATGTGAATTTGCATAAACATCCCCAGTCTAATAATCATTATCGTCTTAAACATGAAAAATAATATTTTTAAATGAAAAGTCGAAAGTAACTTTTTCAACTCGTTTGAGTTAACTGGAAATACTTTTTTGAAAACAAACTAATCTTTTAAGTAACGAAATATTTTATGCAACAAAGTATGATTGACCAGTTTGTTTGTTAAGAACTATAAAATATTTAGCGAGTCATTATTGAAAAATTTCAGCAATGGTTCAACTATCCATTTGAATGTTAGTTCAAACATCTCTAATTCTCGCGGACCCGTAACTGGTGTGGGTGCGTGTGTGCGTCCCTAGTTTCCCCTGTATATGCGCGTGCGTGTGTACATATATATACTTATATATACGTATATATACATTATACATTATTATTATTATATAAATTTCGATCGATCCTAGTATATCGAACTGACAATATTAAAATTGATCGGACTTATGGTTTAACCGACAATAACATATTTGTTAAGGGCATTCGAGAAGTAGTGTTACGCGTGAGTCAAAAGAATCTGCTCTTCCGTGCTGTGCATCAAAGTACACGAGATCTTAGTGTTAACGATCTATTCACATGCTCGATCACACGATTCACGTTCCCGTGCTCCAGTGTATCTCCGATTAACGCATTATCAACGAGAGGTATTATGTATCATCGATTCAGGTCTCTTAAACAGTGACGATAAGACTGATTTAAGACGTGACATTAAAATCAGTGAATTTCACTGCGAAATTTCGCATACTTGCTTGATCCTTCTTTGTAGATTACATCGTTAAAGCTGAGCGGTTGAAAGAAGTTGGTAGAAGAAGTTTCACGAGCTCGAATTTCTTGAACTATTATTATTTACAATTTTACAATTGTAAGTAGACAGAGTATGTGAGACATTTGAAATGCTTATGGGTTCCATTAAAATTTTGTTATCACGATCTATCGTTAATCGTGAACTTTCCATTGTTACCTATTTGGCAATGTTTGAAATAGAATTATTCAAATAAAGCAATATCCGTAGTAATATGCATTATAGAAGTAGATTGGTACGTTGTAACGATCAATTAACATTTTTTACAAAACTCTTCTCAAAACTTCTGAAACGTTGTCACTATGCGTCGAACAGGATTTTATGCGAAGTTCGAATTGATAACGCGACAAATTGTTCGTTGATAATGCGTTAGAACGTCGGCACCTGATATCAGTTTGAATATCTTAAAGTTGGAAGATACGTAGACATCGATTTGTCGCGTGTATTCTTGTCACGGCTGAAGAGTTGAAGGCCATTATTCGCGATCATGGCATGCCCTGGTATTTAACTATAATCGCGATTTTCCCTGTGAAACGTTCTCTCTTCTGTGTCCATTGACGTTAAATCTCTCAGAGGTAATCACTAATTCGCACTCTCTTATAGCGGTTTCATAAATAATACAGATGACATGAAACGATAATCTTAATAACCCCGTGGTGGGCAATTTAAAGAAAATCTATTTTGACTGTTCAAATAAACGAAATAGCGGGCCTGTTCTATTATAATACACGTAGCTGCAAGTTAGGACGAGAACAAAAAGCAAACAAAAATGAGTCATTGTTACACACGCCGGTAAGTCTGGTTTGTTAATAATTATTACAACAATAATTATGTAAAATATGTATGTATACTGTAATTTTGAGTGTATTATGTAATTAAAAAAAAGATAAGAAATACTGATTATTGACAATAAATTGTAAGCCGATGTTTTCAAATACTCATAATTTTCTTTCAGACGGCTAAAAGTGACAAAGCCAAGATTTTAACATTTGCGTAGTATTTTCTAAAGAAATCATTAAGTATCAAAAGTGTCTAGTTTTATTTTATGAAAATCAAATACATATGATTATTATTTTGATACATACGAATATACATGTAGTTTTATTTTACAATTATATTTATTTGATAAAATTCCTAGTTCAAAAGCTAGTGATATAAATACACACGCCTTTGAGCACAAGAAACAACCTCATTTGAAGTGAAAGTTCAGTGTTAGACAAACATGATTCACCTGGTATGCTTAACTGCTACTTGCCGAATCGGAAATAAACAGGTATCTTCCGGCTGGATTTTGTTGGTGCCATAAGGTAAGTCAATTAGTTTTAAAAAACAAGCTTAGTACGACTGCTCCAACTCAACCACCATCGATAAACCATTCACAAAATGGTAAATTAAGGTTGTTTACTTACGTCATCGTGCACATGAATTTTGTTGGTGTCATAAAGTACGGAACGATTAACTTTATCCAAAAGGCTGGATGTGACTCCCCTAACTCTGCTGCCATTCCCTGACCACTTCTGGTCATTCACAAAACAGTTAATTATTAAGTTAATTAATTGCATTACTATAATTGAATTATAATTAAATTATTAAGTTATAATTAATTAATAGGAATATAAGACTGTACCAGGGCTCAAAGATTTTGAGACGGAATTTCTTGGGAACCAGTGGGAATTTTTGGCCCAAAATTGAGGATTTATACTAAGAGAGTATAATGTGTAAGGGGATGGCACGCGAAATCTGTCCGCGAATAGTGGCTTAATTGCACGCGAATGAACGAACTCACTGCAATTGGCCGTGGTATGTATATGCTTTCCCGGAAATCGAGGCCCGCCACGAACATCCGTCGAAGATGCAACACCCTGGGCGGTACTAAATCTATCGAAGCATCAATATTCTACCTAACAACGTGCACATTTCGCGATGCATCGTGCATACGTGCACTGGCGTGCGTACAATCGCAGAGAGAAGCTATTGAACGCGTGAAGCAGCTGGCGACTTTCTAAAGTCCCCCCCGGGGATCCTCTGTATCCCTACGGTGACTTTGCATGTTGCAATCGGCCGAGAGAAGCGGCGGGAAGCACTTTTACTGATTTTTCACCACCGCGTGTCTGAATGTTATATCACAAACCACGCGAGCGCGGGAGATGGCGGTCAGTGTCTTGAGATATCTCATGTTCGTCCTCTTTGCTGCGTTGCAGTATCGTAAGTAGTTTGTCGATGCTCGATTATCGACTGCCGGTCCCTTTTTCACGCTCAAAATCCGAACCAAGAATCGAAGTTTCGCGCAAATCACGAGAAAATATAACAGTTGATTTAACTTGATCTTGGAACTTTGGAAGTTGCGAGTTGGAAATTGTCGCGTTGGTGTTCGAATGGTGTTGGAGGGACGACTTGTGACTCGTCCGTCGTCCGAGAGAAACTATATCCTGCTTTGATATTTAGTGCGTGATTTCTAAAGTGTACTCGAGTAAAATTTGGTGGCATTAAGGAAACGGGGTCTGATGTTGGCAGTGTTTTGGCGTGGTAATGGGCTTGTAGAGGTAGATTCCGAATAGGACAGAGTAATTTTATGAAATAATTGGAAATTAAGAAAATATGTATGTTGCCAGTCACAGGTATTAGAATATCTATTTGTTACGTCTCTTGAAGAATTGTAGCAAATTCAGTGTTTTTTCATTTTCATTTAGTGTTTTACATTTTATGACATAGGTGTACGATGTGATTTATAATAAAATAATTAGAGAAGCTATGAACCGCATTCAATTCGTATTATATATTAGTATAAGGCAGTGTATATTGATGAATAATTAATTGATTTAATATTACGATTGTTAGACGATTTCTGACAGAAACAATTTTTAACGAAAATATTTGTTGCCCTGAAAAATATCTTATTACATGTTTCATTGTAAAAAGTTCAAAGAAATGTGACGTTTAAACGTAATGTGAATAATTAGCAACATAGTTACTTATTAATATAGTACATTCTAAATTTCCACGTTAAAATGTTAAGTAGAAAGTCGAACTGTTTGTATGATGAAATTTGTGAATAATTAACAAACCAAAGTTAAATGACTAAAAAATAAAGAATCAAGTAATTCACACCAAATCTCCTCGTAAATTAAATCATCTTCCAAACAGAAATATTAAACATAGTGCCTACGAATTGATTGCTATTATTTATAATACTACATCTAAAAGATTTTATCAAGATTTCATCAAAAGATTTTGTCAAGAATCGTCAATAATCACTAAAGTTATCGTTATAAAAAATTTTGCAATACTCGATTATTTAGATGCTAACGAATAGATCAGAAATCAAAGGTCGCTTTTTACAATCTTAGAGAGAATCATGTCAATGCTATTTTACTTGTCATCGTTAATTAAATGCTTATCTACATTCTCATACTATTGCCGCAAGAATACATTTAATGAAAGAAGAGCAACAAAAAGTTAATAAAAGCGATACAGCGAAACAATCGACCTTTACCTGCTTCTCTGGTTTCTTGGAACGGTCGAATGGTTTTTTGTGCAAAAGCTATATTTATAAATGATTGATCTTGGACAATCGGCAGTTAACCAGCCGTAGAAAAATGATTTATGTGAAATCGGGATCGAGGAAATTAAATAGGTATAATCGGTATGCAGATCGGTAATATACGTCGATTTCGTTCTTAGATTATGTGAGTGCGGAGACAAAAACGTTCAAGGATCTGTTTAACAGTACATCCTGTGCGAAACCACCCTTTGAATGCCCACATCCACAGATTGAATATTATTTGTACACAAGGTAAGATTGTTTTAAATTAATTTAATTAAATTATGTAAACGAAAATAACGATAAATTATTTTACTCTAACTTATATATATATATAATATTAATAAATTATATAAATTGAGTTATATATACACAATTATATATACACGTTACACATACATTATATGTACACATCAATTATATATGTACACTATTTGAATTTCCTTCTGTGTAGTATACTTTATTGTTCATCATATTTTATATATTTTTTGATTTAATAATGAGAAGTTTTTCGAACATTCAGTTTCTTGTGAATTTGTCAAGCTTACTAAATAATCATAAGGAAAACATAAAAAGGTACACCTTATGAAAAGTACTTCAAGATGATTATGTGAAAAACTGTAAAGGAAGAATAGTTGTTTTAAATGAAATAAATAGAAATGCGTTAAATAAATTATTTCCTATTTGAAGCGTTATTATAAATTCTATTATAATAAACGACTTAAATATGTTTTTATTTAGCAAGTGTTTTCTTACGTAAACTAATACTTTACTTTAAAATCCCTACAATTAGCGATATAAGAAATGTTACTTCTTTTAATTCGTTAAAATAAATAATTCATCAAACTGTCGTAATTCCTTAACATTAACTAAATGATAATAACGATGATGGATAACACGAGTGAAACCATTCAATTTCAGCTATTTAACGATTGAAACCATAATCTAAAACCATACTCTAAAACTATACTGTAAAACTGTAATACCTAAAATCGTACAGGATTTATTTCTCGAAAGTCAATGTACCAAACGATCTGTTAAAATTATTTGTTAAAAATAACGCTTCTCTGTAACATCCTATATAACTATCGTCATACCATATTATTTGTCTTGGTTTCAGGAAACTCTAGATGAAGAAATTGTAACTTTCTATCATCGCCGGTTTTATTTTGTATCGCGTTTTCCGCTACCGTCTCGGAATTCGATCTCGTCTCAACGAGATGACGAAAAAATTACGCTTTGCGACACTAGCCGTTCTAACATTCGGTGAAATTTCCCATTTACTTTTGCGTCAGCTGAACGCTTCGCGGTTCCTCAACTTACTTTCGTTCGACGTTCGAGAATGTTCACCTCGAACCTGAATGTTGGCCGTAAGGAAGAACGTGGACATACGACTCTCGATTTCAAGATCACGATCAGTCCGTCTCGCGCTGAAAGTGTGGCCTCGTTTCGAAGTTCACCTTTCTCCGGTAACTAACAGTGTCTTGGCACGTTCTAAGTGCTTTTACTCATTCACATTTTCCTTTTTTGTCGCGTCGATTAGGTTGTTCTTTTCTGTACCACGCTATCTTGTTTAAAAGCGAAAATCGAATACTTATGTCGATTCGTTACGGCGTATATTTTAAAAATTAAGATTATTCACTTTCCTTCGTATTGGTTTCTAAGCGAGGTATTAGATTTGCTTCGTTTCTAGAAACGATATTTATTAAGAATTTGAGAGATTATAGTATCAGATTGTACATTTTTCTACATTTATGAGAAATTTGAAGATGCAAACATAGACAGAATGAGCAGAAGATGCTAAGATATAGAAAATATCTAAAGTATACTACTCGTTGTAATACTTAGGCATTTCCTTGGTTGTGTTCAGAAGAATATGAGTGCATAAATGTCCGTAATGTAATTATCATGAAGGGATAACTAATGCGTTCATAAAGACGTGTCTAGTAATATACGAATATTATTAGAGTCAAGGGAATAGGATTCGATAAAAGAAATATCGTAACGCGAGTGAAACTCCATTCGAGATTATAAGGTCGTTGACATTCGCTTCGTAGATTCATATACAATGTAACATACGACTATCTAATATTTATTTAATACTTGATATTTAATGAAACTTAACAAGTAGTTATTTAAAAAAATGTATCTATATTTAGTGTATGTATAATTACTAAGAATACTGCAATAATAAATATATTATAATTATGTTAAAGTCTAAGATATTATACTGTATTATATTTAGCGTTGATATATCACTTTACTTTAGAAACTGACTTTTCTCTTGTTTTATTCATTGCGCACGCATTTCTTTACTTTCTTAGGAAGATCGTTGAATAGGTGAATGTAACTTTCTTGGGACTGCCATTTTTCAGAGAAACACAAAAGAAGCCTCTACGCATTAACGTGAGAAGGTTCGAGTCACTTCAGTACTCCAAATTCAATAATTCACATCCCACGAAAATCATTATCCACGGTTTTGGTGGAGGGAGGAATTTAATACCCAGCCCGGATCTTCGAAGAGGTAACGTTTGAAGAATATTATAACTTAGTTCAGTTTATTATTTCGTGTCATCATTCTTAACATAGTTCAATTTTACTAAATCTGTCTTTTAGAGAAATTTAAGAATCGTACGACTATGTTTTGATAGTAACGCAATTACATTTTTATTGTTTAAAAATTTTATACAATTTCCTTACATTTTAGAATAATAACGTAATAAACGATTTATTGAATATGTATTTCACACGAAAGTGACCAATTTCGGTGATGAGAGTTTCTGCGAGAGAGTGTGAAAGTTTTTATCGCATTTCTCGTCTATTCGAAAAGTTGTAAAATTTTACTTGGCACGAGAAAAATAGCGACTCACGTCATATGTCAGTAACTTTCATACTCTGATCGATCCACTATTTAAAACATCGTAAATGTTGCAATTGGTTTTGTCTAACTATTCTGTGATGATAAAAAAAGAAATTTAATGGAAAATTACCTTCGTTATGAAGTATTGTTCCATTCATTTGATATTGTAAAAGTAATAATTTGTGTTTGATAACAACACAATTATAAACGAGAACAAAAAGTATGGAAAATTTTGCTTTTCAGTGATCTTTATAATTGAATCCAGAAAAATTATAAGCTATATCGCTTCGAATAGACGTATATGTATATCTATATAACATAAAAAAATAACATTTATACGATAACGGAAAATAAAAATTCTTCAGTAACTGTATATCGTTTCAAAGAAATAAAAACCAATCGCCTGTTAGCTCGCAGTTTTTGGTCGATGAAGATTAAAAGATTCGAACAAGTAGCGTGGGTTACGCAATGCGCGATGGTCTCGATGTATGAAACTTTCGATTTCAGCGTATTTCACGCGAGGCGATTACAATATTATAATCGTCGATTACGGTTCGTTGGTGCGCGAGCCTTGTCTGTCGCAAATACAATGGGGTCCAGATTTCTGTTCACGATGTATTGCTCAATTGGTAAGGTACTTGAGGGATCATCCTCGTGGAACGAGGGTGGAGAATATACACGTGCTCGGATACAGCGTGGGTGCGCATATAGCTGGTCTGATTGCGAATTATTTGCCCGATGACAAGCTTGGAAGGATTACAGGTAATGTGTGTAATTTTATTATTTAATCGCATCTCTTGCGATTTCGCTCTCATTAACAATCAGATTAACGAAATTCTGTTAGAACCTTAATACAGTGACGTATGCTAAGGTAAACTCTAATAATAAGGCAAATTTGGTCCTATACATATATCGTAGATTTATATTTGCCGTAGCACCAGTTTGTTCTAGAATAATTATATATCGAAAGATATATATTTTTTGAGATGATTCAATCCAGGCATAGAATTTGGTGTTAAACCTACCACTCGATTTAAATAGGAAAAATTGAATGTAACGTGAAAGATATAAGTGAATTTATTTCATCTTTTCATATTGTATCCATATCTAAATTAATTAGCTTTTCCATTGTGTTTTGCTAAGTCAGGACTAAAATTACGTAAAAAGGTAATCAAGATAAATTTAAACTAATTTTTAACAAATGAATCTTGAACGCTATAAATACACGGATACAGTATGTAACTTCTAATTTAATTTAATTTATATGTACTTACACGAATCTTCTTCATTGTCTAGATATTTAAAATCACAGCTTATGAATATCCTCCTGTCTTTTTTCACATCCCCTTGTTTTTGAAACATCCATAGATATCCCACAAACTAATCTTATTCTGGATTAATCGACATTTTTTCTCTCTCCTTAAGTAGTTAAATTATTTACGATGACCTTCCAAAAACAGTAAGGTAGGTTGGCCTACCATGAAAATGAAAAATCGCTCTCTATCGCGAATGAATTTTCATGTTGGTTTTTTTTCGATTAGGACTCGATCCAACGATATTTTTCTACATGAATGGGAACCGGTCGATGGATTTAGACGAAACGGACGCGCATTTCGTCGATGTGATCCACACTGGTGCCGGGATTTTGGGTCAGTGGGGACCGACCGGGCACGCAGATTTCTATGTGAACGGAGGTTCCAGTCAGCCCGGATGCGCGACAACTTCCTTGCTCCGTAAGTAATATGACCCATTTTCACTTATCTCAACGAGCAAGAGAGATTCAGACCTTTTGAGAATTGCGTGTATTATGTTAGCTGTTGGCTGTTATTTGTTAAATAGCAAAGTGATCGGTTGCGTGTTGTTTATGAAGCATTCAAAGAGGCATTAAAGAAAGTAAATTGAGGAGAAACGATCGTGTTGGCGTTAAACCAGAAACGAATGACAGCTTCGTCCAGTTTCAGTTCTCTTGAAAGTATATAATTTGACTTTTTATAAAACGAGTTGTTATTACGAACTTTCTTGATGGAAGGAATTTTGTTGAACATTGTGACAGCTGTGGAAGATATTAGAAATTAAAAGAATATTAAGATTTTGTTTCTTTAGTCTAAGTTTAGTCAGGAATTAAATTGAGTTGTCCAAGTTGCTCCATTTATCCGTATTAGATATTTTTGTGTAAAAGGAACAATAATTCTCTCCCCAATGTTCGCTGATGGTTAGAAGAAAGCGTGTTAGTTAAATAGAAATTGTGGAAATTGAAGTTTTGACAAACAGTGAATTTCGAAGTATTCTTTTTAAAGGCACGAACCTTTCAGAATATAGAAATACGTATAGTTAAAAGAATCTATATCTTGTACATTTTATAATTTAAAGCTTTATTTATTAAGAAGTTCGATGAAACCATAAGTATGGTAATTCATTTCTCTTATCGTTAATTTATAATCTTTTCTTTGTCTCGAAATTTTAATTTTAAATTGAATTTCATTAAATGCTATGGATTGGAATACGGAATGGAGAAGGAGATCATTATCCTTTGAACTCGTGAAAATACGTAATTATGACTCCCCATAGAGTGACCTTATCATTAGAGAAAACGTTCTACGGGACGGATGGTCGACTGTGAATGAAATCAGTGAAATGTTTCGTCCGCAGAGACGTTGTCGTGCGACCACACAAAAGTGACGCCTTATTACATAGAATCAATCACGACGAAAGTAGGATTCTGGGCAGCGCCGTGTGGAAATCTCTTTTCCTACCTGATCGGCTGGTGCAATCCGAAACTCGAAGAGCACATACTCATGGGAGAAGACGCCCCACATACGTAAGTATTTTTAATTCTTCCGACTTCCTAAATGAAACAACTAAAACAAAAATGATTAATTTTCAAAGAGTTATAGAAGTTGTACCTATAACTGCACTTTTGCAAAATTGCCAATAGCTCATTAATAATACGATAATAATAGTAATTCGTAACATGTAAAATTGCAAAAACTGTTTGAACAACAGAAGATTACAGCCCGCAATTTATACAAAATTATTGAATAAATGGCCATAGGCTTTTAAAATATTTTTGAACGATGTACGATAAATATAAATATGCAAGAAAAAATAGAACAATTCCAAGGAAGATTAAAAAAAGAGTAAAAAACTGAAAAAAAGGACGTTAATTTGAAATGTTACAGAGCACGAGGCATCTACTATCTCTCAACAAACGCACACAAACCATACGCCCGCGGCCTTCCCGTAAAAAGCCAACGAACGACAAATCGGAAACGATCGTCCTCCCGCCAGTACTAAGCTTACTGAAGCAGTTAATCAACATAATTATAGAATAATTATAGTATACGCGGTTATTAGTTGTATGTACTGTATGCTGTGTTATGTTTGCCTCTGTTGTTTCTTTGTATATTTTTTAATTAGTTTTTACGCAATAAACTATTTTGCTACGTAACCTACCATCAACCGCCGTATACCATTGCTAGTTTGCCGATTAATGTATTTATTCCACTGGATTCTATTGTTATGGTGTTCCAAGAATTATCGCTTTCTCCGATTCTGTCAATTTTATGGAATCGTCTGGCGTTTAGTGATCGTACGATCCTCGGTTTTCGTTATTATAATATATGTAAATCTATTCTTTACCGTCACGGCTCATCGTTTTTCTATCTGTGATGAATATGAATGTAAATTATAATTAGAAATAAACAAATTATTATACTAGCGAAATAGACGAATTGAGAACGAAGCTATCCTTTCGAATGATATTGGTGTCTAACCAGGATAAAATAAATCTTAAACTTAAAACGGAAGGGAAAAATAGTCTTGAAATGAGTTATTGAAAACAAAAATTGCTATATCTTCTTAACACATAGGCGTACGATTTTGTAAGTATCGTGGTTCCTACGCGAAACCTATGAAAATACGTGTAGTATATCGAAATGATGTTCGGGAAAAAGAGAACGATCGATCATTACGAATTTTATGTTAACAACAATATTTATTACATAATAATTACGATATATATATATTTATATATATATATATATAATAATAATAATAACGTCTATGGATTTACAGTACACTGTCGCGCTAAACCTTAATTATGTATAATATGCAATGGAATGATTACAAGTTGTTAATACATCCACGTTTCAAGCTTTCGAGGCATTCAGGGCTTCGTTTGTTTTTTTCAGATTGGCTCGAATGCGGTGTAAAGGGAACCGTGTCCCTTCGTCTGCTTCACATTTCGCTCTTCCTCGCTCTCTTTCTCTCCCGCTCTCTCTCTCTCTCTCTCTCACTCTCGTTCTCTCGGCGGGACCGATGCTCGGGTTTGATCGAGAGTAAAAGATCGATCACGATCTATTGTCGATATTTAATTCGTTCTCACGGGCATCGTCCCAAAACGTAGGACTTTAAATTTCGTGTATATATATATATATTTTTTATATATAGATCTTCATCTGTATAGATCATAGAGTTAAGAATAAATTCTCTACACCTCTTACAGTGGACAACGTAGGATCTACGATAAAAAATGGACAGTTTCGGTTGTTCGATGGGTATATGACAAAACAGAAATCAATTTCTAGCGCGGAGTCTTTTTCTTCCGGGAGCCAGAACGATGCTTCAACAACTTCAACGAGCTGTGCGTTTCACATTTTCTTAATATTTTTGTTGCTTTCTATCCTCTTATTTTATTTTTTATGTTTATTATTTATTTATTTTTGTTTGGTTTCTTGCGTTAGTACTAGTAGCTATCTTTAGCGTTAGTGTGTTTGGTATCAGTATGTTCGTTTTATCGTTGTCGATTGCTTTGGTACGTTCCATTATTGTTTTCATTGAAGTTATTTCTTGTTTAGTTTATTTTCATTTGGACCCTTTCGCGACGGTAACGTCTATGTAAGAATTTTTGTCATCCATTTCGGGTTCCGTGTACATTGTCAAGGAGTAATTCATACGCGTTATAAATACAATTTTATTGTATAGCATGATTCATTTACAAGGCGCGAAGCAATTCAACCGAGATTCGAAGTTCAAGTCTTTGGAAAGCGATAATTTTTGCGCCGTTTGTACACTCTTTATGTCCTTCTCTCCTTGTTTCGGGATATCTCTTTCACTCGAATGTGAATATTATGTTACACGAGAAACTTCGAATCCTGCGATAACACATAGTTTAATGAATTATTCTTCGTTGACGTCGATTGATATTGTTGAATGGAAAACATTACGACTATATAGAAAGTAATTTTTTGTTACTACCACTAAAATGTAATTCTCTATCTACTGACTATGTTTCTGAAAACCGTCCCAAAAGGGTTTAAGGAAACTCATATCATCGTTACTAAAGAAATCTACTTTTTTTTTTGTTCTTTTTCTTTTTTTGTTTTTATGTTTTTGGTTTTAGTGACGAATCACGGTGAAGGGAAAAGTTTGAAAACTGAGCAATTCATGCATTATCCAAAGAGGAATTTAAGAACATCTAAGGAGTCTTTTTTCAATTCTACGTGTTAATTATATTCTGCTGTGGCATCGTTCTACTCGCGAAGAAATAAATATAAAAGACGAAAGTAAAAGGTAAATCAGTATTTTACTATCAGACTAAATTAAGGCTTTACAAAGATTCATTGTATTTTTTTGTTTCTTCTCTCTCTTTATTTACATCATTGTTTCTTTCGTGCGCTACGTGCCATTTGGACCGACGTACACATCTATTTACGTCTCTTGGACAATCCTTATACTGCTAACATGACAATCGGTACGTTTGTTGATCGGACCCGCCATTGCGCGGGAATTTCGAAGGATTTGAAGAGCACATCGCCTTATATTCTTACAACTGCTCGGAAATGACCATGCTCGAAAGACTGGTGCGGTTTGTATTGTTTAAGAACTTTCGATTGTTCGTTTTTTATGAATAATACGAAGAAAATGAGCGATCCTCGATTATACGTGATTTCGATAAATCGCGAGTGCTACACTGATGATAGTTGATGGTTGCTAGTATGTCTTTATCCTTGAGATGAAACTTATCATCGCGATACAGGTACTTAAGAGCTAGAAGAAATGTGAAAGAAAAAAATACAGACGAGTAGATTTATTTGTAACAAATAGCGTAGAAAGATCGAAGGTAGAAATAAGATACTTGAGAAATAATTAGTAGGGAACTCAACGATTACTTGAAACTTTTAAATGTACCGTTTTATGATTACTACGTAATGTAGTTATACATTTGGTAAAAAAGCACAGGCATCGAGGTCTTAGGCACATGTATTGTTTGCTCGCGTATCACTGTAGATCCATTTCCGCCAAATGCTTTCGAGCGTGCTCCAATCGCTAAGCACAGTGTTGAATTTTCTAAAATTATATATATTCTTCAGAAAAAAAGGTTCTTTGACGATGTAATCAATAGAAATTGATCAATCTTTTCAGACTAAAATACCATTATCATATTTCTACCCACTTTTTGTCTTTAATAGAAAGCTATCAGTTGAAGTAAAATCCCTTAAAAAGAGACATTTAACGTACAAGATATTAAATACGTAAATAGTATTGTTCTTTCGTAGAAAAAACAAATAAAATGTCAATGTACGCTTCTAAAGTATAGCGTAGAAAGAACAATTGAATTAAATAGAAACTTCATGAATTAACCATACCTGTTGTTTTCTAACTGCTCTTTAAACTAAGGAATTAATATTAATCAAATAATCAGCATAACGTCAAATAGAATTCCTTCGATTGTTACTTTCAACACTGTTCGGTTCATTAAACTCGTCGTCAACGTACACTATCACGAGCCAGCTCAGACCAATTGCCACTTCTCATCGATTCGAATGTTTTCCGTCGTATTTTTCTATATCGTCGTGTGTTTACTCGATCTACTCAACTAAATCACTACGCGTTGCGTGTTATTCTTCTTTAAATTAATTATTATTAGTATCAATAGTAATATTATTTTTACTTGTCGCACCACGACCACGATCGACACGTTCATTTCAGTAATTACTCATAATCTATTATGTTAATGATTATTTATCGATAATCGTGCCAATCGATAGTTTCACTTTTTTACCTATTATATTACCGATATACTCCTTCCTCGTTCGATGATTAGTTTCCCCTATTATGTTCCATATTTTCTTCATTGTATTTATATAGCATATCGCTTTTTTACGTCACGTCGAGAACGACGACATCGATCGATTGTCATACATCAGTGGCGGTACACACGGAAATCATTTCGAAAGCAATGAAAGGCACTATTTAGACGTTACGTGGACACTGGTAGTGGCACCGATAATAGTCATAAAACGGTACGGTATTTCCGCCTCGGAAGATAATTACAGCAAGTTTGCTTTGTCGCTCGCGTGCACGTTATTGCGGATTTTGTCATTCGTAGGTTTCCACGTGATTACGATACGCTGACCCGAACTGTACTCGATTCGATAATAGCCGAACATTCCCAGCCAATTTCACTCTGCACTTGTCAATGCCTTCTGTTCGAACTTACTCAGGATTATCGCTATTTGATTGAATTATCGATTAGTCGGCTAAGTATGAATAAGATTCAGATCAACACAGGGTTGGTCTTCCTGGACGTGTTCTCTAATGCAACTGCAACCTCGATGATGAGTTTGATCGGATGAAGTAGATGAACATTTATTAAAAAGAGGAGGTAGCTTCACGTAAAAAATGGCGAGTCTGCGTAAAAGTATTCAAAATCCCATTGTCAGTCACGTTCTCTGGTTTTTGCTACCATTCCTTACATCGTACACTGGTCGGTTGGATATGTAAATAAAAAGATATCGATGACTTCGAAGAAGTGAGTTAAAAAGTAACGTTGTATTTCAATGTTATTTTCGTTATATAGAACTTATAATTTCAACATTCTTCTCAACTGTCCGCGTTATTATTCCGTCGAGACTTTTCGATCTGACGTTTCGTTTAACATTTATGTAAAAGCTAGACGAAACAAACCGGTAGGATATACCTTGAGAAAAAGAACGGACAACATTCGTTCCTTGTACATACAAGCGCTCGTCGTAGCTTCTCGATCGATGCCGGGTGCTCGCGGCGCTTATTTCTCTCTTTTTTCTTTCTTTCGTTTTTTTTACAGTAAATCATCCTGAATTTCCTCATTAAAGTTCTTCCTTTTTTTAAGTACAATGCTGCATTAATAACATGACTCGAACATACTATCGATATAATCGTTTATGATAATTGGTCCTGAACAAATGATAGAACCAAGTTTTGGTTAAGTGTTTAGTGATCATGTGTGTCAAGCGCTGTTCGCGCGCAATAAGAATGCCGGATCCTGATTTCGATCTCAGAGAAAGACTTCGACTTCAGGATCCAGAAGATTGGTATGATATAATCTAAGAATCTGCACTCTCTACGTTACGACTACACTTACACACCTCTATTCTACACTTCCTATGTTATTTCCAATGATCGATTTTATGTATATTTAACGACTGCTTTTTTTTCCTACACCGATGCATGTATGAATCGACGCGTACTACTTTGCCGACTGAAACGCTGTATTAGTGGTGCCATGAACTATCGAGCTATCTGTAGATAATCAAAATCGCTATTACAGTCGCGATTCCATAAACTATCGATAGAATACTCTTGCAATTTATATATTTTCCCAGAGTTTCACGGATACCATCTATATGACGATTGTATGTAAGCTCCACACGTTTTTGTCGCTTAAAAAATTTATAACGAGCATGCAAATAAAAGTAGCTCATAACAGTGTTTGATATACGCACGTTCGACACATCGGATAGTAAATGCAGTTTTTAACCCAAATACAAGTTTTATGCCAACGCATAATACATTTATCGAACATTGATCAACTTTGTCGGCAAAGGTGTACGTATTATGCGTCGTTATTTCGAATGACTTAATGTACTTTGCTGTCTGGACTAGATATTCTGATCGGCGATCATATTCTGGCATCGAGTCTTTCAACGACCCCTTTAAAGGGCCCAGAAAGAATTATAGAAATGAATTATACACACGAAACGGTGATGTTATGTTTGTTTCGTTTCTCTTCGTATGAAGTTAATATTATACTAAAATTACGTCAATATAATAAACGTTACATTCAACCGAAATTAATTGTCAGAAATGAATCAACGACTAAATTATCAAGTTTTTCTCCGCAAGTAGTACATGCGATAAACAAACATGGCCTTCGAAGTGGATCTATCCTTAATGCGAATTTATGCATATGCGTTTCTAAGTAAAGGTTTCTATTCGTTCTCTTTTTATCTTGCAACGTACAGAGGATTAACCGAATCAAGAGAAGTATGTTTATTCGTGAATTCGATTTATAGATATTTGCTGTATTTGGTAAGCTCGTGTTGCTCGAAATGTAATGTGGTTAAGTATTTGAATGCCGAGAGCGGAATATTTTCACGTTAAATTTCAAGCAACACCAACTCAATTCTTAATATTATTAGGTGTCATCGGTAACAATCGATAATTCGTTTGGGTTTTTCGTATTATAGTTTGTATGATATAACTGATACATAGCAGGTAGATATATCACTGGAATAGCATGTAAGATTTTGGAAACGTACGGAGGAAAATCCGTGTCTTGTTTCGAGATTTTTACCTTGATATCCATCTTCTTTCGTTTCTTTTTATACACGTTTCGTATTCGAACTCGGACAGGCGTAATGTACGCAGGATTTCGTAACGATCATGTGAATCATAACCTTTACGAAATCTTCGAATACACCTGACATTCTTCTTCTCACGATACATTATCTTCTGTCTTTTTCATATATGTACGTATAGTTAAATTTATTACTAATGTCGTTATTAGTAATGATATCGTTACATGATTAATACGGCTCGATTTGCGTGCAAATATCTTTTTGTTTTACTTGTTGTCATTAGGCGAATCGTAGAGTACACTGTACTACGTTGAACGGACACGAAATAAAGAAACATCGAATCGTATTGAGAATCAAATGACGTCTAGATTCTATCATGAGAATATAACCCGAATGGACTTATATATGATTATCAAATATTAGTGTCTTTGAAATGTTCATGGCGTGATATTTACAAAGTTTTCTATGCATCTTCGGCGATGAGTAGTGGGGGGGAAGGACAACTCGAAAAAGCGTTAAGGCCCGTTTACATTTGGGTATCTTTTTTTTTTCATCATTCACTATAAGTCACAAACTATATGTAGATAGCTGTCGATTTAGACTGACGGAAATAGTTATCGTTTTCATCGAGGAAAGTTTCTATCGTGTGGGCTTTTAACAACGTGTTCTTTCTTCGTTAGTTCTCGGGACACGTGTCACACGCAAAAAGACGCTACGTTTATTGTATCCATCAATCCGTTTTCTTTCTTTTCATTCAGTCAAATTCGAAGCTTCAAGGTCAACGATGCAATAAAATATATGAATTTCCTTTTTTTTTTATAGCAGTCAAACTCAGTTAATACTGTATAAAGTTAGTTTTCTAACAATTGATTTTATCTTTTCTCGAAGGATACATATAGTATATAATATATATATATATATATAAATATATATATATTTATAATAATAATAATATTAATAATAATAATAATAATAATAATAATAATAATAATAATGCTTTGTTAAATCTCGGGACGTCCTCGTAATTATTTCGTTAAGTTTGGTTTGAAACGTATGTACCATGGATATATGTGTTTTTCTCTTCGAACCGTGTTTCCTTTTTATTTTCTTTTTTTTTCCAATTTCCAAGATACATAGAGAATCACCGTGGACTCGTCACTACTCTGTTTTGTTTAGCTTTCTTCCAGCCTCTTATGTTTATTATCCGAGAAATAGTTTAACGGAACAATAACGTAAGTTATACAATCGGTAGGCCCGTTACATATCGAAAAACAATAACAGTATCTGCATATATAACACGTGGTAAATGTATATATAATATGTATATATACCAATATGTTTACAGTTTCACGTACACGCGTATGTATACTCGGGATGAACATGCGGAATCGAGGGGAAATCGAGCGTATACGGATCGAGACATGCCATTTATTTCGCGTTATGCTCGATTTCACTGGCAATTGCGCAGATTCAATTTCAAGAACTCAACGATCGAAACGTCCCTTAATTTTGCCCCAATTCACTCGCAAACGAATCGCCATTCGCAACCATCGACTATAATAGTTTTGTCCATAAAGTAAGGAAATTACGAAACGATACTAGTAAGAGTATATTATAATCGAAGGATGCTGTTGCAACAAGAACTA
Organism: Bombus flavifrons; assembly: GCF_040668555.2. NCBI lineage: Eukaryota > Metazoa > Arthropoda > Insecta > Hymenoptera > Apidae > Bombus > Bombus flavifrons. The sequence goes on from NC_138443.1 coordinate 1,592,200, forward strand.
CTGTGGCGCATCGTTGCGAGTGAGACCGTGTTTAAGCATGTACGTTTCGTTTCTCTTATTGGAAGAAGTTTTTGAATTTCCCGCCGATCTGCCGATTCGCTTCGATCGGCTGAGTTCCCTGTACAGATAACGCATAATCTAAGATCGTTACTTTACGAAGCTATCGCGATCGAAAGCATTGTCTTTTTTGCACGAAACTAATGCGATCGTAGTCTTCATGGTTAGTTAGTTACGTGGTCCATGCGAAAGTGAAACGATTGTTAATTAAATACAGGGAATAAAGATATAAAAGGTCGTGTTACTCGTATGAAACAAATAATGCAACGACGGTCAAAAGATAATGAAATTATCTTACTTTGCAACTGTTACGCGTATCGATTATAATGCAATCGTAACTGTATTTGTACGAATCTTTTACACGAACATGTATTATCGATCGGTAAATACAAAGCATCGCCAACATTTTCCTTAAATAAAATTGTACTGCTATTATAACTCGCGCAATTCGAGACACAATTTACACCGTATACACATTATACGTCTATATATATCTCCGCGTATACTATATACATAGAATATATAGCATACATTTATATGTTTATATATATAAATATATAATATCTAATAAGATTAACAGCATGTAATATCTTATATAAACATCTTATGAAACGTTGCCACCAATTAAAAATGACGAGAAAGGAAACATATTCTGCAGACTATCGATCGGAGTTCGTATATGGAAGTCAGGACATCTTTTGCAAAAAGTATTCAATGCTTCGTCTCGAGATACCTCGAAGAGGACGCGTTTACTTGAAGATCGTTCAATTGTTACATCTACAGAAAAAGGTAATGGTAGATAATACGTATATACAAGACGCTACACTCCATGAGAACATATTATTATTTAATACTAAAACCTTTCTTAGTGGTATTTTATTGTTGTTTAGTTTTAATAATAGATCGTTAATATCTACTAAAGTATATTTCCTTTGTTTCTTGTAATTTCTTTTTCTCTTTCTCTTCGTACTTTACTCGCTCACACTCTCTCCCACCCTTTCGCTCTGTCTTTCTCTCACATCTATATATTTCACTTTTATCCTCGTGCACGGATTATTTTTTTCTTCGAATAAAGTCGATCGATTACATCGGGGAGATGGTCGCATCCCCGCTTCTTTCCCTTCAATTTCCTTTCCCTCCGCACCTCTTTCATTTCTTTCTCTTTCTAGCTTTTCCTTTCTTCCTTTTGTTCAGAAAAAATCCTGCATTCTCGTTACGGTACAACGTCCACGGATATCGTTGGAAAGTACGTATACATATATATGTATATGTATGTATATGCATTTTGTTTTACATATACATATGTGCATATATATGTATAGAGTTTATCAGGTGGGGGCGAAAGCAAAAACGGAATGGAACGAAACGAAACGAGATAATGCTTCTGTACATTTGTCGCATCTGCTTAGAACCATTTGGTGTGCATTACCTTTATGCTGGACATCTCTCAACGATCTCTTAGTCCTTCTTGTCTCCATCTTCGGGGTCCTTAAGCGTGTGCCATTGAGCGATAGGACGTCTCGGGGATGCCAACATGTCGGACCAGTGTCTCAGTTCTGTTCCGCTCGCGTTGTACCCCAAGACGACCTTCCCAATGGGTTCTGAGGTGCCGATACGATCGTAGTCGACTACCGTGACAACCAATTGCACTTTCTAAACGTGAAATCACGCATTAGTGCATTGCCTTCTCACAGTGGATGTTTTTTCTTTCTCTCGCCATAACTTCCGAATCGTAACGTAAATATATGACAAGAAGCCATAAATTCCATTAGAAATGGAAATATCGGTCAATGGTAAATGGAATATTTATATGAAAAATACGAAAAAAAGATATATATATATGTATATATATATGTACATGTGATAAAGATATAGAGAAAGGAATTTATGGTTGTTTAGAAAACTAGTCTACAGAAATAGAAATTGTAAAAAATAGTTCATATCATTATTTAGGATGCAGAATTTTTAATAATAAATATAGAAAAATATGCGCGTATGCAAGTGATAAGCAGAGCTTGTTTAATAGAACTTACATTGTTTAGTTTAGAGGTGTTTATTCTTTAGACACGTCTTACCTTCGATTCGAGGAACATGCAAAGCTTCTAAGCGACATTTTTAAGCTCGTATGAAAAAAAGTAGCAACTCTTTACACGATATAAATGTAGCAGAGCATATATTGTATATTATAAAACGTTTTTTACGATTCGGAAGTGCGGTATTTTGAAGATTGTAGAAAATCAGTCCCTTCATAAAGTACCTTTGGCCCTATTTTAAATAAACAGTGAAATATAGAAAAATCAAGAAGATAACATTTTAGTTCTTCTCTTTTTTCAAAAATAGAGGTTAGAAAGAGCTTTCTTGTTTATTTATAACAAAATTATTTACGCAAGTAAAAACGGCGTGCACTATATTGCTCGCACTTTATGTAGGGTATTTCATTAACGCATTACATACGGATCATTTAATCTCGCTCTCGTAAACTCGTTTTTATACCAATTATATTTAAATCATCCGTTTGCAATGGATTTGAAGTATTTAAACAAACTTCTTACGCTATGGAGGTACAAAAAAAAATTAGAAATAAAATTATTGTCGTGGCTGTTGTCTAAAAGATAATTGAAAAAGTAAAAAATGTGCTAATTAATGTAGCAAGAATAGAAGAAGTGGTGTATTGTTACTGTTACCTGTGTCTGTGGACCGTGTCAAATGAAGGGTACGAAATAAACGGGTGATAATAGAGAAATTTCAATGATTCGTACCTGTATCTGTTCGAAGGGTACCTCAAACGTGAACGATTCGTTGTAATACGGATTAAGAGTGCACTTTTTGATGGACGTTTTCTTCTTCTTCAATCTTTTGCCATTTTGCATCAAAGCGATCTTTACATAAGGATCCGACAGGCCACCGACGTCCATTTTCTTCAGATTTTTCGCTTCCAGGATGACCACCGTTAATTTACCGGCCGTGGGCACGTAACGTAGCGAGAAACAAATGTCACCCAATTTGTTATCCTGTAATTGATAAACTTACATCAACTTTATCATTCATACGAATATTGAAGCAATCGTTTCAAACGATAATTATACGCAATTGATAAAAACACTCTTTTATTAGCTCTGAAACAGCGTCGAATGCTCATCCTTGTTAGGAATTCAAATTATTAGCAAATAAATAGACAGTTTCGTTATATTAAAAAACATTTCGTATTTCAAAATAATGTACAGGTATAAATACAGGTATACATAAATTACTAAAGTTTAATAACAAATGAAAAAGAGATTACAGCTTGAATACTGTAAAATTTTTAAAGACACGACAAATTTCTCGAAAAAATAGAAATAAATTATGAGCGATAAATTGCTGAAAAATAATTTCCATAATATAGTATCGAAAACAAAATTTGTAATTTTCTATTAAAAATATTCTATTAAAAATAATCAAGTATCTACATGCTTTTAAGCAGTAGTATCCATTGATATACAGCATGAACAAAAATCCTTAAGTTTTTCTTAAAAATGATCTATTCTTACGAGTTAATTTAGTTTCTATTCAATTCAATATATCTTTCTTACGTTTACAAATGTATTAAAACAAATTTACCTGACCACCCTCGCCCTCGACGCTCTGTAGTTCTCTCCATTCCTCGATTGTCTGAGCCAGATCGACTTGGCACAGAGGAACCTTCACTTCACCGATCTGGTCGTGTTTGGAGAACCTGTCGAAGTCGAAGATCGCGAAGACGAGCGTCTTGTTCATAGCGTCTGCGTATGCTACGCTCTGAAAGACGATTGTGTACCGTCAGAAAAAGTAAAAGAAAAAGTCGTTTGCGTTTCGTTGAATGGTCGTCGAGACAAAGCAATTGAAGAGAAAACGACCTAACCTTGAACGTGAAAGTCTCATTGAAGACCGGATTAAGCGTTTTCCTGTGCACTTTCGTTTCGAATTTCTTCTTCTTGTCCGGTAGCAAGTAAACCTTGACGTAAGGATCGGAAGTGCCACCCATGTCTAAAGCTGGTAGCTCCTCGGCTTGTATCACAGTCACTGCCAAGCTATTCGTGTTGAAATCGTATTCGAGCTGTAAAAGTCGATTCGTCGACGTATTAATAGATTTTATCGGCGAAATATTTTTCAACAGTTTTGTTGACAATTGATTTATCAGATGCGTTCTATTTTTGTTCACTGTATCTTTCTCTATAGCAAATTAAAAGAAAGTGACAGAGACAGGAGCTTACGTCGTGCATTGATTACACACAGATATACCGCTATTGAACATATTTTCTATGAAGAGAAGCTCTTTGTATTCGTTTAAAAATATTTTAATAGATAAAGCCACGGAAATTCCCATCTACTTCTCGCACGCTGACCTTTTTTTTATATAAATAGATCTAGCTCTTAACCTCTTCACGGAGAATATTTTCCTGCCTATGTTGAAATGGCTACATTTAAAACAAGTAATTACTTCCATACGACATTTTGTCACGATGAACTATGTCGTTATCAGCATCCAATAGGGTCGTTTATATGACGTGACGAAATATTTCGTCCTTCCCGATTAAAAAGTTACACTAACTTTAAATAACATTTTTTAAACGCTTTTTCCAACTTTGTGGTGTACACATAGAAATTATATGAAAAGCTCTATGCGACTCGTCAATTGAATAATGTCACTTGTACATTTCATACGAGTTATACTTTTGCAAGCTTTGTATTGTATGATATCATTGAAATCATCAATCGGTTAGTATTCTTTTCGAGAAACTTCGAATTACAAATCACAAGAACTTCTTTTTTAATTGGAGACTAAAAGGTCGATGACGAATATATCGTAGCTTAAAAATCGTACCTTATATTGAAGTTTTCCAAGTTTCACCTCGCTTTGCTTACTCTCGGCTTCATCCGGTTCTTCGGCGTTGTCAGTCAGCTCTTCCATATCCGGCTGGACCTTAACAAATCGAAGTGGATTCCACGAGTGTAGAATGTGCGTCTAACATCTACATGAAGTCACGGAACACCGAGTACGTACCTTGTCCTTGTACGTGCTGCCTAATAGCTGCACGGACTTGAGGTCTACCGCGCCCTTCAGCCCTTTCTTCCCGTCCTTGGATCGTCTTTTGCGACAGCATCTCCTGATGCAGCAGAAGCAGATTCCGAGAACTACTACGCCTACGGCTACTCAAGCGAAGAAGAGAAAAATCGAAAGAATCGAATTAAAAAAAAATTACTAACTTTGTGGAAGCTCGATTATGTTTAAAAAAAATGGCGTCTCTTAATAAAGTATCGTGCAAAAGTTTTAGACCATTAGCGTTTCACCCTCGCTAGTTTCACGATAGCTATTATTCAGATTGTGAGAAAACGTTTTCAATTGTTATATGAAAATGAATCCTTATAGATTTTCTGTAATCATCAAATGAAATAATTCTTGACGTATTTCGGCATATTTTATTTTTCAGCTTCATTTCATCTTTCCATAAGTGTCCTTGCATTTGTGAATGGATCACAATGTGTTAATTGTTTTGAATTAATCAACATTTTTGAAGGAAATTTTTAATTCTTGAATCATTTCCTTCCTAGACGATTTCTGAAGAGCTTTGCAAATTTAAATCAAAACCAAAATAGTGATATGTATTTATGCGAACAATTTCAGTTTTTAGTGGTCCAAAATTTTTACATTATACCGTATGCTTATTTTGCATCTATGCAAGCGCAGTTCGGAAGCGCGAAAGCGGTTTTGTTAATTCTATCATTTTCCTTTACTTATATATTTATTTTGGTGCTGCTTGTATAATGAATGTGATTTTGATTTAGATTATGTACTACATAGGTATATATATGTATGTGATATTATATAGTAAAAATAAAATATGATGTGTTCGAGTGTCGTCAACACTTAATGCAACTGAAACAGAAAATTTGCGTGATTAATGTTTGGATGTTATGTGTTGTTCGAATTATCTGAAAGAGTAAAATGTTTCATCGACGATTGTTTTTCCAGAAAGGGGTATGGGATTTATATTCGGTTGCTTTTATATTAATACAATTTTTTATAGTCATGTTAAATATGGAAATGTTTGTACTATCTTTTACTTGTATTATTTTTGAATCTTATCGGATGAGATCTACTCTTATTTGAGAATTTTTGTGTGCCATTGTAGTAATCAATAGATCTATGTCTCTTATTCATTGGCTACCACGCGAAACTTCAATTTAAAGCCCTCAAACTTCTCAACATTATACTAGAAAGACTAAAAATATTTTGCTTCTATAGCATATAAATTAATTTTTCGTTTATAGTTTCTTCCTTTTCAATTTACAAATAATTCTATTTTTAATATTTATAACAATATATACATTTCATGTCTTATCAATTAAAGTGTACTCAATTTGCATCTAAAAAGAAACTTGTAATAATTCATAGTTTTAGAGATTTTGAGAGAAAGAGAAGTTACGAGATTTCAAAATTATTGCAGCAAAGAATCTAAAGAACCCAGACATTAAAAAAAAAATCAGTATCTAAAAAATTAAGATTGTTGTACATCAAGATTTTCTAAAGAGAAACGTAGGTGTCTTTATTTCAAAAATGTAGCTCGTTTTACTTTACGTGGTGGTCAATCTTTTGGCGGATAAAATAATAAGAGTAATTTACACGCGACTGTTTGCTTTTACCTATTAGGATCGCTACGAGTGCCCATGTTGGTATTCCCATTTCCTCCGCGAGCTCAACGCCGAGATTCTCCACTTGAGTCTCCAATGTTTCTTTTTCGGTCACCGCCTCTGTGCCAACTAAACGCGATTATATAACTTTAGTTATTGTACCGTGGAAAATGTGACGCGATCTTCATGTTTAAAGACAAAGCGAAGAAAGATTTACCTTCTTTTATTTCCTCCTCCGTGCTCACAAAAGTCTTTAGCGTCGACTCAACCATCTCCTCCACCGGTTGCGGTTGCGGTTCTTCCGGAACCTTCTCCGCTTCTCTTTTGTAGATGGCAGGCATTTTCTATAAAGAATAAAAGTAAATGAAATAAATATTTTAATACATATACACTTTTCTGTTAGCGAAAACTCTTTTCTTGTCAATTTATAATACACGATTACTTCACAAAAATCGATTTGAAAGCGTTCCCTAGTTTTGAACGTTGACATCCTTTGATAATCAACCTGATAACTACGATTCTGTAATACTGTACAGTAGCAGATAAAGGAAAGTTTAAAATCGATACATTACGAATATTAGTAACTTCTGTACTAAACATTTTTTGTCGTATTGATAACAGTCATCTATTCTATGGTATTCATTGTTCTTATTAAATATAAATTCATTTTGCTAAATTATGATGTCTCCTTACAGTCTTTATTTTATAAACTTTCTTCTGTCCGTCACAATGTGTAGAGTAAATTTACTGCCTGATTTGGAGTTCTGTATATATATACAGGGTGGTTGGTAATTGGTGGTACAAGCGGAAAGGGGGTGATTCTACGCGAAAAAAGAAGTCGAAAATATAGAATAAAAATTTTTCGTTTGAGGCTTTGTTTTCGAGAAAATCGACTTTGAATTTTCGCTCGGTACGCCTACGGTACGTTATAACGGATCTCACTGTAGATCGTTGTCTCGATGGAAAAATAAAAAAAAAATAAAAAAAAAATTTTATATATATATATATATATTAATTTTGTGTTTCTCAACCATTTTTACGTATATCCTAATGGGACTAAAATTTAATGCCTAGAATAAGTTAGTAAGAAAGTTATTTGCTTATCATTTGGCAAAGAACATACGTACAATGTTACAAAAACGGGTCCATAAGTAGTCTATAAATAGAAAAACCATTGCATTGCATAAGTTCGAAATTACATGGTTGTCGTCAATGATATTTTAAGAAAATAATCGATTCTTTCGTTTGTGGATATTCTAGAGAACCTTAATTCTGTATTCTGAATTTTCAAATGGAGCTTAAATTTCTTATTATCGTGATCACCGAGGAGAATATGAAAAACTCCACTGCTTCATATAGAGTGCAATGAAAATTAGAGAAATTTGTCGAGAGTACTAAGATAGCATACCTTCATATAGGATAATATAATATTAATTACTAGTAATAGGGATAGAAATAATATTTAAATGGATAGTACAAACAACACTATATCAAAGAAATATTGTTATGTATGCAACATCTACTTATATACTTTTCTAATATTATCATTTTTCCTTAGGCGAAAGCCTGCCAAAAAAAAAAAAAAAAAAATAAAAAGATAAAAAAGAATTTTTATCATCATGCGAGCATGTATATTTAATTTTAACACACTCCAACCGAAGTATTGGCACGAACTCGAGCAACGCCACTTTTAATGCATTTTTTAAGTATGTCATGGACTCCCGATCGAAAAAAATAACCGTTCTTCGTGAAGCAGTAAAATTCTTTCATGCGAAACTCACTATCGAGATAAAGCTGGTGGTGAAAACCACGGGAAATCTTGAATTCTATTCTCGCTTGCAATTCTCCTCCAAAGTTTTGTCGCTCTTTTCATACAGGCCAAGATCCGGTTAGTCGTAAGAGCATTCCCCGAAGCAAAATTTAGCTCGAAAGGAACCGAGTAGAATAAAGTAGGTTTCTTTTCATAATTTGTCCTGTGATGTGTGTCGATTTAAAATGCTTCAGTTGCTTTGGGAGAAACTATATTCTTCGAATTATATTCTTTGATCAACATTTTTATCATAATTGGAATTCTTCTAATTTTTTAAAATTCTTAAATTTAATTATCGAAAACGAATTACATGGTCTTACTTATAATTTGTAAAATTCAATGTGATTCCTTGTTTTAATTTTAAACGATATTTTTTAATACGTTCTAATATTTCTTGCTTTATTTTAGATTTTTAATCCCTTCCAGTTGTTTTTTCTCAACTTCATCACGTTGATCATGCGCTCGATATAGTTTCTCAACTTTTAGTTATTCTTAATTGTAAATTCATCGTGACAGAATTTGTTGATATTAATTTGTAATATTTCGGTTTCAGATAACTACAGATTTTTATCATAATGTGTATTAGTTTAAGAAAACCAGAAACTTTTATTATGATATTTTATTTTCACGTTGAAGCCTTGACGTACGTTATGACTTTTTGGAGAGATTTTTTTCTTCCATCTGAAATGACAGATACAGTTGAAATAATTGATATCGGTTAAATGACACAGACAGATCTGTCTGTATCGATCGGAAACTTTGGTATTTAGCTCAGTTTAATTTTAAGAAATAAATTCTTTTGGATTTTAATTATTAAAACGGAACGCAAAGTTTCATTTATTCATTTCATCCAGTGTTATCGATATTCGTAAACCTTCAACAATAATTTTTTACGTGAATATATTTCAATTATCCCTTGTCCTTTGTTAATGAAAAAAGTTCATTTCTTTACGAAGTTTCTCTACAATTATGCAACGTTAAATCTTTCATATGTCATCGTCATGTTTAATCACACTTAATTATAGTCACTATTTAATTTCAAAGTTCGATAATATTTTAAAATCGTCATGTCAATATCACGACAGCACACACTGGTAATTCGTTCTAGAAAATAGTTCGACTTCACGTACATTTCATAAAACTATCACGCAAACCACATTTGCTCATAAACATGCGACTAAATTTAAAGAAAGAAAAAAGCTAATAATTTTCCACGAACTATACAAGCTATGATCTATTGGAATTTCAATGTTATATTTCCTGCGTTTTAATGGACTGAATCATAATTTCATACTACAGAAGCGGAACTCGTAATTACGATACGAGCGCTGCGAGATTTTACAATCAATGCTACGCTTCCGCATGCGAAGATTAAGTTCGCATGTGTATTATGGTCTGGCAACTGTGGTAGGTTTCTCAAGATTTATGATATAATACCAACGCTGTTACATATTGGAGTATATTTTTATATACGAACTCGTGTAGTGATAAAATGTGTAATATCGGAGACACGAATAAATGAAAGCCAGGATATGGAATTTATTTTCTTTAAAATATAGGCTCTCGTTAGCGAATAGAAAATTGCTTTTCCAAAGTAAAAGAGTACAGAGTAAAATAGCAAATTTAAATTGTGACTAACGGAGTTGCTTTCTTAATAAAATACAATTACTAAAATTGCGCAATAAGGCAGGAGAAAGGAAGTAATGAATGACATTCAGAATGAAGCGAAATACTAGGAAAAAATTCAAGCCAAATTCAATTCAAGCCAGTTTAATAATATATTAAAAAGAAATATTTATAATAAATATCAATTGTCAATTATATTATCAGCGACACTGTTTTTCATTCATAGATTGATTGTATCGGATTCGCAACCATCGCGTGCATTAACTCTGTAATGACCTCTCTTGCTTCCGGGTTCTTTTTTTCTATTCCCTCGAGTGCTCGGATGCATACAGTATGCCTACTGCTGATTTTTAATTAGCAAATGTAAAAACGTCTATCGGCTGGTCTTTGTAGCGAGCATTTATTCCGTGCTTTTTGAAAGCTCGTTCCAAAAGGTTACTTGAAATCTGCGATATTAAGGACGTATCTGTGATGGGACAAAGCTTTTCAAAATTCATGGAAACTGCAAATTTTGCCTGCAAAGAAGAGTCCATATAATTGTTTGTTACGTAACGCAAAATAATTTTTATGTCTTTATCAAATTTTAACGAATTCGTTATTTATTTTCAATTTATACACTATATATAAAATAAATAAAGAATATATGTAATATATATATATATATATGCATGATTGAAATGCAATATATATAATGTATCTACTTAATAACTTTCAAAAAGCGTAATAAGAATATAAATACTACAGGGAAAACAGATATCGATAATATCTGTCATATTTATTTATCTGTAATGGAGAACCAATGTTTCATATCTTTCATAGACAAGATTTAATTTTGTATAATCAAAAAAGATTCCAGAAATTTGGATTTATTGAGAAAACGAGAAAACATTGTCGATCTAAACGATCTGTAACTCGATCAATTCTAACAAGTTTGTATTTAACTACGACGAGTGTTTGTTCGAGCTGTTGTCTGTCACCGGAAGTATGGTAGCATCTTCTCTACCTTCAATTCCAATTTTATCGATATGTATATTCACGTTCTATCTCAAATACGGACGAAACATATAGTAAAGTCGAAATATATAGTAAAATGACAAAGGATACGATCAGTTGTGATCTTGTGACATTGTTTAAGTGGCTTTGAGCGATCAATTGACTTTGCTCCATCTATATATACGAAACTTTCTTCGTCCTTACTGTAGTAGCTGCAATCTCCTTGAATGCAATCTCCTAATACGTTTCTATTTGACTTTCATTAAGCTCTTCCATTAAGCTACGTCTTCTCTCATTAGATCTTCAAATAATTTTTAAATGCATGAAATCCTGTTAATCCTCTGTAGGATGTTTTACTTTCTTCTTTAACATTGGGAATATTAACGATTCACATATATTCCATCCTATAGGAGTGATGGAAAAATAATTTTGAACAATTTTGCTATGAAAGGGCACGAAGAACTTCGAACAATGTGTTTTCATATAAGCTTGAATAATTTTCGTTATTACTTGTTTTCAAAGTTTTGAATGCGGTGGATATTTGTTAATGTTAATATTACTAACACTGAACATGTTAATTTTTCACGCTTCCAAAGCGTTACGTGAGATAATACTTGTTAAAGATTTTCATAATTTCCTAATGATTTATCAAGTTTATCGAATTTTTCCTAAATGTTCTAATGCGATAGGTCGTTTTATTCACTTCAGTATATTTTGCCTAAGCTCAGAAAAATCCCTTTATGACAACTTTTCAACGAACTTAATACGCAGTAGCTTATTTACAGGGGGGAAAAGGAATCGCTCCAAAGAAAGAAGACTCGATGGCGCCCCATTCGCACAAATAAAATGGCGGTATGCCAGAAATAACAATGAGTATCTCGTAAGATTCTCTATTCTCATCCATAGAATGTCACCTTGAACTAAGTTCGAGGACACAAGGGGAAATTGCCATTGAGAAGAGTTGCGTGGGCGTGCGTAAAGGGGAGAAAAAAAAAAAAAAACCAGGGAGCAGGCTGATGCGCGAAAGTTATGGCTGGGGAGAAAGAGGATTTCCAACTACGTAGAAGGGAAAGCAGGAAGCTAGGAAACACAAGCAGTCAGATCTTGCAGAGAATATAGCAAAGAATTATTTTAGTCCACTGGCATGTTCGTGTCGTGATAACTTTCCCCTCTTTGCTTACATATACATGGTTATCATTCCTTTCCTCTCGATAAGACGTCTTCTTTACGTTGCATTTACGCGATGATATTACGTACCATGGAGTATGAAAACATACTCCATATGATTACGTTTCATTATTCCATTTTACGATTTCTCTACATTTCATTTTACCAGATTGGTACACGCGAAATGCAATTTTTCTAAAGTTGAAAATTGACGTCTGATTGTCATGTTGTAGACTTTGTTCAATATTAAAAGCAAAAATTAAAATTTCATATGAAATATTATAGTGCTTTATAATTCAATATTAATAATAATAAGTCTTTTAAATATACACGGTAAGCTTAAGAAGTTGTGCAAAGAATAATCATATTTTAACGTCATTTGATAATCAAAAGAAAGTATTTTAACATGACATAATTAAAATGGGAACAATCCCATAGGTCTAAAAATAAGTCTTTTAACTATACACGGTATTTGTGAAGTTCTTCCAAGGATAATATTTTTCAAATATTGATTCTCAGGCAACGATTTGGTGATAAAAATACATATTTCATAAAAAGATTAAATAAAAGGACAGCCTTTGCAAGATGAAACACATGTTTTAATTATATATTAATATATAATATATACAACAATATATAATAACATTTTAATTATATATACCCATTTTAAATTATACTCATTTTTAAATTACTCTTTCTGTGATCTTCGATTGTTCTATAATCACGCTAAGGAAAAAATAATCCACTATAATAAATATGTTTTGTAATATTTATATTTAGTAAGCAAACAAATTTACAATCTGCAATTTGTCGATACATAGTTCCTTTTTAAAGCCTTTGAAAAGCCTTTCCGAAGGTATCAACAATCCTCGAATCAGTGCAAACCCAAATTACGTACGCGAAACTCAATTTCGCTCCGCTTACCACTGAAAGTTCTAGTCAAATCATTAAAAGTCACAAGCATCCTACTTCCTGGTACTTTCACGGTTCAAGAACTCCGGAAACTTTTTCTTGTAGCGTTCAATCAGGCTCGTTAAACAGTTAATATTACACTGTGCGTGTCTCGATGATTATCGGTTACGTCATTATTTATGATGACGTATTAGAGAACTAAAGTATCGTACTTCGACGTAATAATCAACGGAAATTGGTTTAAAATATCACGGTTAATATTAAATATCGTGAAGCGATAGAAAATGTTCGAGAATAATCGGTGGGTGTGGTAGCTTGTCTGACTGTCTAACTGCCTGACATCGATAAGACTTTACTACTTGCTACGGCGAGTCTTCCGCTTGAAGCTGTGTCTGAATCACTTCCTGATGTATTGGAAGAGCAACGATTCCCTTTACTTCCATGTAGAGATTAATAGACTACGTGTATTTATCGAACGTATATGAAATTATTATAATCAACTATACATAGTTTGCTGGCGATTATTGATTAGTTGGCGATTAGTTTTATTATAATATTATTTTGATACTACGATCTATAATACGATTTCGCTGTATTCAGAACCAGGTATCAAATAACTTCGTTGCCTGGAAGCAATTTCTCACTAAAAATTCAGTTTATTTCCTTCTCTAACATTTCAATAATAACATTCCATAATATGAAATTTATATTTATTAATTCATACCCAAGTTGATATTTTTTAATTTCCGTTGCCAGTTACAAACAAAGCAAAATTCACTGTTTCATGCGTCAAAGGGTAAAAAAACGAATTTCCAACAAATAACGGACATTTACAGTTGGGTTGACCAAAATGGTAGAAAATCAAAATTGAAAAATCCTCTCGCGTTTTTCCGAATAAATCGTGGCAAGTCTAACCAATACGTCGTGAAACAGGAGCTAACATTGTGCTAAAAATTCAAAGAAAACGTTTGTCTTATCAATCAGCGGATTGTAAATTTTTCATTTCGCCGACTTCGACATTGGCCTCCAATAAAATGCGATAACGCGATAACGGAGGCGCAATCCAACAAAATAATCGTTATCGTCGCCGCGACGATAAATTGACGTCAGGCACGCGTCACCCACGCACGCAATAGTCGTCTGCGTTCTCCACGAGCTGGCAGCCATTCTTAGAAACAAAGGATTCGATGGATGTTGCCGTTTCATTCTTTCTTTCTTCTCGTTCTTTTCTTTTACCTTATTTTTTCGTTTCATTTTACCGCATTGCCTCTCGTTTCAAGTATAATCCGACGAAGGTACGCGTTTTCGCGGTCGTTGAAATACCTAGGAACACTTGGGAAATAGGTTTGCAGGAGTATACGCTGCTACTTTCTCTTAATTAACTTAATTATAGAAGGTAGTTGACGCGGAACGAAAGCTCGAAAATCCACGACGAAAAATTCCTCACCAGGATTAGCCGTAAAACGAATAAATTAAGGCAATTGCACGGTTACATGGATTTTTGTTTCATATTTTAGGAAATAGTTCTTTACGGTTTCGGTTTAAGGTAGGGTAATAAATACGTATAGTTTTTAGTGTAATCTTTATTTACTTTTTAATTGTGGAGTGCAATAAAAAAAAAACAAATGCCACAATTGTAGAAAAAATAATTCTCGTAGAAAATTCAATACTAAATTGTAATTACATAAATGTCTTAAATGATTATTGAGGGGCTCTTCAGATTGCGGGTGTTTCTCGAAATATTCCTTTTTGCAGATTATCGCATTTTTATAATCTGTAGACTTTATTATACGTGACTCTGAATTTCTGGAGAGACACCCTTTTTGATCTAATATTTTAAAAACTACAAGAGACACTTTTAAAGAAATTTCAACTTTTACGAAATGCCAACAGAGGATTTTTATCAATTTTTATTTTGATACTTCTAAATATACATGTATTTTTTTTAATTTATCTTTTGCACTCTTAATAATACCAATAATTTCGATACGTTCGAAATGTAAAATTGTAAAAAATTAAATTGAAAACTAAATTGAAAATTGAGTTATAAGGCAGAAAAATTAATTCATGAATATTTCATTTACTATTGATAAAATTTGGCGTCAAATTAAGCTACAAATGTAATTTTTTCTCTCATATTTGTTTTCTATTCAATAAATATTTTTAAAAACTCTTATATCTGTTTTTATTGCTTTATATTTATTTAAATGCACGTTTAATGAGATACTGCACATACGTAACTACTTTCAATGTCGTAATCATTGGAATGTAACGAGGAAACCAGATTGATATTCGAGAAAAGGACGTTCAGAATTATATCGTCTCTTTAAAGCTCTGTAATTTCGTATTAGAAGTACAGTAATCGTTTTTTCTCGATATCATTTTCTTCTATATTAAAAATGAAGTTTGCGCACTATCTATTTTGTAGGTTTTTTATAAATATCGCGATTCTATAAACGAAAGGAAAATTCAATTTTGAGTATCTCGGAGCACGATTTTGTCGGATACGGCAGTATTCCAAATAACTCCTCAATTAAATGCTCTTAATACTATCAATTACTTATAATAGTAATTCCAAAATTCATGTATGAATGCCAAAAAAATTCCTTGTTACATAATATGTAGTTACTACTAGATACATTAAATAAATCAAGAATTCACCAATTACTGTTTTAATATTTTCTATCAATTTAGGACATTATATTGCTGCATACGTATATGTGGCGAATATCTAATGAAACACACGAAATGATAATAGTAACTTTTGTTCAACTTATCAGCGATATTCATATTTCAGAGTTCTCGTCTACTTTTATCACGTTTCAATATGGCATATAGTTTTTTTCCATATAGCAGTTCGATTCTTTTTAACAATTGTTTCATTAAGTTTGTGTTTGTAGAGGTCTTTAATGACGCTCTAATTGGTTGCGAGAGCAAAGTGACGATGTTATTAATATTAATAATATTATCCTCGTTTGATATCATGGATATTAATGTTATCGGTGCTCTTGCAACGCGATACATATTCATAACTTTTTTGTATCATACGAAGATTAAAGTAGAAAAGTTCGTTCAATAAAATATGTACTGCAACTTGGGAAATATGAATAACATAACACGTTTCTTTAACATAAACGTGTATTATTACTCTTTGCCAAGTTTGTATAATTTCGTTCATAAAAATTTCATTGCTGACATGCAAGCTCGAGTAAAGAAACGAGTCTTGTAAAGTGGTTCGCGTAAATCATTTTTTCTTTGAATCATAAACAACTGCCGTTTTTTGTGAAACCGAGATTAGGTATGCAGAGACATTTTAAAAGGCGAGAAAATTAGTTTTCTTTCGATTTACCGTGACGGTGAGGAAAACTATACGATATAATCATAAGAAAGAACATTTGTAATCGCTTCTCTTGCTTTATTCGCCTGAGGTATCTTAAAAAATATTAAAGCCAGAGATATATAACTCGGAAAGTAATTTTATTTAATGTAAATATTATTTCGTGTAGATAATTGTAATAATTTATAGAGCGGTGAATTTGTTTATCAGCACACATAAGGAAAAATAATCTAATCTGCGTTTGAATATGCAAGATCGATACCTAACTTGGCACTGTAGAAAGCAAGAAGCATACGTGGGCGTTGCAGTGACTTAACGTGTGTTCTTCGATGAACATAAATTTCTTTGACATGTAATCGTATCGTCGATCTTGTTGCAGTTCATAAAAATCGCTAGAAAGATCGTGACACGTATCGAAACGATACGAGTAATCGATAATTGTTACGTTACGTCAACCGTATAGTTGTTTGCCTTCTACAAACAAACGATTTAAATTGTAAATTTGTACTGCTTAAAACAAACACAAGATAGCATTCATTCAATAGAACAATAAAAGCGTGTGTTAATTTTAACCTAACGAGATGGAATTTTTTATTCTTTTGCTTTTATACAGTTTTTCATAACCGAACAAACAATAAATTTTATAACTATGTATTTTCGAAGTATTTTCTAATTAAAGCATATATTGATATTGATATTGATATACTGGGATTTATTCCGTGCTTTCTCTTTCTCCTTTTCTACTCGTGTATTTCTACTATTATATTGTATTTATAGTACTCGTGGCAAAAGATTGCAATAAATCCTTCATATCGAATTAATTTCTATTTAGGTTCTTCTTTTACAATCCTCATAATTTTAATAATAATATCTCACCCATTATAATTCGGTATAATTTAATTTCCCTAACAAAAGAGAAGATCAAACAGATAAAAATTGCAAAAGTGTAAAAAGACAGCTGTGGAATATCATAAAAAGGAATTACTGGTTGTAGAAAGCATTCATAAAGCATTAACGTAGATATAATTTCTGTTCCTATAGTCTTTGCACTTCTATATAGCAATGAAGTCTTTATTGCAATGACATTAGATCTATATCTAATGATGCTATCATCATTGTGACAAAGGTGAAGTGAAATGATATGGTATAAATATTGCAGAAGTATGAGATATCCATAACAATCGACATAAAATACTTAATTATGAATTATGTTAAATTATATGTTCGGAAAGTTCGTGCCGATTTTCGGTAGCTGGCATTAGGACAGGTCTGAATATATCAGAATGATTGAAAACTAATGACTCGTGTACATATTCTAAAAGGTGATATTTCAGGCATCTTTAGAAGAAACTTTCGTTTTGATACATTAATTTTTATTAGTTTTATACGCTTTTAAATATGGAAGAAAACAAAGTGCATTATAGGCATTTATAGACGGTGCTATAGTTGAAGGATTTGTGCGGAAATGATTTGTTAGGTTTAAAGCTGATGATTTCAACCTTGAAGATCACGACCGCCCGGGTAGGTCCTCCACCATTGATGAAGATCAGATCAAAACACGGGTTGAGAATAACCCGCGCGTTACGACACGTGAATTAGCAAAAATGTTCAAAATATCAAAATCCACCATTTACGACTATTTTGTGAAGCTTGGCTATATAAACCGTTTTGATGTATGGGTCCCCACGATTTAACGCAGAAAAATCTGATGGATCGCATTTTCACTTGCGACTCGCTCTATAAACGCAACGAGGAGACACCATTTTTGAAACAAGCAGTGACGATGGATAGAAAATGGATTATTTATAATAATGTTGAGCGAAAAAGATCTTTGGAAAGCAGAATGAATCTCCTTTAGCCGCCCCAAAAGCCGGTCTTCATCGGAAGAAAGTCATGCTTTGTGTCTGGTGGGACTGGAAAGGATTCTTGTATTATGAGCTTCTACCAAACAACCAGACGATAAATTTAAGTATTGCTCGCAATTAGACGAATTAAAGAGAGCAATTGAACAAAAACTAACGAATCGGGAGAGCGTCGTGTTTCATCAGGACAATGCACAGCCTCGTGTGTCTTTGACTACTCGACAAAAGCTGTTGGAGCTTGGTTCGGATGTGCTACCCCACCCACTGTATTCATCAGACATCGCATCCTCAGATTTTCACCTATTTAGGTCATTATAAAATTCTCGTAATAGAAAAAATTTTAACTTTTTGGTCGACGTAAAAAATCATATTGAAAAATTTTTTCGTCGAAAAATCTGAGAGGTTCTGGTAGGATGGAATATTCAAGTTGCGTGAAAGATGGAGGAAGATTGTGGAAAAAAATGGCACGTATAAAGTTCAATAAATGTGTATCGAAATTTAAATGTACTGCGTTTGAATTTTCCTTAAAAATCGGAACGAACTTTTCCTTAAAAATCCGAATAGCAATATCTTTATACTGAATTATACTGAAATTTCCTGAAGCAAGATTTACAAAAAAACATTTCCATAACAAAATTCTCCTCGCAATTTAATAATCATTCCATGAAAGAAGAACAAGATCGCACGATAAAATTACGAGAACTGGACTGCAGATTTGTATGCATTTATGGAAAATTTAAAGATGCAAAAATGCACAAGATGTACGTAATATGCAAAAATGTATAAAATATTCAAGGTGCAGTATCCATTCTAATATTTGGTGGGCAAAACTGATCTCTGCCCAGGTTCCATTTTTTCTAATTATATTCGTAAAGATGTGTGAGTTTGCATAAGCATGTAATGTAAAACGATGAAGATAAACGTACATTTTAATTTCCCTGTCTTCGAATCCCACTTCCGCTGTTAGAAACTTCTCGAAATAACTTGTGCTCTTCCTGGGCTGAAGGTACGTTTTTCACGCGACGGTAAATCGCGACAGTAAATTTGCATAAATATTCGTAGTTCAGTGAGAACGTAAGGAATCATCGTTCTATTTATGACGTAACGTTTTACGGAAAGAAACGTTGATAGAACGATTCACTTTAACGTAAGCGCGTTACGAATTTTAATGGAAGCTGTACTCTTCTGGCTATGGCTACTGTGAGACGCGTGGGTATGAAAAGGCGTTATGTTTCCAGGGTTTCACGCGTCACTCAACCCTCCGGGGATCGGCTAACCACTTAGTCGTAATGATAGTTTCTCGCCACAATCGAGTTTCGTATCTAAAGTTCCAGAACAATTGCATCGATTTCCTAATACTGGCTCGTTTACCGGCTAAACCCTAGCCGACGTAAGTACACGCGTGTCTACTCCTTAATTAATATACATTCTTTTATTTACGTACACAAGTTGATGTTCTCTGAGGTTGTTGACCATTTTTTTTCTCTTTGCATCATTTTTCTCGAACATGTACTATTTATTTCGATACTCAAGGATTTCCTGTTTTCTGCACTTTGCAGAAAGTTGCTATGACGAAGATTTTTGGGTAAATATTTTCTCAAATTTTAGAATGAAATACCTCTGGCATTATAAATTTTCAAACACAAAAATATTTATATAATGTAACGTGATAAAGAATATGCTCATTCCTGTTATTTGATCCTGCGTTGTGACCTTTGTACTCCAAAATTCCAATATTTTTTTTACAAGACACACGATATATACATAAGAGACTTCCACGACAAGTGCTCGAATACTCTCGTAAGTAATTACACATGTTACGTATGTATATTCTACATCATTTCAATTCGAATGCTCTTCTAGGAGTTCCGCTTTTCCAAGGTTAAATCTCAAGTATTTCACTTTTCTACCAGATATGTGAAAATAATTTAAGCATTTATCATAGCAATTATCAGCTTAATAGCAGTCATAGCAACTACTTTCCATTCGTTTAGACTCCAAACGCTTAGACTGCGAGTGCGAAGATGAGCGATTCAGCATCACGAGCGAACTCGTAACAGGATCTTCGAGCAGCGAACGTTACGGAGCAAATAAAGAGCTAGATCTGAACGTGCTTGGAATTCACGAAGCTTGCTAATTATGTTTGACTTACGAATTCAGGCTAATTCGCGAAATGATCCAGACGAGAATGAGTCTGGCGCGAGAAACCGTGTGGCGTGTGGCTCCTGCCGTTCCTCGTCTTTTCTATCGTCTCATATATCCACAGGCGAATGTGTAAAATCAATAGGGATATCTTTCAATGGGATTTAACCGCTGCGTCTCGAATCTGCTCGCAGTAGTTTCATAACGCAATCGGCGTTTACGAGCTTCGCCGACTCCTTATCGTTCACATCTAGTGACCGACGTAAACGAACCTTGCGATGGCCGGAAAATCGCTCGAAAAAATTACTTTACAGTCTTTTATAGTATAGTGTTTACTTTGGTAAAAGTTCTAGAAGCGAATTGTAGAAGTTTCATTCGTTAACAGATTGTAGTAATTAGTTAGCTATTGATCTCGAAGAATAGTGGCTTCCTGATACTGTTTGCTACCGAATTTTGGTGATTCTTCCTATTCATAACATCGACAGATACATTTTGGAAATAGACTGCAGGAATCTTTATATATATCGTGTACACTTTTATATTTATTTTATAGTTATATATGTATAGTTTTCGTTACATCTAAGGAAATGCGTTTCGCTCGTGATAGTCATGTAAAAAGTGCTTGAGTTAGATGAGAATTTGCTTAATCAAATCGTGTGTTTAATTATACACTTGAATCTTGTAATATGTATATTGTATTGTATATGTATTGTGTAACACAAACATTGAAATTTTGATGTTGCTTGCAATACCTTCTGGTCTATACTATATCATTGAAATAGTTAAAAATTCTTCGTAACATAAAATTAGCCTTTTGTTTCGTTTTAATCAAAATAAACAAAATTTTAATCGAAATAAAGACATACACGAAATAACAATTACCTACGAATGGTCAGACAGTAACATTGCTTTCTAGACATATAGCGTCACAATTAAACTTCCACTTTGAAAACCGCTAAGAAAACATTTCTACAACTTCAACAGAATTTCAACTTCGTCTTTAATCACAGAATACTGGGAATATGGTTGCCTCAGAATCGGGAAATATTCTAGGTTCTCTTCACCGTGAAGTAACGAGCGTATAAACTTCGTTCAAAGTGAAAGAGGAAAATGTTTCGACAGATTTTGAAATTTTAATTATGATCGCGCACTTCGATCGTGAAAGCTTTGGGTATCAAATTTCCAAAACACGCAAAAGCTCATCAAAAGGCTGGAGAACTGAATTCTTGAAGAGACGATCAAAACTGCCTCGGGGGATTTTTATTCAAGCGACTCTTCTCTCTTTTTCCATCCTGAACAAACGATTATGAGTGTGCTTGACATCGTTCAAGTCGATCGTCATGGTATTTTTTGCAGGAATTATATCTTCTTTTCGTTGTGGGAGTAATCTAACTGCTAATTAGTTGAAAAATCGATTCGACCGATTCGAAACCAATGGAATTCAATAGCCTGAGTTTCAGCATGTTTTGCATCGTTATGAAATTTGATATTAACTTTTATCGTAAAATCTGGATATCCGATATGTTAGCGTAACTCGATATTCGTTCGAAGAAATGTAAAAGTTTCGTTATTAGAAAGTAAGGGACTGAAATTTTAAGGTGTATATAGTAGCCAATCACGTAATATTCACGTAGAATTAATATTTCTTCTATCACTATGGAAATCTCAAAAAGTTTGTATCGTAAGAAAAACTTATCGCTCTTTAATTCATATTTTTCTCTCATATTTTTCATACGTCTAAACATAAAAAAATTAATGAAAAATTATATGTGTGGGTAGCTATCGTACGAGCTTCATATTTAAGGGAAAAAGTTCAGAATATTTAGACGATCATGAGAAAATAGTTGCGTAAAGTTCACTGTAAAAGTAAAGCTTATGGAAGCGGATGAGAAGAATGAAGGGAAGTGTTTCAAAGGAAGTGCTCTTTAATCAAGAAAATCGCGCACATTTTCTCGTCCTGTCCGTAAACTGTCCGTCCCACTACGTTAAAAGCGACTGAAGGAACCGTTCTGTGTTATTAGATTTATAATTGAAGACAAGCCGTAGGACCTCGCTAGCTCGAGTTTTGACACTGTCATCTAAACTCGTTTTCTTCTTTCAGTGAGCGTTTTATTGTCTTTGTAATTGGTTATGCGTTCTTTAAAAGTGCAGGTATTTGGGGAAACTAGATCGACGTGTGCTTTGAATAAATTTATGCTAGAATAAACAAAATTTTTATATAAGGCCGTAGAATAACAATTTAATTTTGATAATCCGACAGAATTATATATTTTTAGAAGATAATTTTTAGTATATCTGATTTAAACTAATACAAGTCTTCGAGAATGAAAGAAACAACAAGACATTTAATTTTTCTCAAAATTATTTAACTTTGATAATTTAATATATAATATTTAATATAATCATGCCAATTAACATATTTAAAATATAAAATATTTTTTAAAAATATTTTTATTTTTATGGTTGCATGCCTTGAATTAAGATTATCTTGCCTCAAAAATGATCTTATCCTTTGAATTAAAATTTCAGTCTTTGACTTGATGCATCAAAATAATAGAATTGTGATTGCTGTAAAATTTCATGAAATCCTATAAATTGATTGCAACAGAATTTACAACGAAAGAAGTAGTAAAAAAAAAATACCAAAAAAAATACCAAACGAGGAATTAAAGCAACACTTATATTCAGGTGGAACTATATTCATTTCAAAACTACGATGGGAAATTACCCAGTACTTGGGATTATAATGTTGACTTTACATTCTGATTTTACAATAACGTCCAAGCTATATACGTTATAACGAGGATTCTAATTGGAGCATATTACAATTATTATAGTACATAATCTTTTCCATAATATGGAATTTACGATGGACTTGCCGTAAAAATAGTAATACAATGAAGTTACTATAAAAATGTAGATACGATAATATTCGTTCTGAAATTTGTACAAAAGTAGTAGATGCGGTAATGCTTGTTCTGAAATTTTTAACTAGAAAAGGGACGAAAAATTACAGTCAAATCTACAAGATTTATAAATCTGACCTATTTTTCAAATCGCGTTTTTAACTCAATATAGAATTTAGATTTCATGTATAAACGTGTCATAGTCTATAGTACATTCATGGATACAAGAGAACCGCTGAAGCACGAATCGATACAACCACGTACTTATAGATACTGGTCCAATAATATTAACTATACTCTTCCAGTCTCTTCGTCTATAAGTGTTCAGATATTCCTAAGTTTCCATTCTACTTGAGTAAAAAGTACTTTTTCATGTGTTCTTTCGATATAGTTGTGTCACGATAATCCGACGTGACATGGCTAAAAATGATCATAGCGATTTATTTCTGTACGATAAAATTGCTCCGACCTGTTTAACTTTCTTTCGATCGTCTTTATTTTTCTTCTGAATAAAATGTCTGTAGATTTTTTGGACGAAATATATGAAAATTTATTGAAATGATACTGAATGAATTGAAATGATTACTTCGGCTTATCTTTCTCTCCTTAAAAATTTTTCCTCTTCTCTTAAATGGAAAAGTTTTATATCAAAGATTATATAAACGTGTTTTTAACGAAATATATGAAAATTCTTCGAATTAATGTATTGAATGAATTTTATAGTATTTTAGATGTAAATATTGAATTTTTCATGACCTGTCGCTCTCTGTTTGAATAGCTATTTTTTTTCTAAATAAGAGGATTATACAAACATTTTGAACTAAAATCTTCTTAGAAAAAGAGATAAAAGCCAAAGTTTCAAAATTAAATTAAAAAGATATTTCAATATTTACGATTTTCTACTTGGTCGTTAAAATATAAACGATAAGTTTCTATGTTCTGTAATTAGTTCTAGCTATAATTCTGCTAAGTCGTAAGGGCGTATTTGCAACTTTCGTTTAAATCAAATCACTGCTGTCAGATAGTTCAGAAATGGTTTACCTATGTGCATATTAAACAAGAAAGCCGTATCAGTATATAAAAACCGAAGATATAAAGTTTTGTATTCCTATGCGAAATCGACGATTGACTGTTAAATGCTAAAACTCGTTCTTAACGTCTAAAAGTCAAAACCAACTTTTGGACAGATACGCCAATTTGAATTAACACGGCGGTATTAATGAAGTCAGTTTCTGCATTCGTATCACGGAAAGGCACAGTCGGATGATTTCGCAATTACGTTGACGTTTCGTTGACTCACGCGAAACGCTACACTAGTTTATAATTTCAATCTCGATGCAAGTCGCACGGTGTTCCATTATACAGAGAGGACACGTTAACTATGTTTAGCGTAGTATATGTAAAGGGATAGTATAACTATTCCTTTTTATCATAATAATAATTCACTCTGATACGGATTTCTATATTATAAGATAGCGTTCGTTAGACTATCGACTGGCCTAGATCCTTCTCAAGGATGTTCTCAACGCGATCATCGTTCAATTATCCGTCTTCGCTCTGATTCATTCTCTGTTGCATATTAAAATATATGCTAATGAGAATTTGCTATCTATTTTCTCAATTAATTTCGTTTTTATTGTTGGAATTTATTGACAGTGTGACTGGTAGATAATTGATTTAAGAAATATAAGGTACATAATTAATCGAGGGTTTGTAAAACAAATTCTGTAAATCTCACACACATGTCAATATACAATTACAATATATAATTCAATATGCTTGATCGTATTTGTTTATGAATGTATGGAGACCCTTATGTTATTTAATTAATATTATTCATTTTTATAAATCACAAGTTAGAAGCTATCAGTGTCGACAAATTTCTTTGCACAGGAGCGTCAAATTTTATGAGTTCTATGTTTATTTGACATCAAATTGTGCAAGGCGAAGTCTATCAATAAATAATCTTAGTGAATTGGCAAATTATAGATTGTAGCTTGTAAATCATTGCGCAAGAGGATCATGGTAATTATATGTTTGTTCTCCGATGAATTTTTCTATTTGATCATTAAAGCCTTTTAGCAGTGTGAAGAATGAATCAATAAATAATTGGTTAAACGTTTATGAACACAAATTTTTGACAAGTCTCATACACCAGTGGATTTCTACATTGAATTAAATCCCAGTTTTCTCTTGAAAATATTCATTTATATAGATATAACTATATAGATAATTAGAATTTGATTTCGCGATAAATCTTTTTATTTGACTATTCAAGCGAATGCAAATTTTATCTGTTAAATTTCAGATTAAATTAAAATCTATATGCCCGACCATGTTGACGTAAATGAGATAAAGTAATTGAGGATCCTTCAAACTAACTAAATTACGCTTTATATGTAATTTAGTAGCGTTAAATGGTAAAGTAAAGGACGCAGATATGAAATGTTTACTTGGATGAAATATCATTCACATGTTGACGTACAATTTGTAGTGACTTTTATGATGAAATGTCGAAGGAATCGCATGATAGAACATGTTTTTAAAGCGAAACAAAATAACGTAGAGTCGTTATACAAAAGCTGAACATATCTACTGATCGCTTGTCAATAACGCCGGAAACCACCACGTATAACTGCAGAATATAGAAACTTTTATGCAGTTTCTTTTAAACAATGAAGAATCATAAATATTGTTTTAAGAATGTATATATACGAGTAAGAAAGGGTACGATATAATGAAAAAATAAGTTAAATATAAAATAGAATGATAACTACGACTATAATGAAGAATTTTTCCACATATCTTTAAATGTCTTGAAGAACAGTATTCAGATACTGCAATATACGCACGTTTGTGTTTAAACAAAACAAAATATAATAAAATATCATAGTGTCAGGAATAAAATTATTAAGGGCTATCCTCTGTACAAAACAATAATTTGAAGTCCAAGATTTCATAACAGACACGAATAAACAGAATCTTCAAAGCCCCCTTCTCTTTATATTTCATATTCTCAAGTAACGCTGAAATGCATTCGCACAGAAAAGACCATCAAGCAGCCAAAAAGCACGAAGAAACCTAAACCATTCACCAGTGAATCAAATCGATCACTGATACCATCCACCTATAACCACTCAGCAACGGCGGAAGTGGGTGTCGACTGCCTCCAAATCAAAACCGACCAAAAAACCAAAAGCCTAAATTTCATCTCACCAAACAATTATAACAAGATACGAGTGAACGACCAGCTCGTACAAAAATTTATCGGCACAGGGACAATTCAAATTTTAGAGTCGCAAGGCAAAATACTGCTGACCATTTTGGAAGCATTTACGGTCGGAAAGCGTGCTATCATTGCGACAACAAAGGACTGCAAGAGAGAGAAAGAGAAAGAGAAAGAGAGAGAAAGAGAGAGAGAGAGAGAGAGAGAGAGAGAGGAGGGAATTTGAAAGGCGGGGATCCGCGAGTCCATGAAATGTCTCTTTATTCACTGGTTGCTGGCTCGTTTTGCGCGGAAGGATTGGCCCTGTAATCGGGTCGCGACATGGAACACTTGAGAAAATTAGAAGCAGAAAATTTCACGCCAGGAGGCAAATCGATTAGCCAGGCTCGCCCACGTTTTTCACTGGTCGACGTTTCGAGTGGCGTGTGCAGCTGAGAAACGTTCATGTCACGGCGAGGAACGACGATGAAATGAGGAATAAAAAAGAAAAGAAGGCTACGAGCAGTGAATCGAAGGAATAGAATTATTGTGGATCGATATCGATACGGTTGACTGGTTGGTGCACGATCGGTACAAAAGCTGTCGAGCACAAAGAAAAATCGCCGAGGTCTGCGAGGGTATAGAGGTGGGGAACGGTTCCGAAGAGATGGACGAACTACGAAGGGACGATGACGAGCGGACGAGCGACGATAAACGAAGAAGTCGAAGGTAAAGAGGAAAGTTTTGAAACGACAGAGCCAAATATCGTCCAACGACCGTTCTCGGAAATAGTTCTGGGATCAAGTGACCGAAAATGCTTGCTTTGCATGATGATCGAAGGCCTAGATTGTGCTACTACCCACGAAATGTTCCCCCCTTTTATCCCTATACCCTTTCGTCCTTATCTAGGACTGATCACCAGGCGACAGAGGTACAGTGTATATTGAGAAAATGTAAAAAAAATAACTTTCGTCTTTTTTCTTTTCAAAAGATTAACACGAAAAAGGAAAAGAATAGAATGTAAGATAAGAAATATCGGTTCTATATAAAAGGTAATCAAAGAAACATATAATCTCTGTTGTGAAACACTCTAATTTGCTATCGTCTACATAGTTCCTAGCCATTAAGAAGGACCATTACGAGCACGATCGAAAAGACCGTTTAATAAAGACCTGGAATTTCACAAAGTCCATAAAAAGACGTCTATTTATGACATCAACGGAGAACCGCCAAAGGAAAGCGATATCTAGCTGAACGAAGGAGGAGAGCACCGAAGAAACGGCCCTCTTAAGGGAGCTTAGGAAACCGTACAACTTTTCTTCAACCGAAATTCCTCGCCAGATTTAAACCGAAAAAAATCATCAGCGCCGAAATCGATCAGTAGAGCCGAAACACATTTTCACTAAACGAAGAGATAGTTGCTATAAAGAAACGCAAGAGGGATATTTTGATGAAAAAAAAAACAGTACTCACGGTGCTTGTTCGTCGGTTGCCTGCTCTCGAACGATGCTCGCAAGCTTCCTCTGCTCGCTGGTTGCTCGCTGGTCGACCTCGACACGGACCGGGACCGATTCGGAAAACGAGCGTGAACGAGTCTCGTGTCTGACGATGTGAAGGAAAGAAAAAACACACGGGGCGGTCGCGTTTTACAAGCGCATCGTTATACGCCCTGCGACATCGACGACGGTGTAGACGGTGGAAAATCTATCGGTGGCACGGTCTCTCGACGGTGGGACACGAGTGCGCCTGACCGGTGGCGGACACGAACATGGCCGACCCGACGAAATCGATAAAACACGTTACGTTTTCCGCCGTTTCGACGGAGCCGACGCTGTGCACCTTCCGCCCCTTCTGGACAGATGCGTGCGCCGGAGACGTCGAGCCGTCGTCGACGATCAGCACAACGTTGTTGTAGTCGTAAGAGACGTTACGTTGAACGACAGGCGCTTGATGCTTCCGCCTTCTAACTTTCCCATTATACTTTTGATACATCTACCTTTTCGTGATCTTCTCTAATCTTCTCCGGTTCTCTGAATGGTAGGGTGTAGAAAGACTCATTCAGATTTAGGAGTTGTTCGAATTCAAGTCGCTTCATACTTCAAGTTTGTGTTTACGTACACTCTCGTTCATAAGTATTAGGATACCTACTGGTTAGCTTTATATCAAAGAAAAGATCGATCGATCGGAATTTTGTATCCGTGAAAGATCATGATCAATGTGACGATAATTTGAAACTGTACGAGTTGCAGTAATATAGCAAATTATCGTAACTGGATGTTGTTTGTATAATTTTTTAGTCTGAATACGTTCTATCTTCGATGCCTCTACGTTTTCGTGATCATCCCTAATCTTCTCCAGTTCTGATTTTATAGACAGTAGAGAGGCTCATTCAGATTTAGTGGCGTTAATTCAAGCCGCTTCAAACTTCAAGTGTTTATATACACTGCCGTTTGTAAGTATTAGGATACCTATTAGTGGATTATCAGAATTTTGTGTTCAGAAATTTAGTATCATGGAAGTATTGTTAACGAAAATATAATTAGCGATGTTAAGTAATAAACATTAGAGCATTTCTTAATCTCGTAGGGAAATGAGTATTAATTCAAATTGTAAGGGAAAAAGTGACAGATAAAAATTTGTTCTATTTGTTTTATGAAAAACTATTTTCATTTAAACACAGATGAGAAGAATTGAAATGAATTAGATAAAAGTGTTTGGAAAATTTATTCAAAATATGATCCTGAATATAGTTGAGTCTTGAAATCAAGTAACACAAATATAGTGGAAAGATTAATAGTACGAATACTTAAATTGTCTGTAACTATGTACATATATCATCCAATTAAAGCAATGATCTAGAAGCACGGCTGATGTAGATAGAGAAGAAAGCAATTTCATTTGAAAAGTTTTTAAGCTAAGACTTCAAACAAGATAGTAATTCTAAGAGATTTTAATAATGTTCTAACATTTACAGTTTATTTCAACCTTTTTTTACTTCTGAACAGGAATGTAAGCTAGGTTAATTTTATTAATCTTCTACTGGATCGTCTCTACAATTTCTATTTTGCTTTTCATTCATTTTCTCCGCTATAAAATCACAATATGTACATTTTCACTCGGTTTTATAATGCGTATAGTAATCACGATGTCTAAAATTATAGTAGCTACAATGTTGCCTTTGTTTAACATTAATCTTCATTTTCTATGTCAAAAATTCGTGAGCATGAAAAATCGTTCCCCTTTTCCTTTTGTCTTCGTCGTTCATGCTTCGTAGCTGTAAAAGCATTGTTCCATTTTTATTTTGTTTTATTTCTCATTCTTTCCACTTCAAAGTTGCGAAAACGCGACAGAAATTTCATACAGTTCCGTTTTTTTTTTTAATTCTTTTCACCCGCAGTCGCTAACATTCACCTCCATCAGTCAAATATACGCAAAAAACCGTACACGCGTATCTTTATTTACTTACTTTCAAACCAACATTTTATACCGTAAAGGAATTACTCAACTGAAACGAAAAATGCAATTTTCGAGGTTGTTCAGTATCTTTTGCAAGAAAGTCTAATTAAATTACTATATCATAGATTTTTATTGACCGTATAAATTCTCCGAGTTCAATTTAATTAACTTGTTTGAACTTTATGCTGCATAAAAGTTTTATTTATGAAGTCAAGAAAATTAAGAATGTAACTGGTAATTAAATTTTCTTTTGCACTACGGGGATAGACAATTAAATTACTGCTTGTACAGACAAAGTTATATATATAGTTATAAGGACCTGATAATTACGTATGACGAAAATATAATTAAATGTAATTAAATAAAAATAGAAAGTATAGGAAGAAAATATAACAGTTCGCCTTTGCTGTTTAGTTGATTTAAATTAAGTAAAAGGAAGTGTTGTAACATAGCATTGAAAAGAACAACTTATTAAGTACAGATTATTCTAAAATAAGCTTGTTAAACTTATAACGTATAATAATATTTTTGAAACTGATCTAAATTCGTAATACAAATGAAGTCAGGCAGATTCTATGATTCAAAATAAGACGAAAATAAAAATTAAATTTCGTTGGAGGTTTCATCTTTCAGAAAATCGAGATTGAATGTTTAGCAGGTGCATGTATATTTGATCAATTCCTGATTGAACAGAAGTGGATAATCGACAGAAGGTTATTTTACCTATTACTATATATAATATCTACTATAAATTAATACAAAGTATGACTTTTGCTTCTCCCCGGTAATTTTTAAATGTTTTATATGAATTTAGATATTTATAATTTTACCATATGTTACAATATATCACGAAAAAATAAATTCATTAATAGAATGAAAGAATCACGCTCAGAGGGGATGAACAAACGATTCCATGGTACCCGCTGTTCAGTAGAGTGTAACTTATCGACCAAATATCGACTTACGGAACTTCAGTTTATGCACACTTTGTCGGACATAACGTTGAAGAGCATTCTCGAATCATTATTTAGAGGCTAGTGCTTGGCGTCGAGTGGATCTTCAGTTTTATTTCAACGAAAGTAGTTCAGCCTGCTTGCGCTTTAAAACTTCACCAATTCTATTGGCAAAGACTACTTTATCGAGATGGAAAATACGGAAGTAATCGAGCAAGACGATTCGTGGTCGAACGATTTAAACGATTCGGATTTAAATGGCATTCGAAACGAAGTATCGTCTGCATCGATTTATGGAAACGGCTTAGAATCGCCTATATTGGGTAGTTCTTTTCGAGTTCCGGATATACCGAAGAGATATATCGAACCGATAGCTCTTGATACGTCGCTACCTTACGTGAGTATGTCTCTATCGATAACTTGGTATTCTATGGTTTCTGTTTTGGAGGCGGGTATATTCAAATCTGAATACAGAAAGCGTTTGTTTTATTTGTATTGTTATTTAAAATCGGAACATGTAATAGATCGATTTATTGTAGAATACTTTTATGACAAATTTATATTTCCAGATTCCAGTTTATATGCATTTGAAAACATATGATTTAAAACCTATCGAAAGACCATCAACACCTCCTATATTGTCTGAGTTACGATTGAAATGTCAGTAAGTAAACGTGTAAATGTTAGAGAAACGTTAGTTCTTTCAGATAAATTATTTTCACAACACGAAATTTTTCAATATTGAAATACTCTAAATCGAATTGGAGAAAAATGGGAGTATTTAAAGAACTGTTCCGAAAAATTTCAGAAACGATGCTGAGTCGTGTAAATCCTCTAAAGCTCTACCGTCCTCCAGAAGAACCAGTAAAGAGAGGTCTTCTATCTCCTTAAAACCGCGGGAAGCAAAATGAATTTGAAAATGATATATCAGATCGATTTTGTTAATGTATTTAATTAACGCCATTTCTATATGATACAAACTTTACTTTATCTTTATATAATTTAGTTGCCAACTACAAAAATAAAAATATATGAATTTTTAAATTAATATATAAGAATAGATATTTCATATAATTATTGTAGTTAATTTCGTTATACTTAATCTGTAGTTAATTTATTATACATTTTACAATATATTTATTTTAATATTATTTTCTTTGATTTAACAATTTAATTTAATTTAACTCCTTGACTACCAGTTATTTAAACAACATTCCTAATGCAAGTTAATTTTAACTTGTATAAAAGATATCTTACCTTTGTAAATTGTATCTTTTATGAATATACTTAAACAATTAATAAAACGTATTTTATGTGTCTTTTTTGTATACTTTTCTATTTAGTTCATACTCTATGCCAATATGGTTGTGAATGTGTGCTTTGACCGCGACAAAATGTACAGAGTAGGAGGTTCTTACGATTAGGTTATATTTAAAGTGTTTATCTTTCTAATAAATGTCGATCAATTATAGTTAATAACAACAGTGGTTAGTACTGTGAAAAAAGTAGTTACAACATGCAACAATGAAGAAATTCAACGAATTATTTACAGTCTGTTTTTTATTGCACTATTTGTATAGTGTTTGTACAACTCACTTGCTCATAAATGTTAAAAATCAGGTACGAATCTTTTTCTGTCATTTACTATTATAAGGAATCAATAAAATTATAATTATAGATATACTATTTAATGGAAGATATTTTGATATAATTTAACGATTAATAATTCATCTTGAATAACCTCGACGAATTCAAAGTTTAACAAAATAGTGTTATCTATGTACTTTTAATTTACAGGGTGGTGATATTCTATTGGAAACGATTTCTTCCAATGTTAGTGAAGATGTTATTACCTTAGAATTTCAATGTTCAGATGGTACTTTAGTGACACAACTCATTGATTTTAAAAATGTAATTCATTATTTTGAAACCCTATATCTTTCTTATATTTTTTACAAAGAGAAATAAAATATTTTATTTATTCTTTCAGGAAGTTCAAATAATAAAAGCTTTAGTTCTTGGCGAAGAAGAACGTGGTCAAAATCAATATCAAGTTTTATGCTTTGTTAATCATTTTTTCAAAGTGGATTTCATATCATCTGATGCTATGTCTAAATTACGGCAAAAGAATCCAGGCACTGTGCGTGTTGCAGAAGAAGATAAAGGTCACGTGAATTATACCATGGATTTATTCTTAGATGTATCTGAATCCAAAGATATTTCTAAACACATTGCAACTCTTTGTGGAGAAGCAGCTGGATCTGCTTATACTAGGAATGAAGATATAAAACAGTGGATTCAAAGACCTGGTAAGTTATATTAATAGATAAACTGACATGTAAGTAAAATTCTTTCCAATATAGTATCTAATTTCAAAGTTTCTTTATTCTTTTATTAGGCTCATCCGAACTTTCACTCATGGCAGCTGTGTACAACTTCAGCACAAATTCTATAACGCAACAAGGTACAAATGATTCAAGATCGTTATTTGTAACACGGTGTGCAGACACATCGAATATGT
The DNA here is from genome assembly GCF_040668555.2 of Bombus flavifrons. Classification (NCBI taxonomy): domain Eukaryota; kingdom Metazoa; phylum Arthropoda; class Insecta; order Hymenoptera; family Apidae; genus Bombus; species Bombus flavifrons. The sequence goes on from NC_138443.1 coordinate 1,625,798, forward strand.
GGGCACCTTGTACATGTTCATTAGAATTATGTATTGGTTGGTACCCATGTGGTTTAAAATTTTGCAAAGGCAAAGGTGATGGTAAAAAAGCAGCCGCTCCATATAAATGTGGCATTAAAACTTGTAAAAAATGTTTTATATTCTCATACTATTCTAAAATGAAGCAGAATTGTTTATGGGATGAATGACACATAAGAACACTGTAGATATATAGGTTTTAATTTATGAAAGAGGGCAAGATTATTCAAATTATCAGAAAGCAAAACTACCTTCTACATATTAATTTATCACATATACATTAACAAAAATCATCCTACAGTATAATTTCAATTTCATTTTCTTTTTAATATTATTATGCTCATCGTAAATGCTTTAAAAAGTAAACATTTGTAACAAAAGGTACCTTTGCTACTTATATATCTTTGTCAAATCATCATTGATCTCACCAAATTTTTAACTTTATTTCGTCTGTACATATCAAGTATTAATTGTGCTCACTCTTATCAGGGTATATCGACTTGTTCATTATAATGACATTTTGGAGTAATTTCATTTTGAACAATTTTTAAGGTATTATTTTTCTATTTCATTTGAAAAGTTGTCGTAAATATGTAATATATATATTCCATTTCATAATATCTATTCGAGAAGAAGACTAGTATGGATCAGATGATTTAGATATAATGGTCGCAAAATTTTTAAATTTGCTCTGTCCATTAGTGGGGCCCTTGTACCACCTGTCATTTATAGTAAAGGGAATCTCTCACTAGCAGTGAGACTGAAGACAGTTGTGAGCATTAGTATCATCTTCGCGGGTTGATATTAATTATATGCTTTCTAAATGTCAGTGTTTTTCTATAAAAATATAGGATCGGTATCGGGGCTTCTATAATGACGGCAGCAGGTTAGAAGTATGTTCTCGGTACATGTACCAGGGCGTCGGCAGACCTATGTTAGATAAATTCTTACTTTTATAGGCTGTACTGAATGGATGCATTTGTAACAGTAATATTTGTATTTTACTAGGATAACTAACAAAATATTTTATAGGGAGAACAAGGTACGGTAAAAGAAGGAACTATTAAAAAAAGAAAAAGCGAAACTAATTCTAAAAGACTTACTTAGTTGTCATATCTTGTTATATGAAAATTATTTAAGTTTACACTTATCATTCATCACATTCCCAAACTAGTATTTGCCTGCATTTATCAAAAATGTAATCATTCCTAACATACCTTATATTATATGCACAATGTGTCTTACAAAATATGTACTACTGAACATACATACTTGGTCACAAAGCAACAATGTTTATTGCATAATAGAGGGCGTAAAATTGTTCGAGAAATTTGAACAGACTATATTTATTAACTGTTCACAGCCGGATAAAACAGACGGCTAGCAATAAATATTTGTGCGTATACGTCATGAACACTGTAGGTTACAAATAATCCATTCAGAGTAACATGAAGACTTTAGCGTCTAATTTACCCACGTATAGTAGTGCCACAATGCATTAAAGTGCATCTAGTCTGAGTTCATACACGTAATTTTTTCTTATTCTATTAGAAATATAAAAGAGTTGCTCAATTTATAATACAAATTGAGAAATATACTGTTGGAATGGAATTTTTTATGAGATTATTACTGAGAGATAGTGTGTCGATAAATATAGACTTTTCAAACCTAAATGCATTTAACGAAATAAGTAAACTATACTTTTTCGGCTGTTTAATTAATGTTTATTTATGTATAAGACATTTTCATGCATAATAGTGATAAATTAATATAAAATCTAATTTTAATAAATTGGTACAAATAAAGTTACATTATACAAACAATATTAAATGTTAAAGTTATCAATATATATTTAACGTAATGTTTATCATTAGTTTGAAGATATCGAAGTCAATACCGAATTTTCTGTAAGTGGTAATTTGGCGCAATGTATTTTAAGGCTGGTACTATATCTATTATTGTCCCCCTCAAAATTAAATAATTCGTATCTCAACAATTTTTTTATATTTCTAGTGATTTGTGAAAAATGATTACGTGTGTTTGCTTGGCACTAAATGCACTGGTATCTGTACAGAATTTTATACATGACATGTAAGGCTGCCATTTATATGTGTAAATTAAGTTCCAATTGTACATAACATAGGAGAAGAAGCACGCGCTGATGCAAAATATAAACGTTGAGGGCACGTGAGAATGAATTAAGTCTTTGTATATACAGATCGTTTGTTAATAACTGAAACGTGTACAATTCGTAGGATATACATTATATATAAAATATCCAGTGAGTAAAAAGTATTGTTGATTTGTATGGAATAAAAATTCGTTATTTGTATAAAGAGCGCGCTTGGTATTTAAATGAGAGAGATAAAAAATGGGAGTATACGTTTCATAGCAAACCACTATAAACAAGACTGCAATATCTGTCCAATTTAATAATAAACATATTATATATACATGTTGCAATTCACCGCGCTTCCTCACCGACACAAAATCGTATTTAACGTAATTCCTAGCATAAGTGAACAAATGAGCAAAAAGATAATAAGTATATATACACATATATTGCACATACTTACATCTATAATCGAACATCTATGAAACTTGTAAGCGTTAAACGACACTAGTCGTTATCGATTCACTCATGTCTGTACCACCTAACGATTGTATACTATATTTCACTAAAAGATGAACGAACGAAGAAAATAGTAGCACAGTCTTCACCGGGAATGAACTGCATCTGCGTATGAGTCAGTGCGATATAATTCGATTAAGTAATTTATACCCGGACTGTGTAATCGGTTAAGTTTGCAAACAGCAATATAAATTTGTACATTGTGTATATAAGTACCTACGAACTATAGGGTGACTCACAAAAAATGGAGTACACAGATAATCTTTGTCCTGTTTGTCTTGGAAACATAGTCAAAAGCGTAAAACACAGTCTAAGAACTTTTGAGAAAATGATTAAAAAAAATCTTTTTTGATTTCCAATGCTATCATTGTTTTTATGTAAATATGTACATTATTATTTCTGTATGATAGTTTGTATAAAATTGGATCCAGTGATACTGTTTTATGAATCTTCATAATGAGGCTACCAATTCTCAGCATTGTAAATGATGAAAATTTGATGTCTCACTAAAACTGAATCTTTAATTTTCTTTGATAAAAGAATTGTAAGGCTTTAAGAAAATTAACTGGAATTTTGACAGAATATTGCGTTTATCGTATTTATTTCCGGAAAATATTTGATTTATTAAAAGATTTGGATGATCAGTTTCTTGTGAATCATCTTGTATACTTAATTACCAAACATGGTATAGACAAATTGCAGAATATTCAAGATGTTACTGTTAGTATCTCGATAAATTATATGTGTCATTTAATGTGCATGATTAACAAACCAGAAAAGAAAAGAAAGAAACATAAAAAGAAATTCACATGAATAACATAAGACATAAGGGTATAGATATTAATTAATGATATGGTCCAACTTAAGGAAAATATTTCAAACACTTGTTCCTGTTTGAAAGAATTTCATACTATGTTAAAGCTTTCTATTTCTCTCTCTTTCTCTCGAATAACGAAGGCACTGATTTATTACCTTTAACTTGCGAACACACACACTGTTATGAGATTTCATTTTGGCTAACACTATAGGGGGCTGGGAAACGGGTATAGTAAGGGGATATACTAATAGCATTTAAACATTTTACTATCGATACTTCGAATCGAAACTTGATGTTACTCACCGTGTATAATTTCAGCTTTACACGTAACATTGTAACTTATACACATATTTTTTATATATATTTAATAAAAAGAACGAGTAAGCAATCGTTGAGTTTAATTAGTCCATATCTTTTAGAATTCTTATTAGTAATATATTTATTATATTGTAATAAATTATTTCAAATGATATAGGGTGTTATAAATATCTTGTTTCTCGCTAATTTAGCTTTATTATTTTTAGCCGCATAAAAAAATATATCTCATTCAGTAGAATAAATACCATAATAAATAGCAATGTTAATCCTCAACGACTTTCGAATTTTCATGATTATCCGTATCTTTTTTTAATCGCATATTTTTAAATAAAAAACAATATTATTGCTATAAAGTTAAATTTCGAGATCTAAAAGAAAGATGATCTTGAAAATTAAAGATGTTGAATGTGTTTTAACGAAATAAGTAATTGCTGTAGAAAAAAAACCTAGATAATTGACTGAAAGGTCGACAAGATAAAACGAAACATCCTACACATTCTCAATTTTGTATTTTATATATTTGTTTGTTTCAATCTCCAACGATGTATCACTAGCGAAATGAATTAATTTGATAATGAGTGGTCGAAAAATACACGAAAAGCCATGAATGTTGTTGATAATTGTCTCTATTAAGTACGATACAATAATCATAATAATTTAGTTCTCCTCCCCTTCTTTACACTCATTACCTAAATTCCATATGTCGCTTACGCAAGTGTATTCAAAATCGAGGATCGAACGATAAAATATCCACGTTTATTGCCACGCTACATATAGGTATCATCGTATGCTACATAGAGTATTAAAGACTATGAAAGTAGAAGCTTACGTGAGTAAAAAAAGGGACAAAAAAAACGAAACATTCGTTCTGCTACGTTTATGCTACATTTACAACGAGAATTTCGTTCAGTCATCTGAAACAGAGGAAAATAAGGAGATCGTGCTTATACACATGTAAAATAGCCAACGAGGAGGCTTAAGAAAAGTTCGTACACTTATTGGAAATAAGGTACTTCGATTAATATTGTCTTTTTTTTCTTTTAAATAAGTATTTCTCACAGAAGATTCTACATTATCGCCATAAAAACATATATCTATATATATATAAATATATATATATATCTTCCATTTACATTAAGTATCTGAATTTTGAAATGTGCACCATAAATAAGATGACTAAATCGTTACGCTAGAAATAAACGTCGTTTTCGTAAACATCACGATGAATATGTAAGAAAGGATGTAGCTTATTTTTGTTCTTAAGTAGACCGCCGTCAAGCATCGATCGTTACGGGAAACTGATACGTCGTTTAATTCGTTACGGAAAATTATTCGATCTATTTTCGACGCGGAAATATGCATGTATGCTCTAAATATACAGTGCTATACTGTACCATGAGTGCATAGGTGGATAAAAATAGTTCAACAATAACGCCGTTGCTTTCAACGATTCTGTCACCGAACATCGACATTTCGATCAATTGATCGTATAAATTAAATAAACAAGACATTTTTACAACCGTAATAACGTTTCTGGACATTAAGGAAATCGAGGTATGTCTTGATTTCTTTGTCTCGACCGTCATTACGTGCAAATACTTCGCGCATTAAGTTTTTCGAAGTTCGAAGAGATTCGATTTTTATCGCTATGTCGGAACGAGTAAAAAAGATTACGAGGTGTGGTTGCAATAGTATTGGTAAAAAATTGTATTTTTCAGTTTTAACACGTTGCGTTATAGCTCACCATATTGTTATGCGTCAGGGTTTAGGATGCTACTCTACTTTATTTTCGTCACCTTAAGTCAGACATGCTGTCGAATGCCGAGAATTGTCTGTAATAAATAACTGTTAACTGATGCGCACAATTGTTTCTACCGGGGACCTGTTAAATTATCACGCCCTATGTTCGTTTTACTTTTTTTTCAAAGAAGATAACGCGGTAAGTGTGTCACCCTGAATTTCTTTCGACGAGATTAACTTTTTGCACTTGACGATAGTTCCAGTTAGTTATTTAATTAGGAATGTCGTAAACAACTTTTATTCAAATCGTTGATTAAATTTTTATATATAATATATAATACATGTAAAAATTACTATGTAATTATTAAAAAGATGATATCTCCAAATATATTTCATATCTAATTATTATATAATTATTATTATATATATTATTATGTAATTATATATAATTAAATATATAATTATATATAATTATAATTTATCATATTTTCTGAAATCAGCCTTGAATTAAAAAGAAACTAAACAGGCACATATATGTTAGTATACCTATTTTGCATGATGTTTGTTATTATTCATTTGAGTGCAAAAAGCTAAAAAGAGTAAATAAAATAGCTATATAAAATAACTATTTCAAACAACAAGAAACAATAATCTATCATCAATTCTTTGTTATCTTGCAACCACACCTCCTGATCAAGAACATTAGCACCGGAAATGTGTACAGAAATGTGTATAAGCACCGGATTCTTTAAAAACGTTAGCACCTAACTCTTCTCTGCAGCCATTAGGGCTAGATCGCCCATATCAAAAAGATTATCTAGGACAGAGCTGTCTATGGGAGGGACTTCTCTCATTATAGTAGAAGCGACAAATATTAAGTACTCAAGGATATTCCTTTTTTCTTTAAACAAATCACATTTCTCTTACCTCTATAGTTACATTTAGATATTTACTACATTATGTATTACATATAAACGTGTTTCACATATTGTCTATAGCAGCGAGGTGGTGACCGCTCAATGTGACTGAAATTTTCTGTTTCGTTGATGCTGATAATATGACTAATATGATGTCACTGTGTCATCTGTCTCCGGAAGCAAGCAGGCTATGGCGCCAACGTAGCGTCATCCACACGTTAATCCTTTGCGTTCTTCACATTTTTCTGGAGCGTTACCAACTAATCGAAGCAATAAATATTTACCATTGTCATAGCGGAACCATCGGGCTTTGAAGGCAAATTTTAAGTGCAATCGCAGTGGAGCCACCCGACTGTAAAGACAAATTTTAAATGTACCCACTGCGACAATATTTGACGACAAAAGGTTAATACATCTTTATACCTCTAGTTAAGTATTGAGGTTCATCAGCCTTGAGTAATCAATGTTTGCAATGCTTACTATACCAAGAACCAAACAATTCGATTTCTTTACATTAAAGATTAGGCCTACAACATCCGACCGCAAGAAATCAATGCCGAAACAAGGAACACCAAGTTTCTCAGTGTTCTCCTACAGACAGCTCTGATCTAGCTGAAACACTAGCTACTGTAACAAGTCTTGCGCACGTCGGCAAGTATTACACTGAAATCGTCGTCCGCCTTCGAAACATGCTCGATACTCTGCGATTGCTGACCCTGTTGAGCCTGTTGCGGTTGTTGCTGTTGCTGCTGCTGTTGCTGTTGGTGTTCCGGATACTTGGCCACATCCATGGCCTGATGGTACTGCTCCATCGCGTGGCCTATAGCCACGTTCGAGCATCGAGCATCCTTGGCTTGATCGTCGACGATGCACTGAGAGTTCGACATGTCCAGCTGCGTCTGCTGGGGCGTGTAGTAACGAAGATCACTGGCGTAATTGTGATTGCTGTCAAGGAGATTCTGAGAGGTGAGGCTGGTATGCGCCACGTTGGTCGGATGCGAGTATTTGAAATACTTCTCCAACTGTAACGTCTGTTGCTGTTCTTCTTCGGCGGTGGTAGCCATCGCTGCCTCCATGTGACCCAGAATCGGATGCTGTTGGCCAGCGCTGGTTCCCTCTGTTTGGTACTCCTGGTGATGACTCATTTGGTACCGGTGAGATACACCTGGAAATAAATCGGTCGTCGAGAAGAATAGCCTCGTCTCCTTCCGCGCGTGACGTCGCGAATAAAGGGGCTATTATGCGCAGAGGAGAAAGCCAGAAAAGAGATTTCGGGTTGCTCGAATTGTTACAGGCAAGTGGTTCGTATTTGCAAAACTGTCTCGCTTGGGGGTGTTGCAGTAATTAGCGTGACTGTATGGTGTTATTCGATTTGGCCAAGTTGGTTGATCGTTATTGGATCTTTGAAGTTATCGTAACTGTGGGTACGTTACTTTGGGAAAATGCATTCTTGATAACTTAAACAGTTATTTTTAAGTGGAACTTACTCTTTAAAACTTTTTTCTAGCTGCACTATTTTTTTTTCAGCTCTTTATACGTATGTACGTACATTGTATTATTTCAGTAACATTTACATATTTGTCTGTATACAAAAATCTCGAATGATCTTATTTTAAAAGAATAATTTTCTAATAAATTTATTTTCCGCATTTGTATGTTTTCGAAGAAATGGTTTTTATATACGTATCTCATTTTATTAACATTTGCATTGTATAGTGATAGGAGTTACAGATGTTTCGGTTAATTTTAAATGTTACTATTTCACCAAGAATGTGCGATACTTTCAACACCTGTTGGTAGGCGATTTTAACTCGGCAGGTTGGCAAAGTGTTAAGAAATTTTCTGTACCATTTGCATGTATTTGTTATTTATAGTATGCGTGTAGTTTGTCTTAAATGTTGTAAGAAATAACTGAGGGAAGATTTAGATCTTGTTGCTCCTTCTGCTCTGAATTTCTGACACTAATTCTACTCTCACTGTCGACTTTGAGGATACATTATATACTGCCGAACTCTTTCTAAAGTTAGCTACAGTTTTATTTATTTCGTATTATGCAATGAAATGAGACTTTCATTTGTGTTCAAGTATTCCCAGAAATTGTAAAATGCAATTATATCTATTGCTTATACTTCAAAGAAGTTAGATAATTCAAAGATAGATCTTGATTGCAGGAAAAAATGAAAATTATGTAGTGAATGATGAGAGATTGTAAGAATAGCACTGAAATTACCGCATTCTTATACCTAATATGTCTTTTTTACATCTGCACTTTGTTATTGTAACACTTATCTGATTATATGGCACGATTAATTCAAACATTTGACAAGTGGAAATAAAAAAGGCTTTGTCATATAAAAAATTCTTTTTCTCTTAAAAAGTTTGTTTATACGAAGGCGAATATCAGTAAACATGAAGGAAAATGTTATCACGATAATTCATATAGTTTTTAGAATTTCGTATGTGATATAGGCACATGATCAGTTTTCTAAATTGAGCTGTAAGTGCAATGTGCCAACGAGCTCTCACCCTCGTGCTTGAACATGTGCATAGATAAATCTGCTTCAATTATCCCATCAAATAAGAAAATCTGTGCTGGCACTTGCGGTCTCGTTGAGGAAACTACATAATGGGCATACGTCCTTTCTTAAAATATAAAGCTCTTTTTATGATTAATTAACGGATCTCCGAGATGTTGAAATAAAAATATTGTTAGTTACATAAAGTTACATAAAGTAGTATAGTACATGTAATAAATAAGTTTTATTATATCCTGTCTATAGATAACATTTTGATAAACAAAACATTGTTTCCCGCAAAACTTTATTTATTGATTTATTGGTATTTATTTGATTGCAGCCTTATTTTTTTCCACTCCTCGTTTATTTTGCATATTTCTAAAATAGTAAAGAAGGATAGATATGAAATACGAAGATGTTATTAAGAATTAAATTGAGCAAACAAAATTAACAACTTAACGTATCAATTTCTGATGTTATGATATTATAAAATCCTCTAAATCACGGACATTTTTATTATTGCTCTTTTTTCTATCACAAAAAAATACAATCATTTTTTCTCACAAACCAAGGAAAGATATATATCTATGTTAAACGACTCAGAAAGAGAGGGCATAACCAAAAGAAATCCTATTTTCTGGATCTTAAAAGGACCCATCATCGGCCATCATAATAATCGTACAAGTCTAAAAAAAGAAACGAAATATTTCGATATATATTTAACAAATATTCGAACAAAGATCAAGAAGAAATTTAAATAAACATCCAAAAGAATAGAGAAGCAGCGTAACTGGGTTCCAATCGTGTTTGTGTACTGAACTTGATCCAACTGTAACACAGCATATAATACGTAAAAATGAATAAAGGATTACCGGAACAACCTTCAGCGGCTCCGCGAATCCCCATGGACTGTTGTCGATTGGCACACTGAACAGGATTATAGTTGCTCTCGACAGTGGACTGCATCGAATAGTTGGCAGTCTTCGAGGATTGGGTGTTCGTGTAGTGCTGCAACGATTGATCGTGCGGGGATGCGACTGGCGGATAAAAAGTCCCCGTCACAGAGCCAACATTTTCAAATCCAGAGCGCAATTTATTGCACGATACCATCATCCCGTTCGCTATACCAACCGCGGCTATACTCGACGGCTGTCTCTCGAAATTTAAGTAACTCACCTGAAAGAGAGAAAAATTACCGTTGAAACTTTCACTCGTGTTTCGTCCTACTGTAATTGACACGTTAGCTTGTCCAAACGTTACGATAAATGTGTCACGTGTTCGATCGTGAGGTATGAAATAAATTTTTCGTTTGAGTCGAACCGAAGAGATTTGCATGTTTAATGGAATATTTTTATCGATTAGATATTTATGCGCCGTTGAGTGAAAATAGTGTTTCATCGACGAACCAAATGTTTACGTATAGTTCATTACTTTTTAAAGGAATAGAAAATGAAAAATAACGTAAACCACTGTTTCTTGCTTTTGGCGTTATTCCGTGATAATCAAATTTTCTGTTTCTGCTGATGAGTTGGTAGAAATAAATTTACAATTTTACCCGTCCGCAATTTTTCAGGATTTTAAACGTGCATTTTGAATTTCGTATTTCGAACAGTATCTGAAATTTTATAATAATCGACGATATAGATTTGTCAAGCAAGTAATCGCAAAGCAACCTACTAAACGAGTCTACATTTGTCCTCATAGTCTCCAGCAAGATCGTTCGTATGCACGCCATTACTCACCGATTTTTTGTAAGTCAGAGTATCTGTGTAAGCACCAGAATTCTGACACGACGATATGCTAGTACCACCAGCATGACCCGTGTGCAGCTGATTATCGGTACTCATGAAAGTGTACCGTTTCGTTTGCTCGCTCATTTCGCCGTGCTGCTTCGACGAACCCTCCATCAGATCACGTTCAGGATCTGGATTTTGATTGGATGGCAAATGCGTTCCGTCACCTGATCAAGATTAATTCGTCAATAATTCAAACTCTATACGTTTCCATAACCACGTACAAGAGATAGAATATGCTTCCTGATGAAATAATAATAATAATCTAATAATATGTATATATACAATATATAACTTGTTACTATAGATATTCGTAATAGAACACTTTAGTAGAGGTATGTCATTTTAAAGAGAAATGTTTTATTTTATCAGAGGATCTTCTAATAGGAATTTAACATTACAATTTAATACAGTGGATATTTTTACCAAAAAAAAAAAAAGAAGAAGAATAACAGAATTTTCAAGTGCCATGAAAACCATTTAAAATTAAGATGCAAATGATTGAAACTTCCTATTGAAATTACTAATAATTTTAATTTTTAATTTATAATTTATTACCGATAATTACAATTTGTAATTTGTGATTTATTACTAGTAATTTAAATTTATAATTTATAATTTATTACTTTAATTTAAATTAATAATTATTTGATTTTTTATTTAAACATTAATAATTTAGTTATATATGTAGATATAATTCCTCAAGTTCCACGGCTGTCTGTACGGTAATTAATGCGAGTACAATGTCTCACCATCTGGCTCGGGACTGGCAACTGGAGATATGTCCGGTGTGTGAATGATAGGCGTATAAGGACTACCGTACAAGGAATTGCTCTCCGATTTGTACTCCTGAATACCTTGCTGCTGTTGCTGGTGATACAGGGATGAGATCGGGGAATGTCCGCCCCACGGGATCTGAGGAATGCCTTGATAACTGTCCATCTTGGACCTTAAATAAACATTGAACGTCACTTCGTAATTCTTCCAAGAAACGTCTTTAACACGAAGAACTTGTTAAACGGAAGGATGGCACGAATGAAACTCGATGCATATCGTTTGAAAGAATATTTTTGTTTCGCTGAAACGTGCTTTTTTAACTCAAAGTGAGAATAATTAGTGCAGAAATATTTTAACTTCATTGACGAAAGATCTGTTACATAGTTTAAGTTTCTACAGATAGAGTACATTGTATTTTCATTGACGAAGTACAATGTAAAATATAGTTAGTATTTATAACTATATTTTTGAACAAGTATATTTTATATTTTAATAATAGTTTTAAGAAACATCTTGGTATTAATAACGTTTTTGTACTCTGAAATTACTGAATTCCATCAGGCCTTATTCTACTTAATTTTTATCCATCTATATGACTACTTTTCGCTAAATCTTCCAACCATTCGACTACCATTGTAAAACAACGTGCCAAATATTTGTTGTAAACAGATTTCAGGTTATTCTCATCTTTACATAAAATAACAAAAACATATAAAATAAATATAAAAATGTATCAAATACCAATCATAATTACAATACTATAACAGGTATTTGTACAGCATTATATTTATCCTACTATTTTTATACCAATTAATTAGGCCCAAGTGCAGAATAATATATTATACTTCATCACTTAGCAGCAGTACTTTCACACGATTACAATAATTTGACGTAACGAAAATAAAATCTGCATATAAAGTCTAATAAAAACTAAATCCATTTACGAATAAGCATATATTTTATATTATAGCCACCGTAAATGCGCACAGATAGTAACACCTCTATTCAACCTTCAACCAACTATCATCAACAGCATTACCCAACCCGATAACCCTTGCACCTATCAAACTCGATATCGATGAAAATTAATTCCAACGTCTCGATCGCGCACCTAGCACGCTCGATTAATTCGATGACGGAACGGGGATGATGTTGAAAAATCGCGGCGAATCAAGAGGAGATATCGACTTACATGGAATGATGAATCGTGGTACCAGAGGGGTTGGACCTATTGACCGTGGTGTTGGTCGCGGACGGAGGAGAGGACGGTGCCCCTGGGGCCCGTTTCGCGTGTTTCCTACGCCGTGGCCTGTACTTGTAGTTCGGATGTTCCTGCATGTGTATGACCCTCAGTCTCTCGGCTTCCTCCACGTACGGCCTTCTGTCCTGCGGGGTCAACCCTCGCCATTTCTTCCCTGAAATACATGGGGACCATCCGTTAGCTGGTGCCGCAACGGTGCCACGATTTTTCGATACGACATTGCAACGTTAGCTGTAGGTATATATTGGAACGATGCTTACCACCGGTGTTCCTGAATTCAGGGGGCGGCGTGAAAGGCAATAAAAATTGTATGAATAATGTTACACGCGGATGTATACGATAAAAGGGAAGGGGAAGGGTGTGGAGATTATTGCTTCTTTTCTCTAGATACCTTCGGGGACTGAACTTTTGAGCTGTAGGATGCTCGATCTTTTTCTTCGTGGTTGTAGTGGTTTAATTATGTATGTGGTTTATTTCAATAATTATCGGATGTCTGTTTATGTAGCAGAGTTAGGTAATTAGTATTGTGTTTATCAAATAATCATTTAATAGCTACTAGAACCAATAAGTTGGCAAATTTGGAGTTTCAATTTATTCCTTTTTTCAATTATTAAAGACGTGCAGCTGCACGAATGTGAAATGTATTCTGACCTTTTTTACGATCAGATCGGAGTTATCTAGGATTATTCATTCCTTCAATTATTGTCATCTGTGTATAGTACGCGTTTGGAAACACACTGTAGATTGGTAATCGTAATGTAAAATAATCCTTTGGATGCTTTGGTGTATTGGGTATAATAGGAATATGTAACTTGAAGTATTTTCTGCGTAATTGTCTCTTAAGTATGCTAATAATAGCAAGTTGCACACAAGTACTTAAGAATTATTATTTAATACGCAGTATATTAGGTTGTCCCAAAACCTTCTTTCGTTTTGTTCTATTACTACAAAATGGATCATACGTAATTCAATAAAATAATATAAAACGAAGGAATGTGGTGCATCTATTATTTCCTTATAAAACGAAAGAAACTTTTGAGACAACTTGATATTTAGTATTCGTGTGGCTGCATTTATCATGTTACCATTAATACAAGACAAGCTGCTATTTTGCACGTCAACTTGTAAAAGCATTCAAAGTTGACCAAGAAAATGCTTCAATTTCGATCGTAAAACATTTTACGAGGAAGAAACCTTAGAAATATAGATTTATTGCTAAAATGAGAAACTCGACTCGAACGTTTCAATCAAAGCCGCCATGTACAAAGATAAGTGCAGGGGCATAAACCTTGCGTGAATTTGTAATCATAAAAGACGCCATAAATTCGCGGCCAGCTGTTACTTTCTTTGTACGTAGAACACTGCTCGATGGATTTAACACCCACCGTGCATGAATACATTTCCTACCGATTAACATGCGAACATGACAATTAATATTTTTAAAAAATACCCACATAATATAAACGTATTGTAGTTTGCTAATTACTAATAAAAAATGAACAGCAATATTTGAAAATTTCTACAAATGTTTACTACAAAGTGCAATTCGCTATACTGCAATACTCTGTTATCACTTTTGACAAAACCTACTCTATTATCGATACGTTTAGCTATAATAAACAGGAAACGACAAGACGCAACGTACATATATTGCATATTTGCGTTTTTAAATGATGCATAATATCCTTGAATACACAATGACCGATAATACTATATTTGTTCCGTAACATACAGCAAATCGACATCAACGTTTTAGTTTCGTCAACGCGTTCAGACTATCTCTCGGAATGCCTGAACTTTCACATTCTATCTAATTTTTATAAACATGAATAATCTTTTAAACAACGGATACCGTCCCTATTAAATCTCACGTGTTTCAACAATCTTCAAATTCCAGTACACCAACCTTTATGCAATCTACTTGACACGTTGACTATCGTGTTACTCAATTTTTTAGAACATTTAAAAAGAAATAAACCTTGTCGATTAGGAAATTTTCGACAATGTCTAACATTCTTCTATCTTACATAACATTGTCAAAGAGAAAGTGTGCAAATACAATATTTTGCAAAAATTATATATGCTAACTTATAGTATCTATACTTTGATCTATCATAACTCTCAAGGCGAAATATATAAAATTTGCGTGGCAGTTAACGCGTTGAACATCGTCAGAAGCACACTCAGTAAAAAAAAAAAAAACAACCGCAACTTATTAACACATCGTGTATATTTATGCAAATTCATATTTTTCTAAATATAATTAATTTTCTGCCTGACTATGTATTTCGCGCATTTTTCTATCTTCCAACTTCCTCCAAATGCGTAAAAGTGCGAAGTGTATTAATTAAACAATCAAATGCAAAACAATCCACGCGTTTCACACATGGAAATCAACTTCATACATAGCCGGTCATACGCCATCCAATCCAATCTTTCACTGGGAACCTAGAAATTCTTCCATACGTAAGATCCGCATTCACCATTCCTACATACGTACTATTAGAATCACCGGTGCCTGTAAAGCTACCAAGGAGGAAGATATCGCGGCGTTATTTCGAGGATCGATAAGACTGGCTGTGGTTCGTTCGCCGATTGGACGGCGATACTCTTAATTCATGCTACGAGGCTTGCCCCTAATTGCCCGCTACGTGGCTAGGTCGTCGTCGTCGTCGTCGTCGTCCCCGTGGTCGTTGGTGGTGGAAGCGGAAAAATGGTCGGACGAGCGTAGATACGAATTACAGGAGGGCTTGGCCGGCCGGACGACGACGACGGGCTGGAATCTGCCTTAGTTGCGTTCAATATGCCCGTCCGGCATGGTAGGCCGGAATATCATTAAGCAGGGATAAGGGTTAATACGAACGTAAGATGTTCACGACAAGAACGAAAAACTTGAGCGAGGCGGATGTATATGGTGTGCGCGTACATATGTACACGGGATCGGCGTATACGGGGCCGTATAGGTACATAGGCGCATGGGGGCGTAGATATGGGTGCGCCCGTGCCTTCAGCCAGCCACAAGGCACGAACCATTATTTCATATTTCATTTTGTATATTTCAACTCCGGAGGAGACGCTAACCCGAACGACTCAGCCTCGAAGAGGGAGGCAGTGGATAAAGAGGAGAAAACGAAAACAGCTTGGAAGAAAGAGAAAGAAAGACAGAGAAAGAGAGAGAGAGAGAGAAGTGGAAAAGAAAGAAAAAAGGGACACGTGGAAAAAGAAGTATATATAGGGAAGAAAAAAAATGAGATGGTCGCAGGGTTCTCTAAGTCTCCCTGTAAAGTCCATTTTTGTCGCCCCGAGTTTCTTCTTACTTGGCTCTCCTTCTTTGTCCCCTTCTTCTTCGTCTTCTTCTTCGTCCTCTGCTTCTTTTCTCTTCGAGCGGCTGCCCTTTTTTGCGATACAAGTACTTTTCGAAAGGACAGCGGCCAGGGTTGACGCGTGGAAGTAAACTCCTGCGACGTGCTCGTCAAGATTCAATGGAATCTCCTTTGTCGCTTGTCTTCGTATACGTGGCTCGTACGGGGAATGAAGTCGAGATTTCTTTGAGAATCTGATTTCTAGTGATAAATTACCCGTGATTGAGAGAATTACTTAGCCGAGCAAGATATACGTCGTGAATTTGTTACTAAGTTCTTCGAGATTGTTATAAGGAAGTGATTGTTCGGCGGCTAAGGATTGCATTAATAAAGTTAGTTAAAAGAACATCTCTGTTCTAAATCAATTATTATTACATTATTCAGTATTGTACAGTTACGTAATACGTGTCTTTCGATATTGATATTATTTTAGTATTTGAAAAACAAGAAGAAACGTGATGTTTTATGATTCTGTAACAGATTAACAATCTAATAAGTAATGCTGCAAGTCTCTATAAGTTTTAACGTTACAATCAGGTTGTAATATATGAAATGTCCGTTAGAGCGCTTCAGATCCTTCGCTTAGATTGTATCAAGAAGTAGGTATATCGCCTGCACTGTGGTTTACATAAAATTAAATGTCGATCTGTGCTCTTTCGTTCCGTATTTTCTACTTGAAATAGCGTCGGAGGTTCCAATCACTGACCCTATCCAATGAAATTCGCATTTGTCTTCCAAAAAATCACACCTAAATGATTACAATCAATCTTCGATGAATACTCTATTTAATAGTTCAATTGAATCGACAATTTTAAGGTGGTTATAAGACACTGTATAAGCATATTTACTATATTTACTATATTTAATAAGCATAAACGCGGTGGAAGTATATTTACCATTATCCTTTACTTAAATATGAAAACAAGTTTTTGCAAATCGTCAACGATGGAACGAAAATAGAAAGAATAATAAGATACTTCGACGTAACTTTTATGACTGTGCTTGCTTCTGCCTCTGCATTCGTTATATCCGCGTCATCACGGAGCGACGAATGTCGCCGACGACGAGGAAAATAAGACGGTTGAAAAAAGAACGATAGCCAAAGAAAAGAAGAAACCGCAACTTCTTTCTTCTCTTCGACTCTTCGTCTCCCAAACTTTCCACCTTCTTCGCGGTTGCACTCGTCCATTTGCTTCCGCGTGTTTCGCAGAAACAGTGAAGTCAGGGCGAAGCTGAAAGGTTCAGAAGCGGACGAGGAGGAACTGTGGAAGAAGAAGAAGAGGGATCGGCGCCTGGGACTTTTTGGCCGACAATAAGTAAACTTAATTTAATATTCCTGGGCGCGCTCCGCGGTGAGCTAGCCGGCAGTGATTCATCATCACACCCGCGCACTGCTTCCCACCATGACGTCCTCGTTAAGTATTCTAATGGTTGCCGTGTACCTCTAATTTACTCTGCTCTCGGCCCTAGTCAGACGACTTCATTAATTTCAGCGTTTCGGTCAAAAGCGGACCGCACTCGCATCGGAAACACTTCAGTCCTTGTTGGATCAGCTATCGTGCCGTTGTTTCGTCGTCTTCTGATCGTAATCCGTACCAACGTCTGTGTGCGACTTCCAGTACGACGAAGAGACAGAGTTTGGCTTTGATAGAGGTTGAAATTACTTGCGGATTGCAGGAGAAGAACACGACACGTGTATGTGACACTTTTGCTTCTTTCTTGCGTGTTGAAGATATTTTTGGTTTCTTAGAAAATTTCTATTTTTCTAATTTTTTACTTTTTTGCGATTCAACATATTATTATTCCTCCCAACTATCGAAACACTGATATCCGACAATTGATGTGTCGCTAAATAAATTGTAACTTTTTCGATAAGATAACTTTTCATGGTGTAGCTTTTATAATACAAATATTAAAGGTAATTTTAAACCGAACAACGTTGCAAGCTCTTAATCTGTTTCATAAAGATCCTACATCCGATTGGAAAGTAAAATTTTATGTTAAGAGATCCTGACAGAATAATTCTGAAATTCATTTCGCGTTACAAAGAAACCTCGATCGCTGTGCACAGCAAAAGCATTAAGAACTCCGTTATCGCAACGGACGACAGGCGCACACGCGCGACCGCGCGACGCACGCAAATGTATGCAAAGCGCATGCGGGTCACAATAAGTCGATCAGCGGCGAGCATACTTCGGAAATCTCATTTGAACCGATGCTAATAGGCTGCCTTATCCACGCCGCCTAATCTGACCGCGCGTATACACGACCGGCCGACTCGTGAATTCCTCGAAGCGTGATAAATTAACGCCAACGGAGATCGCGACAAATTACGTCTCTCGATTCGACGTTGGCTCCCCTTGCGCCTGCAGATCGCTCGTGCCGAAATGTCTTTTTGCATCTGTCAACGAAACACACCGTGTGTGCACATACGCGCGTATATGCGCACACGAATATATTTAACTTCGTTGGCTGCTAACATTTTCCAGAAAGCTCGTTCGTTCTGCCCGGTTAATTAACGATTCCGCGGTGATTTACGCACACGGCGAATGCAGCCGGCGTGGCGACAGGGTCGATTAAGCCGCGTTTCTATGCACGCACGCCAGCAGCAAGACTAACACCGGCACTCAGGGAATTTCGCTCTGCTCGCGGATGCAGCATCGCTGGAACGTGACATTTCCAGAATCGAGCGAGAAACTTCTCGCTCGGCATTTAGAATACCGTGTGGAATTAGCTGCCACTCGCACTCGTTCGTGCCTTCCAATCGCACTCTTATACGTGGCTTTAATTGCGCGTACAGCGCGCGATAAATCTCTTCGTGCGGTGCACTGAATCGCTTCTAGCGCCCCCTGACAACCTGTTGAAGAAACGCCTCGTTTAAGAAACAATTTGCTCAACCCTCGAGCATCGAGTCATGACATGATCGCGCGACGGTCCTTCAGCCGGCGGCGTGAAGCGTGCTCTCCTCTCGATGAGTTTCACACCGTTTATATACGACCACGATCGAACGATTGCTAAATTACACGCACGCGACGCCGGTAATAAATATACATGATGTATCGGTTCGCGAGCGGCCGCGCAATTAAATTTATCGGGACCTCTAGCCGCTGAGCGACTGATGCGCTACGCGGCTGGCAAAATTGACGTCGATCGATGAGATACCGAATAAGGACGGGTTTTTGTCGTGCAAGAAAATCTAATGAGAATACGTAGCCTCTATAATGGCGCTCGTGTTCGATAGGTACGGTGAAAGTTACGTGAGATGAGAAGTATGTCGTTACAAGGGTAGTTTGGCGTACCTTAAGTAGTTAAAATGACATATTGAATCTGAAGGTTCTAAGAAAATACCAACGATAGAAATATGTTTGAGAAATGAGTGTCTTGTAATTCAAATTTCATTAGGCGATTCTACAACCAAGTAGTTTTCTACGAGCGGTGTTTGTCAGAGAAAATTGTTAGCGAACATTATCGAGTATACTTTTCGATTTGAAGGCGATGTTGGAAAGAAACACAGCTCGCCTATGTTTAACAGCTTGTCGTACACTAATGTTTATACCTAGTTCATTCGCAAGAGTTCTGGAACGCCTTTCTTCGTAATATCGTTGTATCACAGTCATATGTCATACTCGTAATAGATTATTGTTAAACCGTGTTGCACCAGTTGTCCAAGAGCTGTGACCAAATTCCATTTATATTTGGAGATCAAATTAATGTACTTGCATTAGATAGAATGTTTTAAGTCTCTTAGCGAGCGACGATATTTCAGAAGCTAATATAGGAATAATCATAAAAAGTTCATGAAAGAAAACTCCTGCGTGTGTCTGATCTACATCCATAAACTTATTCATTATCTTAGCTACTTGTATACTTGCAACAAAATTTACTCGTGACTCAATTTTAAATATCAACTGGCCATTTTACAGGAATAAAGGAATCAAAAGTAGAAACATCTCGTATTCGTGGCAGTGCAACCTAACCCACACGGGCAATTGAAATGAAATTAACGCAATCGAAATTAAATCGGTACCCTAGCTTGTTAATACATCTTCCTATAAAACCCCTCTGCTACACTCTGCTAACCGAGTATTCCGTTAAGTCCGGCCGATACGACTGGAAACCGCTAAACCGATTCGATCTACGAATGAATTATAGCTAAACGCCGAAACGGACCGCGTCGAATTGGTTTGATGGAATCACAGTTGATCGACGTTACGAAGCAGAAAATGCGTTCATTTAACTTCTCGATACGGCTTGTCCGCGACCGGTGTGTAATAGTTAATATAGGCAGCAGCAGTCAGGAAACAGCGTTATAGAGAGAGGGCTCGGAGAATCAGACGAGGAACGAAGATGAAGACGGAGATGAAAGCAAAGACGAAGACGAAGAAGACGAAGAAGAAGAGGTCGAAAGCGAGGCCCACATCGGTGGGACCGCATCGTGCACCCCGCCCAACCTGGGTCGCCCACTGTCACCATTAATAATACGTCTCCCGTCCCGTGATGTATCTCATCTCCGTTGGCGTCGTGTGTTGTGCCTCGTGTCCTGTCGTGTCGGTGTTTAGCCTTCGTTGTGCGCTCGGTCACACGCACGTGCACACACATACGCACGGAACGCACACTCGCTACCTTCTTTATTTTCTCTCTTCTCCCACTGTAATTTTCCCTCTCCCTCTCTGTCTATCACTTTATTTCACCTTTCTCTTCGTCCGTTTCTTCGCTCGTCCCGTCTCTTTTCGTCTGGTCTCAGATGATATCGCGGTTCCTCGTCTAGCTCATAGGCAATGCCAATAACGCACATGCACACGCGGTTACGCGCGAGCGTGTCGTTGCGTGCAGGTACTTGGCACACCCACACGAGCCTTTGGGAGGGGTTGCTAGCACGAGGTCGTTACGATGCACATGCACGTCTCGCGTGCAGCAACCACGACGACGACACTTTGCTCTTTCAACTTTGACAGTTACTTTTCGGACAAAGACATCAGCCGGCACGACACGGTGCTTGGCTGTCTGGGAAACGGGTATTCTCTTTCTCCGCGCTCCCCTACCATTGGCAGGCGCAAGAATCTTTGACTAGGAGTATAATGGCAGGGGATGATTTTGTATTTTTTATTCGCCAGTCAGACGACCAAAAGGCATCAGCGATGAACAGAGTCTCGGTAAAGATGGAAAGAACGAAAGAAGAGTATATAGTATACATGTAGTAACGTCACTTCCGGTTGGGAGCCCTCGCGGAATTTGCCGGTGGTCTTTAATACCTTGCAAGAAAGAAAGACTTTTAAAAGTACTTTAGAATTGAACGTTAAAGTTGCAACGAGATATTTAGTCTCTAGATTCGTTTTTAAGCTTGCACCTTTGTTTCCTATTGTATTAATCTATTAAAGGCCAAGTAGTGGAATATTATTAATAATAAAAATTAACCTAAGCGCAACACTGCTAAGAGACAAAAGTATTGCTTTAGCAATGCGCAAGAAATATATCAGAATAATATATACTTTAAAGAAGCTCATGACACTAAAGTTAAAAAAAGATAGTATATCATAATGTTAGAAATACTTCAATATCTTCAGACTTCACAAAATCGTAGAACCGGAGTAGAAGAAGAAGCGACGGAAGTATATCATTAAACAAATTCTTGCAGTTCCATTTCATAACCATAATATTAAAAACCAAAATTCACTAGCCGATAATTACAGCTCAACAAGTATCTAAAGTGTGTATCTTTAAATTTTGTAACTCTGTATTTAAGATACTATCGGCGATAGTTAGACCAGAGTTTCAAACGCAGAAACGCGTGAACTTTAAAGTTCAAAGTTAAGGAATTAAAAACAATTCTATTCAAAAGAAGAAATGGCTGAAACAGGTTCGAACATACGCTTAATACCGCTCAATCCGGCCGGAGACCCTCAATTATCGCCGATCAGCCTCTTCTCTGGTCGTTTCCCCGTTTAGTCGCGGTGCAACCCCAAAGTTGAAGGAATCCAAGCGTCTCTCGGTGGCAGTCATTCATGAGCTAGCAGGAACTCGATTACGTCTACCGAACGGGGACGAACATCAGATAATCCATTAAGATCGGCAGAGGTCTGGCTGATCGCCGGAGACAGATTACTTTTCCGTCGGGCGAAAGCAAGGAGCCAGAGATTGTCGCAAGGGGGCCCACACTGAGCTCCCTTCGCTTTGTCCACGTGCTCAGCGCGTACAGTATGCTTATGCGATAGACGAACAGAAGTTCTCGAAGACATTGGTGGATTGGTTGGATCACGTCGTAACAGAGCTGTCTATCGAAATAAAGAATTCCTTGGACAGACGTTTAGTCGTCGTTGCGTGTAATATACTTCTTCATGTATCTTCATTAGCTACTACAATTATTGATCTTTTAAGAAACTATTTTTAACTACGGTAAAATTGCAATTTTAACCGTTTAATGGAGTATTTAATCCTTTTATCTCGAGGACCATCTCTGATAGAGTAACATGAGGTTGGTCGATATGAAATATTTTTCCAAATAAAATTTTAACAGTATATAATCTTTTCCAAACACCATGCATTTAATCGAAATAATTCTAATATCAAATATTTCAATATCAGATGATTAACCAGTTTCATTGTTCCAGACTTAGCAAATTTTTTAGAATGGAACTGTTGCAGTCTCTTTTAAAGTAATTTATATATCAAAAAGTTATTGTACAAATTATAGGTATTTAAGCTTCCTAAACAATAAATTTCCTTAGCTTTCGTAGCAACTTTGGCAAATCTAACATCATGTAATAGAATTATACGAATATTTTGATTATTCATAATGGTCAATAATGAGGTCTCCATGTTTAATCCTTCTTTCTATTCAATGCACGTGATTTATAGCAAATCTTTTCTTCAACGTGATTGATAATAGACCAAACCTTAAGCCAGCATTGGATCGTTAAATTCAAATTTCTTACGCATCAATCAAATAAAATGACAAAGAATTCCGATCTTTTTATCCTTAGCTTTGTCATTAGGTTACATTCTATCAAAAATAACTTTCAACATTACTACACAGATACTTGTTTCAAAGTTTCTCATGACTTTTATGTATCGATTCACTGCTTGGTTCTTAATGATCTCGTATCTCAATCATAATTGTCACCAAATCCTCAAGCCATTAGCACTACGTTTCTCTCACGCATTAACTCGTTGTTCGATCGATGAAAATTAATCTTGGCTTCCCACTGGTCGATGAAAACTCCAAACGATAAATACAAGTTTCGCGGCATTCCTGATTGCGGCTCGTCGTGGGCGCAGCGTTGAATCTCTTCCTGGAAAATCATTCATCGTCGCGGGCCGCGTTACCTTGGGTGTCTCGAAGCGAGAAATATCACGCTACGAAACGGCAATTGTCGTGCTGCGTTATGCATGTATCCCAGCGCGTCCGCTCGTCCCAAGCGAGCGTTAACAGGCGAGTGTTCCACCACGAAAACGTTCTTCGTCGAGGACACCACGATAGAATGCTCGTGAACGAACACGAGAACGAAACGTTTCCATCGCGATGAATCGCGAGTGGAAGATGACACACGCGTTTGTCAATTTCCCTTAACATATCCTTATGGACTATCGCCGATAGTCTACAGTCTACAAAAACATTAGGTTGTTGCACGATAAATTTCGTCTTTGATGTACGGGGTGTTCCGGCAACTGCGGTACAATCGACAATACGTGGATGATTCTATAATACATGGAAAAATCTGTCGGAAATATACAATAAAATGTTTCCATAGAACGTTTCGTTTTCGAGAAAATCGAGTTTAAAAATTTGTCAAGTGTACTCGAGCTTGGCAAATTCCGGGCTCGACGAGAGTAAACAATCGACAGAAGATTATTACATATCTGCAAATAAGTAAAAAATATGAAGTACAATTTTCTCATAAAACACTTTGGTTTTTGAGCTAAGTAAATTCGAAAATTTATTATGCGCCTGTATAAAACCAGTTCTCAGCTAGACATGTTCAAAGTCTCAATTTTATTGAAAATAACGCTCGAAACGTAAAAATTTCATTCTTCATTGTTAATTTATTTTCGAATGTAGAATAATTTCTGATTGTTTGCTCGTTATATTTAATCTGTAATTAAGTTATCGGTAGTTGAGTTTAAGTATACTTTACAAATTTCCAAACTCGATTTTCTAGAAAACGAAACGTCACATGAAAAAATTTTATTCTATAATTTGATTTGTTTCTTCATATAGGATCATCCTGTTGTCGGTTGTACCACAGTTGCCGGAACACCCTGTATAATATCGTCGTCCTACTCCTTAACTGTTTTTCCTCCATTTTTCAATAAAATGTAATTAATCGATCTACATGTGTGTCATTGATATAAAGAACGCAGATTCACGATAGAACGATGAAAATTCTACTTACGAAACAACAAATATCCAGTTCTTTTAAATCCTAACTCCTCACAATGGTATTAAACTCAATAAACTTGGAACTGAGAGTTTTCTCAGTTTACAAACTAGTGAAGTTAATAAAAACTAAACCGGTTAATACGCGACTACTACGGTGGTCATCTATGACCCACGTTACTCAATTTTCTAGGAAAAAATAAAATAAGATAATTTTCATAGACTAAAAAGTTTTCAACAATGTGAATAACTTATCGTTATTGATAATTTCGTTGGAGAAGAAGTGCGTTAATACGATATAATATTTTGCAAAAATTAAATGTTAACGTGTAGCATATTTAACTGTATCGCGGCTCAGTAGGCAAAATGTACATGTACAAGTATCAATTACTGATTAATTCTTGTGTTACGGGAAAACTAGCTACTCTAATAACAAGTATAGTTACTTATTCTGCTAATTTTGGTGGACAACGATATTGCATTAAGAGTCCCCTTATGAATTCAAATTTTTATACAAATTCATATTTTTGAAAATATAACTAAGAAGGTGGAATCCCAGTAGAAAGCAGAAGAAAACTTTCCCTATCAAATATTACAGAAAGTAGTATACTTTGAATATCTTACGTATTACTGCATGCTACGTATACTTCGCGATATCTTGCACCTTCAAAATTCTCGCATCTATGTACTTATGATAAGTCTCGTTCGCGATTTTTTACTGAAAAATATGAAAATCGTCCGCAATTTTCCACAAAGAAATATGAAAAGTCGCCCGCGGCTGGAGGGTTGAAGCATCGTCGAAATGTTCATTTTTAAACACAGATCGTATCGACGTACCTTATCGATCTGCGCGTATTTCATATATCGTATGCTACAAGAAACTCACAGGGAAAACCTATTTGAAACTAGCCAATAAAATTCTGTCACGTAATACAATGCCGTTCACTACGGGTGGTTCGGTTGAAAAAAGCGATATTACTGGTTCGTAGTAACGAACGTCCGGAAACGTTTTACTTGATCGTCGGGAAGAATGTTAACGAAAGCGGACAATACTTTTTACGAAACGATGCGGCAATGAACAACGCTCGTTTGCGCGATTTATAGTTAGACTCCGCGTTTGTGATCCAAGACATTTCTTCGAGCGATATGACGTTTTACTAGGTTCGCATTTCAGCTTGATTTTCGTTTGAATTTTGCGCGGTAATTTCCTATCGGCGAACGTTAATGTGATATTGATGTAAGAGGAAGATTCGCGATGAGAACGTCCAATAGAAGGATCGTTACGATCGTTGATGATCGCATCGTGGCAAAAAAACTTGATTACGATTGGAAACTAAACCTGTATTTAATGAGAACATGTAAAAAATAGTATTTTATTGGCTGGAAGAATATAATGTACAGGCACATGATAATATTTATTACGAAGAAATAAAATTATTATCATAAATCATGTTAGAATGAGATTGCTGTTGTTTTAAATGTAGTGTTATGTTATTACCACAGGCAATAGAAAGGAGTGGTAAACTGAACTGTGAAGGAAAATTTTCATTCTATGCTAAGAAAATTAAATTAATTTCGGAAAGAAGAATAATGGAAGAACTGCGACAAATAAAATAATACACAATTTCAACTGTTACGCGTAACGGAATAATCTTAATTGAAAGTTCTAAACGAACCGCTACTCCTTCATGAGAGTAAGTCTGCTGAACTATAGGTAAAGGTAAATGACTACAAGAAAGTGTAAAATTTCCTTGCGTCTTTGAGTAGTTCTGAACATTTTGTTCCTTGACCGAACGCAAAAAGGCGGTAAAACATGGTACTCTTCTAAAAAATACAGTAATGCACTTATTGTGTTTAAACTAAACGTAGGATAACAGTAAGTCGCAAAAACTTCATATCAATTTGTCACAAGTTGGCTGTTTAACGAATACTTCCTTTCTCCATAGTAGAGCAAAAATCCGCTAACAATTTAAAACTCGCATTAATCAGAGAGATCATAATAAGATAAAATATATTACCATATTCGCGTCAATGTTATTCGAAATAACGAACACGAAATATCAAACTTTATCCAGGAAAAGGAAGAAAAAAGCTTACACCAAATCTACACCTAGTCGAACTTCGAGCGTGATTCGAACCTTAAAACTCCTAAAAGTCATAACAAGTCTTGCATTTAAAATAACTCGAACTTTCCAGGCTTCTGTTAACATTTTATATTCACGATCCGTTTCAACGAAATTAATCAAAATGCGTGTAAAATACGTTATACTAGTCAAACTTTCAAAACCTCTGTAAACTTTCGAGACTTTCGAATCCAACAAGATTTTCAAGACTTTCAAGAAGATCGAGATTTTCAAGAGTTACAAGCTTCGAATCATGTTCCAAATTGCATTGAATCTTTTTACAGATTCCAAGTGTTTCAGATCCCACCGCTACCGATACCATACACCTTCGCTTCTGGCCAATGTTATTACGTTTACGCACTTTGAAATGCTTGGGACCTGGGCTAAATCTCGACGAAATCGGCCTAGCCGAGCCGGAAACTTTCGTTCGAGCGGCTCGATCGCACCCGTCACTTCTGATCGGAGCTGTACAGGCGTGGTGCAATGCAGACCGGCGATCAGGGGGGACAAAAGTCTCTCTTTCTCTGCATCTTTCTCTTGCGCTCTCTTCGAGTGGAGAAAGAGTCGTCGGTGGAACGTAGTCGGCGCTCGAGGGGTCCCACCTCCGTAAACACAACGCGATTCCACCTTCGTTGCTCGCGACGTGTATTTTCATAAATATAATAATTTATTTTCTCTCTGCAGGTAAATCCACACACGAGTGGCGGATGTTGTAATCTTCCTTCGTGTTCGTCCTCGCAATCCTCCTCTTTCGTCGTCGTCATCGTCGTCGTAGTCCTCGTGGCTAGTCGTCGTCGTTCGTTCATTCGTTGGTTCGGGGATAGGTGGGTCGGAAGGTAAGGTAAGGTAAGGGTGCGGCCAGACTTCGCTCTCAACTCCACCTCATTACCCGGCATTCTATGCAGAGACCGCGCTTATGGCTTATTATTGCTTTAGCTTAGCCAACCCGTCGGTTCCTCGATTCTTCGTCGTTCGTCTATGTGCGTGTCTACACGCGTGGACGTGCACACGCGTTTCTTTCGAACGATTTTTCGTTCAGCTCGTTCCGCGTCGAACCGCGAACATTGCGTTTTCTGCTGGTTTAGCGAGGCTGATGCAGTTAGACGAAATTTCGCGAGTATTTGGGCAAGCTCGTTTATTTGAGGTATAATTGGGATTTCTTACAGTGAGTGAATTTTGCTAGAGATAGGATAACAGATTTTAAAAACTTTGCTTTGGTACGATATTTTGTGGTACGATATTTTGTGGTACGATAGTTTGGACGCGTAAATGGCGTTTAAGAGGACGCCTGTTTATCTTCACAGGCTGTATCTCAATTACAAATACAAAGTTGCTCTGAAGATCGACGATGTTTCTTAACTCGATTTGCGATGGACCGTCGAAGACTATCTAAGTTTTTATATCGGGATTGTACACGTTGTAGTTCTCACCATTTCATGCATACTTTCGCAGAAAATTTTCAAATTAATTATTTAAAAAATTTCTCCGCCAAAAATTCCCGTAAGAAGATGTCCAGAACATCTCGACACATTTCTATAATACTACCTCAGCAGAACTCTGCGACATGTACCGATCTCCATCACCGGAATAGAACCAATTCGCGTAACAAGCTTCACGATTATCTGCTAAGCGTCTCTAAAAGACCAAACGCACTGGATCGTTCCAGCAAAGACAGAAATAATCAGATTATCCTATCAAGTTATCCTATTGCTGCGACGTGTGTATTTAGGTGTCGTTTCCTGCGAGGTCGCCAAGAGCTCACGCATGCCTTCTCGTTCAATCGTTCGACCATCCGTCGGCCTTCTCCATTTCGATTCTCATTTTGTATGTACGCGCGCAATTATTGGTCCCGATCTTGTCTGCAGGTTCGTTACGTTGGTTCGCCTAGCAGGCACCGGGTCCAAGGAGAGCCCTCTCCTCTGCACGGCTGTGCGTAATGCCCTGATACGACTTTGTCGGTATTATCTGCTCGCCGGGCTCCCGGTGGCTCCGTAAAAACAAGACCGCCGGAGATTTAACCCTCGATATGGCGACCACCGGAATATCGTGAAGGCCTCTCCCCTCACGGACACCGCTTCGAGCGGACTTCTCTGCACGATTAACGGCTCATTTGGAATCGCAACTTACAATTAGCGTCGCTTCGTGTCCTTTTGCGAGCGTGCTTGATGGTTGCGGGTGGTTACAAGGATCTTTGGGAAGTAAAAGATGACTTGATAGCCAGTCGCTAAGATTCCCGTTGGAATTATCAAATTTCTCAAAATGACGAATTCTAGGTCTTGTATTTCTACAATTCGTAAAATTAATGCTGTATTTCTTTTTCTTTTCTTTTCTTTGAAGGAAACAATATAATTTATACAAAAAACATTCGGAGAAAAGAGACCATAAAAGAGAACGGTAAATTTAGTAAATTGAGTATTTGGGGAACCTTTATCTCCAATCTTTTAATATTTATCACGGTTTTTAGTCGATAATTATAATGGAAGTTAGAGAATTGTATCGTTACACATGTAATAATTATCAAATAAATGATGATTTTATGGTAATTCAACTAAATTGTAATAGAAATCGATGGTGATCGTGTTTGGCGGTATTGTGATGTTGATAATGGATGATCGTAAATAATACTTGCTTAGAAAAATTCACCATGCATAGAAGTACCTTACGATATTATTAGACGAGTTCAGTAATGAAGCAATTTCTAATTTCAGCTAATACTTTTGAAGTACCTTTGAATGGAACATTTAAGAAACAGCGTTCTCACAGTACTTAAAATTACCGTGATTTTACATGACCTTAACTGCCAGCTAAACTACAATAATTCTAATAAGAACATACAGAACATATATTAGAAACAAAGGAAAACCTTAAAACAGCCAATCGAAACGAGATTGCACAATTCCAGATCAGTTGGGTGAATAAAAATGGCAAGCAAGACTCGGATATTTCCGCGGAAATGAACGTCTATAGCCGGATATCGAGAAATTCATCTCTCGGATCCTCGTTTCCTCTTCGAGGCTCGACCAACCTGAAATCGACGAGTCCGACAATCAGATTACCCGTGGCCGACCAAAGTTCAAGATTCCAGCGCGGCCTGCACGGTATAGGCGCAGAGGCGCGTGAAATTTGTGTCTGCGTCAGGCACGATCGCGCGTCCCGCCGCCGCGTTCCTGTCAATAACAGTTTCCACGAACGCATAATCGCAATATTCTCCGAAAGATCCTAAACTTAGATAGACGAAACAAGGTTCAGCAGGTAGAGGGATCTAAACGGACGTAAGTAATGCACGGCGGAGAGGCCGGAGTAAGAAAAAGAGAGAACGAGAGTGTGCAGACGATATAAAGGAACAAATGAGTTTCGTGATCGTACCAGAGCCCGATCTTGTCTTGGGTTAATCGAGCAACGCCGTAGAAAACGAGCAGAACAAGCTCGGGTTCCTGGCAGGGTGAGTCCGAGCACAGCCGACGATGAGAGAGGAGAGAATGACGAGGGTGAATAATGTTTCGCGTCCAATTCGAACGGTCAGAGACAAACTTTTGCATTGTGCAACGCATAATATACAGAACGGGATATCCTCTGTTCTCCTCGTCGCCCTTTATCGCTGGCAAACTTTGCCCTTTCTCTCGTTTCTTGCACCCTGAAAGCGCGCGCCCGCGCGTTGTGGTCTTTTCAATCTCGATGAGATTAAGTTGTACCCGTGGCAGTCTATCGCACGGCTACGCCGTAGCATTGTTTACGAGGAGGTAAGAGGCCACGAATCGTGCTCGTGCCAGCTAGCGAGGATATATTTATTCGTATGTTAAAACGTCGGACTCGAGACGATCAAGAAGTTTCCTTGAAGCCAGCAGGCGGTTAGACGCGAGTCGCGTTTAAGGGTTCCGCTGGTAGCGCGAACCGATTCGACGCCGATAATAACTTGCATTCGCCGATAGCGAACTAGGACACGGTACAGGTGCAGTAACAAAGGGAAGAAAGTCGGGCACATATGTACGTTAGCGCGTGGTAAATCATCTTCGACGGTTAGCGCGGATTATAATTAAAAGAGACGCGGATTCGAAACAATACGTACGAAAGCGTAGGAATAATTAATACTCTGAAAGTGGACGTGTTTCCTCGGTTTCGCGATCGAACGCAGCAGGTTCGACGATCGGCCTCTATGAGAAGGCTTATCTAAACTTTATCGGGCGGACTGGCGATACGAATAATTCACGTTTGACATTTCAGCGAGCGAGGGAGCGAGCAAACGGGGCCGTATCCTAACCGTGGCCGCTTGAAAACGCTTATTTACATTCTATTTTTCAGCAATAGACCCTGACGTAGTAAAACGATGCATTATCGAGGCCTGTACTTTAAGTACGTTTACCTCGCCGCACGGGATGTAGGTTGCCTTTTAGATCGGCCGACCTCTTTTCTCTATGGCCATTTTTACGGAAACGAAATTCACAGAGTGGGCAGAGCCGATTCCTAGCCTCAGAAGTTCATCCACCGTGTAGCCGAGGTGCTATTGTTCCAGAACCAGCCAAAGGAGACGAGACGAGAAGCGGAGGAGAAGGAGGAAGAAGAAGTTAGCGAACGAGGTGGAGGAGGATGCTATCGAGAAAGAGGTGTATCTAAGTACACGTACACGTAAGGTGTAACTATGTGTATGTATATGTATACATATCTGTATATTCTAAGTGTACTTATTTATAGGTGTACACATGGAAGAAAAGTAGGCCTTTGCTGCGGAGTTCAAACGATTCTTACGCATCACCAGCGCGCACGCGTACACGTTAATTTCAATCGGCGGCGCGCAAACTTTTCGTTACAGTCTATTTCGCAAGCCCGCCGCCAACTAAAGGTCATCGACGCTCCGGCGATTCCTGATAATTATTTACGCTAAGATCGTTATCGTTTCGTGGGCTAATCTGGAGAAGTCACTCGCAGGATACGTTTCTCGCCATCTTCTTTTTCGCGAGCCGTCTTTTTATTCAATAGGTAAAATTGGTAGATAAAATAGTAGTCGAATACACTTCCTTCTTGGAACTCAGGCATACGCTAAGTTCGAAGTGGAAAGGGAAGTTTGTCATTTTTTGTGTTGTATTGTGTTTTTTATAATAGCCAGTGTACAAACTCATAAGCAATAGGAAATAAAAAGAAGAAGCAAGGAGGAAAATTGTATTAATGACTGTAAGTTACACATTCTGATTTGTCATTTTTATTATTCAAAGTTGTGCTGCCTGTATCTTTTTTAACTGTGCTCTGCATTTTTGTTTTTTTTTTTTTTTTGTAGAGGTATCGTATTATTTTGTATAAAAACACGCGTACTAATATTGGCCTTGAATATCTTTCACCTGATATTCGACATCTGATGAGAAATTTGAGATCATGTAATTTTAACTATTTGCGTTCTAACTAAACTATTTGTGTTCAATGCTAGATATGTAAGTACCTAGACTTCTTGACACATAGACAAATTGCGCCATTAAAATAAGTCACAGCTAACTATTAATAACCGTAGGCACTAAACTAAAATTGTAAATTAGATTTGCAGGAGGTAAATTATTGTCTTGCTCTTTTAAAGAAAGATCAATTACCTAATCTAATGTACCGACACCATAACTCGATTATTGATATTACGTTCGAGTCAAAAGTGGTTTCGAGCACTTCTCATAGAAGTCTCGTTAAAATACGGAAATCGTTATGGTTTGGAAATAAGATGAAGCAAAGCATGTATCAAGTTGTTTCCAATTTGTCGAGTTCTATACACAAAGACTTCTATCTGGCGTTATATAGAAATATTTATATTCCAGGTAAATTTCTAAGCACATTTGTTTCAACATCAAAAGCATAGTACAACATAAAAGCAACAGAAGTCTTATCTTCCTTTGAAATCTCTTTCACGACCGTCATAAAACAATTTAATTTCAAAAAATCGTAACTACTGATAATCCATCACCTTGTTCCTTCCGCCTGGATTGGTTCCACGCCAGGGACCTATTATGCTATCACTCTCGCCATTTGTTCTTAATCGTGATTGGCTGCGCCGCATTACGATAAAGACCAGCGTCATCTAGAAGTAATTAACACAACCGTTTATTCGTCACCACCGGGTCACCTCAGTCAATCACTGAACCAATAAACTGTGGCCAATTTTTACAGAAATTCTTAGCTTACAATGGCAGACAAAAATCTACAAATCACGCGGCAACGAGTTCTTAGCCCGGCCCCTGGCTTTCACCTGCAATTATACCGATTCCTCGGGCCATCGTGTCAATCGTATGGTCTCCGTCGATCAAAACACGACTGAATAAATAATCCAATAACAATCAGGCCGTCCCGTTTCCGACGATTAAGGGAACATCGTACGCCCACCCGTGCCGCTTATCAAAACCGATCGTTTGCCCCGGGTATAACGAGTCGGCCCCGGACAGAAAACGCCTTTTGTCCGGCGATTTTTCGTCGTTGCAACGGCGAACGACGCCCGTGATTCACAGAACGAATCGGCCCGGTGAACGTACAGCATCGTACAATAATGACGCTCTCGAAAGGCAGCGCCGCCACGACCAACCACATATATACTATCGCGTACATACATATACGCATACATATCTATAAATACACACACACAACACGTGCAAATACGTACATACACCAGTGTACATATGTATACACATGTCACGATGTACATACATATGCACGCAGAGGTACGTACGTATACATGTATACACGTATATACATACACGCGTGGTCCGTATACGGACCAATAATTCTCAATCGCCGTTCGGAACGTTCGCTACGGGCCGCTCGCGCCGTCCCTTAAATCTAGCAACGAGGCCGACCTTATCGGGTGCCTTCCACCGTGCGCCATTATTGTGAGATACTGTACGTCCTGATCCGTCGTTTAGAGCCTATCCAGGCCGCGAATCTCACGCGTTCGGCAGGAGGTTTTTCTCTTTCTCTCTTGTACGATCCTGCCAACGAAACAGAACGAAATAGAAGGAACGACGTGTATATACGTTTAAGCGAGACAAAGAGGAAGAGAGAAAGAAGGAAAACGGAGAATGAGAAGAAAGAAGAAGAAGAGGCGACTTTCTGTTGCGTGGTGTTGTTGCGAGCGCGAGCCGGAGCGTATGGCCACTTGGACTGGCACATCGCGGGGGAGGAGTTGAACGGAAGGGGGTGGAGGGAGGGGGCGCAGGTAATCAGAGGCACTAAACCACGATACCGTGCTGGCAGTTAGAGGCCTCTATCTCTTCTGTCGTTGGTGGTACAACACGCCCGGTATTATTTGCAGGCTGCCACATTTGTCGTAGGTGGTCTTGCGACAGTGGCGTCGCGCGGCCCGTATAAACGACGCCGTCTACGACACGCCGCGCCGTGGTTCTCCTTCTTCGCGTTCTCTGGCCGCTCGCGCGAGCAACGAACATGCGCTCGTTCGGCCCTTTCCAAAGGATTCGCGTTCGTACGGCAACCCCTTTGTTCCACCTTTCCCCTTGTCCTAGAAGTGCTACCGTGGACGACGTCGCTGGTACATATCGATAAGACCAAAATACCATTTACAGTTTAATGTATCGATAATATTCTTGCAATACCGGCAAAGTAAATTGGGCTTGAAAATATAAAATTGTATCGAGTCGTACGTCGACTCCGAATAAGGCATGTTTGAGAATCTTTTTAATTAATAAAAGCAATAACTTTCTTTCGATTTTCGAAATTTTATGCAGTAAGAGTGTCTTGTTTTGAAAAATACTGTATAATTTTATTTTAGGTTCAGTGAAAATTTGATTCATCGATGCGATGGAACGCAAAAGGTACTATAATTTTCCCAAAGTTTATGCAACAACAACTTCTGTTCCACACGAGAAACTGCTTTTTAGACAACAGTAAGTTCTTCCTGATGGAAGAACAAAAATCAAGCGAAACCAAAATACATTCTATGTATAACGTGCTGTCGATAGTAAGAAGTTCAGGTAAGAGTAAATAAACCTGACTCTTTCTGAAATTCTATTTTAGTTCTATTCTGCTCGGTTCTATTCTGCTTGCCGACATTTCAATGATATAAATATATCTATCAATTTTTAATAAAACTAAAATCTAAATCTATTATTTCGTCCTTTTACGTTCTTTTAGCCCTTTTACTCGCATTCTTCTCTCTTCTCCTTCCCTCGGTAAGCCGGTAAACCCCGTGACTGATTAACGATAGAATTAACGAAGATTAACGCCCGTGGCACCAGGCGAAATTTATGGTCGGTGTACACCGATTCCTGAATTATGGAGTTTACCGGGAGCCGGTATCTCCCGCGGGATCTCCCAAGTGGCTCTACCTGCATCTCCGTGAAACGGAGGTGAAGTTCTCTTTTTTGGGGGGATACTTCTGCCGCCGGATGGATAAAAAACTATCTCTTGGAAAAGAGACTCCCGAGGGTTTTTACGATTGACAATGATATTCGTAGCGTGGACGATGACGGTAATGATGATGATGATGGACGAGCTAAAAGCGGTCGATTAGGTCGACGCGTTTATTCCGTCATAATCGGGACGGTCGAGATTGATGGCGGAGTAAAGAGCATCGATGGGAGTGGAGGTTACGTACTACAATCGAACACGCTTCCTCCCGTGAAACTCCTACGTAGCCGAACAATTTCGCAAGCAGCGATGAAAGTAGATCTTCGTTGACTCAGGTACAAAGTATTCGACCGTATACCGGTGGATACGTAGAAAACGACGGGCTTTCTTGTCTGTCTCTCGTGCAGGGACGATTAGGTGGATTTCGCCTTGAAAACATTCGACGGTGATTGTCGACGAAGTGGGAGTTAGTTTTTGCTCGTACGTATTTCCCTGAGTTTTTATTCCTTAATAAATTAGTTTTATCACAGAAAGTGAAAATGTGTCCTGTATATATTTATAACGTTATCTTGGGGAACGAATAAAGAAATGGCAGAATCTTTCATAACAAGTCACGTGAAGCGCGTATGTATAACGATTCGCGAAAATCACACGGTATAATACAATCTAAAATTATCGCTCCAATTATTTTCTCGTTCCGTTATTTGATTTTCCTATGTTTGTAAACGTGATTATGTTTTATTTCACTAATCTGGACAATTAGTAATCATAAAGAGAATCGTTTCGATAATCATATATTCCTTACTTGGATCTAAATATGCTGCTCGTTCAAAGATACGTTAGTTCGATTACCAAAAATGTCTCTCATAGAAATGAATTAAAATTGCACGTTTGTTTTATTCCTGTTCTCGTAATAGTACCTATCTTTTTGTTTACGCATATTCGATCATTTTGTAACATTTCAAAGGAAATTTGTAATAACACATTGCATCTTGTCGTACATAGTATCGTTTAACAATTTCATACCATAAGGTACCATCACCATAATTCTATACCTACTCTTTATTACATAAGTTCCTCACTATGAAATCGCTCGATTCTACCTGCAATCCCAAAAATCCAATAAATCTACAAAAATTCAACAAATACTCCGCCACGGTCTGCCAAATACATTCACCTTTCATAGATTCATTTTTCTCCTACGCTATTTAATTCATGAACCATCATTCTCCTAATGAAACAAGCAAAAAAAACCTTCTAAACTGTAACCCCGTGACTCTGACGTGGCTACCGTCCACCAACCCCCTGCACATAATCCTTGGCGAACGAGGTGTCAGCGACTTCTTGAAATTCCATCGGTGAATCTCGAAACGAGGCGACTCGACGCGGTCGCGTCGATTTCCACTGTTGACATACGAGCGGTAAAGAGGGGTTAACGGTTAGGGAATGATTAATAAAGATGCGCGGGCACGCGTTCCACCGGATATAAGGCCCACACAGATGCATGATGGACGTGTGTGTACGCGAGTACATAGGAACGCGCCCCTCTATCGGCTGCTTCTCGCCAACTACAGAAGAAAACACGGCGTAGGGCCGCGGTAGGTGAGCCGGTGTGCGCCCGTCGGGACGCGTGCGCTCGTGTATCCTCGAGGAATACGTGCGCACACACTTTGGCCAGAAGGAGCAACAATATGAGGAAGAAGAGGCGAAGAAGAAGAAGACGAAGAAGACGACGAAGAAGAAGCAAAAGGAGGAGGAGGACGCGCGTCCACGTGCATAACTCGGACATAAAACAGGCTCGCTCGCGCAAACCACGGCTCCGTGCTGGGGTACGGATGGGCTAACGGATGGACGGACAGACGGACGGATCGACACACAGCACGCGCGCATGAATATGTAGGATGTCTGGAAAAAAAGACGAGGAAAAGTGGGGGCGGCAAACACTCGACGCGCATAGTAATCGAAGCCGCGTCATGCCAATAACATCGCGCGCCTAATGTTCGATCGATCGATCGGCTCCGACTCTCCACCACAGGGTTTTCCTTGGTTCTGCGGGCGCGCGCGCGCGCGCGACAAAGATAAGCTTGGCGCGCGCCACGACATGCAGCTGATTTACGCGTTTCTCTCGCGCGTGAAATGATAGAAAAGAGGGAAAGAGGGAGAGTAACGGCGAAGAGAGGAGAAAGAGATAAAGAGGCAGAAGAAATTGATAGGGATGGAGGATCGAGACGAAGAAAAAGGAGCGGTTGATGGAGGGGTGGAAGAAGAGGAGACGCGTGTGCCGCGTACGAAGACACGCGCGAATGGCCGTGGTGAAACGGGCGCGGGTAGGTGGCTTACACACGAGCGGAGTTTACAATTTTCTGCACGACGCTCGTTCGAATGCCTGTAACGTTGCGGATGCCAATTGCCGATAATTCAAGGTGTACCTACCCACGATATAACGCGCGGCCGCAGACGCTGACAGATTGCTGGGTACCGGGACAAGCCCTCTCGATCAGCACCGGCCCTCTTTTAGGCGCGCCACGTTTTGGCGCGGTACGGATACCAGCGCATTTCGAACGATGCGATTGCGATTCGAGCGAAACTATGGTCACGCTGGATGCGTATTCAGAATTGATATTCCGACGAATTTAATACGTCAATGTAATCAAATATGTATGTAGATTTTTACGAGTATACGCATTGTAGTCTTGCGGTGTTTCATTCGTCAGAATGTCACTTTGTCTGAATACGCATCCACTGTAACCATGGCCTAAAGCTTTTATCGGGGCTTTAAACGTTTATTGTCCAAGCCATATTCGATCATATGAATTGCTTCATAATGAAAATGCTGTCCTCGACAACTGTCTCTGACTCGGCTGTTCTTTTATATTTTTGTAACCAATAATAATTTGTTACGAATATTTGATAGCGCAAAGTGTGGAATGTCGAAATTAATCATGTTTATGGCAGCGAGACATCAAGAAGACGGACTTTGTCTATACCCGAGTTATCGATTAAATAAAAGGGACAGTCAAAATTTACTGCAAGCTCGGATCAGACGAATGTATTCCGTATATTGTGCTGTACTGTATATTGAATAGGCTTCTAAAGAATAACCGTATGAAATATCGTAAATAAATATGTTAAGGCAACCGTACAAGACAGTCCTTATGCATAAAAGTGCAATTTGTACGTCTGTACTAAGGTCAATAAACATACACGACTGTAAAAGATTTTGAATTCTAAGCTGTGAAGTGACATTAACACCTATCAACAGCTTACGCTATGGAGGGAATGTAAATTACGCGTTTCTTCTAGGATTTTGCCAAAGATCTATTATCAGCGAATATTATATTAACAAGTGTCAGCAAGTAAATTACAAATATAATTTTATATTAAAACACGAGAAAGAAATGACCAAAAATAAATGAATTATCTTTTCTACTAGACACGTGCGTTACTTATTGATATAAAAGGATCGCGATGATTAAAAAGAAAGTTGTATCTTTTATACATTCATCGCGAGTAACGATTGAAGAGAGAATCAATAGAAATCATTTTATAACAAACAGCGTAAAAGCAACCTTAACGCTTTATAGATTCTCGGATAGCGAAGGTAAATTATTCATTCCACGTTTGTAATTCAAGTTTTAAACAAGTTGTTGGCGGAAAGCATCAAGACACACGTGTCGTTTGTTTTCGAGGAGAAGCTTTAATCGAAAAATAGCGACGACGATGGAAGGTACAACCTCTTGACTTCCAATCGCGCATATGCCTTTTAATATTAATGCACTACGTTGGCACCTACGTAAGGAAGCGAGCATGCGTCGAGTCGCAACGGTGAATTTACGACGTATTAAATTGCGCTACTCGATATCTTTGTAATTTTCTCCGATGGGCATAAAACTGCGTACTTACGACCAAGGGAAATAGCCGACCCCAAGGATTTGACTCGAACTCGTGTTCCTTCACTATGTTTAATTAAATCAGCCACCGGAATATGAATAAAGACGTAGAACCTCGATCTTTGTTCAACTTACAGTTGCTATTACAATTTCATTATTGTTTTTAGATGTTAGTACACTTTTGCTGCTACAAGTTCATTTGTTAATATGTGTTTATCGCGTACTTTTTGTTATCTAAGATTTATTTGTTATTACAGTACCCACGAAAAAGTATGAAACACAAAATAAGGAAAAAGTGTTTTACGTTTAACATTAAAACTGTCAATCACTAATGTGGATCTATACATATGTATATATAGTGAATCACGAAAGTAGATGAAAACTACTATTGCATACACATTATCTGTTACATAAAAGATTTCAAATTTAACGCTGCAGTGACATATTATGATTATATCGGTAAAGGGCGTAACTAATCTGGAAATGTAAACAGAAATTACGAGATTCATTGTAAACATATATTCGATATCAAATTAGCACGCAACGTGAATAGCACATACCCGTTAAGAGTTAGATATGGTTCTACTGAGAATATTGAAATTTATTAATGTAACGTTTAAGCACTTTTGTGATGTTTGCGAAACGTAATGTAAAGATCTTTTATGTACACGTTAATATTTGTTTCAAATTATACCAATATAATCACGATAGTCGTGTCTCACAACAATGGTAACGAAATTTAAGAATGTTTCGTATAAGACAGACAACATATTTATGATATATTCACGATATATTCAAAAATGTCTACAAGTATTCGAATACTTTCATGAACTCGTATGTGATGAAAGCTAACATCAATTTCTTTCGTAGTACCAATATACTTGTAATTGGTATACTTGTAATTTTACAATATATTTTCATTGAACTTTCACTTCTTTTCCCTCTTTGTAATTATCTTGCATTTCTTCGTTGAATGATTTATAATATACATATATTTTTCATTTGAAACGAAGGTGTCTTCTGAGGAAATAAACGGAAGTAAACGAAAACGTTTCGTGGCAAAGAAAATTCGCGATTATCGTCTGCGTTTTCTCTGCCAGTTCGTACCACCATTCACGTTGAACACGTGACGAGTAATTAAATTAATAATAACAGCGGTACACGAAGAGACTTTTCCGACTTTCTTATTCCCAGAACTGTCTGGGAATAA
The DNA here is from genome assembly GCF_040668555.2 of Bombus flavifrons. NCBI lineage: Eukaryota > Metazoa > Arthropoda > Insecta > Hymenoptera > Apidae > Bombus > Bombus flavifrons. The sequence continues at coordinate 1,665,871 of NC_138443.1, forward strand.
GACCCCTTTCCAAGTGAAAAATGTTTTTCTACAGCTTCGTTGACGCTTCTGTCTTTATTCGGAACGCGCTTCTTCGCTTTATTAATAATTCATTAACCCACTTTATTAAGCGTCATTCGATCGTCAAGTCGAACAATGGAAATATCAGCGGCTTTCTGTCCGAGTTTATTTGTTTATTTATTTGTTTATACGCGTATAATATATGAGATTGTGATTTCAACTTTTCTCTTTGATCCGTTATCTCGAAAGTAATTAATTATGCCTTTATTGCGGTATGCAGGAAGGATTGGAACGTTCGATACAAAGGCAACGCCTTTCTAAATTCTTTCTGTATGTGTCTCAGAATGTTCTCAAACGAATTAATACCAATTTAATGATTTATTATTATATCTAATGATTCATCGAATTCAATCGAGTCTTTAACGATTCCCTACGCGAAACAGTTTTATTCTTGTGATTAAAAAGAGACACGAGAAATTGTTTGCTAAAAATGAAAACTTGAATATGTTGGCGCCCACATACTATGAGTGCCGATGAAGCTTTAGAGAAAACTAGTAATTGTTAAAATATTGAAAGGCTTTACATGCGCGAATTTTCAAATATGAAAAAAACACTTTGTTGTTATTTCATATAGAAAATTATAGAAAAATAGAATTATTATAGAAATGTAGAATTAAATATTTAAAAAATTGCAATAATTAGTTATTTTACTGGTTGTATGGCACAATTTCTAAAATACCGTAGCATAATACTAAATGTTCCATATATAAAAAAGACACAAACTAATGGCTAAAATGATCAGGTTATAAAGATAATAAGAGAATAAAATAAAAAATGGTATAGTTTGCAAACAGACGGCCTATCTATTCAGCTTACGCTGATACTTCATACCTTAGTAATATAAATCCATCCGAAAACATTTGTTTCTATATTGAAAAATATAGATACCTTTGTTGCCAAATGGCAACGCCGTACATTCAAGAATTAAATGAGTAATATTTTTCCTTCAATAAAATTATTCGACAAAATGTGTCCCATTATCAGCAATAAAATAAATGTCAAAACTTGAAATTGTTAGAAGAATTTTTAACACTTGAAACTTTACTTATTCGTAATGTTTTCGTTTTAAATATATTCACGATGAGGTACAATTCGTGAAATATTTGTTTGGAAAAGACGAGTTTCATGTATCGAAAGCAATAAGTCAGAAGAAAATTTTCCGAACGTCGAACGTGAACTTACCGAGCATCTTGCTGAGATCGGCGTTGTGGAGATCAGGATTCTCGTCGGCCAATTTCTTGCGCTCGACCTTTGCCCAGACCATGAACGCGTTCATCGGGCGACGTATCCGTTGCTCCTTCAGGCTCCTCTGGGCCGTGCTGCCTGGATGGCACATCTTCACTCCCGCGGGAATCGGCGAGATGCCTTGTTGATACTCCAGCGACGGACCGGAAGCCAGCCAGGACATGTCCTCGAGTCGCTGTTGCACTGGACCGCTCAACATTCCTGGTATCTGCAAATCCATTTCCGATTCCTCATATTCGATTTGTATTTTTTAACCTTCAGTATCTAACCTTCAACTCGTGGTCTTTCATTCTCGATCTTGGATCGGTAGTCATTGATTCTCGATTATCGATATTAATTATACTATTTTATAATTGTGATATTTTCGTAAATTCGTATTTTTATAAATATAGCTGAGGAAGGTAAAAGGAAATGCATACAGAGACTCGTTTCATCTATTAAGTAAATACTATAACGAATACTATGATTTTGATACATTGCATAATTTTACAGGAATATTATGTGCATTCTGTATATTTTTAACTTTCCCAAATCTAATTACAACGATTACGCTATTCTGAATACTTTATACATTTTTACATATGTATATATCTTGCATATTTGCAACTTTAAATTTCGATGCACGTGCATAAAAATCCGCCGACTATTAATTAATAATTCTATCGATACTCGATTCTTGATCCTCGCTCGTAGCTGGGATCTAGGTTGCCAATTTCCAAATTATTGTTTACAAATTCCACCTTTCAAATTTTAAATCCAACTTCTCTTTGCCATTCTTCAGTTAAGATCCACAATTTCCTGATTTCAATCTGAACGTGCAATCAGTCAGAGAATCAACGAAAATGATCCATGGATCGATTCTTCCCGATAATTACGCGCTTATTAACGAAAACGGGTGAAAGTCGCGCTCGATATTTTCCGATTCCATTAATACGTAATTACTGGGAGATATTAATCGGGCAGCTAATGAACGCCACTCGAACGCGGTGTACCTGGTATTGTTGCCGAGTAAAAGCTGTTGTTCAAAGGTTGCCAGACTCTCGTTAGAATCGGCATTGTAATATAATGAAAATGAATAATGCACGCAACCGGGCGATAATAACGGCTGATAACTTAATGAACGTAGGATACGGTGATAAATATTGAGCCTTCGTGAGACCATATGATGTCTGTGTTACAATTGCTAGGTCGCCATAAGAAGGCAGCAAAATAAGAGAAACGTAGTGTAAATAAGAGATGGATACGAATTTTAAGAATATTCAACGAAAATCTCTATTTTCTGAAAATGTCTTAATTCTAATATCAGAATACACGATTACCGCTTAACTCTTTAGAAATCAAGTATATAACAATACTGATGGAGTCCATCGACTTTACTTTTGTGCAACACCTATTGTAAGAAATACATTGTTATACGAATCGATATACGACGTACGTATATTATAAATTCTTAATATTTCTTTAAAAATCGTAACTGATATGAATTTTTTCGTTTAAATCAATCGAACAAAATGTAGATAGATACAAATCATCTTTTATAACTTCAGGTTGAGTAAAACAGGTAAAACAATTCCGAATGGTTACGGTCGAGACTATTTCCTTTTCGTATCATTTCTCTTCGAGTTACGAGTAAAGCCAGCTCCACACGTCCTTTGTATTCCGAATGCCAAATATTCATTGTTTCACTCGCAATTACATATCGTTGATTTACTGGGATAACGACACGTTTCAAAGTATGTCAATTTTGAAATATCTGCAAATTTAATTCAAAAACAGAGCTGTAGGTATTGTTCTAGTAATATATTTGTTATAATTCCTTAACAAGAACAATGTCATGACTCAAAGAACATTACGTACGTTGTAGAACAAAGAAATTTTCCTATTTCTAACTGGTGAAATAATTAACTATTTCCTTGAACCGATTTATTTCAAACCGACTTGCTGAAAAATCTCATTTTTTCAACTGTGTCATGCTTTTACGAAATTGTAATGTATATCGTAATTAATAAACGCACATCGCTTACGTACATTGGTAGTTGTACACGAATACTTAGCGAGCAATTCATACGTCATTAAATGACGTGTGTTTAATATTCAGTGAAATAATGAATAATGCTAAATGTTTAGAAATCTCTATGTCACGTGTATTAAAAAGTACACGTGTGCTGTATACGCACAATGGCATATGCATAGTGTACACTTTTTGTAATCCACTTTTTCAGATATATTAAAATTAACGATTTCGAAGGTGTGTCATAAACCAATCATAAACGTATATCCATTCCTTTCCATCATACTACTGTAATCTTAATTATACATGTATGTACATAGAGACAATATATTTGAGTGCACGTTAAAACTTCTGATGTGAATATACGAACGTATCATTTACAAGTAATATATTTAGAGGAATATTCAAGTTTGGCAGTTATAACGTTAGCATATGCGTCAAACCATAAACCGTGGTGTGAAGCCGGCTTAACCCGAGGAACGCTATAAAATAGTGAGAACGTAGGTGTGCGCGTGTCACGTTCGAGGTGAAACAGCGTTCCGTAAATGAAAAATATGCGAGCCTATTTCCAAAGGAACGGTCTCTCCTGTCTGTGCTGGATCGACCGAACCTAAACGTACCGAAATGATTTGGGTGTCAATGGGCATGGAACTGTCGTTGCCGTCGATGTTCGACTCGATGTCGTAGGCCCTCGACGTAGGAGTCGCATAAAGCGAGGAATGAAGTGCCAAGAGTCCAGGGGATCCGCCATAACTGCTGACCGGTGGTGGTGTCACCTCACCCCTGTCATAATTATCCAGCATCCTATAAATCCAAAAGCGAATTTATTAATCATTAGTACCGTTTATAACATACACAAGCGGCTTTTGATTAACGGTAAAATCGCTACGCATCCGGTGCGAGTTCGCGCGCAATAGTACCGATGAAATAACGCGGTCGTGTATCGTTTCGCTTCAACGAATGACTTGTTTGTCATGTGAACATGCACATCACGGTGTACAGGCTGCTTTTCTCCGATAAATCTCGATGTTGAAAGCGACCGGGAATTATTTTATATCGATAAACTTCTTTTATGGGCCGTGTAAAACTCGGCGCGGTCGAGTGATGCGACGTCGTATAGATTTTGACCTTAGAGTAACTTAGGCAATAACATACATGAAAGAATGCTATGCATACGAAAATTTAAATTACATTTTTTTTTTACTCTTATGACTAGACTGCGGACGTTTATGCAAATATGAATGTTTCTGCATAAGTGTAGAAAGATAAACCCTGATTCGAGATTTGTTTTATCGTTTAAATATCATATAACAGATGCTTTACTTGCTATGCTTATTATATATTTCACATATTTTTGCATATTACATACGTGCATATATGTGTAAACTCTCTAAGAGTTCAAATGCGAATACGTTTGTACGACCGTCTCTCTTCTTTCACGGACAGAGCGGCTTTCTTTGTTTTACGGAGAGCCATTTTGAGAGACACGTATTTCCCAAACGTACGGACAGAGACCAACATCGGAGATAGACAAGATCACAGAAGAAAGTATAATTATTTAACACATTGAAGACTGACGGAGAAAGATCGGTAGCTCAGGACGTTGAAAATCGATTCTCGATTTTCAGGTAGATATTACACAGAACTTGTTATTTATTATTTACTGTTATTAATTGGTTGTTGTTTATTTATTATTGTTATTAATTGTTGTTAATTATTAATCGTTGTTTATTTCTGTATTTCATTTAAGTATTTTCACAATAAACTCGATTTTCAGATTTTCAGAATCGATCACTGAATTATCATAGAATTGAACTTTATATATGTACTTATGTTTTAATATGAATTTTTGTATATTTCGTATTCATGTACTTTTTTTTATCTACCTTTGTATGTATATATATTTTTTTTGTACACATAAATTTTACATAAATGCATAAACATCTAAATTATTTTCTATTAACTATTAAATCATTTCAGTTCGGTTAAGTTGTATCGTTTTTATTATTACCATTTTTTATTATTACCATTTTGCAGAAGAGATACATTAACAGTAGTAGCTGAAAATATTAATTCGACGTATTTGCAAGCTGTAAATATAAAGGCATATCAAACAGAATCTTCGATGTAGAATATATTTCTCTAATTTCTTTCTTGAATATAGTTTATAACTTACGGTTTACGGAATAATTTCGTTTCTTTCACTAGACTCGACAGTTAGCTTTTCGAATTCTAATTGCACAGTGATTAACCGGTACGGTATAATGCGAGACTTTAAACTTAGAATCAATTATGCGTATAGAACGCTATATAAAAGAATTAATAGCTAATATATCGTATTAATAATAAAACAGTAATAAGCATAATGTATTAGAAATAAATAAGAAAAGCAATCGCAGCTACTTATAATACGCCTAGTAGAAGCACCTGCTACCGCGTTGTAGATTCGAATTTCTTGCTAATTTCGATGAATTAATAATACTTCTCACGTCATTAAATTATAATTGAAGTGTTGACCCAGGAAGAAACGAGTACAAGTGCAAAGGAAGCGGTAATTAAAACTTCATTCCAGAAAACGCGAGTCCATCTCAACTTGGGATCAAAAGCAGCGCGAATCTGAATGAGGAATATTCACTCGGCTTTCTTTATCGGTAAACAATGCGACCGATCTTTTCCACGGGCATCTCTCCTCATTAAACATTGTACCAATTACCTTCTTCGATCTCTACCTCTAAACTCTTTTGCCGCGATAACTAAATTTGATTAAATGCACCGCGGTGCGTTCCAAAGAACAGAAGAAATACATGGAACAAAAAAGTAAAGTAACTCAAGGGAAAAGGTAAGAACGAAGATAAAAACGACTGACGGAAGGAAAAGATACGAAGTCCACAGTGCGAAAAGCACAAGTCATACTTCTCGCTGTTTTTAAAAAAAGAGTCAACCAATTCCATATAGAAATTGTCTTTCCATTTGATTTTGCGATTAAATATGCATCTTGGCCAGCTTCTTCAACATTTAATTTCATTTACATTAATTATAATATTAATTATCTGTATCTATCGTCTTCGATTATTTCATATTGAAATACTTCTTTTTAATCATCGAGCGATGTGAAAGCTAGAAAAATAGTAAACTTATTCATGTTCTGGTGTGTGCTCTTCATATGTCGTATGAAAGCATACAGAGAACAAATTGTAAATGTAAGAAGAAACAAAAAACGAAGAAAAAGTGAAAGAAAAATTGTGCCGAGAGGCTAAAAACACCACCGATTCTCTACAATTCACGTTTTACCTTTCGCTGGAAACTGTATAGATTGATTTTTTCCATTCATCTTCCTAATTTCATACCAGAAAACATCCAAGTACACGCAGACAATAACCACTAATGTGTGCATAGCGAAAGAACCGAGAAAAAGAAAAGACGAAAATCGATAAATATTAGCCAATCTAATAGCCAATATCCAACATCGTATCACATATTAATCATTCGTAAAAGACATGCGAAGATACGGAAGACGACTATAAAACTCGCTTAACAATCACCAAAGTCACATTCGATCCATCATGTTTCTTCGTTCCCGCGCTAAAAAACCTGACGAAACGCCGACAAATTTGTCCGCGCCAAAAGCCATGCTCATAATCGAATCACAAATCGTGCGTCGCACGCCGACTGTTCAGCTTTTTCATCCTGGCTTTGTCACGCGATATAAAGTAGCCGTGTTTGGAACTGACTCCGCGGAATACATATTCCGATTAAAAGCAAAAGTCAATTATTCCGATTGTCCGGCGCGTCCGTCTCTCGTTCGTGGATAGGGGGCGAAGACAAGGACGAGTTCCGCACGACGCGGTTGGAATACCATTCTCGATCCGTTCGATACCGGGGGCAAACGAGAGCGCGGTCGCCTCGTCGGCCAAGAAAACAAGAGATCGATTCGTACACGCCGGCATTCGTATATACGCGAGGTAATTGACTTTGGCGTCTCTGTTTCGTCGTCGTGGCCGTCCACGAGGCTGAAGAGCAACTCGCTGCGGTAAGAGAAATGCCCGGTGAATCGGTTGCTCGTGCCCGTGCAGCCCGATTGATCTGTCAACCCCGTTAGGAAAAGAGTTGATCGACATGAATGAACCATTCAAGGCCACTTAATGGAATTCCCACGATTGTCCTTAAGGCATAATGCGACCGCGCTGGATATAATAGTAGCAACAGCTGTCTCCGTGCCGTGCCTACATTTATATACAGTCGGCGACTGAAATAAGTAGATTGGTAGTAGAAATAGGTATCAATGAAGTTTCCTTGTATACGGTTTGTTCAGGCGGAAATGTAAATATTCGCTCTTTAATATGTTCCATGCGACAAGATTTCTACGATTCCTACCTCTCGAGGCGAAACAAATTGAAAAATGTCCTTTTGCTTGGTTTTTAGCTAAAACAATGGCTAGAATATACATGTTAGATCGCTGAAGAATATTTTAAAAAATGATGGATTCCCTCTTCTTCGATGCAATTTTTGTATCACCTAACTGACTAAAAAATGCACAATTTCGTTTTTAGCGGAATTTTCTTCACTATATAACAATGTATCTTCTTGTAATTCTAATATCTTACGTTTTTAATATAATAAGACGTAAAGTGGAAGGTAGAATGTGGAGAAAAGCAAGCAGTTTTATAGACAACGAAAATCTGAAAAATTGTTCTATCGAGTGCGACTCACTACTAACTAGTCTACGTACTATAAGGCTGTATAATAAATATAAACTAAATATATAACGTTATTACTAATTCGATTAAACTTCATCGATAATCACTTCCACTACCTGTCCACTTACTTCTGCCCCCGACTGTATATAGGTATGTATATATACATATAAATACGTATTAATAGACATTCGTTCATTTATACAATACGATACGCTAAAGCTGCGTGTACATGTGTTTGTCCCTTATGCGTGTTTAGATGTGTTCGCATCTGTGTATAAATTTAAAAAAACACGTAATACATACGCGAGCGCATGCATATATGTATATGGACACGCGAGTGTTCCACATAATGGCCATTGTTTCATTCGGTCCGCGAGAGATGCTGAGACGGGGGCAAAAACGTAGCGGCATTTTCATTCAATAAAGTTCGCCGGCTAGTAGAGACGGTTTTTGCTAGTATTCCTCTCGGCCACGGCACACGCTTCCCCCGGCTGGTTCTGCTCGAAACGCGCGCCACGCCGCAGCTACTGTTCCGAACGGGCTGAGCCATATAGCATCGATAAACGAGATCGATACGAGGTGTCGTTTAATAACGCGTCGCAACGAGACCAACGATCGATGTCCCGGAGAGGGGTCGTTTTGGCGTGGGACGCCAAGTCAACGACCGAGGTCTTATTTTCACTCTATTCCTATCTTTCTCCTTGTTCTCTTATTTTCAGTCATTTTTTGTTTTCCGAAGAAAGAAATTTTGAAGTTAGTTGATGACACGGATTCAACAATTTCGTCGATTCTTTTATCATGATGTCACTTTGGTGACTGAACAGTTGTATCTTTGTTTTTATATTTTGTGCAGAATACAAAATATTCAGATGGTTGGATATTTTTATGGCCAAGGTGAAACAATGTGTTGAACAGTGTCGCAAAGGTGAACATTGAACAGTGAACCTGCTAAGTGTAAAGATATAAGCCTTTTAAAAATGGGTAATAAATCCACGAAGTTATGTAAGAAACAGTGCGACTAATGTTGGAAAAAAACATTTTTGAAATGTTCGACAGGATGGCAGAAATATCTTTCTAATTAAAAAAGCAAATAAGAAGAAGTTTTAGTGATACGAGAATGATAATAAATTACTCTTCTGTCTTTTTCTTTCTTTAATCTTCGTTTGTAGTACACATAATTTTACGATGAAAATGTAGAATACCTATTCGAAACCTTATTTATTCTTCTCCTGTTTAATTATGTTCCTTTTCTTGGTATGATTTATAAAAATATGTGCAACGGGATTTCTCTTCGGTTGCCATACAAATCTGACGAAAGAACGATGCGTAAAAAAGAATACATTATTGCTCAATGATGAATATATTTCGCCTTTGATTGTGTAAATTGTTTCCTTCTTCAACAGCTAGTTAAAAGACATAAATAACATGCTAAAATTACGCTACATTTCTATACGATTAAGGTAAGCGTACACTACCTACACGATTCTTGTCTCAATATCCACTGAACAGATGTTTAATATCTAAATAAAATTTATTTCCCACGAGTGAATTTCAAAGCTGCCAAAGTGCCTCGTATATCACAAAAGCAAGGTGTAACTATTAAATCCGTGATAATAAAGTCATTCGTTTTTATGTATTTTCTATATGATATAACTATGTACGACTATTTATGTAAGTTTTTAGCTTTCTTCGTAATGTTCGAAACAGAGGCGATTCCAGATACTTCAGGCACGAAAACTTAGAAAAATTCCAAGAAACATGGACAAGGTTTCCTTGTATATATAGCTATATAGTATATACAATTTCTCGCATTATTTTCGATCCAACCATGTTTTTCTCTCGATAAGCAATTTGCAAAGTTCGATACAAATATTTTGTAGAAAGTTTTTCTTAACCCTACTATTATCCTCGACTTCTTTTCACATATAACAATCGCAATGACGATCCTTTCGTATTTCTTTCGAGTTTAAACAATTTCCTATCGACTCGGTCAAAAATGATACAAGGAACGCAGCAGAATTAAAGCATTAAAAATCCTCTTCGTCGTAATTATAAATTAGAATACAAAAAATTCACGGACCGTTTCGTGATTAATTGAAAAACGGCGTATTTGTAACGAAAGAATTTATAACGACATAATTAATGATACAAAAGAGAAATATCTAATTACAAAAAGCTTCCAAATTCGTTCAAGATTCCACAGTTGAAGGGAATACTGGTACACATAATAATTTTACTGCAGCAAGAAAGAAAGTGACGTAGAAGCACTGCAAGAATAAAGCAAGCTCATAATTAAAAGTGTTACCAAGACTTGTAGAAAAGAAGGTTGAATTTCAAGTAGGACGTACACCAGCAACGAAAAACTGCAAAAACTCACGGTCAAGATTCCTCAGGTTCAAGCCGCGTCGGTGCAGCTGCACCACCCACGCATATGATAGATACGCCACTGCCTTCAGCATTGTTTCTTTAATGATTCATATAGGGTGATTGTACCAAGAGTAGAGGAAGCAGTTTCCAACTGCAAATGCAATGAGCCTGTGTCGTATCGGAAATATTAATCCTGTCGGTGTCGTCGAAGGCCTCCGTGTAAACGTGAATCGCACATTTTAATGGTGATTATAATATGCAGACGACTTTCGTTCTTTTAAATTGCAAATACCAGCTTTCGCTGGGCTGACACGAGATTTCGTCTGAATGAAGTTTCTTGATTAAATACCTCGGTGATTCCTCTCGTCGTCCGACAAGAAACAAATAGTTCAGCAGCTCTTCGCGTTTATAATGGTCTATGAATTCTTTGTGTGTCAGATCGTTGCATTGTTAGAGCGCGTGCGATGAAACAGGTGTCGAAACGAGATAAAATGGAATTAATGACTGTATGTAATTGTATTGAACAATTGTGTATTATACCTATTATTAGAGGATTGAACTTGCTAACAGACATTTAGGGGAATCTATTCCTAAAATCTGTATGTTAACGTTGCATTTGCAGATGTTTGGTTTCGCTTGTTGTAGATGCTTTGATTAGATGAAGATTATGTCTTTAAAACGTGTCACGAAGTGTGTAGAAGAATCGTGGAACAAAAACTTCTCTATGCGACTAATTCGTAAGCAAGATAGATGTCTGAAGTTCTACAATATCAATAAGCAGTATCAGTCGCTTCTCACGCGTCTTTATCATTAAATTCTTCCTTTTTAATTTCTTATCCATGAAACTGCCCCCACTGTCGAAGTTCGACGTAATTCTTTACCTTTAACGAACTTGAACCTAAACTACCAATATGCTGAAGGTTACACTAACTCATTTTATTCGAAAATAATTTCTTTTTTAAACAATCCTTCTACTCTACCAATTCCAAATCTGAACCTTCACCTACTATCTATTGAAGTTGAACTAACCGAACCAACCGATACTATAATAATTTGACGAAAACTTGTTCTTTTTAGGAAATAGTCCATCCATCCCATCGACGCTGAATTTAAATATTACGCTCTTAATCTTCTAACTAATCCAACTTAATCTACTAAACTTAATTTACTAAAGATCATCCAGCTAATACCAACACGACGAAAACTTTTCTTCTCAAAAATCTTTCCCGATTCTCCAACCACGAAGTAAGCCATAATCTTTAGAGCTTCACCTTCAACCTAATATACAAATAGAGTTTATCCAGTTTCATCGAACCGATACTCACACGACAAAACGACTTAACGGACGAAATACTTCCTTCTACCGTAATTGTAAATCCAAAGAACTTTCTGCAAACAAAATTTCCTTCTTACAAAATATTCCTCCATTCTATTAACCACGAACTCATCCATAAACCATAAGCCTCCATCTTCAATCTAATAAAGTTACTTTAACCTTACCTACTCGCCAGAGATCTTTTCTTCGAGCGTAATTACAGAGCCAAAGAACTATGCCCAAAGAAAATTTTCTTCTTAAAAGTATTCCACGATTCTAATAATTCGATCAGAATCCTCGAAGCTTCACCTTCAACCTATCGAAGTTCCTCTAACTTTACCGATACTTACACGACAGAAATCTTTCCTTCGTAAACTTAACCATAAACCATAAAGCTTCACGTTCGAGCTACTAAAGTTTCTCTAACCTTACCGATACTTACTCGACAGAACTCTTCCCTTCGAGCGTAATTATATATCCAAGAAACTTCTTTTCTGACCAGTATGTCACCCGGAGGAATTACGAGCCGCGCCGGTCGAGCCAGATATTTGTCCGGGCGCAAAAGTCGAGCAAAAGGCGGCCAGAAAGTGCGGCAGCGTGGCGCACGAGACAAAGGACACACGAACGTACGAAGGAACGAACGATCCTCTAAATCGGCACGTCCGTCGAGGCTCATGAATCTCGGCGAAACAGAGAAAACCCGTGTGTGCACGGTTCGGTACGCAGCACCGGCACGGACACGGGGAGTGAAGCTCGTGTGGTTAGCCGAGAGATAAAGAGAAAGAGAGACGAGAGGAACGAGGCCTCCGTCAACGACACACTTGTTGTTCCTCCGGAGTAAATTATTCCCCCCTATCGGGTCGCGGAGAAGTAGAGAAAGCTTTCGAGTCGCGGACGCCTGACGGCTGACGTAGTGGCGCATTTTATTCAAATAATCGCGACGACCGAACACACCCTTGCATTACTCGACGCAACGGCGCGCACCGGCCTCGAACGCGCCGAGCCACGGCGATCACAGCAGCTAAGCGCATACCGGCCGACGTAGATACGTAATATACGTTTGTTTGCCACTCTTCTAGTCTATTGTTTACGGTTTATGGGTTCGATGATTTCCATGATACGACAATATTTTTTTCGGAGGATTTTTCATCGAAATATTTCAATGAATTTCACGCATAAACTGGGCGAACTTGCTGCTTAGCCTTGCGGTTATCGATCTTTCAAATCGCGAATCTTTCTCCGAATTCGCAGACTGTGTAAACGATTGAATAAAATTGATGAAATAATATTTAACAATGATAAATTTAAATGAAGTCACGCGACGTTCGAGTATATACAATAAATGGTTGTACCCTGAAAAAAATTGGAAAAGTAGAAAAGTCCATTGCGTTAGGTTTTCTTGCTAAAGTTGGCAATGTTAGAGCGTTTGTAACGTTTAAGTTATATCTTTTATACATAAATATTACACATTTGCAGACTAAATAAAAAAGTAACGAAATGCATTTTTCAAATTAGTGCGAAATTATTGGACACGTCGCTTAAAAGGGATAATTGGCATCATTGCTTGTATTACGGATCAATTATTTATCAATTAAAAACTGGACATCTTAGCGAGTGGTAACAGGCACTTCTATGTTCATAAACGTCAGTAAACACTCGCAATAAGTTCGCAAATACTTAGAATTACAAAGTAATGTCATATGTTTATTCGGTTTAAAAAAAAAGCTAAATTAATCTCAAGATTCTGATATAGATTAACGTTGAAAATTTTCACGGTACTATCAAGATTCTGACGTTAATCTAACAAAATATCGTATTTTGCGTTTACGTATAGTATTCCATGTTCCGGCAAGATGAATTCAACGAGATAAGTGAGGAACAAGCAAGATTCGGTAGATTCAACTAACTTTTATCACGACTTACACCGAAACTATAACATTCATTAGCACCAACAAATTCGTGATAACAGCGTGACAAGATCAGTATGTTCGCACGATCGTCATATTCATCGCTTCACTTTCAAAGAAAGAGAAAAATGTTGAAAAACTATTTTCCGAAATCAATGAAAGATTCCTTAATTCTCAAAATCCTTGATCAGCGTATTAAAACAAACAAAGTAAAACTTCCAAAAGCCATATATTCTATTATTTGAAAAGCTCTTTATCGCGAGGCTATGCGATTTCTAAACTATAGACCAGAGAAACATAAATCGACAAACAGCTAGTGACATTATTTCCAGTAGTAATATCTAAAATCAACAGGCACGTCGACAACTCGTGTATTTAATTGTAAAAGAAGGAGGATATACAGTCACCACATCATTTAATATACACGTAATTTATATACACATAATTTAAATGTACAGCTGCCAACAGTGCTAACTGCATTAAAAGGTAATAAGCACTGCTCTATTTTAGCCATTAATTTGTAAATATACGTGTGTTGATAAAATATACTGTTACCGCAAACCAACCAAAGTGATTGGTGATAAGCACCGGTTCTAGTCATTAATTTGAATATTTTAGCAAAATATACCGTTGTTACCACAAACCAACCAAAGAGTTTGAATATTTATGAGCGCCAGTGTACAATGGTGTACATCGTCAAACTACATGTTAACTCGCGACAGATCCGATACGTACACAGTAAACACATTAAACGTGTAAACTGATAAACGAAATTACAATAAAGAAAGTCAAAAGAAAGACGTAAAATAAAAATCTTAGATTTAAAGAAAATGAGAAACCTGGTAAAGTGAATTAAAATCGCGCTCCTCTTTTGTAAAATCGTGCGTACGTATGCACGTACGAGGTATGCAAGCTTGGAATCGTAAAGCCATCGAACATAGTAGAGACGTGAACGGAGGAGCTCGTAATTTTATAGGCCCCTGATTAAACTTTTAAATCGAATGACCAATGCGGTTCGCTTGGTAAGCGGAAGTGACGACCCAAGCCGCTCACCTCTGCACTACTAACGCTCCGGCGCGTTTCAGATTTGAGAACGAAGAAAGCGCATCCCCGAAACCTTTACGGGCTTAAGGCTGCGGAACGGACGTCGTCGCTGTTGTACCCTATATACCTTTCTTCTGACCTCAGACCGTACCGGCCATTACGTGCGACTTCCTGTGACCGGGTGAAACAGCGATCGGACATCTCTTCGGCGACCTCATGCTGTTCGTTCCATCCAAATATTTCGGTAAAAATAACTAGTTGCCTCGTAGATAACTTTATTAGCTTTCTTTCCAATTTCGCAATTTATTTCTGCAGATTCTCGTCTCAATTGCAGTTGCTTTTTGGGTTTAAAATTAGTTGGATTAATTTTTGGAATATTGACGCATACATATGTATGTACTTATAGTGACGTACAAACGTATTCGATAGGTTTACAGTGGCGGACAGAAGAAAGTTTATAAAATAAGAAATGTGAAAAGATACTGTAATTTTACAAAGTAAAATAAAATAAACATAATATATAGCGTAGAATACATGACTGCTATCAATGTGGTAAACAATTTTTCGTACAGAAGTTATTAAAATTCACAGTGTATTTTGAACTTTCCTCTATCTTATATACTTACTTTACAAAAACAGTTAAATTTAGTCGATCTATTCAGAATGTTAGAGAAATTTGTGCTACTTCGTGGTTCTTTTAGGTTGAAGGGCGTGTTATGCGAACAAAAGTACTATTGATAAATAAATATTATTTATTATCGCATATGTATTCATTTAAAACGCTGAAGGATTAACGTGTTGAAGAGTATGTGGAAGACTCTGTCTATAAAAGAGTTGCGCATGTTAAAATATGTGAATTTACGATTTCAAATATGATTTCAATAGATACAAAGATGCAATGTCGGACTCGTATATTATTTTTCAATTTTATTTGTCTCATTTCATATTTATAAAGTATATCAATTTATTTATATACTAACTGGAAACAAATAATTATCTTCATAAATACATTTTTGAGGAGATTAAGTTTCTTTGGTATCTTCTCCTGTGTTTTGAACTTTGATTTCGAAGCAATTAAGATACAGACAGAATTTGTCATCGAAGTGAGTAAATTAGCATTCTTGCTTCAATTTTCATGTCAGAAGTTTTTGTAAATGACCTTATTTGTTAAAAAAACGTAGGTGTAATCAAATCGAACTTGCAATATTTATTCGATCTTCGATTTCAGCAAATTAAAAATCCTTTTCAATTTAACCTACATCGATGTTAATATCGTAATACTATACAAAATATTAATTAATATTTAATTAAAGCGTAAGTGTAGGCTATATCAATGTACAAGGAGATATTCTATTCAGCTGTCAATGCTTTTGTTTCTCACTGACATAAAAGAAAGAAATTAAATAATTATGACAAAAATAAATTATGCAGGAACATGATTCGTCCGTGTGCGTATTTTGTCAAAGAGAAGACAGTCTCGCGAGGAATAATATCCGGCTTCCGACCGAGAACTTCGAACACCTCAATTCGTTAACTCTCACCTCCATTGTTTTCGACAAAGGCAATTTTCCTTGGCCACAAGTGAATTTTCATTCCTTAATAAATCACTGTCATTGTCTGATAACGTCAGCCTTTTAAAATTCCCTCGAAACCCGTGCACACGAACGCGCCACGCCAGCTAATACAAATCGCTCATTTGCGGCCCCGCGGCTTCTGTGCCATAATTATTGTATACACGCACAAGTAATATATATATTTGTAACAATACGATTAACCTCACATCGTTCGCGTAACACGCTGTTTCAGTTCTCTTTAACGCACCGCGATTCTTCGCACACCGAATGGCCTCAAAATACGTTTAATGTTGAAGCGATTATTAAAATTCGTTGTGCGAAGTTTTGTCTTTTCACTTTGAAATTATCGTTTCTACTTATATTTTAAAAAACTGACGTTTAAATTGATTCTGAAGTTTAATTTGAAGAATCGATTTTCAAAATTTTCATGGTCTTAAAATATAGTTCTTTTCCTTATGACTGCGAGTTTGAAGTTTAAACGCGACTTCATGAAATTTCCAGAAGCCGATTTTTGAAGCTAGATTCCTGACAAAGTACCAAAATTTGATTTTTATCGTTATCAGCAAACGTTTCGAATTTAAATAACGTTTCCCTTTATATTTTTCACTTGCGTGTTTTTGATAATTCTTTGTACAGTTTGTCTATATTTTTATACCCTTTGATAGACTTTTACTGTTTTAGATCATCTTGTTGCGTAAAGTGCTTAATATACCTCGCACGAAACAAGTGCAGACACGTCACGATACTGTTTTCGACATGCTCGGATAACGAAAATAACATAAAATTGAATAATAAGCGTTTAATGTCAAACATTATCGATTAAGCTAATAGGCGAATAATTTTACACCTTGAAATTACCATGTGTCGAAGTTATTACATATTTCTTGCTACGGTATAGCAAACGCGAAATTCTGTTATGAGCTAAAGTTCGAGCTGCCAGACTGAAATTTTGCATGGTTTGTTAGCCACCTTCTACATACTATCGATAAATGTTGCAAGTTTGAAATAAATTAACCTTTCACGTACGAGCAGACTTCTTGCAGTCCCGTCATTCCTTGTTACCTTTAAATACATCATATTTACATATATATATATAATACAGTTTACTCCTAAATGTTCATTTCTTGTGCAAGAATTACTTCGTTTTAAATTTCCAGCCCTTTTGGAACTGATGGAATTAAGACAGTACACAGTCCAAAGATAACTTTCACATTTAGACATTTAATAATTTTAATAGTCCTTTTACAATGAACCGTTACATTTTTAAAATTCCTTCAAATTTGCATTATTGCCTATATTATTGCAATTAAACGATGATCTGTCTCGAGAAAATGGAAGGTAAACCTAATCTCAAACGAGAAAAAGGGCTTCAAATTGTTTTACGTTAGATAAGTACATCTACGTTAAACGTATAAAAATGTGAGAAATTATGTAACATAAGAATGAGATATACAGAAGATATAGAACGTATTGACATGTATCTTGTTATGTTTGTTTTAACTTTCACATATTGAAATATTACAATATGTTTAAAATGTTATCTTAATTTATCTTAATTAATAAAATATATCATCTCAAAGTTAGAACTGTAAGAATAGAGAAAAGAACATACTGAAACAGGACCTCATTAGGAAACACGAACAGGTACAAATAATTTATTTCTCCATCTTCTGCCTACTGATATCTATTGTATTGACACGTTCCTTTAACATCGATTAAAATATTTGACGAAAAATAAAATATACTAAACTATTCCCTCCCTATGTCATTTGCAAGAACCACTTAACTTCCTTCAAGGTGATCTACTACACATATAAATTACTTCAACAAGAAGTTTATCCAATGAAATATTCACACACACATACACAGGCAGATACAGTTGTGGTTGGAAGAAAGTATAAATTTGCATACGAGTGTTAGTAACCGTGTACTAGATACGAGACTCGTTCACAAAGTAATATTCGATCATGTATAGAAGGATATAAATCGATAGGATGTGCTCGAAAGAAGGTCACTTAGCTTAATTCATACGTTGACATAAATCATACGAAATTTTGCGCTTTAATAATTAATCTTGCCACGTTAATAATTAATTGTCCATACATTCAAAACAACCATACGAAGTGAAAACCTCGCCGATGACGAAGTGCGGTCTCCCGTACTTTTACGCTTCTTGAATGCTGAAATCATTGTTCCAAGAAGAATTTACCTTCGACTTATAGCAGTTTTCCAGTAATAAAGCTATGGATTTGTAAGATGATGGGTGCAGGAATTAAATACGGGCAACGAAAAAATGATAAATTCATGAAACGAGCCTGATTTCCATTTTCTTATAAAATTTAAGGAGTTTTCGAGCGGATAACGCTCCGCAAGAAACGATGACGACGTGGAACGATATGTGGACTCGCGGCGGAAGTGTGTGACAAGGATAGATACGTACGAAAACTTGTGTATCGTAAAACTTACGATAAGCGTTTAAATAGGAATGTTGATGGTATTGAAAAATAACCAAGTATATAATAATATACCGAAGTTATAAATAAAGAAATAAAGAGATCTTTTTAAAACGCGTTTGTATAGTTATTTAAAAACGTATTACTTGTATTACTTCTCAAGTACCTCGTACTTTTCGCCATATTAATAACAACCATCTAACTTAGCATATACGTTACTTCTATTCGTCGCTCTAGAAAAACATATAATTCAGTTCTCTAAAATTACTATAAAATTACAATAAAATAATCTTTCAAGCTTTATTCATCAATCACTGTACCAAGATACACAAAGTAAAATCTTTCCGAATGGATCTCCAGAACCAAAGAAAAATGACACATCTCTGCAATTAAAACACGTAATGGGAACGAAAGAACAGAGAACCTGAGGTGGAATTGCGATTCACGGAAACGTCGCTCAAGGAACGCGGCTCGCCGCTGAAAGGAGGCGATTCCCTCGAAATTACCGTAATTGATTTTTATCCGTAATTAATACGTAGTAACCGACCAGTTGTCAAGTCACCGATCTGAGTCATCGTGATCGCAAAAATTACGGGCACAATCTGACGCAGACGGATAGTCCGCGAGTCGCGTCGTGTCATCGCGGCCGGCTCTCTCGCTTATTATTTTACCTTCGTTTGCCGATCGATCGAAAGCTGTTGTTGCCCGTTTGAAATTCGGGGGAAGTCCAGGTATTGTTCGATCGCGACGCACCGAGAAGCTTCATGAATCCCGACGCGACACTGATACCGAGAAAAACCGGCACGCATCGCGTAGTTTATCGTTCATGGAATTATTGACGTTTCGTCGATATAATTGATGTTTGCGAATCGGCCTCGTTGCTTCGACGATAGGTTGTCGACCTTCGGGGATCGATGGAAATCTTGCTGTTTTTTCACACCGCCAGCTGTCGAGAAGTTGCTCGTCGATTTTCATCTTTAAGCAGTTTGCAAAGAAATTTCGAACAGGGAACGGGGAAAACTTGAATTTATTGAAAAGAGAAAATTGAATGCAGGTAGAATTTAACAGAAGTTTGACAGCAATTTCATAGATTTCGAGCATTAAACGGTTGTCAGGAATTTATTGGAGATAGGAAATTGTGCGTGTCATTATAAAATTATGTAAAATTTAACAGAAATTCGAGAAGAACAAGAAATATGTATTGGGGAAAACGTTCTGCGCGCTGGATTCGTTTATTTTATAAATTTGTTTCTTGTACAATTACATTGATGTTTAATGCTTGGAGGAAAAATATGTCTCTTACGTAAAGTAATAAAAATGATAATAACTAGATAGTTGATTAAGGAAGTTGGAGTTAGTCAGAGTGTTCAATTTCCTCGATCTGTGATCCTAAGTATTATAATTTTACGTACGAGTATATATATAAACTCGATAATATTATGTAATTTTCTTCTATTCTATCTGTAATTGCTTGTTTGGAGATTCCATTAGCGTAAACAATATATCATCGACGCTTCGATCCTATAAATAATAATCCTTACAATGTTCGCGTAGAACATGTCGTTGCAACAAGTGCATTGCATAAAAAATTACGTTGCATGGAAAAAGTATTATAACATAATCAAACTTCGTATTTCGTGCACGTTTCCACATTATTACGTTTCACCTGTTTTATCGTTTATGACTTTCAACGATGAACGAGATCAAACGAATGTAAAAGGAAGCTTTTTCTTAAACGACCCAACTCACCGTATTTCATTTGTCATTAAAAGTTTGATCGTTAAAGGAGAAAATCGAAACGATTCTACTGTCAAACTCGTGACACAAACTCGTGATCGCAATTGATCTAAAATATCGCGTGATTGCAAATGAAAATATATAGATAGCGAAACGAAGAAAACCTTCCAACTGATGTATGTGTGTGTGTATCGAGCCAATTGGCTTGTCACTGATCGCGTAAGTGCCATACGAACGACATTTCGAAGAAAAAGGCGGTGGATGTTCGCTGAGACGCGTCGAGTGTGGAAGAGACGACACGTTGAAAATATATATCACTCCTTGACACTTTGAATCTAGGCTACGAGAGTTACTCGCCGGGACATGTGACTGAATATCGTGACATGGTTCGCGATCCATGCGACGGCCGCGCGAGCAACGGATGGAACCGACCGGAACAATTTTAATGAAGATGATTTTCGTCGCCAGGAAATGACAACAGTTGAGAAGTCGATCTCGGAACCGTTTTATTTTCGTTTTTCTTCCGTTTCACCGGCTACTTTCTTCCACTGACACGCGTTTGTTCGTTTCGCTAAAAGCAAGCGATTCACAAAAATATTCCAACATTTACTATATAAAACATTCTGAAATTTCTTTAATACCGTGTAAAAGGGCACCTTTAGCATTATCATATTGGCGAAATTTAAAACCAATCTGAAGCAATAGTAGTAGTAGTGATAGTGGTATGTAATAGTATTTATTTATTGTATGAGACTTACGCGCAACAGAATATATATATATATATATATATATACAAGCGGAAAGGAGGTGATTCTACGCGAAAAAAGAAGTCGAAAATATAGAATAAAAATTTTTCGTTTGAGGCTTTGTTTTCGAGAAAATCGACTTTGAATTTTCGCTCGGTACGCATGCACTTTATCGCGTCTCGTTATAATGGATCTCGCTGTAGATTTAAAAAAAAAAAAGAAAAAAAATTTTTATTCCATATTTTCGACTTCTTTTTTCGCGTAGAATCATCCCCTTTCCGCTTGTACCACCAGTTACCAACCACCCTGTATATATATATACATATAGGTGTACGCATGTACGATAATACAAATCGTGTTTTCATTTTATGCAGTGGATCAACTGTTTCGTAAAGATTGTGGTTTGTTACTGCTCTGCAGATTAATTTTCTTTACTTTGTTTCCACTATAGTGTCTGACTTGTTTTCCTATTCATTCTCCTAAGAAGAGGGATCTTAATCTCATGCATAATTTTACGCATATATCTTCTATTAGCTTTTCTCTTGGAGCGAGATAAATACTTAGAATTTCCATATTTTTTAAGGATAATGCTAGTCTACGTTAAGATCTATATTGAGCACATTTGACTAGAATATGTTCCAATGTCTCCATTTCGCATCTACTGCACAGTTTGCAATTTAAATTGTTGTTAATGAAATATGTAATACTCTTGACGTTTACCGTCTATCCAATTCTACCTGATAATCCTAATCGGACTAGGTTCTTTTGTAGGTAAGAGGTATATTTAAGCCTTTTCCTTTTAGTATATGTCTTCAAGGTATTTATACAAGGACATTGTACGTATATGCATTGTATGTAATCAATCTGAAGTATATGGAAGTTACAAGATATTTATTTTAAGATTTGAACTCAACCTGAAGATACATTATAGTTGTCTGATTAAATATGTTTGTGATCTCTGGGAAAAATATATTTGCACTAAATATCTTATAGCTTCTTATGCATATCAAATTTTACCAATATTATCATAAGGTAATAATGAACATAAAATAGTGGATAATGTGGTAATGGAAGGCAATGAAAATTCAAAATGTTTTGTTGAGCACACATAATATGTTCATAAAAAGTTTCTACAGGTTTGTCAGCAACTGTGCGTGATGTCTAAAAGTCCTAGAGCTGTAATTATTTGAATCTTCTTTTGACAGTCTTAGTACTCAATAAGATTGAAAATTTAGTGAAGGAACAGCGTGTTTTTGAATTAAGAAGTGGTATACACATAGCACGAATATTCTGTACGTTTTTGCATCTTTATATACTTTCCTCGACAATCACAGTATATACCAACTTGCAAGAAAAGCAAAACAAAAATATATCGTGCCCGACACGGTAATATCAATAACTCTAAAATATCTTTTTCCAAAACAATACTTACATTCAGAAACCTCAACTTGTATACGTGTGTATGTGGTATGAGGTCGTGAAAGGTCTAATTTGTCAACAGAGAAACCAAAACGAAACACCGACATTACAAGTATTACAGTGCAGAAATAGCAACATTCTAGGCTCGATAAATTATTTGTCGTATCATGGAGAGGGCCAAATAAAAAATTCCATAGACACGGTTAATCCAATAATCTCAACGAACTAATAACGAGAAAGAGAGCATAGCTTCTTATCAAAAAGCTATCGCAAGTATAAGCTTGAAATGTTCTTTTGAAACGAATAAGAACTCATCGGGAGCCGAATGATACTCTGATATCAATGGCTGCAACATTGCGAAATATTAGGATACTTTTCGCAAAAGAACGTTTACGCTCAAAGCCTCAGCTTTGATAAGTACGTGATGTGGTATCGTGAAAGCAAGAAATCTCAAAGGAAGAAGTAATTTGTTAACAGAGAAAGCAAAAATCGCGCCGATATATCAACCGATAAAATACCAAAGGATAGAGAAATACCAACATTCTAGTCTGTGCGCATAAATTGCCCGTCGTATCACGGCCGAACGGAATAGAAAATTCCTCGGACATGGTCAACCTAATAATCTCGGACTGTTTAAAGAAGAGACTTTTCTGCCGTTTGGTTACGCCAATTCCACGTAATAACAGTGAAATATTGAATCCGAGCGTAAACTGCAATTTAATCGACTCACGGCACGAATGTCTGCGGGACACGAACGAGATCTCGAGTTGGCTCGCTTCGAGGTTCCATGTAAACGAGAAAATTCTCGAAGAAGGGAAATGCCGTGGGGTCCCGAGGGGGTTCGTACCCACCGACGCATCGACCCTGTTCCTCTCGTCGATCCTTTACCTTGTCTCTCCCTTCCTCTCCACCGGTCTTTCTCCTCTGTTTTCTCTGTCTCTCGCAAGAAAGGATCAACGATAGTGATTGGCGATTACGTTAACCAAACACCGCGGTATACGCCCCTGCAATTTGCCTGAGGATCATCTTCCCCTAATCGCCGCGCTAATAACAGGATTACCGAGGCCTGACCGCGGAATCGTATACTTATCCCTAATTCGCTGTATCGTTATTAATATATATAATACAATTGAGAACGTCCCGTGGCTGCGATAAGATGACTACGTGGTCGAGGCACGTGCGAAAACGCCGAAACGCAGCCATTTTTTCGCGAGTCCCTCTATCCACCACCACGTTGTAATTTCGGATCAATGAAAGGGGCGAAAAATTACGCTCCTCCTGTTGATTGATTGATTTTTCCCGTTTTATAGTTACAGTCTTTGATTGCTTACTTTCGTCTTTTTCTTCCCTTCTTTCCTTCGTTTTCAAGTATCTTCTTGGGATTCGATGGTGTACGAAATAGTGTTTTACGGGTGGTATTCGTTCGTGAAATTTCGTGGATTTAATTGCTGATTCGTTTCGTATGCGACGGATCGATCATTTCTCGTGTTTTACAAATTTATGACTTGTACGGTTTTATAGAAGGCGAAAATATAATACAAATTCCAATGTCGCGTATTCTAGTAACGTTCAATTTAGTCGTCCATCTAATCGTTTGTTTAGCTTCTTTTCATTTAGATTACTCTAAACTCTTTACTAATCTATGAATGGTTAATGAAAAAAGACATGATTTATTTTGTCCGTAGATTTGAGAGACAGATCGCGATTCTTCTTCTACATGAAACGACATTCAGTTGTAGAGATCGAAGGAAAATACGTAAGTTATCTCGTTCACGGATGCGACAGAATTAAAAAACAACGAGGATAATCCGTATCAACGCCCATAAATTCTAAAAGAAGTTGCTTTATTTCTTATTGCAATTGTCATTTAGGGAACTTTTAAATCTGCCTTCTCGTGTATTATTATCCCTCCCCCTAAGCAACCTTATTTTTACTGACGTCATTTTTTTCAGTTTTTGTATCTTAGAAAATTATGAAAAATTTTAAATATTAAAAATCATTCAACATAAAAATTCTTCCACGTTCCTAGAATATCACTCGATAGTTTTTATCGCTACGTGTTGCCTTAATTTGTTCAAAACAAACTTTTTAAAATAAAATTTAACCATTTAATTAAATATGCAAGAAACGAAAAGTTACCTACAATTACTGATCGAAAATAAACTGGTATGCATATGAACGGTTATATACGTACGTATTTTGCGACGTAAAACACTGATAAAATTATACATACTTAATATTCGCTAAACTTTTCTAATAAATCTAACGAGTAGATATCCTCATACTTATGTGACTGGCAGTATGTTACTATTTGTTTCTTATTACTACTTATTTCGCTACCAACGGAAAAATGCAGTTAAAAAGCAGAAAATACTTACGTGTAATGGGAATAAGAAGGGCTGGCCTGCTCAATGTGCGTAGCCGTTGACAAGCCTTGCACGATGGCAGCTGAGGGATCCCTAGCTGGCGAAGAATTTTGGGCTGCTGGTACAGCGTGATGGTAGCGCTGGCACATTTCGGCCAAATTCCACCCATGGGCATCCATATATTAACACTGCTTCGATTTTCTTTGGCGTACCATCCATTTCACACGCGTTATGACACTGTCCTCTTTTTGGTCCTCCGTTTCTTACTTGGATACCGTATATGTACTCGATTCACTTCCCCGTCTCGTCGATTACAAGCGAATCTGAACAACGTAAGTCGCAACGAGACGCACTCGCGTGATTATCGTCCATTTCCCGTCTCGAGACTTTAAACATTGCACTCAAATCGCGATCTTCGACGACAAAGAAAGATCCAAAACGACGATCTTCCTCGCTCTTTCTTCTGATACAGGATTCTGCTAACAAAACGAAATTGTACATTAAGTTACGTTTAAATTATTCAAGTTAATTGAATTTAAGCAATTTAAAACCTGTTTCGACGTGTCATTCGTTTGATTTGAAATATCCTCTTAACCTCTCAAACAGTTATGTCACATAAAATGTACACGTGAAAACCACAATCACATTGGGAAGGGCGGATATAATAAGATTATGAAAGTTGCTGTGTATCTAGATGTTTACGTCGAATATATTGACATATGAAACTGTACTGTTTTGAATCTTGAAATAGCTCGTCACATTAATCACCTTCTTCAAAGTTATCTGTCTTTTTCTAATAGTAAATTCAGTCTTCAAAATATTGTATTGCTTATGATATAATATATATGTACATGTTAGCGACGAAAAATCGTGCAACTGTGGAGTACTTTCTCAGTAATGAAACATAACGCTTGAGGGATTAACACTAGAACTATCGACGATTCAAATATGAGACTTTAAAATTCCATTGCCTCAAAAAGGCAAAGATTTTATTAAAGAAACATTTAAAATTCCAAAGACGCACCGTTGCGGATTTATAAAATTGTTATGAAAAATCGCAAATTGGTCATTTTGCCTCATTTTCATCAGTCACGTTATTTGATTTCAAGTTGCATGAATTCAAGCAATCTGAAACGCTTTAGTAACATGTTGGTTTGAAATATTTCTTCAAGTTTCAAGCGAAATGAAGAATGTTTTAATCATCTTCGATTTGAAAGAGACAACAGCTGCTAGCAACGTAATGTTATTTCTAATTTCATGCTCCGATATCGGTTCCCTAAATCAAGTCGATTTTTTCAGAACCATCTGCTTATTGCATTGCGCAAATCATCAACATTTCAAATCATTATCGCGTCCTTCTCTATCTAATCCCTAGATACAGCAAAACAACTACGATATATTTTACAATCCGATTCCTCGCTTGATTCTTTTTGCTACTGATTTTTCAAACGTTTCTTGATACACTTACAATATCTCTCATTATTAGACATTCCACTAATCGCCATTTCTTTCAACGAGGTATCCATTATCCAGCTAAAATCAAATCAACCGAAACGACTTCGAGTCAACTAATTTGATTTAAGGCTTTATAAACATAAATTCAACGTCGCATTACTTAACTCCAAATAATTACAAATTCCAGCGACTTAAATTCAAGTAACTTGATTAATTCAGACGAATCTTCGGCGTTAGGAATTCCACGGTGATAGATTAGTCGAATGGAAAAAGTCAAAAGGTTGATAAAAGCTGACGAAGGTAAACGATAGAAACCATAGAATACGTGCACAAAGATTCTGATGTTCATTACATAATACTCGGACTGATCACGGTTTAAAGACCGGGTTAATGAAAGTGTCTGGTTAATTTCAACGGCGATGAGTCGGTAATAAGGTTCGGCTAATGGACGGGTTCAAAACGCGATACGAGATAATCATTGGTATCGGAGGCTTCGATATCGATCGGCTTCTATCCGCGAAACAACGATCGGAGCGTTAATCACTACTGTGCGGCAAATCATGCGAACAGCTATAATCGCTATCGATATTATGGTCCATCAAATCAGAGGTATCGTCGAGTTGCACCTAATCTAATATAGGAAAGAGAATAACAAGACCTCGAGGGACCCATCGATCGATCCAATTTCTTCGTGGCGATATTTTACGCGATCACGTTCTTCCGTGGCTTTCTTTCGCTATACACACACACGTAGTAGCGTACAAAATTCTTTTCCTAAATTCATATTTTACAGAATTGCTATCGACTTGTAAAACTTATTATTGATACAATGTATTGGTATAACGTATTGTATACTCCATTAGCAAGATTGGTTTCATTTGTCTCGCTGTTCAAAGCGTATAGATACGTCTTAAAAATATTGAGTAACATACATATATTACATATTTCTATTAAATGATTCTTTAACGTAAATCGTTTTTATTTTTAATTCTTCGTAATATATTTTCGTACTCTGCAGTTAAAAAAGATCGTTTATGTCCCAGTCTAATTCTTTTTATTCTCCTGAACTTTCAAAACATTTAAAATTTCTTCGATACAAACGAAAATTCTTCTTCAGGAAATTCAAAGGTAAAATCTCGGTCGAATCGCCAATCGTCTTATTTATAGAAGCTTAATACCTTTTACCTATTAATAAACAGTAGCAAAAATATATATAGCAAAAATATAACGTATATCGTAAGAAAATCGTTAAATGTTCTTAGCTCGACAACCTTCCACTCCTGCCTCATGATCAATCTGCCAATGACAAACGCGATCAGATCACGTGAAATATACGCTTTCTCGCTATATTCGAATAATTATTTATTTCCTTATTGTCCATGGTTGACGAACGATCCAATTATCGAGGAAATAGGCCGCCAATAATTTTCGGTACCTCTTGCAAGTGGCACGACACAGAGACCGTGGACCGTTTTAAACTTATAATTTCCTCCAGAAATTAATCGTCGACTACTGGGTTGGGCTGGCAAGCGCCGTTTCCTTCGTGGCTTAAGCGATTGGGTGTTAATCACGCCGGTGACCACGGTATATGTATATATATATACACATATATACACATATATACATGTATATATACTATATATATAGTAGTATATATATAGTATATACATATATATACATATATCGTAAAGTAGCCAATCGCCAATAAATTACCAACGAGTTATCTGAACGAGTCGACAGTAAAACGTTGCGTTTCTCTTTTCTTAAGATGCAATTAACCGTCGCGGGCTTGCATACGATTTAGCGCCTAAAAACTATGAAACCAGATACCCACGTTGCCCGCGAACCTGTGATCTTATCCCATCACACTGCAAACTTTAGAAAGGGAAGCCGAAGATGGCCACATAGCTCGTCTCTGTATCATCTAAACGCGAGCTTAAGGTTTCCGAGTTTTTACAGATACGGGGAATTAACGACATGTCGAATATTTCTAGGTACACGCGCTTCTTCCATGGAAGATCATTAAACGGTGACGTTTAGGGATAGAATAAAGAACCGTTAATAACGTATCCCCAATAAATCTCGAAAATGGATAACTTCACGGACGTTGATGAATTCGATGAATTTGAATAAAATCAATTTTCCAGCAGCGTGGTTCGCCGCTCGATCGTTCGCGTTATAAATCACGATCTTTCTAGGTTAATCGTGCCTCGTTCCATTAGCACGAAAATTGAAATTTCCACCGCGAAGCGCGAAGAACACGGCGCCTCGATCACTTTTCGATCCTGCTATTCTCCGCGACGCGACGGTGTCGTAGCGTAATTCGAGAGTCATCCGCAGGAATTCACTCGGCAATCGAAGCAACGCTTGAACTTAGACCTTTCGTGCGCCATTAAAGCCCCCACGACACACGTGCAACGCGCGCGCATTCCATTTCGAAAACCGACTTTTCATCCTGAGATGGAAACGCACCGCGTGCGCCGCTTTGTATCGAATCGGTGGTCGTCAATTATCAACGTGGAATTTCCAAAAACGTCGGCCACCGTGTGCACGAAACGAGAGGGTGAACTCGTGGGCTCCTCGAGGCGAAACGCGGTTAGAAAGTTGCTGGTTCGGGAACGTTGATTTACAATTTCCAGATTTTACAAGCCGTATATCGAACAATCTCGCGCGGTAATTGTACGCTCATTACGCGGCTCTTGCATATTATTTACTTTCTTCGCGAGTCACCGCCGCGATCGGCCAGCAGGAGATGCATATCGCCATGAAAATCGCGTAGAAACGTCGAATGAAAAGAAGGAGGGAAAGAGAGAAAGAGGCGAGGAAAGAGAAAGAGGGAGAGGGAAAAAAAGGTTGGCACGCGAGGAAAAAGGGACAAGCCGCTCTCCCGGCCAAGAAACCGATAATTTAAGCGGATTTTTCAGCGTGACATCGTTACGCGACTCCGCGGCATTCCGTGTGCTTTCGTGCCTCCATCCTTGTAATGACATACACCGTGCGATGCAACGAATATCGCGTATCGATCTGGCATTATGATTATTATTGCGTTATGGCTTGCCACGATTGAGACCTTCGTTCGTTTGCAACGCGCACGCATACGTGTGTACGAATATGTGGACGGTGGGGCACACGCGTTTATGCGCGTACACTTTAGATTCTGATTTTATATCAGTCTCGTCTGGACTGAGCGAATATTATGCAGGATTGTTTGGTGAAAATTGTAGCAACGTAGAGACGGGATACGCTCTTTCTTTTCGAAGAAACTAAATTTTAACTACGCTTTAGCTGCGTTGCTTTAGGTATTTTAATCCTAGTTATGTATGTCTTTCTAACATTAAAAAATA
Organism: Bombus flavifrons; assembly: GCF_040668555.2. Taxonomy (NCBI): domain Eukaryota; kingdom Metazoa; phylum Arthropoda; class Insecta; order Hymenoptera; family Apidae; genus Bombus; species Bombus flavifrons. The sequence continues at coordinate 1,695,611 of NC_138443.1, forward strand.
TCTTTAGTTTGAGCTAAATATGAAGATAGTCTGACCGACGTGTATTTTTCGTTACAATTTTACGTTGAACAATCTCTAAAGACGTTGCAAACTCCTCTTGTTTGCTAAAATGAAGTTGAAACATGGAGGATATGTTTGAAAGACTTCGTTCAAGGGCAAAGAAGAATACAAATAATTAGTATATACGTATTCTGATAGAGCTTTGTACGACGACTATAATTTTCCAGTCACATTTTTTAATAGGGTTAGATAACTGACGTTATTTAGACAAGGGGAAGATAGATAACCGTATTTCTGAATTTGGAAGGATAAACCAAAAATATTTACCTGGATGAGAAAGTTAGTGTTAGATGAAAAAAGATCTGTGAGACCAACGTACATAAGCGAGTGATTTGTATATTCAACATTCGGAGTATATTGAATGACAAAGTGGTAGACACTCGAGCAACAAACAACCAAAACTACCTCATATTTCACCAAACTATAAACTCATTCAATTATCTAATCCAGTTCTACGAAACTGCTATATAAAATACCTATATCTTTACCAAGCGATGATGTACTATCTCAAATATTATCAATTTCGATTATAACTATTTATCAACTAAATTTCCGGACTTGTTTCACTTGGAAAACGATTTCTCCAAATTTCCTAAATTATTAGTGGTAAAAACAGAAATCACTCCATACCATAATAGCATCAGAATTTATATCGTCTCTCAAACACTATACATCATACAGCCAACATTATACATAATTCATTTTAATGACCCTATGTCAATGAAGTTTAACTCAAACTCTGGAAAACTTTAGCTCAAGAAAAACGAAATTCGGAGAAAACGGACGTGGAACATCGCAGGTTTTTCCAACTCATTGGGGACGATTTACGGTCTCGTTATCGAACTGTTGAGCGTGCACGTCTCAATCGTGCGACGGACACGCTCAATGCGGCTAGTTAGAAGCGTTTAACTCCTCCATCAGACTATCGAATCCGACCTGGCCTCTCGAATCACCGTATTATCGGTTAAACTATTACGACGTCAAACGACGACGAGGTCGTTCGATTTCATATGACGAGGACACGTCTCGATGGCGCAAGCTTCGATTTATTATGCACCGGTAAAATTCGAAAGAACGCGGCCATCGTTCATGTCTATTTTGCATCGTGACAACGAACGTAGGAGATTAGTCGATGCACCTTCGAGGAAATGTCTATTGTCTATCGTGGTTTATCAATTGTTGGTTAATGACGTGAATGTTGAACTGTGATTTACGGAGATCGTAGCTCATTATCATTTCAGGTTGTATCGAGTGTGAAATTGCAGCACTAATGGAGGTATTTAACGCTTTGCACGTGATAGATATATGGGAAACACGACGTTGCACATTTTGGGCAGATGATTTTAGAATGGGTGCTGCATAGGCATAGATTTGAAGAAGAGTTACACATTTTTTATTGGTATACAGTCGAAGATTACATGAGAGAAACGTGATACGCTCGTTTTCGCTGATTTTCTAATTTTAATATCGCTTTATGGTTAAAAGAGGATTTTAATATGACATATCTAATTTAAAATGACAACAAATCTGTTAGGCGCGAAGATAAAAGTGTTTTAAAAATAGCTGATGAGTTGATCGAGTTTTGTGGAAGCCAAAATAATTATTAAGACAAGCGATATTTTAATTAATTTAACTTTTGGAATTTTTATATAATTGCGATTGTTGGACTTTTAGGATGGAATATTTTCAAGATATTTCGATGTTGACGTATAAATTTAAATTTGTTCTCATTAAATTGATTAATGATTAATTGATAATTTGATCGATTTAATTTCAATGACTATATTGTCAGAACATAACGTTTCAACGAAGAGTTATACATTGTAGTATGTTTGCATAAAATGGAAAATATATTGAAAATTGGCGCTGGAAAATTTAAACACAAAGCCAGGTTTTGATGGCATGAAGAGATTGCGCGATTCAGCATGAAGCTGAAAATGAAGCAGTAATAACTAACTCGGGGAGTGTGCACACCTTTTAGCCTTGGTAGATCACGATAATATTTCTGAAGATCGTAGAACACTCTACGCGTGATGTTTCATAACGTGTAAACGTAATTTCAGGGATCGGTTAGAGCTACTTGGAACTAGGTAAAAAGGATAGTGTAAAGATTTAACCCCAACTTTATTCTCGAGTTACAGGTATTCTATCTACCATTATTTCTTATCACAGATCGATATCGTACTTAATGAAATTTGTTCTTTAAAAGGATACTTAAATAGTTTCTCAGATATTTCTTCTTACGAAACTTTCGATATGTTCAGCAATTTCGAATATTCTTCCGGTTCACATTGACAAGTAATCAAGTGCCATTATCCGCAGCAACTTTTCTCGGCTCAATTATCGAAACGGAAAAAGTGGCGATAACTTGAAACAAAGATCGACTATAATACAAGTGATAAACCTTCGAACGAATCGCTTTCCTTGTTATTATCTACTTTAATTTCACCCTCGTATCGAACTCACACGTTATAAAACACCCGTATACCGCCTAACTCTAATAAGCAACACCCACGCGAACGAAAGATCGAATTCATCTAACTGGTCTGGAAATGCTTGCCATGTGTGTAGAAACTCGAGCCACGGGACTAAACGATACCAAAATTTTCATAATACCTGCTGCTTCGAATCAATTCTTGCTTACGCAACGAAAATCGGTCGACGAAAGCAGAGTAAAAGGAAGGCGATAGAATAAAAAAAAAGCAAGGAGCAGTCGGATACAACCTTCTAAACACGAGCAAAGAGACCTTGCCAAACAGCTCGTTCGCGTTTCGATTTTCGACACACGAAGCCCTGATCGAAATCGGTCGGGTATCGATCGGCCGATCGATCGGCGCACGAACTCGGTTATCGACTCTTGGATCGCCGTTAACGAAGGTTTCACGGTGGATTTTCGAAAAATCGACTCGAAGCGCGCGCGTTGCCTCCTTCCCTCTCCCTCCCGCCCCTCTCTCTTCGTCTCTCTTCCTCTTGTACACCCACGCGCGGCGCAACGACGAAACCGGCCGCCGGCTAAGAGAGAGTGTATTTCTCGCTTATTATCCTTTCCTTCGATTTCCTACCGTAAGGAAAAAGAATACTCGACTCGGATCCTGGCCTATGTATCGACGGTATCGTCCCGCTGCTCTCGCCGTCTGTGACTCACACGCGCGGCCACGTTAACGTGCACAACTCGCCTCCAAGATTTACAGCTCATTACCGATTTCATAGCCCCGAGTCACGACCAGGTCGCGGCTTCAACTCGAAATTTAGGCCCGGTGCGACGCGATAACCGATGGACGACGCGATTTCTTTGCGATTTCGTTGTGATTTCATTACAATGTCATTCCAATTGCGATTTCGTACCGGCAAGATCGCGCTGCTCGGCAGCTTTATGTTTCCTAATAAAGAGACCACACACTGGTGTGCGTTTTATCGTTAAATACATAAACTTGCCTAATAGCACGCAAAGTCGAAATCACGCGTTCCCATCAGCCGGCTTTAGATAGACATAATCCTTCATCGATCAACGATCATCCTTTCGACCGTCGATACATCGCGTGTGTCCTCTCGCGTCGGTTCAATTCCCGTCGCTGAAATGCGCGCCAAACTTCGATTCCTCCGTGATGCGTTACCTTATAGTTTCCTCGATGCTCCCTGTATGATATGCGTTGTTTAACCTCGTCGATTTACGTTAGAATCTTCTAATTTCGCACCGGTGTCTCGAAGAACTCCACTGTCTTGGTTCGAAAGGAACACCAACGAAGTCTTATCCCCTGGCTACCGTGTCCAACATCGACGATCTCTTTCACGATTTCACGAAGCGATCGGTGAGTACTTACGATCGACAGCCACGCGTGTCACGCGCTCGTACGTATTTACTCACGTACACGGCAGCGTAAACGAAACACCAGGACGTTCTTCTACTCGCAAGCAATAAGTCACCAGAGAAGTCACTGAGATCCGATGATACGAGAATCTTCTCATCGAATTGCACGCTCCTGTATCACGAGTTCGAGGCTGGTTTGTCATCCGTCGACCATAATCACGATGACGACAATGACGACGACGACGATGACAAAGATGACGATATGATCGCGACGTAGCATAACACTGGCTCGATGCGTGCACAAAATAGCGGTATGAACGGTGCCACGAACACCCGGGTTCGCGTTAACCTCTCCACGCTCGTGGAAATGTCAGACGACGACGATGTTGGCTCGGTTCACCGTCGCACCGGCAGCGGCGGCCGTCGCTCGCGTGGGAGTGTGACATAATACAACGGCGTTAGTGATTTCGAGCGCGTTGTGCGTCGATTTAGCCGGTTGTCACGAGATTCACGCCACCACTCCTGCCTCCAGTACCTCCATAGAGAATCCTGACGAAACTCGATGAAAAACTTGTCTATTTTGTCCCTTTGGATCTATCTAGCGCGTACCCCGATGTAATTAAAGTTTCCTATTGGAGTTTCCTAACCGTTCTAATTTCACGATCGATCTACGGACAACGTGATCCAGGTCGAAACGTGCGGTCCTGTCTATCGTTGATCTCTATCGATGGCTCGGGCGCGTGCGTCCAACTCGGTCGCGGCAGCCGGCCCCGGCTGACTCTCGCGTGTTCCGTGGTGCACGACTCGAGCGCGGACTGAAGTCGAGCACGCCGTGAGGTGAGCGGAGGTGACTTGCGACTCGACTCGACTCGACTCGACTCCGCTCGACTCCCCTCGACTCCGCTCGACTCGACTCGGCCCGGGCCGAGAACCACCGCCGCGGCCACACTCAGCCCAGTGGCGGCGCCCCGGCTTTCTACGTTTTCTGGCGCGACCGCGCCGTGGATTCGCGACCTGATCTACACCGACGTCGCACAGGTATACGTGTGCACGGACGTACCGACCGCGAAGGATACCCCGCGCTCTTTATCGCATCTCGCGCGGCCCCTTCTTACTACGCCAGGCTCTTTCTCTTTCTTTTCTTCAGGACACGTCGGTCTAGGTTCTATGGTCGGGCTTTGTCGATACATTCGCCGTTCTCTCGCTTCTCGCCGCGGCCTTCTCGCAGGCTGTTTCGCTCCGTCCGGTCTCCCCCTCGCGAGAACGCGGCCTCGTGGATACGCCCGTGCATAGGCGGCATCTCTGCGCCATCGCTCGACTGCCGAGGAAGCGCGGTTTCGCGCACAGACTACGGCGCTTACGATTCTTCGGGTTCGATTTAACGATTATCCGATAATTTTGAAGTTTTTCGAGCGTGCATCTTGAATAAATAGGGGTTCGTTAGAAATATTGGAGTTCTGGAAATAACGATTTTAAATTTATGTAATGTTTGAAAAAAAGATAGTTAGCGTGATACGTTTGTGTATATCAAAGCTCGAAATGCATCGATATTCCACGTGACTTGTTAGAATTTGTTTTGTAAAAAAACTGTCATCAATGCTGGTTTGAATTATTTATGTAATTATTGTTTATATTATTTATAGTCATAGATGTAACTAAACGAATAATGTAACAGCCAATATTTTCAGCTGTAGTTTCCGGTAGCGAACCATCGTTACTTGTAGAACTACTTTACGTTAGTATGAAATTAATTTTAACTTATTAAATCGGGTATGGGCGGATATTGAAATTTGACAACAACATAAATGAACATTTTTAAAACAAGTGTAAGAATGTTTTTTAGACTGCTTGAAAAAATATATAAAGTAAAGAATATATTACTCGTATTTTTATAATTTTTGCTTCGACTTATTATTTAAAACGGCGCTCCAAATAATTACAAATCATTAAAATGAATGAATAACGAATTTTGAAATAGATTCATCTCACATGATGTTCATATTTGTTAAACGTATCGCAAATTTGTCAAATACAGAACAATGATATCAATTGTCAAAATGGAAAAAATTCAAACTCATCTGCATACTTACAGGATAAAATGTATATAATGGAAAGGCTCCCAGTTACTATATACAGAGCCGAAATCGATGAAATCTGTTCGATACACATTGCAGCATATTTTATAGTCTGACCACTTCCTTTCTTTCTTTCATGTTGCTATAACGAACTTTCTAACAAACAAAATGCGTCACATTCTGCATGTAAAAAGAAGTGTCACCAATCTCAAACAATGATTTAAAAGTAAAATTTTTCGCATCCATTTAATAATCCGAATAATCACGATCTATTTCTTCTTCTATTCACACAATCGTGCAAAAGTACATTTGATCCACACATTCGATCGTTCGATCAACGCATTGCATAACCACACAGATCTCACAGAGTCGTCAAAAATTTATACATTCCATTAGTAAATCCCCGTCTTCTTTATTTGCCTTTCTTAATACGACTATTATTGCGATATTAATCGTCACGTATTCTCAAATACCGTGACATCATTCTCGGTAATTCCCTCGACCGAATCGTCGTTAGAAAGAATACAACGAAAATCGATTCCAATCAATCGAAGTCACTCCCGATTCTTGTCGTATCATCGAAATATCCGCCAATAATACGGTATTTTCCAGCAACGAGACCGCATTACTTAATCATTAAGTTCTGAACGTTAACGAGAGTCATGGAGCTTCGGTCGAGGGAGAGGTTAGGAGGTTCGAGCGCACGCCCCAGCCTCGAGATTGTCCTTTTTGAATTTCCTCGAGCACCGAGTAATGCCGTGTTACATAATTGAAAGCGTAGGAAGCAGATTGATTAACACACACGAGAAGAGAAAGGTTGCGTCCATATAGATTGGTGGTGGCTTTTATGCGAATCGTGCGAAGAGCGACTCTAGGAGACCACGTGGGTGTCATCACAAGCGCGCGAAATAAAAAATTCCCCATGCCACGGCAGAGATTATAGGCGCTGCACGGACGATGGGGATATACGAGCTGCCAGCGTCTCTCCAATATCACAGAAAAGAACGACAAACGACGAAAGACGAACGACGCGACAACGAGAAACGAGAATTATGATTTCCTCGATCGATGAACAAATCGTTGACTTCCATCTTCCTAGCGGAATCGACTATTCGATGAATCGAGTTAGGGATGGGCATTGAGCATTCGAATCTTAGTATCGAAACGATTCGATATTTTGCGAGACTGTCAAAATTTGGTAGGATTCGATAACCCAAAACTCCTGAAAGCCTTGGAATGCTTGGAAGACTTGGAAGTTGTTCGTGTAAATGTATTTTCGATATCTTTTTAAATTCTCTTTAATATCGTGTATCGACGATACTGTTTCAATTAAAGCATTCAATATGTTTGTAAAATATTGACTACACACCAAGCTACACACCAAGCTACACGCCAAGATACACACTAAGCTACACACCAAGCTTCCGAGAAATATTATCAAAACAAACAAGACCTCCAAGATTTACAAGACTTGTAAGAGTTACAAGATTTTCAGATTTCCAAGACTTTCGGTAGTTTTAGGATATCGAATTCTACGCGAAGTGATTCGGAGTACTTGACAACCCATTAATAGATCGAGTCGTAAGTCGAGCGAACGATCGTACACGTTATTCCGTTATTAGGGACGATCACCTAGTAATTACACGCTTTGTATTCCTCCCGTTTGTTCGTTACGTTAACACAACGCAGCTGGCTCGCTTTAACGCTTCGTTAACGCTGAACGCTTCGTTACAGGGAACCGTATTCCACGAAAGTAAGGACGGACTGGTCGAACGCGTTAATTATCGGGAAACATGAAACGCGATGACAGCATTGGCGAATTATAAGTCAATTAAATCACCGTACAAGTGACGAATGTTTAAACCTTTAACGTGATCGCAGGTTGAGTAGATCGTCGAACCAGTTCTTAGTAAAAGGAATATCTGTCTAGATTTTCTGCTTGGCGGATTTTATTCTAACTCTTTCTTAAATCTGAAAACTAAAAGACCCACATTTTTCATCAGAAGTTTTTAACAAGGTACTACTGAGTAAACTTAGAAAACTTCAAGTAAGGTATCTGCAAGGCCACGGAATTTATTTGCATACTATTTTATTTATAATAACATTTAAGTTCTAATTAATAAAGCCCAAGTATATTACATTTCGTATCATTTAGCGGTACTTTTATGTGATTACACAAATGTAACACTGTGAAAATAAGATGCAGAATCTGGACAATTATATAAAAAATAAGGAAATATTTTATATAGCCATTGTACATGATATAATGAAGCAAATAAGGAGGAATTCGTCTAGTTTCGAATCTAATTCGATTCTAAACGAATCAGAAATAATCAGCCAGGTAGGTATATCAAAGGTAACATCGAGAGAGAATCTCTTCGACGAGATTGTCGATCCGAAACCGCGTAACTGTTTTCTTATGCATATGGAATGAATGCACGTATGTGCTCGTCTAGCGTGATACGGAGTAGTGAACGTAAAACCGAGCGTATAAACTGAATATTTAAAAGATTCTACATTAAGCCGAAAAGTCAGAGACACGGAACGATTGTCTACACGAGTTCGTCGCGATTCAGTTCCTGTCTATGTGTATCGTTTACGATGGAACTGCTGGATCGATAATGTTGTCAGAAATGAAAAATCGTCGTCCATAATGCCGTATCGCCGTATTCACCTCAAGGCCAGCTTCTTTAAGACCTTTTAATTCATTCCGGACGGATATCGTGAGATCAGTCTGGACTGAATAAATTCATAGTATTCTGAAGATAAAGTACATTTGTAACACGGACGTACGGAAAATAATTAGGAAAGCTATACAATCATTTTCTTTAAAAATTATTCAAGCCAGGGAAAACAGTTTGGATATTATGAAAAGAAATTAAGATAAAAGTTAAACAAAGTTACGTAATTAGAAACAAAATAAAATGAAGAAAGTGTGAAGTGTGAAGAGGATACATTATGTTGGATGACTTGAAAATATTGGAAAATTCTGCTTCGTATTACTTTATAATACTTCGACTGCGTCGAAATGAAGATCTTCCTTCGAGATATTATAATGACGTTAAAACGTCATAAATGAAGAACATATATTAATTTCAGCCAGGTCTAAAAATAAGACAGGTTCTTGAGGAAGTTCGCTATGCAATAATAAAGCACGATTATAAGAATAGTATCTGATTTCTGATAAAAGCGAAAGAAAACAAAGGTAAAATAAAATATATATTTGAATTGACTAAATTAACGTAAACCTTGATTTACAAGATTCTCGGTCTTGATTATAACGTAAGTAGCGTGCTGGTAAATCAAAATTGATTGTCTTATCTGTAAAAAGCATCAGCACCAAGAAAACATATTCCAAGAAAACACGTATGTCTGTAATTTATTGCGTATATATTAATACTAACAAACAAATCCACGTCAGGATAAACTACACTCCCGATCTGACAAATCTAAACAATTTCTTTATCCAACAACTATTCGCACAATTTTTCAAGTTCCTTTTTTACCAATTCCTCTGAGAACAAAATTCTCCATTCAATGGAGTAACAATAGACATGGCCGAACCAAAGCCAGGATCGTCTAATAATAGAACATCTTTAATCCCTTTTCGATGACTGTAAACTCCAGTGAAAGGGAATCTACGCGGCTCTGTCGTTTGTAATATCCGCGCGTAGCATCGCGAGTCCCGCCGAGTAATTAAAAAAGCCACGCGCTAAGCGGGTCATCGCGTATGGACGAAACGCAACAATAAACGGAAGAAGAACGACATTCAAAGAACCGTAAAGTGAACCAAGAAAAACAGCACGCTCCGCCGGCCTTCGTTCACCTGCTTGTACGCGGCCACGAAACACGCGGTATAAGTGCATTGTGCTCGTTAATGCGTTAGGAAGCGGGTAATGCCTGTCTATGGATATAAATATTTATATAGCACAGGCGGACCGTGATAAAAATGAAGCGACAGTAGGCCCGCTACCAGCGCAGATCCCGCGAAAATGAGCATCCTGGAAAAAACGATTACTCACGTCGGCCGCGCGGAGAAAATTCTTATCGATGAAAATTAACATACCGCGAGCCAGTGATTTATTACACGAGAAATGACAAGTCAATTCCGTTTCTTCTTCATTCTCTCCAAGTACCGACGATAATGCCTCAAGGCGAAATTATCAACGCGTGGATGAAACTCGCCTATGTATCTTCTATGTATCGCCTATGAGTCTTCGTGAAAATGACGATCGTTCGGTGTACAGGAATTAGAATCTTGCGTAATGCAGAGGAACTGTCTTGAAGAAATGAAATGGAATGTTCACGTTGAAGATACGTCGTGGAATGATACGTCGGAAGAAAATACAACAGATTATTAAAAACACCATCGACATCCAAAGATTACAAACATGTCATCTAATCGTCGTTTAAAATCTAAAAAGGTATTTATCGTTATTAAGGAATCTGGCTTTTCCTGTTGGATGGAAATATAATTTCATTTTGTTGATACCGGCGGTAAGAGGAAATTGTTCAGTATGATTCGTATAATTGATTATGCAGATGAGAGTAATTAAAGGATATTATTGATGACTCACTGAAAGCCTGCAAATTCTACGTCATTAATTTCAACTATTCATTACTAGCTAATTATGTCTCCTATTTACGAGTTTAGAATCCAGAAAGTCACTTTGTTCGACCAATTATCTTACACAAATACGCGAATCTAATTTATTAACTTAGAATATTCTCAAGTTGAAGACAACATAAGTAAAACTGTTTCATGGATACAATATACACAAACACATCATTTCCTAACTAACTCCTCGAATATTATAAGAAGACTGGAGGTTTTTATGCAAATTGATATTTCTATAAACACAAATAAAGAAATGGAACCGATATACAGACTTGTCTCACCCACTAAATATGATGACTTCTAGCTTACTTTGGATATGATAGATACTTTTTCACATCACGTGGATTTTCTATATTTTTGTGACTCTAAATTTCCCATAAATGCATAGAAATTCGCGGTTTCATCGTAAAAGATCAAACTACCAGAAACATGGAAACGCTTAAGTGCGTCCTCTAGCAGAGTTTCAAACCGATTCAAAATAAAACGATTCTTTAATCAATAGAGAGATTCAATCCATATATCTGAATCCCTCCATAAAGCTCATTCTTCGAACAAAAGCCTGAACTTTCAATACCGAACGCAGTTTCATTCACTCGATTCAAAGCAAATGCTCGACTGCCGGCGTGGTAACATTTACATTCAACATTATCGCCTCTATTTCTCGAGCAGCATTGATGTCTCCCCGTTTCTCTCTGTCCAACCAACGGGTATCTCTCACAAACAATTTCAAGAGTGGCTGGTTGGTCGGCCGGGTGACTCGCCGGCGTTTCCACTTCTGCGTAATCGGGGTGATGTCGAGGGGATTTAGGAAAGCCACGGTAGCCGGCGTGTACGCGGCGCAACCGGCAAGGACAAGAGAGCCGATCCGGCCGGTGATGCACGGGCTAAGCATCTCTGGAGGTGTGCGTAAGCGTACACTGGCGTGTGTGCGCGGGTGTGCGATCGGCCGGTGCGGCGCGAGGCGGACAGAGAAACGCGAACAAGGACGGCGGAGGAGACGGCGGAGGTGGAGAAGGAAGAGGTGGAGAAAGAGGAGACGGCAAAGGATATAAGGTGCGCGAGGAAAGGTTGAAAATCTCTACGATAGAACTGGTGGATCCATTGGTAAAACTGCAAAGAGCAAGGAAGGATGAAAAAAGAAAGAAAAAGAAGAGAAAGAGAAAGAAAGAGGGGAACACGGTGAGCATGAAATAGGGTATAGAAGGTGAAGCGGATTAAAAGGATGGGAGGGATGCGAGAGGCCGAGGGAAAAACGCGTGGAAAAAAGATAGAAGCTCGTTTCGTTTCGTTAGAGAAAGAAAGATTGGTGATGGGGGAGCGGGAGAGGCAGCGAGAGAGAGTAGCGAGAGGAGCGTCAAGCCGGCGAGAGAGGGATATGGTACAGCGAGTGGCGTGCATTCTCGCGCACACGCTGCCTCCCCTCTTAAGCGTGAACGTTCGCGTGCACGTGCAACATGGTATCGTGCACGTGTGCGTGTACAAAGTAGGTCCACGAGAGCCGGAGAGACGGCGAATGAATATCGCCGTCCCCTCGGCGGCCGGTGCGACCAATCCGCGCGTAGCGCGAGCTGCGTGAAGGCGGAACGCGGCCTCTTCGCGTATATCTGCGTATTTATTATTCAGTTTGCAAATACGTGGCAAAAATGATCTCTCTCCGCGCGCCGGCTGGATCCGACCGGCTCCACCGAACCAGCCGGTACACCCGGGAGGTGGAGCCAGAAGGTAGGAGCAGGGCAACGACGAGATATCGGCCGTTAATTTGTTAGAAACGCCACCGGCACGGCCGATTGCACCGTCCGCAACTATGTACCTTCTGCTTTCAAGGAACGGACGGCCGCCGTTTGCCACGCTCGCTCGTCTTCCCGACGCGAGACGACATTTTCTAATCGCTACGTCCGCCACACGACAAAATGTCTAGAGACTTCTGCCTACTATTCGCTCGTTCGCCGCCTGGTACCGATTGTTTACTTACGTACGCAAAGTTTTAAGTCGCAGTTTGCTGGAAGTTAGTATTTTCTGAGAATTAAAAATCGTATGACGTTTGACGTTCGAAATAGTTGTCTAATAGTACGAAAACGGATTAGAAGTGGTTGATAAAATCTGATACTAGGTAATCGTATAAAATTTGTATAAAATTCCTAGATATTTAGGAACGATTTCGAAAGTGGATTTTTCCTACAACGAAACTTTAAGCAAAAGATCGCTGTACGAGTGTTTGGTTTAATCTTTTATCGATTATAGTTGTATCACGTTCCGAATATACTTCACCTATCCTGATTAATAGCTACGTACTGCCTATATTGAAAAGTAGAAAGTTCCTTCCTTAGACAGCCAATTAATCTATGTAGTGTTAAAAATCGCTTCCTATTTCCTTTATATTCTCTTTAATTTATATTATACTTGAAGGTATTTTTTTATATCTTCCCACAATTATTCATAATTACTTTAGTGTTACTAAAGCACAAAAGTTTGAAATTTTATAGTTTCGTTGGAAGAACGAAACCTTAAAAGGATGAAACGTCGTAGAAATTTGTCATTCGGTTGACGTAAGACTATGAAACACTGAGAGATCCGAGTCTAGCGAAGTTCAAGGCGGTTTCGATGAAGACGTCAGTGCGAATTTTTTTAGAAGCCTTATCCAAGACAATGGTGAGTGAGGTTCCGATAGTCCGGCAACAACGGGACTCGAACAGTAGCGGATTATTCCGCGATTCCGAAGCATGGAACAACGATCTTGGAAACGGTTTCAGGTGTTCCAATAGACCTCCACTGCATTTAAATGCACTTGATATTGAAATTAAAACAGAGAACGTCGTAAAATCAACGTTCTGACCAATCGTTTCCTTGTGTTCGACATTTATCTACCGACTCGCCGAAACGATCCGACTTTCAACAATTTTGTCCGATAAAGCTAATATTATTCCACTATCGCTTTATACTTTGTTAGGAAATAAATATACTGCTACGGTCGTTATACAATATGCTTTACTTCAGTGAAAATGGTCTCTTTATATAGCGTATAAAAACTCTTCTGGAGGATTGTAAGTTAGATACATATCCAGTTACACAAACTGCGTATTCTATCTACTTCCTGTAATTCAAATCAAATTAATTATGTACTATATCAATTAAATGCAAAGTATTTCTTTGAATAATTCTAAATACTAAATAAAATTGTATTCGTAATATCTCACTTTATAAAATGAAAAGATCGTAAATTAAAAATTCAAACTCGTTGTACCTGGTCTAAGTTTCGGACGTTATACCTACAGTATCTTCGAGACCTACCGCGTAGTGTTGATATATTTAATTCTATCCAAGAACAATCAAAGCGCTTTTAATGATGTTGCACGTCGCTACGAGCAGACAGGAATCGTCTCTACCAATCGACCTTAGTTACGTGATAAAATGTCAAGGAACGCCACGGTCTGGAAAACCGGCGCGATGCATGCTCGCTTCGTTGAAATGATCGCCTCGCGCGAATTTTTCTATGAACGTCGCCCAAGACAACGTATTCCGACATTGTCCGTTAACGCGGTGTGTCTAGTACCTACGCTGGCATTGTATTCCAACGTAATAGATTCACGATCGGAGGATAATCAAACGAACTGTAAAAAGGAGTCGACCGGTATTCTTCGCACGAAACCGATGTTGATAAGGCTTACAGAGTCAAGTGATTCATTTCCCTAATATGTCTACGCGTCGAATGACAATCATTGGTACCGTTCATGCTTCTGTTTCTCGCTGGTTCAGTGTCTGATACAGCTAGAGGTTCCTCGAACTAGTGTAACTTATTGCTGGACGTTGCTTAGGTACAGGTTCACAGGTTTGAACGAAGAATGTATTAATCGGCTAATTTATATTAAATATACGTAGACAGCGTAGCGTAGCAATTTTAATGTACAGTGGACGAAAGGTACAAAACACTGTATATCCATGTTTAGGTAATATTCGCAACATAGATAGTAATTGTAACACTTTTGCACCGTGAGTTGCGTTCGTGGTCAGGAGTATGGTTCAAGTGTAAGAAAGAAGCTTAATAAAGCATCGTTTAGAAATTCAAAAAGTAGAACGTTACATATATAGTATCGGTCGAATATCGTAGAATGGAAGATGAAGTCAGTATATTGTCACTCGTTTTCTTGATCCTTCTATCAGATCTATTCGATCTCTTCTTGTCAAAATTTCAGTGAATGTACCGAAGTATTACATTGGAGTTTTTTTATACAAGTATGCGGTTCTATGGAATTGGACGTTCTGAACAATTCTTCGCATGAAATCTTTATATCGTAGGCGACTTCTTCAAGAAGAAGCGGTAAAAAAACATACCCTGTTAAAATTTTTCGTCAGCAGCAAGGTCCAAAATCGGTCAATTTTTACCACCTTCCTTTATTTTCCAAGCTGCACAGAAATCACACCATAACGTACATACACAGAAGTAAACTGCGCATGTTTATGCATTTATGGCAAATTTAGAAATACAAAAAACGCACAGAATACACGTAACAGACAAAACGATATAGAAAATCAAAAGAGTGGTAGCCATTGTCGTATTTAGCATATAGACCAAATCTCTGCATACGATCTATCTCTTCAGTTATATTCAGGAAAATATAGATTTGCATAAACAGCCGTATTCTACATATAATCAACATAGAAAAATACGGAACTCTAGCTTCACCGTGCTAATTTGGCGAACAAACGCGACAGTGTATTATACAATCTTTTTTACTGAAACAGGCAGACTTGTACAAATACGTCCATCGAATAAGTTTCCAAGAGAAAGAACGATAGAAACGTACGGCTGGCATTATTCTTCGTTCGAGACCCCAGGGGAGAGGTCTGGTTCGTGAAATTCGTTCTCACAGAGAAAGTAGAATTACGTCAGCACGCATTCAGCCGTAAAAAGAGGATCGTCTTGGCAACGCAGAACACCGTATCGTTGCTTTTCTTCCAGCTCCTGCGTCCGCCCGCCGTGGTCATTTACACCTTCTTTGCGTGTTCCTTGCACGCCATAACATTTCCGCGCGCCACGATATCATCTCCTTTCTTCTGTTCGCCTTGCATGTTCTTTAAAGTTCGCCCTCCG
This sequence comes from Bombus flavifrons, assembly GCF_040668555.2. Lineage (NCBI taxonomy): Eukaryota > Metazoa > Arthropoda > Insecta > Hymenoptera > Apidae > Bombus > Bombus flavifrons. The sequence continues at coordinate 1,711,261 of NC_138443.1, forward strand.
CTTCCTGATCTGAAATACTCGAGGAAGCGTCGATCGGATCGATCTGACGAAGGCTCGTTTCCGCGTAGCGAGTGTCTTCGATCGAATCTACTCGATGAACCGGGGACATGATCTTCTTACATGTTTTTTGAATAATTCTTAGGATAATCGAAGGGAGCAGTCGTTTATAGTTCGTGCATACTTTTCGTCTAAATAATTGACGACTCACGCGCAACTAGTGATGCAATCCATCACTGGTCAGACACCAAATTTCTCTGAACGTCATAGCATCGATAACGTGACAAATCTTGCTTTTCGTTCGTGGATTGTGATGACGGACGTACAGTGAGATTTTTTATTTCTCGTCGAGTTATTCAATTTGTTTAATATCGATCAGTGACGATTAAATGTACATGAAATAGATATAAATTCCGTTACTCGAATTCTGAATTTTCGATATATGGAAGTTAGATGACATAATTCAGAATACATATACTTGCCAAATTTCTCAGTTCATGGATTGGCGAGGCTAGTGTAGTAGGAAGCGAACTGTAATTTCTTATTTTTCGTTCAATTAATAAACTGCTCTGTTAAACTCATTGAATCTGTTTCAACACCAATTGTTGATAAATAAATATTAATAAGATGTGATAAAAATTGTCGAGTTCTGACATTGATAAAAATGTTTTGATTAACAAAGTTCCATCGATTGCGGGATTATTGGATATAGAAATATGTCGTTGATAGTACAAGGGGTATGTGAACTCAAATGGAAAACCGCTTGTTGTCGTTCTATCTTCCTCTATATCTATATTATTGAATTCTCATACTTAAATGTTTTTTATCAAAGATAAAGTAATTTCGTTCGCACGTAAGAATTATGTTAACAGAATAAGAACGGAGCTATAAGCGTGACGAGTTACAAACCATAGCCACCGATATATATCTCTCGAATCAGTTTAACCGATGACGCAATACTTCGCATCGCTAAATGACTTCGCCAAATTGTCCACAATCGACGCCGTCAAGAAAATCATGACTCGATGGAACATCTATGGCCCATTTTGTGAAATACAAATTTATTTATTAACTTTCATTTCGTTATTTTACGCTGAAGAACATAAACCTTCCATCTTATCGTTTCTTGTAAAGTAGAGAAATAGCAAAATATGAAGTGCAGTTCTAATTTCAATCAAAATTAAAATGTATATCTAGACTGAAATTTAGGAGTTTGTAAAAGATAACATCACTGTACTATATAATTTAGAAAAAGATGTGATGATTCACATTACATATTTTATTATTTCACGTTAACATAACGTGATATATCGTTGGAATAATTTCATTATCTTCAAGCTAAGTTTCAGTTTAATCGTAGTTATTACTCGTTATTACTGGTAATTATTTACTAATTATTATTGTTACTTCTTTTTTGTTTGCTAAAATGTGTACAAGCTTGAGATATAAAAATTCGCACTTGGCAGCAGAGTAAAAATTAGGCTGAAAATCATTAGCAACGTTATACTACCATGACGTTACCTTAATCGGATAAAGTGAGTTTCGTTATACCACTAAAAAATTACCATACAATTTTAAAACGACTTCTCAATTTTCCATCGATTATATCGTCTCGTTATTTACTAAGTTACTTATTTCTTCGTCACAAACAGTCGTATTTAATGTTTCCACGCAGTTTTCTTCACTCCATTTCCCCTCTAAAACGCACGGTTCAAAGTTCATGGTATTTTACGCCCTACTTCCTCCGGCGTACGCACCTTCAAACCGTAACGCAACCTCTCCCCGAGGTGAAACGCGACGAATTAGAATCTGCAACGGCGAAGGTTTCTTAAAACGTCACAGGCGATGTAACGAATGGCCGAGTAAAGTCAGCGGGCGACGGTTCTTTCCGCGAATTCCTTTTTCTCCCCGACGCGCGTGGAACACCTTAGCGAGCCTCTTCCGGCCGCGGGAACGTTAAAGCTGGATTTTCCAGCTGAATTATTTACGTGCCTGCTTGTGAAAGCCGCCCAGGTCTTCGCCCTCTTCGAACTTTCATCATCGCCGTTTCAATCACTCGCCTTGTTCGCTCGTTACAATTAGTTTCGTCGTCATGGTGTCGCCCTGGCATCCTCGCCGACCATATTCTTCGTTCTTTATCGGAACTTTCATCGATCTCTTTATTTCTTCGTTATGATTCTTCGATTGTTTTCGGCACCATTATCATTGTCGTTCGTTATTGTTCGTCGAGCTGTCGATGCTGCTATTGTTGGTCCCTTTTGCTCCGATCTCTGCTCATACCTGGAAGAAGAATTTTGGCATGAATTTAACGTGTTATTACGTAGGCCCCGAATTCGAGATACTTTTATACTTTTATAGGATTGCGAAATTTTGAAACAATCGTTTACCACGTGAAATGCTCCTTGAACAACCTAAAAAGCTAGGAGAATTGCAACGAATTAAATTCCATTGTCATTGCCTATCTGGGATGATCATAATTTATTAGGAAGATGTAAAACAAGGATATAATCTAATTAGCAGTATTTTGGAGTTCGCATTACCGTTAACTCTACAGCAGAAATTTCTGTGGCAACAATTGGTGCTAAATAAACTTCATCCTCCAACGTTCCCACCCATAAAATTCCCAAAATGCTACATGTACTATGGATACTTGAAATTCAGCCATGAAACGAATTATATAAAATTAAAGAAGCATTGGAAGTAATCAATTCTGTCTATCAAACTGCGGATTTTTACGCTTAGGGACTTTGTGAGAAATTTATAGATGCAAGGACGCACAGTACGCATAATATGAAAAAATATGTAAAATATTCAAACTACAGTGCTTGTTATAATATCTACCAAACGTAATAAAAATATAAATTGCAGAAACATCCGCAGTCTCTTAATTATATTGCAGTGCATGATATAAGTACATTATCGTTTGTAAATCTTCAGACACTTGGTACACTTAGGATAAAAACAAGCAAATGCTACCTTCGATTACAAAATGAAGTTAACGTTCAAATCTTACATATTACAAACAAAATATCTGCAATCCTATATTCTAAATCTATTCTAGTCCTATATTCTAAATCCTATATTCTAATCCTATGAACGTTTCTGTAAACGTTACCTTCAAAATTAGCAAGAACCTACTAACTTATGAACAGGACTGTACGCATTTCAAATTCTAAACTAACGATGTTTGATTTAAAACCATTCCACGTTATTCCAACCCATTACTTCAACACCCTTACCATTGCCCTTTCTTCCTTGTATATTCTCTTCCTCGCCTATACTCTTAATTATCCTCCTTCTACTTCCTCCACTATCCTGCAACTTCTTCAATTCGTCACACATAACTCATTATTTCTGGAAAATATTTCCCAAACCATTGGAATGTCATTTTCATCAGCACTGACACGGTATATCTAAATACTTTTCTCCTCCTTACTTTGTGTTTTTTTCTTCGTTCCTTAGGTACCGTCGTCGTTACGATCGTCGTTACGATCGCGATGTCGAGTGGGGTCCCTCCGCGATGGTTTCACGGCGGCACGGCGGCCGTGTGCCCTCCTCGCTAGGAAATAAGAAATTTTCTTGAGAGATGCGAGCCTCTGCGAGGGAGGAGGCCTAGCCAAGCGAACATAGTTAATTTAGATTGTATCGCGTGAGAAGCAGGAAATGACGAAATATCCTGAGTGCTGACTTATACGCGGCGCACATCGTGTGTGCCTGGGCTCGTTCCTCGGCCGCGTTGCTCTTCGACTCCTCGACTCCTCGCGACCTCAAGCCCCTCCGACACGCAAGGATGATACTTTTTTCCTATCCTCCGCCATGGCTGCATCTATTTTTATGTTTTTCGCGATGCTTCCGCGCAAACGCTCGACGTGACCGTGAGAATTTTTGACCGGCCCGCTACAGCGAAATATCCTCTTTTTCTTTTCTTTCTTTCTCTCCTTTTTCCTTTTTCATCCGTTTCAGTCGGAGCCGAACAGCCGATCGCAGATAAGAGATTTTGCGGGCCAATTCGTAGTTCACCAAAGGTTGCACGGAGAGCTGCTCCATTGAGTCGTCGCTCCTTTTGAAATCTTACCGCGATTCGATGATTTATCGAACTTACTTTTCTTTCCAATTTTCTTTTATTTATTTTTTTATTTTTCTCGCCTTTCGTTCTATTGCTTTTTGGGCCATTTTTGGCTACGCGCGAGTGAAAGACCAAGGAGCAGAAGCATGTTGGAAAGAATGCGAGGAGATATACGTGTACTGCATATACTTGTACAGATGGATTTGTTGGACTGATGATTCGTATGTGTTTTTGCGAACCGCTAGCGGATATGACGCTGGAATAATTTGTCACACGCGATTGGAGACAGAGAGTATAATGAAGGCTCGGGTTCCAAGTACCGGCGCAATCGGTTCGGAACAGGTACATACGAACGCAAATACGCGGACTGTTTGTACTACATGCTGAAGAATGGAATAAAATAAATTACGTTTCTCTTGTTTGAATACCTCGTCCGTGTCCAGTGATTCGAATATGGCCAATTTTTTATAGAAACGTAAATGGAGTTGTAAAATAAATTTCATATTGCCTAATACATTTTAGCAAATTTTAATTAATAATGGAATTTCTTTAGTACGCGTCAGATTCAACATGATACTAGATTTTATTCAATTAAACTATGACTTTGTGTTGCAACGTTTACAAGATTAAGAATAATTTTGCAGCCAAGATAGATTTTAATTTACATTTTAGTAAAAACTTTTAAAAATATTTCACGGAACAATCCATAAATTGTATAAAATGACGATCTTTAACGTTGTACGATTTAAAATAAATAATTGACATTGATGAAAGAAGCAGGTTGGTTTAATAGAAGAAAAGAGGCTCGATTTATCATCATAAGAAACATTCGCTTTAACCTAACGTCATTCGAAAAATAACTATACTACCTTATTATTATAGAAAGCCGCTTAATTAATTCAACATCAACACGGGATTAATTATTTGTCGACAAGATAATGAAGTTTTAACGATACGTAAAATACAATTATATACGATATAGGTGTAGTAACAATTAAGCCTGCCACTCATCCTTATTACATAACATTTATTTCGTTTCCGCGACAATGGTATTCCCCTGCTCATTGCATAAATATGTTCGCGATAAGGTATCTGTAAAAAAAGCATTTAAGGTAATACCATAGCGAGGGGGTCGTAGATGCGTGATTACATATTTATAAATTAGCAGATACAACATAAAGATATAGACATAAGAGCTTAATGCAAGGCATAAAACTGGGTTTTCTCCGTTCCACTCCCATGGAGCTTGGTCACCTGAAGAGTTACTATGCCCAATTAACCCTTTGAGAACCGTACGCTTCCCGGGCATTGCCACTTCCGACGTTGCAATAGTTTTCGCCATGTAATTTTTTCGAGTTCGTCAAGGCATCCCGGTTCAATGTTTTCTATTACGCAAGATCGAATACTAAGAAAACTATTGCCGATGATTCCATTGTCTCGAAAATTGGAGAACATATTCCGTAATCAAGTTGCTTGAAAAATGCTATATTACAGATTATTGTTGTTAGAAGATTTATTTCACAAAATGTCATTTTTAGTTTGTAGAATATCATTTAAAGAATTCATTTAAATAATATCATTTAAACGATATTTTTTGAAGTGTTTGAACTTGAGGTTTGAATGATATCAAAATATTAGAAACCAATAGAGGATATTCATAAAAATGAAGAAATTTCAAAATTGCGCAAATTTCAGAATGATCGCATTCCTTCTTTGTTTCGGATTTTTCAATACAGTTGCTTGAAGTATATGTTTTATCAGATCTAAAAGACTTCAAGAATTCGTTATGCTTGTTGCAATCAAACTACTGAATGAGCCTGTACTATGGTTTCCAAGGTACAAACGGAAAGCAAACGCAGACTATGTGAATTATGGCATGAAAATTTCTACAGGATCACAGGAGCTCTGTTTGGAATGAATCATACACATCAGACATAATAAATCTCAATAATTTATTGCAGTAAACAGCGTGCGTTAATTCATCGCATAAAAATTACCGCCATTAGACAGTTGATGAATACAGAATTTCTAGAGTGTAATTCTGCCTGGTACGATCAAGCTACGAATCGAACTAAAGGGCACGGAACATCCGTCTAACGATTCTTGGAATTTTTTTATCTTCCTGCATCAATTGCGATTACACGTATAAGATAAAATATTCACACGAAGTATATCCAAACTGACATATCCAAATCTCTTTATACGTTCGTCATTCGAAACCAGAGATACAAACATACTATCAACTCAAAACCTGCATATTCTATTTGCCTAAAATATTCAAATTCGTATTCTCTAAGCTGAATACCTTTAAGTTATGACATTGGTGCAGCAAATAAACAATATATATGTATAGTTTTGTAAAAATTGTGAGAAATCTCTATATCCTGAACACACTGATATTATTTGTAATTGTAAGATATTTAGATGCAAAGATTGTATATCTATATATCAATTAAAATTCGAATTATTTTATTAATTTATTAGTTCATCTAATTGCTCAGCTTTTATGTTGCTTTCGCGTAAAATGTAAATCTTAACCAACGCAGAATTCGCATTTTGTTTAACAGTTACAAATTGTATCTTTCAGATACGCCACAACCTGATAAGAAATATTTCAAATTGCAAATTCCACAGGGTTCATCGTTTATTCGTGAATAACGTAAAGTCGAACGAAGACCGAGAACAGATAATGTATTTCCACCCACGTAACGTGCACCGTCGAACAGGTGGTTCGCCGAGGACTCAACATCGTGTTACGAGTCACTTTAAATTCATTATGCGGTCACGTATTATTACCTTGCCGGTAATTTTTCGTAATTTCGCGATTAAATCGCGTTCTGCAAAACTATTTCACACACACACAATCTCGCTACCATTCGATAAGGACTGAACAGTTAAAAAAGGCAAGGAGAGAAAAACGATGGTAAAGGAGACGAAAAACTGGAGAAGCGACTTACGGATCCTTCACCTGTGTCCCGAGAAAATCATGACGCGTGACCAGCGACGAAGCGACGAAGAAATTGAAAAATCGCCGGAACGCCTGACTCGGTCTCTTTGAAAAATGATGACTTTCGAAGAATATTAATACCTTGGTATTGCCAATCGTGAATAATCAGAATAATTGCACACTTTTCTTCTATGGATTTAGATTCGGAAAAAGTAACACGAAGATCACTGGAAACGTATGTTCGTCGCTTGCGAAGAATCGAGAACATTTTCTATTCTACTAAACAATTTTTCGACGCGCGAAGAAACAAAAACGAGAAAACTATAATAGGTAATAAACGAAGATACTGTAATAATTCGATTTCAAGAATTGTTGCGCCAGTAGTTCTTATAAATCTGAAGCAATGAAACTAATTTAAACGTTTAAAAGGTGTATAGCTTTAAAATTATTTCCTTAAATTAAATTATCCTTAAATGAAACACGTATATTACATAATTGGAAGCTACATATTTTCACTAGATTGTACGATGTTTTGAAAGAATTGCGATGTAAAAGAAAAACACGGTTCGTATGTATCTGTCCAACATGACACAGGTAAAAAATCTGACGCGTTCAGAGAAACGTGTTACGCGTTACAATCTACTAATTTTACGATATCAAAATTTTCAGAAACTCTTCGTGTCAAGATCTCCGTGTTTCTTAAGGAATCATTCGCGAAAGAATGAAACCATGAAAATACACGTTTCTATGCCACTACGAATTATACATCTATCAACTGTATTCCGTAGGAAGCAATTATCCGAATATCTTAGCATTTCTGAATATGTACGTACGTCGGTCTCTTCGTTCAATCTGTTGGCTAGTCCACGCGCAGTCAGGCAGGCGGGCAGTTTTAAAACGCCATTATATTCCAGTGTGCATAATCGGCGCATCTTTCCCTCGAAGTCAGTGAACAACGGAAAATTTACAATCTCAGTTGAAAAGCAGTTATAAGCGCTGCCGTGAGCATCGATAATATTCCAGAAGCTCATTAGCGATCCAGGAACGTCTATCCCCTTCCTAGCCGCGGGAGTAATTATCTGTTACAACCTAGCTCGGCGTACGTACACAGCGTATAACAGCAGATCAGCGCAAACGATTAAGCTCAAAAATAGTTCATGGGAACCCAGGTAAGCTAATCTCCATCGCATTAGTGTTGTTCCATACGTATAAAATGCTTTCCAAGGAGGAAGCACCTGCACGCATCTTTACCGCTCCCGGGGTCATCACTTTCGAAAGCGAACCGACCACCTTTGCCGTCTGCTCGCTATACCAATTCAATCGTCTTATTCTAATTGCTATCTGACCCACAAATCACCGAAGGTCTGAACGCCAGGCGAGGAAAGTCTGCCTATCGAACGAACCTGCAAACAAATTCGTGAAAACACAGTGTAAGTATACGTTGATTTACGAATTTTCTTGAATTTTTCTAACAAAGTACCTTATTTGGACTCTGGCCACAAAAATTATTGACATACCGTTGTGTTTCTTGCGAATTAATTAGCTTCGAGTATAATAAATTTCTTATCGTTCAGTATGTAGGCAGATACTTTCTTATGACCGCACATATTTGATATGTATTATGAAAATGAAAAACCTGAATTCGTGGAACAGTAAACGTAGAAGGTGATATAAAAAACGCTTCATTAGAAAATAAGGATATGTACAAATATGTGCAGATATTTCTGTAGCTACGGTATTTGCGTGCGAGTCGCTGATATTAGATTAAGATATTAGATAAAAATCGGTTAACGATGACGAATATTCGTATGAAATTTAACGACTGAGAAGTCTTTTAAGAAACAAGATAAAACCGACTGGTAAAATTCTTAAAATCAAACCAATCTTTTCCAAAAGATATAACCATAACTCAACTTGTGATTTCAATCGGGCCGCTAATAATCTGTTACAATGGCTGGCATAATTCTAAATAATCAATTTAAGAAACAAAGAACGAGATTGGAAACTTTCAGAAACAAAATAAAGATGAGATGAAATGATTGTTTGACCGAAGAAGAATAATTGTGGCGAATGTTTAATATTAATACTCGAAGTTTTGATATATTGGATAGAAACATCTAATTTTAGAGACGGTATTAACGTGGAATACCAGCAAAATGAAATTAGCATTACAGGGAGCAGAGAATAACTTTTATCTTTACAACCGTTTTGTGAGTTCAAGTTGATTCTATTATTCTTCGTTTCCGTGTATGTTATTAACGATCTGGGTACATGCTGACTAACGAATTGGAGATTTTTCGCCCTTTTCCCCGCGGAGCGTGTCTTAACAGTCCAGCCAAAAGCATTTATTAAAACTTCATACCCTCTTGCCTATTCTGAAGAGACGTAACGAACAAGTAGCCCCAATTAAGAACGAACGCAAAACAATTACGACCGGTGAAACGATATCTATCATCGTTGAGGCTCGTATCTCTCTGCCATTTTACACCAGCCGGTTCATTTTTTATGTCTATTAACCTATCAACGAATGTTTTCCTCGACGAGGAAATAACGAATTATTAATCGCTATACGCACAATAAAATTGACGTTGAAAGAACAGAGCTACAGATTCTTTAGCCGATGTTTCTAGCTTAGATACTAGACTCGATTAAAAATTAATGGTATTGCAAACTAAAAGCTATCAAATTATATCGTTGGAAAAATAAGTATCGAAAGCTTTCCTTTCTTCTTGATCTTCTTCAAAATACTTTAAATTTATTAGATTTACGCTTGAGATTATTTACGATGGAGATCGTTCAAATGAAAAAAAGAATTGAAACAAAGGAGAAAAGCTTAATACAGGTCATTAAAAGTTTCAATATAAAACACAAAATTTTGTTTCTGCGTTTGCAAAGAATATTCAATGTGTTTCAATATTAAATTGACACTTACGTATAAATTTTCTGTCATTGATAAATGGACTGAGGTCTTTAAATGTATGTGTTCCCATAAAGAAAGCCCAGAGCTATGTTTTTATTCTACATTCAACGTTACAAAGACACGATATTGAACTTTCCTAAATATAAAAGCAAATGGTTAGTTAAATATCTTTTAGTCTGTCGGATGAAAATTATAAACTCCTAAATTCTTTCTTCTACCGCTCTATATGCGCTGCTTGTTCGCTAAATCGATGAATTCCACGAAACAAAAGGTAGAGAAAATTCGTGTGATTATATTAGATGAGCATCGATCACACGCAACAAATGCATTGGCACTAAAATTTCAAACATCTCAAAAAGTGGAGTTAACCACTTGACCTGCGAGTCGCTTATATATTAACGGACCATCCCAAAGCGACATGGCGAAACATGAACCGGTATCATAGTAGCTTACGATAAGCAAGGTCGCGAGTCAGAGTCGTGCTCTCCGTTTCGCGAAATTTACGATCGTTCTCGGTAAGGTGCAGCTTAGATCACGGGAAAAATCGCTTGGTTCGCCACCGAGCCGACCTACCTACCCTACGATCCGCGCACGTTCGTACGCGGTCTACACGAATGCAAGTAGAGAGAGTTTCGTGGTGGACCGAAGAGTCGGTTCTCGACGAGGCGTTCTACCACCCGCAACCGACAACAGGCCAGGCCGGGGCAGAGTCTTAGGCCAGGCCAGGCCAGCGAGGAGTCGTGTAAGAAGGGGTTAAGAAACTCTCGAACTAAAGTGCCTACACCGGAAGCAGGGGCCTTGCTTTCTGGGCTAATAACCCTACCCACATCGACACGCGGCATCTGCGTGCGCGTGTACACGCTTAGACGAGAGCACAGAGAGAAAAAGAGAGGGAGAGAACCGATAGAAGCGTGCAAACAGTGAAAGAAGGAAAAAGAAGCGCGATACACGACGGGGAAACCTTGCACATTTGCGTGTGCTTGAGTCGAAGAGACGCACACGTAAACGGGGATCCCTTATCAGAGTGCAAAGCCAGATTTTATGTACGATCAACTAACCGACCTGGCGATTCGTACGCAAATCGCGATTGGCTTTTCTCAGCACGAACTTACAATTAGAAAAATTCCGATGTTTTACGCGAATTACTCGCGAGATATATTGATTAGTAAATCTTTATGCATTTATTAGTAAATGTAAAAGATGACACGTAATACGCGAAAATATATCAAATTTTCAAAGTAAAATCCTGACATAATATGTAGAGGATGGAAGAAATCTCTTTACTTGGGTTACATCCTTTCAGCTGTACTCGTAGAAATATGAATTTATATAGAAAGTCGCGATTTGTTAATTAAATCTATTAAATGAGGAGCAAAGGAAAGTGATAATGATACATAACTTTTTAGTGTCAATCTTGAAATTTATGATTATTTATGTCATCTTCTTGTGATGAATAATTTTATGCGAGTATTAATTTATTCCTTGAAAAGTTACTATAGACGTTTATTCATCGAACAATAACGTTTGTTAAGATAGATTCGACGATGTGCTATTTAAAATTAATACCATCTAAATTTAGCTTAAACAGAGCATCGTTGTGATTATGCATATTTAAAGGAAGAATAGGAGTGAATGATGATTATGATTCACCGTGAATATGTTCAACAATGATGCCATTCCATACATACATAGAATCTTCTTTGTTTACGAAAAGACTATGACAGCATCAAGAATTATTGAAATTGGTGAATTGTGTTTAGAGCGTGCAGTATAATTATATTACATATAATATTTGCTATGTTATAATAAATAGTAACATGTAGCTAAACATCAATGACCACGATATTCGACGAAAACCGAATATTGTTACTATCAACGTGAGATCTGTACGATATTATCTGTAATATAATCACAGTAACAACAGATAATTAATAAGAAATATGAATATGATTGGCCATGAATATTCATAAGTTTTGATACAGTTACTGGAAGGCAGTTCCATTCGTACACACCTGTGGGTCACTGAAGTATTCGGAGGCAACGATCCACGGTATACCATATTTTACGAAGTAAACCATTTCGAATAATCCTCTCCGCCACCGCGGCACTACGCAATTACCGGCGTTATCTTCATCTGCCCGTGTTTCCATAAAGTGCAAATTCTTGCGGGAATTCTAGTTACTCGTGAAAAATTAATATCTTTTTTCTCACGGTGTACCGAATAAACCGTGGATATACGGTTAAGCCACCAATTAAATGCAGAGTTAACCCGAATACGGTGCTTCTCGTCCGCGAGCGGCGAAGATAAGCCGGCGCGTACGTGCGTTGCTCGACCGCGAGCTACTTAATAAAACGAAATTAATTTGTAATTACGTTAACCCGGATGTGACCCGTTCCCCACGTCTCCGTCCGATATCCACCTAAGACAACTATCAAAGTTCCGTGTTCGTTCGAGGCTTCGTCGTAAAAAGATACTACGTCATAAAGATCGACGCGAAGCATTCAAGTCTCTTACGCTTTACGGCGTCCATCTTCTATTTTTTCGTAGCAGCCGTGTATCTTGAACGTTGTCGCTTCGTAGCGAGTACTTGACACGATGTTTAATTACACGGTTGAAGAGCAACGGAGAAGCAGGAGGGAGCGAAAGAGAGGGAGACGACGAAACCCTTATTCGTTATCACGGAAAACGGTACAGTATCCCGTTTTCTGCTTCCTCCGCTCTCACGTAACGAATTAAGCACCTGTACGTGGGATTAGAAGGTTTCGGCTGACATGCCCATATCTTCCTGTCTTTCTCGCTCCACCACCACGATTCTCCCTCCGGTTTCACCTGTCTCTCTTTCTCTCTCCCTTTCTCTCTCTCTCTCCCTCTCTCTCTCTCTCTCTCTCTCTCTTTCTCTCGCGCCTATATCTTACTCCCCGATTCCTCTCTTCCTTTCCCGTTCCATTCGACCTCTTTGTCCTTTTCTGCCCGCCATCTCTCCCTCCCTCCCTCCCTTTCCACCCGCCTTCCACGATCCGCCTTCTCCGTCTCTGTCTGTTTCCCAGTCGCTTGACACATTCGCGCGGAGAAAATGCAACGAGCTCTCCCGTAGCCACGTATATATAGGAAGGGAACGGATGTCTGGTGTGTAAGGAACCGCTAAAATGGTGTTCGCTCTTATCCGAAGATCTAGAGCGGCGATGCGAAGAGAGGCACGCGGAGGGCTATACGTAAGGTAAAAGGGGGCTCATGACTGGTTGGTCGGTCGGTCGGTTCGTTCCTTCGTTCCTTCGTTCCTTCCTTCCTTCGTCGTTGTTGTTGTTGGCTGTCTGGTTGGGTTGGTTAGTGCCGTTACCAGAAAGAGGCCACCTAGGTTCGCAAGCAGCCGAGTTAAACCTCGAACTTTCTTCGTAATGAGACACCAGCCACGAAATGACAAACGTAATTAAAGCAGACGTATAAAGGGAGACGGGAGGTCAGGGATCCCCCGGGCCCCTCCTCGAGGAAACACAACCGTACCACGCAGCTTTTCACAATGGGAAACGCGTCGTTGCTCTTTTGCTCGTCACCGTGAGCACCGGCTCTGGTGGAATGCCATGGATCGACCACGTCCGGACAACCAGGACCCATTCAGACGCTTCTGCCAGTCATTTTGGAACCACCTCACCACGCAATCGCTTCACTCTTTATTCGTACGCGTAATTTTATCGCCACGGACCATCTTCTCTTTTCATTTCATCCTACCTGTTCCTTGTGTTTTCGTCTGGCAAACGTCCCACTATTGATACTCTCGAGGTGGCTGCAGATGCCAACGATTGCGTAATCTTGTACACGTATACACCAGCTTATTATTATAATGGTATACTTCCATGTTTGAAGAGATCATCGGCGTTAATTCGACTCGAGTTGTGAATTGGTATTTCCACGTGACGTGATTTGATTCGCTTTTTAATCGGTAACTCCGCGAGTTCTTCCTGCGCTTCTTGGATTGATAATCTTCATTCGTATTGAGGCAATCTTGCTTCTTCTCGTGTCCATATAGGAACCCGAACATCGACTACGATAAAAGAAATTTCTTGTACAGTTACGAAATAAATATAGAGAATGAATGATCGTGATAATTTATAATCAATGGTAAAGACACAGATCGTCATGTATTTATATCACCAGTAGCCAGCAATCGTTAATGAGATATAAGTTCTCATTCGTTTCGACGATTAATTAAATATTCTAACGCAATTTTGTCCATTCGAAGTTCTACCAAAATTTCCAATTTTCTGATGTGTCGATGTTCGATCGAGTGGAAGAGATTCAGATGCAAGGGTGGCGAGCTATGAGAACGTGTAAATTAAAGGAAGATTTAAAAAATTCGGGACTAGTTTGTACGATGTGGCAGTTTTTCAGGTAATCAGAGGTTCAACCTTGCCCCGTTTTACGTCTCCTCTGAACACAACAATGGAAACGCAATGGTACAATACATTTCACTTTTTCGCAACGTGTGTACCGGGGAGCCTAAAAGTATTGCGCGATTTCCTACGTCTTACCGCGAGAGAACTCGCCTCCTAGACACAATGTAGATTTGGCCGTGTACCGTAAAAGCGTAATTATCATCTTTCGAAACGTGCCGGGGTCTTTCCAGAAACGTCGGTCCGTTTCCTTTACGAAAAAAGGAGAAACACTGTAATCTTGGCTTCAAACGTTCTTATGCGTGGTTTCTTTACGAAAAGTCTTCTATCAGTGATTAAGTGAAATGAAATAAAAAATATTGTAAAACGTGGCATACTACTGTTATTCCACTTATATTTCTGCTTGTACGTGTTTCGATAAAAATTTTGAATTTTACAATTATACGTATAGTAATACAAGTAAGAATCTTGTTATTGCTTTTGTAATATTCTTTTTACACATTTTTTATTTAATAGACATAATAATTATGTATACGTTATACTGTCTTTTATTGTGAGAGTGTTCTTAAGATCCCGATACATTTATTTTAGATTTATAATGTAAGTATATTTGTAGAGCATTTTCTACAATTTCTATTCTGTCTCTTATTTACTATAAAATATAGCCAACATTTGTATTCTTTAATGATTTGTTATATGATAATCACTATCTCTTTATACTTTTCTTTCATAAAGTATTCTAGGCTATTCTCTGTGTCATACTCTTCCTACTTTCCTTGGAATATGTATTTTTTCTTCTCCTACTGAAATTTCCATTTTTCATACGATGGTTTCTCTGTATATATAATTAATTTCTACATGTTTTACATTTTCCCTATATTAGGTAGCATAACTAAGTAAGTTTCTTCCTTCATATTTTCTTATAGTTTAGATAATTGTAATGTCTCTATGTTTCTTACCTTTATGCCACGTTAGCGTTACGATAACAGAATATCTTCCATAAACATAAATGCATCAATTTGTATAAGATAGTCCAGTAGCAGTAAATTAACTTTTTCAATTAACCCATTTCATCCATACGTGGCGTATTATAACATATTCCTTCAATTAACTAAAATATAGCATTTTTAAGATGATATTCTAATTGATTTATTAATAAATTCTAATTTACTCAAGTACTCCATAGAACGATATAATTGTCTAAATAAATGCTATTGCAATTATTTGGAACAACGTGCGCTATATTTACCAAGGCTAAAGCGTATCCATTTTTATACAATTCAATTTTTCCTACTTCCAACAGCTACTTCTCCTTCTCCTTAAAAGAACAAATATCCACCGCGACAATATGCAAAATACCGATACAGCTTTCTTTACGGGTGTATCATCAATTTACTCGCTCTCGACACTCAAGTTCGTGCAACGAACAAACGTACGACGTTCTCGCATAATTCCCAAAGGGTTAGGTTGTTTTTGTTTCTCGAGCGAAAGAGCTCTCCACCAGAGCTGCTGTGTACGCAGATAAGGGGCATCGATTCGATCGACTGGATCGGAAGTAGCCCCATCCTCAGCAGCGGGCCGAGTGGCTCGATAAGACACGCGAATCGCGCGCGAAATGCCGAAGCTTATTTATTGGCAGTCGCGTTCCTGCGTGCGGAACGCCGTGCCGTGGCTTCCACGCGAACCCGACCGAATACTTTTCTGTGATTCCAGCCATCCCGAAGCCCACGGACCGCGTTACATTCCTGCTTCGATCTTCCAGCGATCTCACCAGGTCTTCTTCCTTCACGGAGCAACAGCACCCACCGGGTGTATATTCACGCGCCGCGGGAGCTCGCATAAAACTGCTCCCGAGTTTGGTGGGGTCAGAGATCACGTTACCAGCCGATAAAGATCTCACGTGAGTGATTGTCGATGATATTTCACTTAAGGGATCGTCAAAGTCCGCCGCGCACACGGCCCGATACCAGGAATTTCTTCCTGGCTACATCAACCCTTCGCTTCGCTCTTTCTACTCAACTTGTTCTCCGGCCGTACACGACTTCGATTACTTTGTGTAAAGTCTCTACCTGTCATGATACTTGCGTAATAGCTGTGCATTATTTACCACATTTGTTGAGATAAGTGTATTTTGATGCTTTAACGTAGTTGTGATACCTTTTGATATATGGCTGCTGATTCGTTAAATCAACTGACTCCATGAGACAGAAAGTGGAGAAAATTGATAAAATCATGCGAAACAAGCGTCAATCGAACAAATTGCTTTAGCAATAAAATTGTTATGTTATAACAATTATAATTATGAGTTATAATCACTTTGGCCTGCGAACAACTCATCTTCGGGTTTCGATCGTGTTTTTAATAGGGCGCTGCGCTTTGTTCCGACAATTCCTGGACATCGCGGTCCTTTTCCTAAGTGCAGATATCTAAAAACCACAAGTATCGTCTTAATACAGTTCTAAATACTTGCATAACTGATATACTGGCGTAACGATTTACGCGGAGTTAAACATATTGTTTCTTACTCTAACGTAGCTTCTTACATGTAGATCACATAAATGGAGTCTTCCGGTTTTAAAAAAAAAGGATATTTAAGAAAAACGTCAATGTAAGTTGCACGAGAAAATAATGAAAACTTAGGAAGATCAGAATAAATTTTTCATATTCGTTGTTACTGTTCATATTTTACTCTAAAGCAATCTCTTCTTTTCGAACGAAGCAAAACTTCATTTTTAATCGTAGTCAGTGTTATGCGAGTAAGGTTAGTGCTCATGGTTGTGTTTCCCACAAGTCAACTAAAACTGATCAGGATTAAAACAACGTATTTAGAATTAATAAAATCAAATAAGGACTTACGACTCGTTAATATATTGTGAATGAAATAAACACCTTAGAAAAATAATTTGTTGTCCGCTTAAATTGAGGAATCGAGTTTTTAGAGAAATCTATGATTAGAATATAATAGGTAGAATACATCCGCCAGACAATATTACCAGTCACGAAGATTAGATTTATTCTTTTTGTCAAGCACGAATGTTCAAAGTTCACGATACAAGAGCAATGAATTGCATTATAAATAGAAAGAAATTGACACTTAAGTTCCTAAATTAATATCAATCCGTTATCGCAGCTATTTATTTGCAGTGGCGCCACCTCTTGCAAATTAAGGGGAAATCCAGGTGTGCATATATACAGACGTGTGTATTCATAGAGCGCCACTCAACACGCAGCGAACGTATCACTCGTTGCTCTTTCTTTATCTTATTCCTTTTTCCCATTTCCTACGCTTGTTTCGCATTGGCTCGCGGTATGTATACTTCCTTGATAGTAGGAGTATGCGTTCGCAGTGCCATTTAATTAACTAAACGTAGCATAGACCGATAAACGGCACGTATCAGCCATAAACTTACCACCGCCTTCGACGCTGCTGATAACACTCTATCGTTGTTAGTTTCTTACCCACTGTTATGTCAGCAGCAGTGCACGAAAGTACCTTCACGCCCACGTTTCTTTACGTATACCGGGGATAGGAACTGCACGTACGGTAAAGAAGTATGCATTCGTGCGCTACACGCGTATGCATGTGGGAGTCGTACAACGTTCGTCAGAGATGGCAACAAACACCCCCTACCGAAAGAACGGTTTTCAGCTTGACGTCTTTCTTACTGCAATAATTTAGGGAGTTCTCCACTGATCGTAAAATTCATATTTCACATTAGCGTGAGGAGAAATTATGTTTATTCGTTTTCGTGCGTTATTCAAATTACCTAATGCAAATAGTATGCAACTGTTCTTTTTATACGAAAACCAATAGCATGCAAAATTTTCGGCATTATAAAAAGGCACCGTTCACATATCGTTTCGTATCTCGATACTGGTATTACGATTTAAACAACGGAAACTTCGTGCTTGATAAAATGAATAATCAATCAAGTTTATATATTTCTACTTTAACATATGCTGTCACGTGATTAAAACACGATAAACTGCGTTATTCGCAGAGATCGATACAGTATATTGATTTCGTAGTTAATTGTATTTTACGAGATTCCACGATCATTATTACGGAACGCGTAGAAACGATTATTCGCATGGTATTCCACTTCCCCTGGTTAATTAAGGTAACAAAATATGTTAACCATTTCCTCTTATCAATGAGCGTCGATTATGCCAACTTCTAACTACTGGAATGTTTTTAATTTCTGCGAACAATTCAGTCGATATATATCTTGCATCAAATTTAATCCTCCTATCCACTTTAAGATTCAGTTTTCTTCAATTTAACCAAAAATGATGAAATTTAGCGTATTTTAATAATAATTGGAAAACTAAATATCAAGGATACTTGATTCTTTTCCAAAGAATACTCCAGCATCTTAGATATTTGTTTAATTTTTCTCAATATTTTTAAGCAAAACATTCATCACATTACTACACTATTGCTATGAGTGCACTCGTAATTACGTTTTTAGAAAAACTGTATCTCTTTAAATTATTATCTCATAACAGTAGTTCTTCTTCTAAGAACGATTAATTTTCATTCAACTATGAGTCGAACATGTCTCGATACAGTTTAGTTTTTATAACGTCGTTTCTATCTCGTTGCGCATCTGATATCTGACTACTAGAACGCATGACTATCTAAAAAGCCGAAAAATTTCATACGAATCGAATTACGATTAAATTATGATAACTATGAACGCAATATTCGTCGATTTATTGTACGACCTATTACGAAATGCTGCCAATTGCAATCGACTTGCAACATGTAAAAGCAGGGGAACCAGGGGTAGGTACGCGTTGAGTCAATCTGATATGACGCAATTTCTATCACATCTGGCTAAAAGCGGCAATCTTCGCGCTCGTAACACCTACGGCCATTAATAATTCCTACCCGGTTCCTTTACCACGTGGGTTTTCTCTGTACAACTGCAAACGACCATTTCTAGAGGCACGTTAAGATCGCGGCTTCTGTGTGCGTAATGCAGTGGATGCGTCTTGGTCGTTGGTTGTCCGACTCTTGACTCGATTTCGCGACCGCAACTCGAGAGATATATCTCTCCCGATTTCCTTCCCTCTCGTTCCTTCCCTCGTCTCTTTTCGTTTCTTTTTGTTACTCATCCATTCCTCCGTCTCGCTTACCTACGGCTATACCGGCTCGTTCCCTCTTTCTTCTCGTCCCTCTCACCCCTTCCGTGGTTGTGCTGATTCTCCCTTCTCCTCCCACCCCGCCAATGGGACAGGGAGATAGCAGACCCCGTCGAGGAGACAACATAAAGATTTAAGACTCCAAGATGCGCCAATAAACATGCTGCGGCCGTGCAGTCAGCCTGCGCTTCTCTACTGCGTTCGCTTCTGTTCCGTTTCATTCGGTTCCGCTCTGCTCCGTTCCGTTCCGTTCTGTTCTGTTCTGTTCTGTTCTGCTCTGTTCTGTTCTGTTCTGCTCTGTTCTGTTGTGTTCTGTTTCACAGCCAGCATACGGGCAACGCGCATGTGCATATGTGTGTATATATATGTGTGTACGTGTACATACGAGCACCGCTTCGTCCACCGTACACACGAGGATGCAGGTTGCCTCTCGTATGCACGTGGTGCCACTGCGCGGCTGCGTAACGTGCTTTCGAAAAGTGTCTCGATGCGTATGCAGATACGCGGCTTAGCATGAATAGTATCTAGATCCAGCCGTGGATAACCCGCAACGATACCAGCAGATCCGAGCGCTGAAGCTGGATTTCTACTAGAAATCGCCAACACCGGAAGAGCCGTTTCTTTTTTCTGTTACATAGAACCGGTAGAAAATATTTACCTACGCAAGATTTATACATAATTATCATTTTATCTTTCTTTTCTTTTTTAACTCAAACTAATCTGTACGAGTATACATTAGCAAAGTATGCGCGGGGCCACTATTCACCGGCATGCAACTCCTCTTGCTCCGGACACTCTTTCATTTACCGCCCTAATACATTCATTAACGTTACGAAGATCGTTAAATGGATCTGCCGTCCCGTTCCTCCCACGACAAAATCACTTGTCCTTTAAAATCCATTCGAAACATCGTCCAAGTGATCTACGACTTCTACTCGAACGCGTCGCTGTCGCGGAGGAAGAGGCCTTCCGGATAACGAGACAGAAGTACACCTGCCGCGTTCGTAGAGGAGGCAGGACACAGGCTGAAAAGTTTTCAATGCGAGGACGGTCGTACACCGCAAAAGTAGTAGATCGGGACGTTGGTCGTTGAAGCGGCAAGAGGGAGTCAACGGTGGAACCGTTGCTACTGCTCCAGCTCCTACTTTTGCCTGTCCTCTCGCTCTCCTCCGGCCCGGCTTATTTATTCCTCTCTCTGTCACTGCCTCCCTTTCTTCTGCGACTTCTTCTTTATTTCTGTCCTTTTGCCCGTTTTCTGCTTCCGCAAACGACAGCCGCTTATTTATACCCCGTCTTTGCATCGCGCGGGAGCGAGCGAGGGCGCTTTTGCGTTTACTCGCTACTGCCGTTCTCTCTGCCGCTTCTGTGTTCCTCCGCCAGTACACTTTGATTCTCTACCCTTTCGCTCTCGCTCCCTTTGTCGTTCGATACTCCTTCTCTTTCGCGTCCTCCCTCTCTCTGTCTCTACCTCAAACCGTGGCCGACCCGTGTGCTAGCGAAAACATCAACGGCCAGGCACTTTGCTCACGAACACCGTGAGATGCGCTCGATGCGAGAGGCAATTCCGCGACTGCATCACCTGTCAACGCGGCATCGCGTTCCAACAGGTCTATATTACATGCAGCATGTGGCTAGTGGCTACTCTCGGTAATCGCTGCTGAGCCCGCCACCACCGGCTAATTCGTCCAACGAGAAATTTATGACGGCTACCGTTTTTTTCGATACGGACGCGTTGCTTAGGAAATAAGAGGCAGCGATGCTCGTCGCCTAATGTCTTTAATATAATTCCTTCAAATAAGTATTCTGGTTATTTATAACAGATCTTCTCAATATTCAATATATATCATTCTTTTTTTTAATATGATTAATGGTTGTCAATAGAAAAGAAAGAACGAATGAATGGTCAAAGTCGTATACGTGCTAATTAAATTATTCCGACGCAAACAGTTAGAAGTTAATCTTTTCAATGTGATTTATTACCTACAGTTACTGGGATATGATTTGACTGATTTAAAGTAAAATGAAAAGTTAGCAACACCGCGTGAGAAAGACACAACAAGTTGTAGAAATGCAAACTAACTCTGTTCCCTGGTAAAGTTCGAGAATTTGCATCATCTCTGATGAGATTCTTTATCAGAAAGCCGGATTTCGCTGAAACCAGTGGTGGCTTACGCAAATTGCATAATTATGCAACGATGAAATGTTGCGTTGGCTCTAGCGCGATCTTTTGATGCGCTGATTCCCTAGATCGTGAAATATGACGCAATTGAGTGGATTTGACGTGTTTCCACTCGAGAAGAAGAAAGAACAGTATCTTGACAGGTTCACAAATTGGGAATTCCAGGAGAAAAATTTAAGAAAGATTATGAATTGAAGACTGATAACGCCCGTAGCTGATATGGGAAGCTTAGTTTTTAATTCATCGGCAAGAGGACTAAGTAAATATTTCTATATTTAACTCGCAACAAATGGACGTGCTGCTGATATAGTCAATGTGTCGACAAAATGGAACGCCAATCTCTCCTAGATGCTCTATATCTTCCGAATCAATTTCGATAAGCGCGTATCGATGACGCAAGGGGTCTTTTACGCGAGAAAAAAAGAACGAGTCGTTAGGTCCGATCACGAAATAGCCGAGCGATTGGAGGCGCGGTACGAACTATGGTTCGTGCTCGCCCCTGCTAAAGCTCCGAAGACCCGAACAAATAAATGCTGAAAAGAGGAACAAAACCGACATTATGTGGCATTAACATACAAAGTATGTCAGACCCGCGGTCCGCAGGCATAACATAGTATCGCGGCGTTCGCATACCCCGCCCGCTTTGCAGTGACCA
Organism: Bombus flavifrons; assembly: GCF_040668555.2. Taxonomy (NCBI): domain Eukaryota; kingdom Metazoa; phylum Arthropoda; class Insecta; order Hymenoptera; family Apidae; genus Bombus; species Bombus flavifrons. The sequence goes on from NC_138443.1 coordinate 1,733,562, forward strand.
GCAAGACGGGAAAGCATTGGAAAGAGACCAATCCCGAAAGCGATGTTTATAAAAGAGAGAAGAGTAAAGGAACGAAAGAGAAGGGTGAGAGGGAAAAAAGAGAAAGAGAGAGAGACGCAGCGAGTGTCGAATGTGCTCGAGTAGAGGCGATAGATCGTGTGCAGAATAGAGAGGGCAGAATGATGAACGCAGAAAGGTGTGCGTGCTGTGGAAAAGGAGCAAGGAGGAGGACGAAGGAGACAAGGGTAAAGAAGGAAAGGAGAGCGAGAGAAAGAACTGAAGGAGAGGAGAGAAACGTTTACGCTATCCGCAGTCCTCCGAAGTCCAGACCCATCCCGTCTCATCCCATCGTTTCGTTGTCCCCGTGTGTGCCACGCGGTGCGGCTTAACGCAAAAGGACCCACAGAGCGGGAGCAGAGTAACAGAACGCGCAGGAAAGGGAAAGATCCGAAGGCAGCAGCAAGCCGGTGGCAAAACGAAAAATCGGCCCGCATATATCGAGCTGGCCTGCGACGACGACGACGACCGCGGTGGCGGCGGCTACGACGACGAAGTTGGGACACACACATAAAACCAAAGATTCCTTGTGTCCCCGCTGCCTAGTGGACTTCTGATCGGCTACCGCTAGCGATGGTTGCGAACTTGGTTAAATACAAGAGAGAGCCTCTTTCAAATAAACAACTAAATACACGATTCTACATTCTTATATATATATATAGATATATATATCTTTTTATTTTTATTGATTTTATTTGTTATACTTTCTTTTTTTTTAATTAATATCGAAAATTAAGTTATCGAAAACAGATAAATTACAAGAACAAACATTCTGAATGCAAAAATTTTATAAAATATATTTAACAAATATATAATTTAAGAATTTGGTTGTATAAGATATATGTAATTAGAAAGATATTGAAATTTGTATTTTGATTTTCGAAAATGACCGAATTTTGAATTTTATATAATTTGAAAATTAGCAGTTTCAAATGCATCACAAGCGAAGTAAATCCTAAAATTGCTAACAATCAATGTTAATGATTAATAAATGAAGTACTTTTTGGCAGTACTTTTCCATTCTTTATAACTTTTGAAGCAACTTTTATAGCAACCGAATAAAAATTTTAATGAAATTTTAATTACGTTTGACTTCAATTTAATGCGATACATTGTAGCTTTCATTTCGATAACTACGGACATTAACTATACATATGTATCTCTATTTAAGGAATGTCTCCTTCCAATTCCAAATGTTGCGCATGCCCAACGCTATTCACCGCCTTTACGCAGCTTTTGCAGTTTTGTGTTTACTTTTGTGCTCAGAAACTACTAACGGAAATTTATACTTGTGTCTAAGATTCCATATATTCCAATATATTTACACATGCAATATTCTATGGTATGGGGCCCCCAAGAAAATTATTAATTAAAAATTCGAGAAAATGAGTCAAATCGAAGAGTAATGTAAAACACATTGTTCTAATTATGCTAACTAAATGTTTATTTCCATAAATATGCATGGAAAATCCAATGATTGAAAAAATACATTAACCTCCTAATGTTTAAAATGAATCAACAATATCAATTAACAATTTTAACAATTACTGTAAACAAAATAATATTTCTTTAGAAACAACTAAAGATAAATGATTTATATGCATCTTATAATATAAAAGTTAACACAATGTCATTGAAATATAAGCACTATTATAATTTGAATTACAGACATTTTTTTGATATGGACAAAAATATAATATTATTTCGTTTTTTTGTTAACATATATTAGGTAACCCTTTGAAGATAAAATACCACGACATTTTAGATGAATTTGGTATCTTGTAACCCAATATGAATTTGTATTAGCGTTGAATATTCTATTTAGATCTTCTTGAGGTAGAATTTCTGTAAGTAAAAAAACTTAATATTGGATGACATGTTATTTACTTTATTATTATTACTGTATCAAAATGCACTTACGGCCAGGATCATTATGTGTTAATAATTGCACATCATTTTCTTTAGTGAATGTCTGCAAAGCTGGTGGTACAACACAACAGGTAGCTAAACTAATTTGTACAATATTTGGCTTTATCTGTTCAAATAAAGGTAATATAGAATAGACACAACACTATAGAAGTAAACATTAAAAAAAAATATAAACAATGATAATTTTACATTTGCCCATTGAAATAGGTCAATAAACATATTTGTGTTGAGATCACTTAAACCAACACTTGACAATTTGCCTATTTTCACATACTCTTCTACTCCAGCCCATAGATGTTTCAATGATTCTAATAATTCTTCTGGACTTTCCTTGCTTGAATAAGCAATTACTAAAGATTCAATTGCATTTATATTTAGAAAACTACAAACTGAAAAGAAATGATATGCAACAGAACATTATTTAAAATACAATCTGGAAATAAGAAATTATAGCTCATACCTTGATCTACTGCCTCTTTCAGTAGGCTTACATCAGGTGATGAAATAAATACCTTCACAGTTATCTTAACATCTTCTCTATTGATATCTTGCAAAGCATTGTCTTCTACACCTTGAATCTGAAAATAAGTAACTTTTCATTATAACGATACATTCTTCAAAAACATTAAACAACAAATAAGAAGTGATCATACAATTATTGGATTTTCGCCAGTGCCTTCATTGTCTCGAAGTATAATTTTTAGCGTTTCAATTAACTGAAAAACAAAATCATAATATAATAATATCATAATATCATAAATATAATATTTTACTCAGCTTTAATAGAGACATAACCTCGAGAATTATGATCCTGATTATGATATATGGAAGACTTAGTTCATAAGTTTTATCATTGAAAATTCAAAAACTGACCTCATCTGTAGGATTTTGACTTGCTTTTGCTTTTGCTTCATTTAAGGAAAGTATATTTCCAGTTCGAACTAGTATATTTTGAGATAACATAGTATGGTACAAAATCGCAAAAAATGTTAGCAAGCGCGTTGTAGATGACTGACTAGAAGTATTACGAAAACTAATGACATAGATCGTAATCGACGATCACTTGCTTACGATGACTTTGATCGTAGATGACGTGGCTGACTAGGCAATTTTAAATCTAGAGATAATATCAATAAAATTCCAGCATGAAAGAATTTATATACACACATGCATGTGGCTTTCTGAATTTGTACTACAAACATCGTATTACTCAAACCATTCTTAAAGTTTGTTAAGCACGAGTTGCTTTCAGGCTATCTGCGCAAAAATGCACTTGTTAGACATAATTACGTAATTAGCATTCTAGAATTACAGATTATGTAATTGTAAACAGTTGCCTGGAACATATTTCTTTGTATAATTATATATACATCATATAAGTATATATAATTGTACGTATATTTATATGACGTGTGAAGTGGAATTTGAGTTTTATAAATTACAATCATTACTATTATTACAATCATTTATGATTAAATTTTTGTATAATAAAAGTGATATAATTTTTTTAACAGCAAGAAGCTACCAATTTTATAATTTTTTGGAAATTTATAATTTTATTTACGCCCATTACAAATTCTAATGTATACACATCGAATTTACATTTTCAATATGTGTAGTTCAACAAACATAAAATGCAATGTTAGATTGATAGAATTCAGTTATGGAAGTAAATTAAATAACACATTAAATTTTAATTACGATATTCTTATTGCAGGCATAATGTATAGTTGGTTTTGGTTGATAAAATACAATTGGTGGTACTCAAAAATAGACTTAAATCAAGCAATAAGATTAATAACATAGATACGGTATTTCATTGGTACCTACAGTATCTACGTATCCACTTAATATATTAATAAAAATGTTAAGTATAACAGATAGCGCAACAGTCGTTGTAATAGAAAAATTAAAAAACCACTCTATAAAATGGATGCATCACGGCTATCGGTGATGTGCAAAAAATAAATACATTCTGCTTAGCATTTATAATTTACTGAAGTCTAAGCAGTGACAGAATAGATTGTAAAAAGAAAACTTGTTAATAATAAAATTATAATTGTGCAATAAAAAATGCCTGCTGACGTACTTGGATATATATATGCCGCTACAGTAGCGGCTGGTGGTGTACTTGGTTATGTAAAAGCCCGTAAGTTTATATACTATTAAACATTATTATTATTCTAATAAACGTTAAATACAATTTATTTATAAAATTATTTGTATCATCTTTGATTAATTACTTTCCATACTTGATTCTTTATCATATAATTTTTATTTATTAAAAAGCAATTAATACAAAATACTTTCTTAAAAAATAAAAATTATGTAATTTTTTAAAGAATCAATTCCTTCTCTGGGAGCTGGGCTTATCTTTGGATCTGTTTTGGGCTATGGAGCTTATCAAACTTCTCAAGATCCCACAAATATTAGAGTTTCTATAGCAGCAACTTCTCTCCTTGGTGGAATTATGGGTTATCGTTATTATAATACTGGTAAAATAATGCCAGCCGGGGTAATTGCTCTACTAAGGTACTATTTTATATAATAATGTTGTACATTTGTATTCTATATAATAATTATGATAAAATTAAATTCTTTTTTAGCTGTTTAGTATTTGTGAAGACTATTGTAAGATCTTTTACTGGTGCAGCCCTTGTTAATGAAACATTAAGTAAAGAGAGTAAGACAACATAAATATAAATTTTTCTGATAATTCCACAATTTTTATTTTATTGTCTAAAATATACTAAATATGCATGTATAGAATATACATAACATAGGTAGTTTAAGGTGAGGAACAATTAAATCTATAAAAAGGGAGAAGAAAGTAACTAAGGTAGACTGTACTGTGTGTATTGGGTGTATTGTGCTGGATGTATTATCTGTGGTACTTAAAATGGTTGACTTGATGAATGTTAGGAATTTAAATATTGTGAGTCTGAATTCTAATGCTTGAAACCTTTTTTGTTGTATAAAACACTTTCCTTCAGGAATAAAATTTATGTTTGTTATAGTACACTATTTGTTACAGTATGTATGACTTGAATATATCTATTTCAATAAAGTTGTCTTAAATGTTATTTAATGTTGAATTATTATAAATATGTTGTTAAATAAAGAATTAAGATAATTATTGGAATTTATACTTCATTTCTATTTTAATTTTGTATCTTGTTATACAAAATGAACGTTTTTAAGCCATTGATATCTGCTGATATTATTTTGGTAGCATTGAGCATTGACGTCACTTAAACTTATTCTCTTAAATTGTGTTATTTTTATACACGTGTGTCTGTGTTATTTAAGCAGTTAATTAAACTCTAAATCCATCTGTATCAACATAGTGTTGGTAACGGTGGAGATGTACTGCATATTATGAAACAAGTATTGCATACAATGGAACAGGTATTCCATATCATTTCTCACTTTATGACATACATTTGAAAAGTAACAATTTGTTTCCTATACGTAAGATCATAGAAAAATTCGAATGTATCGTAACATAGATTGTGAACTTAATATTTACTGCTCATTGCGCAATATTACGTTATAAAGTAAAAATAATATACACAGAAGGGTTACATACAAAGGGTTTATGACAGAAAAAGAAATATTTCGTAAAAATTGTAAACGAACATAAAAAGTGACGTCGACATTTCAAAGGACTTTAATTTATCCCATCAATTAAAATCACAAAATATATTTAATATATTTTATATTGATGTTTTGCATACGACAAATATATACTTACAATATTTCTAAAGATGTTATTTTATTTTATTAATTGTCAGTAACTCATAGTAAGTACAATTTTTTTTTTAAATTCTGTTCGTAATTTATTTAAAACTACATAATCGATTGTATACGATAATCGAAGTATGTGAACTCGAAGTTCGAGTTATAAAATCGACTACGCTCTGGATTGGATGCATTTACGAACCTTTCCGGGAGCTCCTGCTCGGTGTGGTGTTTCCGTGGGAGGAAGTTCTGCGGTTTCACTAGGTTCTGCGAGTTCTTAACGAAATTAAATACGATTCACGAGTTACTACGACTGGCGCGTTGATGTTCTTTCGTAACTCGTAAGTTGCGATTGAACAAACGAATGTTCTTCCTCGATTCTTTTAACGGGGACTTGGTCGCGAGAAAATTCGTCAGGCACTGGTCGCAACACGAACGAAGCTTCAACCTTCATCGATCGATTTGACTGATTTTTGAGATCCAGTCACCGAAAACTTCCATCATTCCGTCAAAAACCGAGTGCCGACCCGCAGGGTGGCGATCATTTGATAAGGTACGTGTAAATTCATATTCGACATAATCTTCACAAATGCATGCATGCATCTTACAGGTCTGTCACGTGAAAATTTTAGTTATGGATGAGTCACTGTGTGGTCCTTGTTGAATTTGTGCAAACTTCCCGACATATGATATCTTTAACAATAGATTAAATATTTTTCCAACAATGAATCACGTGCTCTTTCATTTTCCTTATACGACATTTCCTTATTGTGCAAAATGTAAGATTTTCCTTTGTAATTTATGTACATTATTATCTACTAGACTATATAGTAATTTCGTTAATTATTCTTATCTGTCTTGTAAGTGACGTTAATTGATTCGAATCCAAATTATTCATTCAGTACAATAGGCATTAGCACAATAGCAGAACTTATTTTGCAAACATTATACCATCTTGCTATTTGGTAGCATCATGTTTGTAGAGCAGTTTGTATTTCGATGCTATGTTATCTTCAAGCTAATACTACTTAACTCCGTCTGATATTTCCTGTGCAAACCAGTAAAGTTATAACGAAATGTATGAATTTTATTCGAAATTTTGATGTGTCAGTTGAAGAGCTTTTCATTCGAGAGTGATAATGGAAATGTCAATATGTTAACATTCTTCTTTAAGCCGATTTTTTCGTTCTTAATAATAATAATGACGTAATTTTGAAGTGATGTATTCTCATTCTGAATTATTTAAACAATATGTTACGTTTGTTAACGCATATTTTTTAATTAAAATGTATTACATTGTTTTGATTTTATTTTTTATAATTCATTAATTTAACGTCGAGGTGTATATTATCTAAATATCTTATTTGGTTATTTAATCACTTTTTGCATAAATTTCCTTTAGGTCCTCTAGAAATTATGTAGAATATTGTAAATTTATGCATACTGTGTATCTATAATAAAATATATTTATAATTTTTATATAAATAATTATTCCATTTTCAAACAATTGCGTTTTTATGCTGATTAAATATATATATCTAAAATTGTTAATAAATTTCGTGATATTACATAAGTTGTCTAATGCTTTGTATATTTTTTTTTTTTGATGAGGAAGTTTCTTATTTAGAAATAAGTAGTACAGACAGGAAAGTAGCATACATAATGTACCAAACACCTGTATTTTATCTATGAATATTTCACTGAGATGTTATCAATAGATGCCAAGTGATTTTGACAAATGATAGTTATCTATAATTTCAACAGCATAGCATAGATTAAGTACGGTATTTCCATGCCCCCAATGAAGACTTGATCTTTGAGTGGCGTGTGCATTACCCCTCCATGTCCAATTGGATCTCTCTGAACCATGTATTTCTTGGCCGTCAGATAAGCTTTGTTCCATGAAGTAGACTTGGTACCACGCAAAGCCTGCCTGATAGTACTTATCTTTCTCGTATAAATAGTGGCCCAAATAGTTACTTCAGGTTCAGTATTATACTGTACTCTTGACTGTCCGTTGCACTTCTCCAACTGAACACATTTTGTGTCATTACACAAAAGAGAAGCATAATAATTTTGCAATTTTCTCTGTTTGCATTACTGTTTTTTCCAAATTATTATAAAGATAGTTGTTTTTCAAAGTTTTTGGTGTGTTCAAAATTTTATGTCAGTGGTTTTTTGCTTTAACGTGTTATAAAAGCTACAAGAATTACTTTTAAACGCCAGGTGAGTTACCAAAAATTTTTTTTTATAAATAAAGATAGGTGTGGTAATTATATTTTTTACATAATTTGATTAATTAATATTTATTTAATTTAAAAAAGTATTAACTTTTATAAAAAGTTTATTTAAGTAAAGTTTCTTTTTAACAAAAATTAATGTAAAATTTATATAAATATCTTGTTTTCATATAAAGTTCAGTCCGAATCTTTCAAGTATCTGAAAAGAAATTCATATAATTATTATTGATAAAATTTGATAAGATAAATTTGGGTCTATAATAAAATGTTTGACATGTGGTACTAAGTGTATTCATCCATACTAAGAGAATTATACATAGTTAATGAATTTTAAAAATAAATAAATTATATATATATATATATATATATATATATATATACCTTTCTCTATGTAAATAAATATCAATCACAGAAAATGACAATGCTTTAGTATGTCCATGAAATATCCTAATATTTATCTTTATATTGTAGTTACAGTACACGTAATATTTATACTATAGAAAAAACTATGTAAATATTGAATAAAATTACAAAAATATATTTTCTTTTAGTAAATTACTTGGTATACAATTTATTACATTATCATATATTCCTATTTTAGAGCTTTCTATATTTTTGAATAAATAAACTAATGTTTAATAGAGCAGTTCTTTCGAAGTATGACCTATAATGTATCGCAATAGGATTCAAATTTCTTTATATATAATTGCTTTATTTTGTTTAATAAATGTTTTAACGCAGAAGTATAGAATACTAATGTTGTAATGCTTATTCTGTTTGTTATAGGGTTCTATCTACAATAGGCTGGTAGGCCAGTCTATTGGTGGGTGTGTAGATAACTGCGGCAACTGGAAGTTGGCCCTGAACGCAGAGCCCCCGTGGCTTTGCTAGCACCCCCATAGTGATCTTGTCTTAACCCGCTTCCTCACGACTCACCTAATTCTCATTGACAGCTGCCTCGTATGTATCATTTAATATGTTCTGAATAAATAATCAAATGTATGCGATTTCTATGGTCTAATAATTTTTTAATTTCAGTTTGCTGCCTAGCACCTACAGAGTATTTATAAAAAATTTACAAAATAGTCAATATGAAGGTAACAAATCTGGACGAACGTATTCATGTTTTGGACAGTGCGTCAAATGTTACGACTGTCATCAAAGACATTGCACTGAGTGGAATGCAAGAAGAAGCTTTTTATGTGCTGGACATTGGTGACATTGTACGTAAACATCAGATATGGAAGGAAAAAATGCCACGCGTCAGCCCCTATTACGGTAAAATAATTATTATATATTTTGAATTGTATCCCATTTTGGATGAAAAAGTAATCAATTGCATTACAAACTTTCAGCTGTAAAATGTAATGACAACTTAGTTGTGATTGAGGTATTGGCTGCTCTTGGTATTGGTTTTGATTGTGCATCAAAAGTAAGTAATCTGATATTTCATATCTTATATTGTATCTTTGTATTTTAAGTAAATAGTCTAATTAAGATTTTTATCATTTGCTGTTATTTATAGTCGGAGATTAATAAAGTATTAAGTGTTGGAGTAGACTCATCAAGAATTATCTTTGCCAATCCTGCTAAGCCAGCATCACATATCCGTCATGCTGCTGCTGTTGGAGTTGATGCTATGACAGCAGATAATGAAAGCGAGTTACATAAGATTAAGAAACTTCATCCAAGTGCCAAGGTAATAAAAAATATTTCGTTTGTCATTATTTTCTTCTATCTTTAGTTATAATCTTATCTAATCCATTATTCTTCAATCTTAGGTTGTTATTAGAATTCGTTGTGATGCAGAAGTTGCTCAGTGTCAATTAGGCATGAAATTTGGTTGTGATCCCATATATGAAGCACCCAATCTTTTACGTCTTGCGCGTGTTTTGGGACTCAATGTCATTGGTATTAGTTTCCATGTCGGATCTGGTTGTCAGGATCCACCTGTATTTTATCGAGCTATACGCGAATCCAAGATATTGTTTGACTTAGCAACTGATCTTGGTTTCAAGCCATATCTACTAGACATTGGTGGTGGTTATCCTGGAAATAAGGGCACTAGCATTGATAAAATTGCTAATGTCGTTAATGATGCACTCGACGAATTCTTTAATAGTATGTAATATTTATTTGCATTATAATATGTTTTACCCTATTTTTATAACTTAATTATAAAGTTTATTTACTTATAATAATTCTTAGCCGATGCTGTTCACATAATCGCTGAACCTGGTCGTTTTTATGTTGCCTCGGCATTTACTCTTGCAACCAGTATTCATAGTAAGCGTTCAGTGCGTGGCGATGAAAATTCACCAAATACGATTACGCACAATATGTATTACATTAATGATGGTGTTTATGGCTCTTTCAATTGTCTACTCTATGATCATCAACATGTAACTCCAATACCTCTAAAGGTAATTATTTTAAATTATTGCTATGTTTGAAAATAGTTTGTAGAGTACTAAATTATTTAATAGTTTTAATATTAAATGTAAACATTTTGGCATTAACAGAAAGGTTGTGGAAAGATGATTCCCTCAAGTATTTGGGGACCAACTTGTGATGGTTTGGATCAAGTCGTAGAAAACGTTATGTTACACGAAATGGAACTCGGTGATTGGATAATTTTTGAAAATATGGGAGCATACACGTTACCAGTTGCTTCTCCATTTAATGGATTTCCTGTGCCTAAAGTTCATATCGTCGCTGATGAAACCATTTGGTAAGTCTCAGATTGCAATTATTTAATGTACTTTCCGATTGCAATCATATTATTGAAATAATGAACAAAGTTTTTGGTTGTTACATCTTATAGGCATTTGTTAAAAGACGCTTTGCCTTTGACCGAAGAGCATTTTGTTATTGGTAATACTCCAGCTAATTTACGGCTTGGTCTGGATATTGGTGGAACTGATACCAATGCATGGCATAATCCAAACATTGAACTGACATCGACTGAAATGTTAGCTGACGTTACTAATCCACCAGCAGCATACATTTACGATTACCTCGAAGTTGATCTTTAAATTAGTGCAGGCATACTACGATAACAACAAATATGTTAAAACAGCTACTCGACATTTGTAGCGAGAAACCACATCTTCATTTTGAACTTAGATATTATGATATAATTCGAAACTAGGTTTTTTGTAAGGTTTGTGATTTTGCATTTTATATTTATCTTGACGAGTTTGTAGGCGAAAAATGTAATATTATTTCCGCTTCTATTCCAATGAAAGCTTGGAGCGTTACTAATATTTGGTGCCATCTTTGGAAAGCTGAATTGTTTATACTTTTTGTTTTTGTTAAAAGACTAAAAACGTGCAAATTATTTCAATTAATGCAGAATGATAATATGTGCAATTGCTGCTAAATAACTAAAGAGTAGAATGTATAAATTAAAGTCAAATCTTCAAACTATTATTGAAAAATATTTTCAGTACTACCGTAGATATTATTCTGCTGCATGACATGTTAAAATATTTTCGTAGGAATATCTATATATGCTTTTAGAAATAGTTTTCCTCATATATTGACTTCCAAAATATACAAAAAAATGTTTATTGACATTTTCCATTGGTATCTACGATTTGCACGTTTAATATAGGGAAAAGTTTCAGGTTATTTTTATATAAATCATATAAATATGAGTTATTAGAAAATTTAGCTAACAAAAATGGTAATTTTAATTTTCGCAATCATTTTTATGAACGATTGACGTCCATGCTTATGGTAAATAATATTTTATGTGGTTTTTTAATATTAATCTCAAATATACATAATTTGTATGAGGTATATAAAAAAACAAGAGTAGTAGTCTTGTGTAAGGGTTTAAATGTCGAGACATTTGTCTATATATATATATATATATACACATATATATTTATATTTATATATATATATACATATATATATATATATACACATATATATATTTATATTTATATATATATATATATATATATATATATATATATATATAAACTACTCAAATAATCATTGTTACTTAACACTTGATTAACAAAAAGTGGAGAAAATGTAAAAAAAAAGTTACGAGGGAAATGTAATCAGTAGCATTGAAGGTGACGTACGTGTCCAACATATGTATAATGATATAAGCACAAAAAGTTCACTATCTCTCTCGAATTAATTTTGTTCATTTAAAATATCAAAAAAAATATAAACTCTGTAGGATTGTTAGGATCTTTAGGGCACTGAGGCAGCTGTCACAGAAAGAAAAGATAATTAGTTTCTTATTAATTATTACTCTTATTGTATTATATGTCGACTATTATTATTGTTAATTAATTATTATTAACGAATAAATATATGTAATGAAATATAAAAAATCAAATCAATGTGCTTTCAGTTCTTATTTCTTCTTCGTTTCGTAGATTTAGATATCGGTTGATTGATATACACTACGTGTAATTCAAAGATAAATACGGTGTTAAGAGTATCTAATCGTGACAACAACTGACATGGAATTATCATAGAATTTATTAAAATTAGAAATCTTGAATACTTTTGAAGTATATTATCGGCCAATGTATCAGCTAGGAATAACTGATTATGAAGTTTGTCGACCAATAACCTTATGAAACTAAATATGGAAATGTGTATATACTAAATTTATCATTTTGTAACATTGACACGCGCGTAGATTATCTCGATTATCGTAAGTAATTTTTATTATTATGTAATGATTAATTTGTACTATGTAATCGCAGCATTTGCATGTGCATTTAATACTTCATTTGCCAATCTCTAATTTATAATGCAATACCATAGACATAATGTGTAACACATAGATCGGTGATACAATTTGATTAAACAAAAATAAGTCTGGATAAGTCTGAAATGTTACTTATCTAAAACTATAATTGATCGCTATGTAAGTATTTGTATCTCGTCTCATTTTTATTTTTTATTTAGTTCAAATAAGGAACACATTCTATAATTAAATAGCATATATAATTTCTTAAATTTATTTAATACGCTAACAGCTTTTTGTATAATCATTGTACCGTTGTAAAAACTCCGTTATGAGACAGAAACAAAGAATTGCGGTGTAACCGCGTTATTTCCCTAATTCAAAAGTCAATGCTGATTGTCACAGATTCATCTCTGATTCAACAGTTGAATGATAAAAAAAATTCCTCTTCTTTTCCTTTTTATCAATCTCGCGCTGGGATTATTTCTCAGAAGAATAACTCATATTTTATTCGTAGTTATAAATAAGAATTGCAAGTGTATATTTTCCTTATTTTTATAAGTGTCGTGACGGTTCTGAAGCGAATCTAAAATAAAAGATAACCAATCAAAGAAAGGATATATTCCTTCGAAACGATAATTGATAACTTTGTTGCAATTCTCGTTTGGAAGCCGTGCTATCGAATAGGAGGAGAGTAAATGATTCGATTATCGAGCTATTGATAATCATTGTACTTGTTTAATCAAACATCTCGAAATATTTCAATGTACAATATGTATATACTACACTGGAAGAGTTGAATTGTGATTCGATCTGAGATTTGGATTGGTCAAGGTTTTTGGACAGAGTTCACACGGACAGTTCGAACAGTCACGATCTTCGCTGTGCATTGTGAAAGGCGTACTGTTGTTTTGCTTGCAATGCACTGTCTAACCGGATGGTTGTGCAACAATTGCTAATCTTTTTATGTTTTATATTTATTGTTTCCATATACTAAACGCACGCTTTTTCAATATCGTCATTTCGATCTTTATGGAAACAACTTTCGATGCAATTGAACGATTACCTCATTAGGTGAAAAATGGTTTTATTTTTGGTTAAGTTAAATAGCCAAAAATATTTACATCTTTTGCAATAATTGGAAAATTGTTTCCCTTAAATTTTTCATACATGGAATCTATCGTTTTGAGATATCATTTAATGTAAATACATATACAATGTATGTACCTAATTGTAAATATTTTCGTGTTGTAAAGAAAAAAAAAGAAATATATATTTTCATATTTACAATTATAAAATAAGGATATGTTTTACAAGAATATTTAAAACTAAAAAATTTACTACGTCAGTTAATTGGAATTTTAGCATAAAGACTAATTATTAACGAGTTATAATTTATAATAAACAATCATTCTATCTCATTGAATATATATATATATATACATATGTTTTTATAAATGTTCTTTTTTTCACTTTTTAGAGTCAGGTCTTAATTTTCTTTTACAGATTTAGGGATTTTCCTTAAAGATAGGAGTAGACGAAAAAAGATTGATTTATCGATATTTATCGAGAGCATTCCTATACTTTGGCCCTGGTTAATTATAATAAATGATCTTGATATAATTTATCGCGCAGCTTATGAGTTAAATGGAATCGTTAATTGCAGCAATTTCAGAGTGATTTATCGACCATTCTAATTTTTTATCTTCGTTTCTTATTTTAAGGCTTTAGATGCCGCTACCTGCGAGACAAGATCTGCGTGTGTGTGTCAAAGATCGATGATAAGACATCAATTGCCAGACTTTTATAACACTGGAATCGTGGTTACGGATTAGAATCGATTTCTTTGTAATTCGAAGAAAAAGCCAGTGGAGAAGAAAAGTTGATGAATCACTAAAGTGGATACTGGAGGATTACAAGATTTCTGTTTCTCACTGTAACCAGTAGGAAGGTGAAATCTTTTGCGAAATCATTAGTTTTCGATTTTGCGAGATCTCGAGAGACGATTGAGTTGAATGGAGGAGCGTAACGGTACTAACAAAAAACGATTACTTTACATCGATACCTGGCAAAAAACATTTGTCACAGACGTCAACATGGCGGAACAACTTTTTGTGTAGCTAATAGTATTTCATTCTGTCGAGATATTGGTGCATGATATTGTTACAGATGAAGTAACATTAGTCAATAGATTTTTAAGTGGTAAGTAGTTACATGATGCAAAAGATTCAGATTTAATGATTTGAAGATACAACAGGAAACTATATTTCTAGAAAGAAAACTAGATTAAATATATAGATGTCTAGGTTTAAGAAACTTGGAGTATCGAATAGTCTTGTGTATTGAGAACAATATTAAAACAAAGGATTTTGTAAGTTGTCAAGGTTGTCCATGCTATTTTATTTCATTGTTATACCCTACATTTTCTTCGCATAAATATTTTCTGAAGCAATACATTATTGAAAACTAATCAGATTAAAATGTGCCAAAAATTTCTTACGATCGATTAAAATTAATTACACGAAATGTTATATCGAACATTGGTTTTAGGGACCGTAGTAGATATACGACATAAATCAGGCGCATACAACGTGCTTGGTTTCGGTACGTGGATAATCAAGGAGCGCAGAAACAATATCAAGATCAATTACGTAAAAGGAACAGAAAGAAGAGGCTCCGAGATTTCTTTTTATTTCATATGTATAAATACAGCACCAACGTGTATCGTGAATGACCCACACTTTCACTTTCGTAATTAACACAGGTATAACCGCGCTTCATGTTTACCCACCAACCGGCTGCAAACAATATGCGGATTTCCCTATGGAATCAGTCCCGTTCACGGATAAATAATTACTATTTTCGCGTGGAGTTTCGTCGAACGAACAAGCCAACAGCTCCTAAACCACAGCCGTCTCCGTGAGTTTTTCGTTGTGGACGGACGTCTAGCTGTGATATCCGGTCTCGCACGCGCGCACCGTACGGCTTGTTCCGGTGTGCAGCTGCTGTAATCGCGGTTTCAAGTCCTCCTCCGAAGCCTGGCATAACATATAATAACGACTATGATACAAGTACGTTCTACAGACGATTTCACTTTTAGCCAAGAGGCTGCATCCTCGTCTCACCGCCAGCGAAGCAGAGTGTGCCTGCCTCTTCGTCGAGCACGCGTTCGCGCGAACCTTCCTTTCTTCTCTTTCTTTTGCCTTCGTTGTATCTCATACTCGAAGAGATTACGAGACCGTACGAACGATAATAATGCCGCTGTACGCGCTGGACCACCGTGTACCAACGTGTAATGTATTCTTAAGAATCCTCGCATGCCTACTTACTTACATACAGATATACATACTAACATAGTATATGTAGTCTCGAAGTGTAGCTGGCGTCGAGTTACACGTTCTCGGCCACCGAGAGGATATATAGGTTCACCGAGTTAAAACAGAAATTAGGAGCGAACCGTGTCCCCTTTCTCTTGCCAAGCCAAGCGTGGTATAAAATACTTTCCCTCTCGCGAGGCGAGTCAGCGGCACGGCGAAAGAGCGAGCAGGAAGGAAAAGGCAGGGGCAGCCAGGCAGCTGTGGCTCGCAAACGGAAAACCGGAAAACGATCGCTTCTAATCAAGAGCCTCGAGCGTTTCCCTTCTACTTTGTTCTTTGTCTCTCGCTCTGACGAGACCCGTCATCCCTTTTTGTTTCCTTTTCTTTCCTCTCGTATTTTACATTTCAGTTCAGCGGAAGATATGTTTTTTAGTTCTGGATCGCAGAATGGTTAGATGTTACATCCGTCAAGAGTCAAGAGCCTCGAGATTTGGTCCGGACAAGTCACGCGAAGTGTAGACACGCTTCCGGCCGTGTAGTCTGCAATTTCGTTCCCGCAATCGTTTCCTCTCGGAGAACAAGACGTCGACCGGCGTGACTCGTCCTTGCGAGGGAGGATCTAGTCGGAAATGTATCGTGGGAATGGAGAGTGACTGGTAATTGAGCTAATTGTTTAATAAATTTTACAGATATAGAAGTGATTGAGGATAGCTAAATGTTTTATTTCTGTTATTGAAAGAGGAATATTTGGAGAAGGTGAAAAAGTTATATAATACATTAAAAAATGAAAATATTGGAAAATAATCTCGAGTTTCTAATAATAATATTCTTCTCTATATAAGTAATGGAGTTATTTGTTGCTAATAAAATACCAATTTATAACAGCTCCTAAAACTGTTCACTTTGTATTTAAATATTGATACTCATCTTAATTCAGTCCCCGCCAACGAAAAAAGAAGGAAAGGATCGTTTTATTCCGGACATCTCCAAATATTAAATTGCCAAACGCGAAACCATTCTCTTTTTAAACTGGCGCGAACGAATGCTACTGCCTTAGAAATCTTTACTCCCGGCGATACAACGTACTGTTCCGAACAGAAGATCAGAAAGAAAATTTGTCGACGAGTTTCTGTTCTCGGAACCGTTCACCAATCGGTAAATTTGCGTAACACCATGAATATTAAAATGTGGCAAACGTCGTTCCTGGAAGCGCGAAAAAACATCTTCGATCATAAACCGTAAATCACGTCGGAGTAACTCGAAACAAGTATAAACGTCCACCATCCTCGACTATCTTAGGTACTCCGGGTACTTTCTCCGTGCATATGTACGGTTTCTTCTCTCTCCCTCTCTCTCTCTCTCTCTCTTCCTCTCTCTCTCTCTCTCTCTCTCTCTCTCTCTCTCTCTCTCCCTATCCTAATTAATTCTAACAGAGCCAATCGATTGTAGAAAATTAGCTGGTTCCCGCAAAAAGAATTCGTCTAACGAATGGCCAGTTAAGGAGAGGATCTAGCTGCTCGGGACGAAGGAGACGTCAAGCGTAATCGACGCCGGAGGAAACGGCGATCGAGCGTGATCGTTAGAGTCCACCGGTCTCCACCGATATCGATAGCGTTGAAAGGGGATACAGCTCAAGAAGGACAGCCCCTCCTGGATCACGGCGACTTTCCCGATTTTGAAACGAGCCAGGTCGGCCAGTAACGTACCGACCCGAGGCGAGGAGAGCAACCTTCTCTTCTGGTCTCGACGGTGTGCACGCACCGAACAACCGTGCGCTAACAATCACAATCGCCAGCAGTGGCGAGTAGTCCCCAGTCCCTGGGTCGTTTCCCCACCTTCTGCTTTTGCTACCGACGTCGACGGGTATCGTCTACCGCAGTTAGACCGAGTCCGCTCGCGCATTCGCATTAATTTCCAATCCGCGGTGTGTGCTCTTTCGCCGGCCTCTCCTCTCCGTTTCGTCGTCGGTCCATCACGGTCTCCTCGAGAAGCGGGATCTTGGGTCTTTGCCGACTTTCGACCATCATTGCCGCACGACCGTTATCCGTTATCCGCATCCTAACGGGGCGAATTAACGAAAACGGTACCGTCGACGGAAAGAGATGACCGTGGATTCGAGCACCGTGGAAACGTCCCGCACGAGAGGAGAAGGAAACGCGTGACACGCGCGTCTCTAGCAATCTAATTGCTTGCCGAGACTTTTTCATCGCCCGTCTCCTTCGTTGTCTTTGAATACAAAAATTGAAAGAATTTATTTCGTCGCACGCAAAATTTTCGTCCCATGAGAGGAAGAGTGGAAAAGGGATAGAGAACGACAGATTAGCCGTGTCGCAGGATACTTGTATATCGCGTAAGGACACACTCTGCGGAGATCGAGAAAGAGAGAATATCGAATCGACAGCGAAAGTGCACGTCTTCCGTACGTGCACGGGATACATGCACTTGTGCCAGATACCCAGGCGCGAGCTTGCTTTCCGCGGGCAATGCTGAAAAACTGGAGAAAAGGATCGTGTGCTTTGCCAAGTAGCTTTTGTCGTTTAACCTATTGACGTAAACGTTTCATTTAACGACAGTGGCACTGTGTGCGTGTCAGACACGGTCGATAAAGAGATAGACAGCTAGGCGACTCGTCTTTCTGCTCCTGTCGACAGTAGTCGATTTCGTGTTCGCCGTTTGAAGATACCGGTCGGTGAAAACAGTTAATAAGAAACTTGAAAGGTGAACGCGTTCACGGCCTTATAGGATTCACAGGCTTACCTTAGTGTCAGGAAGCGGCTATTTCGCAGCCATTGCCAAACGTAATTCGCGGTGGCAATAGACAGGTTTCTTCTTTTTGGTCTGTTGCTAGAGTATATTTGTCGTGCTTGAATTTAATGATATTTTTTGTAGAGTTCTACAAATTATGATCAAATAGTTCTAGTAGTAGTATACATAGATTAAGCTATCATCATTAATTTCGTCATTTAAACACATTCAAACGATGAAAAGGGATTAATTTTTTTTGGTGGAAGCAGTAGAATGTTATCTTAATTATTTTATAATTATTATCTGTTATTAGTATCTACATAAATGACACTATTTTTTCATGTACGATTGAGATATTTTTGTTAAGATAAATTAAAAAATCTATGTTGTTTAAGATTTTGAAAATTTATGAAATTAAGATTTAAAAAACAAAATATTTACATTTTTATTCGAATGTCGTTTGAGAACGTTACATTTTCAGATCAATCGTTTTTTAACGATAACACATTGTACCTTTTACTACAAAAAAAATAATGCAAGCTGATTTTGATGATAGATTAATCATTCGTTATGATTTGATTAATTAATGTCAGGCTTCAAAATTAGTTCAATTAGAGCATGTTTATCACTTTCGAACTCGTGTTAAAGAAAATCTAATTTTATATTTAAGAAAAATCATTTATTCCTAATTTCTCACATCATGCTCTATCTCTTACCTTTAACGAGTTAGTACAAATATTACAACAATAAATCTTTAATGCAATGCATTGCATAGAATTTTTTAAATCTCGAATAAGATTAGAACTTATCCATTCTTCATATTGATTCAAACTTTCAATATAAAATTAAAAAGTATCTCAGTGTAGTGCTGTAGGAAAAAATCCATGGATATCAACAACTTTGAAAGAATTCCCCGTAAACTTGACCACAGAACAAAGCTTCGATCGTTTTTCACTTTGTAATATCTTCCATTTCAAGCCCGCGTTTTGTTTACCTAGGCGTCCTCGTACTTCGTCAAATCGGCGGTGGCAGCTACCTGCTATTGAAGGGGACATAACGAACCATAGTAGCGCAGTCAGCTGCGAATCTCCGCGCGCGACGCACGTGAGACATTGTTTTCTCCGGTTTTCGGCGTGCGACTTTTATTTTTGGCCCGTTTGCCGCGTTTGCGTAATCGGGAAGACAAGTTTTTTCGTATCGAAACTGACGAAGAGACGCGTCTTCACTCGTGCACGTTTCTTTTTTTCTTTTTTACTAAAATTTGCTTTTTTTCCATTGCATTCGCGAACGTAAAAATACAAAGGCAGAGGAAACGAGCGTCGAAAAGGATCCGGCAGTGTGTTGATGTGCAGTGATCAGGAAATTGGTGCGCACCGGAGTCTCGCCGGAAGTAAAGTCCTTTGATTCGACGACAGCTGAGGGAAGATCGAGACACGGTTCACCCTCGATCCGTATAGTAGCAAATTTGATTTTTTACGTCGTTGATACGTCGTGGGGTTGAATTACCTTCTTCGTGGTTCCGTCGTCGTGACGACACCGAAGATCTTCGACAGCCGCAATGATGGAAACATGAGGGTTCTGGAATATCGTGCACTCGATCGACGCAGTTCCAAGCCTGTCGACCATAAATGACGTAAGTTCTGAATGAATTTTTTACCATGATTTTTTTCATTTTTGTATCTTCAATATACCGAATTTCACGATCATTCGTGATTATTCATAGATAAATATGTTTATTTTGTATTTGTATTGTTCGTTTTTTATATTCACTTTTGGATTCAGTTGTGATGAGATGATATAAGTGTTACTGGTGTCTGAAGAGACACTTTAGAGAGAAGACATTTTATGCATTAGTCTGTGAAGCGTATAAATTTGCTTGTGAAATTTGAATATTAATCTATTCTAAGTGCTTTCATTATAGTTAGTCTGTCGATGTTTATGCAAATTAATAATTTTATAAGCATGTTTGAAGAAGTGGATCTAAACAGAGGTTTGCTTCATCTACATATTAAATATTATAAGGTATATTATATCATGAATGCCTTTTTTTGTAATTTTACATATTATGCTCGTTTTGTACATAATTAACACGCCATTTGACTAATATCCATCTTTCTTCAACTTGTATACAATAATAGCCAGAAGATGATGGAAAGTTTCCTAATATAGCAATAGTACACTCTGTCAAGGCAAAAATATGGCACGTAATAGGTAACGTTATAGTCGGGAATGATTTGCAAACGAGATTCAATTCGATCAATTTCTAACATTACGCTCGTAAACCTCTAGTTTATAGCGGAGAATATATATCAAATTGCAGCATAATGTTCGTGCACGTACGCTTAGAACGCGATAAGACGAACCAAAGTGAAGCGTCAGTAACAAAAATGGTAAAATTACCAGTCTCCGCATAAATATAAAACCTTTAACGTTCAGCTATTATTCACGGTTTCACTTTTAATTCGAACAAATTATGAAATGAAAAAGTTTTGTCGGTTTTACGTACCAATAGAAATAAAACAAGCGTTTTTAATATTTTCATCTTTTTTTCTATGTAATTAAATATTGTCCCCTTAGTTTTACTTCTTACCTGATTAATACATCGTGCAGAGAATTGTCTGTTCTTATGAAGTCATCAATAGCCAGTTTGACATGATCCTCGTGTATAAATATTCGGCTATTTAATTGTGCTTGATTTTCAAGCGAAATTATGCTATGCTTTTTCATTTATAACTTCATCACTATATACATCGATATTTGGCATAAAATAAACGAAAAGCCATCACTTTTTAGATATTTTAATTTAATTTTTTTTTGATCGTTGCATCAACTTGTAAGGGTCATTAACAATCATATTAGTTACACTAACATTATATGTGTTACGGATGAAATTAGATAATTTAATACGTTTCAAGAATTTAAAAACGTTCGTACACGATTTTATATTTTTAGTTTTCTCTTATTGAAATAATATACGTAGCGCAGTTGTTATATAGATTTAGCTTTTACGTAAGTTCGTAATTTATTTAAAGAGGCAACGATATCTATAAATAATAGATAAACCGGCAAAACTTTCGCAGCTACCTCGTCTTGTGGATAAATTACTTTCCCGCTTTATTGTTGTTTCGCTCAGCCAGTTCACATTTCCTCTACTTTGGTTATTTGCTTTCAATTAACGATCCTCGACTTACCTTTTTCGCCGCGCTGTAAACAACCATAACAAAGCAATTATTCGCGTAAAACGCGTCCAATCGATTAGTTGGCTAAGGATCATGCTGCATCAAGGAAACGACTTCCGATTCGCTGGAGGAACAATTAGAGAAGGTTAAAAGCATTGATAACCCGGTATTACGTAAATCTGTTCATTTGCATAAACATTGAACGACCGCGCACTTGTGAATTTTATTGGAATGCCAAGCGAGTAACAAGTGAATCACGTCTGTCATGATTGCGATTCTAATTGCTAAAAACTAACATCGTTGTCGGTGAAACTGACACATGACACTAATCATAATCCTAAGTTGTAACACGAACATTCGTCATTTGCATACTCGTGCCTATGGTTCTTAAAGTGGTTCTAGTAAGAGATTTGGAAAGATTGTTGCATATTTGTAGTTTGTTTTGTGTTACGAAAGCGTGGAACCATTTTTGAAAATGCGGTCAAAGATTAAATCAATTGAAAATGTTTAAAAAAGCACTTCTCGTTATACGGGTATTTGTAAAATAAAATTTATATATAACATTATAGATAAAATAGAATATATGTATAAGTATATACTTAATATATTTTCATTCTAGATAATATACAATTATTTAAGAATGGTATTTTTTACAAGTTCAAACAAAAATTTTACAAAAGAGCTCGTCCGTGCCAAAACACAGCTCATCGTACTTTTGTTCATCACTGTATAAGCAATTATTATTACACTACGGATTTTTATACATTTATAGGAAATTTAGAATCGCAAAATCGCATAAAACGCGCGTAACATGTAACGTATACAAAACTATATAAAATATCGGAAGTACGACGTATATTACTTAGCGTAACATTCAGCGAATGAACTGAATTTTTACTTAGCTTCCATAATTTTTACTTAGCTTTTCTAATTAGGTTTATAAAAATACGAGTTTGCAGAAACATCCGCAATCCAGTTATTATACATACGATACAGCTATTACTATTGTAACTGCAATCACTACGACTGTAATTTAACGCTATCGATTGAAGGTAAATGTCAAAATTTTTGATATCGCTAATTTTGTGCTACTTTTCCTGCAGTGGACTTCCACTTCTTTGCCCCAGTTTCTTTCCATTTCTACTCCTTAATTGTAGGTTGCATGTTCGACCGATTAAACACTCTAGAAACACGGTCGTTGTTTTCGGTATCAATGAGAGCGTGTTTACCAAACTATCGTGCCAATGGAATATATTAGCTTGGTTTTTCGTTTCGAAAATGCGAGTTATGCACGCGTCGAGCCCGTATCTCGAACACGAAGTCGATAGTGCGATTAAATTAAGATTTCTTCCTTCATATTACTGTTCCTTTTCGTTAAATAAACGCGATTTCGTAAGAGGGGAAGTATATTATAGGAAGCGAAATGCGTGACGTTGTTCGAACATACGAGGAATTGAGCATCGGTTTCCGAAACTATAAAAGAAGCTAATTAATTAGACGATGTGCACATAGATTGGATTTTCATGAGCTTAATAAAACTAGAATTTACATTAGCTTCGAAGTAATACAAGCAATTTGGGCGTGTATCGGTTTGCATAAAATTCAGAGTATGTTGAAATACCATGTAAGAATCAAATTAGATTTAATTGATTAGCGATTCCAACCATAATATGTTTAATTAAAGTTAATAGTAGTACTTGTTAGTTTCTTCTATTTTGAAATAGCTTCATTGAGAGTTCCCTCTCGTATTAATTTATTCTACCAATTCTAACGATTTAATCGAATTTTGAAGCGTGAAGTTCAAATTCTATTTCAATGAATAATTTAACATCTGATGTAGAGTCACTTTTAACTATTCTATTTGCTTTAATTTTTACTTTCTATCGTATATAATCGTAATATATTAATATATTACGACCCGAAATATGTTTCCTTTGGCGGAAAGCTTGTATTTTCATTTACATTTGAAATTTAATTTCTGTTATTTAACGGGAAAATCGAACTTACGTTCTCCGGAAAAATGAAATATTTAGATTATGTGATAGATAGATAGATAGATATAGATAGATGATAGATAGATATTAGATTATTTAACATTTTTAAAATAGAAATTTTAAAAGATCGAGACTTTGACTTAAAACACATTAAATTCTAATTAAATTCAAATCTAATTAGATTTAACCAAATTTAATTAAATATTTGGACTGGAAACGCGTATTGGAATAAAATTTAGATGCTGTGTTTGACTGTTCTATCTTTAAAGGCACCGTGGAGAGGAAATAATAAATTAAATAACCAAGAGCAATGACGTTGCCCTTGTCCAACAATGGAAACATTTCCACGTGTCACTGCCGTACATCCTCTTTTCCAAACACGATGCGGGTACCTGCTTTTACATAAATAATTCTTACTCGCTAGAAAATCGTAATCAGCACGATCATCGCGTACAACCAACGTAACTTAAAGCTCGATTCTAGGAACACGATTCATTTTTGCTGAAACGCAAAATTCTATATACTCGTATCTATAAAACGATGTTGCACTTTTTCGTTCTCATGATATTAAATTTCGCGATTCTCACTTACGAAAAACGATTCAAATGCTCTGCTTGAATAGCAGATTGTGCTTTATCCAAAATTAACTGACTATATTTGAAATCTGATTATATATATTTTTCTTTAAATTATTAAACATTTATAAATTTAATTCGAATTAAAAATTAAATTTTAAGTCTAATATTTTATGCTTTCACCTGCAGCTGTTACACAAACAGAAAAAGTATATGCACGAAAGGGCTGGATTAGAAAAAGAATTCACTTTTTAAGACGACCAACGATCTAGCATTATCATTGTGAGAAAGTTTCGAAATTCGTGACACGTTTATAGGTCTGTATATATATATATATATATTGCATCTATATAATAATATATAATAATATATAATTCAAAAACACTGAACGAGTTTCAATTATATTCTGATTGACAATGAACTCTACCAATAGTGCTACATGAATCATGACATCATCAAAGAAAATTGCATAATGGGTACAAAATTGTTCAGAAAGTAATAATTGATTTTTTTTTATATATTATATGTCCAGTAATTTTTTAGGGGCCATAATAAACGTTTGATCGATTTAGGATCTTCAAATTCTCTAAAGACGGGTTAAAATAAATAGAAATGGAGCATTGGAGCTAATAGGAAGAATTTACAAAAGCATGAAAGCTGTTGTATTGACTTCTGAATTATTGAATTTCCATTTTTTCATTACCATTTGACATTCAACCACAGGTTATTTAAAATCTTTGTTTCAAAAGATTCATTTACTATCTTCATAATGGTGATTTTAACACGAGTTTGATAAAATAACGAGGTTGACAATATCTTTTTTATTCCTGAGATGTAACGTTTCTTGTTGCAATCATTACACGGAAAAACGATTTAGGACTATTACGACGACAACACAAGTCACTTCGATCGAAAGTGAAAACTGTTAACATCGAGTTAGAAAAACGATGAAGCATACATACATTCGGATTTCTAAATCGTCTTTTTATCCCGACGACATTTCTCCACGGAAATTACGCTTTGTCCGAATAGCAAAAATCTGAAAATTCTCACGTCAATTTTTTCTTCAATGTACAATTTCATAATATTTCACAGATGACAATCAAATAATTTATATACCGTAGAGTTTTATTTGTTTTGTTATCAAATTTGATAACGTCATATTCAGGATATTCTTTGGAATTGATAATTTGCAACTTTTGATTTGTAGAACTTTGCTAATAACATTGGCCCAATATACAAGACGATCCAGTTAATGAATTAACGATACTACTTACGAAACCAAAGGCAACTACTTCTCTCATTTTTACCTGCTAAACTTCTTTCAAAACTATACTACGAAGCGAGGCGAAAGAAAGTCATAAAAATTCTATCACCGTAAGAAAGTGACAAAACCAATGTCAAATATACCGCAACAATGCGATGAAAACTTCATCCAACACGTAGACGCATAGCAACACGTAGCATAGAAAGAAAAATCTTTTACTGTCTATTTGTAACTAACTATACCGACACATCAGTCAAATCGACCAACGAAATACCAAGAGTTCTGACAGAAAAGATTTTCTGTCTTAACAGTAGCACGTTTGTGTGTTCTTGCCTTAATTGCCGCTAAATGTCGACTTCGTGCATGAACGGTCGGTCCATTGACAGGCCGGCCACTTTCATTTCTCTATTCTCCGGCACAATCCTCTCGCCCTGTTACACTTTCCTTCGTCGCGCGGTGAAACAGCGAGCACGGACAGATCGAAACTCTCGTTTTCAATATCTCCGGCTGCCTCGTATGCACGCACCGTAACGGGCAAATCGTGGCCTGCGATTGTATAACGCGAACACGAGCTCCGATCGCTTATATGGCTCACGTGCTTTTGCATCTGTTCGTCGGACACAGTCGCGTTTAATTAAACGATCGTATTTGGAAAAGGGTGATTTCTGCGGTTTCGAGCTGAGAACGCGTCGTAGGAGTTTCAGTCTGACGACCAATCTGCCACTCAGAGGAGTCCACAGATAGACGTCCATTCGAGACATAATTATCGGTAATCGTTCTCGAGAGTATTTCTCGCGAGTCGACACTGCGTTGAGAGCGACTACCCTACAAAATGAATTTAATTCTATGAATTTTCAATAGATATATCATTTATACAGTTCTCGTTATTTCCACGTAAATAAATAATTTGTCCTCTATCGAAATAAAAGCGACGACTTGAACAGTCACTCAGAAAGCAACGTGGTAATTTTACTCCCAAGCGGATACTTATCTTAATAGCGACGAGTAGAGAAAATAATTATCAGCGGTGTAGGTGGGTGACGAATGTTGCACGATTTTCTATGGGATAAGAATCGGCGAGAAAGAACGTTGTATTCTCTTGCAACAAGGTATCCTGATCTCTTTTCTGAAAATTGTGTTAGTATATTGTAGTTTAGTTTACAAATGGAATTACAACTGCGTGAGACATAAATTTACTAAATATTTATATCTAACAAGAACAACGAATAAACAGAATAAACGAGTGTTATCAGTATGGTAAAAAGTTTCAGTACAAAAGTTATTAAAATTCATAGTCTATCGATTTAAAATTTTCTTTTATCCGCCGCTGTATTTTAGTTTCGTTTGGAAATAGGTATTTCGTGTTTAAGGAATAGAATGAAAGTAGAAATACGAATTAATATCTCGTGTCTTGTGTTTCTTTTTGGGAACGAGGGATTAGAGAAGTCGTGAGAAATGAGCGAAACGAGAAAGGAATTTAGATTTCGTGTTTGCGTAGAATGGATTAAGATAATTTTGTTAGACGTAAATTAGGAAACTTGGACATCGATTTCTGTCGAATCTGGAATTCTTCTCCGAGTCATCTGAAACGAACAAACAAATCTTAGTTCGTCTATTTAATTTTGCTTGTTCTTTAATAAAAGAAAATAAAAGGAACATTCACGTAATGGATAGAAAGTGGGAAGAACGATAGATAAATGACGGCGGTATTTTAGTTTGACTTGTTTTATAGTCACGTGTAAAGATGTAATGCGATTAATTAGAATGCGGAAAGCGAACGATGCATCGAGTAAATATTTACTAATTGAAATTGATTATTATTAATTCACTAGTATATACCTTCGCTTTACTTCAGACTAGAAATTAGCATGGTTGTGTTCTTCTGTCGACGTAGAAAATATAAAGGAAACAAGTTCTATCCTTGTTTCTAGTCAAACAATTGTCCTACAATCTAGTTGCTTCATCTTTCGATCTTAATAGTTCTACGTTTGATAATCGAAAATGTGAAAAGTTATTGCAAATAAGTACATACTTGTGAATGTATAAAATACTTTCTCACATCAATCAATTTTATCTACGTCAGTCTCCCTGGAAAAATAAAAGATATTGCCTTTTTCGAGCTTAGCAAATTCATCCTAAGAGAGATTAAAATTAAACTGATTTTAAATACATTATGTATCATCAATCTCGAAATTCTTCGACCACCGTGTTAGAAAGGGAAAGAAATACAGTAGGAACGGATGAAAGAATTCTAATTAAAGCACCTCTACGTCTGATCTCCGAAGAACATGTACAAGAACTTGTACTCGTGCTAATGGTGATAGGTTTAGCTAGCCATTAAGACAAATTAGTATAATCAACGATCCTGAAAGGTGTATCTGATGCGAGAATAACTAAAGAAAACTCGAACAACGAGTAACATCGATCATGCGGTTCGTTCGAATCATTTCTTCGTTTCAGTTTGATAAAAAAACATCTTATCTAACGTAACAGTTTGACTCCAAGCGAAAAAGGAATAGAAGTTTCGCGTAAGAACTGAATTACCTAATTCTACGTTTACGCGAAAGAACAAAGATTCGGCGACTGACTAATAATAATTGTGTATTACGTAGTTACACAGAATATACCGAAGGCTGACTTCCGCTTCTTTGGTCGAACGACCGATTTAATTTCCTCGCGGCTTTCACGTGTGGGCAAAACTGTTACTAATTGCGCGGAAATATTCACCGTCGGTTTCCTTCCGTCTGCTGTTCGATCGGTTTCCTTGATCCCGACCCACGACCATGGAATTTTATTTAATAAATATTCCAACTATCGCCACAGTCGTTTTTTCGTTCGTGCCAAAGTCCTGTCTCGATCGCAGGGCACTTTCACGCTTGGAGAAAACCAACCTTTCGATAAGTATTCACGATGAATAGTTTCATGCGCGAAGTAGGCCGTGCTCGATCGTTTTCTCGTGATTTGAAGCATTGCCGAATTTTTCATTCGCTCTGCAATTTCATTTCAATTCGCTTTTTAAATATTATATCGGTCGAAGTTCTCGAGAGCACATCCAATGTTTGAGTTATGCTTGGAAAGGGGAACTTTTATTGAAATATTTTGTCTATTCGTGATTTGTGACATTCCTAAATTTTTTATCCCATATAGAATTCGCTTTAGATTCAATCTTCATACATCACGTCGATCCAGGTTCTCGAGAAGAGCTTGAAATACGAAGAGAAGTATGAGGTATCGTCGGAAAGCAGAATTTTAATTAGAATACTTTGCCTATTCTCGATTTGAATTGTTCATTTACTCCGAAGTCTGATCCCATTTTGAATGGATACACTTTTCTTCGTTGAGAAAGTGGTTTTCATTATTATCTACGTTGGTTCAGATTTTTTGATCGATCGATGTTCGGATTCTCGTTTGAATTATAGTTGGAGAGCAAGATTACGATTCAACGATTATGATTGTTTTGTGACTTGAAGTTTTTCGTTTTAGAAAATCTTTTTCAGATTCCACTCTTGTTGATTATGGTATAGAACTGTAAGAATCGAAACAGATTCTTTGATCGATCGATATTCGGGTTCTCGTTTGAATTATAGTTAGAGAGCGAGATTATGATTCAATGATTATGAAGTTTTTCGTTTTGGAAAATCTTTTTCAGATTCCACTCTTGTTGATTATGGTATGGAACTGTAATAATCGAAATATCGTTATTCGTATATGCGTTAAAAAATTGCCAAGTTCTTTGTTTACTCTGTTTTTATTCTTATGTAACTTTATTCTCACTAAACTGTTTCCTTCGTATTAGTCTTAGAAAATTTCTATTTGTATTTCAGTTCAATTTAAATCCGCTTTTCTCTTTGGCGAAAAGCCATTTCAAACGTCTCGTGAGTCGTAATTTTCAAAGAAAGTATTTTCATTGTGTTGATATTGAATGGCTGTTCCTCCAGTTGGAAAGTAAAACCGTGGAATTATGTTTGCTTTGAGCAGACAGTTCATTTATATAACAGGTCGCATGTCTATTAACTTACACTTATTATTAAATGGAATCATCTTTTCGTGACTTGAAACACTACTAAACCTATTCTTATTTCTGATGTTTCCTACGAAAGAAACATTCCTATTTCGAATTTGTAGTACATTTACGTAACCACCACGTCCTTATTAAGTTATACTTATTGTTCTATTCGACCATTTTCGCGTGCTTCGAAGCATTACTAGAATTTGTAATCTTCGTTTTCAATCTAAACGTTGTTTTCATTTGAAAGTATTAAATCGATTAGAACTTTCAAAGCAACCATCTTTTTTATCGAATAAATGAACCATACAGAAGCTAAGTCGATCAGTTCTATCAGATAAAGTGTTCAGTTTCTAAAGAATTAATCATAACGTTCTGCTAGCAAGATTTAGAAATTTGCAAGGAATAAACTTGAGCAGTTTTACTTTTCAATCGCTTAAATATGAATCGCTGTTGTAAATAATTAAAACCATTCTTCGTTATGATGATTTCAAGGTTTTTGAAGAACAGTGAAATAATTATTTTTTTTTTTTATTAGATTTCCAGAATACGACTTTTAAGATATGAAATATGTAATACAAACTTTACGGTACAAGGCGTCGATGGACAGGCTTCAAGAATATATGAAAATAATAGAGCATAATTTTTGTCCTCCAACTCTGCAATGAAGTAGGTACATAAAGTAACAGATGTTTGCTTTAGGAGAAGTAATTGAGAAAGTGCATACATATTTTAAAGAGGAAGCACCATCTTCCAACGATGTTATTACTTTTCGCTGACAAACACATAAAGCAAATGTTATATTGTGCATTGTTATGTGTCAACATATATTCAGAGGACGAAAGAAAGCCAGTGTACAAATCGGGGATGAATAGTGTTCCTCGAAGCGTAGCAGAATTATGTAATCTTGGCTTCTACAACCTCAGAGTAGATGATTCAAGCTCTGCCAAGCGAACACTATGGTATCTTGACCGCCTACGGACGCATTCCAGGCGTACCAGGATATTCAGGACATCCAGATCGTGAAAGTCACTTTAAAACAATCCGAACACCAACGTCATTAACCATCAAGACACCAGGTCGGCGAGATTTATTCCAGAGTCTCCTCAGGTTCAACAATTTTGGATACCTACTTTTGACGTCATGAGACTCTCAGATGTATCATTTTTCCAAATATAATAAAACATTTGAAAATCAAACGTTCTAAAGAATTTTAATTTCTACGACTTGACGCTTAATAAGCCGGAAAATATTTTATAATCCACGCACGCTGCTGACTCAAACTCCAGTCACTGAACTCATTACGCTGCACGATGCATGGACACCACAATGGCCTGAATTTGAAGGTATCGAGGGATTTGAATGTCCCTGTAAGCCAACAATTAAAACACTAGAATTATAGATTACCCCTGTAGTGGTCTTTGAAAGCCAATAACCAAGATTTTAGGATTGCAGGCTTCGCTACAGAGCATTTAGTAAAACACACTACGAAACATCCAGAGATCGAAAGATTCTATAGAAGGACCAGAGGCATTTCGAGATGCGAAGTTTGAGAGACCATAGGACGTTGTAATGTATTTAGTGCAAAATCCCACACAACAGGATATCTAGAAATATGAGAATCATATAGAAGTAGGAGCTACCACAACGCATTTCGATGTTTGAGATCTGACTATGAGGACCTGAGGATCGTAGGACATCGCAGAGAACCACGAATGAATTTCAAAACCATCCGGGGTCCTTGATCTTGAAAACGAACAGGCCATCACACACAGATTATCCAAAATTCCAACGTCTATCCTCGAAAACCCTAAGTCTATGAGATCAACCATGAATCACCTCGCGTTCTTTTTCAAACACAAAACCTTAAACGCTGGATTCGAATGAAATCTGCTTGATCAAATCGAAGCTATCAAGTAAACCATTTTAACAAATATCGTTTCATTTTTACCGAAAAACAGAAGCGTGCAACCGCGGCGATGTTTTACTAGCCTACGCTATTCATTTATATAACTGTGGGCAACTGGTTTATTAAGTTAGTCCGCGTCGTTATGCTCGTTCGTCAGATTGCGATCGCTCCATCTCGTTCGACGGCGGCCGTCCGCAAAAAAGAGAAACTACGAAAGCCGCGGAAGCGAGTTATTACACTTGGTAAACGAACTTCGCGAACGGGTCACGGTTACAGTATTACAGTCGTCCATTCTCCAAACAGACGGCTTTACAACGTGAAACTGGCCAGCTCGTTGCGATTGCAGCCAATCCAGGCAAGTCGAACGGAACGGTCCGCGAATAGCTGAGCTTCCGCGGAGAAAATATCCAGGTAAAATGGACTCTAGAACAGAATGGACCGGGTGATGATTCAGCAAGAGAACGAGATCTATGCTGGAAAATGATGGAAATTGAAAATTATTTACACTCGCTTCACGGTGCACCGTGTTTTGCCCGCTTCGAATCAGCTGTGCAACGACCGACGATTGCAAAAGTGAATCGGCGATTCTTTACTAGTCGAAAGTCCTTTCCCGCGAGCTATAATTGCGACGACTCTCGCCATGTTTAATCGACAGTACGCGGAGAGAGGAGAGCCATACAGTAACTTGAAAGTATTTGAAATGTCACGGGCGACGACCTGGCATTAAAGTTCCGAGCGATTTTCGTATCATCTTGCTTCGTGGAGCCGGAAAATTTCGTGTCTCTTAATTTCACTTGTTTCGCGTATCATTGTATACGTTTGCACGTATATGGTTCGTTGTTTCGCGTGTGTAGCAATCGTTGGTAAGCCCCTGACCAAATCCTTGGCAATGTTTCACTGAGTTAAGGTTGACATCATTTTCGTTCAGTCCTATCTTTTGATTCAGGAAATGGAAATTTTTGGAGTAGTTATGAGGTTAGTTAAAATATTCCGTGATGTCAGGTATCTATTGTAAGGTCAAGAAGCGTGGGTGTTATTAAATGTGGTTTAAGGTCATTGAATTTTAAATGTATTTGAGCAAACTTTGGTGGTGTATGTTTTCTATGATTACTTGTGAATAAAATCATCTTATTTGCATTGCTCCACGCATGAAATTTACCATTTCTTAAATTAAATAGTATTTTGTGTTTTGTCTGTGTTGTAATATATTCTTACAAACTTTTTATCGTATAGATATATGTATTCTCTTATATTTTACTTCTTGGTATAGTACGATACTTGTGACCTATCTTTTTATATTTTACAAAATAATATTCTCTTGCCTTTACATTTTATACAATCAAAAACGGCCTTCGTTCGAACTCATTCAAAAAGGAAGACGCTTTTTTCCTTTATTTCACGTCTTCCCGACAGCAAACGCTCAATCAAAATCGTGTGTCTAGGGTACAAGACGACACGCACGGATTGTAAGACACACGACATAACGGTTTCGCGGCGTGCTGTGATTAAAAATACAGCGAATCGATGGTTTACAAGTTACACAGGTCCCAGTGGCTCGCTGTGATCGAAGGAAAAATAGAAAAGTTTACTTTCAATTGCGCGTAGCATTGAGCTCTCCCTCACGTGGAGCTCCACGTGAACGTAGGTGGCCTCTCGGTGGAACAGTCTGAAACGATACGAATCGCAATTAGGAAACCTGTGAGAGGAAAAAAGTGCGAATCTCTTGTTTCTCAAATATACCGAAAGTCTCGAACAAGTCCTTTTCATATTTATACAAAGTGAAAACAATTTTTCCTCGATTCCCAGACAGTTGCGGAGAATACGTAACATATCATACCTGGAACGTGATCAGTTTTACAAAGATCACAATTAAATCGAACTTTTTACTCTGTTATAAATTATTTCCACAGCCTTTTTCTATGTTTTTTAACATTATGTACGATTAAAGAGTTATTTTCGTCTTATTTCGTACGTCTTTTTATATCATGTCAATGTTGGAATTTTTTTAATGTAAAAGTAATCTAACTGATGTTTGCCTCTTGCTTTTTGCAACCCACAAGTATGCATAATAAAAATGTTACGATAATTACATGGTAATTAGCTTGAAATACTAAAACGTTTTCATACGAATCCTTTCATATTTATTACATAATACACATACAGACACGCCAACTATACGTGTATATTAAAATTCGCATTAACGTAGTAACAGATGGAGATTAGATTGCAGATAAAGACTAAGAGTTAGAGCTAGAGGGGGTTCGGTTACAATTTATTCTATAAAATCTTTGACAATATCAAGATACCTTATCTACTAAGAATAAATGGTAGTTCATACTACCAATACAAGGTTATTATATTTGATCTGACATTCAAATCATTTGTAATTAAGTACACTTCCGTCTGTAACTTACCCAATACATCAATCATAGCGTTATGAAGTGTACAGAACATAAAACAGTTCATAAAATGAGAACATGGTTACTAAATGAAACTACCGTTTGCAACAAATGTGCTTTATTTCAGAAAATCGATTTAAATTACATTGTATTCTAATTACATTCTAATAAGAAAATTATCTCGTAAGGTAATAATTTCGAAAGTTCTTCTATCTTCTACCTCTTAGAGAAGTGACATAAGTTTTTAGAGGAAACCTCGTTACACCTCGTTTTGCCTTACGTTAGAACCATTCGATGTTTAGAGAATCAATTAAAAAGAAATTCGACCGCAAAAAGGTACAAATAATTATCTTGAGAAACCACCTATTTCAAAAATGTCGCAAGATTAGTTCGCGATTCGAATCGATGTTACGCAACGATCAGAGGAGTCACTTTCTTTCCAGAATCACCGTTCATCGACGGCACAAATTTCTTTGCGAGAAGAATCAGTGACCACAGCTATCAGCTGTAACCGCTGTGCTACATTTTTTACGTAAATGTAATTCCCATTAACGAATGATTTAGTTGAACGACCGCGTACAGCAACGGTTGATCAGCGAACCACCACGTAGATTTTCCGAACGTAGGCTTCTCGAGACACGCGATTACGCAACGAGGTGCGTTCCATCTCCTCCGACAGCGTTTTCGTACTTAAGTACTTACTTACCCATCAATAGCTGCCGATAAAGCTCACAAGAAGCCGTCTCAAATAGCCATACGCTATCTTTATTAGGTTGTTAACCAGATGGACATGGTTGTCGCGACTCTTGTCCGAGGAAACGAGTCTTGTCACGGAGTTTCGTTTCACGTTTATGTCGGACGGCTACTTTTGTCAAGGCTTCGGACACTAATTGGAGATTGTTTGTCAAGGCTTCGACGATTAACAGGAATCGTTTAATGGATCGGATTGCACTTCGTTGCTTCGACAATGGACAGATTGTTCTTTGCATTACTGGTTTGAATAAAGCGGCTTGTTTTAGAGATTGACGAATTTGTTCGCTTGTTTGTATCGGAGATAGATATGCAGAATGTCCTAGAGTTTAACAGATTAACTTTCTTAGCGTGGGTATTATCGAGAAAGTTGAAAATCAAGAAAACATTTGACGAGTGTAATCAAGAAGAAAATGCTATATAAACGTAAGTCATTTGAAGCTTTATTAAATTGTTATGGTAAAAATACGAGATACATATAAAGAAAATAGTAACTTTGCTTTTTATATCGCCTCCAATTTCACGCTATTGCACTTGCTTGTATGCGTTACTTTAAAAGAGGAAGATACATCAAATAGATAATTAATACGTGTAGTGCACTAATGATCGCAACGAAGTAAAATCAAAATAAGCTACATAGAGTGATAGATTTAATCTTCTATCGCTGTTAGTTTCGTATTAAGAGGCGAACATTTCAAAATAGAGCATAAACAGTTAATGACTATTGATTTATCGATGGTAAACTTACTCTTATCTCATAGCATAGTAACCGCAACTCCATTACATATTCTCCTCATATTACGTGTTTCTATTATTACTTTCTCATCGAACTTTAAACGATCTGTGTTTGTAAAGTGTTTTTTGCTTCATTATGTTTACATCGACAGAGTTTGACTGTTCTAAAATGCTGTATACCGATTTATTCTTGTCGGTCGTTATCACGGAAACGGATGCTGTCATATGCGGTTGAACCTAGCTAGACATAACAATTTCTGATGCTAACTTTTAAAAACGATGCTAAACAATTCCTCTTAAGCCACCAACGAAATCACGAGCCGCGTACCGAAACCAAAGATTCAAATTCAATCGCTAAAACCTCAACCTACTTATTAAGTATGCACATGGACACGCATTACTATGCAGCACCAAGAATGACCGTAAAAGGTTGAGATTAAATAACAATGTTCGCGACTACGATTATCATCGATCTCGCAGGACAAAAAGGATGGTCGAGGACAATACCATGGAAGACGATCGCGATCACCGATCACGACTGACAATGAGGCGTCGCATCGATAGGTGGATTGAACGCATAAAAACGAGCCTGAATACCGCCAGAGGCGGCGATGACGGCGTCGATGACAACGAACACCGAGGACGAAGGAGACGGAGAAGTACTTACATCGCGATCGCACGCGCGCGCGAGTACCCGAGTTGTACTCGACTCTAGCTGTGTAAAGCTGTGGCGCGCTGATACGGTGAAAGCTGATATTTTGTAACACTCCTGCCATTCCGTTCCGTTCCATTCCATTCCATGGTATTGGCCGGTGCAGCCGTTCGCTTGCTCGCTCGCTTGCCTCTCGAGCAACCGCTCGTCTCGCGTAATCGAATGCGAGAACCCAGTGCCGGCAGCACAATGGTAGGCGCACCCAGAATACATTTTTCTCTTTCCTCGCGTCTACGTTCCGCGAGATCCTCGTCGTTTCTTGGTACTAGCACCGCTGGTACTCTCGATCCAGGTTACAGGATAGAACAGGCTGAAAACCTAATACCGTATTATGATTATCTATTGAAACGACAGTTCAGCAGACTTTGGACGATTTTTGCAACTTTGGAAAATTCTAGGTGCTTTCTGTAGCTTTTTCTGTACTTGTTCGTAACTATGTACGAGAGGATGGATTTTATAGTTTTGGAAGATTTTATTCTGGCTGGCTTTTTTGGTTGTTTCTATAAAGTA
Organism: Bombus flavifrons; assembly: GCF_040668555.2. Taxonomy (NCBI): domain Eukaryota; kingdom Metazoa; phylum Arthropoda; class Insecta; order Hymenoptera; family Apidae; genus Bombus; species Bombus flavifrons. Next base: position 1,770,350 of record NC_138443.1, read on the forward strand.
GTTAGTTTCTTCTTTCTTTCTTCTCGGAGTTACGTATGAATAGATGGATTTCATAGCTTTTTATTGGCACGAACGAAGCAGGTGACAAACTTCTATTTCTATCTCGCTTACACTTTACGTTTCTCACTCTCAAATCTACGAACAAATGACGAAACAAATGACATAAACAAGGATAGGATTTCGACTGTTTTATCGTTTGCCTTAGTGAGAAGAACGAAATGTGAATAATATAAAGAGCTGCTGATTCATGCCAGCATATTTCTACTTAAGATACTATTTCTGGTTATGTGAAAAATAGGTTTCCAACTCTATCAGTGTCATGGTGTCTAGAATCGACTCTGTAAAACTGTAAGCAGCGTCCATTTTTTAAATATACACTCTATATAAAGCAACTGACTTTTTGACTTTTACGATTTGATTTTTATCATTCCTATAATTTTTCTGAAACATTATACGAAAATGCGTATTATCAACAGTATCATTGTTTTTCAGCATAACGTTCTGTGTAACCCTCTGAATAACTTTGCAAAATTCCGTTGAACAAGGAGTGTCACGTGTAATATTGAATTCCGGAACAACTTTTTTTTTATTTTACGAGGTACCATACGTGATAAAATGTTACGTCGACTTGTGTAACTTAGATTAAAGAGAACTAAAGATTATCTAGGAAATAATTCTTGCGTACGATAACTGTCTCGCAGGGTAAATTTTAGGAGACATTTATCAGTTTCTGTGGTTCTCTACGTATCTATACAAGAGAGATAGTGTTACGTAATATTAGATTTACCCTTTAGAATAACATTTTACACCACACTGTCTAACCTTTATACCTACGTTTATTTATCGTGTTAACACAATGGATACCAGCTATATACGAGATAATTGTCACTTAAAATGATTTTGTTTGAACTACTTATTATTTAATTAACCGCATTCTCATATTTACGTAAAAAATCACTTCTAATAAGATAAACGACAATGCATCAAAAGTAGATTTTTTTACAATATAATTCTAAACTACCATTTAATTACGATTAATGTTTAATAATATTTGATAATAATATAGTACAATAAACACGTAACAGAAGTGATAAAAATTTGTATAAAAAATAGGTGTCGTCACCAAAAATATCTCTGCAAATTCCCGTGTGTCTGTCAGAGTTGCTGTCCATAAGTTGAGATTTCACGTGTTAGAACATCACAATAATTATGTAAAAACTATTACTCATTATTAATAGTATCTGTGGTTTTATAAGGTTCTGTGTGAAAGGCACTCTATACGGTAATCATTTCGCGGGATGACATTGTTAGTGGCTTCTGTAATTCCGCTTGCTCGCTTGTGAAAGGCAATACTGCGTACTATGCAATGATCGTTTTCAAGGGTGGCGCCTCTAATGGTACTTTGCAGCTTCTATAAACTTGGGTAATTTTATACCAAAAACAATGCTTTTACGTATTACGCAATTATTATTCCTCGCAGAAAATATCTATTTTTATTTTATTATATATTTGACAGAAATTTTGAGCAAATTTACAGCTTATTAAAATCAGTATCGCGTATCTATTTATTCATAAGCGAAGAGCGTATTGTCATTCACTTTACTGTTATTCCGTGAATAGAATCTCTTTTGATATGATCGTAACATTTCATCGTACGATTTCATGTGGTTCTTCGCAAAAGGCAATGCTGGCAGGCATTACGCTACGAATATCCTCCAAGGGTGGCATCCCGACGACTTCTGTAATTCTATATTCTATGTGATTCCGTGTAAATTGTACATAAAATACGGGAACTCGATTTCACGGCCACGCTGGAAACTCTTGCTTCGAAATCGTGTCGAGTTATTTAGGTTGAGAAATACATTTACCTTGGACCATTAATTTCGATCCTGAATCGGCGAGTTAAATTTTTCTAATTATACGAGATGATTCTGAAATAATATAGCGTTTGGATTCTTTTCTTAAATCACGCTAATTTGTTTGAACTTGCCGATGTGGATTTGTTTAACGAGAGAAACTTTGAGGAGAGATTTCTGAAACGATCGTTCCAAACGATGATGAATGCTAAAAGTCAATTTGTATAAAAATAGAAGATTTCGTTCAAGGTGAATGCTCAATTTACTTAGTGTTAAATTATGACAACTTGGTTCACGGAACAGGAAAAGATATTGAAAAAGAAAAAAGGAAGAGAAAAAGAGAAAAAAGAAAAAAAAAAGCAGAGAATGGCAATATTTCATAGGATGCTAATTTTTGTTTGGATTTTCTCTTTTATATTACTGTACTATATGTCTTAGAGATAATTAAGTGTCAAAGGTATTATTCAATATCGAATGCTAATTTGTTTATATAATGGCAGATTGAATTTTCGAGTTGGACACAAAGAAGTTTTGAAGTAAATGCGAACGAACTTTTGGGATTCTTCGAGCGACTGGTATCTTGATCTACAGTCCAGTTAGTCCGCACACAGGGAATTTTGATAAGTCGTGGCCTGGCTTAATTTGCATTGACAGACCACTTACTGTTCAAATATTATTCAACAATCTTCAACGTTGACCGAAGTTGGGATCGTATCATCGATGTAAATCACGTCTCAAAGTGCAACTATTTCAATGATGGAGGAAACGTGTATCAATTCTTAGTAAAGTAAATTCTTTCCTACTTGAAAACTGGTTTTGACGAGCTAACATCGAAGACAAAAGAATTCCATTTTTACGTCGTTAGGAATGACATTTCGCTTATCGACGTGATTAGCGTTATTTTTAAATAATTACATCCTTTTTACTTCAAAATAGTTATTTCTTTTTCATATATAGGAAGCTCAATTATATACAATTCCTTCGAAGAACATATTGTTCCGTACAGATCCAATGTTAATATTATTTTTCATACAATTCATAAAATTCTACCGAATCATATCTTGATACTAATTCCTCCAATAATTAGACAAATTTTACTCAAACGTCGCTGTTTAAATTTCTAAAGCAAACCAATGTTTTCAGAAAATGATAAAACTCAATTTGTGATTTCAACTGAGCCATTAATAATCTATTATTTACAGCGGTTGCTGTAAACGATCAATTAAGAAAAGAAATATTACAAACACACAGTATGACAAGTGCATAAATAATAATAAAATGATATCATAGCATATTATTCGCGACAAAAAGAATCTGTTTTAGTTTATATCTACGTTACTGGTACGATAAACGTGATCTAGCTTAAAGCTATGGTCGTCAATACGACACCCAAGCGAAACAACGTCTCAATTGACGCGATATTATTCCTCGTAACGTGACATCATTTGTGTCCCTGTTCAATTATCATGCACGTCCATAGAGAAAACAACTGAACATTTTCCACGTATAATTCGCAGACAATTTAGCATTCGAAAGTTGAATAGCGATCGATCGATCGTTCGATCGCCAGTCTTACGTTTTAAATATTCAGTGCCGGAAAATGTGCGTGACCTTGACACGCCGCTCAAAGATCGCAATCTCTTCGATAAAGACGCGTTCTGTACGCTCGTCGCGTCTATCTGATTTGCAGTTTATTCTGACAATCACACGACTGGTCGTTTACTTTTACATTTACATTCCAGTTGGAGACAATCAAATTGTCCAAAAAGTTAACCATCGATTTTGCTAATTTTATTGCGCGTAAAACATCCGAGAATTGATTTATTCTTGATGGTTTTTAACGTGTTCAGCGTCGAGTGTTCTAGAATTATTTAGTATAGTCCACTTGCATTTGCACTTCACCAGCAGCAAATTCTCTTTTTCCATTTTTCTGCTAATATTTGGGCTTATTTTATTTTCTCAGAGAACAGGTTTCTCAGATGAATATTCAGTGGATGAGAGATTCGGATGTAGCTTTTGGAATGATATCCACTTTTTAGGAGTATAAACTCTGCCGCACGTATGAGTATCTGAGTATGTATAAAACAAAAAACGTTTATTATTGCAATATATTTGAAGAACATTAAATATTCCTTGGTATATATACGTACATAATTGTTGCAAAAAAGAATACCTTTTTTAAAATAATGTACAAATATAAATATGTATGGGATATTAAATATTTCTAAAAGTCTATGATTTTGTGTGTTTATATTTGGCGGGGCAAAATATAGAAAAGTAACCTACGATTTTTTCTAAATAAGAAAACAGATGGTTCAGTGAATGTGCTAATATCTCTTATTACAAAGCACAACGTTTCAAGTAATTCCCAAATATATTTAAGATTACTCCACGCGATTTTCCACGGTCCACCTTATATATATCTCGTATGTTCAAAACCTAAGCATTAAGATTCCATTCTTTTACCAAAAAAGGACCTTTTCTTTCCTTTACAAATATGCGCTCAAACAATTTCATTCTATTATTATTAGTCATTCTACGATACTATAACGTATATTATACGTATATAATATAAGATATAATTTCCCACGAAGTTGCTTCGAAACGATTTAAAATCAGACCATAATACATAAGAGAACACAGTCATAGCACTCATAGCGGAATAACGAGCACCGTTTTGTCCGTTGCACGGTATTCAAGCTCCGCTGATTTATTTATTTCAGTTACACCGCGGTTACGCAACGCGGCCGTTGCTCGTGTTAAGGAACGGCAGGATCTTTCGATTTCTTTCGTTAATTGCACGACGGAGAGCCGTGTAATCTGCTACGATGGGCACGCTCTTTGCTCTGATATCGTTACATAAAACCATTTTTCTTTCTTCTCTTTCTCTTTACTCGCGCAACCTCCAACCGGTTGCAGAATCGACACAAATTTTTACCATTTTACATTCACAGAGTTTTTGACGAGACGAACGAGAGGCTACAACTTTTGTCATTTGTTCGTGCAGTTGTAATAAATTTGATAAAAGGCTGCATTATAAAGAATTATATTATAATTTCAATTCCGATTTCCAAGACCCCCATGTTGCACTGGTGTAACATTTTTTTGTAATAACGCATCGAACTCTGCTTCTGATTGATATCTAACCTTCTGTCACGAAGATCTTTCATTTCGCTGCTAACGAAGATCTCTGTGTTTTAGTTTGAGAAATTCGCGTATTTCTATAGAAATTAATATTATCAAATTAACCCTTTTCCACCGCGGTTCTATCTTTTATTTAAATTATGTTTTGAAAAATATGAATTCACATAGAAACCCGCAGTCTAATTATTCCACAAGACCATTTTTCTTTCGATATCTACTGTGAAAATCGGTTCAGTCGTACGAGTCGGCTCGCGCAACCTCGTGGTTCCAGAACCGATCTACAAAACCTTGACGCGTTCACGCTCGCGGAGTCGACGCTTACTCGAGTGAAAGACCGTCCAACGTTTCGATGCAAAAGGAAAAAAGTCGTTCGTTTAGCCGAGCGGAAATTGCTTTGGAAATTCGACACGAAGCTCCGGTGGACGGTCATCCGGCAAACCGAATCGATCGGCAACTTACTTTTCCACGATTATGTTGCTTAATGGCTTAATCCATAGTGAATGCAATGGCGATCTCGATGGCGACGGCGATGGCGAGCTAACTTCCTGGTGGGCGATTTATATAGAGCTCCTACTGGCCTTCTTAATTGCAACGCCGGTAATTGATGGATATCATATGGTTGAAAACAGTTTCCGCAATGATCGATAGAACCGCTGCTACAATGTGTCTAATGCGTGCACGATCGTGGGAACCGACGCTTGAAATTAGTCCTGGTCGTGCGTGTTTGGCTAATAATCATCGAGTTGAATTCGATGGAAATGAGATTAAAGAGTTTTGACCATCAGAATCGAAATGTTAGGTGAGTAATAAATGAAGCGAGGAATTTAGGTTGATGAATCTTCCTTCTGTTCAATATTCTCGGTGGAGCGTTATAATTATTTAATGTATCTATTTGAAATTGAAATTTTTGGCGTCAGGATTGAACTGTTAGGTGACTGCTAGATTAGACGAGGAATTTAGGTTGATGAATCTTTTTTCTGTTTAATATTCTCGGTGGGACGTTATAGTTATTTAATGTATCTATTTGAAATTGAAATTTTGGGCTTGAGGATTGAACTGTTAGGTGACTGCTAGATTAGACGAGGAATTTAGGTTGATGAATCTTTTTTCTGTTTAATATTCTCGGTGGGACGTTATAATTATTTAATGTATCTATTTGAAATTGAAATGTTGGGCTTCAGGATTGAACTGTTAGGTGATTGCTAGACTACACGAGGAATTTAGGTTGATGAATCGTTTTTCTGTTTAATATTCTCGGTGGAACGTTATAATTATTTAATGTATTTACATATACAGGTAAACCCTCTGCATACATATAACGCAGTATTTATACAACGCGATTTCAATGTAACGCGTTCGTATGCATGAAGTTCAAACAGAATTGCAACATAATACTCAGTAGACTCGGTAACTTGTTGCAAACTAAATCAGGAGAAAAATCCAAGAAAGTTGAAAATTATAGAAGTCTGAAAGGTTTCATATGATTAATATATTCGACAATTGACACATAAAAATATCAGCGAAATGTTCATTTGGACAACGTTATTGGACGTTATTGAATATAAGACAGTAGCAGTAGACGTCACTATCTTTCCATTTATATATGAATCTGTTATAGCTCTATATGCAAATGTGACAGTAAAAGTGTTGAAGGTTCTAAGTGAGCTGTTTATCAACTACGAGTCGAAGAACTTGATAAACTTGACTTTTTTTCGGAAATATGCAAATTTCAAAATTCGAAGTAATACGAAGAGTAAACTTAAACATACGGAAACAAAGATATTCTCGAAGACTTTTCAAAGGCAAAGAATCGATCGTGCTGTTCAATATGACTCCGAATTTGACATTCATTTACTAAGGTATGTTCGAATTTAATTTGCGAAATAACCGAGTTTAAATTAATAAAGAGAACACGATTAGAATCTCTTCGATCGCGAAAAATTTTGATTGTATCATTGAAAAGAGAATACCGAGGAATTTCCAACAGTATTTCAAACAAAAGATTATAAATTGGCATTCAGTTCCGGTTTGGTTTATTATACTGCAGACAAATTATGTAAACTACAGTGCGAGCGCACGATATTTCTTAATACAATTTATTTAATTTATTCTTTAATACAAGGTAGGTGAGGAATTTAAACTTCAACGTTCAAACGGACACTTCATATGTTACAACTTAATAAATTATACATTAAGTAAAAGTTCGTATCAATAGAGTTTGAGCAAACCAAGTTCTACTTTGCGTTACCAATTCCAAATGATTCATTCCAAATGATTCTATCCACACCTGTAACGAGTATTCGATAACGAATTTGAATTGCGAACACGGTTCGAAGTGTCACCGTTCATTAGAAATGCCTCGTTAAGTGGTTTATTATCGTATGTACAAACCTTGCCAAGTAACGGATGACAATTAGCAAGATGCAAATTAATTCGAAGCAAGTCGAAATACGCAATACGTATATAATACATGTTCGTTTATTCATGATGCACCATTCACGGTAATTCCACGAGGTTTCTTAAATTTCTAGTTACGTTACAAACGAAATAAACGCAATCGTGCGCAGGTTTTAATGATATCGTGCACTCACCCAGTACAAATCTTACGGACCTGTGTAAAACAGTTATTTCTACGTGTAACTTAGCTACCGTCAAGTATGTAATAGTTACTGTTATAATGACGGACGAGTCGCAACTCATACTTACAGCTATTACTTTTGTAACCGCTATCCTTGACCAGAAGTTCCACATTTACATTCTGCATCTCTCAATCACCACGTCCGCGTCTAAGGAAACAACTCGTAAACAATTTTATCCAGCCAAATCCGCTCGAAAACTTTCGCTAAATGTGTTTTCTATCTATTATTAACTTTTATCTTCTAGAGACCGGGAAATTTAATTTACAATTATTTTATCGTGACAGGGAAGACTTACTTTGGTATTGTTCATAGATTGTTTATTACTATTAACCCTCATTCATTCCCTATATCGATTCAATATGTTACGATAAATTTAGAAGTAATATGTCTTGCGATTTGTCGTTTCTGAATAATGTGAATAACGTCATGAATATATAGAAAGCTCTTTTTCTTGCTTCTTAAGACTAGAATTTGAAAAATTTAGCTAGTTAGTTTTTTGTTACAGTTATTTCAGTGTATTCCAAAACTACGATTTATTCAGATGATCGATGAAGCTACAAAAGAATATTTTCATTTATTTTCTGCATCACCTTAAATAATGCTAGGTTGTAACGTACGAACGATATGAATAATGTATCTGAATCTATAGAAAGCTTATTTTTTACTTCTTAATGAAACAATTTCCAAATTTCTATCTATTTAATTATATTAATTTTTTCATTATGAATCTTTTACCATTATATCAATTTGACACCAAGTGATAGATTAAGCTCAAAAAATGACAAAGAAACAAGCTTTAAATATTTAACGCGGAACGGTGAAATGCTTGAATATTATTATAAGTCACAAGTGCATGTATAAACTTTTTAGAACAGGAATGTGCCTTTCACCGACTAGGATACTTAGAAAAAATTACAAGAATATTAATATTTCGGTGTCATAATAAGGTATTTCAACATTTTATCATATTACGTTTTAATTTTCTGATAAGTTTTTCATAAAAAGTTAAAATACCATTTATAAGTCGTATTATATGCTTTGCCGATTTTATTTCGCATCACATATAACATAACATATTAAACATAAACTAACATAAAATACAAATGTATTATACGAGAAATATACTACTTCTATATTATAACTTTTTGCACTTCACAGTCTTCATATTGACAATAGATAATTTTCCACAAATCTACAATCTTCAAATTTTAGTGACTCGCATTGTCACTTTTACTCCCAGCTTTTTCATAAAATTTTCACAGTATCAAAAAAGATGTTTCTTGAAAGAACAAAATGCCTTTTTCCAACTAGTAAATAAAATCGAGTCTAAGAATAAATGAACGAGAGAATAAAAACCTCCAGGTACACTTCGACGGAAGTGCGTCATGGAGTTTTATCATTCGTTGCCTTACCCCTCGTTTTCTCCATAAAACTCAGCCACCGGATTTTCAATATCCGTGCACACATGTAACGAGCTCACGTTTTGGTTCACGTTACCGGCCAGACAGATATCCATCTTGGATCCTCGACACAATTCGGCGGCAGAACACGTCCTTCATTTCGTTTCATTTCACGTTCCACGCGGCAAAGAACGACGGCCACGAACGCCAGTCCGGCATAAGATAAAGTCGTTTTCACGCTCCTTCAGTTTCGGACTTGTTCGATTCACCGTGGATCCTGGGTTTACGCCGGTTGAATACGGGTCAAGGTTGAAAATCGCTGCATACTCATTGTAGAAGACCGGTTAAGCGCGTGTACCTGTTTGGGGTAATACGACGAGGTGGTTGAAACGTGTTCGAATTGGATTTGAAGATTATTTTCGGAGAGACGAGCGAAAAAATGTATCTTTTGTTATCTATCGTGTTGTAATAAATTTTATAAAAAAGAAAAGAAAATAGTGATATTATGATCTTAATTTAATTTTCAACTCGTATAATGTTACATCAATGACAAAACTGGTAATCGTTGGGTCATTCGTGATGCATTGATAATTTGTAGGAATGTTAATTTTAAAATAGCGTTCGGGAGATCATATTTTGAGTTTTAGTCATATTGGCAGAACCGTTTAAATTGATTTACATAGTCTGTGTTTTTTTCATCCAATTAAGATAAAAATGCTAATGATTGTCCTTGTCTAATCTTCATGTTCTTGCATACTTGTTACGTCCACAGTTTTGATAACCAAGTACTAAAGAAATTGCATATTTCACTACTTCCAACTTCTTCTTTTCCTTATTTTTCTATCTGCATTTTAATAACACGTACGCATAGTAACAAGACTTTCTTCGTAATAGTTCAAAGTAATAAAAAACTTCAATTAATTCGTATAGTTCATATCGCTGTTATAAATATATATTTTTATGAAAGTTGGTAGTAAGAGCACGTAAGTAATAAAAACACAAACGAAAGTGTTAAATGAAACCAATTAAATAATTAAAGAAACAAGTATCGAAAAGAACGTGAGCAACAGAATTGTAACTAACTTATTGTAGCTAACTTATTGTAACTAACTTATTGTAACTAACTTATTGTAACTAACTTATTGTAACTATGTTAGATTTTGAAATATCAGAGATCATTACGTTCTTCACTAAATAATTAGACAAATGCCATGTACTTTTCTGCTAATTTGCAGAGCCAAGTTTCATACGGTGTTATTGTAGGTAGACATTAAATTTTCTCATTACAATCAAGAATGTCATCATTTGCATTCGTATTGTCTCTTGGATGGCAAACGAAAAGAAACTTGCGTATAGTAAGCAGTTATTCCGCAAGCATGCCATGCATTTTACAATCCTATTTTGATTGTAATTTACCTTCAGATCGTCAATTATATCAACAAGACTGTCACAATGCCATTTTCATGCTAATAGGAGACTTTGCACATACGACAATTAATGCTTTGTATTTCCGGCTGGGATAACTACAGGTTGCTAAATGTTTCCGAGTGTTTCCAAATAATTTTTTCGTCTTCGTCTTGACATAATTTCCCACTTTCTTTTTTGAGCTATCAATACATTATGTTTCTTATACATATATTGTTTTTACATTTCTTTTTATACCATATAACTATTAATCTAAATGAATTATTTAATCGTTCATAGATATTTAACACTAACTTCCTGTCCCATTTTTGTGGAGAAAAGCAGACTTTCGTACGTAAGATAGATTTTATTTCCCTATTCTAAAAATAAAATGAAATATCCCATCGACCAATTTGACAATCGATGATAGGTGGTCTGTCGTATCACATCGCTTTCCGACTCGAGTCACGGTCGAAGTGAAATTGGTGTTGGGAACAACATTGCGAAATATGCATACGAACCTACTTAAGGTTCGGTCTAGTTCGATACAGGTCAAGGTTGAGGTATCGCAAGAGACCCAGTATAAAAACAGTGAGCTCGAATCATCGCGAACGTTAACTCGATTTTTCAATATTCGTGAAAGATGAAGAAACAAAGCATTGTCTGAGGCTATTCGTTTCGTATCAATAATCAGTGTATATATAGTATCATATTATATAAATGTATTAGTTCATGTCAAACAGATCAAAACTATTAAAAATTGCTTTACTTCTGATAATATGTCGCATGGATCAATATTTTGCAACTCACTTTGCGAAAAACAAAACACACGATCTTCCAATGTTCATAATGTTTTCGAGAACAAAATCTATTTATTTTGAAAGAAGCCCCTGAACTCCAAATAGGAAAATTATGATAGACATACCTTATCACGTCATTTCTTCAAATTAAATAAATTAATGTTATACAAACATTATATTATTATTACATAAATTAATGTTACTTAAAAAATCCCTAAAAAACAAGAAAAAATTAGTAAGAAAAAGATGAGTAAACTTTTTAAGTTTCCAAACTATTTCTTCGAACTAAATAAATTTCTCGATGAGAAGATACAATAAATTAAACAGGACATTTTCAAACGGAAAAATTAGAAAATAATAAATGGAATAGAAAATGTTAGACAAGAACGGTTGAATGCATGGAGCTTGTGTCTCGATTCGATCATCGATCGTCGGTGAAAGGAATAATGCTCTGGAAACCTTATCCGAATGGTATCGTGCCATGGAACAATATAATTGTCGGATCAGCCGCGATCAGAACGCGATCGGCTCGCATTGCATGTGGATATGAAATAATTGTCGCGGGACGCGGGCCCGTACAACTCGACAATAATTGGCCGCATATCTGTCCCCATTGTCGAGGTCGTTAACGTTGCACAAACGCTGATTGCAAGCCGCGCAACAGCTGAAAACTTCGTCTCTGAGAATGTCCTTGCGTAGATAGGTCCCGCATGAGTGATTTTTGCATCGTTACTCTCTTGCATAACGTGGCTCGCGATTGCGGGTGCACGCGGCGTTTGCCATAGGTGACGATCAACCAGTGACATCTTTTACGCAATCGGATTTTCTTTCTTCATTTCCGATTATCCGTCGAAAAGGTCAATTACCCGCGTGGCTCGCTTCACCACTCAATTCTTACGCGATCCTTTCACGTCATTGGTATTCCGTGTCCACGATATAAAAATAACAAGGTTCTATTTATGGATGACTTTTTTGTTTTAATTGGTTTCTTCAAATCTTTTTTTTTTTTTTTATTTCTCTTTAAGATGTGAGATGACTCTTCAAAAATGAGATCCTTGGGTTCTGTTTTGAATCGCGAAGATTACCAGTATGTTTGGACGCTTTCGGAGGAGAAATGCTTTAGGTTGGCAGATGTAGAAGGAGAGGATCTTCATGGAATGAAAGGTGTACATATTCTTATAGAAATGGAATAAATTTGCGGGGACAATTATGCAATCCAACTTTCTTCTTCGTTTTCAATTTGAAAAGGTCACTTGTTACGTATTTTATGCTAAAGGTATCCACGTTTAAGGAAGAATATAATGTGCAAAATAAATTAAAAGATTTCTCGTTTAATATTTTTTTACATGCATGATATAAGATATTTATTAAGATTTCATTATCATTATTTAAGAGTTTCTTTAATTTAAACAAAACTTAAACTAGATCTTTTTACATAATAAGTTGCTAACTAAAACAATTAGTAAATTGACAAGTAACAAGTTTTTACAATTTTTATTCACAGTCAGCTGGTATTTATTTTATTACCACTTGTTATTCGTGTTATGTAAGAGAATTTATTAGTGTTATTAATTTATACCTCATAAAATTGTGCTAATAATATTAGTTAAATTATGGAGGAGAATTCTGCCGAGTGTATTTATACGTTTTACTATGTTGTCTTATTTGAATTTCATCCATGTTGGTTTATTAACATTCCGAGTTAACGTAACACTTTCTATGAAAGCTTCATAAGGCAAAATCGTGGACAGGACGCGAATGCATCTTTTACGTGATAAAAAGTCACGTAGAAGTTTCGAAATTTTTTACCGGTCTAGTTTCATGCCGACGTAAGAAATACTCTGACACCCTTTAAATTTCTGCTCCAGATACGGGTAACAACTCTTGCATAAGCTTTATCGGTACACGAGTTACCATTGAAATCGTTGCAAGAAACACCGCTGGTCGTGTTCCTTCGTGAGCAACGATTTCCGTTCTTTGCATAAACATCGAGATTCGTTAACGTCTGTTGCAAACTGAAAGAAGCTCTCGATTCTTGTCGTAATACTTCTTTTTATTCATGCAACGGAACATTTCTCTGATTTGATAAAAATTATAAGTCGTCGCTTGCGAAAAGAAATTAAAAAATACTGTCACCAAATTTATTACTATTTAATAAAATTATTTTTATGTTTTCACGACGTGCAAAATGTTTCTGTTATATAATAAAAAAAATTCATAATATAGCAGTAGAGAAGTTTTTACCGACTTTTAATTCCACATTTTATTCTATGATACGATGGATCCGAATTTTATGATATGACTTTTGGCACGCGATTTAAATATCGATTGTCTAAATATATACGTAACAATTTATATGCTTGTATTTATGTACGTAATAGACTAGTTACAATTTAAAGGTTAGGTGGTAATTGGAGTAGTATTTCTACTTTTTTCATATCATCATATATATTTGACATCATACTTTTGACATTCTACTTATGACATCATGTCTCAGTTTATGTTATTTATATTCTGTTGATTATTCTATTTATTCTTTTATATTTTATTCCTTGTTTCCTCAAATAAACTTATTTTCACCAGCAACTTGTTTTTTAATATAATTATATTGAGCGTGTGTAAATCAAAGTTTTACTTTCTCTATCATAGATTAAAAATATTTCTTCGATTTAAGCTGGAATGCGTGTGGATTGAGCGTAATTAGAATGTTATCTTTGCAAAATTCCAAGAACTTCAAAGTAGCGATTAAGGACAATTCATTTTTTGTTATTTATCATTTATTCCTTGATTATACTATGTCAGACATATGTTGTAGTAAATACATACATATCTTTGGGGAACAAATTATAAGGTTATGCCAAAAAACGATTTGCATATATGATTAATGGTAAAGGGATAAAAAAAATTTATCCAAACTCGTTAGGCCAACCAATCGAAAATTGACATCATGTCTTTACTTGCTTAATGGTTTGACACGTTTCCTTAGTCTCAAGTCCAATAAAAACATTAATTTTAAATATTACTTCATTTTTCTTCAAATATAGATTTTGTGAATAGGTTAACTTTCAAGAGAAAGGATAGAGAAAAAATCCAAAGCCCTTTCGAATCGACATTTCACCGTATTCTGTTAATTCGATTATTTAATCTTATTTATATTCATAATAGTACATATTGAAAAACATTATTTTATTGCACAATATAAAAACGTGGAATTTAAATGGAAAAACCAATTTTCGAAGAATTTTAAGTCGTTCTCAATCGCAAACATATACGTATAATTCCTTTCTTTTAAATAATTTTGTTCTTAGAAAGCGCTTACAAATTTTATTAAAAAAATATATTTATTTATTCCAAACTCATGAAAATTGCAAAACTATAGAAGCTATATCATATAATGAAACTTATATGACTAAAACGTTATGAAAATGTAACGAAGCCTATAACAAAACTTATAGGCTATATAAAATTAGAAAGACTATATTGCATAATGAATAAATAATAAAATTATAAAATTTGATTGTTAGCACATCGTATACTAAATGCATTGTCCAAAATGTTAATTATTAAATAATGTAAGTAAAGGCTAATAAATATAGAAAACCTGTAATAAAAATAATAATTGATCATTTTTATGATGTTTTTTTAATTGAGATACATGTCCTTTTAAAGATAGAACCTGAACTAATAGATGCTAATCTCATTTAGCATGGAATGAGTTAATATACTTTTTCTTTTTAAAATATTACGACATTATACATGCTAAATGGAATGCCAATGCTAAATACGTCTTTTTCGTTCTATATTTAGGTCTCAAATAATCCAACCATAACCGAGCGAGCGTCAAATACGTGTCATTCTTAGAGAACATAACCTATAAACTTTCCACAATAAACACATGTTAAAACTCCATTCTATAATCCGACCCCTTTACTATTGATGAACAAAATGGTTTGAGTTTCGTCGTTTGTTCAAGGCAATCTACAATAGAGTTCCGCGAAGTAGATTTTACGATAAAGGAAGAAAATCAAATTGCGGCTCGAGATACAAATGTACAATGTAGCTACATACATACATGTTCGAGGTATTGTACGTCTTAACGTAAGCGTAGGTATTTAGGTATAGAACGGCACGCGGTAATCGTCTTATCGATACACTCTTTCAATACTAGTCATGATTTCACGATCGATACTGTCGTGCGCAACCGCGATATATCTTTTGTACTATCGCAAGAAATGGCGCGTACTAATGCGATATCAAATCGCGGAAGTCGTAAACGGGTTGTCGCAAGAACCGGTGACTGAACCGTGGCACGCGGTCTAGAAATTTACACCGAATTGTACAATGTACGTGCAAACGATACATATATCGAATCGTGACTACTGCCCCCTTCCCCAGTATGCGTGAGAACGTTATGTGCTTGGTTTTGTCACTCTTGACAGCGTTCCTAGAACGAGCGAAAAACAGTAATTGTCCGCCGCGATTTATGAGTGACTGAAGTATGAATCGGTGGCGACGAAAGTGCTGTCATATTTCGCAGCCTTCACTGTAAGTATAATGCACCTGCAAGTTTTCAAGATTGTCGATTTTGACATTTATTAATCCTTCCATATCATAGGTTAGATGTTGCTATCATAGTAACATAATTTTTATTCAAATATTGAAAGATGAATACTAAAGTTATTCATACGTAATTATTCATAAGCGTGTTATTTATTTTTAATACACATATTATATATATTGTAAGTATATAAATGCGTATTACGTATATGTATGTTTAAGTATAATATATATACATGGTCGGCCATAAGACTTAGGAATTTTATTCAATATTTTGTATTATATAGCATATGTACATGATGCAAATAAACTAACAGATATATAATAGGATAAGTAGAAAATGAAAGCAATGATAGGTATTTAATTTTTTAATAATATCAGATGTCCTAATCCTACGGTATTATGGCCGGCAGTGCACGTATATGTATTAAATACAAGTTTATTGTCTACTATTGCAATGACTCAGTTTTCTCAAAAAAATGATCATCCTTTTAAATCGGCTATCGAAACGATCTGCTCCGGGCATATTTATTACAAAAGAATAAATAGTAGCAAAAGACAAACAATATCATCGAAATACATATTCGATCGCGAATGTATCGATTTCCATAATCCGTTGGCTTTCCATATTTATGAAAGCACGTAGATCGAGGTTGCACATTATTTATACCACTTCGACGGCTCTGTCTCGTGCTTGTGCACACATCCAGTATTTCATTAGTAACGTCGCTCAGTCTCGGTCCTTGGTGTTTTACATAATTTTTTTATATGGAGCGTTTTTCGACTGAAGCATGCTGTGTGCACACACTGTCACCGTTATTTTTAACTGGTAGGAGCCGAGTCGTTTGCAGTCTAACTGGTATTATCAGGATCACGATGTTTCACAATGACTATTGTTCCCTCCTGAAATATTGTAACACGGATCTGAAGGAGTTGCCTATGGAAAATTAAACAGGATCGTCAAATAGCGTTAAACACCATAGTCTCTATAATTCACGTTCTCAACCTGTGAGTTGTCCCCTTAGAGGTTATGAAGTATTTGCGTAGTTTTTTAGGTTTTGAAGGATTGCTGTAATTATTTTCAGTTGAACATTTTTTATGCTTATTTGTTTTTAATATAGTTATGTTACTATATTAAATAAAACTAAATTGATAGATTTTGTTAAAAATGTTTGTTCATATGGAGGGCAGGAATATAAATGTTGAAGGTCATTTGGCTACTTCAGAAGAGGGCCAGGAATTTAAAAAGATTGAAAAACAATGCTTTATAAGTTAGGAAATTATGATTTTGAATATTAGAATTAAAGCTATCGGGATGTAGAAATAACAAATTTCTAATTTTTCATAAGAATTTTATAGATTTACAACAGTAGATACATTCTTGGTGATTTTCTATCAGTTTCTTCATTATTTTTTATCATATTTCATCACATCATTATAGCATTAAGTACTGATAAGAACATCAACATTTAGATAAATTTTTGAAACCTAGTCAATATTCATTTGCAGTTCAGCTTGATGTTGTCCATATTTGTTGTTTTTGTGTATATTTGAAATTTAAGATTTACAAATTGTAAATACATACATTTTTCATTTTTAATTTTCGAGTATTTTACTGAAGGATTTATTACAATATTGTACACAGTTAAAAAATATAATATTACTTATAAAATAACGAAATATTATACAATATATACAAACATCGTTCCATAAAATGTGATTAATCCACGATTTATATCCATCGACTAGAAGACGAGAGAAGGGAGAAACGAAGACGAGAGAAGGGAGAAACGAAGACGAGAGTTTGCAGAAAGAAAAAGAACGATTAGTCAATGGAAGTGACATTGATTCGTGGCAGACACTCTGGAGCCTCGCATCTTCGAATATGATAATAAATATCGCCTTCTGTCGATTTCTGATCGTCATCAATTGTAGCTGTCAGTAGACGCTTGTAACGCGTTTGTTCGGCTATTCGAAGGATGAGTCGCACGGACGAGGGTATAAAGTCGCGAACATTATAATAAGAATGAGTTTAATAACCTCGAGCGTCGTTGCTTTCTCTGTTCAGGCTGTCGCGGTTCTCGTAGCTCTCATGAGGTCGTTAATTTGTCTCAGTGGTGGCGTTTTAATTACTGGGAAGTATGTAGTAGCACATGTGAGTAACAGTATTTCTTGTGTGATATATGTACCTCTTACGTGAGTAAAGTGGAATTTAAGATTGAATTTATCCGTACAATTTTGAGCTATTGTCTCTTGTGAAATATTATTAAATAAATTAAATTGTGGGTATATTAGAAACAATAAGACGAAGAATTATCTCGTGTTTAATTAAGAGAAGAGGATATTGTTTTGTTAATGTGGCTATTTATTACATGCAAGAGGTTGTTATTTTTTTGAATGAAAAGTAGATGGGTATCAGAATAAATGAGATGTAATTGTCGATTTAATAAGGTATGATTTATGGGAAGATATTGTATTAATGTAAAACAACCTTTAAATTATTTCAAGTTTGAAAGATGTATCTATATACTTAAGTGAAAAATTGAAGAAAGAATAAACAGTAGCAAATAATTGAATTACTTATTACATACTATACTTGTATAAGAGAGAACGAGTTTAATGTCTCGAATACTAAATAAGAGAAGAAAACGAGGAATTACAGGGGATGATACAAAAGAGTTAATAAAATTTGTATTTTTTATTTTTATGTTTTGTAACATTCAAGATCCAAAAAATATGAAAATAAGAATTTAAACATCCGAAAACATTAAAATAGTAAAACGTGTTGCGTGTGAAAGTACAAAGAAATATAATATTAGTATAAGAATGATATTTGCCTCGAAAGTAGAATAAAAACTTAATCAGAACTTTAAAAATATCACAATAAAAAAATTTATAAGCTTGCACTTAATGAGAGTACGAATTTTCGCTCTATGACTAACTATTATCTTAAATTTAAAATAGACGTAATCATTTTTATTTATATCATGTATGCCTTCTCCCTTTCTTTTATTTTTATTCTGTATCGAATATAATGCAACCTAGAGTATCCAGAAATGTAGCTGGTATTTTGATGTTAACCACCTCTTTAGAGAACAAAAAATATATATGTGTGTATGTGTATTTCATTCGTTAATATGTTTACAGTAATATTGAGGTTACAAGTCGTCCAACTGAATACATTTTAGGAATCATCCGCTCAGATAGAACATTTCTTCCTTTTTTTGTTATTTTAGCCACAGGTTACAAGTCGACTATTTCCTCTCCAACTGACTGTTAGAGACGAGAAAGACTCCATTGTTTACACGATCGGTGACATCATGAAATAAATAAAAACCAAATAACAATCAACGCTCAATTATTTTATTTTCATTCTGATTTATTTTCGTTTTTATTGCTCGAGATTCTTGAGAGTGTGAAAAGGGCGTTCATCGATTCATCTAAAAATCGTCTATGATAGAGCTGACTGCAATATTGAAATACGAATTAATTGCTAAATTAAAATTATGGAACAATATTAATATGGCATAAAATTTGTAAAATTTCATATTTTTCAAAATTCTATTTCTTCAATTATAATTTTAGAGCAAGGGAACGTAATTACATACACGTATTACGTATGAAACGGTATTAGTAAACTTTATCATCGATTTCAAAAGTAGATTCACGTTTCCAGACGTTTAGAGTGCTAATAGGTTGTATGTATTTGGAAGTGAAAGTGTTTGCAAATATGATTTTTAGAAACACATTTCATTGTTTGAACTTGTAGAGTTGATCCTGAAAAAGATGACCGTGACATTTATTGGTGGGCAATGTAAGCGTAGTTACATACACGTGTTAAATGCTGCTATATATATTTATATAAATTACGTAATTACTAATTATCATAAATAAACACGTAGCTCTACAGCTCTACAGGGAAAGGAACAGAATTCAAAATTGTCCTTTATATTATTGTATTGAAAAATGCGTATTGTCAAACATAATTACGATGCGTACGAAACGTCAAGAACGTGGGGATTTTTTTACGATCATGACAAAGAAGAATAAGTTTGAGGAAGAGAATATGCAAAAATCATTCTTAGATAAGATCTCCGTTGATTTATCCATCGTTATTATATTCCAAGACAGTACAATATCCGGGTATTCGTCAGATTAATAAGATTTACTTGCGTTGAGTCATGTGCGAAACTTAAAAATACGCGCAAGTGATAACTGTAAAATGAAAAAAAGTACAGATTAGAAAATAAATATACATCGAGCTTCATGAATGATTAAGTTGATATAGATAATGTATGCAAAATTCTTAATTCGAATGAGAAATAAGCATGATTCAGTATGATAGTCACAGCATAAATCTTCCTTACCACGCGTTGAAGTCACTTTCATCGCGATAGCAAGTGGAGTGCTTTCATTGATGTCTCTTTAATCTTCCATGATATTGTACAGCTTAGCTCTTATATATTTAGGTATACATTTATGTATCTATTTTTCGAATCTTATTTTACATCTTTATCATGGTATCGTTATATTCTTTCGTCTAATTCTCTCTCTCTCGTTTGCTATTATTACAAATTTTATTTCATTCGTCTATAGTGTCGTACCATTGTATTCTCTTGTTATAAGTTATATCACTAATTATTTTTTTTCTGTACTTCATACGAGAGTAAGAAATCGCAATCAGCTAATTTTTATTGTTATAAGTAGAAAAGAATCTGACTGCAAAAGATTTAAATTATCCTGCAACATAATGTTTGTACTTATATTACAACACCGTATGTTTAAACATCGTATTGTTAGTTTCCAGATTGATTATATTTTGGAACATTTATCAATAGGAAAAATGAATAAAATCTTCTCAATGGAGAAATAATATAATATTTTTATCTACTTACGAGAAATCTATTTCTTAAATAATTTAATAGCTTATATATTAATAATTCAATATCTACGACGACTGTTTATGAATCTACTCTATCATGTACGATGTAACTAGACTCTGCGACGTGATATTTAAAATACTCGACGGAGGCTTCCTGGGGTTCCCCCATAAATTGACATCGAATGTCTTTCCGCTTGTCAGACTCTCGCATTATCGAGCTAATGACAGCTGCTTGAGATTCCAATAAAAATGATTTCCGGACTCCTTGAGGCATGGCCGTCGCTCGGGACGATCTAGAAAAATGTACCAAGGTAATGAAATTCTCAATCACGCAGCACGCTCATGTCTGTGTAAGACGATTTACACGTGTATACAGCACGCACGTTTAGTTTCGCACGTGTCCCTGAGACAAAATGAAGACGAGGGACATACCGTAGGATTATCGGTGATTGGACGATCAAAACTTAAAAATAATCGAGAATGAAACGAGAAGATTTAATTTTTCACTGTTTTGAGGCGCGGATAAGTATTCGCTATGTATATAAACAACCTCGATTGTGTCAATTAGATATAGTCGGGTTTTAAAATAATATTTTATGGTTGCAAGGCAACCATGTTGTTATTCGATAATATTTTTCTGTGCAACATTGAAACCTCCAGAAAGGTAGAAAATTGGTTTATTTATCGCTTAGTGTAGGTGATTTTGTGTAAGAACGAATTCAAATTTTCCATATTTATTTTATTCCTCTTTTGCACATATTTTCGAGATTTAATTATTAAAGTTTGATTTATAACAAATTAGTTATTGAACTCGTATGAAGAATAATGAGAATAATTGGGAGATCTATTTTTGTTAAAGTTATCATTGCAAATGTTAAAATAATATATACTCATAAGCAATTACTCGATCTTAAAAAACTCGTTAAATATATTCTGCTTTAAGGATTGCATCGGGCTATGAATTCTTATATTAGGTCGTCCGAAAAGTTTCTTTCGTTTTATAAGGAAATAATGGATCAAACAAAAATGCATCGTTGTAAAAGATGGGTCTGTAAAGGAAAGACACTTTTCGGACAATTTAATAATATCATTTGCCGAGTCTAGTTTTTAATTGTTTTAGTTTCAAAAGGTCCAAATCATTCCGTGTAGATACAGAAAAAACAAACATGATCTTAATACGAGATTCTTAATATCGAAATGCAAATCGACGAACAGTGTTTTTTATAAAAATAGTAGCAGTTTTTCCAATGCATTTAAACGCCGCAGATATCAATAAGACAAATGCAAATTACCTTTAAACAAGAACGTTCTATTAAGAAGAAATTATTTCAGATGCGACATCTTAAATTTATATCAAGTTCAATTTGTATTATCAATAAATATCGCTTCACATATTTTACGTCTTTATATCAAACACGCGATATCGATTCTTTTATTCTTTTAAATCGTTTTCGATACGAGTAAAGTGCATCTGCTTGTAACGAGAACTGTTATTCGATAAAATTATATTAATACGAAACGCTTAACGAAATCATTTTGCAGCCGAATTAAGTCGGAAGTAACGAAATTAAAATGATGAAACTCGACATCCCTCAAAGAGAACTTAATATATAGGCTGTACAAGTGTCCTCGAAGGATGACCATGGATTCAGAATGACTGTGACCACGTCCAGACTGACATGTGAGAGAAAGTTGAGTACATTAACACCGAATGAACCGTATCACCTTGTTCGCACTAGCTGCCCATGAATCTCGCGAAAGAGGAACAGCATTAACAACATGTACGCGGTTTCTGATTTTGTCTGCTGTTTCATAGGCGGAATTGAAGTTTTATTGGAGGACAAAATGATCTCGTAACATAATGAAATAGAGTTTATATCCGTGATACTCGAAATAACGATTACTTTTTAATGAGATCATAGCGTTCGTTACATACATAGAGAATATATTAATGAAACTATTATTTGAAAACTAGTTCTCGCGACGTTTTGTCTTTTTATTGTTGCATGTGCACGTTATGCCGCATGTATTGTTACACATTTACGTAACAGTGTTGCGTAATGATCGAAGATCACACGATCATTTTGTAAATGTAATTAAATTAAAGATTCCTGCAGGTCTGTGCAATTTTTTAATAATCGACGACTCGATAACTTTTCTATTAAACGTAAAATTTCGAAAATGTGGAAAACTATAGAAATTTACAAAAATATAAACGTGAATATGAAAGTATAAGATACATACACGATCGAAAAAGATACACAACGAAGTCTGACGCCATACTGTGATTTATTAATTAAATTTCACGAAAGAATGTTTCTGTTCTGTAAACCGAGTTTAATATTTCTAGGATTTCGACGCCAATCGAGTCAAGATTCGCTGAATCGGTAAAGCGTGAATTTTCAATTATCGCTATAATTATGAAGTAGTTGATACCCGACGTCAAACGTATCGTATCAGTTAACACCGAAACGTCGTGAAATTTTAAGCGAAACTTTACTCCATCGAACTCGAGCAAAATTAAAAACTGCATCCTAAATGCTGAATCAAAAGTAGTCGATGATCGATAAAACTGATAAAGAAAATCTCATAACTTTGAATGCTATTACTCCTATTACAAATTGATATCTTTCTCGTTTTTTTTCTAACAGTAGACTTACTTGCCATTAAATTATAACACTTATGTTAAAGGAATGAAAAAATGAAAGATTCTATGAAAATATATATAATAAAGAGAAAAAGCCTTCTCTTATCCATATATCTTAGAAAAAATCTTTATAAAATAATTATCCAAATTGACTTGTACTTTACGACAAAACTAAGCTTATTTCACGTTTTCACATAATTTCACATACATCAACTAACACTAAAAGATTAACATTTATTTAAAAAGAGACTGAAAAGGGTATTTATATTGGCGGCAAGCACCAAATGGATCGAGTTCTTTTGTTATAACATGAAGTTTTCCGAGTACGTACTGATTTAATCGGATTCTTTCGTTATCCACGAGGAATAATTCCAATCGTGGAACGTGCGCTCGTTTGAAGGTTAATGATAATTGATTTTTTGTTTTTCACATTCGATCGATTACCATCGGTTTCACATCGTTGTCCACAATAAAGAAGCTGTATATTTTGCATTACAAACGGATGTCGAACGGCTATGAAACAGAAAGGTGGACTAGCCAAGGACGCGATTTAATTTATTTCGTTCAATCAAAACTTTAGCGGAGAGAAAATTTATTGCTCCAGAAACCTGCCATTATATGAAACTACTAATTATGTATTATAGATAAATATGTATTATATTTACAGTAAGATTAATCGAAGTTATTTGCAATTATGTTTTGATATTTCAAAAACATTGTGTAGTAATATTTTCATTTAAAGCTGAACTCTTTCGTTGCAGAGAATAAATATTCATCGTTAAACATCCTAAAAGTTTTTTTGGAACTTTCACAATTTTATCTAGTAATTTCGAAGGTTTCTCAGTTTTGTAATTATCTCTAATTACCTAGTACACAGAAAAGCACACAGGAGTAAGAAATTCTTCGCAAGATATCGCTAATTGGTATGCAACATCTAAACGATTTAGCAATAAATTAGAATTCAACACAGCCAGTATATGATATGCAAAATAAGAAAGTCAAATATCATGGATATCAGAAATATCACTTGCACCGCAGACTATAATTTCTTCTTTGTATGATAAGTCGAGAAAACCGTTGCGTTCGGCGATTCATCGTGCTTCAGATGCAAATAGCGCTTCAATTATGACGAGAAACATAGGTATGCATCTTGATCATGAAGATATGAAAATAAAACCTATTAATTACGATAATGATTCTATGGACATAGTGTAAGCATATTATATAACAGTAAAAAAGTTATGATGAACGTTCTCAGTTTTCTGAAAGCAACGGTGATTTCCAAAGTACAGTTAGGAAATTGACTGAAATATACATTATTTAATTAAGCTAATTTAAGATTATATATAGATAGACTTTAATCAGAATTTTGTCTCCCCTTTTGCAGAATTATGTTCAAAATTCAAAGAGACTCAATAAATCTTTATTTGAGATCATTTCAATTATTATAGTTGCGATTATAATTAGCATTATAAGTTCGATAACTCTTAAGTAATTAAACGTTTTCAATACGAGAATATTTTATAAATTTACGTTATGTTTGGATAAAATTAATTTACTTCAGGTAAAGTGAATTTCAATAAAATCACACGTGATGGCATATATTTAAATATCTCCAATCAGTGCTTCATTAAATAACAATTTGAAATTTAAATGATAGTTTGGAAACTTTCGATTAGGTAGCGTTTTATTAGGTAATATCAGATTTAATTTTATCACGTACTATACGTTTTATTGCATGCTATTAAATTCGTTAGAGTTCAATTAGAAAGTTTTCCATTTGATAAAGTTTGATTGAATAGTATTTTTTAAATTTCTTGCAGTAGTTAATTCGAAACTTTCTAATCGTATATATTTTTACTCGAAAATGTTTGATTCTGTTATATCTACATATATCTACACATATTTTAATATTTTTTTAATAATTCATCGTTTCATTCATTCATTCGTTTGTCAAACACAAACGAAAATATTTGTATCATAACTAAAACCTCATTGCTTTCTAAACGTGCTGCATTAATGGTAAATTAAATCATATCGTTTATTCAGTTGAATAATCGAGGAAAATCCGAGAACCACTCCTGCGACGACGATAAGTATCATTTCTGACAGAAACGGAAAACGAGCGGAGTGTACGCCGAGTAAGTTATAAATTATAATTAATTGCAACGTGTGTTGACAAGAAAAGTTGTTGCCATAATCGCGATCTCTCTTGTCGGTCAATTCGTCTCGACCAGCCTTCGAACCGGAAGAAACGCTTTCTGGTTACTTCCTTCTAGACACGAGCAGTCAAACTGCGAAGAAAGTGATCAGACAACTTGTGTATGTACAAGCAATCGCTTTTATTTCGATGAATTTTTATACTTTTTCCCGACGAATGAATACACAGTTTTATTAATTGCACGAATAAATTCGTCTATTTTATAGTCTTCGTCGATTAATAGCATTCAGATAAAATGTTACATTGAAAAATTTTGCTATTATTATTATATATATAGAAACATATTATATATAAATACAATTAATACAATTAATACAATATATATAATATATATAATTAATTAATAATAATATATATAATGTTTCTTTTATTCTGTTTCTTTCTCTAATCTTATTTCGTAAAATTTCTGAATACCTTTACAATTGGTTCTATCAAATATTGGTAATTCAAAATTAAGTAAAATCAGCATTTTTGATCCTCAAAAACAATTATATCCTTAATTGTTTAATTTCAATTTAAAAACTTAATAATATCGAATAATCTGTTACATACATATATAATTCATTGGTAATTATACATATATCGCAAATTGTAAAATTTTAAATGTCTATAAAAAGAATCAGAGATTTAAGGTGTACATATGGAATAGATAGAAAATCGATTCGAATTGAGACTTGCATTCGTTTTGTATTATCCATTCATACTCTTCTATCGAATATGAGTATGTGTATCCAAAAATTGTTCTAGATAACAATGAGAATACGGCAGTTGTATATTTTCATTATATGAAAGACGAAGTTAACAAGTAAAACTTCTACATTACTTTGATCAACATCGTACCAAACTAGATTAGAGAAATGAACGTGGACTGCAAAAGAACTTGATGTTGCAATCCAAACTTCCTTTACGAGTTCAACGTCACAGTGAAAACGCGCACGCACATTCAAGTAAAAGTGGCAGAATTTCTCGTACGCAAATGCTATCACGTTTCCCGCCACAATTTCACCCAGATATTCTTTCCAAGCTCCTAAACAGCCATGATGCGAGCGAGCAACGCACTGAATCTCATTTAAAGTTTCGCCTGATGACGATGCAACAACTTTCCATTGCTTCCTGCTATTCAGGCATATTTGAGATGAGAAGAAAGTAAACCGCTTTTTAATACTGTAGCGTAACGATCTTTATTCCATTTGCTAGACGGATGATCGTTCTAGCGCAATAGCGTTTCCATTCGCCTGATTACTTTTCGCAATCGGTTTGGTCGCCGTTTTCTCTCGTTTCGATCAAACGACACGATGAAACTCGTTGCCCTTTGCTTCGCTTCGCCTCTCTGACTCTTTGAAAACGTTCTACGACAGTCAGTCGACATTTACGAACCGCAATTAGTGTTACGATGATCGTCGTTGAACCAGAATCTATGTACGACGTGTCCTTTAAGATGGTGGAAAAAGTGCGTGATAAAATAGTTCGCAGTGGTAAAGTGATGAAACAGGGCTTTTGTATGTATAAAAGGAGAAGGCAGTAATATAAGATGTGTATTATTTTATTTCATTTTTATTTTTATTTCTTATTATGTAATAATTGAAGTATACAAATTAATGACGAATTATTAATCAAGAGCAGCACTTATTACATTTTATAGATCTAACAGACTGTACATTTTAATTACTTATTAATAGACGTAGTAATAATGTATTTTACTATTTACTGCATATGCTACTGTACAATATGTGTATATTACTATACACTATACTATTTTAGTACCATGGTTTGCAATAATAATAATAATAATTTATAAGATACTTCTTAATCTACAATATTCTAGAGGAGTACTGAAGAAGTATTTATTCGATGAGTGAACGTATTCATAAAATTTTCATAATGCAATTTATTTCTGGGGTTCATTCGCAATGTATAACTTTCGTATTTTCCTTTTTTGCTCAACTGACATTAGTAACCGCAGAGATCGATTTAACAATGGGATAATTTTTCTTCTCTGATGAATGAATACGTGTTTTTAATTAACTGTTCGCGAGACGAATAAAAAATTCATTTCGCAATAATTTGCGAATCGTTGGTCGTTCATTTCTGCGAACGTGTACGATTTCCAGGAATCAATAACTAAAGTTTGTTGAAATCAACATAACTGGATCTGACCAGACCCCAAGATTCTCATATTTCATACGTTCCCTCCAAATTTATATCGTTTATTAGCCATTCCAAAAGAAAGAAGAAGAATTATGCCTTTTATCGTAACGATTTTTTATACTTTGTAAAAGATGCTAGTTACTGAGTTTTATGAGATAATCTACCTTTGCACGTACGGTACGAAGCACAGAAAATGCGATAAAATGTCTTACTTAAAACTTTTTCAATGAAGATTTACCACTTTTCAGAGCAGGTGTACCACAATTACTTTAATTTGGGAAATTGGTTGAAATGAGATCAACAAAAGGGACAAAAAATTATTCATATTAATGAAATCCAAGCAATATGAACAGGAAATTATCTTTCATTAAAAAATTTATATGAAAATCTAAAAAATTTGATACAAAACTAATTAATTTTCATAAAAATTCACTAAAAATTATAAAGAGAGAAAAATCGTCTTTCATATAAACATTTAGTATAAGTAAAACAAATAAGACAGATTAAATACAGAGATTTGTTATTTTAATGACGTTTTACTAGTTCACAACATGTTTACCGTAGCTAAAGAGAAAATGGTACGTAATTTTGCATCTTATAAAGTAACCTTTCGTTCTTCTCATAAACTCATACTAAGCAATACTCTCCCCCCGACCCAAAGTCTACGATGAGCTCGAAATATTAACTTAATTACCCTTTCACTAGCGCGAAGCTTCAGACTTACATCGATTTGCACGAGAACATGACCTTTTCATCTTAAAAAAAAAAAAAAATAGGAAAAAAGACTGGATGTTCTACTTAGATCCTTGAAAAATTGCATCAGAGAATCGTTCAACAAGAAATCTTTATTATTATTTTCTTTATTTTTTAAGAAGAACGATAATCTTTCACGCGCTATAAAAACGATGCATTTAGTCTGTGTGAAATAAAAAATCGAAGTCTCCTCGTTGACATCTATGAATGACAATGAATTGAAATTCGTCAGACGACTTTTATGTTAAACAGTTAATTCGGTGTTTCCAAGCCTAGAACATATTGACTTAATGATCGCCTGTATAAATCAGTAGCACGGTATCTTGAATTCAGAGTGAGGTCACTAGAAATTATTTTCCACAGACTAGAAGTGGTCTGGTTTATTTTTATATCTTCTCCCCTTTTTCTATTTTTTGTTTGCTATTTTTTTGAAATAAAAAAAAAGATATATAACATGGTTGATGCAATATCGAAATAACATTATATCACAGAACCCAGACGTGGTTTAACGATCAGTTAGGGAGTCCTGTCATCGAATTCTTGCACATGGTATCGTGTCGATCTCTACCTTACAATACCGTCTGAGAGAATTTTATTATGCGGTTAACGTTTCATTTACGCGATTTGCATCCTGTTTGAGATGTAAATTTACCGAACGTAGCTGATTCTGTGTGTTTTGTGCTTGAATGAATTCGTTAGATTGAACTTTTTATTTTGGATATTTTGCATATATGAAATACCAAGTTTAAAAATTAAATTGCTTGTGAAGATTATGGTAGCATAAAAATAGTTACCTTTTTTTAGATATCGTAATTATCTGTAAATTGCGTGTAAGGTGTTTCACACAACTCATCGATTCCTGTTACATTATTTATCATAATGAAAACAAGGAAACCAAGGATGTGACGTTAATGTTATCTAATAGATATTAAACTTAATTATTCAGGTATTCGTTGTTCTTTCCTTGTTTGTAAAGAGCAAATTGTATTGATTTTGAATTGCGTTTATGCAATAAAAGTATACGTAGTAACAAATCTTTTTTATTCGAAATAAACCATCGTCGTCTGCTTAAAGTTTTCCATTCGCGTATAAATATGATAAAAATAAAATATCTTGAGAATTTAAGTTAGATCAAATAAAATCCCTTACAAAGCTTAGTTAAGGAACTGCGTTTTCTTCCACAAACTTAAATTTAATGAAATAAAAAAATGTTTACGCGGATACCTAATAGAAATGAAAGGACACGAAAAATAAACATCGAAGTTTTTAATCGTAGATTTAATAGGTCATCTTTGATCTTTATAAAGTGTGGAACGTACGTTCACAGATAATTAGCGTTTCACATATCATCCTCGTAGTTCTATTCACTATACTTCGTATTATACATCGCGAAGCATAGTTGAATGAAGAAACCAAGTTGAAAAGTCGTCTTCTCACGATCGACTAAATAATCAATTACTCTTAGCTGATAGTAATAGAAATCTAATTAATTTTTAAGCAATTGGTTATTCATCGACTGCAATTACGTTGTCTTGAATGATGTTTCCATATGCATATTTTCTTCGAGAACTATACTTAGAAAATACCATTACGATTGCTCGTATAGAAAGAAATAACGACGTTACTTATTACTGAGATTATGTTAATATTAATCTTTGACTATTTTGACATATGTAAAAGCAACAATAAGAAATGTGAATACATAGTATCATTAGGAAAATCACGCGGTAATGTTTATTAACGTCAACCATGTGAATCACTTTTGATCCTAAACAGTCAGAGTTTACTTTTGATCGGAGTTGAGTAGTGATATTTCTCAACGAGACTTCGTAAGATACTGCATAAGAATTTTAAATAATCTACTGTGAGTTTACTTGTTTATTAATTATTTACTTACTTCGTTGAATTATATTTCCATAAATACATTTCATTCTGTTATCTCGATCCAATTAGATTTAATTGCGTTTCTTCCGTTATCGTCTAATTGAGTCGAAAGAAGGATTTTTCGAACTGTATATAAAAGAAACATATGAATAAGATCTAAAAAGTCATAAAAATGACAGTCGCGAAGGACAACAAGCAAGAGAATAATTATTCTCGTGAAAAACGCATTCGATTCAAACTTGATCTCCTGACCCAACATTTTATAAAGAGCAAGAGTAAATGTAGACATAAAAGTAGGCAAGATAATAAAAATAAACTGTAACGATAAGTGCATATAAGAAATGGAAATAAAAACGAAAACCAGTCGTAAAACGCCAAAAATAGGAAACCGTTTAATTGTCCTTGTGAAAAAAGAATGCATCCAGCTTGAGAGCAATCTGGTGATTCAACACTTTTGCACCATAGTGTAAATTTGAGTCGCACGGTCCCGTGAATGCTACGTAAAAGACAGCTTTTGTCTCCGTGAAGGTCGAACCTGCCTCCTTGCGAATGTACAGAAACGCTACTTCCTATTAGAACAATGGTCGCTTTACTTTTGTCACTTCCCATGGATTTCACCTCTTTGCCACCGAAATTTTCACTCCCATATAAAAACACCTTTGGCCATAGGACCGCCGATGACCCGCTTCGCAAATCTGGAGCGGTAAAAGTGATCAAGGACGAAAACGACGGAAAACGGGGTCATCGTGCGTTGATCCATCGAAATTGATGTCATTCATGGCCAATGTGGAGAATATGCATAACTCGTTCGTCGGCTGAAAACGATCACGCGACTTCAAAGTGTTTCCATCTCGATGACTTGAAAATTAAATGGAGTTTTGCTCGTAATCGCGAGCAAATAATAGCAACGCTTTCACTCGTACGCGGTATCTTGCGAACTTTTTGGCTGGGAATGAGTATTATGGCTGATTTTATCGGAATTCTCAGTACTTTTAATTGTTCACGTAGAAAAGTAATTATTCGCCATATTTGTCGCTTCACAGGTTTGTATTCCAGTTTTCTGCTTTTGGGATACACGTATAGCGTCTTTTTGTTATGGCGTTAACTTCTATGTTGTGCGGATTTCTGTATACTTCTTCGATCTTTTGTAATTATTGTATTTCTACGCTCTGATACTGATTTCTCTGTTCTTGCAGACTTCAAAAATTGTATCTTTCGCGTTTATACGTCATATGTGTTTTCTTCTATTAATTATAATATCCTATACAGTCATACAGATTTGATATTTTCACATTCCCTAGCACTTAAACAGGTTTTGTATTTTAATAGTATTTAGTAAATAGGTTGTTTAATATCCTCCCTTTTGTACTGTTCTATTCCTGCTTTAGTTTCTTTATTCTCGTATTCTTAAGAAATTCCTTTTACTTTTATAATGTACAGGGTGGTTGGTAACTGCTGGTACAAGCGGAAAGGGGGTGATTCTACGCGAAAAAGGAAGTCGAAAATATAGAATAAAAATTTTTTTTTTATTTTTTTTTAATTTTTCCATCGAGACAACGATCTACAGTGAGATCCGTTATAACGAGACGTGATAGAGTACACGCGTACCAAGCGAAAATTCAAAGTCGATTTTCTCGAAAACAAAGCCTCAAACGAAAAATTGTTATTCTATATTTTCCACTTCTTTTTTCGCGTAGAATCACCCCCTTCCCGCTTGTACCACCAGTTACCAACCACCCTGTATATTATCTTTGTGTTTCTGTTCTATTCTCGCAGCTATTGTGCTTTCTACGTTATTTCCGTTTAACGTATTGCTATTTCTACTAATATTCCATTCTAAACATACAGATTGTAGGTTTTTAAATTTTCCAATATCTAAAACAGGTTGCCCAATGCTATCGTTTGAAGTTGGATAATAGATAGCAGAGTATAACAGCACGGAGCTTATCTAGTATTTAGAAAAGAAATACCAATTGCCATTTTTCCCTATTCACGACTCTGTAAAATATCGATCTATGTATAGCAAGTATATAATGCACGATCATATCTTTAGAAAAGATCGTAGATCGTGATCTCGAGTCATTGTGACTAACACGACACTGCTCCCTGTCTGTTACGTAATATTCTTAAGAGTAAGACGACTTAAGAACAAATAGAAAGTTGACTATCGGTAAAGGCTTTATCATACTTTATTATCATTCTCAGTTGTAAAACCGATAAGTGATGGCAAAGAGGATTGTTTAATATTACGGTAATCATTTTAAGTACTTAGCCTATCGAACGAATTATTTGCCGTATCGAATAGTTTGTACAGTACCATTAAAAAAGTTTCGACCATATTTACCGCCCTACAGTATGTTCCATTGAATGCAAATGGAATTTCCGGTTATTATACATATATGGTAACCAGACTGCTCGAAACATGGTAATTCTTTTTTACCGTTCAACCATTAAAGTTTTCGCTGCACGTGATATACGAGTTTATTAAATTCACAGTGGAATTTCAATATACGAATATACGTACATTTTCAGCCATGGTAGAAAGTTTGGTTTTCTTAATTTCAATTACTTTACGATGTTAAACGCGTTTCAACTCCCTGTAAAATATAAACGGGTTTTAATTACGACAGAAGTCAGCAACTCTTTTTTCCTCGAGAAAGTTCCCGAGTTAAGAGCAGCGTTATCACCGACAAATTAGTTGCTTAAACACGTTACTTTATTGCTACGGATACAATGACTGTCGGTTTAAAACGCTAATGTGAAACCGATTGAAAATCCTGGTCCATGGTATATTTGTTTCGCAGAGACTATATTATTTATTTAATTCGAAAGAAACGTGGATTTGTTGAAGAGTTTCTCTATATTAATAAAAATATTTGTATAGATACATATATATACGGTATATACTATAGGATATAAAAACATATAAAAAAATATTAAAAGAGGAAAACATTACTTACATTTTTGTGAATTATTTGTTTTGTACTTTTTATTATTGTATTTTAATATTATTATATTGTATTATATTTATTATATTATATGCTTCGTATTTTTTGCATAAAGAATTATAATACTTACATTTGAATTAAAGGGCAACATATGTACGCATTAAGTACGTATAATATGTATTTAAGCAAATAGATCACTATTTTAGCGATAGATGATCGATTTTTGATTCAACGTCGATGTCCAAAGGTCATTTTTCCTGTTTCAAAGATTTTTCATTTCGATCTAAAATTAATATTTAGAGAATATGTCGACATAGGAACGTCAATTAGTAGTTATATACTATAGGATATAAAAACATATAAAAAAATATTAAAAGAGGAAAACATTACTTACATTTTTGTGAATTATTTGTTTTGTACTTTTTATTATTGTATTTTAATATTATTATATTGTATTATATTTATTATATTATATGCTTCGTATTTTTTGCATAAAGAATTATAATACTTACATTTGAATTAAAGGGCAACATATGTACGCATTAAGTACGTATAATATGTATTTAAGCAAATAGATCACTATTTTAGCGATAGATGATCGATTTTTGATTCAACGTCGATGTCCAAAGGTCATTTTTCCTGTTTCAAAGATTTTTCATTTCGATCTAAAATTAATATTTAGAGAATATGTCGACATAGGAACGTCAATTAGTAGTTATATACTATAGGATATAAAAACATATAAAAAAATATTAAAAGAGGAAAACATTACTTACATTTTTGTGAATTATTTGTTTTGTACTTTTTATTATTGTATTTTAATATTATTATATTGTATTATATTTATTATATTATATGCTTCGTATTTTTTGCATAAAGAATTATAATACTTACATTTGAATTAAAGGGCAACATATGTACGCATTAAATACGTATAATATGTATTTAAGCAAATAGATCACTATTTTAGCGATAGATGATCGATTTTTGATTCAACGTCGATGTTCAAAGGTCATTTTTCCTGTTTCAAAGATTTTTCATTTCGATCTAAAATTAATATTTAGAGAATATGTCGACATAGGAACGTCAATTAGTAGTTATATACTATAGGATATAAAAACATATAAAAAAATATTAAAAGAGGAAAACATTACTTACATTTTTGTGAATTATTTGTTTTGTACTTTTTATTATTGTATTTTAATATTATTATATTGTATTATATTTATTATATTATATGCTTCGTATTTTTTGCATAAAGAATTATAATACTTACATTTGAATTAAAGGGCAACATATGTACGCATTAAATACGTATAATATGTATTTAAGCAAATAGATCACTATTTTAGCGATAGATGATCGATTTTTGATTCAACGTCGATGTCCAAAGGTCATTTTTCCTGTTTCAAAGATTTTTCATTTCGATCTAAAATTAATATTTAGAGAATATGTCGACATAGCAACGTCAATTAGTAGTTATATACTATAGGATATAAAAACATATAAAAAAATATTAAAAGAGGAAAACATTACTTACATTTTTGTGAATTATTTGTTTTGTACTTTTTATTATTGTATTTTAATATTATTATATTGTATTATATTTATTATATTATATGCTTCGTATTTTTTGCATAAAGAATTATAATACTTACATTTGAATTAAAGGGCAACATATGTACGCATTAAGTACGTATAATATGTATTTAAGCAAATAGATCACTATTTTAGCGATAGATGATCGATTTTTGATTCAACGTCGATGTCCAAAGGTCATTTTTCCTGTTTCAAAGATTTTTCATTTCGATCTAAAATTAATATTTAGAGAATATGTCGACATAGGAACGTCAATTAGTAGTTATATACTATAGGATATAAAAACATATAAAAAAATATTAAAAGAGGAAAACATTACTTACATTTTTGTGAATTATTTGTTTTGTACTTTTTATTATTGTATTTTAATATTATTATATTGTATTATATTTATTATATTATATGCTTCGTATTTTTTGCATAAAGAATTATAATACTTACATTTGAATTAAAGGGCAACATATGTACGCATTAAATACGTATAATATGTATTTAAGCAAATAGATCACTATTTTAGCGATAGATGATCGATTTTTGATTCAACGTCGATGTTCAAAGGTCATTTTTCCTGTTTCAAAGATTTTTCATTTCGATCTAAAATTAATATTTAGAGAATATGTCGACATAGGAACGTCAATTAGTAGTTATATACTATAGGATATAAAAACATATAAAAAAATATTAAAAGAGGATAACATTACTTACATTTTTGTGAATTATTTGTTTTGTACTTTTTATTATTGTATTTTAATATTATTATATTGTATTATATTTATTATATTATATGCTTCGTATTTTTTGCATAAAGAATTATAATACTTACATTTGAATTAAAGGGCAACATATGTACGCATTAAATACGTATAATATGTATTTAAGCAAATAGATCACTATTTTAGCGATAGATGATCGATTTTTGATTCAACGTCGATGTCCAAAGGTCATTTTTCCTGTTTCAAAGATTTTTCATTTCGATCTAAAATTAATATTTAGAGAATATGTCGACATAGCAACGTCAATTAGTAGTTATATACTATAGGATATAAAAACATATAAAAAAATATTAAAAGAGGAAAACATTACTTACATTTTTGTGAATTATTTGTTTTGTACTTTTTATTATTGTATTTTAATATTATTATATTGTATTATATTTATTATATTATATGCTTCGTATTTTTTGCATAAAGAATTATAATACTTACATTTGAATTAAAGGGCAACATATGTACGCATTAAATACGTATAATATGTATTTAAGCAAATAGATCACTATTTTAGCGATAGATGATCGATTTTTGATTCAACGTCGATGTCCAAAGGTCATTTTTCCTGTTTCAAAGATTTTTCATTTCGATCTAAAATTAATATTTAGAGAATATGTCGACATAGGAACGTCAATTAGTCCGCGTGAACAAATACGTATACATAAATAAGGAAATACGATGATTTAAACAAAATCTTTTTAAGCATGTACGAGGAATGCAAGTAAAAGATGCTATTACACAGTACTTTGTTATTGTAATCGTTTCTCCTTGTTTAAAATGCCAAAGCATTTGCAACAGCATCACTTCACTACCAAGATTAATGATATGCGCATTTACGCTCTTGCAAGAATGCAATCTACAGCACAATAAAATTTTCCTCGTGAGGTTTCACTTTCGGTGAAAATAAATCTTCTAGAACTGAATTAATCTTCGCTTCAAAACACAACTTTGCAATTCACTGTAAGCTTGTTTTTTCACGTATTAGCCGTATTGCTTTACAAAAAAATTGTCTGATACCTTGTCTACCTGGAAAAGAAAAATTTATATCACCTATGGAAATCAAAATTTTTAATATACAAGATAGCATCCTTAATAAAATCATTAAATAGAATGTGGGAAGCTGTAAATTTGTATCTTTATTGTATAATATCTCTATACATACGTGCATTTATCTTTATACATATGTATATTGACCTATAGCAAAATTAATGATGCATTCTGCATCTCATTACGAGAAACTTTATATGTACTTTCTCTTTTTATTCTAAATTTTCCATTAACTAACTTCGTTAAATATTCATTAACTATACGTAACGAAAATTGTCCATTTTTCCAATATCAACAATGTAAAAAGTTTTCACAAAATTCAATTTCAATTCAAAATCGACTATGAATCACGTATATCTGGCTAAAATATTAATTTCAGAAGTTAAATAAATGAAAAAAGCAAAATGAATAAGAGGACTATAAAATCAGCTATAAAATCAACGGATCGAAACTATCGGCTTATACCTTATCGTATTTGTTTAGTTTCACCTCTTACCATACATATCACATATGTTATCACGTATCATTGCATCAAAAAATCCTCCTTATAATAAAATCCACTTTCGATAAAACTAACGACTTACCTCGTGATCTAATCTCTATCGTATTAATACTAACTTTCGTTGACCGATCGACATAAAGATCGTTCTTTTGTTAACGCTAATCGTACCATATTTCCCCTTCCACTTCGTAACGACCCCATTGAAGTTTTGCGATTTTTACGATGCAGCGATCGAAAGTTTTCGTTTTGACGCGCGACGTGGGCGTTAATTTGATGCGATTCAACTTTCCTTCCGGGATCGTCGCCTGTCCTATTCACGTTAAAACGCCACCTCCCGCTCGTGTTTGTCGCAGGTTTAGTCGCAGGCATGCGTGAACCCATCATATAGGTTAGTCGTTGTTTCGTCTCGATGTTTCTCCTTTCTTCCTTCCTCCTTTTCTCTCTCTCTTTGTCTTTTCGTCTGCCTTTTTTTCTCCGTGGTTCTTCTTTCGTTTACGAGCGCGTTGCGCAGCGGGTGCGGCGAAAATTATGTAACCGCGCGCGGATTTCTTCATCGCCGCTCGCGACTCGTGGTAATTACATTTCTACCGTGAGAGATATCAGTTTCTGGCCAGCGAGCAAATTGTTGCTGCCTGCCTGGCCCCTCGTTAGCGCAATATTCTAACGGCGATGTTGCATCGGATCGTGAATAGAATACTACTTTGCTCGCGATATCTACGATAAATGTTTGGCGCAGAATCAACCCTTTCGAGACATTTTTCCACTTTGCTACGACCCTAGAATTTTTATAATTTGATCTTGCTCTTATTTATGGAAAGATTTAATTTAATATTTGAATTTAATATTTAATAAGAAAACGGTTTCAAACATTGATATTTTAGAGAAACATCCGCGGACAATTATGAAAGGAATTTATGAACGATTGTATCAAAGTACTTCATTTGGTTAAATCAAAATTGACAAAAATATCTGTATCCTCGTACCAGAAAATGATTTGTTGCAAACACATTTCCTATTATTCGATTACTTTGTTGTGTAAATTCCATGTGTACCATTATGTTGTTCAACTAAAATTGCACCATATAAGTCTCATTATACAAACTAAAAACTGACTTCACCTTTATGTGTATCATTCTTGGCAAATCTGTCGGCAATTTATATAATGGAGTCTATAATTTCAGTGTAAAACCGCTCTCCGTTATTAACTGAAATAAGTGCTCCATGCGAGTTTGAAATATAAACGTGTCATTTATATGAGACGTTTGTATCCCTTGTATGCAAAAATAATTCACAGATAGATTACTCTTGAGATGTCAGTAATCTTATAAATAGTTCTTCCCATTTCTTCCTTTAATTTTTACTCTCTCGCTTACGTGGGAATTATGTATAGAACAGCTATTTTTTAAACAAAGAAATATATTTTATATTCGTTAAATATATTTCGCATACCTTTTAACGTAAGACTTGAAATTTGGAATTGTATATAACTTTTTTTCTCTCATTCTATTATTTTATACATTACCTTTTACTCGACATAATTAGCGTCAGGGTATTCACTATAAAATCATCCATCCATTTAAACAGACTTCTCATTTCGTGTTTCAGCGATGTGACGCAGCCCATCAGGAATATTTTCACGCAAAATGATTCGTGCCCTTGTCCTTCTCTGCATGGCCGTTCTACCTCTTGTACGATGCCACAAGGTAAGATCTCGTCAAATACTATCGGGATCGGCAAGGACGATGTTATTCCGTACAGGCGCTTCCTTAAAACAAAGAACACGTGTAACGTGGTCGTGGTCGGTGGTGTTGACTCGAAATGACAAGATGTTCGCGGAATCAGACGACGTTAATTGTTGATTCTCCGCTGATTACGAAGCAAATTCACACTGCGTAAACACCGACTTCCGTTGGTAACGTTAGTCGCCTCGTCGATCAGAAAAAGTAACTAATCGTGGTCGTACGTTTGTTCATATTTATTTTTACGATGTTATTATCATAGAAATTAAGAGTTCAATTGAACATGAGTCACAATGTGGACGATGAGCATTTTTTTCTGAAATTTTTAAGTATAAAATCACCTACGTGGTTATTACCAGCGATAACGTCAACGTCCTTCCGTGACTGTGGCCACGTTCAGTGACCCGCTATGTCACTAAGGGCCCAAGCCCATTGTCATAAAGCCAGATTGGAACATTAAAACTATTTCTTATTTTTATTACTTACGTGTAGCTATAGTAAAAGTCTGAATCAGCGTATTGGGACTTTTCCCAACATTCCAGACGGGAAATCCCGATGTTCTTTCATTTCCGACATATATTTAGGGTAATTTAAAGAATTGTACAGATCTCGCAAATTGATGGGTTTGGTTAAGAAATTAGATATGCGTGTGTGAGTCTGATATGGTCAATTCTGAAACTGTGTACTACAATTTGCTGTTTACGATCGATTTTCCTGGTAATTAGGTCCTTGATAAAGAATTCTTTTTGATTTCGAGTGCATACGAGGCTGTACAGTTTTTCGAAAAGACCGTGGATTTTTTTTAAAAGACTTAAGGGGGCGGTACGGTTAATTCGTACAAAAAAAGGCATGTTTTTGTGAATTTTTTGTGACGACACAGTTAAAATCTCTTTTTTAAAACCAATAGTACATTAAAGTATGACATTCGAAGAATATCGTGTAAAATTTTCACGGAGAAGTATTAAAAATACGGTATATGGCAGCAATTATTCGGACGCGTCTCGGAAAAAAGTATAATTGCGGTGCCACTGATATCTGAAATCAAAAAATCAAAGTTCATTTCTTTAGGTAACAGTTTTACCCAGGTAACGCTGCGAGGGTTTTTCGAAATTTCAATTTTTCACTCTTTTGGAACACTTTGAAGGGAAAACGCGATTTTGTGCGGAAATATCGGCTAATTTGTTACTGTAAAATAAGAATAATTAACAAATTTGAAAAAACTCTGCAGCGTTACCTCGTAAATTAGGTACAGAAATAGTGTTCAAAATTTCAAAAGGATCGGTTTAGTAGTTTCGAAGTTCTGTGGTTCACCGATTTTGAAAACGTGAGTTGTGGGGAAAACGCTTTAAAGTTTTGAACACTAAAACATCTGGTATAAAACGTTCATAAGCGATTTTATCATAAGCCGATTTTATCGGCTTACTTCA
Source organism: Bombus flavifrons (assembly GCF_040668555.2). Lineage (NCBI taxonomy): Eukaryota > Metazoa > Arthropoda > Insecta > Hymenoptera > Apidae > Bombus > Bombus flavifrons. The sequence continues at coordinate 1,810,714 of NC_138443.1, forward strand.
CACTGAATCATCAATGCCAGGTCCATAAAGGATGTTGCTATCATCCATGATGTCTAAAGCATCTTTTTGCTCCTGTCTACGACGAATCCTACCTTCTTTAGTTTGTCTTTCGGCTTCCTGCTCTGTTTTGCTTATACGTATGGAGTCAGTTGATCGTGCCCAGTCACGAGCACTTGGTCCACTACTGATTCCCATGTCTTGCATGAAGGTTGGTAAAGCAAAAGAATCTTCATTGAAGACACTGGCTGCCACATAAGCTGAAATTTCAACAATGACAGAGGTTCCACTCAAGTGCTTTGGTGAGGTTTTCCAAATAAGTTGGTTCAAACTCTCATTTACGTACATGTGTTTGAACGAATCCAATGCATTAGCAGCTGCAGCTTTTTGCCATTCGCACCACGAGTCCACGCCGCTCGGGCATTTTTTATGCTGTGGATTCTCGTCCATCGAACTGTAGTGAAAGAACGTTGTCCAGATAGCACTCTTCATATTTTCCATGGAATCAGAGTAACGTCTAATAGCCAAACCGTAGTATACCGTCAGTTTATCAATCATTTTAGCCGTAAGCTTCCCTTCACCAGACAGACTCTTTCTTTTGATCTTCTTTCCAGCCTTAGTTTCAGTATCGACAACGGTATTTTTGACTATTTCACGTAGTGTCCATTCTTTTTTGAACATGTCCTACACATTCTTTTTTTACTATTGAAAAATCATCACCATAAGGTTTAAGAATTCACTAACCTGGAGTAAGCTTTAGAGTTACCGTCGGGTAGGTATTAAAATCCGACATGTATAAAAATACTCGTAACTTCGTCCATTTTGCTCCAATCGACTTGAAATCTAGACACAATATTCTTAAGATATTATGTATTCAATTAAAAAAATAAAAAAAAAGCAAAAAAAGAATTTTCATACTACCTAGACCTAGACCAAGACATTCTACCTAGACCAGGCCATACACCGCGGACCAGACGGTCACCAGATATCCGCTCATCCTTATGACGTATCCTCAATAGTCTTAAGGACCCGTCATAAATCCGAGTAATTTGCTAGCTAAGGTCCTTCAGACCAAACAAATATTGTTCGGAATTTTAGTTGACCGTCCGTTTATGGCCCATTGCTATATGGACAGGCCCATTTCCCTCATTAGGAAATTCCGAATTACCGGTCCTCTCAGGGCAGTAAACGTAATGACTCGAGGCCAGAAAAACCTCAGGGAAGGACCAGCCAGATGGTGGGAAGAAGAAAGCCAACTGCGGGTGGAGAGAATTAGAGACGAGGAGTTCAGCTTCAACCATCGGAGAATACAGACATAGGACGACATAGTCCCAACTTAATTCAACTACAAGCAACGAAGACTACATACACAGGACGACACAGTCTCAACTTAATTCAACTACAAGCAACGAAGACTACAGACACAGGACGACACAGTCTCAACTTAATTCAACTACAAGCAACGAAGACTACAGACACAGGACGACAAAGTCCCAACTTAGTGCGGTTAAGTGATACAACGAATAAAAATAAAGTGCCGCCTACCTCTAACACTCGAGTTATTTCATCTCCTCCACCTTGAACGTTAAGTCATTCGAGGTACGCGATATCGACCGTTCGGTTTGACCTGACCGGTTGCTCTTTAGTCTATAATACGCAACAAATATTTTTTTTTATTACTTTTTAACAACTATTGTCTACTACGGCTTGACAAGGGAGAGCTAGTTTTTTTCACGTACGATGCTTCCTACTAGCAACTTTCTATCGAGGACGGCTAAGACCTTCCTAATCCACCAACTTCCGTTTGGCCAATCAGAAGCAATGTATATTGCCCTCACTTTCCTGACCAAAATGTCATGACCAAATCCTATGGTCCCGTGCGCTAGACACACCCATCACTAGCTTCCCTCCGACGCAACATCGTCACCCAACTTTACTTCTTCTACATCGTTAGAAGAGTCAAATTACAACGTCGAAGTCTAACATCTAAATCTAACGCTACGTCCACTAACATACTAAATTCAACTGTAAGAGCCTTGCTCTATTGTACATCTATCTTATCTTCGTGCGCCAAAGTGTCATCTCGGAATTGTATCTACTCAACAGTGTAACTTAAGTGTTGAAAATAAAACCTTATAACTCTGTGAACCACAGTGTTATACTAACTGAATCACCTCTATTATCTTAACGGAAATCAGGGGATCGATCAACTCGTGGTGTCTATTGGATGATACGAAAATGTTAAACAATTAAAAATATTAAAAACGTTAAATAATTAGACAAACCGAGAGCAAATATCTCTTTTTTCGGTTTTATACAGTGGGAGATTACAAGTGAGTCAATTATAGTAAACGAACGCGAGCAGCAGGATAATAAAGACAATGGCCACGATGAACGTCATCAGGAAAGTAACGTGGGAAGAGAAAGGAATAAATTGTACGTTGAACTCTGTAATCTAACGCGATACGGTTTCAATATCGTTCGAGCGCATCGTATCGTTTCAGATAATTCTTCTGAACCACCGCTCAACAAACGATTGACTTTAGCGCCTCAAGGTCAAAAATGAAATTATGCGGCAATCGTTTCAATATGCTGAAAATTCGTGCAGTGAAAATAATTTGTTTGTATCATTAAATAGAAGCAACCGTGTTTGCATGCAAAGGATAAAGTAATCTCCGTATGGCTATATGGCGTGAAGAAAACGGAATTATGATTTATCATAATTCGAAAATTGTATTGCAAGCCCGTTTTTCATTAGCAAACCAACTGAATATTTCATTTTCAATGTAGCCAGCAGCGAGACTGATAATAACATACGGGTTTACATAAATCTCTTCGTTAAAAATAACATATTGTTATCAGACTGCGATTCCATGCATTTGCGAGAAATTTCGAAATAGGAAAGTATCCGAATCTGCATATAAATAATGCAGAAGAGAAAGCAAAATATGCGTTATAATATCTAACAGATGAAACGATTTTCAATTTATTATATATGTCGGAGTAACGTTGGTGATAGGGTCGTGGGCGTTTGATGAATCTTCATTGAAATTAACCATCGTTATGGTTCATTAACACAAGTATGGATACTACAGACTGGACAATCAATCACGGCGATTAGGCGTGCGCGACACTAGTGACAATGGCCTTAGGTTCGATAACGAATTCACAATCAACGGGATGACGAATGCGACAGGTATGACTCCACGTACAAGTAAACTTATCTGCATGAACTCCAGAAAAATCCAAGTGGAACTGCCCTTATATATTCCTGTCCCTACTTCTCGGGTCAATCTTTGTTCTTAATGAGGGCCATATAATCATTCCATACCTCTGTCAGGTACACGTCCCTTCTGTGACTACGTTCAGTGACCCGCTATGTTACTTAGGGCCCAAGCCCATTGTCATAAAGCCAGATTGGAACATTAAAACTATTTCTTATTTTTATTACTTAAGTGTAGCTGTAGCAAGTCTGGATCAGCGTATTGGGATTTTTCCCAACATTCCAGACGGGAAATCCCGATCTCCGACATATATATATGTGTATATATATATATATATATATATATATATATATATATATATATATATATATATATATATATATATGTATATGTCGGGTTGACCTTGGGATTAAGATTATGGACGTTTAATAAATCTCTACTGGAATTAGCCATCATTGTAGAACAATGAAAATAGAGTTTATGAACACAAGTATGGATATAACCGATTTGACAACTTATTGCACTCGTAACACTAATAACAATGGTCTCAGGTTCGATAACGAATCTGCGGTCAACGGGATGGCAAATTTATTACTTTCGTCAAAATCTAAGTTGGAGTATACGTTAAGACGTGAAATATTCACGGATAGTAGAGACGTTACTTAACTCGTACGCGTGTCTCCGTCTCGGTGACGCTGCAGAGGAAAACTATGATGGGGTGTGTCTAAGGACACGAGATTATCGGATTCGTGGTGGTCTTCGTTCGGAAAGTGAGGGAAATTGACGTTGCTGTTAATTGTTAATGCATGGTGATCCAAGTGATCCAAGTCTACGGGGTTCCGCGAAAAGAAGTCTACGTGGGCCATTCGTTTGCCTTCTCGATACATAATGTCAAAGGTAAAAGTTTGTAGGTCAGCCCACCACCTGTAAACCCTGTCATTTAAACGTACTTTATTAATGGATGTCTTCAAGGAATCACAATCAGTGACGACGAGAAATTCTCGTCCATGTAGATAGTGTCGAAAATGTTTGACGGCGTTTACAATTGCTAACGCCTCTAGTTCATAGGGCTGATACCTAGATTCCTCAGGGCTAGTTCTTTTACTGTAGTATTCTACTACTCTATTTTTATCTTCAACTTTATGCATTAAAATAGCCCCATATCCCTTCGAACTAGCGTCAGTATGTAGTTCTATCGGGTAATCGGGGTTGAATATCATTAACACCGGCGCGTCAGTCAGGACGGAAATTACCATTTGCCTTATTTTTTCATGCCTATTCGTCCAAGTTAAATTTTTATTACCTGAAGTAAGTGCATACAGGGGTTTCATTACCTGTGAAAATTTAGGAACGAATTTTCGAAAGTAAGAGGCTAAACCTATGAACTGCCTAAGCTGTGGGACGGTTGTTGGTGCAGGTAACGAACTTAAGGCTTGTGTTTTACCCGGGTTGGAACGAACTTCTCCGTTATGAATTACATATCCCAAATAGAGTATCGACGTCTTTAGAAAAGTGCATTTAGAAAAATTAAAAGAAAATCCGGCTTTTACGAAGGTACTTAATACAGTGTTCAATCTTTCTAAAGCTTGATCTATCGAGTCGGCAATGATTAGGATGTCATCCAAGTAAATAACAACGTATGAATGAGCGAGGTCGCCTAAGGCATTGAAAATGGCCCTCTGAAAAACAGACAGTGCATTTTTCAATCCAAACGGCATCGTAATGTACTCATATTGTCCATCGGGGGTAACGAACGCTGTATACTCTATTGAATTAGGATGAATGGGAATTTGATGAAATCCGCTGGCCATGTTTAGGCTAATAAAGTACCTCGCCTTTTGCAATCTCGCGATTTGATCCGCAATAAGAGGTAGGGGGTACCGATCCGCGACCGTATTTTTATTTAGCTCTCGAAAATCTACACACAATTTATCCGAGCCGTTCTTTTTCTTCACGAGTAACATAGGGCTCGCGAATTGTGAACTACTAGGCCTTATGATTTTTGCTCCCATTAGTTCGCTTATCCTATCACGCACTATTCTCCGCTCTATCTCGCCAAGTTTATAAGGGCTTCTTTGGACGATGATACTAGGATCAATTAACCGTATTTCTAATTGGCCCGTACTTACGCGAGTACGTGGGAAACCCACAATGAACGAATCTTTGAATTTTTCAAGAATAGAAATTAATCGACTTTTATCGTTACCGATTACACCTGTGTCGACCTTGTTAATATTGATCTCGTCTTCCGCGGTTTTGCTATAGACATTTATTGTGTTTGTTTTATAAATAACGAGGCTATTTTGCGTAATATTTACGTCGAAACCTTGATTTAAAATTTCACGGCCAATCATGATATCGTATTTTAAATAACTATCAGCAAGGATATGAAAAGTTATCTCCAATGTAAAACCATTAATACATACAGTGGACAAAATCTGAGATGTACTTTTAACACAAGTATTTCCTATTCCTCGAATTACTACTATATCAGTCGTTCTTTTGCCAGAAAATTTCGAGGCTGCGGACTCTTTAATTAATGAGCATTCGGCTCCAGAATCGAAATAAAATGGGAATAACTCACCCAGATGACTTAAACTACCAATTGAAGACTCTACCACGCAGGAGTCGACTCGACGTTCGTTATTGGAATCATAATTTCCTTCCTGCAGTAACGGACAATCAGTCCCGATATGATACTCCCCACGACATTTGAAGCAAAACACCTCGGACAATGTAGCTGGTTGGCTTCCTTCTAGGCCTTCTAGCGTATCCTTCTGTTTCTCGATCCTTACCCTCTCGCCGCACTCTGCTATTTTATGTCCGAAGACACCACAGTAGAAGCACTTATTCCGTAAGTCAGGCTTTTGTCGTTTGGCTTCAGAGTCAGTTGATGTATTACTTGTCGAAGACGACGGCCTCTTCGCGAGACTTCTCATTTCACTTAGAAATTGGTCCTCGGTCTTGATATCCTTTTCAAATGCTATTTGTGCAATACGCTGATCTTGTGGGCTCACTTGACAAAAAATGATAGCGTTGATTACTTCCGCCATAGTTACATTTCGCCACTTCGTCTTCAGGAGGGAGCGGAGACGAATGGCGTAAGCTGCCATGTTTTCGTCCTTCTGTAATTGTTCTTTGGATATATTCATTAGCGTCGAGATTGCTGTATCTTTGCCACCAAAACGCATAGTAAAAAGTTTCTTAAACATCGGCCAGGTAAGCTTTTTGCCGTTCACTATCTGTGTAAACCAATGCGCTGCAGAACCCTTTAGAGCACTACTTAAAGCAGAAATTAGCGCGCTGTCTCGTAGAGGGTTGCCCTTCATAATCAGATTAGCAGCTGTGCACCATGCGGCTGGATCGGCACCTGCGATTTCGGGGTTAAAACGTGGTAGCATTATATTTATAGGTTCCGCATTCGGTTTCGGCACCAGCGCCTGAATTAACTCGCGCATGATGGTCATATGCTCTTGCAATGTTATAACCGGCACTGATATTACTTGTGATGTCGGGTTGGCGTTGGAATTAGTGTTATGGGCGTTTAATGAATCTCTACTGGAATTAGCCATCATTGTAGAACAATGAAAATAGAGTTTATGAACACAAGTATGGATATAACCGATTTGACAATTTGACAACTGCGGCGATTAGGCGTGCGCGACACTAGTGATAATGGCCTTGGGTTCGATAACGAATTCACAATCAACGGGATGACGAATGCGACAGGTATGACTCCACGTACAAGTAAACTTATCTGCATGAACTTCAGAAAAATCCAAGTGGAACTGCCCTTATATATTCCTGCCTCAACTTCTCGGGTCAATCTTTGTTCTTAATGAGGGCCATATAATCATTCCATACCTCTGTCAGGTACACGTTCCTTCTGTGACTACGTTCAATGACCCGCTATGTTACTTAGGGCCCAAGCCCATTGTCATAAAGCCAGATTGGAACATTAAAACTATTTCTTATTTTTATTACTTAAGTGTAGCTATAGTAAAAGTCTGGATCAGCGTATTGGGATTTTTCCCAACATTCCAACCGGGAAATCCCGATGTCCTTTCATCTCCGATATATATATATGTCGGAGAGGAAAGAATACAGAAGCCTCTAGAATGCTGGGGAATCCCGCATCATTTTAACCTGGAGTTTACTATAGCTGTAATTAAACAATTGTAATTATCCAACCTAACTGTAATCGTCCGGGATTAGTAATAATGAGCTTGGGCTCGAGGCGACCGTCGGTCGCCAACGTACCCGCGGTCAAGGGATGAACGCTTTGTCTAACAAAGGTATTTTATAACCGCCATTAAAAGAAGTATCCCTGGCAAGACATGACAGTAAACATTCTAACGGTCTCTGTCCCGTGGCCACACACAGCTCCTATTCTTCAAGTAATATGTTTGCCGGATGTCGATGTGCTCATTAGCAACCTTCTCTCGAGGGCAATTAGCATCTTTTCTAATCACCGGTATGGAAATTGACCAATTAGCAGCAATACCAATTTCCCTTACCCTCTGTACGAAGACAATCGCGAAGGCGATCTCGTCAACTGAAGGGAGTAACGTTCTTAGGAATTATTGTGCAAACTTAGACTTCGCGAGCACGTTCATCCATCATCCCTCTGACCGCGGTTTCGTTGTCGTACCCGAGACCATTGTTGCTAGTATCGCGGGTGCCTAATCATCATAGTCGATTGTCAAATTTGTATCATCTGTTTCTGTGCTAATAAACCGTGTCTTTATTGTATCACGACGATGGCTAATTCCAATGAAGACTCAACCAACACTCACAATCCTGCCCACAATGATTCTCCGACATATATATATATGTCGGGTTGACCTTGGGATTAAGATTATGGACGTTTAATGAATCTCTACTGGAATTAGCCATCATTGTAGAACAATGAAAATAGAGTTTATGAACACAAGTATGGATATAACCGATTTGACAACTTATTGCACTCGTAACACTAATAACAATGGTCTCAGGTTCGATAACGAATCTGCGGTCAACGGGATGGCAAATTTATTACTTTCGTCAAAATCTAAGTTGGAGTATACGTTAAGACGTGAAATATTCACGGATAGTAGAGACGTTACTTAACTCGTTGATGAGACCGTACGCGCGTCTCCGTCTCGGTGACGCTGCAGAGGAAAACTATGATGGGGTGTGTCTAAGGACACGAGATCATCGGATTCGTGGAGAGATGCCTTCGTTCAGAAAGTGAGGGAAATTGGAGTTGCTGTTAATTGGTCAATTTCCATGTTGGTGGTGGTAAAGAAGGATGGGCTCGAGGCGACTGTCAGTCACCAAACGTAGCTACGGTCAAGGGATGAACGTTTTGTCTAACAAAGATATGGGGTAATAGTATAGCAGAAAATAGAAATTAAAAGAAAATAAAGAAATAGTTGTAGAGGCACTTGACAGTAAACATTCCAACGGTTTCTTGTCAAATTCTGCAATAATCGTATTTGCACTAGTCAATGTCTTCTCTATTGCATAGCAACAATGTGTAATCCAAATGAAGATTCGTTTCACGCCCCTAACCCTAATCATAATGTAAACCCGACATATATATACATAATATATACGTAATCCATTTCTTGAATTATACATGTATATCTATACAAATATGAATTTGCATAAACCTCTGCAGCTTAGTCTAGTAATTATGACTCCGAAAAGTCTAGTAACTGTAACTCAAAAGAGGCAATCAGTGTTAGAAGCAATCATACTGGCGATGATAACGTATCTAATATTCTGGGAAGAGCACAATCATTTGTTTACATCGTGTTCTATAAATTTAAGATTGTCTCTAGTTGATTCTGCAATCCGGGAAACACGTGCTTATCTTATACGACACCAGTCTGGAATCTTCGTTATCAAGTTTCAGGAGTTGGGGAAAATCCAAGTGATATTTCTGCGCGTTTTGAATTATCTTTATGCTGTAGCTTTATATCATACTGTATGTATTCAACATCTTTTTATCATCTTTCGCAAATCGTGGACTTCTATTTTGTGTATCAAGCACCAGACGCTTTATTTATTAAAGTATTAGCTGTCGCGTTTGCTGCGTTTGTCCTACTGCGATTGCTTTTATCACGAACCACCTGTTTTAGAAGACTGCGAATCAGTGTGTTATTACATAACTTCCTGACTAAAAAGTTAAGATATGTCAAGATAAGTTGTTAAGATATCAGGGCATTTGTCATAGATATTCCATTTTCTTCGTGAGCTTCAATACGGATAAAGAAGTCTCTGATCTCTTTGGGACAAAGAGCAGAAAAATTCTTTGTACGCATTTAAGAGTCATCGAAGAGCTATTCAACAAAAATCTCTGTAATCACTGTAAATCTCGACCATATACAGCAAGTAATACTAAAAAAAGTTAAAATTAGTCACGTTAAATTTATACATACTATGTATATCCACACTTAATTTTTAAATATAACCCATCAACCTGTGATATTTATAATTACTAAATTACCAATTAAATGTTTAAACATTCGTCATGGCTGAAATTTCAATTTTTCTTTTAATTAATTATCTGTACTTATTATTTTACTATAGTATCGTTGTACTCTTTTTGTTAAGAATGCCGTACACGCGATCACAATCGCTTTTGCATCCGACAATTTAAATTTCTGAGTCGACCACTCCTTTCAAAATCACGTTTTGCAATAAAATAAGAAAAATCGAGCGTCAAAGGTTCGCGGTTGTTTATCTGGTAATCGACCATGGCAAATGCAAGCTGCTTCATGGCTCGGCAATCGTGTGTTTGCCATTCAAGAGGGAAATCGTGCTCCGGCTCCGTAGTACGCATACAATTAGGAGAACGACACGGTGATACGGATCTTTTTCGAGTAAATCCGGTTCTTTAACTGCGCCGCGGTTGCGTTGCTCGGTTTTCCGATCAAACGGTCTGTCGCGTCATTAAAATCATGGGAATTTGTAGCGAGACAAATTAAACGCCACCATTTGGGAAACGCATGGGGAATTAACTTTCGACCACATTCGATTTTCCGCGAATCGAGAAAAGAAACGTCGAATTGTCCAAATTTGATGATATTGAAATATTAAATTATGGAGTAGGTGTTTCTGCAAATACTAATTGATTAATTACTAGTTACTTTTTATTTAATTAATTGTAATTAATGTTTAAGATAAACCTGAAACGAGAAATCATGCATGGCAATAAGATTTCTTTGATATTTTATTCAAATTGAAGATATTTCTCAATATTAAAAAGATACGATTGGGTCGAGAATGATCGAAAGAACGTAGCAGGATTAATTAATCTTTGATTGGTATTATCAGGTCATAAATAGTCTACAACAATTTAGATGAAGTGAAATTAACGTTTTAATGTTTGTGTATTTCATTTTAGTTTGTATTCTGTAAATTACTATTCATTTCTGAAATTAATATATATATTTTATTTATGTTTTACGATGATATGATATTTGTTCTTTTTTTCTTTTTCTTTTAAGATTCCTTACAAGTAATTCTATTGTATATTAAAAATTATAAGTAAGTTTAACGACTTTGTTTAATGACGTGAAAACAACTTATTAAATAATATAACTCGAAATCTAATTTAAGTTCGTTGTTTATAATTTAACGATACCAGCTAAAGGTTAATACTGTTAATTCCGCGAATGGGATCCTCATTAACTTCAAAGATACACGTGCACACGAAATACCTATTACTAATTGATTTACTCTACGATACCACTTTGTAATTCCGTGATGGCGATGCAGAGACCATTCTCTTCCAGGAAAGCTGCAATTAGAGTAAACAGTAATGGTACAATTTGTGCATTCAGGCCGGTAAACAGCGCAAATAGGACATTGCACGCGATCGAATTTCCTAACATAATGAGTGAAAGTAATCGACCTTAGCAACCGTCAGGCAGCGCGATAGTTAATTGCAACTCGATTTCTGTGACACGTTATATACGTGGTTAGGTGTTCTTAAATGGTAGAAGCAGACCTTGGGCCGCGATTGGAAAATCTTTGAAACGCACACGCATCGATTACCTGCGGGACCGTGGCGACCGTGCTTGAACTATTCACAGTGCATGTGTCCCGACGACTGTTGATCATTGTCCTCGCAACAGCAGCCAATTAGCCATGCACTTGGCGGCGACAAAGCAACTCGTAATGAAACTGTTCTACCACGATTTGCTAATACGTGCAATTGCCGCAATTGAGTGAAAAAATGGGGCGTTGCCTGAGTGTTTTATGGAAATAGCTTTATAAGGTACGATGACGCGACGTGCGATTACATCCATGTTTTGCGAAAATGTTTTTTGTTCTCACGGAGGAAAGTGGATAGACCTAATTATTGCGATGGGTATTTCGCAAATTCGGGACTTTAACGATTTGCAGATTGGTAGATTAAAGGTTGGAAAGATTCAAAATTGGAAAATTGGAAAATTCGTACATTTGGAAAGTATCGAAATTTTAAGATCGATGGATTTGAAGATTTAGAAATGCGAGGAGTGGGACGCTGCAAAATTTGCAGGTTTGAAAAAGACTAAAAGATTGGAAATCTGACAATTCGAGGAAACTTCGGAAATTCTAAGATTCCAAGATTTGTACACTTGGAGATTTTCGAAATTTGGAAATAGAAAAATTTGAGGATTAAAAGACTGGAAAAGCGAGATTTACAAATTTGAAAATCAGAAGACTAAAGACTGGAAAATTTAAAAACTTGCAGAAATTTGACAATTCGAGGAAACTTCAGAAATTCTAAAATTCCAAGATTTGTACACTTGGAGATTTTCGAAATTTGGAAATTGAAAAATTTGAGTATTAAAAGATTGGAGGAGCGAAAGATTTACAAATTTGAAAATCAGAAAACTCTAAAGACTGCAAAATTTAAAAAGTTGCAGAAATTTGTCGCAGAGAAATGATTATTAATGCTGTCGAAAAATATGTTGAATAATTTTATCAAAAATATTATAGTCTGTTTAAAAACATGTGACATAGACTGAGAGAAATAGTTGGTCGTAATTAAATATAAAATATCGGAAAATTACATTACGGTAATTGACGTAGGAGTCCACGTACTTTGAAACACGTTGTAATAAAAGATCGAAAGTAACGGACTTGTTTCTTCGTGTTATTATTACGCGCTATAGTTCCCATGATACTACCACGATTACCTTTTCCTCGATATTTCAACACGACGTACTTGGCCGGGAACAATACTACTCGGCGAGAAACTATCCCAATAATGCGAAGAAAGCGAAATTAATAGCATCAAACTGACGTTCATCGTGCCTGTTCAAAATTTGGAAAATTACATAATGACTGGCAATAAGAAAATTACCTTGGCCAAAACTATAAATTGTAGAATGATACTTCCGTGTTCGAAATGTCTTTCTGGAAAATAACTTTCTGCTAACCAAATGATTACATGCAACTCGCTATTTCGTCTATATTTTATAAATTTAGTAATATTTATACTCGTATATATACTTGATACTTAAATGTAACATAAGTGAAAAGGGGAATATAGTGTTAAAACTAAAAAGAAAATTTGTTTAATAATTAAAAAATGTATGATACGTTGTAAGAAAGCTAAGAATATTTTTATTGTAACAAGACATATTTTTTAAATGCTCAGCAAGATAGAAGAAACAGAAATTTAATAAAAAAATAAGCAAATAAAAAATGTCATTTATTTGAAAGGATTCTTTCCTTCTAAATGAGCAAACATGATGGTGATTTTTCGAAATTGTTCATCTGCAAGAAAAAAAGATAGAAACGTGACATACTGTTTTTCTCCGGTTATCTTCGTATTAAAAAGAAATCCTAATTCTAATCTTTGAATCTTAAACAATTAAAATACCTGAAGCAGTTGCATCGATCCCTTCATTAACCTTTCGTCACGCGAATATCAACGTTCTTTCCTTGCATGCACGAAAGCATTTCATCACGAAGAAGTATAAAGTACGAAGCGTAAAGCACATACTTACGATGAATTTCTTGTCTGTTGCAGATCCACGAACACATGACAAGGGAGGAGATGTTATCGGTGTTTCACACGGGACACGAGTCTGGTAATCACGGTGAAAAAAAATTTAATAACTAGCGGTAGACAGTTGTCTTTTCATTCAATCTGAACTCGATTCACTGCACGCCGATGGCCTTGCCACAAAACGGAATTCGTTGAATTAAATTTTCTTGCTATTGTACTCTGTCATTAGTTTCTTAATGGTGAAAATTGCGGAACGGTATCGTTATTATTCCGACAGAGATTGCACTAGTTTACTGTTGATTGGATAAAACACAGTTTCGAATATACATACAATGAAATAAATATTTAGTTCGTTAGCACACTGCCGACCATAAATATTAAGACACGTATAGATATTTTTGTAGAAATTGAATACCTTTCACTGCTTTTATTTTCTACTTATTTATGCTCTTAAAAAATATGTTGAATAATTTTATCAAAAATATTATAATCTGTCTAAAAACATGTGGCATAGACTAAGAGAAATAGTTGGTCGTAATTAAACATGAAATGTCGAAAAAGTCATTACGGTAATTGACGTAGGAGTCCACGTAGTTTGAAACACGTTTAATAAAAGATCGGAAGTAGCGGACTTTATTACAAATCTATTATTTCATTTGCATTATACGTATATGCCTTTTAATGTAATTTACAAATAAAGTTTATTTAGAATTTCCTAATAAACATAGCCAGGTGTACTAATACTTTTGACCGGTAGTATAGCTACATCTGTTAACTACAGAACGTTGCTACAGATATTATATTATACAGGGTCATTGGTAACTGTTGGTGCAAGCGGAAAGGGGGCGATTCTACGCGAGAAAAGAAGTCGAAAATATAGAATAAAAATTTTTCTTGTTTTTTAATTTTTTTAAAAATCTACAGTGAGGTCCGTTATAACGAGACGTGATAAGTGCACGCGTACCGAGCGAAAATTCAAAGTCGATTTTCTCGAAAACAAAGCCTCAAACGAAAAATTTTTATTCTATATTTTCGACTTCTTTTTTCGCGTAGAATCGCCCCCTTTCCGCTTGTACCACCAGTTACCAATGACCCTGTATATTTCGAGACATAATGATTCAAAGTTACATATTATGATACCTTCGCGGACTTGGATCTACAAACCTGAATATTCATGATTTTGAATCGCTTTTAGCGTATCAAAGTATACCAGGTATGCCAAAGATCGCAAGTACATTATGTCGTAACAAGAATGATTTGCATTGTGCACCGCCAATTTCGAGTTATAAATTTTAATATCGATATCAATAGCATCCACGATCTTGAATTATATTTAGCGAGGACAACAATCTTGAGCTGTATGCATCTATATTGTAATAATCGAAATTTGTGGATTGTAATTTTTGGCAAGAAAGTGCGAAGCCAGATATCGTTGATATCTCAACCTAACATCACGCAATACTTGCATTAATCTTTGCTGTAGTGGTAAAAAGTAATTTTCAGTAAAGACGACATATCGCGTTTCAATTCTAGTACCGACGTACGAAGTTATACCTGTGTTGCATTCAATGCACAAGAGAAGTATAGAGAAGCCGGAGATACACCTGAAGGCCTTCGGCAAGGACATCAGTCTGTCGCTGAAGCCTACGGAAGGGTTGCTGACAGCGAACCACTTGCCTATGTGGACTGTCACGAAGAACGCGTCGCAACCTGGTGGCCTCCACTATGAAAAGGTGACGAATGTAAGTTTTCAACGTGCGTCACGAAAAAATGATTTTTATTTTTCTCCTTAGCTCTTTTATTCTTTAAGAGATGTTTATTTATGAGCAGCTTCGTTTCTCGGAAATTTCCTTTCAGTAACATTCCTCCACTGTTAAACGTATCATGCATGTATATTATTTCAAAGTTTTCAGATTTTCTTCGTTCGAGACTTTCCAGATTTACATTCTACATAACTAATCAATGGCTTTTATTTATTTTAAAATAGTTATTCTTAAAATATTGACTTATTCTTAAATTCTCTCACTTCTTATCACCTTACTACTTAATCACCTAAAATTTTGTTCAAAACAACGCATAAGAAAAATTCTAGCATGAATTACAAGACATCATATGATCAACCCTATCTTACAACTTTTTAACTTTCACAACGTTGTGTTTTTAATTTTGCAAAATTTTCCTCCCATCCCTGTTGCATTCTCATGCTACCCGACATTTTGCTCGAAACGATATTATGTACATAGTGAGAAAAGAAGCGAGACCTTTTCACAGCGACGCGATTTTTCCTCAGGCCCACGAGTTTGCATTATTCCTTTAAATGGTGTAAATCGCATAAAATCGGCTACATATGGCCAGGCACGTTGCGATCACGTTGTATGTAATTGTTCTTCTCGTTTCAGGCCGACGTAGATATCGGTGACATCTATCAAGACACGACGAACATGGCGTCAATTCTGCTGCACCGGGACGCGAATGGGAAAGTGCTCGTTGTAAGAGGCCATTCTTTCTTAATGTACCTTTCGACATTCCCGCCATTATTGCGACTCGTCTTTCGTCAACCGTCGCGACTCACTTAGGAACTCGTCTTGGTTATAATTATCGCAATACCGCGATTCGTTGGGGACAACTGCCAGGGCCACGCTTAGGAAGGCTGCCCGCCGTAGTTGCAAGTTAGAACGTCCAGTAGTCCGTAAAGCAAAAGGATAGCAATTTCACGAAATGCTTAGAAGAACAAAATTTATGCGTAATCGCTGAAAGAATTTTTGTTACGCGGATAATCGATGCAATTTTCAATGGTTGACCAAAGACGAATGGTAAATGACGTTGGGAAATTGTGACTAGAGGATTAATTCTTTGGAATTTGGAATTTGGTAAATGCAAGTGGGCATATTTGTACAATGGAACATTTAGTATCTAAATTAACAGGGAAACAGGATTGCTTGGATAAAGAAGTTTGTGCAAATTATTTTGTATTTTAGAGAGACAGAGTAATGTCAATGGCAATAACAGAACATAAGGCGTAACATAAACGTATTGTTTTCAATTCGTTATGGATCGTACTCGTTTTTTTGCTGCTAGATTACATAAACATTTTAATACGTTAAGCTACAATTAACCGTATTCGGTTTATCCTTTAACTCTTTAAATTTGAAATTGCAATAGGAGGATTAAGTAAATTATAATTACACACGTAATTTTCCTTTTTATCTAGATTTCATATATCTGACTGACCTTTTTCCACTGTGTTATTAACAAGTAAATATCAGTCACTCAAAGATCTGAAAAAGAATTTAACTTTCTGAGACGGACAAGCATTCCAGACATCACATGTATCATATGTATCATATATCGTAATTATGCATCACTTACATAATCACGAGACAATTTTAATATTACATCCATGAATATTCTTTTAAAATGTTAACAAAGCGGAGGCGAACCTAAAAGCATCTTTACAAAAATACCATTTGCTATGACCAAAACGGTTACACGTAAACGAGATTCAATAGAAAGTTGTACAAAATGGTATTTCGTGATCGTTTTGACATTTCCATTTCGAGCTCCGGTAATCGCTGCTTCGTCCGCGGTTCATACAAAGTGCACTATGAAGATATTGCTTGGGCAAAACCAAGGAAAAAAGCAATAAAATTCTCCATATCGGTTGCACCTTTCAGAACAGTGGGCAGCTCGGAACAGAAGGCAGCCGTTCTCAATGATTGCGCCTCCAACCAACCAAGACTTAATTTCACTTGGGAATTTCGATCTCTTATGAAGTCGTAAGGAAAAAATTCCCGACATAAAACTATTGCCAAAACTGCTACTTATTCATCGAATTGTCTGAAACCTGTTGACAAAGTCATGAATGATAACTGAAGGGATATTTTCATACAAAGATTATCCTGTTAACAACAAATTTTGTTCATTACATAATTTTAATCGTATTTTCGAAAAATGAAGGTTTATAGTTGGGACGAAAAGTAATTTAGAAAAAAAATCGTACACGTGTAATTGATATGTTCTGGCCCTTTTTCATGGAAGATGATTGTCGTACTTTATTAACTTTAATTTGCTCGATTTGCATCTGTTAGCGGATTTATTCTTTCGCATCCTGTTTTTGAGAAATGTTGGTTTAAACTTGTATTAATTCTCTTCTGTAGACGAAAATTAGTAGACTTCATAAATAAATTATGGAGATTATGAGTAGATTATGCATAGACTGCATTTGGATTCGCCAACAAATTTACTTGTTTCATTCTTTCATATTTCGTTTTTTGCAATGTATTATTTAAAAATAAGATTTAAAGATAAGAAAAAAAGTTTGTAATTGATTCATATTAATTATTGTCTTTAATTGCCTTCCGTACAGAAGGATTAGCATATCTTATAGATACTGAAGTGTTAAATCTGAGTCTGACAGCAAATTACCAAAACGTTTTAATTGCTTCTTGTAGGAGAAAGAGACGCAAGTAACTATATTACTGTATTACTATATAACTATTATATTCATTTTTAAAACAAGACTTTTCTGTTTAAAACAATGAATTACACAAACAATGAAATATTACACTATTTACTAATTATTATATTAAAGTATAATAACAGAATACATATATATTATTTACATATAACAACAAATAATTATCTTTCTTAGTTACTTGGTTGAAACTCGACGCATGAGCTGATGAAATTGCCATTCATTTGCTGCTTTTATTATAGAAACTGAGTATATTGTAGCCTATATATCAATCAAGGAACAAATTGTCGGTGAATTTATGTTCTTGTGGTTCTTCCTTTATGGAGAATTTCATGCGTGGAGAACAATTAGAAATCCTCTTGAAGCATTGACTACAGCTATTGTGACGATTGAAAGCGTAGTTCAAGGGAAAGAAATTCAATTGAAGTCATGTATGAATGTAGGAAGATCGTTGCGTTTGTTTAAAACAGTAGAATTCCTAAAAAGAGAAATTTAGTCTGGTAATCAATAAAATGATCGTTATTATATAATTGCGTGAAAGAAACGAATTGTTTTATTGTAGATTTATATTCTTCAGTGAAAACGATTAGAGATCTCCCCTTGACAGTGATTTCATTTATGATCATGAATATTGTTCTTTTGACCAAGCGATCCGATTAATAAATTCACACGAGGTAGCATTGTAAAATCGTGATCGTTTGCCATGATATTAATGAATGATATGCTTTTATTATATAATGCTACAAAGGTAAAACAAATTATTTTATTAATTAATTTATTAAAATTTGCAGTAATAATCTAAATCACGCTTCTGACAACGCCAAATTATGCAATTTATAGAAATCCACGTGTAAGTCTACAGACGTTTATAAATTTTGAAATAAAAAGTCAATTAAATTTCTAAATATTCATTACCAATAATTTAAACATAAAATTTATGAATATGGATCCTCGTAAATTTTCCAAGAAAAACATGAATAAACAGCTTTTTCTTTTCTTTATAAATTTTGGTTGCTGGCCAATAAGAAAAAAAGGAAAGATTTTATTTGTTTTATAAAATATGAAATAGTTACAGAAATAAATCCAAATATCGGGAAAACAACCGTTACAAATTTTCCATTAGCAACTGAAAAAACTGTGTCCGTATTGTTCACAAAAGGAATTCCGATTCTTTCACCAAGATAACTCCTTGGCACATCGAGTGCACATTATGCAGCAATTCATTGAAAATTCAGGTCTAAAATTAGCATTCTCTGTATCACCAGAGTATTCTCCTGTGCAACAAAAATTTCGCAGCTTACAGCTTTTTTTTATTACTTTCATACATCAAAAATCAGTTGAAAGGACGTCGTCCTTGACAACGATCGGTTAATCGCTGCGTAGGATGAAACATATTGTACAGTGTTCGAGAGAAGTGCCAACAAATTTTTGAAAACCAACTTTGACATATGTATGTTAAAAAGTATAAACTATAAGGAAAGGCTATATCATATCACAACACAATTATGCGTACAAGAAAACATTTGTATTGTTTCCCTGCAGTGGTTCACGAAGGCATTTAAACAGTTGCTATAAAAGATTTGTATGAATCTAACTATGAAATATATATATATATATATATATATATATATATATATATATATATATATATGAAATTTCATTAACATTGTAATAAGATACGATTATTGTAATGATGTCGGTAGCTTTGAAACCAATTTGAAAATGTACATATGTAGAAGCTGTAGAAGTTGTAAAAGTTGAACTTGTATCTCCTTCAGGTTATTTCTTTCTCCAACCATTTCATATTAAAACAATTCTTTCTAGCCATCAAGCTACATAAATCAAAATCAAATAAACTGGACTCTTCATTTTGTGGCGACTGACATGTAAATTACTTTGCATATACTGCCGTAATTATTATAACACCTACTCGTTGGATTTATTGGAAAACTCTCTCTTTATTTAGTATTTTACATATATTATAAGTAGGCTATGGATTTTTATGCGTCTACAGGAAATTTGAAGATGCAAAAATGCACAGAATGCATATAACTTGCAAAAGTACATAATATATACAAAATATGATACTCAATACGTAAAACAATTTTCTACCCAGGTTCCATTCCTTTAATTGTGTTTATAGAAATATGAATTTGCCTAAATATCAACAGGCTAGTTACAAAACATGTATGACGCGAGTGAAATAACAGATTTGTAATAAAATAACTAGAAAATGAAAGCCACGAAGAAACATCCAGTTAGTACTAAGTGAATTAACCACCATATGTAATTCTGTTTATATACTGCTAACTTTTGCAGAAGTAACCACACGAGAATAAATTCCAAAGATAAGAAATATCGTCATTCCGCGTTACATAATGCCGTAAAAGCGTTGTTCTATATGACCCCATGTGTCCTGACAGTCCTGACCTTTCGCTTTCACTCTCCCTCCCTCGACGTGACCAATGCACCTCTCTCGGACTGCAAATCGAACATGTTGATCGTACCCGGATCGGAAATATCAATGAACCAGCGAATCGACCGGCTGTTCCACCATAGAACGTGTATTTCGTTTTCCCTTGTCCAACGTTCATGTTGGATAAAATTAGTCACGTCGTGATAATTGCATATAGCCAAGCGGAAGTCGTTGGCCATCGAATGAGGAATTGACGTAGAAAGCATGCGCGATTAAGCTATTAACCGATTATAGTTCGTTAACTCATTGATCGTGTGATTAAACATATTATTGGTACCGGAAATGCCGGTAGAGCTTCTAATTAGCTAGATTGTTTATTTTTCCTATTAATGTCTAGATATCAGGGACGAATATTATAGAAGTAAAGTTTTATTCAAATAATTATTTATGTAAAATTTTTATTCTATTTATTATTCGCTTCGTTACTTCACCTTAAATAACATTACTTGACTTATTTAACGTTATTTATTTTTCTATTGTGTATCATAAATTAACAGAAAGCTCATATAACTGTACAAAAACACTACTACAGTACAAAATATATTAAGCAGTAGAGAAACTTGGTACAAAAAACTACATGGGAATAAGAGAATATTAATCCATTAGTATGAAATTATGCCCATTTCTAACAATTGTATATATATTAATTAACAGTAGAAATAATGATAAAATGTGAATTATTCTTTGTTTTTCATAAAGTATAAATAAATGTTCTCTACAAGATAACAATTAATGATGTGATTTGAACCAGGATGGTAATATCGGTGCAGAACTAGTGATTCGACCATTGCCAGATAGGATATTAAATGAAGTAGTAAACAAGGACTCGAATCTTCACGGAGCAGAGTTGCTGCCTAACGTAACGCGAAGTAAAGGGAACTTGAAGCGCACGAGCCATCACGTGGTGTACAAGAAAGTGACTCGTCCAAACGGCGACGAGTACAGCGATTTCAGTGAGTGATCTTTACATGTTACCACACCAGAAGGTGAAATCCTCCAGAGATCGGTTTCTCGTGATTAAACATCGATTTTAGCGCTGATGGAGCCCGATCACTTGGCCAAGAGGTACAGATCGAAACGATCGATCGCCGCAAGAACAAAGAGGGAAGCACCGTATGTGATCTACCCGGAAATCCTCTGCATCGTCGACTATGATGGATATAGGTGAAAACTCTTATTTATTGACAAAGATTAAATTATTGGTGAGGATTAGTTTACTTTCAAGAGATAGCAGCTTATAAATGGACTACGGATTTTTTATGGATTTATGAGGTACAAAAGGTACAAAATGCATAGAATGCGCACAATGTGCACAATATGCATAAAATATATAAAACATTTAAAGTACTGTGCTCGTTACAGTATGACACAATTTCTGCCTAGATTTTAGTTTCTTAGCTTATAAAAATGTGAATTTGCATAGATATATCCAGTTTACTTGGAAAAATAAAAAATTGAAAATATCTTTTTTATATCGAGGAATAGTCCTTTTTTTATAGGAAAATGATATGTTTCATATCATTTAAATATGAGTATCATATTTAAAATTTTCTAGCTGATATCAAAAGATTATTTCCGTGATAGATGTGAAGACATCACAGTGTGTGAAAGATATTATGTAACAGATTATCCATTTGTCCGTATTAATATTCATTATTGGCTTATGTAGCAGCTGTTTGCGAGTGGTTCAACTCTATTTATATACGTTCTTAATGAAGCACTTCGTTTGATTGTTAAAATAGAACAGCAAATGTTTAATCAGTACCAATTTAATTTTTAATCGAACCAAAATTTATAATTAAATTCGTTTCTTCCAGATTACATGGCGGTGATAACGTGCAAATCAAAAGATACTTTGTATCCTTCTGGAACGGAGTAGATCTAAGGTACAAGCTGTTAAAAGGGCCAAAGATCCGCATCAGTATCGCTGGAATCATTATATCACGGGTGAAGTGCAATTAATCATCTCGATCCTTTTACCGAACTATGATTTTTTTACGAATCGTTACGTTTCCCACAACTTTCTCCTCCTTTTTCTTTTTCTTTTCCTTTTTTTTCTTTTTTTTTCTTAAACGATATCTTTCAGGGCAGAGATGCTACACCGTATTTGGAAAGAAATCGCGTCGGACGAGACGCGATCGATTCGGCAGCTGCGTTGACCGACATGGGCAAATATCTCTTCCGAGAGAGACGACTTCCGGTGTACGACATCGCTGTCGCTGTCACAAAGTAAGAGTGTGCATTTCTTTAAATTCAACCTAATTACCACATTACGTTTCACGTGATTAACATACAAAATCTTCTTCCCTGACAACTTTTCTCGCTCTCCCCTTTTTGTCTCATCTTTCGATATCAATGACAATTTAAACGACTTGTTTTCTTTTTAATCGAATACGTGGAAGAATAGTGAAACTCGAAAGGAAAATGATAACGATTAACTTGAAAGCGTGTAAAAAATATTGAGAAGCAGAGATTTCAATCGAATTTCACGCAATAACGAATACGTTCTATGGCCCCGACATTATGCTATTACCGTTTTACCACAGCAGTCTAGTGATTTCATACTGTTTGATTTTTATTTCGCAAAACAGGTATGATATGTGCCGTCGTAGGAAAGGCGGCCGCTGCACTAAGGGAACTGCCGGTATGGTTTATTACATAGCGATCACGCTTTCTTTTTCAATTTGTTTATTTATTTCTTTTTAATCTTATTTTATTTTCGTTCATATTCTTTTAACGTAATTAGCGTTGTACAGTATTTACACCTAGCTTAAATGTAGTTTTTGACGGTGTAGTGATGGCGTACCACGATGGGAATGGTGCGTTTACGGGGATAAACGATACAAAAGTGACATTCTTTCTCGTCGAAATAGTATAATATTTGTACTTTCTTGTTTTGAAATATTCTGTTACAATGGACAGTAATTTTCAGAAAGATACAAATAAAATATATACATAATTTTCATTAAGAGTGAAAGAGATTTAATAGTTCTTAAATAATAAACTCCATGTAAAAATATAGACTGTACTCGTATTTTGTCGAACGAGAAAGTATGCTCTTTTAACGCACTTAGTTTAATCTAGTGTAAATACGGTGTTGAATACTCAAATTGTAGTTATTTAAAATACTGTACGCTATTTTAGTAAAGAATAAGCTTGCTAAACATTGCGCACATTCATTATTACTGTCGTAGACACGAAGTATACAGTAGAATTGATCTTCAGGAGGTAATGGTACCACTAATATATGTAATCAATAACACGCGCGCGTATTGGCTTTCTTATTCTGCCTGTTATTAGACATCAATCTACTAAACTCTAATTATAGCATACAAACCTACATCAATGAATGCGATCAAACGCGGAAATAATTAAAATTAAAGATCAAAATCCATATGCATCCTCTAAACCTTTCAATCGAACTTTTCATCTCTTTAATCCAACATTCGATAAGCATGTGTGCATAGTATTGAAAGTGTTAAAATCAGGAAATCATAATAACAAGCCTCATTGTACATATTTCGTTTTAAAAGATAATACAAGCGGTAAAAAGAAAATTTCGTTTTAAGCCTCAAGTTACGAACATTCAAGTCGACGTTCACGATGTATATAATCTTCTCCGATAGGTCGAGTTCATAATACATATATAAATGGCACCCCTTCATGCGATTTCGAGAAACAACGCGATTCAAAAGTTGCTAAAAAGGAATCGGCTGTAATTATTCATACCTGAGACGCAACACTCGCTAATTGGCAATTATTTACACGCGCGCTACTCGTAGTGTGTTTGCTTTACCGTAATTCCACGCTATCGCCTTCCGCAAGCCGCGTCCTCAACGCTGAACAAGGAGGAGACATCAAACACGGTGTGTGATATCGCTTCATCACGGTGTTTGCTTTTCGTTATCAATCAAGTTAATGCCATTCCTCGTAAATCAATATCATTAATCGTCTGTCGTACGTGAAGTCTTGCAAAGATTTCAAAAACATGCAATTTCTATGAAATTTTCATGTGCGATATCTGTATATTATGAAATATCATGATTTGTCAAGATAATAGGAGAATTAACCATTCTTTTTTTTGGAGATAGTTCTTTTGTTATATTTGTCAGAGATTAACTTATTAATGATGAATTATAATCACGTGGATTATTATAAAATAGACAGGTCGTTATCGCGTCATACGAAATTATTCTGAAACTATTAAAAAACTAGTACATATATATTAAATGTAATATATATACTATCATGCATGTAATATAGTAAAACGTCAAAGTAAAGAAATTATAATATTCAACGTGAAAAGATATGAAATTGCCAGATTTGTCGCACATTGCTTACATTATTTATCAAAGAGCATTTATCAGAGAAACAAAAGGGCCTCACGCGTTAATCATAAGAATCTTATGCTAAGACATAAAGAAATAGATCCAAGGATACCTTAGTATCCGAATATTGTCCTAACTCATTGTATTATATATCACAAAATATCATGGTTTTAATAGGCAATATATATACATAATATATATACATATACATAGAGAGAGAGAGAGAGAGCATTTAAAAAATGGTAGACTCCATTATAGTAATATTGTATGTGTATATGCTACAAAATATTATAGTTTACCGAAATGTAATGGATATTAGACACATACGAGCGACACGTTCCCAACAATTGTCCCGTGACGTGGTCCAAAGCAGACTGGAATTGTGAGTCCACATGATAAAGAGGAACTTTTGTTGTTGCATTACAGATTAGATATGTGCAGGAGGCAATACGCGAATGACGTGTGCAATAGAGGAACCGCAGGTACGTTTCTCGAGTTCGAAGGAAACGAGATTGACGAGAACAGAAAATTGTCTTTGATCTATCTATGTGCACTGCTCTGCGAACGTTTTTTTCTTTTTTTTTTTACTTCTCCAATCTAAATTTCTTTCGCTGCAACCTCCCGAAAAGATGTATCGTATGGTTGAAAACGAAGGAAGTTCTCGAGGCTTTCACAGCCAGAGTTCTTTCGTGGTATACATATATGTACTGTTCGAGATTTTAAAACGCGAATCGTGCTCTTTTGGACAAATCTGTTCCGGTGTTTTGTTATTTTTAATTTTCGATGAAGATATTCTATGTACTTTTATCATACTGTGAATTTAATGTGCGATTTAAAATGGAATATTTTGAATAACTCAAGAAGTATTCAATATTAAAACTACAAGAAACTGCATTATATTACAAAAAGCTTTAATTTCTTAACATACATTTAATTAATTATGTATTGAATTAAACGTCGACTTATTCTATTTACTATTTACAATCGAAACTTCATTTCGTTTCGATTTTACTTCAAACTAGTTATTACATTAATATCCTCTGCAAAACACTGGAATTATGTTTCGAAGAAAATGCCGCATTTTGAAAAAAACCTCGAATAGTATAGCATTTCAAGCTCGTCTACGTTGCTTTTATCTATACTTATCCTGTTTGTTTTCACTCTAATAGCTTGAATGAACTTCTTCACTCTGTGTTTGAACTTGATTATCGCGAGAAACAAAAAATGGCTGGACAAAAAACACCGATCAAAACTTCCCTCGAGCTGAGCGTGAAACATTCTATCGCGGCTTGCCACGCGTGTTTTCTTGTTTCTGGATCTCACTTTTCTTAGTCTGGGATACAAGTATGCCTTTCTCTCCTTCACTTACACTGTCACTCTGTCTTTCACTCTCCTGATTCTCACTGTGAACGTATATATACGAGCGAAAACGAAAGCGGTATTATACCTGTCCTAAACAAAAAAAAAAAAAAAGAAGAGAAAAGAAGTTTAAAAAGTAAAAAAACGTTTCTTATTCCACAATTTTTCGTTTTTAAATCTTCTCTGTTCGTTCACTTTTTTGCACAGTGGCTACGGTTTCCTATTTTGTGTGTGTGTTTGTGTTTCACGTACACACGTATGTACATAAATCGTACACGACCTTGGCATTTGTACAATCGATCGTTTGCAATTACTTTTCTATATACACTTTACCACGGAATATTATCAAATTGATCGTTCGATCCTAATGGTACCTCGTTGGTCTAAGAATAATTTGAAAAATATATCTACTTTTATATTGCCGTATTAATTCGAGTAGGCGTATCCGGTCGAAAAATGGTTTTGGGAAAAATAACTTTTAGTATTTAACAACCAGGTATCGATTTCACATAACAACCGAAATATAAACTGTTCTATCTTTAGTTTCAATGCAAATACAACTTTCTTATTTAATATATATATAGATGAACTATTTTTCTACTACTTGGCAGCAATGGTTTGATTTAAACGAAAGTGTGCCGATGCGACCTTTTGACTTAACACGGCAGTATATCCTTATCATATCTACACTCGCTATGTCGTTCTTTTGAATCATTCACACCTCCTTCTTGTTTCTTTGGCTGCATTACTGACGAGGACCACGGTTGGTAAGTTTATTCAAGTCGAAGCGATCGGGAATCGCGTTAGAAATGAAAAGTAAGCCGAACAAAGGAATATCGTAGAGATTAATACCGCAGAGATTATTCCTTTTTCCCCAACACTGGAAATTCTCGTTGAGGGAACACGATCTTTGAATCGATCTTCACGGTAGATGAAGTTTTAAGTTATTTCGAAATCCTCGGTTAATCGATCGACGTAAATTAATAGCTGCATGCTACTCTATTAATCAGCTACGATCCTTTCTCAAATGGGCACTCGTTTCTTAAAAAGTTCCTACGAAAACAAAAGTTTCGACCACATGATCCAGATTGCATCTCGGATACATTAATAAATTCAGTATAATAAATTTCATTTAGTAGCCAAATAGAGTAAATTTATGCGATTAATTCAGAGTTATTTGAAACTACATTTAATCTTTCTGTAATAAATTAAACGTATTACGTCTCTGTCATTAGCTAAATTTCATTCATCAAATTTGTACTATTTTTGGATATTTTTAATGAAAATACTGTTTCATGTATACGTATTTGTTTAGCTTAACTTAGCTTTTGTATATTGCAATAAAATTTGCACAATTATTAAATAATACCTTAATACTTCTTTTGGACATAGCATCTTATTGTTTTATTTATATTTAAATAAATATTCAAAAGACGTATTAAGGCATTATTTAACAATTGTGCAAATTTCACTGCAATGTATGAAACCTAAGCTGAAGAAATGCCATGGCCATACCAAAACCATGTTCGATTCTCGTTATACGCAATATATTAGAATTATTTTAAAAATACGTATTTAATGTACATCGCATTTTGTAAAAGAGTATAAAAAGTTGTGTAAAAATTTTTTAAGAAATGTCGTGCCAATCCAAGAAAAAGCCAAGTTATCTTCTAGCTTTCTCTTACTAAACGAGTATTTAATTAAACAGATTAATACTGCCGCTAAATATTTGCTAGAATTTCGTATCTAATAACAGTACTGGTAACATCTTACCAAAGAACGTGTCTTCGTTTTTGAGAATGGACGATCTTCACGATCTGATGGATAGCCAAATGATTTCATAATTCAAGTTTAATTCACGTTGCCAGTGCAGTCGCAATACGGTTGCTTGCAGTAAGCACTTTCAAACTGCAGTTATATATTAGCGATCAAATCGTGATTCCGTTACGATATCTACAAACTTGAATTATCACGATACAGTTGTTCTTTCGACATAGTGCATTCATAATCGAATTTGAATTTCCTTTCACGGTACGATCGCGGCTTCGATTATAGTATATTCAAATTTCAAGTCGTTAATCCAGCCAACTTTCAACGATAGTTTAGAATATATATGTACTTTCCAAAAGACTCACGCTATACGAGAAGTTTCGTAATACTCTATTGTGTTAGATTTAGAACATGGGTTGTGATTGTTCGTAATACAGTTACAAAATATCGTTGTTGTCTTGCACCACTGATCCAGTTATTTTATACGATTCAATTACGATATGTACATTCACGTTTTTACATTGTCGGTTCAACATTATATAATATTCGATACAATTATTTAAGATTGATCAGAATCGTGATGTAGTTCGGCCTTGCTTCAAATACCACAGATTATTTCGGAACATTCACATTTGCTATCTAATCACGATAGAGTTTCGTTATTAGAAAAAAATGTATCGGCATTTGAATTGAAGATTTTATATTTGATTGGGCGACGTTGAGGTTTTAATTATTTAAGTGGTAAATTTTAATACATCGATCGTGAATTAAACCAAGAATTCACTGTATAAATGATTTTATTTGATCTGCAATTAATTAGTTTAATGGCAATTATATTCATCAGATCTTATTGCAAATTTGTTATTGTTAATGATGTTGTTAATAACATATTTCCAAATGAAATAATAATAAGAATTTGCCAATATTCACTTACTTTAAAACTACTTTAAAAATGATTAAATCTTTTTATCTTCTATCAAGTATATGTAATAACGCTAATAATATTACTATAGTATAGACTAATAAATTGAGGTCGAGTTTTTACTTTCTTATTTTACATTCTCAAAGTTGAAAATACGTTCACGTATTTCGTATTACTAGTATTAATTTAACTTGCTAAAAATGCAGCTTTTTTGTTAGTCCATATCGAATAACGAACTTAGTAGTGCCATTAACATTTCAATTAACATTTTTACACCCTGTACATAAGGACGGAAAACGTTCCAAAGTGATCATGTATCTTTATTCAGGATTCGCGTATGTGGGTGGAGCTTGTGTCGTGAATAAGCGTCTGGAAAAGGTGAATTCGGTCGCTATTATCGAAGACACAGGCGGATTTAGCGGAATTATCGTTGCAGCCCACGAAGTTGGTCATTTGTAAGTCCATTATCGCTTGAATATTTTGTCACTTCTATAGAAAATTCGAAAATCGTGTTGTAAATTGTAGTTATTTAAATTGACGAGTAAATTGATAAGTTACGAGTTGCACAATAAGTAAACTTCTCTTTTACAATTTTATAATTTTCAGTCGAATATTATAGAACAGTCAGAAATAGATTATTTTATTTTTCATTTATTTTGTCTATTTTATTAGTAAACTTATTACTGTTATACAAGGAGATTTTGTTAACATTGATAATTTGTACCTTGTAACTTGTAAAATTTCATCAATAACACTAATTTAATAAGACAATTCTGATTGTTTCGACTTTTTAAAAAATGTATTAACATTCTATAGAAATCATCATTACTTTTTAAAATATTGATTTCTATAAATTATGAAAAAATAAAACAGAGACAGACCAAAAGTTAAAATCAAAATTCACGTGACCGTCTTTCGCTATTGAAATTAAATAAATTTTATAAAATTAAAGAAAAATCATTTTATTTAATATTAGTGGCAAAAACTGGTTGCGTGAACTTTGATTTTAATTTTTAGTCTATTTCTGTTTTATTTTTTCATGATTTGTAGAAAGAAATTTCTTCGACCAAGTAAAGTTTACGTTTTCATTTACATTTGTTTGTTTTTCGCCAAATTGTTGGAAATTTGTAGCAACCGTAGTTCCCTAAAAATAATATTGATTTGCGTTAAAAATGTTGATTTGAATGGGACGTAAAATGACATTGAAATGCGAATATCGTAGGCTGGGCGCAGTTCACGATGGCTCACCGCCACCTAGCTATCTTGGAGGACCAGGAGCCGAAAAATGTCGTTGGGAGGATGGCTACATTATGAGCGATCTCAGACACACAGAGAAAGGCTTTAAGTGGTCCCATTGCAGCGTATCGTCGTTTCATCATTTCTTAAAGTATGATTCATTCGTCGGTTTATGAACCTCTGTCTTCAATATTATTTCAATTAAATCTCCGTAGAATAAATTAACTTGCTTAATTTTTTAAAATAATTGGTACTACTTTATTAATACTTCTTGAATTCATTATTATATGCAAATAAATGATGTGTCGATATTTCTATTCCAGCGGCGACACAGCAACGTGTTTGTACAACGCACCTCACGAAGACGAAGCTCTTCCTAGAGTTTTACCTGGGAAGCTTCTTTCGTTGGATGCGCAATGTCGGAAAGATCGTGGAACGAGCGCCTGTTTCGTAAGCTTTGCATTACAACGTCGATCAACGTGTATCTTTTTTATCCACTGCATCGTTGGTGTTATGTCAATGAAACGATTATTTCACGTTTTAGAAAGACGACAGAGTTTGCGCTCAACTATTTTGCTTTGACGCTGGCTCAGGATATTGTGTGGCATATCGTCCAGCGGCTGAAGGTTCTCCTTGCGGAGACGGTCAGGTAAATAATTTAAATAAAAGTGATTCGTACGACGAATTTGTAACATATATATGTTACATTAAGAATTGAGAAAAAAATATTTTATTCTGCTTCCTTTTTATCAAACTGTTGATTATGATCCTGTTAAAAATTGTAGTATTGCCTAAACGGAAAGTGCGTGGCCGAACACGAAAATATTATCCCAGATTATACGCAAAACATTCCAACGTACGTACGCCGAGATAGCAGTTTCAACCCGACAGCCCACAATCGGCCTCTGTATGCTCAATATAACAACACAGACTACAGGTAATATTCTGTATATACGTAAAACCTACATAAATATTATTTAAGGATCTATAATTTCGTAGCATTCGTTATAGTTGGTAATATGTAAATAATTATCATTCAGATAAGATAATCGAATTAATGCACTTCGATGTCTCTTCGTTCTGTTTATCAAAATATGTAATTATTATCATAACTAGTAAACATGTTTCAGGTAATCAGCATGCATTTCCAAATCGTCGTTCAAATATTTACTATTATAACACGCACTGCAAAGATTCTAATGCTCAACTTTGTTTAATAAACAACAATTTTCACCCGTGTTTGGCGAACGTATAATCAAATAGCAAATATTTTCCGAATTTTCGAGAGTAATCCAAACAGATCACCTCGTCCCTTCGATAATCCCATAATGCTATGTCACACAGGTATCCGTGGGAATCGACGACATACAGCACGCCACAATCGAAATTTAAATACTCCTCGCCGTCGTCGAATCTCTTCTCGTCGACGAGTAATCCTTACAAACGCGTCACATCGTTCGCCACTACCCCGGCGACCAAATACACCACTGCCAGTTATCTGTACGTCAATAAATACAAGACTAAAGTAAATATTAGTAACGATGCTAGTTATAGTAAGAACGGATACGCTGGTGGTACTACTACTAGGAATTATTCGTACTATACAGTTAGTCCGATATCAAAGATCAACGATCTGAATTATCCGAAAATTAGCCCGTTCAGACATAAGGGCACGGTGAGCATGGTGTTAGCAACAGCAGACGAAAAGGATCAGAACGGGCCTCAAAACGATGCTCGCGGTAAGAGAAATCTGTATCAAAAGACGACGATACTCGCTTTCTTCTCGAGTTACGAGAACCTTCTCTTTATTTTTTCTATCGATCATCTGATTAAACGTTATCGTCTCGATATATTTTTCTTGTCTATTCTCGCTTTATTCTATTTTTCTTGCTTCATCTTTCTCATTATTTTATATACGATGAAATTAAGTATTTTTGTTATTATACATAGGCGTTCTTCTATTTCTTCTCTGCTATTTTACTTTATGTATTCAACCATTTATCGTAATCATTGTTCATGAATAGCGTAGCCGTTAAAACGCTACGAAGTGATTTAAAATAGTGACAAACTGACACGTCGCATTTTTCATCGTCAGAGTTCCTCGTAGTCTGACTTGTGCAATTCACTTGTGAGACAGTGAATATCTTTCGTTTCTCTGTACAGCTTTACCGACGTTTGTTTTCCTTTTTTTTATATTTCCATGTATGTACTACGACTATTCCATTGGGTAACGAATCTTGTGTTAAATGTATATTTTGAATTCTTGGTGTCTTTTTCTGTTCATTGGAGTAATTGTTTTCGGCTTCTGGGTGGATGTTTTATATCAACATATTTGTTAGAATTCATTTCAGGTTCATCAAATCAGATTTTCTTTACTTGTACATAATATTATACATTAAACATAAACATCAATCATGTTCTTAAAGTGTTATACAAGTTTTATTAAGTAATGAGTTTTGTGTCTTACTTTACTAACGGTGTGCATAAATTCTTGAAACTCCTGACAGCTATTCTTAACATTTTTTAAACAAATATAACAAATACACACGTATTTGAATTCTAAAAATATTTCCTTTAATACCATAAAAACTTCCACATGAAAATATTAGTTTAAAATCTTAACTCCTGGAAATCACTCTTACAGAAAAATATTACTGGTTGGTTAGTAGTACACTACTAATTCTGAGTAGCGTATTAATTTGAATTTTTTTTCTGTAAAACCACCTACACATTAAATTCAATAATATATTTTCACACCTACAATAAACATTACATCCCAGTGTGAATACCGAATTTTTTATATTAATGATTATATTTCTTTTTAGAACCAGAGGACGATGAGTGCACGGACGTGGGGTCAGATTGCGCGGAGCTGATTGACAGGCTGAGGACATGGCTGTGCCATTTGCAATCTGTGAAAAGCCGCTGCTGCGCGTCCCTAAAGACGATCTGCGCTGCTTGATGTGCAACTTTGAACGTAGTCCTTCCTGTTCGTTAAGGAGTTCACGTAGCTACGCATCCAGAGACCACCACAGATCCGAAATCGAACACTCGGCGCGCACTCAGCACGCGTTCAGCTCATCGAGCAGACCATATTCTCCATTGGGAGATTGGGACTTAGACGAATCATGTGATCTACGATGTCGTTCGGTCAGCATTATCTTTAAAAGACGGACATCTCACCAAGTTCTTAAATGCGCTCCCGGTCGAAACCACATGAAAAACGAATGTGTAATTCAATTTATTAAGTAGTTACATAATCTCACTGTGTTACCCAGAGTATAATTTCGTCCTTTCTACTTTCTCTTCTCTTTTTCTTGTCTTCTTTCTTTCTTCTTTTCTGATGCAATAATTCCGCGATACGATAATTGTTTACGATAGTACCGCAGGAGCTTTGTACAGACAACAGGTGTGAAGTTATAAATATGTCGAGTACGAACAAAAATGTTCGATCAATGTATCTGATAGATTCGATCGTATATTTATTCGATGCATCGCGCGGGAGACTTTTGTGTTACGATAGAAATACGATACATGCGTATTAGTACGAACGCGCAAGTGCACGCCAAAAAACGAGCTTCCCCTAAAATAATGAAAATTATAGTGCAAGGCAAATAAATGGTGACTATACGATGGAACCGTGCGTTCCCTTTTTGCTAGTTTATTTTTGTGAATCTTTTATACAAATTAAATCGCTAAACTGAGACAATTTTCTTAAAAGAATACTGAAATTATTTTTGGACTGTCTCTGATAGTATAGATATGTTTCAACTACTTATATTTTATATTATTATGTTTAAGTGTTGATAATTGGGAAAAGATAATTTAATATTTGTAGACAGTATTCATTCATTGGATATAATATATTGTGATACAAATGTACATATTTGAAAGACAAATTTTAGAAAATTTTCTCGTCTCTTTTTTTTTTGTATAATGTCAATTTAATAAAATGATCAACTATAGTTTTCTCATTCCTTTATTATATTATTAATATTCTTTTTATTATAAGGCTTTTCTAAAGAAATATATACCACTTTATTGTACTTAAGACCTACTACCATGTAACAATCCTGGATTGATCTATTATCCCTTAACAACCTATTCTACTATTATCTCTTAACAGTGTCGGTTTCATCTATTATCCCTTAACAACTAATTTTATTATCTCTTAACTACATTTACATATAAATCGATTTTGTAATGTTTATATTGGTCACATTAATTACTATATGCCCCAGATGCTAGATGAACAGATATGTCTCTAATAATTAACTATTAATTATTATTAGCATATCGCAAATCTTATTCTTGCAAATAGGAATTTCGAATATACACTCCATATAAATCTTTTTTTTAAATTAATCGAAATTCATGTATCAATTCGCATAACTTATTTTAATGAAGATACAGCTAAGTATATCTTTATAACGAATCATCAAAAGCCATGGTGATAAGACAGTTGTTGACAGAAAAATTAATGTCTCTTAATAATTGATATAAAAAATCCTATGCTGGAGTATGTAATGCATGTCTTTATATAACAATTATATACACCATTATATTTTATATAAAATATTTTATTTCCCTTATAATAGATATATCTTAATGAATGATATGTGCTGAGAGAAACAGAAATAATGGAGGAAAAATATTCTGCATAAAAAATATAAATTGAAGATACTTGAATATTAAATAATATGTTTATTAAAGTAAAATAAATAAAGTAGAATAATAATTTTTATCAAGTGACAATGTGTATGAATAGAATACACATAGAGTATAATACGAAAGCATTAAAATCCATATGTTACGGTAAGTTATAGAGATGTACATTACACAATACAGATATAACTTACACAAAATACAGATATAAATTACACAAAAAGTGACTTATAACAATAATTATCAGTTACTAGAAAATAGCTTAAAATATAAATTAATCTAAATTATTACATATACAAATACATATACAAATATCTATACAAATATATATACAAACATATACCTCACATACAAATAAAATAAAATTGATAACGTTAAGTACAATTTATATTTTATTACATTAAAGAATTTATAATACACATGCCATTACACAATTTTTAGATCTATTCCTATTTCCTCATATAACTCTGTTTTACTACTAGGATAGTTATCCAATATACAATCTAAAATATCAGTACATAGACGTTTCCGTTTTGAATATTCACGTGAATATTCATTTAGTGCTTCCTCTGCTTTTCTTTTGGTTTCAGTTAAATCTTCAGTACCACTTGCTTCCATTAGTCCATCCAATTTATTTGTCAATACTTCAATTCTTTCTTTAAGTTTAACTTTCTGTTTCTTTGCTTCTTCGATTGTAATGGAAGACTTTATAGATAACAATAAAGCCTCCTGTACTTTAATTTCTTCTTGAAGCTCTTGATACTTGTTTTCAACTTCATTAGCATGAATTTGTAATTCTCTGTTCATCCTCATTAATTCATCCATATCGTGAGATGTATCCTGCACTGCACAATAGATCTTCTGTTTTCCATAAACCTGATGCAAAAATCTTTTGGTTAAATTAATGTACTTTTATATTAATAATGAATATCTTACTTTTTCAAATATCTTTCCTTCAGCGACCAATTTATCTATAGCTTTTTGTACAGCTGTTTTGCCATATTCATTATGAAGATTTGAAACTAAATCATTAATACTATAAGGTCTGTTTTGTGTTTTCATATATTTATATACAGTGTCCGTCATTGTTATCAATTTAGTTTATTCCTTTCCTTATGTATTACATTTAAACTACTTTCACAGGTTATTTGATACCTACTTGAAAAGTTTCATTAAATAGGGTACTAACTATAGTATTTAATTTGAAATGAAAACACATTATGAATTGCATTCATTATGAAAATTAATTTTGTCGTGCATTATTTTTACCTGTATTAAAAAAATTAACACACTTATAACATTAATTAACAATTAATACTTTAGATTCAAACGTTATCAAAAATGTTTACTAGCGTTTAGATTAATATTTAATATTTTTTTTACTCAGAAAGCATAAAATTATTAACTATTTTTATTCTTATTTTTTGTACTTCACTAATATTACTTTGAACATATCCACGCAACAAGCGTTTTTACTAGATCTATAAATCACGTGACTTCCTTCAGTGTTTCTAGCCAGTGATTGAAAGTGCGGGAAATTTAATTACTTATTTATTACAGTGATTTAAGTGCGTGGAATTACAATTCAATCCATATATATTAGTCAATATTACATAAAATATCGAGTACATAAATAGTATGATGTTTATAGAAATTAAAAAATAATCCCAAAACTATTTATTCTTCTTATGAGAAAAACAATAAATTATACCATTTTGCAAGTTCTATATGGTACATTGCATATGGCAACAATTCGTTTAATGTTATAATAATTGATCGAATGACAAAAAAATTATTTATTATCTTCAATTATTTTTACATTTTTATAAATGTAACTAGCAAATTAAACCAGATGCTACTGTGATATAACACGCGTAATACGTTACGCAGTATACTGTACTTATTGTCTCAACCAATGCAGCGTTTATTACTCTTGATACCTTTATAGAGTCATAAAACTGAAACATTACCATCTTTTTGCTATAGTATGTAATATATTTACGACACTTGACATACTTTAGTAAACAGACGACAACGTACGAACTTTGAATCCAAACAGGAATATGAATAAATATCTTGAAGCAAAATCTGGAATGTATGAAAGAGTAATCTATTGGACTCTATTATGTTCGCTTATATATGCAGATAGCGTGGCGTGAACAGAAATTGCACGTTAAAGACGTAGCTGAACGAGTTATCTTCGGAAGATGGGAGTGAATAGTGTCACCGAAGAAACGTTCCACTCTACATCTACTATGGGTGAATTAATCATTGTACAGACGCATTGGATCGTTTGTCATTGCTCACATATGCTAAATCTCCATTACGCTACTGTAAACGTTAATGAACTCGAAAATTTTCATGTAATTACATCCTTCCTATAATTAATCCTATTTGCTAATAAGTTACATGTCTATATATTACACGTTTATTATATTACATTATATCATTCCATTATGTAATAAAGCAACCTGCTATACGTGTACACGCGTGCTATATACATTACATTGTCTTAATAAATTTTAATAATGCAGCTTCGTAAAGATGCATATTAATTACTGTTCTTTTAATTTTGATAAACGCTACACAAATAACATTAAACTATTTAAAAGTATTCTAATGACTGGAGTAATTTAAAGAAACAAGTAATTTATTAATTTAAAACTTTAATTATAATTTGCGTTAAAAATTTATATGATATAATTATTTCTAATTTGAGAATTCTTCAAATTTTAATTTCTTAACCCCAAAAAATTAAAAGGTCTATGGTTAACTTAATCAAATCAAAGAGATAAAGGAATAATAAAATAAGAATCTTAGGTTTTGAGTGACCTCTGTATTTACTGTGCGTGTAAAGATTCGATTTGAAAGGGTTCTCAGCGAGTCAGTTGCTTACGAGAGCTCATTGAGAGTACAATAAAACTAGTTTGACCAGTTTAGTGAAGGAAACAACCTGTGCGTAATTTGATAGAATTTTATAAATATTAGCATGTAAATATACATTATATGCATTATTAGTACTATGATCCTTAAACTCGGTATAAAATACTCCTTCCTGAAACATGTATGTAACATTGAAAAGAAACGTATTGCATTATTGTTATCAAACTATCACAGTATTGTTATCAAATACAAACTAACAACCTCGGCCTCCTCACTTTTTTCGTTTCTTCCTTCATGTGAAGTTTATAACAAAAAATTATGTAAAAAATTATCAATCATATTTAGGTATAAATATCTTTTTAATTTAATCTAGTAATAGAGATCACTAAATGTGTAAACATTTTGCTTTACATCTTTCCACTTCAATAACATATCGAAATTAATAAATAAGTATCATTTTTTATTAATATTTACAAATTTATTACATTACTTGATATTAATTAGGGTAATGCGGGTTATTTGACCAACATCCAATTACAAAAATCCTCTCTACGATTCGATGAACTTTTTGGTTTAGCGTTCCTGATTAAAATTATCATACAACATGTGTATTTAATTATATCACGAAATCGTTTTACATCAGATTACTTCTCGTCTGATTTATATTATCTGATATGAAAAAATTTAATTTGCAAGTAAGTAAATATATCAAATGTCATCCTGAACTACAAGTAGTTTGATACGTATAATTGCTTCTAATCAATCATTGGCGCATTCAAACAGAAAATTATCGATTGCTCTGTAACATATAAAGTCAGCAACATACAAGAGCCTTTGTCAGTATCCGCGAAGTAACTATTGTTGAATGTTTTCCAGGCTGCTTAGCCAAGTACTGCACGAAGAAGATGATTTACGTGAGTGTTGCGGTGAGCTCGTCGGTGTTACTGTTCCTAATTGGCCTAAGCGTTGGATTAAGCATTAACAGTTTCAAAGGAAGCGACGCTCTTACGTCAGCACCACTTATCGATGGGTAAGTGATCTGAAATATTATCATCATAATAAAAAACACAAAATATGCGATAATGAAAAATTTTTGAAAACATAAGGGATTTTATAAAAAAAAAAAACTGTGTATACACGCTTTAATAAATGTTATCTATAATTTGGGTCTATAATTTATTGTAATAATTAGGGAGCATCGCTAGCGAAAGACTACTATCGATATTAATATCGATAAATAAATTATTATTATTAATCAGTTACAGGCTGGTATGATCGATTGTTACCATAGTGAATTAATATGCAGATAAGTTGAAGTATTAATTAATAATTGATGATTATACGGAGCTTAAAATATAACAACAAATTATTGCATTTAATTGAAAATAAAGATTAATATTTACTAATCTTTACTGAGACAGATCTTCCTTTTTGTATTTTATTTTGTATAAATCTAATGTGATTTTTAATTCTTTATTTCAGCCACAATGATTTGCCGCACAACTTGTACAAATTATTGAACAACAACTTAGACAATTTCAACTTCACACAAAACCTGACCGACGATGAATTATGGGGTAAAGACGTATGCAAATCATGTTATACTGATCTTGTCCGTTTGAAAAAAGGAAAAATAGGTGCACAAGTGAGTGAAAACACTGCAAATACAAAAGACAGATTATCATTCGAATTTTCATTCTATCACATATATCTTGAAATAAATTAATTGACTGATGGATTTTCGTTCGTTGTTAATTAATACAAAGCTTCTTATCATTTTAGACCATATGTGGAGATACGTTTTTTTGCAATATCAGACTGACATGTGATAATGCATGAATTTCGTTTTGTGCGTAGTTTCTACGGGCGTAAATTTTGTTAATCTCTTTATTCTCTTTCAAACTTATTTTTACTCATTTATAATTAATATACGACGTTTGATATATGATATTTGAGAATTAATTGATGATACAACTGGAAATATTAATAGTTAACATTTCGTTGAGTTATACTTATCAGAAACTATAGAAATGCGATAATCGATTCATGTCTACATGATTCACGCAATAATTTTCCATTATATGATACATAGTTATAGCTATTCGCTATATGGCACATAAATAGTGCCTCCCATTTAATAGCTAAAATACAATTAGATATAAAATTCATAATAAGCTAAAATAAAAAAGAACTGCTAGACTATAGTATGTATGGGAAATACTATTACATCATACTGTAGATTGTATTATCACTAGTTTGTATACTTCTCATCGTCTCCGGTATTAATATCAAAGCGATCGATATTTTATATTATGGTAGTAAAGTAAATTATGAGGTTCCAAATTTTATTAATGTGTAATTCTAATCCTTAAATTTTTTTAATTTGTATAGTAATAATAATGAGAGTATAAATAAATTTTAGTTTTGGGCAGCGTACGTTGATTGCTCATCGCAATTCAAGGATGCAGTGACACTGACAATGAGACAAATCGATGTTATCAAAAGATTAGTCGCTAGATATCCAAACTACTTGCAGTTCGTAACGGAAGCTAAGCATATCGAACAAGCATGGAATGATGGAAAAATTGCTTCTTTGATCGGTGTCGAAGGTGGTCACTCTATTGATTCTAGTTTGGCTGTTCTCCGGCTCTACTACGAACTCGGTGTGCGTTACATGACGCTGACTCATATGTGCAACACTCCATGGTATATTACATTTTTAATCGATCCAAAAAGTTTTAATATGTCATCGAACTTTAATATTGACTAGAAAATCGAATTCATAAAAGTAAAATTTTCTATTGAAGAAATAAAATATTTCTTAGCAGACATCTATTTTGCGATAACGGATAAATAATCTTTTCATAAAATTAAAATAGGATTTTATCTATAAAAAAAGATAACTTCAAAAAAATTAATAAACGTGTTTTTTTTTAACGAAGGGCTGACGCATCGGTGGTGGACGATACGTCTGTCCACAACCTTACGAAATTTGGTGAAGTACGTCAAATTTCTTTAATTTCTTCTTCTTATGTCTATTTTAAAACTGTATGAATTTTATATTTCAATTATAGGCCATCGTCTACGAAATGAATCGATTAGGAATGTTAGTCGATTTAGCGCATGTGTCTCATAACGTTATGAGAAAAACACTTTCAATAACGAAAGCTCCTATTATGTTCTCCCATTCATCTGCCTTTAGCGTTTGCCGTAACTACCGTAACGTGCCTGACGATGTCCTCTACATGGTTGTAAGTAGATCTTTCTTGCCATCCTAGATGGTTCATGAAGTTGTGTAACAATAAAATATAATTTTGCGCGCATTTTTAGAAAGAAAACAATGGTATCGTAATGGTGAACTTCTATTCAAATTTTGTAAATTGCAATTGTTCGAGGAACGCAACTATCCAAGACGTTGTAGGTATGACATTCGAAAAACTTCAATCTCATGTTTAGTGTAATCTCATGTTTAGTGTAATATTTAATTTCAGAAATATTATTTAATTTCGTTCACATGATAATTTCTATTGCATTTCTATATAAAGTTTATCATAATTGCATATTGAATTAAACGCATTTCCTATTCACTTGACTTGTTTCACTTAACAAAAT
This sequence comes from Bombus flavifrons, assembly GCF_040668555.2. NCBI lineage: Eukaryota > Metazoa > Arthropoda > Insecta > Hymenoptera > Apidae > Bombus > Bombus flavifrons. Next base: position 1,851,654 of record NC_138443.1, read on the forward strand.
TGAATTAAAGTTTCAAGGCAGGTATCCTTAACAAATTACTGTCCTTATCGTAAATAATTATCTATTTGCCTTTTTGTAGATCACATTAATTACATTCGTAATCTTATCGGAGCTGATCATGTTGGTATTGGAGCGGACTACGATGGTGTAGGATCGTAAGTATAACGCCAATATTACAAATCGCAAAGTTTAATGTTATAAAAATAAGCAGGATTCACAGAAGTATGAATAACATATTTCAGAATGCCAGAAGGTTTGGAGGATGTTTCTAAATATCCAGACTTATTCGATCGCATCTACGAAAGTGACGTGAGTCCAAAATGGACCAGAGAGGAACTTGAAAAATTAGCAGGCAGAAATTTGATCCGTGTACTACAAGCCGCGGAAGAAGTACGTTAAAGAATATAATCAGAACGATGTCTGACAATAATTAAAGAATCATTAAAAATATAATTATTTTTGTGTTTCCAAAGGTAAGAGACTCATTGGCAAAATCAGAACATCCACGACAAGATATCATAGATCAACAAGACATTTATGAAACTGAAACAACGAGTAAACTTCAACCAGGCTTATGTAACACTGCAAAAGAGTAAGTGCATTCATTTAAAGAATACTTTCCTTTGTTTAATCTTTATGCTTCGTTTATTTACATAAAATCTTATTTATATAGGTGGATTGATTTTGTAAACCATAATAAATCACGACAATAATATGGCATTTATTTAAAGCACAAAGACATGGCACAACATTTTATGAAGAAAAGATTTATTTCCATACGATAATAATACGTAAGATCAATTTGTAAGCAATAAAAATGTAAAATACCGAAAAGTTATTACGTTCAACTGATGGAAAACGTATTTGTCGTAATCCATTCATTCTATTTTAATAAAAGTATTTATCAATGGCTAAACCTCTGTCAATAGGAGCTTATAATAATATAATGCAATTTTATTCTACATTAATACGATAAATAAATTTTATATTAAAATACATGTTTTCAATGTCTAACAAATGATGAACAACAATGCATTGCTATAAACATAATTCTGTATGCACATACATTAGTCACATGAATTAATGTATGTAATATCGTAAAAGAGTTTGATTAGAGATCGGTTGAAAATAGAAAAAACCGTGTACGTCGTCCTTCTGTGGTTCGTTTACATTTAAGAGCGCTTATGTGACTAAAGTCACCTAGTTCTTGCAGAGATATGAGAAAAACAATAAACAACGTTAGAGCAGAAGGACGGTTTCGGGTTTCAAGGAGGGATGACCGAAAGGTCAGAATATGCGAGTCGAAAAGTGAGTGTGTAGCGAGAGTCAGAGTTGATCGAGACATCGAAGAGTAGAGTTGAGAGAATTGATCGAGACAACGAAGAGTAAAGTTGAGAGAGCTAATCGAGTCGTCTAAGAGTAGAGTCGTTAGAGTTGATCGAGTTGTCAGTGTTGTAGAGTTGTTAGAGTTGCTAGTGAGAAAGAGAGAGAGAGAGAGAGAGAGAGAGAAAGAGAGAGTGTGTGTGTTAGATTCGTTGTGACGAGAGTTGCCAAATAACTGTAAAGTTATTTAAGATAGATACGAGTATCGCATTTAGTTTCAGTTAAACAAACATCGTTTTCTGTCCAATTAATACCTGTATATTCAATTCGTCATTAATAAATTGTAAGTAATCGGGAAAAAATTTATATCTTAATTTCCACGATACTACATGTACATAAACAAGGTAGTACGTTATGCCTCCGACAAAATACTTTTATTTTTCATACATTTAAAATTGAAGAATGTAATATATTACGATATTTATAACAAAATGAATACACCATATAAGTATTGTAATTCAATAAATAAATTTATAAGTAAATTTAAGTTCGAAATAGTATCTAACCATATCGTTATTGACTGTTCCTTATTAGTCTACTCTCCACACGTTATTCCTACGACTTTTACATTCCTTTTTGTATAATTTATAAACTCTTTCCTGGAAACAAACATTCGAGAATATTTCAAATTCCTTTTTACATTTATTACTGTAACTTAGTCCACACGTTTGTACGAACCATTGGCTTTTTCTAGCACACGGATGTACTTTCGGCGGTGCAAAACCATTGAATGAAGTACTGAGACATATGCTATAGGATCCAATATCCATCCAGGCTAGCCAATCACCTTGGTGAAATTCTGGCAGCATTACATTTTTCAAGATACAATCCATAGAGTCTAAGGTGGGACCCCAAACGTATGAAAGGAATTTCGCATCGCCCGCTGGCTAAAATATATTACATAAAATACGGAAGTCGATAAGGCATGGAGCTTACAGTTCATGCCTGTGCCCAATTTTATCCAGCTGGTTATCTCTAACGTTAGAAGCTGCTAATGCTAGCTGTTATTTAGACTAAATATAACCGAATATAGCTTTAATAATAAGTTCACAGCGTAAACAAAGCAATTTGTCGATTTCAGCACAACTTGAAATAAATTGTCTCTTTACATATGATCGTAAGAAATTTTTCAGATCATAATATCTATAAGTTCTTGACATGAATCAACCGAATCGTTTCAACAGGAACTTAAGGGAGGAGATATCTGACTCCCAATTCTGTATTTTATATTATACGGAATATTAATAATTCTACCTTATACACCGGTATAGGCAGTCTCTCTTGTAAGTTCAACATTTCCTCTATAAAACCGTTGTACACTCCACAATTCATATAATACATTCTAAGCATTCCATCCGCCTGAGGAACAACCCTCTTTGTGTGCACAAGTGACACCAAAGTATATGCCGATGTTGCATAATATTGTCCCGGCTCGCTGATGATCGAGATACTCGGGTCGATGTCCTCGATCTCGTTGTTAATACATCTTGCAATCTGAGTGTTTCCGAAACGATAATGCAAATTTAACCAATTCAGCAATTCAACAAAAGAAACAAATACGAATTAAGGTGAAGTATGAGTCTCGATCGAGTCACGCATGCATAACGCTGATCTCTATGAATTAAAATGTATAGAAGAATGACAATTACTAACATTTCCTCCTAAACCGTTTCTTGGAATTTACAAGTAATAATAAATTTATGAAAATAAAGTAACTTTTTGAAATTTGAATACTATTTGTGAATCTACGTAGGCAACATTAAATGATGTGAAATTGATAACTTTATGAAAACTGGAGTTGTTTAGTTTGGCTTTTATGCGGTTAAAGCGGAATCTAGCAAAAGCTCACCTCGTCGATAGAGTATCCTCTGTTACCAGGAAATCCACCGCCGATATCGATCAATTGAACGTCTTTACATCCAATTTCTTTAGCAATCGAGATTAGTTTCTTACACGTTCTGATTCCTCTAACGTAAGCGTCTGATTCAGAACATAGACTGCCAACATGGAAACTAAAGCCCCATAATTTTAAACCTAGACTTTTTATCAAATGTATCAATCGAACTGCTTCTTCGTCCGGATCGCAGCCGAATTTTGTTCCAAGTGATACCAGAACATTTTTGGCGTCACATCGAATACGAATGACTACTCTATTGATTGTGAAAAAAATAATAAAGATCATTTCAATGAAGCCATTCTAAAATATTGTATAGTTCATTAAAGTGAATCTGATTTATCGCTGCTGCACTTACTTCGCTTCCGGAAAAATGTCCTTTATCTTAATGATTTCCATCTCGCTGTCGACGGTCATTTTTTCTACATTCATCGTTTTGGCGAATTTAATATGGGTGTTCCACTTAGCCGGATTCGCAAAGATTATCCTGTTTGGAGACACTCCTAGTTTCATTACCATTCGTATTTCTTGCTAAAAAAAATGGTGGCAGAACGTAACATATTTTGCATGTAGACGTAACTATAATAATATTGTATCATTTAAGAAAAATTGGTTGAAGATATACTTGGGATGCACAATCGAAATTGACATTCATAACTGCCAAAATCTTTAGGAGAAACGGATCGGCATTGCACTTGACGGCTAAAATACCAAAACATATTAAGAATGAATGATGAGTTACATATTCCTGCATACATTAATTTCTAGATATTGATTTCACATTTAATTTCACTGTCCCAAACGAAAAGAATCTATCTGTCTTTAATGACAAGAAATATTAATTAATAATAGAAATGTGTTACATCCTTTGTTATATAATTTGCAGATAATGTTATATTTGAATTTTAGGAATTAATAATAAAATATTACGTTATTCCTGAATTTTATGCCTGAGTGATACAAATAATATCTGATGAATGGTACGATAATAAGATTAATATAACGTTCTCTAGAAAAAAGACGTATCTTTTTGAATACTTCTGAATTATCAGATGTACTATAATAACAGAAATGGAACATTTCAGACTAATAGATTCGAGATCGAGAACTCCCATGTTACCATAATATGGGACAATTCTTGGCATCTTCGCGATCCAATTTTGATGTTTCTGCATCACGTCAGCAACATCAAGAACACAGAACGGTTCTTCCGTTGATTCATGCTCTGTTTTAATGAAACATTTGATTATGTCTGTAATTTCGTCCGTATCTTCGAATACTTTCACTTCGTCATAAATCGAGTGTGACATCTTAATTGATTCGAATTTTCCCTCGATGTTGTGTACTCTGGAAAAACGGAAATTTCCTTTACATTAAGCTGCGACATAAGGATAAAATTATTTCCTTCCAGATATATATTTGATTTGGTTCACAATTTGTTCAATAATTTTCCTTTGATTTTAAGAACTTGAATACCATGTGTATGATAGTACAAAACGAAAAAAGTGCAATTATTGGTAGTGACAATTTTAAAGAGGAATTACTACAAACAAGAACTGTGAAATGAAAGGTATCACAAATAAAAATTAATATCTGAAAGATTGGGATTAGCTTAACTGAACAATTAAGTACATTAAAAAAATTCACTTTGTGAAAACACTGGGGGAACTATGAGGGGAAACTATGAGGGAACATCATTGTTAGCTACTAATTTATATAGGTATATACGATGAAGATGATATTATTTGATAGCTGACGTAATAAATTATATATCTTTGCACGTTATTTAGTTTTGACTACTGTTTCTGTTTGGCAATGTATACGTATCTTCTTCTTATCAACTTTAAATTTATAACCATATAGCAGTTACCTTATTATTCTTTAATTTTTTATTAATACTGTACTCACTTTATATATTTTATATTTATATTTATATTTATATTTTATATTTGATTTCTGATCGTCTTTTATATAGTTTGTTTTATGTATGTGTTTAACGTTGCTTCAATAACGTATAATTGTAACAACTATTTTTTCAACAATTCGAATATATATTTCATTCCTCTCAGCAGTATTGAACCACCCAATATTGAGTCTTTAAACAAAGTATGATAGTTTCATACTGCTTGCTCATACTACGTTACCTGATATAAGTAGGAAATTATTATATAACTATATACTGATAAAACGTATACAGGATGTGTCACCTTAAAATTGAAGGCAATGTATTTTCGATACTGTTAATTATTCCGCAGAACATTTCAGATAAAAGTTAAATAGCTACAGGGAAAACGTATTCTCATGTATGAGCTTCACTTTAAGTGTGGATATTGTATTCTATAAGCGTAAAACTAGTAAATAATTAACCTACTTATGTCGAAAAGCATTTAACTTAGTAGATATTTTAACTTTTATTCTGTGAAACTTATCGTATGAAAGACAAGAAAAACGCAAGGCACTACTTTTATATTTGTTTTCCTCGTCTTTCATTCAATAAATCTTACAAAATAAAAGCCAAAATATCGACTAAACTAATAGCTGCTGGACATAAGTGGGATAGTAATTTTGTTATAGAGAATCTCCAGCTGCATGAATTAATGTCTTAAAAAATACATGATTCTACCGAAAGAGGCAATGCTGACCTAAAATTTACCCACATACGTGGACACTAATGACATATAACCCTGAAGACAATCAAATTTTGTCTCAAACATTTATCGATATAATTAAGATTTTTGAAAGTCTTTCAGGATGAACTCTTATGTAACTCAACCTGCATATTTTCATACAAAACTATGCCGAAAAAGTATGCACCCATACATTTTTTATATACACGAATAAAATCGTTGTCTTTTAAGAATTAATTATACTTACATACGTAACTTTTTCATATTATACAAGACTGGGAAACATTTTATTTACACATTTAAAATTCTGGAATCTAATATATTATTATATTTACAATCAAATAAGTTCACCATAAATTTTTGCAATTCCATACATAATTCCCTGCATAATTTTATAAATAAAGTTAAGTTCGAAGCAATATCTAACAATGTCCATATCAACTGGTTTTTATTAGTTTATTCTTGCCTCCGTTATTCCTGGGATTTTTGCATTCTCTTTGTGTAATCAATAAATTTCTTCCTAGAAAAAAACAATCTAGAATATTTCAAATTCCTTTTTACATTTATTTTGTAACTTACTCCACACGTTTATACGAACCATTGGCTTTTTCTAGCACACGGATGTACTTTCGGAGGTGCAAAACCATTGAATGGAGAACTGAGACATATGCTATAGGATCCAATATCCATCCAGGCTAACCAATCACCTTGGTGAAATTCTGGCAACATTACATTTTTCAAGATACAATCCATAGAGTCACAGGTCGGACCCCAAACGTATGAAAGGAATTTCGCATCGCTCGCTGGCTAAAATATATTACATAAAATACGGAAATCGATAGGACATAGGACTTAGAGTTCATCCCTGTGCCCAATTGTACCCAGCTGATTATCCCTAACGTTACAAGCTGCTAATGCTAGCTGTTATTTAGACTAAATATAACCAAATATAGCTTTAGTAATAAGTTCACAGCGTAAACAAAACAACTTGTCGATTTCAGCACAACTTGAAATAAATTGTCTCTTTACATATGATCGTAAGAAATTTTTCAGATTATAATATCTATAAGTTCTTGACATGAATCAACCGAATCGTTTGAACAGGGACTTAAGGGAGAAGATATTTGACTCCCAATTCTGTATTCTATATTATACGGAATATTAATAATTCTACCTTATACACCGGTATAGGCAGTCTCTCTTTTAAGTTCAACATTTCCTCTATAAAACCGTTGAACACTCCACAATTCATATAATACATTCTAACCATTCCATCCGCCTGACGAACAACCCTCTTTGTGTGCACGAGTGACACCAAAGTATATGCCGATGTTGCATAATATTGTCCCGGCTCGCTGATGATCGAGATACTTGGGTCGATGTCCTCGATCTCGTTGTTAATACGTCTTGCAACCTGAGTGTTTCCGAAACGATAATGCAAATTTAACCAATTCAGCAATTCAACAAAAGAAACAAATACGAATTAAGGTGAAGTATGAGTCTCGATCGAGTCACGCATGCATAACGCTGATCAACTCTATAAATTAAAATGCATAGAAAAATGACAATTACTAACATTTCCTTTTAAACCGTTTTTTGGGACTTACAAATGATAATAAATTTATGAAATTTGAATACTAATTGTGAACCGACATAGATAACATCGAATGATGTGAAATTGATAACTTTATGAGAACTGGAGTTGTTCAGTTTGACTTTTATGCGGCTCAATTCGGAATCTAGCAAAAGTTCACCTCGTCGATAGAGTATCCTCTGTTACCAGGAAATCCACCGCCGATATCGATCAATTGAACGTCTTTACATCCAATTTCTTTAGCAATCGAGATTAGTTTCTTACACGTTCTGATTCCTCTAACGTAAGCGTCTGATTCAGAACATAGATAGCCGACATGGAAACTAAAGCCCCATAATTTTAAACCAAGGCTTTTTGTCAAATGTATCAATCGAACTGCTTCTTCGTCCGGATCGCAACCGAATTTTGTTCCGAGTGATACCAGAACATTTTTGGCGTCACATCGAATACGAATGATTACTCTATTGATTGTGAAAAAAATAATAAAGATTATTTCAATGAAGCCATTCTAAAATATTGTATAGTTTATTAAAGTGAATCTGATTTATCGTTGCTGCACTTACTTTGCTTCCGGAAAAATGTCCTTTATCTTAATGATTTCCATCTCGCTGTCGACGGTCATTTTTTCTACATTCATCGTTTTGGCGAATTTAATATGAGTGTTCCACTTAGCCGGATTCGCAAAGATTATCCTGTTTGGAGACACTCCCAGTTTCATTACCATTCGTATTTCTTGCTAAAGAAAATGGTGGCAGAACGTAACGTATTTTGCATGTAGACGTAACTATAATAATATTGTATCATTTAAGAAAAATTGGTTGAAGATATACTTGGGATGCACAATCGAAATTGACATTCATAACTGCCAAAATCTTTAGGAGAAACGGATCGGCATTGCACTTGACGGCTAAAATACCAAAACATATTAAGAATGAATGATAAGTTACATATTCTTGTATACAATAATTTCTAGATTTTGATTTCACGTTTAATTTCATTATGTCAAGCGGAAAGAATCTATCTGTCTTTAATGACAAGAAATATTAATTAATAATAGAAATGTGTTACATCCTTTGCGATATAATTTGCAGACAATGTTATATTTGAATTTTAGGAATTAATAATAAAATATTACGTTATTCCTGAATTTTATGCCTGAGTGATACAAATAATATCTGATGAATAGTACGATAATAAGATTAATATAACGTTCTCTAGAAAAAAAACGTATCTTTTTGAATACTTCTGAATTATCAGATGTACTATAATAACGGGAATGGAACATTTCAGACTAATAGATTCGAGATCGAGAACTCCTATGTTACCATAATGTGGGACAATTCTTGGCATCTTCGCGATCCAATTTTGATGTTTCTGCATCACGTCGGCAACATCAAGAATGCAGAACGGTTCTTCCGTTGATTCATGCTCTGTTTTAATGAAACTTCTGATTACGTCTGTGTTTTCATCCGTATCTTCGAATACTTTTACTTCGTCAAATATCGAGTGAGACATCTTAATATATTTCAATTTTCTCTGGACTACTACTCGAGTTTCTATTGTGCGCTCTAAGAAAACGGAAATTATCTTTGGATACGACTAAATAAGCCGAGATATAAGGAGAAGATTATCTCCTTCCAAATATATGTTTCATTTAGTTCAGAATTTGTTCAATAATAAGATTTCTTTGGTTTTAAAAACTTGAATGCGGTTTGTATGGTGATACAGGACTTAATGAAATTATACTTTCTAAAAGTGGAAATTCTGGACAAAAGATGCTGTGAATAAAAACTGTGAAATAAAAAATGCCACAAATAAAAATCAATATATATAGCTTGACTAATCAATTAAATAAATTGAGAAAAATCGTTCGAACAAGAAATTGTAAGTTATTAAGTAAGAATGTAGGACACCTGCTTAAATCGAAATAAATTTAACCACACTATAAGGGAACATCGTTATTAGCTACTAATATATATATACGACGAACGAAATATCATTTGATAACCGACGTAATTATGTATACTTACACGTTGTTTAGTTTCGACTATTCGTTTTGCTTGTCGATGTACACGTGTCTTCTTTCTGGCAATTTTAAATTTTCGATAATAAAATTATTACCTTGTTATTTTTATCTCATTTTTATCATTTCTCATTAATATTGTGCCCACTTCATATTTGGTATGAACAATACTCTCAACGTTTTTGTATAATTGTTACAGCTCTTTCACTAATAAAATAAGTATTATATCTTTGTCAGAAGCATTGAATCACGCAATACTGATTCGTTAAACAAGATGTGATAGTCCCATACGTTGTTGCCCTATATAAATAGCAGATTATTATGTACATACTGATAAGACGTATATATTTTCATAAAAAAAGAACTCCGAAAAAAGACGTATGTATATATATTTTTTATTTGCACGATTAAAATCATTATCTCTTAAGATTATATTATACATACATTAAAGACATTTTTTATACATACATTTTGCATATTAGTACTAAGAAATATTTTACTTACGAAAAAATAAAAAATGGATATCGAACAAAAAGAAATAAACATTGTTGCTTACATTGACACAGTAATTATAATAAAAAAACAACGATATCCTAATGAAAAGATTGTAAAAGGAGTAATTGCTTATCGAAACTGGAACATGTACTTCATATCTTTTTTCTTTTTATTTCTTTTCCCATTCATCGACTAACTAGTTATTCGTTAAATTCAAAATACCAGAATATTTATGAAAAAATACTATTGTTGATCGGATGATCAAACTGGAGACGATAAAAGCAAATGTTGACGAATTAACTGATAAAAAGAAGAAGAAAAAGATGATAATATTATGTTTTCAAGCATGTGAATGTAGTGGCTATAAAACATTTTTCAATGAAACACTTTCTATTATATTTCATATTTCACTTACAAAAAATCAAACCTCTACTAAATGAAAATCGATATATACATATATATACTATTATATAATCTTAAAAAATTATTATGGTACAAACATATATTCATATAAAAATTATCATCTTTTATGTTTTGTAATTCATTATATTATTATTTCTTTAAAATAAAATTATAAGATAGGACCATACAATAGAAGATAAATGTCATTAATAATATGCAAACTTCTTGACGCGTAATAAAAAGAAAAAGTTATTTCACCCTATTTTAAAACATACGAACCCATTGAAGGTATAAAGTAATTGTAAATTGATTTACTAAACATAATTCAAACGTTACTATAAATCGAAATGAAATACGCGACAGAATAGATTTTTCTTTTGCAGAAGAAGAAGACGAAGAAAAGATTTTACATGTGCCGCTAGTTCTCTGTAATAGTAACAACCATCAGATGGCGCAGTAATGTGAACACTACTTGAACACACGGGAGTTTCCAAGCTTTGGTGTGATCGGCAGCAAAATGGCAGCGAGCGACTCTACTACGGACGACAGTCTTTATCCGATAGCTGTTTTGATCGACGAACTAAAAAACGAAGATGTACAGGTGATTCTAAAAATGCTCGAAATCTATATTTTATAATTGCAAAGTAATAGACTTGCTGTACCGCCTGCAGTCACTAGAAAAAACAGAGTGTCAAGGCGGCTACAGTGGTAGCGTACAATTCGATAGAGTATTCCTTTAGTCTTCTGTCATCCTAAATATTCTCTTTTCAATATCAATACATTCAATATTATGATCTATTTATATAACAATGCTCACGTTAAAAGCTTTGAAAATTCAAAACTTCAATTTGGAGAGATATATTTTGTTACTTGAAAAAGGGAGGCATTGGTGATGATAATGAGTGAATCATAGAGGGTTGACCTGCACATTTATGGAATTTTTCTTGTTACAGTTACGGCTGAACTCAATAAAGAAATTATCTACGATTGCCCTTGCATTAGGCATTGAACGAACACGCAGCGAATTAATACCATTTCTAACTGAGTCTATGTATGATGAGGATGAAGTTCTACTAGCTTTGGCAGAACAACTTGGACAATTTACTCCTCTTGTAGGAGGTCCAGAATATGTACATTGTTTATTGGTATATATTGTTATTTATTTTTCATTCAACAGCTGAACTAACAATAATATTTAGACAAAAGACGCCTGTATACAGTATATAAGTTAGTAATTAATCCAGTAAATAGATATTAAATCAGTTAACTTTTTTTCATTGTGATAGAATCATTTTTCATAATTATAATTCATATAAAGCATGTGCTATATTATAACAAATCATGTTTGCATAATTATGCATATGCATATAGTGTTTCAAATAATAGATAATTACTTTGGAACATTAATGCTAGCATATTATTATTTTTATCATTGTATACTTGAAACAAAAGAAATTGATTACAATAGAGATAACATTTAACTTGAGACATTTAAGATTATACTTTAGATATTTAAGATAATACTTAACAAAAAGTTCATTATTAGTAAACTTTGTAATAAAAATTTATTTTAATACAGAAACCTTTGGAGAGTTTGGCAACAGTTGAAGAAACTGTAGTTCGAGATAAAGCAGTGGAGTCTTTAAGAACTATTGCTGCTCAACATAGCTCAACAGATTTGGAGGAGCAATTTGTTCCTTTGATACATCGTTTGGCAACAGGAGATTGGTTTACATCAAGAACATCAGCATGTGGTTTATTTAGTGTCTGCTACCAACGTGTTAATCCATCGGTTAAAGGTAGAACATAAAGATAATTTAGATTTTAGGAAATATAAAAAGATTTGTTCTCTGTTTCCTTATATAAATATAAATTGTCTTCATTTTCTTTTTGTTTTTTAGCATGTTTACGAAACCACTTCCGTAACTTATGTCAAGATGACACTCCAATGGCACGACGATCTGCTGCTTCACATTTAGGTGAATTTGCAAAAGTTATGGAAATTGAATATGTAAAGGCAGATTTAATTCCGATGTTTGTTATTTTGGCTCAAGATGAACAAGTAAGATAATACATAACAAACAATTATTCTATTAATTTTAAAATATTCATATCATTAATATTTACATCATATTTTATAGGATTCAGTACGTCTCTTGGCAATTGAAGCTTGTGTTAGCATTGCAGCATTATTACCACAAGAAGATGTAGAGCAATTAGTTATGCCTACACTTAGACAATGTGCAAGTGATCAGTCATGGCGTGTACGTTATATGGTCGCAGATAAATTCACAGATGTAAGCTATTTTTACATATTTTTCTTATTTGTAGTAAATATTTAATCAATTCAATTTTATCAACAATTTTAATCAACTTCAATTTTTATTTACAGCTTCAAAAAGCTGTAGGTCCAGAAATTACAAAAACAGATCTTGTACCAGCATTTCAAGTACTATTAAAAGATATCGAAGCTGAAGTTCGAGCTGCAGCAGCTGACAAAGTGCGCGACTTTTGTCAGAATCTCGATAAATCCAATCAAGAATCTATCATTATGACACAAATATTACCAATAGTTAAAGAACTTGTATCAGATCCAAACCAACATGTAAAATCTGCTTTAGCGAGTGTTATAATGGGTCTTAGTCCAATACTTGGAAAATACAAGTAAATATATATATATTTATTTAATTATATAAATATGTTTGAAATAATGTAATAATAATACTAAATTTCTTAAATTTGCAGTACAATCGAACATTTGTTACCATTATTTTTATCACAACTCAGAGATGAATGTTCAGAAGTTCGCTTAAATATTATCAGCAATTTAGAATGTGTTAACGAAGTTATTGGCATACAACAACTTTCACAATCTCTTCTACCGGCTATTGTAGAATTAGCCGAAGATTCGAAATGGCGTGTAAGATATGCTATCATAGAGTAAGTAAGAATTTTTCAAATATATTATGATGTTAATATAGAAATTATTGAAATTAAACTTTTTTTATATAATGTAAAATGTAATATACATATATATATATTTATTTATTTATATGTCCTAGATACATGCCATTGTTAGCTGGACAACTTGGGGTAGAATTCTTTGATGAAAAACTAAATTCCTTATGTATGACTTGGTTAGTAGATCACGTTTATGCCATCAGAGAAGCAGCTACGTTAAACTTGAAAAAACTGGTAGAAAAATTCGGCCCTGAATGGGCACAGAATACTGTAATACCTAAGGTTTTAGCAATGTCAAGGGATCAAAACTATCTTCACAGAATGACATGTTTATTCTGCATCAATGTAAGTAAATTATTTCATTTTTTATATATTAATTTATAATTTTTCTATCATTCGTTTTCCCTAGGTATTGGCAGAAGTATGTGGTCAAGAAATAACAACGAGGGTGATGCTTCCGACTGTCTTAGGAATGGCCACTGATAATGTTGCTAATGTACGATTTAATGTTGCTAAAACTCTTCAAAAAATTGGACCTTATCTTGAACCATGTGCTGTACAAGCTCAAGTAAAACCTGTACTTGATAAGCTCAATACAGACAGTGACGTGGATGTCAAATATTTTGCTTCCGAAGCAATTGCAGGCATCGCAGGTAAAACTTTTATTATTTTATTTCATACAATACTACTCTTCAGAAAAAATCTGTGATTTTTATTTATTACTTTTAAATTACATTTTGTATAGAATACATACTGTGTTTCAGCGTAGGTTGAACAAAAAAAAACTGCATTTAAAATTTATCCATCAATATACAGAACCTCAGTCTCAAGAAGTAACCTGGAGCAAACATTTACACTTACACATGGCAACAGGTAATATTATTGCACAGTCAGAGCAGATCTAATGTCGGAAAAGAATATAAATATGAAATTAGTAGTTCATATTAAACGATGTTTTAAATTCTGTTGTATCTGTATATTTATAATTATATTACTTATTATTAAATATTGAATTTAATTGGTAAAATGTATTCCTTATACGTACCTAAATAATGATCTAAAAAATAATATAGTAATAAAAGGTACTCAGAATCATTCCTAAAATCAGACACTTCATTATAATCTGCTCTTCCACATTCATTGATCAAAAATTACTTTATCTTTTAATAATCAGTATTTTAATTTGGTACATAACATTGTTAAGTATTGTAAACATAACAATAAAATTAACAATGAATAATGTAATTTTATTTTGGCCTTTTTATTTAATAATCAACTTGGACATTGTACAGTCTGTATCTTCGCGCTTATTATTATTTTTCTCTACCTGAATATACTTATAGTGCTGATATTAATATTTACTTATAGTTTTTTACATTTCTATAGTATTTTTTAGTTGTATCAAATAATGTATTAGAAAACAACATGCTTAAGTTTCATCCGCAGGGCAATGGAAATGATAACATATATTAAAAATTTTGAATTTTAGAATTTTGGAAAATAAATTAGTTAAATTAAATTTAAACATATTTATAATATAAGGTAATTTATAATGTAGTTTTTTAAACAATATATACTTTCAATATAAATTTCTTACATTGCCGATTTATAATAAAAAAATATATATGATAATGTTATTTTTTGATCACAATAGTTTAACACTTTACATTAAACAGATACTTTTATCAGTATTACTTAACAAGGGATTACTAATTATTAACACTTACAAATATATCTTTTAACAGTTTTTAGTAAAACTACCCCGCGCGTAATAGCATGTTAGCTTTATAATAAGTTATTAAAACTAGAATATTTTTGTACTACTACAAAAAATGCAGCGAAGAACGATTGTTAGTATTACAATATTACATAACATATTTCTTTCCAAGAAATGGAAATATATATCACTCGTTAATTATGATACTATATATACATTCTATAAAACTAAGAGACATATGAAATACGAGTATTTTCAAACATGAAATTCATATATCGCGGAAACAATTCGTATTTTATTTACTTGGAACTGTCACGCGTCAATGAATTATTTATAAAATATTTATTATTATTCATAATATTTCTGGATTTCATAAAACCATACATGTAGTACGTATGCAAACTGCGCGTTCATGTCATAAACAAATTTTTATAATTAGAATGATCTATCGCATATATTATTGCATATATTATATTTTTTCTTACAACATTCCACAATAAACATTGAGCCAATTATGTGCATTTAGTGCTGCAGTAAAAGGAAAACATTTTGTTTTTCCACTCTTACACCAAAAAGCATATTAGTTTCAAAAACAATATAAAATTATATATGTGCTCGTTATTTTTATACTGGTAACATTCCATTCTACAAAATTATATTTATTTCAACTATTACCATTTTGCATATCTCAATTTATAATCTAAATTTAAAGTTACATATTTGCAAACTCAAAACTAAACTATTTTGCTTAAATAATATACAATATATAATTTTTATATAAAAGAATGCTCTTTTCAAAATTATTTTTTATTTCCATTCTAAAAATATTGTTTTGAATAATGAAAGTATATATTTGTTGCCAAAACCGAAAGTAATAGACAAGATTTAAATTTATGGTAACTTATTAACAGACTAGTTGTAAACCATAAAAATATTTGAGAATCTAATTGTTAAAAGAGTAGTAGATTATTGTGTGATTTCCACAATTCGTTAAATAACTACCAACATGAACTCTTAGATAAAGAATGGTAGAAAAATGTTCAATGTATGATATATGCAATTTTGCATACTTTTTACATGCATGTAATTGCAAAAATTTTTTTCTAGCTTTGTTTGCTAAATTTTCTTACAAATAAAGACAAAATCTACCTTAGATCATTAATGATCAAATATCGATTATATCGTGGCTGTTTCAGATTTTGCCAAGTCTACACAAACTGTATGACTAATAGTTGAAACATGTGCATTTCCATTACTATCAGAACTAATAATATTTAAAGATGAAATTTTGGCACGTTGATATGCCACAACTGTGTTTAAGCTTAAAAACCTAAAAATAAATTTTCTCATAAATATAATATATAACGATACATGTACAGTGAACATAAATATCAATAGTTATTAATAATTTACCTTATACAAACATACATAATCAACAATGCAGTACCAGCTGCAAGCATTCTGATAATTGGACCTTCTACTAATTGAATGAGAGTCCAAGCAGCAGCTGATGATCCACACATGGTTGTGACAATGGCCATAGTTTGCAAACAATGACGAGAAGTTATACCATTTTGCCAGTCCAATTTACTTGCATGTTCAACATTGTAATTTGTACCACATACTTTGCAAGTAAGACTGTCAGCATTTATAGAACTCTGAAATGCATAGTGCACATATGATAACATGATAAGTACGAGTATACCTGTACAAAATGAAAATATTTTATATTTTACCTCGACCAACCATCGGCGCAAACAATTATGATGAACTGCACTCACATCACCTCTACATTGACAAGGTTGTATTAATGGACCAGCATCTTGCCTTTCACTATCGTAACAGATCCAACAATCTTTGCTGTTAATTGATGTTCCATCCGAAAAAAGTGCAGTATCTTGTTCTGCATTTTTATCTTGTAATTCTATTTCTTTCATGTATTTCGAATGATCTAATCGTTTCAAAAGACGCTTTGGATTTAAAATCCACAGCTGTTCAGGACTAAAATGAAATGAAAAATAATTATATTTAAATAATAATCAAAATAACAAAAAATTAAAATAGCATGTCTATGGAATTTTATATCAACATACTTTTATATTATTATATTATTTATTAATAAATAATACACAATACAAACCTAAAACAATTCCATAGCACACATGGAAACCATAATATTACGCCTACTTCAATAATACGGAAAACAATATCATGACAATTCCTACTATATAAAGGAACTCTGTAATAAAAAATATGTAATGAATAATTATTAAGTATAAAAGAATGTAATTATATCCAATTAAGACATTATCTTCATATTTACTTTGCTTTCCAGAATTCGCTAAGTGTCTCACTGCATAAAAATCCAACAATAATAAATAACATGAAAGCTTGTGATAATAATCCTACACGTGATTGATGCAATTGAGAAATATTTATTTGTTCTTGCACTTGAGATAATTGTGATGTACTTGGAACTGGATCAAATAATTTTGCAGTAACTTGTTCTTCAGCATTAACTTTTAAATCAGAGACTGTACGTTTATTCAAAATTGTACTATTTTGATAATCATTCAAGAAACCACCTCGAATCTAAGACAAAGTTATTTTAATAGAATGCTTATTTATTCATTATTTATAATAAAAATTTCAAACAACTTACTTTAAAGTACACTTCCACTCCATAAATTAAGAAAAATATCACAACAATAAACAAGAGCACTGCATAGCAACCATTAAAAACATGGGTGTAAAAGCTCTGAAAAAGATCATTTTGAGTATAATGAATTAAAATTACTGATAGTGTAGTAACAGATTACCTAGTAACTAAAAAATAATTAACCACTTGCGCTACCAATAAACTCACGGTTGCGCGTGCCGTGCGCTACAATATAACACGCGGTGAGGCGTTACTTTGTCGCCTCACCACGTCTGCGAGTGCAATCTTTTAAGCAGCGTCTCAGCGCGTTGGTAGGGTCTTACATAAAGAATTTTATACTGATATGAATAAATACTCACGGCAACAATAGCATTTTATTTACTAATAATCTACTATTGTATGGTAGATTATTACAAACGAACGATCTGATTGTTAGCCAACGTGCAGCACACATCATTTTTATTTCTGCGAGAAATACCTATCGACGTTTATACACGTCACTGGCGATTTTGGAACAAAAGCATCTTGACGTGCGTAGCACGTCTTTCTAGCGCAAGCGGTTAAAATTCCACTACTATATATATCTTTATTTAATTCACCTGATCTTCTTGGGAATATATTTGAGTAACAATAAATTCTGCTAAAAGCAGAGAGTATGTTAATACATTAAACACAGCAAAACCTATGAATGATTTTGAAAGAAACTGTGGTTTGTCCCATGACATATTTCTTAAGTGAAATACTTCAGCCCAGAAACAAACAATTAAAGAGGATCCACTTAAAACAAGTGGATAATATGCAGATAATAAACTTCTGGACCATCCTTCTTTAAATGCAGTCTATCAAAAGATAAGTTTAATATTTTATCATTATTTAAAGAAGATTTAAGATCTTTAATAATACATTTTGTATAATATTTACCGGCGATGTAAAATATGCTCCTCTTATCAATGATGCGAGAAATACAATAAAATATAAAACTTTTTGTGTTGTGACTCTACAAGCTCTAAGAAAAGATGGTGCTTTCATTTTCTGCCATTCTGCGATGATACACATAATCAGTTGTATTAGACATACAAATGCCAGCATAAAGAATATAGTTGCGAATGCAATGTAGTAACTTAAATTTGGAACATGACATTCTAGTCCATCAAACTGAATCTATGAAAAAAACATAAAAACTATATTCAAAAGTACAAGAAATGGACTAAATATTATCTAATTATAATGAATTTAATTAATTACAATTAAAATATTACCTCACATAAACAAGTACCATTATGACATTCTCCATGTCCAGAACAATTCTCATTGCCACAAGTATCATTCCAAGCCATCATCCCAAACTTTACTAATAAAGTTAATGGATTTTGAGTACTCAGAGCAATCATTTGTTCCATGATCGCAGTATGTAAGACTGACTGTTTTTACACAGTCGTCACAAGAACCTGTTAAACATAAGAAGCAAATATATAGATATCTCCAAAATATTTAAAAAATAACAAATAAGAAAATGTCAGATTACAAAATCTATAGATATTAATAATATAATGAAATAGCACAAAGAAAAAAAAATTTTTTGATGAACTTTTTTAATGATGAATAGTACAGATGAAAACAAAAAATATTATGAAAGAGATAGTATATCATAAATTAAATTACACAAACTGTTATATTACGTACCACAAAATTAGTTCATAAATAATATTCACAAACAGTTTTATAAATCTAACTATAAAGTAACAAAAAAACATTATGAGCTAGAAAAAATTGAAACATCACTTTGATATAATCCAAACTTACGAATAAATCAAACAATTCACCCTTGACACTTGTGCTTTTTATTCATATAGATGTAATGAGACAGTCCAAGTGTAGTCGTAACTATATACCTACGCAACAACTTAACTCTTCGTCAACTATCACTATTACTGCTTACT
This sequence comes from Bombus flavifrons, assembly GCF_040668555.2. Taxonomy (NCBI): domain Eukaryota; kingdom Metazoa; phylum Arthropoda; class Insecta; order Hymenoptera; family Apidae; genus Bombus; species Bombus flavifrons. Next base: position 1,871,349 of record NC_138443.1, read on the forward strand.
GCATTTTTAATAAATATTGACATTAGATAAAACGCGAGAGTTACTGTCACTAATCTTTTCTTAGCATTTCAAAGTTCAAAGGTAATTAAACCATTAAAGAAGACACATCACCAACGAATATACTTAATTATTATAATGTTCTTTGTTAGTACTGTAAATTAAGTGATCTCGTTTTTCTTTCACACACATCTACCTTTAATAATAATAATACAAGCATAAACCAAGTATGAGATAGATTTGATATCTACTATTTATTTTTGTGTCGCATGTTTTAGAAGCTTGTAAACCATAAACTTCTTTACCATTTTAGTCTTATCTGTGGCTATACCAAAGAGCTTGTATTTTGTATAAATAAGGTATAAAATGTCCTTGTTCAACATACATACTACTGTTGACTGAGGAGAAGTATTACATATTAGACATATCCTACATATGTGAATCAATGAATAAATTTTGTACATTTTTAAAACACTTAAATTTTGTAGATATTTCACGATATAATTTGATTATGTAAACATTTTGGAAAAATATACGATTAGCGAACCAGACTATATATATTTTCCAAATAAAATTATTTTCATTATGCACTGGAGTTTTAATTTCAATTGCTGTTAATGCTCTGGTCTTATTTTGTGATAAATTTGTGAAGTTAAGAATCACGAAATCATTAAATCATATAACAGAAATGCATTGAGTATTAGCTCTATGCTATACCTCGTCTATGGACTAGATCCTTTCATAGAAACATGTATATTATTTTCTTTAATTTTATAAAAAATATACTTATGCAAACTCATTTTGTCTTTATTTTTATTTCGTCACAAACATTTTAAAATATTTAAAACACTCTTAACAGACTATATTCTCCCAAAAATTGCTAAATTATACAATTCAAAAAGATATCACGATAAATATTTATATATACTTTTACGTTTTAAACAATCTTATGATAAATTTACAGTAAGAATATTATATAATATTTAAAAGACATTTCATTATATATACAAAGTTTATATTCACAGTTATTTCGGTTTATTTTTTAGTTTAAGATAACAAATGCTTTTTTTACGATAAAAGATATTTTTTTTAGTTTATATAAGAAAAGTTTCATTTAATTGAAATTTAAAAATCACATGGGTTATAAAGGATTGATTGCAGAACGCATCTACAGTTTAATAGTTCACAGTTTGTCAGTTTACGAATGGTTTACAAGAGGTTCCGGCTGATACAATATCGACGTTACTTGAAAGCATAATACGTATATAGCTTGGAGTTGAGTGGAATAGTGTATAATTTTGCATTATTAAAGTATGTAAACAATCTTTTCTTTAATGATCTTTGCTTATTTTACAATTAAATTAATTGCCATTTTTATGTAAATAGGAAAGGTAACGAATGTTATGTAATATGTTTCATATCTGTACTAAGATTGCTTTTAAACTATAGATGTTTCAACTATTTTAATATAATATGCTAAGCGTTAAAAGATTGCTTCACTATCCTAAAATATATTTTTCTCTAAGTATTATATGTTATTATCTAATACATAAATTTTATTAATCAACATCATATTGATTAAAATTACTAATAATACATCATGGAAAAATGATGTTAATATTTATGGTAATAACAGATTGTAAAAATGTTTATTAAAATGTCCATCATATAGAAATATTTGCTTGTAAAAGGAAATACACATTTAAAATTATATTTACATAATATGTATGTAATACATATATTATTATGTGAAAATAATATTTCAGATGTCAGAAGGAAGATTAGCAAAACCTCAACTTCGTAATCTTCATGTGTCAAAAGTTAAGAAAAGTTTAGGGATAGTGACAGTACTTTGTGCTACTGTTGGTTTAACATGGAAAACAGTTGTTTCTGATGTATATGAACGGAGAGTTGAAGAATTTTACAAGTAATTGAAACATCTTAAACGTTTTAATATTTTGCTTCTATTTCTCATACATTTATTAATATATTTTATTATGTTCTAGAACATATGATCCAATGAAATCATTGCAAAGAATGAACGAAGCTGGACTTATGGAATCTTATAATCCATAATTATCATACAAATATATATAATGCAGGCTAATAAAATAGTAATGGGATTAATAAAATCTTATTTAAGAAATTATATACATGTTTAGTAAATAAATGTTATATAAAATAATTACATAATATTGAAACTCCTATGTTTTAAATAAATCTAAGGACTTTTACATATAAAAGATTGTGTATTTGGTTTAAACTATTGCTTGTGGTATATGAACATAATTATTTTTATTTCTATCATTCTTTTTTATAACAATTCAAGATGTAACTTGAATTGCTTAATTCTTATTAAGCTTAACAGATTAGTGATTTCTGTTTAAATATAAAATAATTCTAATTATTTCTCATGTTAAATATTCAAAATATTAAAACTATCTAATAATTTATTATTTCAAAACTATTAATTTTGAAGCTAATTATATATTTGTTTATAAGAGCAAAAATTCATTTTATACAACACTAGAAGCTGTAATAAATACTTTTCCCTATCACATATTAGGACTATATAAATTATTTTATTGTATTAGATTTATAGAAATATGAGGCTGATAAATATAATAATAAATAAATAAATAGATTTAATAAATTTGAAACTATAAAAGGTTAGGAAACTCGAATGTTAAGATTGGCAAGATGGCGCCTCACAAATACCCAGTATGCTCCGCGCGATTGATTTGCGCATGTCAGTTGCTCGCATTGCAAATGGCGGCTCCTTGTTATTGTTCATGGCGTTTTATGACTTGTCCCTTTATATTACCGATTATGTCGAGTTTTTTCGTGATTTCTACCGCGCGCTATGTGCAGAAAGTGAAGTAGGACTTGCGCGGTATATTTTAGATTAAAATTAGTGCTCTTGTGGTGTGGCTCCGTGCATTTTCAACGCGAGAAATCCCGCACGAAGTTGGAAAGAAATGGGGTAACGTTAAAATTTTCTTGTGTTCATACGGTATGAAATCGTTCTGTGCAAAGACTGAAGTGAGGCTCGTTGGCTACCATACTAATCATTATCGAATTTTAACTTTGTTTTCGGTAAGCATATGTAATTACGAGGTATAGAAGAAAGCTGCAAAATAAAAATGTTCAGATTTTTGACGGTCTATCTTGAGCATGCTTGAGCCCACTTCACGTACACCTCCCCCGACGGACAAAATGGTGGCCCCCCGATATCTAGTGCTCAGTATGCCTTATTTTGTCAAAAAACGTTATGAAAATTGCCAAAATCAGTTAATCTCTCACCAGAATACTAAATTCCGATTAGCGCGACAATTTACATTTTATGTCTGGTTGAAAAAAATATTCTATAACCTATTTTCTTCCACATAGAAGTTGTGCCCCTGTCTTGTGGCCCAAAAGATTTTAATTGCAGTTCGTGAGTAGTAAAATTTGATTCAAAATCGTTTATGTTTCATCGCATGTTTGTCGATTCGGTAAATATCGATAGTGCAATTGATGGTAGCTTTGTATTTTCTTCGTTAATCTCTATAATTTGGCAAAAATCGTGATCAAATTATAACCTAGTAATGCTCATTGGCCTCACTTTTTGTTTATGCACTATGTTTTCGTTCCTGTTTTGTTTCGACTTGTCAATTTTACATTTTTATTCGTTGTTTTTGATATTATACTCAATCTTTCCCTTATTATTCCCATACATTTGGCCAAACTTGATTCAATTTATCCATTTTTAGATATTTCTGCATGAATATTTATAAAATTTTTTCATTTTTGTAATTTTGTTACAGTCATTTGTATAAATATATATTATAAATATGTATTATAATTTGTCATTTGTTGACATAACAAAACGAAATTGTATTAAATAACCAATACTAATAATAATATCTATTTTATTAATATTTTTAATATATTTTATATATTTCAAATTATTTTTATTTTCTTATATTTATAATTAATATATTAATATTATAATATATGTATATTAGTATCTTAATTTAACATGTACTCTGAAGTTTCATTATGATTTTATTTTGTAAGAGTTATAATTTGAAATTAATTTTCATATTCATATATATATATGACTATAAATTGTTGTAACTTTATTACACATTGTAGTAATTTATAATTGACTCCAATTAATTGAAAATTAATTAATTAATTTATTTGTTACTTTCAGATTATAATCATATATATGTTATTTCCACTTTAATGCAATTCCATACATAATGAGTAAAGTTATATAAGCAATATATTAATAAAATTTAATGAAATAAAAACTTTTCATAAAAAAATAATAACGAGAAATTAATAATGACATATATTTCAAAAATTTATGTAATTATTGATAAATAATTTATAATTTCCAAATTAAATTACATATTGGACAATTTTTATATTATAATGTGTAAGTTACATATGCCATGCCATACCATATATAGATATGAAATAATTTATTTTGTTATGTCAAGGTAGATTTATGACATTACAAATTGACATTTTTGATAACATTTTATATTTCTAAATTGTTTAAACACAGTTATATTACAAGATAAATTAAATAAATTATTATTTAATTTTGTCTGATAAAAGTACATTATTTTATCTTATAGAAACAATAAGCATATTTATTAGTGCTGGAGTGGTTTGGAGTTGTCGGTTTGAAACCGACAGTCAAACATCTTATCACCACATATTGTAGTGATACCCTGAGGCGTTTGTAACCTCTCTGGGTAGTTATGTGATTTGTGGTTGGTAAGTATAACAGATTATATGAAATTATATATTTTGTTGTACTGTATAATTTTATGTAACTTAATAATGTTTATCTTTCTGTTAAACAATTCTTTTTTTCATTCAATTAATATCAAAATATAATAACACACGTTAATTCTTTATTATAGAGAAATGTATTACTTTTAAATTCTTCTTTCTCTGTCTTTCCCTTCCTTCTCTTTTTAATTATGATAATAAACTTGTTTATAAAACTTGAAATGAATTTTATTTATATTTGTATGTGCATATATAATTAGGTTATAAATTTGTATATATTGTAGTCATGGCGGCTGATAGTGATGGTGATCTAATTCAAACAGTTGTAACGTGTGAAGGTAATTTAGAGGATCCAGAATTTCCACACAAATTTAAAATCATTGTTGACCATCTTAAATCTTTGCTTTGCAAAGGTAATTTTTACAGATGACAGTTTTTAATTTTAAATTTAGAAATATCATTAATATTGAACAAAGTATATAACAATACAATGTATGATATTTAATGATTTATAGACAAAGGAGATGGTTTAAGAGTAAACAAGGTAGAGCCATGGAATTCTGTCAGAGTCACATTTTCAATACCCAGAGAAGCTGCATTACGTCTTCGAGAATTGGCAGCTCAGGGTTCTTCAACCCTCACACAACTTGGAATTCTTTCAGTGCAGGTTGAAGGAGATCAGGTAATATCTGTTATTTAATATAAATCAGTTTGTATATATAGTTGTATGCTAGTGGCTGAGTTAACAAAGACCTAGGATATAGATATTATAACATTTGGATTACTTGTATTTTCTACTAGAAAAAATTGTCTCAGTACTTTCATTTTTTTATAAGAAATGGCAAATACTCTATTAACTAGGAACATTGAAAGAAGTGCTATTAAATTTTTGAAATATATAAGATAGTATTTTTCAGAAAGGTATGATAAATGTAATGAAGGTGACCTTGGAGATTATTCGCATTAAAAATGACAATAAATATAATTCTGCGTGCAGTAATTGCAAAAATTATATCTGTAATTGAACATTTTTTCAGAATATTACAATTTTATATATTAGAAATATCAAACAAGAATAAATGTTATTTACTTATAATTTATATTCTTAACGTCTTACTTTTCATGTCTTCTGTAACAGTATTATACATTTAATACATAATTAATAGTTGCATTTGATTCAGCCATTGGTTCCTGCTATTTGTATTCCAAGGATAAAAGTTGAAGAAATTTAACTAAATGTACGAAATTTGTAAACTATGAATTGTATAATAGGTAATATCATTGAGGATAGCCAATCGCTTTAGTGGAGAGGCACAGGAAATTGTATTACGTTCAGGACCTTCACAAGACAGTGGTGCCAAATCTCAAAATGAATCCACTAGTAATACAACTAACGTGGACAGTGAACCTCCAACAGCTTTACCTGGTCCAAGTAATACATCTAGCATTTCTTCAGCATTACGTAATGTGGCTCAACTAATTGCAGCTGGTATGCTTTTTATATATTTTATAAAATTAAGACATTCTTCCTTTTAATATTTATTATATTATTTTAGGCACATCGTCAGAAAAAGCACCACAGTTTCGTTCTCCAAATGTAGTTGCACCTACAGACTGTGATCCTATTCCACCTTTCCTTACAAAATCTGTACAGTCAGCATCAGGCAATAGCAACGTTGGTGTCTCTGGAAATCAATCAGTAACTAATCCCAGTGCTTCACCTAGGAATAATTATAATGGTCCATTCCCATTTGCCAGTATGACACACGCTGCCCAAGCGATACATAGTCGTGAATCACAAGCGACAACGATTAAAAATGCAATGCAATTTAAGCATCATGTACAGCCACCACCGCCTTATCCTGCTCAAGAGAATTTGGCGACAGTAACAACATTAACTGCTGGTCATACTACCACTCAATCAGTTGCACCAGTTGGTCAGTTAACGAATCAGTACAAGTCTCCAATTACCACCACATCTAGTCTGTCACCAAACAGTAATAATCTGGCAGGGAATTCAAATGGTAATGGAAATCAAGTTGCTTTATCCAGTCCACTTCTTGTAAATCTTTTACAAAACGATGCTGCCTCGCATCCAAACAACGTGATACCTGGCCAAAAAATTTTACAGCCAGTTATCGATAATTCTGGACTTACTAATCGTATGAGACCCACTAAAAAGCCAACAGTTAGAAGAAAAGATCTATCTTCACCTAGCGAATCACCACCGAATTTAGATTCTCTTAGAACGGAGGATCTTATTGGAGGAACAACAGTCATTCCTGATTTGTCTCAATCTTCTACATCTGCATTTGCGACTGTTAACGCTAATCAACCTTCAACTATTCCTCAACAACATCCAGTTAATGTAATTAGTGGCACTGCGCAGAATATAGCACAGCAAGCGATACATCAAGCTTCTGCTAGTGGACAAATACAACAATCTGCATCACCATTGCATGCACAAGTACAAATACAGCAAAAGTTTCCCATTAGACAAGAATTGGCTTATAGACCTTCGCAAGTACAATTACAGGGTCAACTGCCAATTAGACATCCAGTAAATGGGCAGCAAATTCGAACACCATTGCAACAGCGGCAGTTACTACTTCAGCAACAGCAGCAACATCAAGTTCTAACTCAACAACAGCAACAGTTGAATCAACAACAAAATATGAATACTTCGCATCTGCTTACACAACAGATTTCAAATCAACAACAATCTTTGGTACAACCGCAAAATGTAAATACATCGTTACAATCTACATCCGTGCCCAGTCAACCACTTTTACAACAACAACAATTGATGCAGCACTCGTCAGTAGGCATGAATGTTCCACAACAACGGCTAAGTTACTTAAATAATCAGCGTCAGCAAACCCCTCCTCCTTATTCGCGACAGCAGGTTCCACCACAGTCCCATTTAGGGCAACAAAATCAAGTAATGAATGTGCAACAACAATTACATCATAATCAACTTAAAAATATTAATGTTAACACTAACGCCACGACTGATTTTCGTTACGGACAAAGTCAAAATATTTTAAGCAGAAATTATCAGGCTACAACTAGTAATGCTAATGGGACCACGTGGAACGCACAAAATAACTCTATTCCACAAGGTGCTCAGGTTAATACTACTCGCCTGCCAAGTACGAATCAGGTTTCAGGTGCCTTTTCTCAATGTGGATCTCACGCTAATCATGTTTCTAATAGTAATGTCACTTCGCCTGCTATCAAGGTTGAAACATCCGAATCTCCTAAGCCTAAAGAAGAGACGCCTGAACCAGAATATACGTCGACTGGTAAAATACGACAGTTTCTTATCAACCCTTTAACCGGGCATTTGGAACCAATGCCTAGTGAGAGTTCGGATTCAGAACCAGAGAGTGCAGTAGACAACCAAGATGATTTCTTTTCCTTTCCGTCGCCATCGAATGACCGATCAAATTCCATATTTTCCGACGACGATGCAGACAGTAATTTCTCAAGAAGAAATGATACAACAACAAATACGGATCAATCGGATTCCGAAACCACAGTGAAATCTACTGCCAGTGAAGGAAGTTTGAAACATAGTAGAATAAAATCTAACAGAGAGACCGCACAAAGTCCAATGCCTGGAGAAAAAATCAAACTAAGGCTAAAGTTAGAAAAGTCTGAGCCTGTTACACCAGCTTATAAAGTTGATGTTTCGTTTGTAAACACACCACCGATTAGGAAAGCCGATAAGTCGGTAAATAAAATGTTTAGCACTGGTATTCCCAACTCGGGGACTGGTGATGAACCAAGAGTGCCTCCGTTACATATTTCTTTAAGAGGACGTAATGCTTCGGTAGTACAAATCAGGAAAAAGGAAAAGAAATCGTTGAAAGACGGTGAATCTGATCCGACTAACATAAAAAGGCGGGGGAAATTGAAAAAAATGAAAGAATGTATAGATGGGAACAAGTTGTTGCAAAAGAAATCTCTAAGCATGATTATAGGTACTTCATCCGCATCTAAATTACCTTTATCTAATTCCACAATGATCAATAGCACCAATTCTATTAGCAAAGTAAATAATATACTGCAAACAGTTGTATCAAAACCTAATGCCTTAAAACAAGAATTACCCATGGATGTTGTACGCGTGCAAACTGGTGTTACGAAACCGAGTTCAAGTAAAAGTAGTGATGTCGATGATATACCGTTAAACAGTCGAATACCATCCCCTTCAAAACATAAAACTACTATTTTGAACCAGCCATTGAACACACAACAATCTTTAACAAAAGCTCAAGTTGAATTAGATGTTCAAAATCACATACAAGAGCATAAAATAGGTGGAGGTAAGATATATATAATGTTTTTATTGTACAAATTTTCTTCTATGTTTCATTACATTTCGTGATATCAAATAATAAACATTAATATAATATAATAAAATTAATGTAATATAAATAATAAACATTATTATTCTTTAGTACTTAAATTATTAATTTTCTAATGTTATTTCCTTTTTTGTAGGAAAAACTAAAAGAAGAGATTCTAAAAAGAAATCGGAATCAGGAGATGGTTTACATCGTGAACAAAATTTATTGTCTGGTGGCAGAATTTTGGATAACCAAGCAAAATGGAGAAAACTTAATTATAAAGGTGATTCAAGCCAATCTGTAAGAAAAACTGATACACTTTTAGCCAGCAATGATTTCAATACTGTTAAGAAAGTAGGGGAAATCAGAAGAACGAGCGACAGTGAAATTACTCGATCCGTCATTGAAAAAAATACCTTGAATGCTGTTGCTTCACGATTAACAGAAGTAAATGGTGTAAAGAAGGATTTAATTAATCAAGAAAAACGAAGAAGATTAAGTTTAATGGATGAAAAAGATCTGCATTTAGGAGGTGAATTTGATGATTTTATTTTGTGTATGAATTAAAATATACTGATTTAATATTATCTATTAAATACATACAATTAATTATTTTTTTATACATGTTACAGAATCTCAAGATGCAGAGGCTACACATTTTAACAATCAGAAGACCATTTCTGAATGTTCCTCCGCCAGTACAGTTCCAAATACAAACACAAATACAAATACAAGCACGAATATAAATACAAAATCTACTAGCAATTCATCATTTGAGAATGAAAATTCTGGGTTAGTACCTCCAACTATATCTACACAGAATGATTCAAATCCATCTACTAATATTGAAGGCAAAGTATCTACACATGTAGAAACCGCTATTAAAAATACCCAGTCAACTGTAAATAGGATTATTTCTGGAAAAAGTAAAACAGAAATGGATAATTGCAAAACAAATTGTAATATTATGGCAAAAAGTCAAATCAATCAAAAATTAAAACACCATATGGTTTCAAAAAGTGATGCAAATGCTACCATTAACAGACATAATAAAATAGAGCATTTTGGTCATAAGAAAGTGATTCAAAATCATATAAAACAACCTGACCGATCCACAGTGGAAAACAAGATTGATAATGTGCAAAGAATTAGTTTACTGAAAACTACACAAAGTTCAGCAATAGGAAACTCAGTGGACCAAGTGCCCAGATCCCAAAGTGTTGACGTACCTTCCAGCAAGCCAACTTTACCAGTCGGAGAAATTAATGTAACAGAAGCGAAAGTTAAGCAAAAATTACTTGAAACTACAGTTCCAATTGCAATTGGAGTAGATGCAAATGTAGAGAGAGTCAGCAGTGGAGGAGGTGGTGAAGATTCAGGTATTGAGTCAATGGATGCTTTGTCAGAGAAATCACCGAATCAAGGGGAATCTCCTTTGCATAGGCCAGCGTCTGAATCAGTAACACAAAACAGTGCAAAAACTGCTGTTCAAGGGGAATCTTCCCTACCAATCACCAATAAGAACGTGCCTTCCTCAACTAGTAGTAGTGATATGTGTTCAAATTCCCATTCGGAACTTCTAAAGTCCAGTGGCCCGCAAAGGTTAAGTCCTGTGTCTGTAGCGAGTTATCTTGAAAATCATTTAAATCGCAATATATCAAATTCCAGTGAACATGACATGAAAAATATATCTAGTGAAAACTCAACTTCAACAACACAGAGAACTGGTGGTCATAGTGACTTGATTCCTAGTTTAGAAGTGACTGATAAAAGTGTATCCAGCCCTCTAGTGACAGGATCTGTGACTATTGTGACTACTTCTGTACCCAGTACTGTGGATAGTAGTGATAACTTATTGCAATGCGCACAGCAACAAACAAATGACTTTTCTGAAAAAGACAGTTGTAGCGTTAAATTAGAACCTTCTATCAACCAGCATGATCAGGGTAAGACGAACATTAAACATGAAGTGTCAAGAGCCCCAGAAAGTGTATCTGAAGATAATGTAAAGACAGTCATAGATGGTAATAGTGCAATTAGATTAAATGATGAACCTCATGGACAAAATAATAATGGTGTGCCTGTAATACAAAATCATGTTGCTTATAATAAGGTAAAGACAGAAAAACTCGATACTACAATTACAAATGAGGCTAATGTGGTGGTAGATAACTCATGTTCCAGTAGTCAGAGTTTTAGTTCCGAAATCAAAGTAGAATCTAATGTCAATGAAAAAGTTGATGATACAAGGCAAAATGATCGATCAGATAGTACGAAAAGCTGTAACATTTCTTTAAATGCAACACCTGTTAAGTTAGAACAATGTTCCGATCAAAACCAAAAATCGAATGTACAAAGCCATCAACAAATATCTGTTAGAGAGCCTTCTATGAATCTTCAAAAAGTTGCAGATGATTTGGTTAAGAAAATTGTAAATGATGCGAGTGATATAAACATAGGTATTCAATCGCCTCTTGGTGAAGATCCTCAACCAATTAGAATTACCCCACCACTGTATACGTACTCCAATCCGGTAGTTTTACAAAGGGATGAGACTCCAAGCCCAGCTGCACAAAATCCAGAAGTGGATTCCAGTGACGTTGAACATGTCAAAAGGAAACGTAGGAGAAAACAAGAATTAGAAGGACGACAGGATGTTATATGTATAGAAGACAATGATGAAACACAATTTGTAGAAAGATTAACTTCAAATAATGCAGATGATTATGTTAAAAGACCACCAAAGTCATTGCTGGAGCAACTTCTAATAGAAATACCAAATGACACCAATGAAAAAAGATCTTTAAGAACTAGATCCCAGAAATTGAACAGTCCTGATATTGTAAAAACTCCAAAAAGTAGTCCTCATGGTCCTAATAAATTAGAGGAGAGACGCAGTATATCACCATATGCTAAAGCAAGTCCTAAATTAGGAGTATCTAAATTATCTCCTAATACGACAATAAAAGTTGGGAAAAGGAAGCGCCAAGAAAGTGAAAGTTCTGTAGCATCTAGTACTGCTGATGATCCACAACCAAGGCCAGGAAAACGAAAATGTTCAGAGAATGCTGCAGAACTTATAAAAGCTTGTATGGGTGTTGATGAAGCTGCTTTAAAGAAACAAGTACCTGTCAAAGAAGAACAGTCAAAAAAAGGATTCAATATATTGGCCAAGGCTAAAAAAGGTGTTTATCTTATATTACTTACTTTATATTGTCATTCAGTAATTTAGTAATGTTATCTCCTATATTGGTATATTATGTACGAAGTATGTCATGTAACTTTATTACCTACAACATCACTATTTTTAGAGTTATGAAAACATTTTTCCTATGAAAGGCGTATGGTTTTGTAGGGATTATCATGTGATGCAAAGATTTTCATTTTAGGTGGTCAAGAACATACTAAGAACATATTAAGGTCATCTCCATCTTTTTAAATGGATGTTTATCTTTTTTTATCAGTACCTGATAACAGTTTTTAAAGTGAGTTCAATGACCTATTCTACAAAGTATTTCAAGATATTTCTCTCATTTCTTGGGAAGGTGTTCAAAATGGACACAGTTGAAAGTTGTTCAGCTATTTTGATGTATGTAAATCTGGTTACTAAACGGGCAGTAACCAGGTCCAAGTAAATATTTAATCTTTTATAGAACATAAAAAGAATAAGTAAATTTTCAATAGTTACTACAATTAAAAAAAGAAAAATAAATAAAAAAAGTTTTTAGGGCGAGAACGAGACAAGATAAAGGGAATTACTAGTTGGCAAACCAACATATAAATTGTTAAACAATTTGAATCTTTAATGGTTACTGTTGTAACTTCAATGCACCTCTTAGATCGTTGAACTCGTCTTAACAGGTGCTATGAGACATACAAATAAGAATGATCTTAATATCTCTGAGATATTTCCACCTAAAATAAAACAGTCTTCGCCATTTATCGTCTCCTGCAAAACATTTTTTAAGATTTTGAAAACAAAACAAATATTTCAGGTGATAAAATTACATGGAACACTATGTATATATAAAAAAATTTCTTTAGATATTAGATATGTGTTTGTTTGTTTACATTGATCTATAAAATAACAAAGACTGCCAAAAACAGGGTAATAAAGTTGTTACTAACAATTGATCGTTCTAAATTGTTTCACGCTGAATCACTGAAGCTGTTTTGATTATACATATAATTTTTTGTATATATTTGTATTTATATGAATACATATTTGCATAAGTGTCTATAATAACTTGATCTACACAAGTATTCAATAATTTCTCAGTCTCAGTCATGTTTTCCATAATTTATGAATAATTACTTTTATGCCGTTTATAAATATTATTTTGAAATCGGGCCTGAATATTTTGATACAAAAATTTTTGTATTTTTAGGTCCCATTGTGGTAGAAGTAGATTCGTCTGATGATGAGCCATTGATTGAATCTGTAGGAAAAGCAAGAATGCGATTATCAGACGAAACATCCGCTGCCTCTCCAAAGTCTAAAGATCAAAAGTAAGCAACATCGGTTCAGCATTCTTTTAGCAGCAGTGCATATCTGAATATGTCAGAGATTTGAGAGCCCCGCTACGTAAATAAATTTTTGTTATTTTAGAACAAATACAAGCACAACTGTTTCTGGCAGTCAAATTAATTCCAGTAATATATCAAATTTCAATGCCAGTAATAGAGTGCAAAGAGAGAGCCGTTTGTTAACCACCAAACAACCGAATACAACTACGGTAGTTACCGCTGGAAAGGAAAGGCTACGTGGTACATCCGTATCCAATAATGAATCCTTAGGAGAAGTGACAACAAGGAGATCTGTTCGACAGAACACAGCTTCGCCACTGGCAACACCAGCAAGCAATACAAGGGGTGCATCTAGATCTACAGAAGATATTACTAGACGAAAAACTCGAAGTGGTGCTGGTATGTAAAGTTTATATACATTATAAACACAATTTATGATTAGTGAAATAATAGATATTCAGTATGCTTCAATATATTTGGTACCACTACATATAAACTTATATTTAAACATAATATATATACTTCTTATATTAATAAATATTTATCGCATTATTGTTTATAAATTATACATTTCACATACCATTTTAATTGAAGACACCTCGTACAGCGGGAACATTGTTTTAGTAACAGCTGAAGCAACAGAGCAGGCAAAACGGAGGCGAATATCCCGAGAAAACAAATGACCTTCGGGAAGTGACCTTGACAGTGATTAGCTACCGTCGCTCGTCAAGGCCTATCCGACTGATTGTGTATCTGTTATAAGTGGTTATGTGATCGCCGTGTGGCTGGACCCCACCTGGTGAAATGCATGCGTCAATACCGCACAATGCTGCTGTATATACATATATAACAGGAGTATCGTGTTTTAGAGTGCTGGATGGTATTCCAAATTTTTGTTGCAATAGGAAGTATACACTGAGATTCAGTAAGTTACATGTATAAAACTTTATACTATATATATTATATATATCATATATATTATATATCATATATATTATATATATTATATATTATATAATGATATATATAATATATATATAATATTATATACATACATATATAATATTATATGTATATTAATTTTATGTTTCATAATACTAACGCGAATATTTGAAACAAATTTCTAAATATTAGGATACAATTTCATTGTTATGTTTTTAAATGTTTAAAGTGCTCATCGTAAAAGCAAAAAAAAGGAATAAAAAGTACTTCATTATTTTTTGTTGCCATCTAAGCGTTCTCAATTACACTTTACTCCTAAACAGCAAAGTTTAGTTACTCAGAATAATCTGCTCAATGCATTATACTTTAATCTAAGTAACTGAACTGATCCAAAACTGCCGAGTTAATGTGCAACTTTCTTTTGCCAAACTTTTATGATTCTGTCTTTAATTAATGGACGTTATTTAATAGTAATTTTGTAAATTATGTTACATCATCAATATATACGAAATTTTACATATTCAAAATTTTTAGACTGAATATGTATAGTATTACTTTATTAAAATACTAATTGCAATAACCATTAATAAATTCATTATTTAATTAAAATCAAAGAGGATTATATAAACGATAAAGGACAACCAATTTTACATTTTAAGAGCCATTATTATTTATTATTTGGTTATTGGTTATTATCTATACGAATTAATAATGGTAAAAGAAAGTCCAAATTTTTAATGCATTAAAATGAAATCTGACTGTACTGCCATAAATAATGTACATTTCTCAAGGACAAATTTCATTGATTGGTGGGGCTTGAGTCGCAACTCTGACAACTTCACTGACAGGCTTTGTTTAAGGATATTTAATTTATATCCTGTATTCATTTTAACTTGTCCATTGCATTATAAATTTAATATTTGCATAGTAAATATTTTCCTATATAAATAGTTATATTGAATTTAGAATACTTGCTTGAATTTATATTCATAACAAAAGAAACGTCTATAATATATTTATAGAATAATCATACTTTCCTACAAATTTATCTAATGATAAAGCTATATGTGCATTATTATAAATTTAACAAATCCTTATGTTATGTATAGTGTTACAAAATCTCTATTTTCTTCACCTCAATAAACATAGTCTTTCAGCAGGAAGTTTGTCTTGAGTCACAACATTGCAAAGGGCAGAAATATAGAGTTATTAAGACGGATTTATTTTATTTATAAAACAAACAAAACGTTGGGATAAATCGTGCATAAATATATAGAAATAATAAGAATAATTATGATAGAAAAACGAATAATACAATGTTAATTTGATAGGTAATATATAAATGAATATATTTTGTAAATAACTTCTTGTAAAGATATATAAAAGCACCCCCATTGTACATATAGAAACTGTTTAAATTTTTATTACATTAGCGATAGTTCAAGTTGTGCAACATTGTCATATTATTAATTACTTTTTGTGATTGTGCACTGAGAACACTAGAAGCACCCTTTTGGCTCACTTAAAATATGCAAAAATGTGTATGCATACATATATATTGTATTATATATGTATGTATGTGATGTATATGAACTATTGTATATGAACAATTGTTTTTGTGAACAGATAATCTAGTTTTATATTGTATAAATGTAAATTATATAGTTGAGAGCTGGAATTTTTAAATGAGCCTGTGATAGCCATCATAGCATTTTTTATATTGAAAATCTGCATTTAGAATGTCACATTAGTAATGTATATTCGTTTGTTCCGTAATTCTACATACGTTCCGTTATGTGTAAAGAAATGAAGAAAATATTATATTATGATTATTTTAACATTTCTGTGTTATATAAAACTTTCCACAAAATTGTATTGTTTCATAAATGAATAAATCCTGATTTGAGTTAGAGTTATTCAAAGATTTTGAAAGATAAACTATTTTTCCCCAACAAAATTTCTTTATCTCTTTACTATTTTTAGGTTTCATGAAGAATCTTAAATAAAGTATTTTCTTCATATTCCTTATTGAAGCTTTGATGGCTATCAGGTAGTATATATTTAAAAAAATATTTCTGTCACATGAATGTTGAGTACTGAATTCAATAATATTTTAAATAGGGAAAATTTTAACAAACTTGCATTCAATGAACGAAGTCGTACTATTTTGAACAATAATTTTGTTAAATTTTCTTCTATTTTTAATATTTAGTTAAATTATTTAGTTAGAACATTGCTTGTTTAACAAAATTTATTTCAATAGATCTTGAATCATATATTGTAAATAATAGCATGCTTATTTTACATGGTGGGAATTTATGCTGTATATAAAACATATAAAGAAATGAACATTTAAATTGCCTTTAATTTGATTCAGTCCTATATTGTAACGGAATCACGTATAATGTAAGATGTAAAGTATAGTAATTTAATAATACAATTTAAGAACCAGCAGGAAAAAAATAAATTGTAATTTCGATGTAAAATATTCTCTTGAAACCTAGGTAAATAAGTTAGGAATTATTATGTTACAATTTTATCATTGAATATTACATTTATATGATTGTATAGATTATAAAGAAAGTAAGCTTTGCGTGTAAATATAAATATTTTAAAAATAAGTAAATCTTTCGCATGTTTACATAATTAAGGAGCTTCTAAAGTTTGTCTGCCATATAATTACATATATAATATGTATGTATTATAATACAAATAATACTGATACACCAAAGATCATAAGTTGATTGTAATATGTAACAATTGTTGATATTCAACACATTTTTAAAAGATGGTGTATTTGTAACGCTCAATAAATAATTGGTGTTTATAGTGTGCTTCATAAACACATAATGTACCATCAATTTCATGCAGACTATAATAATTATACCAATTAAAATGTTCACTTTTGTGTGCTCATTTGTATGTATGTATAACGAATGCATTACAAGCTCCTTAATTTTGTTTGCAGTGCCACAAATATTCTATCATATATATATGAATATGCGTTTTAAAATCACCAGCTCTAAGGTGAAACTTGATGACTTTAAACCTACTTTATGCAAAACGTTTGTATTTTTAGTATTTGGTTAATTGATATAAATAGCAGTAAAAGTAAATTGATAATAATTCAAGTGGATATATAGATATATAAATATAAATATATATATAAATAAAAAATTAGATACAATACTATATTTGTAGAAAACAATTGAGCACGTGAAAAGAAAATCGCGCTATGATTATGAGAAAAAATATTACAATTATATTATTACCTATTATTACACAAAGTGGATACACAATATAGTAATTTGCTAATTGTACCTTTTAATAATTACTGTAGACACATTGATGAAGGTTTTTTTCTTGTTATTAATTATTACCATAAACTTAAAAGATAATGAAAAATGTGTTATAAAAAGATGCAATTGCTTATTTTGTATCATACCCAGTTTCATGAATTACTTTGATATCTCACATACACATTTGTTAAATCAAAATGATTTTGTGGACATTTATAATACAGAAATACATTCTGTAGTTATACCAACATTTCTAGTTTTAATTTTACAATAATTATTTTGTGATAAAAAAGAAATAATATTTTACGAATATTTGCAAATATTTTCTGCAAAAATAAAATATCATAAAAGATTTAAGTTACTTTGTTTGCATACTTTTAGAATTATGATAATTGTTATATTTATCTTATGAAGTATACATTAAAATATTAATCACTATATAAATCTTCTCAGAAATATTTTTTATGGAAAGTTTTAAAATATAAAAGTAACAAATAATTTTTATTTTTTGTAAACTTATGAATTTAACGTAAATAATGCTAAATATTTACCCGTAACTATTTCTAGTTGCAAATTGAGTAAGAATTTGTGAGTTTCATGTAACTTCAATTTTGTTTATTAAAATTTTTATAAATATATTTATTTTAAAACAAAATTTTTTATCAGTGATATGACGTAATTTCTAAATACATTTTTTAATATAATTACACGGGGTCATATCTCTTATATACAAACAATAACGTATTTGTGAGTAAGACTAATTATTATTTTCAAGGGAATACTATAATTAGTGAAATATTATAGAAGTAATAACTAATATTTACCAAAATAAAAATACTTAAAAGTTAAATTCACTTTCCATCAAGTTTGAAAATTCATTACATATAATTGTTTAAAATTGGTTCTAAGGATAGTTATAATAAGTTTTTCTTTTTCAATAACAAACAAAATCTTCCTTCATATTGCTTTTATCGAATACTGTATAATATTTCAATGTTACCTATTTTTTTCATTCTTGTTAATTAATTCTAGAAATCTTTTTATCATGAGTATTACTATGACCAGCTATGACCTCTTACGTTAATGTACAAGAATTAAATTATAGTATTAATAATACATATTTCTATCTTCTTATGGATAGAAAATTCATTATTGTCGTATTTTATACAGCCCAAATTATAATATATATATATGTATACAATATAAAAGAAAAGTATAATACATAAAAACTCATCAAAATTAAAAAATTGAATAATATCGAAAATACGTATAACTGATAATAGTTTTTACGATATAAAAGTTTTCATATTTTTTAAATATGCATTGTGCTTTAAAGAAGAAGGTATTATGAACACATACCTAAAATATCTTTTATGTGCATTTATGTATGTGTATGATTGCAAAGAAAATTGATGTATACATATGCTATATGTATTTATATGCATGATATACATCAGTACATGACCCACGAAACTGTAACTACATATACATGTCAATTGATCACGTGGCATAGGATATATATTCACCTAGTATCCTAACAAATAATAATCATATATTTTATATTTTAGTAACTAAGTAATTTTAAAAAATGAGTATAGATAAAGAAGAAATAAAGAATAATTCAGAAACAAATGAATTCACTAAACCGAAAGAGAGAAGAAAGCGACATGCGAATGAAAGTCGTATGGAAGTAAGTATTAAGGTTAAGTTCTAAAAATATAATTTCTTTATTTATTGCAATATTTAATTATTTTTACTTAGTATTTTTATATTTCTTTTTTTCTTTTTTGTATTATATGTTCTTTTTTTAGGTCGAACTAATTAATGGTGCAGAAGAAAAAGAGGAGTCGCATATAACCTCAAAAAGGGCTAAAATTATACAAGATGGTGAACAAAGAAAGGTAAACAATTTAATTTTGCTAATAATTGAACTTTATTAATTAATTTGTGTGTACTATTATTAAAGCAAAATAAAATATTTTCAGATATCTGTACCTGCTCATAGGTATACCCCCTTAAAAGAAAATTGGATGAAAATATTTACACCCATCGTTGAACATTTACAATTACAAATAAGATTTAATTTGAAAACCCGAAATATAGAATTACGGACAGCTCCAGAAACTCCTGACATTGCTAATTTACAAAAAGGAGCTGATTTTGTAAAAGCATTTATTTATGGTTTTGATGTGGAAGATGCTTTGGCTTTGTTACGTTTAGATGGTTTATTTGTAGAAACATTTGAAATTCAAGATGTAAAGCCTTTGAAAGGTGACCATCTTTCTAGAGCAATTGGGAGATTAGCTGGAAAGGGTGGAAGAACAAAGTTTACAATAGAAAATGTAACAAAGACTAGAATTGTATTAGCAGATAGTAAAATTCATATACTCGGTTCTTTTCAAAACATACAATTAGCAAGAAGGGCTATATGTAATTTAATCTTGGGTAGTCCGCCATCAAAGGTTTATGGACAACTCAGGAATGTAGCAAGTAGAGTTTCAGATCGGTTATAAAATAAATACTACAAGTTAGTATTAAATTAATAACTAATATTTACTGCGTTTATATTAAACCTTTATACAAATTTTGTGAAGGAAATTGTTCTCTTTATATAAGATTCTTTAAATAAAATTCAATATAAATTTTATACAGAAATATATGTAAAATTATTTATCTTAATAGATTTACAGAAATTAAAATTCACTTAAAGAAGTATTTGATATTTATATTTTCTGGGGACTTTGTTAAGAACTAATCTACCATCATAACTCAATGATGCAAATGTCCAAGGGTCAGCAGATGACCATTCAACTGCATAAACGCTATCTTCATGTTCTTCATATCTACCAACAACCCCATCTTCAAGCCTAGAAATGTATAATTTGGTTTTATATATTTTGATAATTTTAATTACACCACATTTTAATTATCAATTATTACTTGTTTTTCTTGCAATTGTAATCATTTTGTGTACTATCATCTTCAGGAGTTACTATATGTCCAAAAGGTTCTGAAGATATTGATGCAATACTGCATAATATTACTCTTGAATCACTACTTGAGGTTAAAACTAATTGATCGTGAAAACGGTTGATTCGAACGCTCCACACCCAATGTGAATGTTCCATACGGGACAATATAGGTTCTGTGGGTGACCGAATATCCCAAAATTTCATATATCCATCATCTCCACATGTTGATAAAATATACTGACGATTCACGTTAAAATCTAAATCTCTAAATATAAGAGTAACATTACATTAAAATCTGTATTTAATAAAATTATAAAAATTATGAATAAAAATAAATAATCAAATTTTTATTTAATACCTAATTATTTGAGAATGAGCAGATAAAATCGTCCAGGATGCCTCAGCAGGATTTCTAAAGTCCCAACCACGAACATTATTTTCATTCAGTGTAACAAATTGATTGCAACCATTATGAGGATTCCACTTTCCATTTGTAAAACGTGGTTGACCTTTACTAGCTAAAGTGCCAGAAGTAGTAACCTAAATAAAGTAACAAATAAAAGATACGTCTGTTGGTAAATAACTTGGAAATCTATTTTTACCTGTGGGCCATTCTCAGCTAGATCCCACAATATAAATTTATTATCTACAACTGAAACAGCTTTTGTTGAATCCATAGGATGATAAGCAATGGTTTTAAGGTCTGTACCATATGGCGTAGTATCAATGTCTGCTAATTTTTTAAGACTTTCAACATTATTTGTATATTCTTTTAGTTCTGGCAGTTTCCAAAGAGCTCCTTTCATCCGACAAGAACCATCATCTAAACAAAACATATTTTTTTAAAGTATAATTAAGATTTATCATTTTAATGTCCAAAAAGGAAAAGTAGTTTTACTCATAATTACCATTTAAAGCATTATAACAAGTAATAAATATATTGGGCTCCGTAGGAGAAGCTTGTAAGGACCAAATTTCTCCAACAGGATGATGAAATATTTGAGTCTTTAAGCTGCCTGTTTCTTCATTAAGTTCTACCAAATGAACTTGATTGTTATTAAATTTCAATGATTGTGTTCCAACTAAAAATCTGACAATATCCGTTTCTGCTGTTTGAGCCGACAATGCTCTTGTCTATAAAGCAAAAAGTATTATGAATACCAATAGAAATAATGGTTAGTGCTTTAGATTAAATTATTATAAATCTTTATGAAAATGAATGATAAGATTTATGTTCCGTATATTTTATTTCAAATTATTATTGTCTGTAAAAATGTATGATTAAGAGAAGTATTTGTGAATGTTTGTAACTTAAGATTTTCCGTATTCTGAATTGCATACTTGGAATTCAAGGCCATATATTACAGGGTTATCATTTTCCATGTTTTAATTAGTTTATATTTTACAGAAAATTCAAAAAATATGTTTTATTAACAAAGCTGTAACATAAACATATAATCTGTCAACAAAACTTGCAGCAACGACGCTAGAGATATGCGATATGCAACAAATCTATAGATGCGCTTATTTAAAAGCGAAGGTTGTGAAGTAAGCAATAAGTGATAACTAAAAGCTGCTAGAAGGTACTAGACTAGAAATAAATGTTATTAAATTTCGTTATTAAACATGCAACATTATGAGAGTAAAAAATTTTCGATGATTCCACATACTCAATACTAGCAGAAAAACAATTAAAAAATGTTCAAAATTATTTACCAATTTAACTACTATTCGATTATTTCGATGTATGTATATAACAATTCAATTTTGTAAATGTATCATGTACACGATAAAATATAATCGTGTGAAGAAATGTTCTAGATTGAAAGATTGATACTATTTAGATATAATACGATAAAATATAATGTTCTTCATATTTAAGAAAATTTTTTTAATTAAACATTAGATTTTTATATTAAAATGGTGCATTTAGGATTGAATATGTATATAACGCAAACTTCGTGATAGAACGTAGGTGAGTATTATATATGAAAGAATCTTGTACGTAGATTTTTATAAAGAATTTGGTTTATTTATAATAGAAAATTGAAATGTAGTATATGTAATGTAATAATATAATAAATGAAGATATAAAACAAAAACATGCAAGAAGTAAAATTGAACAAACGCGCCAAAAGATCGGAACGTGTTGGCCATGATATACAGAGGCGCCACAAAATCATGGCACAAAACTAGCGAACTCCGAGGATATCTATATGTTCCCGTTACCACTGTCATATCCCCACCACTCAGCAGCTCCTGCGTTGCTTTGCGTCGGCCGACGGGTAACCAGCCGTGGGGTCACCAGATAAATTATGTCAAACGGAGTAGTGTTACGAACGTGAACGATTATCGGGATTCGCTGTGCTCACATACGAAAGTCGCAAAGTGCGCGCTCATATACGATTCAAGTGTGGTGCCGATGTAATTCCAGACTGGTTTGTCTCGTAGACTTTTGTTAAATAAGTGATTAATTTTGAGTGATCGTGCACAAACGTGTGCATTTGTATTGTCTCTTCGTATAAATGCACGTATCTGCTTTTATTTCTTTGAAAAAATCATGCTGACCCGGCAACATCAACTGTAAGTAATCGTTTGTCGCATTATTTCTACTTTCTTTCAATTGACACTCTCATAGTTCAACACGCACTTCGAGTATTATTATGATAAAACAGCGAGATGTGTGTATTTTTTTTCTTCTGGCAAAACTATTCGTATCACGTTACCAGATTTAGGTGAAAGTAAAATTGAAAAATAAAAATATTGTTTTTGGCAGTGTTTGCTGTTGATTCTACGAAAAGTCAGATTTAATAGTTCCAGCGTTTTCATGGCTTTTTTATTCACGCGATTCGAAGTTTGCTAGTTTTAAGATTACGGTTTTTGTTATCGTTTCTTTTCTTCAAGTGAATGATTTTAGTCTAATTGAATCTTGAAACGATGAAAAGAACACTGTGGTGTAATGTGGGTATATATGTAATATTGCAAAGTTTACTTTCATGAAAATTATTTCGTACTTTTGGAGTAAAAATAATTAAGCAAGTACAATGTAAAATTGGTAAATATATATGTTTATTTTGTATTCTACAAAGATTTTTTTGACAGAAAATTGATATTTATGCGTATTGTCGAATTACACAAAACTTGTTGCATTAATAATAGTTGCTGTAATGTTTGATACATATACTTCTATTCTATACAAAAATACGTGATATTATACATACAATGAAAGGAATAATCATTAAAACTTTCAGACTTTCATTTCTGTAAACATCACTCTGTAACTTTATTACGTATTTGTTATGATTTCTGTATTTATTACATATTTATTATAACTTCCGTACTTATTACGTATTTATTATGATTTCTGTATTTATTACCGTATTTGTTTAAAGTATTATACTATTTATATCGTTCTTAGAGAGCTATTTTTAGAATATAAATATGCGTTTTCCGCGTATGATATGAACATCGAAAAAATTTCTGAAACTTTTCTATTAGTTTTAGAATTTTGTCTTTATGTCTTTTGTGTCAAAAGAGGAAATAAAAATTGCAGAAAAGAGGAAATAAAAAAGTTGTACTTTTTGCTCAGTAATTGCTTAACAGTAGAAGAAAGAGTTGGTCAGTGTTGTGAATGTTTAAATATGTTATTAAATAAGGTAAATACATTATTACAGTGTTTTGTGAGTTAATCTTACAACAGTTATTATAGTAGGTAAATTCTACAGTGAATATGGTAATCTGTAGACTATGAAATAAGTGATTATATATTAGCATTGCAAACTTTTATGATACTATAATAATATATAACACTGCATTGCTACAGTATTATATTATAGTGATATATAGCCTGATGTATAGTACATACTACATTTACACATTGCAGTTACTACGCTTCATTATACACATAGTAAAACACAGTAGAAATCATAGAAAACTACAAAAAGATGAAAAGGGTATACTATACTACAGTATAGATAGTTTTTCAATGATCATGTAACACTCAATTTACTATGCAACCATATCTTACTTCGGCATAGTAAGCTATAACAATCATTTGAATGACTATACCAGGTTACTACTATATTTACTACGTACTATATTTACATATTGCTGTTACAGTACTCCATTATGTACATAATAAACCATAGCCATTTGAACGATAAAACTGTACTAGAAGATTATTACTACGTACTATATTTACATATTACAGCTGCTATATTTCACTACATGTCTAGTAAAACACAATTACGACGGAAAAATTTAAAGATATACTACTATGAAAAAGCAATATACATACGTATAATGTTTCCCGTTATAACATCTGATCTACTATACAATGATACTATATCTTACATCGATACAGTATAAATCATAATTTGAATGATAAAATCGTATCAGAAGATTACTGTACAATTCTCACCCGCTATATTCTCCGATCTTATTACGACTAGCATCCAACGATTAAACGTACTCAAATCTTCGAACAGCTGGTTCATCGTTTCCATATTTATTCTGGTGAGGCGATCGAAAATTTTCATTGAAAGAATGCTTGATCGTGATCGAGCAAACGATCGTTAAACTCGCACGTCCATCGAGGAACTTCTTGCATCTTTAAAGTCGGCTGTCCGATTGCCGGCGCGTATTCTTCGGTCGCTTGAAAAGCAAGAGAGAGGAAGACGAAGAGGAGGAGGAGAAAGAAGAAGAAAAAGAAGAGGAGCAACGGCATCGTCGCGCGTTACGTCGTTCGACCGTTCAGTGCGTGAAAACGAACTGCTATCCGGCTCGCCGGCTGCCACCGTCGGTTTTCTCTCGTTCGAGAGCGTCCGCAGACCGTTTGGACTCGGTCTCTCGGGTTAATTGATCGGTTGGGATGTTTTCGTTCTCTTGGTCGACCTCGTTGCCGCCGCGTCGGTCAGCTCGATGCCGACATGGCAGTCCGCTTCCACGTGAGATCGATCACTCGAGACTCGAGACGCACTGGCGGCAACCGCCATGCACACTGTGTATTGTGTATATACCATCGCGTAAGAGTTTGACCGTATATCAGTTGTTCAACAGATGACATCCTGTAGCCTGGGCGCGAACAAACGCTTCGTTTCTTCTCCCCTTGAAAAAGACGGTCGCTCGTTCCTCCTCTTTTTTGCGCTCCTCTCTTCTCTCAGACCGAAAATGATTCGCGGTCGCATCTCGACAACTGCGACTGTGTACCAGTTTCCGGAACTGCCACCGTGACGTCGTTTTCGTGGTACATTTCAAGGGCAACCACGAAGGCGCTTGGGAGCCTTGAAAATGTCGTTCGAACACGATTCTAGACTTTGAGCCAACCAAAAGATACTTTCTGGCGTATTTGGATTACGAGGATTTAGAGGAGTTATCGAGTACATACTTGAGCGAATGTCATACGATATATGAATATATGAGCTGTTTATTTGCCAGATCGATTAACTTCACGAAACAAAATGTAGAGAAAATTGATGAAATTATGTAAGGCAAACATCAATCAAGTGCTTTGGCATTAAAATTTCAAAAAATTCAGGATATGGAGTTAACCACTTTGAAAGGCTCGTATAAAAGTTGATATTATTTGATTTGTGTATGTTTCGACTTTACTGCGTTCTTTGGATCATTCTTGATTCAGTCATGTTTTACTTTTGTTGAGAAATTTCTCATGTTCGAAGGAAAAACGAAAGGATCATTGTTGATATGTATGTATAACTTCGCGTTTCAATTTGATGTCAAAGTTTTTTTCTAAATATTATGTTCTTCTGCCTGTTGAAATTAGGGCTAGGCGAGAACATGAAATTCAAGAATCTTTACCACTTAACCTACAACTACGGGCATAGCCCGTAGTACGATGATCGAGCCAAACGTAAATATTACGGGCATTCTCGAACGTAAATCGTAGGTTAAGGGGTTAATGCATAAATTTAGATTAATGATATCATTGTTTTGAGGTAGGTATTCTTGCTTTTTAGTAGAATATATCTAGGTATTAATTAGAATAGATTTCTTGTATATTGCTACTTCATAGGGAAATGAATTTTGTGAATTTTATTTCTTGCAAACGGTTCTTTACTTTGCTCTTTGAATACCATTCTTGTGAATGGAGTTTCGAAACTTGGGACAAAGTTATGTCGTTTGAACAAAATTCTGATACGTGAGATTTTCATGGAAGCTAGATAGAGAACATATCTTCGTGTAGAAGGAAACGATGCAGGATTGCTAAATATATATCATGTGAATTCAAGACTGTCTAATTATACAAAATTATTTGTTTCTATTATTTATTATCAAAGAAAACCGATTTAAAGCTGAAACAAATCGTAATTCTTGTAATAAAACCTAAAAGTTAAACGATTGTCAATTGCAATTTACATAAAAAAATTAGTATTACAACTCTTTTCTTAAAAAGAAAGATCTTTTTTGTTTCAATCGTCAATTGAACCATAATCAATTTAAAAGACTGATTTTAAGACGAAAAACTTTCTGCAATCAGCCAAACTCACACACAGAGGAAACTAACGTAGAAGAAACTAACCCTTATTGCTGAATAACCAAATTCGTGAACGCTGACGAACAACGCGTCGAAGCGTTATTTTTTCTCGCGTTTTAACGGAGAAGCGGGTATATAACAACGACGAACCGTACACCTCAAGTTTCGTTTTAATCAATACTGTCGCATGGTCGCGTGCAGAAAATTCTTTCGCTTATCGCGGCCCGTACGAGTCGGTAGAACGCCGAAGTGCAGTTAACGCAGCAAAAAGTGCATTTACTTTCCAACTAAGCACACAACCCACCTATCACCTCCTTCTCTTTCTCTTCTTTTCTTTCTTCTTTCCTTTTCCGCCTAGAGCCTGGATGATAGTCACGAACTTGTTAGATAAAAAATTATTTCTTTTCTGCCGGGTTAGACCGTGTTATCTCCCTTCTCTCGTGTCGTTTATCTTCCGCATGGCGCGATATCACAATGATATAACGCAGCTCTGTAGTAGCATTCGACTGATGTTTCTATTCTTTCTTCCTCCTGTTTCTCTTTTAAAATTTTTTGTCTTTCATTTTTTTTCCTATTCAACTTTGGTTCGATGAGTAACGTATTTATGAACGACTTATTTATTCATTCGCGATTAAGCCGGTTAAAACGTGACTGATAGGCTGAACGGAAGCGATATATTTCGCCCGATAATGGGAGGAATGCGGGCGTTTTGTGGGCATTCAGATATGTAAGATAAGGGTAGGTTTGATGAACTGTGCGGAAAGTGTAATGAATCTGGAGCGTGATAAGTGGTCAGGTAGAGCAAGATAGATTTTTGATAAAAGGTTTTTTATAACGTATACAATTGTCGTCGCGTGAAATTAGACAATACATAGATATGTTTACCGATGAATGATACGTCTGTAGATATAACGTACGGTAGGGGAATGATACTGTTGATAATAACGAAATAAGGGCTGGGTACTTTTGTTGTTTGTACGTATTACACAAAAGTGAAAATGAAACTTTTTATCGGCAATGAAAAGTTGGACAGTCTGATAATTATGTGGCTATTGAAATATGTTGTTGTTTGTATTTTGAATGACTATAGTGGTGGTAAAAGATGTTATTTAATTTCACTACAATAAATATATCGGATAAAATTACTTGATATCGAAAAACAGAGATGGTTGAAAGTGTTTGTTAATAATGCTTAGAATATTTAGAAGCATAAATTTTAAATTTTACAAAACATGAATATACATAAAATAACGAAAATGTTGGATTGTCCGGAAAGTTCGAGCCGATTTTGGGTAGGTGGCATTAGGACGGGTCTGAATATATCAGAATGATTGAAAACAAATGACACGCGTACATGTTCTAAAAGGTGATATTTCAGGCATCTCTAGAAAAAAGTTTAGTTGGGATACATTAATTTTTATTAGTTTTATACGCTCTTAAATATGGAAGGAAACAAAGTGCACTATAGGCATTTGATAGGTTTCTTTTACCGGAAAGGCAAAAATGCTACACAAGCAACAAACGAGATATGCGCTGTTTATGGTGACGGTGCTATAGCTGAAAGATCTGTGCGGAAGTGATTTGCTAAGTTTAAAGCTAGTGATTTCAAGCTTGAAGATCAAGAACGCCCGGGTAGGGCCGCCACCACTGATGAAGATCAGATCAAAACACGGATCGAGAATAACCCACGCGTTACGACACGTGAATTAGCAGAAATGTTCAAAATATCAAAATCTACCATTCGCGAGCATTTAGCGAAGCTTGGCTATATAAAACGTTTTGATGTATGGGTTCCACAGGATTTAACGCAATAAAATCTGATGAATCGCATTTCTATTTGCGACTCTATAAACGCAACGAGGAGACATCATGTGCAAGCATGGAAACTTGTAGTGACGGGGGATGAAAAATGGATTATTTATAATAATGTTGAGCGGAAAAGAAATTGGGGAAAGCAGAATGAATCACCTTTAGCTGCCCTAAAAGCCGGTTTTCATCCGAAGAAAGTCAGCTCTGGTGGAATTAGAAAGGAATCCTGTATTGTGAGCTTCTACCAAACAACCAGACGATAAATTCGGAAAAGTATTGCTCGCAATTAGATGAATTAAAGACAGTAATTGAACAGAAAAGGTCCAGAACTGGCGAATTGGAAGGGCGTCGTGTTTTATCAGGACAATACGCGGTTTCATATTCTTTGACCATTTGACAAAGGTTGTTGGAGCTTGCTTGGGATGGATCTAATCCCACCGTATTCATCAGACATTGCGCCCTCAGATTTTCACCTATTTAAGTCGTTACAAAATTCCCTTATGGAAAAAGCTTTAACTCTTTGGTCGACGTAAAAAATCATATTGAAAAGTTTTTCGTCGAGAAACCTGAGAGGTTCTGGAAGGATGAAATATTCAAAACGCATGAAAGATGGAGAACGATCGCGCGGAAAAAAAAAATTCAATAAATGTATATTGATGTTTAAATGTGCCACGTTTGAATTTTCCTTAAAAATCGGAACGAACTTTCAGGACAACCGTATAACTCTTGCATTCTCTGCCTGAG
This sequence comes from Bombus flavifrons, assembly GCF_040668555.2. NCBI lineage: Eukaryota > Metazoa > Arthropoda > Insecta > Hymenoptera > Apidae > Bombus > Bombus flavifrons. The sequence goes on from NC_138443.1 coordinate 1,901,278, forward strand.
TTTGTTGTTTATAACTGATATTGGTATAGTATTTAACAGTTCTGCAGTTTTGCTGAAAATACCTAAAATTCTGTGGATAAAAGCGTTAAAAGTTATTGTCAAAAATCTATACATGCGTATCCGAATTTATCGTGGTATTCAAAAGGCTAACACGATCATCCATGTTTTATCATCCACGATGCTAAATCAACAATAATAAACGGACATCGATCACAACAAATCAAAGTCGAAAATACACGAAACAAACGTCGACAAATATAAATGTTCAAAAGTGATGTCAAAAGTTAATATCGAAGTAGAATCTATATAAGTTTATATTTTTATAAAAAATATAGAAAAGCAGGAAAATTGAAATTTCGTTTATATCGACGATGAGAAGCTATTTCGCGTTCAAACTATAAAGCCAGTAGCAGAGGAAAATTTTTTAACCCTGTATATTTATATACACGTTCTCGCCGCTCGAAGCTGGAAGGCAAGGCCCTGACATTTTCCGTGTTTGTTTCCCTGTCCAGCCTTTTATAATCTACGCGAGCGTTTCGAAAACAGAGGAGATACGGTCAGGTAGGCTAGTGCAAGTCGAGGCAGTATTTTAACAGCGTGAAGTGTTTGGAAAACCAAAACAAGATTTCACTTTCCTTCCTACTATGAGATGTTAACACGACTATGTAATCCTCCTGTTAAGTTTATATGCTTATTGTATGATTAGTTGAAAATCACATTAACGTAAATCAGTTTATTGTTAGTACTTATAAAATAGTATTCTGTACTTTATGGAAAATTCACAATTTTTTGTTCAATACACAAAGGAATGATACTTTCAAGAGGTTGTACACGTGTGTATAATAGTATTGTATAATTAGTATTTTCAAAATCTTGATTTACACTGTGTATGGCATTTTTTATAACACAAAATACGTAAATTGTATCATTTTTTGGGAACTGACTTCGTTTATTTAACTTTTTATTATGGCTCTACAAAGAAATTGCACTATTCTTTTATTACTAAGCGCATAATATAAGACACTGTAAGTATAACACGGACGAAGATAAAAATTTCTTATCATATCGGTTATCTGCAATGAAAATAATACTAGAGAGTGTTAAAGAAAAGATTAACAAATTTCTGGAATTGTAGATCCCTTCCACACCAGTTCTCTAACATTATTTGAAGTCTTGGGTGTCGTTCTTTTTTCCTATTTCTAGGTTGTCCAGACCACCTTGAAGTTCATTTCATTCAAATAAGTGTTCTCGCTTTGCGTTTCCTTCCTGCAATATGTAATGCAATTTACAACAGTTCCTTCTTGTCGTGTAAGAGCTATTATTTTTCTTACTTTTAAACGATTTATAAACTCGATATTATTCTTCAGAACTATCACATCTATTTACGGTAGGCTTATAATAAGCTGTTATAATACAATAAAAATTATTTAAGCCAATATGCAACAACAAAATTGCAGTTTGTAATTGTCAGTCTGTATAGAATTATTTTATCATTACTCAAATTCAAATATTATTATTATATAATAAATTTACAAGCGTTAGAAATAGGAATATCTTCAAAGATGTACAAAATATTAGTTTCAAAATACCAATTTCAATTTCTTCTTGCGACTATGACCAACAATTTGCAAACATGTAGCATCACGAACAATTGTTGCATCTCTCTATTTCTTGTGCTGATCCTCGGAGCTCGTTGCATTCAACTACATTTGGAACTCACGTTTCCTACGTTGTGCCAGCACGGTGATACCGGTCTTATCTTCTTTTGTTCCTCACGGCACATGACGTGAATTCAATGTCAAAAGCGAGATGGAAATAACAGGCCGGCAGAGCGGCCTGAGAAAGTGGCGAGTATCGATCCACAGTTTAGCACGGGTCTGTGTATTTACATGCAAAACCGAAACAAAATGTGCATCCTTAGGCTATGAGCGCCCTAGCGACGGTTTGTCGTTTACGGAAAGGACATCCGTTTATGTGGATGTGCGTGCAATTGACGACACGACTGCAGGACATTTTCGTTATTAGAAGAAGAAGAAATGGAGTTTTTGATTGATGCGAGCGAGAGTGAGAAAACTGTCGCGCGGTAAAGTGTTGCTAGTACGCCTAAAGCTCGATATCGCCATATCTTTCCGTGTTCGTTGAACGTAGGCGCATCGACATGTATGTATGATGCAAATTTGTGAAAGCGAAATCGCGAAGCACAAAAAATTGAAAGTTGCTTTTCCAGCGGAGGAAAGGAAAAGTTTCAATGGCAAAAAAGCAAACGTGTTATACTAGGCGATTGAGACAATTTGATAGTTGCTTCCTTTTTTAATTACTGTCGTTCTTGAATTATTTAAGAAAATCTATTGTAATAACTAATGTATAGAAATATATTGAATATGAAAATTTCCTTTGTAATATTGTCAGAGGTACGAGAAGAATTTTATTTTCAAATTTTATGTTAGCTTTTTGTTATGACAGAATTGTTTACGAATTTTTTTAAGATTCGTCCTGGAAAGATTTTTATGATATTTTAATGAATATATATATTTGTGTCACGGAAGCTGGTTGCTACAATTACACTATCATCTTCTTTTTGTCGATGTTTCAACCGCCCTTTGATCATTTGGAAAAATCTAAATGTACCTAATAGATATTTCACTTTAGCAAAAAACTTTATTTCGTAATATTGTTAGAGCGGCACGATGAATTTTATTTTCAAATACATATATCATTTTTTTTTGTAACATAGGGTCGTGCATTTACAGACATTTTTTTAAGAACAGTTGTAAACGTATTTAATTAGATAAAATGATGTTCATTATCGTCTTTGAAGCATTGTAACTTCATTCGAAAGTAATGTATCTGTTCTAATAGTTACTTGGTTTCATTTTGTATTATTTTATCTGTTGGTACAAGAAGTTTTCTGATAGAGGAAGTATAAATTTCTTCTATGATCAACTGATAACCATTAACCTACTGATCTGAGAAATGTATGTGACCCATAGATAATGCATTTACACACGATGCTTTTGAGATCTATCCAAATGAGATAATCAATAGGTTACAATTAAAGGAAATGGGTTTATACTAAAATTGCCTGCTAATAATCCAGTAATAATTGGATGAAACTAATTCATTGGTTGAAAATACTTTGTGTTTATGATTTTTATATGAAAAACAATCTTTGTATTGTATTCGTTTTTATTATTGTGGATGTTTATGCATTTATGAAAAATTTTATGGCGCAAAAATATACAGAATGTACAAAATAATCAAAGTAGAGTATTCCTTTTGTCATGCTCATCGAAATATAAATTTTTATAAATAAGCGTGATCTAATTAATATATTTGGAATGATTCAGTTCAGAGATTTAGTGAGTTAAAAGATTAAACGATATTTTCCTAAAATATTTGATCAAATCTTTAGAATATAATTTCCAATTTCGAGAATAGCCTGGTTGTTTCTTGAAAAAAAAAAAGATATTTTTGTTCTGCATTTGGTGGCTCTGATAATGTTTCTAACCGGGATAAAGTTTCATTTTTACGATTCTTTTCTCTATCTGTGTGGAGATCTGGATTACTTTAAACGATTCGTATTTAATCTAGCTAAAAAGAACAGAGAATCCTGAAGATTCGCCACGGTAAATTTCAATTATGTTTCTATATCACCCTCTAAGGAAAAAGAAGGGAGAAAAGAAAACGAGAACGTATTGTTTTCTTTGGCAAAGAGGTTTCTCAATGTTTTATATCCCCCTAAGGAATAGCACGATTTATCTTTTGTTCGAATAGCAACAATCCCAAGTGGAGATGCAAAGTGTTATTTCGAAACTGTGGCTCTCGAATTTATGTTCTCCTCTTTGTCGATCGCGTCCTCGAATCGACGTGAATCGTCTTAGAAATTTCCGTTTGTACCGCTTTCCAGTATGTTGCAACCGGCTACTATTATACTTGGTTATGAACTAGATTGAGAACGCTGATCCATTCTTATATCGGCTGCTCTGCTTTTTATTTAAGCCCCGTCTGGTGAATTAATCGATGAATTTGAAATGGAACAACGATCAGTATGCTTCAGAGAGCAAATTTTCGTAACAGGGAAATAAAATATTCGTGTAAATATAACATTCATGTTTGTATATTATTGTTTATATTATCACTAAACTACGGATTGTTTCTGCAATTTTATATTTTTATGGATACGATTGAAAAGACGGAACCAAAATACGCTCTCATTCTCTAAATATCATAATAAATATTCTACTTTGAATATTTTGTATGTTTTTGCATGTTATATGCATTCTATGTATTTTTGCACTTTTAAATTTCCTATAGATGCATAAAAATCCGCAGCCTACTTATCTCTTAAAATTAATTATACTTTGATTCAGTTACATTAATTAACAGGCACTCACACGCACAATACCTCATGGCAGACATGCATTTTTCAAATTACGGCAAAAATCAAAATTGGTAGTATCTGATACAACATATTTCACCAGTTATAAGTTGAACTATGAGGCTCGTCGTTATTCTATCAACACGTACAGTTGTTGGTACACGTAACAGAAATCTCTGAATGTGTGGTAAATCAATAACAGTTAAGCAACAAAGATCAAGAAGGACTAGACTCGACAGATAAATCTGGCTGTGTGGGAAGAGAGAAACGTGGGAGAGAGAATGAATGCGTTGTCAATGAATGAACGATTTCGTATACCTATCAATAGCGCAATGCTGTCAACAAAACTTGTATTTTCCACGATCACCGTGTCCGATATCTCATCGAACAAAGCCGGAAATTGGTGACAGCAAAACCGATATGTCGAACATCATCCACGTCCTTTCTCCTCCTCTTCATCGCCAAGGTCATTGCTAACACCATCAATACCGCGGCTGTATTGGAAAACTTTTCATTTATAAATTGCACTACACTTCACCGTGACCGATATATTAAAAGGAAAAATTCTGGACTCGTTTCGTCTGTTTTTTTTCTTTCAGATTGCAGGAAATGTTAACAGCCGATTTTTCACAGGTACGAATGCTAATGGTAGAAAGTTGCTTTGGATGTAAAGAGACTTTATGTAATGAAAACTTTTTTTTCTTTAACGTTTCTTTCGTAGTTTAATTGTTGTAGCCTGATGTAACGTCGTTGTTTTAGAATTCATTGTTCTTAAAAAAAAAAGGGAACATTTCAGCTTGGAATTTTAATAGGGAACATGAGTATTGCATGTTTGAAAAGTTGTTGAAATGTTTAAAAAGAGATTCTTGGCAAATTTAAAGAGATTCTTTCTATAACATTATCAACTGCGTGATAATTGATAGATATTATTAACTTGGCAAGAATCTCTTTAAGAAGAAATTCATGATAGAACATTTTTCTTGAATGCTATTTAAAAGTAGGATGAAAGTAAAAGCTCTAAAGTCAGGAATGTATACAAGTAAACAGAAAATATTTTTGCAGTTCTTATAAGCAAAGATAGACATTTTTTCGAAATTTCTTTGCCAAAAGTTTGACAAGTTTTAAAATCAATGTAATATCTAAAAATGACGTTAAGGTAAAAAAATCAACAAATGTACTTATCATATTTTTTACTCTGCTCTTCATATTATATACAGGGTGATTGGTAACTGGTGGTACAAGCGGAAAGGGGGTGATTCTACGCGAAAAAAGAAGTCGAAAATATAGAATAAAAATTTTTCGTTTGAGGCTTTGTTTTCGAGAAAATCGACTTTGAATTTTCGCTCGATACGCGTGCACATTATCACGTCTCGTTATAACGGATCTCACTGTAGATCGTTGTCTCGTTGGAAAAATAAGAAAAAAAATTTTTTAAAAACTTTCATTCTATATTTTCGACTTCTTTTTCGCGTAGAATCACCCCCTTTCCGCTTGTATCACCAGTTACCAACCACCCTGTATATACATATATATATCTCTCAAAAAATGTCAACGATGATTATAACAGTCCACAGCATTTAATAGAACAGAATGTCTGTGGATGTCGTTAATACAATAGACTGCCTGTTATTTCGTATCGTTCCATGAACACGAATATCTTCGGGTTTCCCTCTCGTTTCTCGAAACAAGATTACAATAGAAAAGTATCTTCGCCAATAGGTGATGCGAACGAAAATAGGTCAACTCGAGTGAATACAATGCATCTCAGAATTCACAGGAAGAAGTAAGTACATGTAGCTAAAAACAGCTGGCACGTTGCTTGTTAAAAGTATCGTCTGCTTACCTCGTTCTAGTGTACTTTCGAAACGAATTTGGCGTGTAATTGCTTAATTAAAGCGTAATTGTTACACTGCGCTACTTCTGTTTCCTACGACTCGTTTTTACACAAAATATCTAAGTGGCCCAAAAACCTGAAGAATAGTGGAAAAAAATTGTGGAAAGGAAATACGATGTGATTGTTACACTTTGTAATATTTTTTTCCCGCGATTTATTTCCATTTTCATCTGATAAAACATTTATAAAACATTTGAATAGTATAGAAATTATAAATAAAACGTTATGAGATGGTGGAAGTAAAGTAAAATGGATTGTAATTGCCACCTTTTTGACTTTGTCATTTTTATTTTCATTTTTATTTGGAATAATTTGTATAAAATATTGAAGTAGTATAAAATACGAATACTAAGAAGCATTATAAGAAACGTGTAAGTAATGGAAAATACAACGTAATTATTATATTTCCCATTTTTATTTTTTGGTGGATTTATTATTATTTCTTTTTAATATGAAGCTCATGAAATATCCAAATAATGTAATACAAGGGAAAGCATCGTAGAAAAATCGAAATATAAATTCTAAACCATCCAATTTGCGTAGGAGTAAGAATAATAACAAGATCGCGTTATCTTGATATAATCAACATAGCTTGTTTTATCATATTTAGACCTCTATTTTACATGTTTGTAATAAGATGTTAGAGTAAAATGTTGTTGAGTAAATATACTCAAATCGGTTATTTGTATTGTAGCTGTAATATTATATCTAATAATCTAATAGTCCTAGTCTTTGTAGCTGAAATACTGAGAGAAACATATTATTAAATAACCAACATGATGTAATATAAATGTAATTGACTATGCAGACAACCATACATACGATTATTTCGAATAGACATTCAGATGTTCTTTATTATGGTCGAGGAAGACCTTCGAAAGAAGACCTATATTTACCTTTCATTTAACTTGCAAATTTATACAATTTCTACCCTGAATGCTGTTCTACCTTCCACGGCAAACAGAATAATAATTAAGCGTTCTATTCTTAACACCAGGCATAACGATAAAACATCGATACTTTCCAATAGAGGTAACACCATTTGCATCATCGCTCTACCATCACGGGAAACCTAAATTCTCATTAAAACTCGAGCGTGCAACGTTACTTAACATAGTTGCAACGCGTCTTGTTTATTTATAGAGTCTTCCTGAAAGGAAATCAAGTGTAATAAGAGGTCTGTTCATCGAGGCATGTTCCGTATCTCCGTACACAAAGTGATCCATACACGTTGCGCTTGGAAAAACGTAATTTCCCTGTGGATCTTCGACCGGCGGTGTACAATTTGCCTCTCGCTGCCAACCGGAATATGATAGCCATTAACGTTTCACGATAGGCAGGTATTAGTCTCGGGACCAGGAGATTGCAAGCAACCACGTGTTTGTCAATATCGGTGCCTAACAAGGATCTCGAAGGACATCGAGTTTCCTCGAACTTTCTCACCAATCCGGAATACAATTTCCGTCCGCATCTGTTTCGAATTTGCACGCAACCATCTGGTGTAGCGTCTCTTAAGACCTGGATGCAGATGACCGATACGACATCGCGGTGGTGTCACGTCGATGACGCTATGCAGATTTATATTTGGAATAACGAGATCGTACGCTTGTGTATATCACTTGATAAGGATCGAAGATAACAGAAGAAACTCATAATAAACCATGTCTCCATTTTTTACGTGTGCACTGTACCACTAGAAATATATAATTGTCGAATTGCGTAATGTCACCGCTGCGAAATCAATGACCGCTGTGATGACGTTAACGACCTCATTCGAGGACATGATGTAAAAAAAGAAATACGACATAGAGAGAGAGAGGGAGAGTGAGAGAGAGAAGAGAGAGAATAGAATCTAAATTATCATTTTCTATTTTCAAAAAATATTATTAAAAACAAAACGATATTTATGTTAATAATCTAGATTCCTTATTAATTTATAAATTCTACATTTGATAAATTTTAATTCATCAAGGAAAATACTATTCCTCTTTTAATAAATTCAATTTAACAGTCTTTTTTGAGAACGCAAATTACTCAACATTTCAACGTTCTAATCGATAAAAAGAAATATTTAAAAAATTCTTAGAAACATAATCTTTGCCTGTTTAATTCTCAAATATTGTAGTGAAAAAAAATACATTACCTTAAATAGAATTCAATTATTTCCATAAGCCTTCCGTTGCAAACATCTGTCATGTTATATCTTTGCATCTGGTCCGCGTCTAACGTAAATGTGTATAAATATGCACGTCCATGGAAATGGCGCGAAACGCGTGAAATACTTTATTGGCTAGTTTCTAAGGGCAGAGATACGATTAACGAAGGCTTCACTTTGTGGAAAATTCGAACGGACGGTTGCAGTTCAAGGATAAAGCTGACGTCTACGCGGCTTTGTCCTGAATTTAGCTGGGCCGAGTGTAACAACGGGCGGTCGTTAAAGGTTGAACCTGTATAGGTGGCCAGAGCTCTGTGCCTCCTGTCCCCACCGTCTGTACCATACACGATGACAATAATTGGCTAATTAAGTCACCCTCACGCTCGTCCGTTGCCCTCGCTGGTGTTCCGGTAATTCAGTCCCAGGCATCTCTTCCTGTGACACAACAATGTAGGTCAATCGACGCGTGTGCCATAAACTGTTGCCTAGGCAAATTCATTTTACGCTACCGATTAGTAGGCTTGGAAGGAGAAAGAAACGAAACAAGGCTTTTTCCTGCTGATGACCTCTTGGTCCTCAGTCTTAATCAGCTTAGTATTAGCTACGCTGATAAAGTCGTCCTAATTCTCATCGTTATTTATATTTTTTTATACTTTTGTATGAATATATTACAGTGCCCCACGAAAATATTCCAACATCTACCGCAGAATTTATTTTATCAATATATTATGTGTGATATATGACATTTTTTTTCATTTCATTACCACCGTCATGAGTCACGACTATCGTCATTGCAATAGCAAAATTTGAAACCGATCCGAAAATGTATATAGAAGTTACAAGACATTTAACTGCGAACATACACCCAGTAAAAAGTTAGTATACGGTATGAATAATAGTCTTAAATATGCAGTTAGTGCTAAAGATAGTTTCACTACAAGTTGTGACTTCTTAACATAGCGAATAATGTACTATCCAAATACTTTGATGATCTTTACAAAGTGTATACTTCCAATAAATATCTTGTAAATTTTATATACATGCATTTTAAGATCCGTTTCAAATTCTACCAATATAATCAGGATAATCGTTACAGTACTAATGAAATTCAAAAATATTTTGTGAAATATATACTGTACATAAAAAATTCCAGGAATATTTTCACGAGTCATTGTATACGCATCGTTTTAAATATTCTATTATTATATAGCACATTGGCTGTACTCGCGCATATTAGTAACATTGCCTACCATGTTAAAATTATTTTATATTGATTTACTAAATCGTAGTTAGCTTACATGGATCTCATACAGTTAATATATGATTGATATTCACTATATTTGATATTATCTATTTGCACAAGATAGTAAGATAGACTGACGATTCTTTTTACTTTCGATTACGAAGCGTTTTCTGTTGAGTCGAAACGTTGATTCGACGGAATTATCGATGATGAGGCTTTAGATTTCATTGTAAGGTGATCCACGAGTCGAAGAGTAAGCAGGTTCTTCTTTTTTCGCAGTAGGAGAGAGATTGGGAGTTTTGCGCTGAAACGAGTGAAATTATTAGAAAGGGAAGTACGTTGTCATCATATCTTTTTTATGAAATTTGCCGGTATCTTGTAATTACAGATTCAATACGAAGAAATTGTGTCGGAATATTTGACAATTCTACTGGAATTATTTTTTAGAGATACCTATTATTAGATTTATATCTAATATTTAAAATGTTTTATCTCGTTTTAACTTTATTTTATAGATTTTCTGGGTTATGTTATATTAAACTTGATGAATTTTATTCCAAAATGTCTGTATAAACGGATCTCTCTATGCCAGCTTTCTACAAAATTTTCCAGAATTTCCTATTCCAATTGCTAACATTTATCACTGTCTCGTTATGGAACCACTTCCGCGTTTAATCCACCACTCCTCTTTTATGTTGATTCTCTACGCGTAATTTATGGGTCGTATTTATGGGCAATACATACCTACATACATATTTCAATTTAAACAACGTTAATTGCGATTATATTTTTAGCTTCCTACTTTTCTTCTTCGTTTAAAATTTATGAAAAACTTCTTTACATTAGGATTGAGATATAATTAATAGTATATCACAAATATAAATATTAATTATAATTTTAATAAAAATTGCTCTATTATATTTATGTTTCGAGTACATGATATATTCTCGAATTTTTACATCCTACTTAGTGTAGTTACTCAATTGAGAAAAACATGATCTACATTTTCTTACACGTGTTCCCGTTTCGACATTAATCTATCTAACGTTCTTTCGTAAAAATCACTCAGTTTGTCAAAAGTATACGCAAAAGCTCACGGATCGACCCAGTATTCACATAATTACAGTTATCAACAATAATGCACTAACATGCTCCATTTAACTGCATGAAAACACACCTTACATACGTGAAACAATTACATACTTCCTTAATAATGAGCGTAAATAGACGCGTAACAATTCAGTGGAACCATTAATTCGCTGCCGCGAGAAAACGAATAAAATTGTACCTCGAAACAAATTACACACTCTTTCCATATTGTAATAATAATGTTAAAATAAACATATATTAATGGAAAATATAGAAAATTTAAATTTCCTAATAATATTATTCTCCACTTTCCTTTTCGGAGGATACTTTACCCGAGTTACAATTAAACACAAATTGCTTTTACGGTTTTAAAATGACTTGTACAGCGACAAATATTTGTTGAAAATGACCGAATCGAAGAAAAGTCCCGAAGATTAATAACATCGAACGCGTTTAACAAAAAAATGGTAGGATGTTCCATTCTTTCCAACATTATCATCGAGTTAATGCATTAATTTCTACACTTTGAATGACATTCTTGTCGGTACCATTTCTATTTAGGATAGCCGTAAGCCACTTGTAAGACTCGTAGCGTTTCGCGACTCATCAATAATGATATCGAGGCCACAGGAATTGCGTGGAGACCGGTTGTGTCATAGGTTTCCGATGTCATAGGTCTGCACTATGAGTCTTAATATTATCCGAAGGACGGATCGAGCCAGAGCCCTGGTATAGTCAGCAAAATGAATTAGCTGCACTTGACACAGGCGGCTGCTCTAGCAGGAATTCGTAGTCAGCTTCCGTCCGCCAGACAGTCGAGCAGACTATGCAAATAACCCATGAAACCGTGTGCATGATCGCGTATATACGTGAAAGGCAACGTTACCGTGCAACGGTCTTGGTGCACTACATTCTCGCGTTCACGCTCGTTCACATACATACAGTGTGTTCCGTTAGTTTCAAAAATTCGCGTCTGTTGGATGAATTGGTGAAACTGAATTTCCCAAGAGTGAAATATTTGGACAAGACAATTGACACATTTAATTTTCGAATTTTTGAGAGTTTAGTAAAGTAGAGTAGGTAAGGTTTGTCTAGGTATCAACATTTTGTAATTCAGTCATGAACTCCGCGTAGAATAATAAACTTTGTTGTATATCATGAGATATTGCACTAGCTTCTGATGTAATAACGAAAGAAGAGAAAAATATCGTGTGCCTTAAGTGTTCAGCAAGGAAAAATATGAAGCTGTGTCAAATAACTCTAAGGTACGGTAATATGCATACGTTACTGAATTATGATAATTATGTCTAAGACATATATAATATTAATATTAGCTGAACAAATTTCTCATCGTTTGTCGAAGGATTTATGTTCAACAGTTATATCCTCCTAGAAGGAGAGATGTTACTATTTCTTGTAAATGGGATAAAAAGATAACTATTACATATTTAATATAATTGTTTTTTTACATAAATTAAAATAAAGAATGCATAAGTCTGAATCATCAATCTTGGTATTATTCTTGGATATTAATTATAGTATTCAAATTTTAAATTTTGTAAAAATAATATTTTTATTATTTTTTATGAACGCGTAAAATATGTTTGTAGTTTGCGTAAAATTCTCTCTTAAAGTTTCAATATTATTTTGTTTCCGTTGGATACATTTTCAGAGCTACAACTCAAACTATCCAAAGATTTTTTGTTGTCTATCGTTTATCTTTCTCTAGGTATGTTCTTAGGCAAATAGAGTCATGAATTTTGAATCATAACGACCTTGCGTTATAGATCTCGGCGATCGGCTGACCAAGATTCGTTGTTCATTCCGTATGATAACTTATCTCTTGTGAGGCGGCATATTATAACCGTTTTGAATTTTTATCAGGTAAGACAAAAACAGATCTTGACAATTCTGTTACGATTATCCTTCAAGATGTATAGATGGTGATATATCTAATTTTGCTTAATTTAATGGCAAATGTGCTCATAATTGGTGGTAGTTAAGCTCCTCTTATACTTGTTTCTTATACAAATTTTTATTACCGAACATTATGACATGCTGTTTGATGGTTAACATATTACGTGCTTTTATCAGGTAGACTTAATCGACAACATACTGACTTAAAAAATTGCTTCCCTGTAAAATATAGAAAATGTTATTTATCACATTCTTCGCCTATAATCTTCGAATATATACAGGTCATCCAAAAAGTTTGGGACAAACTACAAATTGTTTGGGAATACAAGTTTTCATTTATAGCTCTTTCGAATATTCCTACTTCAGAATATTAGTTTTAGAAATGCATTTTGAATACAGACACAAAGATAGTACCCCGCTGGGGGTAGCCATCCACATGATAATCAAACAGCCAACAAATTCTACCACATGTCCAAATCGGACAAATTGTGGCTGTAAACAACTAAATGAAAAAAAAAAATTTTTTAATACATACCCAACCTTGGTTCTCTGTTTCTGTCATATTTCCCCTCATAAATAGTTAAGTAAAGAAAATTTTGTCATAAATCACTGAATTGGCTCACGGGCCGACGCTCTAAACTAAACATACAGAATAAAATTACCCTCTACAAAATCGTAATAAAACCTGTCTGGACCTACGAAATCCAACTATGGGGAACAGTAAGTAACTCTAACATTGAAATACTTCAACGCTTCCAATCGAAAACGTTAAGATCCTTAATAGATGCACTTTGGTATGTTACCAACGAAACAATACATCGCGACCTCAAGATACCCACAGTCAAAGAGGAAATAGTAAAATATAGCGACAAATATAGCATAAGAGTCAACAAACACCGAAACCCCCTAATCACTGGATTACTTGATACGTCGGACCAGATCCGCAGGCTGAAGCGACACTACTCGCTAGACCTAAACGCTAGATTCAATTAGTTATTTAAATTAAGTAATATTTACTTATTTAAATATTTACTTGTAAATTATACTTATCTATAATAAGTATTAACTTATTATAAATAATTAGCCATGTCACTGCGCCACGCCAGAAAAAATTACTGAAAATTCTCAATGCGAGAATTGATTGTAAATTTTAATAAATAAAAAGAAAAAAAAATAAATCACTGAACGTTTACAGCTTTATATAAATAATAAGGCATCTTTGGACATAAGTTTATACGACCTTTTCTCATCTACTTGATCTTATTGAAAAGTAGGATAAATTTAGCCCTGATATTTTTAGACACACTCTGTATAAATAGAGTCGAACTGTACTTCTTGGACACCATATATGTTGCGGCATCACGGTCACCGATGCATATCCTACATGTAGACGTGTACTTAGGACATCTCCAGCCTGTATACAGAAGTTGCCCGTATACAAGCTGGGATCCCGTTCGTCGGCTGCATCGGAGAATATACGGACATATATTCGCTGATATTATCGCCTCCTTAAGCGCATCTCACATCGCGTCTTTTTTCCCAGGAGGCTTCTAAATAATCAGTTCGGCGGAAACTCGTAACATTCGCGACCAAATGAATCCTGCGCTTCGGTGTCAGAGGATCCGCACGAGCTCGGTGGGAATTTTTCTCTGAATTAATTCTTAGATAATTAATCTCTCGCAGCCGCTACTAACCGATATATTAGACGGCTAGGAAATTCGCCTGGCGAACGAAACTCAAGGGAACACGACTCGTGCTCGTTTGTTCGATCGCAATTTATTTAGGTCGAGCCGAGAACGCTCGTTTTTCTTCGTGATAACGTGAGATCATTTGCATAAATCTGTTAAAACGACCGATCCGTAGATTTTCGTTACAACATATCTTGAATTTATGTAGGTTTTCATTAGCTCGCTGTCTTATGGTGTTCTTCGGTGCGAGAATGGAAGTTGAAAATTGGTATTTAGTGCATTAATATCATGTCTAAAATACGAAACATTATTGTTGAGACATTAAAACATTAAAAGTTGAAACATTACACGCAATTTATATTTAGCGATATGTACATCGTTTTGTGTAATTTGAAATTCAAGTTAATTCTCTGAAATTAAGGTTTTCTTGGTAGAAGCATATCTTCTTTCTTTCAATGTACCAAGGTTACAGATGTTTGGTTTTTAACCTATGCCATGAATGTGATGAATGAAATAAATATAAATGGCGAAGAAAATCGAAAGGAACGAATACAAAGGATCGATGGATCACGCTCATTTCTTCGACATTTACGTGCGACTTCATGTCTCGCTATTCGCTCTTTTATTCTTTTTTCCTTTTTTTGCATCGTACCTGTTGCCAACCGTTCTAAAGATGTTTATATTCATAGCGATGCTTTTTAAAGACCTTCCACGATTTTCTGCGAAAGATAATAAATATATCTTCTTACATCAGGAGTAAAAAATTCGTTGTCTTGTACGTTTTCTGATACAATAATTGTTGGAAAATATATATGTTGTCTTCCGTTGGTATTATAAACAAGACTTTATCTTGCTTTTTGCACGAACCTGCACGCGTTTGCGTGCACTGCGTACATGTCGCTGGACAAACCACAATCGACCATTTTAATCGAGCAACACGAACAAGTCTGTTCACGAAGGGAGAAGTTCTTTCACGATAAAGCAGCAGCTGAAAACAGTATTAATAACTACTATAAATTTTGTCCTACTATAAATTTTGAAATTAATGTAGAATAATTATTAATGAGAAATATTTGCTTTGCATGAGAGAAA
This sequence comes from Bombus flavifrons, assembly GCF_040668555.2. NCBI lineage: Eukaryota > Metazoa > Arthropoda > Insecta > Hymenoptera > Apidae > Bombus > Bombus flavifrons. Next base: position 1,916,734 of record NC_138443.1, read on the forward strand.
TTGAAGATGTTGAAGATAAAAATAACAATTTTGGCTGAGAAATGATAAAATTTAAATAATACAAAATATAATACTAGTAGAAAAAATTAAAAATATTATGCGCGGAAATATTTAGTCTGAAAAAATAAATATACCAATAAGTTAAAGATCATATTCACAGATTTTGAATTTTGCGCTGAAGATTGCCATTTTGTATGACACCATTACTCTTCTCCTATTAATGAAGCCATCAAAATGTTTCTATAGATAAATTTATCTTAATTACTTAAACGCAATAACGTTCTTTACTTTCCTACAGTTCTCTACAATGCTTTTCAGTTCATCGATGTATATGCTTGACGACAGTTACAAAAAAATAGATGTAAGTTCCGTAATGGTCCTTTTCCTTGCCGACAGATAACGCAGCTTTGTCATCGTTGTCCCGTTTTCTGTACTAGAAACGTGCGATTTTGAGAGTTAGGAGGTTCGACTGAGTCATCGTTTGACCATTTTTATCTTTTTAGCAGATTTGGTATCGGTTAAAATAAGCGGAAATCCGATGAAACGTTGGGGAAAATTCTCGACAATCTGATAGGCCGTTTCCTGAATTTCTGTCCGGTTTGTGGATTCGAGCGTCGCGGGTTGTAAGCTTTCTGCCCTTGAGGACTCGCCGAAGCAAATAAGTGTGCGTGAAAACGAGACGTTATTGGAGTTGCTCGTGGCCGTGGGCTTACGATGATTCGGTACGTTACACCGCTCCAAATAATTAGAGGATCTCGTCTCTGAAAGATGCACTAATTGTGACATGAGTGAGTTGCCGTGAGGTAGAAGTTGAAGTATGACGAGAATTCGTGCTTTCATTTCAATTTTTTGATATTGCCTGATATTTTCTAATGTTTTTCCTTTTTCGTTTTCTCGATTTTTCTTAATGACATACAGCGTTTTTATTTTTCTTTTCAATGGAATTTAATGTGAGTGTACAGATAAATTTAATGACTTATGATTCCTCGCTTTTGCTACATGTGATTTACGGTCATCGTTCCCTTTAATTTTCACTTGTGAAACTTAAATTATATTTTGGCAAAAATAAGCGAATATCCAGATACTTTTGAGCGATAGTGTACGATCGACCAAGAATGTATAAATGTTTTGAATTCATAAAAAAGTGTTTCAACGCTCCAACCTGCTTCATAAAGCAGCAGGTATTTCAATATCCTAACTTGCTTAATAAAAAAAGCATTCAACATTTTAACTTGCTATGTCGTTAACTTTCCGCTAAAATTAACAGCATTCACATTCGATAAATTTCAGTTTCTTTTAATATTCATCAGAATTTCCATCTGAATGCCATTTCTCCTACAAATTAAAGACACTCGTTTATAATAATTTTTGCGTTACGAATATGTATGATGTCACCATTTACGCAGGTCGTCGTCCGTGAAATTTTGTTAAATCTCGACGCGTCTTCCGCGAATACTCTTCAAACGGTCGGAGTTATCGTAACGAGCATTAAATCTCGACGCGTGTTAGGGACTCGAGTGCTCGTTAGTTCCTGTTCTTCGGCGTGCGTGGTCGCGCGAGCCGTTTCGCAGTCTTTTTGCTTGGTCGAATCGAACGAGCTCATTTTCCAATGAGAAATTCACCGTTCAGGAACGAAACGGTAGTCCGTGGCACGTTTCACGATAAACTATTACCGTAACGAACGCGTCTTGTACCTACACGTTTCGTCTTTCTTCATGCTGGCCAATATATAGTTTCCAATGAATATCGAAGACCTTCTTTCCGGAAGGATTTTATTCGTTCGAGCGAGGGAAGAAAGCGAATCATGAAATTGAAATGGTAAACGATCTAAGCGTCAGAGGTGAAGCTTTCCAATAGAAACAAAGAAACGCGTTAATTTTACTAATTACGTCGTTTATCACTTGAACGTTGTGGACTTGCAGCGTTCATCACCTTTGCAAATGTAAAAGGAGAATAAATGCTGAGGAATATGTTGAAATTAATAAAATTAAATAATAAAAAGGTAATAATATAACATAAACATAGTAATAATAATAGAGATAACAAAATTAGATAGATTTATTTATTATTGTATTATACTTTTAATTTTGTAAACAATTAAGTGATTAAATAATGTTTGCAATGTTACCAAGCTATTAACCTTGTTACAGAGGGATAAATTTATTAAGGTTAGAAAGGGGCGATTGTTATTCCTTTCCTTTGTTTCGTCGAGAAAAATAATGTTTCTTCTCTTGAATTAAAATTATGCATAAAAGGCTTTCATAAATTCAGTGACATTTATTCGTAACAAGATTCATTATATCTTTTGAAATTATGCTTGAATTAAAGAAAAGCTAAATATACATATAGTGCGAATATAATGTATGCCTACCAACATCCTTCAAGAGTTTAAAATGCTAAAATATAACTGGATATTAAAAGGAACCTGTGCTTTTAACTTAAATACATACTTCAGCTTCAAAAGACCTCTCTACTATATAAAATTGTTTAATATGTAGTTTAATAATTAAATTGCCCAATTACACGTTCTTGAGAGGAGCGTACAAATTTTCCCATTTTATCTGAGAAATAAAAGAAATGGTTTGTATATTTGAATATTGTTTATATATATTTATATATATTTGAAAAAGTAATTTCACTCTTTTGATATCTATGAAGAAGATCGCTGCATTTAATTTATCAAACTGTCGTATAAATTAAAATTATTCATAAAAAAGCTTTCATATGAGTTATATTCGATGACATTTATTCACAACAACGTTAATTATATCTTTTGAAATTAAGCTTGAATTAAAGGAAATCTAAATATACATATAACGCGTATATGATGTATATCTACCAACATTCTTCAAGAGGTTAAAATACTAGAATATAACAGAATGTTGAAAAGTATTTCTACTGTCAATCTGAATATACATTTAAATTTCAAAAGCTCTTTGCTATACAAAATTGTTTAATGTGTAATTTAATCATTAACTTGTTCAATTACACGTTCTTAAAAGGAGCATACAAATTTCATCTGAGAAATAAAAAAAGAATGGTTCGTATATATCTTTTCAAAATGATTATGATTTTATCGAATATCGCCGTGTTCGAATTGTCAAACGATTAGATTCAGTAATCCGTTTGTTATTCTTTTCCGTATTTGTTTTGCATTTTCCGCATACCCTTGCTTCGTTTCATTTTTGTACTGCTGAGTTCTCGGAAAGGATGCTGCGATTACAAACAGAGTTTTCTCACGTTCATGGATAAAGTGGAATTTATGTTTGGCGACGAAGGTCTCCGCTATCATGTTATGACGATGTCAGAGTCAAAGGAAAAGCTTTCACGATGCAAGAACACGATAGAGGCCTTTGAGGGACAAAATTAGCGATCCTCATATTTACATGCGTACACGTATATCAAACGAGAGTTACACGTGTGTTTAAAATGTCATCGATCAGAGAGACATATTCTTGAAAGCTTCGTTTTATGGAGATCCCCAAGTAGAAAAAATAGAAAGCTTTAGGGTAGTTTCGTAATTATGAGAGGCAGTGCATTATAATTCTATATTTTAATACATCTTGTACATTTTGTTACCTTTAACATTTTTGTAAATGCATAAACATTCACAGTTATGGTTAATTCAAATAAATGTAAGAAGTTCTTTTTTCCTAGTAGTCATTGATAATTGGTATTTAATGGTAATTACAAACTGTTACTGATACTTTTGCTATGAAAGAGCGTACTATCTCATCAATGGTCATTAATATCTCAAATATTCATGAATTTAATGGGAATTGTGTTTGCTCCGTTTTCTTTTGCTTTCCCACTTTAATCGATAGATATAATTTGAAATAGAAACAATAAAAAACATTCCGTCCATTCAGTTTTTAGAAGAGTAAAGAGTATATTTGATCGAATGTCTAGGTTTCACAATTTCGAAGACATTTAACTCGAAAAACTGGTTTTAAGCCGACACACGTAAACTTTCAATTCGTGTCTGTGTCTAAAAATACACTGCTTAGCATCGCAATTATCGAAGACCTTGTGAGTTATATTAACATACCTTTTTCGTTTCGAAATGCTGGTAACAAATTTTGTTACTGAACCTTTAGCTGTAGTGGTAGGGAAGTAATTAATTAGATTAAAAAATAAGAGAAGGTAAAGCAGACTTCGGAGAAGGAAAATTATGGCTTATTAAAGTATGTACTTTGAATATATGTATTTGAATATGAAAGGGTTTATAATCTCCTTGAATAATTTTCAATCTAAATATTAGTTGTTTGACAGTTAAAAGATTCGAATTGCAACAACAGACACAAACTTTGTAAGATTTAATTAAACTACCAAATATTCATTTAAGTTATCTTTGCTTCACAATGTAATTTTTTCAAGACAAATTTTTCTTTCAATAGTACGCTAATACATATAATAGTACGGACTACAGTGCACTCAGATGTAGAAAAATAAGAAATATACCAAATCACCACTTTGCACAATTACTATAATACACTTTTCAACCCTCTATCTCCTTGAACATTTTATATTAAATATTCTACAAAATAAGTACCGTTCTTTGTACGTTTTATGTATCTTTTCTAATCATGTGTATAAAAGCCACAGTCTAGTTATATCTGGAAGTAATTACTTTCATTTCAAATAAAAATATCCCGAATACAACGAAGTCTTGAAATTCCTGACTACGGCAGAAAAGGTTTGGCGTAAAAGTGTTATCAGATGGAAACTTTATAGAAGACAATTCCACTGTCACTCCACGTACTTCCTCTATCAGATAATGTCTACCTGGACATTTCGCCTAGAACAGCTGACAGATAACGCGTCGCTAATGTTTGAGAAATCGGTTTTCGAGCGAGCACACGCTGTTGCGAACAGATGTTGTTGGTACTGGTGGTTCGACGTGCCAGAGGCGATCTCATTTATATTCCTCCGGGCATTTCTCAGCGTACGATAATATTCGCCAGTTAAACAATGTGGTACCCCCTTCTTCTCTCGTCGATACGCAATTTTGTAGAACGACCGGGTCGCGAGGGTGATTCATCGGTCGCTGTTTATCTTCCAGCCTTTATCCTAGACTGCATGTCTCTTTCCCGTGGCCTCTGTCAGTGTGCAAAGCCGTAAAGACAGACTTACTTACTTGGCAGGCGTAAACTCGGTTCGATCTGTGGCTCTGGTGCCATTCCACGAAACAACAGAGTTTCCAACGAATTGATAACTTGTTCCTCCTAGCCAGATAGGCGGCCAAGCTGACGCTATCGGTTCACGATGACTTGCTTGACTTTGATTTTACTAACGAGCGAGGGGCTTACTGGTAAACTGCATTCTTTTTTAGAAAAAAGAGATAAACATACAGGAAACGATGTACAGGGTATTTCAGTATTTATTTGTCAGCTAGATTCTGTCGAATTATCTGGCTATAAATTCGAAGAAAATGTTATATAGACATACACAGAAACGTTCCGAAATTTCTTTATTAAACCGAGAATATTTATGCAAGTTCATATTTTTATGAGGATAATTAAAACAAAAATGGAATTTAGGAAACAAATGGAATTTGGTTATCATTGCCATTGTTATGAGACGCTATCATGATTATGTTGGTAAAGTTCGAAACAATAGGAATTATGAGACATTCGATATAAATAATAATTTTCAGAAATTACAAGGTTAATGAAACAGTTAATTATTGTTGCAAATGACAACGTGAGTTCGTGCTCGCCACCCATATGCAGATGCGTTAGTTATAAGAAATAGTAACTAGAAGATAATCCTATTTACAATCCTATTTACAGGCTTAAGATGCTTTTTTGTTTTTATCCCTAGTTTTTGTAAGCGCGTGCAATAAAGGTTTTTTGGCTCACAACGGTGTGATAGATTTATCCATTCAATAACATAATAACTATTGTGATCCTACCTCTGAGTATAGAAATAACAACAATTATCCATTATAATAACAAACCTGTATATTTAGTGTGATCGTTATCAAACGTTTGTGAATGAATATAGTAACGGATTTTAGTAATTAACGTAGGTAAACTGAGTCGTTAATAGCTAAGCTTTGCTATGGACTATTCAGTTTATCTATGGTGGCTGAATGTTTGATAGCATATAGAGTTTCCCACTAATTACTTCTAATTGTCTAATTCTTTGTTGTTGGAATTTTCTTCAAATCGTAATTTATTTACTTCGTTTTAAAAACTAGGATAGAATGGATCTTGTACTTTGAAGAAGAGAAAGCAAGCAATGTTCGCACAATTTTTTGTTCTTTTCCATTTCATTAGACATTTTGTTTGTGAGAACAGGGACTGCAGAACTATCAAATCATAGTGATAATAATATCTCAAATATCTCTATAAGATAACGTTAAAGATTTGGTGTACTGGTGAGAAGCAGGAAATATCACACAAAACACGGATATAATTAAATGTAAAATAATTGATACTTTATTAATCATTGTGTTTTATGACGTTTAATCAAGGTACATATAGGCTTCATATTATTAACAATACAGTTGAATCGAATTTTGTTTTCTTTTGAGACAGACCAAAGTATCGAAATTTAATTTTTTCCAATAAAGCTATTTTGTGAAATTCCTTACTTTATCCCTTCACTTTTCAATTATCTTTTTACTAGTTTACTTCAAGCTAATTGCTATTTTTTTACGGCTTTTATTCTAAATTGCACATCCGTTGCTTTTATATCGATTGTCATTATCGTCGTCGAAATAACACGCTTTCCTATGGAATGATAATATTTCTCGTTGGATGATAAACGAGCTCGCGCTGGCCATCGTTCGAGTCATTCGACTTTGATTCCGTGCTCGCGAGTCCCTTATGACTTTATTCGTCCGTGTCATTTACGAGATTGCACGCCGCTACCGAGAAATCGTCGCTTCCAGGAGTCTTTCCGTATAAAACCGATGGCAAGGCGACGAGAGGGAATTTTCAGTGCGATCGGTAATGATCATTGCGATGGAATTTTTGCGCGTAGCCGAGGATCTCAAAGAAAATAAATGACTCGTGAGTCAGACAGTTGTAACGGTGTGTGTCGCAAACTGGCATGGAAAAATTGGCGGCGATAAAACAAATTGTCAGTTTCTTTCGCCTGTCTGATGCTGTTGCGTTTTCAAGATGTGACGAATTGAGATTTTGGAGTGCCATTTATGGTCCGCGGTACATACTCACCTGGCAATAACGAATATTCTAATATTTTCTGCTTTTCATGAGTTCGAATAACGGTGACACTCCATTTATCCGAACTCCACTTATTCGAATGAATTAGCGTCTCATTAAGTGGACTCCTGTTGATTGAATCCACTTATTGGAACAAAAAGTTGTGATTAACGAGTAAAATCAGTGAACTATAAGTAGTAAGTAACATTAGAAGATTATCGATGATTACTGTTAAACTACAGTATTTTTAAATAGTAATTGCGAAACTCATTAATTTTATGGCATAAATTGAAAAAGTTAGATTGTTTGCTGAGTCACTAAGAAAGCTTCAGAAATATATTGAAGTATTTACTATCGATAGTATTTGTTTTATTCTATACAAAATGTCAATGTTTTATTACTACCTATAAAATTTAATTTTCTTGTTTCTAAAGGAATAAGCCTTAGATTACGTATTGATAAAAAGCTACTCCATTTAACCTAATTTAACGTACATTGTGGGTATTTTAAATTGTTTGATGGATAGACCAATCGCCTGACAACCTAATGTTTCGTCCTTACATCTCGTTTCAACGATCTGATCAACAGATTTTCCTGCTTTCGACATCCCATAAACCATGTATTTACTTTTCGATATCTTTATCTGAATGTCTTTAAGGTAAGGTCATAACGTGTATACGTTAGTTAGTACAAAAATATAATCAGATTAAAGAACAAAAGACAAAATCGATATTTAATTATCCCTTCTATATATACAGAAAAGAACGCCATTGACATAGCAGGAATCCTCTATTAATTCGTTTTACTTTGAAACGCGATAGAAAGTGTCAGTTAAAGTAACCAAATGTCACGATTTCACAAACGACAAAATAATAATCGTATCTATCTTTTCATGTTTATGAAAGGAATTATTCTACCCATACAATTTGAAATTTTATTTCATCGATTTTTTCTATTTTGATGCCTCAAATCGCTACGATTTATCACATCCACTTCAATTATCTTGCACAACGTATCGTCAAACGATTTATCAAAACGTCGTTAGAACAGTCTTATCTACATTCATGGTGAAAAGCACAAACTAAGAGCTTTTGAAAAATAGTGAACCTGTCTACCATTTTATTTCCTATGGATATCTAATTTTAGTTTTGCTTTACTTTTGGAACGGTCGTCCGATCGCTTTCACCACGTGTGTCATATTTTCCTAGAACAGAACGGTTACACAGCTGAGTAATCTGTTAAGGAGATGCTTCGACATGCTTTCACTTGGTATTGAGTTTGATTTACAACCGCTGTTTGAATTGTGCTACGATCGCGACACGGTTCGCACGATTTCGTCTCGAATATTATTCAGTCGCCACCACATACCATGGTATTACATTGGATTATAAATTGTTAATATCACAAATTCATATGTTGCAAGCAAAACTAATCAACTTCACTTTTTGTAAACTCCCCAATTTTGTTATCTCAGCATATGAATAATGGACTACAGATATTTCTGCGTTTGTGGAAAATTTAAAGATGCCAAAATGTCGTATGCAATATGCAAAATACATAAAATATTACTCAGAATTATTTTCTCGTTTTAAAATGAAAATTGGATCGATACCTATATTTCTTCTTTTGTGATCTTATAAGCTCATTGATTGTAGATCACCAAAGGTCTGATATACTTGTTGTTTCATGATAATTTCATCCAGTTCATATCATAAGAAAAATACATGTTTACAGAAATAGAATGTAATTACTTTAAGAAGATCAAATCAATGAAGAAAATAAATAGACCAAAGTTGTGTGAACAAAATGATAGAAACAATCGTTGAATATTTTATGACTTTGAAATCTCGTTGGAAAACGATATTTATTATACAAAAATAAATTGCTTCTTGTTGAATAGGGATTCATATAACAATTTTTCAATTTAATTCTATCAACATATGAATACACCGATACCTTCACACTATCATTGACAGTAATTGCGTAATAATCTGGTTGTATCGTAATAAAGTCGCTCTTTTTCGTATAATCGGTGACGAAGATTAAATAAAACGAGACGTTTAAGGTTACAAAATTGAAACGGCGTGAATCCACTCGAGCTCGTGCCAATTTTGGATAATTAATCTGTTAATTTTTTCAGCGAGCAAACGGTCACTCGAAAATGGGGTTGAAACGACGACGCAACAAAGCAGAGCACCGATGAAGTGATTAATTCGATCGCGAGTGTGGGTGTAGAAGAAAATGATGACTGCCATGGCCAGATTACCTTGCAAGCAGACTTCGCCTTCGCAACAGCCGCGAGTCAATAATTTTGGGAACAGTCGAAACTCCTACTGGAACATGCAGACCAGGCATCCAGCACCTCCATACGTCAGGAATCATCAACGACACACTGATCATACCGGTAAGTCGATACGTTATTTATTATTAACGTACCTTTCGCTACACGTGTTGCGCTCCCAGGGTGAAGGTCGAGGCGGTCGCTTTTCACGATCAACCCTTTTTTTTTCCTCCCTTCTTTCCTTTCTTTCAACGTATAATTTAACGCAGGGGAAACTCGATGTATAAAAAGGCGCTTTGAAGGAGCAGAGTATTTATATCAGATATAATTCCTTCCTGTTGAATATATGCGTCGACGGCGCCTTTTCCTCCGAGTTATATTGAGACGTCTAACCTTAGCGAAGATATATCCTATTGTGTGTAATATTGAAAGGAACAATATATTTTCTTTTATATATTCTCGATCAGTAGACCGCGGATTTTTATGTATTTATAGGAATTATAAAAGTGAAAACATGTAAAATATTTAAAATGTTGCGCCTGTTATAATATTCAATAGGTTGGACAAACTTCAATTCACAAGTTCAATTTTACGCTGAAGCTTGAATATTAAAAATCTTGCTATTTATCGAAACGAGAACAAGGATACTGAATACGAAACTAGATATAAACTTAACAAATTAATTTACCAAGTTCTATTGCCGAGAAGAAATAACGGAATTTCCTCTTCTTCTATATTTAGAACAGGGACGCCATCAATATGATTTCCAGTTTTCGACGAGAGCCCTTGGTTTTCTGGCTCTTTGAAGTTAGAGAAGCTAAATTAAATTTGTATTTGGACGTTATCATTAAGTTAAATCTGCTTTTCGGATCATAATTTTCATTTGTATTGAAGTTGAGGATAATGGAAATTTTCGGTTGGAAGGACCAGGAAGGATGCTGGAAAGAAGCGTTTTAATTAAAAGTTACTTAACTGGGAATCGATCGCAACACGGGCACGGACTTTTGCGATTCATAACTCTTCGTTATTTACGCTGCGTGCTGTGCAACCTTCCTACGGGCAACGTTACATCCTTGAACGAACTTCCTATCGAGCGGACCGTTTTATCTTCACCCTTCACCGTTATCGTCATTAATTATCCTTTTTACGGCACGTTCGAACAACCCGTTCTTTCGTAACGATCTTTGACAAGTTACCAGGTACTCGCAGAAACGTCACAGTATCACCTAATATTTGGAACGATGATTTATCGAGCCTCTAGATCGCTTTCTAACGAGTTACGTTTGCCATTTAATTACGCGACTGTTTTACCAAAATACGTATTTCTTGAATTAACCAATAGTCTTTAATAACATCGTTATATTTCTATAGTATTATTGCAATTTTCATATTATTCTTCATTCTATTAGCGTAATTATATTACTATTACGCTTTTTTTTAACGACATCGTATATATTTACTATGTAATTCGCGATTATTTTATCGAGATACTTTGTACAACTTTTAAATGACGGGAAGTCATTGCTGTCAAGTTCCTATTTTATTATCGTAACTCCTATGGCAATTTCTGCAATCTTTTATTTTATTAATTTCATCTTATTGCGCTTTGTCATTTTTTCTGACCACATTATGTTTATCATCCAGCGATTTGACTATTTTACTTCGACATATTTTTCAAATTACCAATGATCTTTCTCATTTTTATGTTTTTATTTCATTGTCACAATTTTTATTTTCATTTTTGCAATTTTTTATAGTGCCGTAATTTATACACAGACGTAATTTATACACACACATGAAACGAAATTGTAACAATAACATAGTGATGCATAAGCCTGCCTGTATTCTCAATAAGCCCAACTATTCGATTTCGTAATGTTCTTAATCAAATTTCGTCGCGCTCTACCAATCTCATATTCTGCGCCTGTGTAAAAATTATAAATAAATAATTGTACTGTTATAATTTCGTGCTGGTCTTTGCAATTTTGTTACTTTACCCGTGTAATTTCATCGCGTTCTGTTTCTTTACAATTTGTTATTTCAGTTTCTAGCTGCTTTTTCGTTTCATTACTGTGATTCTGTACACCCTTTCATTACATGGTATTCTGTTATGATAGAACTTCAGTTAACATTTTTACCGTGCGCCGAGCAAATTGCGACGAGTGTAATAATTTGTATACGGTAAAAAATATCTACGCGTTGGAAAGTTTCGAAAGGTGAAAACGTGGCAGGAAAAAATAATGTCGCGGTGACAAGCTGGTAATTTGCGAAACTTTTCTCATTTTTGTTCCACTGAAAGTTTTTCTCCCATTCGTTGGTGTAAAAATGGTAAAAATCCTACAGTTCCGTGACGTTTTCTCGAGATTCTTTAGAGAACGGGTGCACCTTGCAGTTGGACACTTTCATGTCATCGCTGAATCCACAGGAGTGCTTTGAGTTTCTGTCGGCGCATCCTTTTTCTTATCTGTGTTCCGCCACGTTATTATCACAGTCTCCGGTCGTTTCAAAAGAAAATCTGTTACAGTATGTCAAACATATGTCATCGGCTACCATGACTGACGTCAACCTAACAAGCATGTTACCAAGAAGTTCCAAGTCAGTTTCAGTCTCGAATGGAACGAATGACACGAATAACTCGTCGCTTTATGCAAGTCCTTTGACGAAAGAGTTGCAATGAATGGGAAATAATAGAGAGATTGGACTTCAAACAGATCTCTTCTACGTTTCTTTTGTAGACTGTCAACTATTTCTAAATGAAACATAAGGTATATATGCATTTTTAGATCTGTTAAAACGTAGATTGGAAATAGCAGAAGGTACTTCAAACGAAGTTTGGAATAGTTCCCTGCTACGTTTCTTTTATAAATTTCTAGCTATGTTTAAACTAAACTTAAGGCAAGCGTGTATTTTTAAATTTGTTAAAAAATTAATCGGAAAGGATAGTAATTAAAAGTCTTTATGTTCAATCATTTTCGATCATAATGATATGCAGTTTAATTTTTTAATTACGATTGAGAATGTAACATGTAATTTAGGAATTTTTAATTACAAATTTTCAGATAAGACAAACAGTTTGTATGCGTTTTAATTATTTTGCATTATGAAACAGTGACGTTAAATTACAAATTTTTGTATTGGGATTTATTAAAATTTAAATTAAATATTAAATAATTAAAAGTTGTTAAAGTTAAGTAAATAAAAAATTTAAAGTAAAACAAAGTTAAATGAAATAAAAAATTTGTCGACCGAAATTTTTATATTAAAAATATACGGGATGATGTCAAGAAATATAGCGAAATTTAGAGACTTTTAGATTGACGTATGATTTAAATTAGAATGACAAGGAAGATACAGGATTTGTTGAGAAAGTTTTAGCACATGCTTGTTTTAACGCTCAGAACTGCTGCTTCTCAGAACGAGGCAGCTTCGCCCACTCTTTTCCTCTGCCATAGCACACGACGTTGGTTGATCCATAACATATGCCCAAATACAAACACAATACAACATACGAAGGGAAACAAAACTACATAAAGTCGTGTTCCCACATGAACAGCTAGAAGCTAATGCGATTGAAATTCTTAGAAACATTTAAACATTTCTTTTTATGGTGTATCATCGTTACATGCGGACAATCGCGCGTATAATTTTCGCACGTATTTTTTAAAACATTAAAAAAGATATTTATCGTATATTATATATATACAATTGGGAACAAAAATAAGTGGACATATAGTGGAGTTAAGTTAATCGAATTACTAGTACTAATATTGTATACTTAAGTTTTATTTATTATACAGGGTGGTTGGTAACTGGTGGTACAAGCGGAAAGGGGATGATTCTACGCGAAAAAAGAAGTCGAAAATATAGAATAAAAAATTTCCGTTATAACGAGACGCGATAAAGTGCACGCGCACCGAGCGAAAATTCAAAGTCGATTTTCTCGAAAACAAAGCCTCAAACGAAAAATTTTTATTCTATATTTTCCACTTCTTTTTTCGCGTAGAATCACCCCCTTTCCGATTGTACCACCAGTTACCAACCACCCTGTATATTCTCGTAATACACAGATTATGTAGTAAATAATTGAAATTCATATTTACGTTTCTATATGAACAGACTGTATTTAACGAAACTTTCGTTACCCAACTATTTTTGTTCCCGCTGTATATTCAAAAATAATTTCAACTGAAAAATTGTTGAACCCATCGAGAAGACTGATAAAACGCTGACGAATGTATTGAAAACTTCGATAAATTGTTGCTGCTCGTTATTTACATAAAAATGAATACATTGTTAAGAGCACTGACACGAGCATTTATTTTACATCGCAGCCTTGGAAACACGATTTTCATCCAAAATGACGCGTGTTGAAAAGACCGATGAATTGTCATCGAGCATAGGAAAGGCTGATGGACCGTCATTATAAAAACGCCAACGGACCAGCATTCTGCACAGAATGACGCTGTCCGTGTCGTTTCGAAGCAATAGAATGAATATTCGTCACGTGTTGCAGATTTAAGAATGAAATCTTTGTGCGAAACGGGTTGAGTGCAGTAAAAAGGCAAATGAATGTAGAAAATCTGCAACGACGTTAGAGGACATTAGACGAAATGTGCAGAAGTCACGTATTTAGAATGTGAAAACGCCATTCCGGTCGTAAATGGCGTGCACGATTTTGTTGAGTGTTCTGCGTGGCGCAGCGGTTTGCATGAGAACGCGGTTTAAGGGGTTCTACTGGTGGAGAGGACGGTTTTTACCCCTGAAGGGTAGATTATGCGGTCTCGTCGCGGTTAGCGAACGTTGGGCCATTTTTGATTCCGCATGGAAGTTCCATTATACATGGTGTTCCATAAAAAGTTGCTGGTATTAATGGACTGGCATTTTGAAATTCATCCAGTTGACTACACAATTTTTCGGTAGACCAATGATCTCAGTTTAAAACGAATGTAGGCATATATACGACATAATGAATATTACAAAAATTGAAAATATGTAAATGTCTTAATTTCTGTAATATTCACTTTCGTATCGTGTGATACGGGACATTATCTGTGACATAAAATGGACCATAGCGCAAGATACAGTGTATAATTGAATATGTATTTCATTAAAATTACAGTTTCTAGTTCACCAATAAATTTTTTGATAGATATTCCTAGTATTCCAGATTGCAGTATTTAAATTTAAAAGTTCAACAACTATTGTTATTTCCATTGCAAACTAAAAGTAGTATGCATAAGGTTTTGTTGTAATCTGTCATATAAAGATACAAATGAAGCTCTTACCTCTCCGTTGCTATGCTAGATTCTATCCACAAAATGCATTGCACTGAAAGCACGTAGTATCCTGTTTGCAACAGACGACAAATGATCGTCGTCAATCGATTATCTTTGTTATGTCAGAACTGAATTTCACAATTTTTTAATATTGTAATAATCTACTTGGAGCTTAGAGCTACGAATATTTGAGAAATGAGAAATGTAAATGATGTCATTCGGTGTAAAGTACTGACAGCAAAACTATTTTTACATAAGTAAGATAAAACGATAAAACTTTCTTTAATACAAAATAATCATATATGTCGGAGAAGAATTGGAATTGTGGGCGTTCGATGATCCTTTACTTACTTTATCATCGCGGATGTAGCTAATGTTTATTGGTACGAATGTGAACACTACAAGAGGCTATGAGTAATAGCGGCGATAGGATGGTCAAGATGATGGTGACAACGAATTCAGGTTCGATAACGGATCCACGGTCCACGGGATGACGAGTACCAACGTAATACATGATTCGAATAACTTTCTCGATAACTCAATCAGCAATTAACTAACTAACTAACTAACTAGCTGCTTAACTAACTCCCTGATCCAAATGAAACTGCCCTTATATTTTCCTGTCCCCACTTCTCGGGTCAATCTTAATATAATCTTTCAATTCTATCAATTCTTAATATAATCATTCCATACCTCTGTCAGGTACACGTCCCTCCCGTGACCGTGGCTACGTCCAGTGACCCGCTATGTCACTTCATAAAGCCGAACCCATCGTCACAAAGCCAGATTGAAACATTAGAACTATTTCTTATTTTTATTAATTAAGTGTAGCTATAGTAAAAGTCTGGATTAGGGTATTGGGGTTTTTCCCAACATTCCAGCCGGGAAATCCCGATGTTCTTTCATCTCCGACATATATTTCTGATGATGTATACCAAGATATCAGAATAGCTGACGATTGATATGACAGTAGATAATTTCCTGTCGCTAATAATTATGCAATTGATGCTTTAATTTAAGGAATACAATTCATAAGAAAAATTAAATTTTATCATTTTATTACTTTACAAAGGAAGAGTCACATTAACTTAGACCGTTCTCAAGATTAATAATATATTTCAAATAGAAGTTACAACAAAAGGTAACGAGTTCTATTAGAAAATCAGATTTATCACAGACATAGCCGTCTATTTATATTTCAATTGCGACTAATTAATTTCCATCGATGCATCTGTATTGTGGGTGCCATATCATTAAAGTGCATTGAATTTAAATTGTCAACAATTCGGCCAATCGATTCCACTCTGCCTGGCTATCGTGATCGAATCGTTGATTGTTTCGAGGCGAGAGTATCAGCTCCCTAAGGCGTGTCAGACGCTTGTCATCAATCATCAGCGTGCGTGGCACGCGAAAACGGGAGAAGCCGCAGATGTCCGACTGCTCGTCATTTAATGCTCGAGCTTGCCATCTCGTCCTCTTCAACGAGACACTTTAACCCGAACGCGCGTGTAAAGTGCGTACACGTGCACCACTGTCGCTCTGCATTGGCGTAACGCGGCAAAAACATCGAACCAGCCAGTAGGTCTGTTAATCCTTTCGCTGTTTGACCTATTCACATTCACAGACACTGTATCTCGCGACGCAATATCGTTCATATGACTCCAGGGACGAGATAACACGCGTATCTGGTTTTCAATATTTAACGACAGGCCTGACTAAAATGTAAAACTTACATTGAAAAAGTCAAAATATGATAGTTATATGTACATATGGCGAATGAAAGAATTTTTCAAATTGATGCGCTATGAATTTTAGTAACTTTTGTACTAAACATTTTTTATCGTATTAGTAACAGTTATCTATTCTATGGTACGCAATTATATTTACCTTAATACATCATAAATATCGCGTCAACGTTTAAAGAAAAATGAAACAAGACATTTTTGAACGTAGGAGGTGTCCTGGTATGAGTTTAGGATCGTTAACCCTTTCACATCCGCGGATGAAATGTCTGGTATGTCAATGAAAAGAAACGCCTCTCGAAGCATAAACGACATCGCGAGATATAGATGGAAAAGGGTTAATCGGTACAACCCATGGGGAGCGTAGAAAATATCAAAGCATTCAATATTCAGTATATTTACAGAATTGGACAAAAAGATCGTTAATGCTTCAGGAGAAATTTTAATACAATTGAAATGAGGGGCCACGTGTATTAACAATTCGTTGCCCTAGTCCTTCGTTGCTTTAACTTCGTTTCTAAAAAAAAAAAAAAAAAAAATGTAATTATCCATATCGTCATATCTCTTATTGGCGTAAAGTACACTAATTCATTGGTAATATGGTAGAAATTCTACTTAGAAAGCAACAAATATTCAGTTTTTTTAACTCATGATTCCTTATCATAGTATTATACTCCATAAATTTTAAACTCAGTTTTCTTAGTTTACGGACTATGTAACCTCCGCTAGATAGAACACCTAAGAATTAGAGTGACGATTCCTTGAAAAACTGTAGTAAAATTAAAATCATAAAACAACCCGATATAACAATTAATTATTCAAGGTACCTCAACCATCGTATCTACAAGGTTGAAGGTGGTCAGGGTCTACGATGATTCGAGGTAAAAAATGGATTCCCACTGATAAAAGTTCCTAACGTAATTAGAGTGTCATCGTGAATTATTTATAATGTCCTGGTACAGTACACGGTAGCTTCTTCGATGGCGGCTGCAGAAGATTCTTATGCGTAATTTGTCCTTCGTTTATTTCTGTCGACTATCTAATCTTGTTACTTTCATTCACACAACGTGGAAACATTTTTTCTCAGGTGGTCGCCACGTTAGGTGAAAATATTGTTAACCAACACGAAAGCCTGCGCGTCTACTTGGCTTCCGGTTCAGTTGCATGTCGTTATCGTTCATCAACACGAACATATCGCTGCAAACCGTTTCCCATTGCTCGGAAAAAAGTACATCCTCCATTCCATTTACTGTTCTCCATTATGTCGTTGCTGACCCGTTTCGTCACTTTCATTTACGTCTTCCTTTCGTGGCACGATCGATCGACGAATGCAACGATGCGTCCAGCCATCACTTTTCAAATTGTTTACGTATGTATGTTAGAATCAGGAACCTGCAACAATTGGATTTGTCAATTTTGTGTCGTTTACGTGGAATTTTTCGAATACTAAGTGAAACGCTAAATCATTGTATAGCCTGTACAGTGTGTGTTATTTAAAGAGTCAAGAAAAAAAGTAGTATAACTGATAAAATCACTAATTTAATCTTGCTGCGTTGTTTCGGTCAATTCCTACCCCTTTGTATTTTTTCAAGCTTGAAAAGTATCTGAAATTCGAATAGCATATGAAAATTAAATTATTCTAGTGCAAATTTTATGTTGGATCTTAAAACTCTAGAAATGTTTCTGTTCCTTTGCTGTAATGAGAACAAAGTTGAGATATCAAAATTTCAAGATCGTAGCCGGATTAGGAAATATGAAAGAGAAGTGGAAAAGTGCAGGTAAAATTAAACTCTAATAGAAAAATCTGTTTTCCAATGTTAAAACGCGTTTTCATAGGCACTCATAAAGACGCGGAAATTGAAGATAAAGTCCTCTAGGATCTACGTTTTAATATATCCTTTCCTCTATTTATCTCGTCTTTAGAAAAAATCCATCTTGTATCCCTTTCCTACCGAATCCTTCGTATGCACGCTGTTGAAGTGGTCACCACTTATAAGAAAACTCTACATCTGGTCTTTTTAGTTTCTCAAGCACTGAAGCCATCGACAGCGCGTAGACAAAAGACTGCGACGAAGTCAGACCATAAACAGTAGACAGGCGACGTTGGCTTCGGGGTTTTCAGTTATTGGGTAACACAGCTAGCGTGCGGATCTGGACCAGCTCAAATTGTATTCTTACTTATAATTACACTTATATTTAAATATATTTTCTGCCTTACAATTTATCCACGAGTTTTCTCTGATTACACATCGAATAACCTCAACACACGCAAACATAGAAATAAGTACTTCGAATAGAAATATACGATTTTTGTCATTTCCTCGTAGGTAGTGTTTCAAGAATAAAGTATCGAAAAATCAGTATTTTATATTAATTCTGTATGAATATTTTTTCAATATATTTTCAGAATAAAATAAAGTGCAAATAAAATAAAAACTACAATTGTTCTGTAAACAGTATTACTATTTTATGCTAAAAAAAGTGTACTTATTTATATACGGGGTGGTTGGTAATTGGTGGTACAAGCGGAAAGGGGGTGATTCTACGCGAAAAAAGAAGTCGAAAATATAGAATAAAAATTTGTCGCTTGAGGCTTTGTTTTCGAGAAAATCGACTTTGAATCTTCGCTCGGTACGCGTGCACTTTATCGCGTCTCGTTATAACGGATCTCACTGTAGATCGTTGTCTCGATGGAAAAATTAAAAAAAAAAAAAAATTAAAAAAATTTTTATTCTATACTTTCGACTTCTTTTTTCGCGTAGAATCACCCCCTTTCCGCTTGTACCACCAGTTACCAACCACCCTGTATATACACGTTATTTACTTATCATGTGTCGTTATTTTTTACGTGGTGAACGATTAGCATAAATTTCACGATTTTTATTCGTTCCATTTCCCAAACTACTGACTCGACTGTATTTTTTCTTCATTGTTTGCGGTGGGTCGTTACCACAACAGGATGTGCTTGTGGCTATTCGGAAATTATGTTAAAGTGAAACTATTGACAACGCTGCCTGCATTCATAATATTTTGCGAGGTTTTTGAAATAGGTATTACAGTTCGATTCACAGGTGAAATGTTTCCTCTCTCCACGATTTCAGTCGACGCTTGTACGTTGAATTTACGCTTGTGGTTTGTTACATAATGTTAACTTTAGTAATTCACGTTGCATCACCTTCAGTTTAGTATATACTCGTACTATTACATAGGTTCTCGTTATTTGTATAATATTGTTATATCATAACAATGAGAATATATATAGTGTAAATATTATTATATTATTCATGGCAAACGATAAACTTCATAACTTAAATTATTTATTAATTTAGTACCTTAAATTATAGGATATCTTTTTACTGTTTGTAATTTCATAATACTCGAGGTTATCGTTGTTATATAATATTAATAAAATGTGTCAATACTTTACCTCAAGTACATTGTTTTTTCACATAGTTGTGATATACCTTCGAGAAAACGCATAAGCGCTGAAGGAATATTTGCAATATCACATTGCAGGTGAAAAAGACGGGTGTACCTGGTTACAGATAGCTTCCATGCATATTTCACATTCTTGAGAAACCTTTAAAAAGAAAATAGAATATGAATAATCGTATAACTAATTCACTTTTCGTTTCTTTATGAATAAGTTAGTTACTAGCTATCATAAATTTTTCAACTTAAGTAGACATTTTAAATGTAATCATTGGATATCACTTTTATTGTACGAATCATTTAACATACTCTTTACTTTATGAATCTGTTGAGATATATATAAGTACACTCCTCGTCAAAAAGATAACTCAGATGTGTTATCTTTAAAATTTCTCAATGACGCGTGCAGTTTTTCGTCTGTAACGTGTAATATCAAAACATTATGAGCTCAGGATATGCGGTTCGTTGAAAATAATTAAAAATATTATACATATATATGTATACATGTATAACTCGTACGACGTCTATGGATGGGTAGGTCAATGTGTGTAGCGTTTCCTTGTACAGCTGAATATTATACGTTCTGATGAAGGATGAATGCTACCATGATTTCTGCAGAAAAATATAATTTACAAATTATATGCTAGAGCATAAATCATGATTTCATACAAGTTTTTATTTATATCCTTTGGGTTATTTTCGACCAAACCGTAGTTTTACATCGTTAAAAAATTTCTTAAATTGGAAGAAAATATTACAGAATCTTTATTGATATACGTGATTTTTCGTTTCGGTTATGTGATAATGATCTCCTTAAAATATCAAAAGTCTTTTCTCCGTTGAAATTAAAGAGATATTGAGATACAAAAAAATCGAATACCGCAGGTTCAAATAATAATTTCTAGATGAAGACATTTTCGTAAGTTTGAAAAAAATTGAATTTGTAAAAACTTTTTCTAAAAGATATCATGGATTGGAATAAAATATATTTTATATAAATGCAAATTTTTACGAACATTATATGGATACAGGTCAATAATTTGGTTGAAATAATATTGCAGAATTTAAAATAATTAATAGAATCAGTAGAAGGACTTTAATGTTATATTTCTGTTAATGCGTTAATTCTGTATTTCGCAGATTTTGTCTTCATTATTTTCACTAATGATGCTTTTCTTACGATAAATTGCCACTAAAACTGGCTAATTAGACTGGAATTGCGTGTACTCATCGTACATTGTTCAAGAGTCATTTCCGTTGCGAATATTTGCGAAACCGGTTTAAGAAAAAATAAACACAGTTATAATTACTAAATTTGTCAACTATTGAAAATAGTCCACTATTCAACAAATTACTAAACGTTGAAATATATAATATTCATTCAGAGATTAAAATTAATAATTAGCTAGTCTGCTTAATTATTAAAAGTTTTATTTTCGAGTTTCTGCGAATAACAATGTTTTAATCATCAAATATATTATTACTAAATGTAATCATTAAACGATTACTAGCCATTAAATAATAATTAAACAGCTATTAAGTAGTTATAGAATGGTATATGAATTATTCGTGTTTATTTAGAATATTATTATTTGCGATAGAAAATTTGCTGAATATTTCAGTTTACTATGGAGATCCTACTATGGAGATTAATATGTACGTATAGGCTCAACAATTTTTCCTGTATAGTAACCGTTATACAAAAAAGATTGGCAATTTACTAAGCAGTATCAAGTAGTACATGCATCATTACCAACCATTATCCGAACCACTAATCCTCTTACTACTAATAGCCATTTTTACTTGACGAGTCGAGGAAAGGGAATGCAGAATTCGAATTTACAGTTATTGAACCACCAATAAAATTTTCTCTATAGCAGGCAAAGTGAACTCATTCCGTTATTAATCGCTTCCGACATCGTTAGAATACTTTCGTTATTAGAATTAATTTTCAATCGCATTAGAAGATCATTACGCAGGGATTTCCACGGTGTTTTATAACATCGGATCATATTTCTGACGAAGACTTTGATTTATTGATGATACAGTTTCATGTTAAATTTTAGTTTCTCTTTGATTCACTAATTTAAGAGCCAGAATGCCTTAAAAAAATTAAAATATCTAACTCGTCAATTCTACGTACAAAAACAAGTCGAGGAAAATCGAGTTCGTATGTTGAATTAATTTTTTATTTATATGTACATTTAAACTCGATTTTCTCGAAAACGAAGCTTCAAATGAACAGATTTTATTCTACGTATTACACGTAAAATAATCGGAGGCTGCATTTATCAATGTGCAAGCTGGGGCTCCGTTCTCTATGGAGCCTCGTTTTACAACATAACTTCAAAACATAATTACACTTTGTGACGATGTTGCGTCTAGAGTCTCCAAAAGTACAAATGTATCCTTGACAATAACCGTATATATCCTGTTGTATTAAACTTCCTGCAACATCCTGTCCAATCGCGAAGGAAGTCCCATACTAAAGAACCGAAACGTGATTTTCCACTGGAAATACTCCTTCGAACACCAAAGATTCCTCACTGTTCCCTGTCGGAACCAGCGATTTGCTGTAATTGTAAGCAGGGACAAAGGTTCGACGTAGTTAGAAAGAGACTCGTGCCGGCGCACGTGGCTCAACCCTGTCGGGCGGGTATCTGGTTGGACGGTATCCGTTTACAGGAAGCGAGCTATTTACCGTTTTTACTCGAGTGTCACTTACAGCCGTCTGGTTTCCTCGTCACGTGCTACAGGGAAGCGGAAGAGCGCGGTGGAACTGCTCCAGGAGACGAAGGCGTTCTACGTGAAGAGCGAGACCGTGCTGGACCGGAAGCAGGAGCTGAAGAACAGTGGTCATCTTCAGGTCTCGCAGCTGAGCGCACCGAGCGCGCCTCCAAGGCTGCTGAGGAAATGCGGGAACACGTCGACCTGTTCGATGCAACCGACGTCGCCGTCGCAGCTGCCACCTGCTCCGATGACGCCACCTTGTTGCTGGGCATCGTGCCACGAACAGGACAGGCGTAAGTCTCTTGAAAAAGTTCGATGCTATACACTATATACACCTTTCGATGTATACGTATACACATTTTCGACCACGTAATCGATTTAACGCGCATGGCTGTTTAATAGTTGTACGCAACTACAGACACATATATGTGTACCTATGTGTCGGTATTACATATACGCTTCCTCGTTTCATTGCCGGGCAACTTGCCATCGACGAGATTGCTGTAAGTGGTTGTCCGAGCACTTTCGAAAGCTTTCTTCGATCTTTTCGCACCGATGTTATACTGTAGCTGAATGGGAATCGCTAACGAGTTTGGCTTTCGTGTTTATGGGGATACCTGTAGATGCTTCCGTAATCGTTTCTCGAGATTTTTACTTGTTCGTTTCGTTGCTACTGATTTCCTTTGCAGCTAATTCCCTGTTGTCTTTTAATCCTCTGTTTTTAACTTTGCTCTCCACCTCATTTTTTCCTCACGTTTGTCTCTCTCCAGGCATGTTCTTTCTTTGTACTATTCTTAAAATGCATGGAATACGCAAAAGGTACAAAAATTAAATTGGATAATGACACCAAATATCCGAAAGCTATCTTATAATATTGAGAAAAGTATGATATGTTCGTTTTTTTTTAATTTGTGTTGACTCCTATGTTATCTGGTAGCTAAAAGAAATTACGTATTTTGATATGAAATAATCAAAGCCTTTCGAAGAAAGACGATAAAAATAATGTTTAAGAAACAAATAATAGTAGATAATAATAGAAACTTTGCTTTTCACAGAAATGAAAATTATTCATAGGGATTTGTAACTATTATAAATGTAAATAATTTTAAAATCATCAAATTAGCGTTCGACAGCCGGAGTATTACCTGGCATTAGACACTTTTCTGGATTAAATAATCGTGCGATTTTACTTTATCCTTTGAAGCCGAAGGCTGTGGTATTCTTAGCAGCATACTTTTACCGTTTCGGTCGTGCGCCGGAAAATGAACGAGTCGTTTGCCGTCAACGGTTTTGCTTAATGCAGGTGTACAAGTAAGGTGCTCGCTGCGTCGAGTTAAAAAATTACAAAATATATCTCATTACGATCTCACGAAAAAATTATAAATAATCATCGATCAAGGAGCAAACACGAAATAAATGTTTACAGAATTTTCAATGAAACTAACAAAACTTTCATAAAACTTCAACTATTTCTATTGCCTACGTTCATAATTCAGCTTCTATTTTAAAACCATCCTAAGCACATTAATCATAAAAATGGATGTAGAGCCATTGTATTTCTTCTTACTAAAATCAACGGATACATTCTGTATGTGGCCGTTAAGTGATTACCTCTTGTAGATTGCTTTCAACGCGACACATGATATCGCTATGTCCAAACTCGTTACTTCCAACAGACCAATCCTGTCCAGGTAGCGTATTTCATTGCGAAACCCTCCAAAAAGAAGATTGCACATTCTCATGTGAATTATTTCCACGTGATGAAAGTCGCAGGAAATATCGTGTTAAAAGATGCTTAGACGTGAATATTTCTAAAAGCGTGTACAGATCTACAAAAATTTTCAACAAGTTAAAATGTGTGTCTGTTTTAGCTAACTACCACCAAATATCTGAAGAAAATGATATTATAAAAAAAAAAAGTTCTTATAAATGAAGGAGAACACGATGTAGCCTAAAAAGAAATTATTCTTTTCGTAGGTGGAATAGTAGAAGGTCGAGTTAATTTTTTTAAGTGGGATACTATCCTTTTTTATTCATAATATGTTTATTGAGATATATTTTGAAATTAATATATTTATTGGAATACATTTATTAATAGCCATTCAATTATGCATATACGAGTAAGAAAAAAATACAAAAGAATAATTTCTGTTTTTCGCTGAAAGTTGAAAATTTCCCAGGAACAGTTGACGAAATTAATTATGTAGCGTGAAAATTTATTTCGTCTCTGTCTAATAGCGGACGGAATTCTGAGTCCTCAACAAACACTGCCACCCGCACTGCCACCGAAGAGTCCACGTCTGGTTCCTGTTCCGCAGCGGCGCACGATTTCAGGGCCGCCGAGCAGCACCGGTGGAGATCAGCTGCAGACGAAATTACGTCGGTTGTTAAATACCGATAGCAAGGAGAACGTATTCTTTCCTGACAGTCCAACGCAGACGATCATCCAAGCGAATGGTATCCCACAGGAGGAGAAATTCCGATATTCTCCTGGCAGTCTGTCACCTAATCTTCGCGAGGAAGACCGCATAAAGGTAAAATCTTCGTATTTTTGAGTAAATCTTGAAAATACAGTGAGGTATCTCAAAACGAACTACACACGTAATTGATTCTAGATTTTTGTTTGTTGTAGTATCAGTTCGTTGTAGACGCGTTCCTTGTTATATACCTCGCTGTATATTAATTTTTATAATTTGCTTCGTTTCTCAGCTGTCTTCATTTTTGCAAAACCAAATTACTGATTATTTGCAGTTATATAATCTACATATGTATTTTTAGCTCGGTGTAATACATATAGTTCGTGTTCGAGCGAAGATCGACGTGAGTCGTGATTTAGTCTTTACCTTTACTTCCGTCTGAAATGTTTCGCTGTAATTTATTCCGAATATTTTATGCACTGCAATAATTTTATTGTATTTCTATATCCTATAGTTTTACGTACACGTGTACACTATCGTTAAAAGATTTTGAATTTATGAATATATTCGTTGTTGCTGACGTAAAATTATGCTACTTTACAAGATAGTAGAAAGATATACGATAAGCGATATAATTTTTCACGATAGTGTAACTGTCATAAATGTCTTGCAATACTTGTTAATTCATCGCCGATATGTGGTATTACTGTCCTTCGTACGTTTTATCCATGAATACGTATGCACGCTTCCTTGCGATGAATCGTAATTATGGAAGTGTCGGAGACAGGAAACGGAGTTAGGAACCGGACGTTGTACATACGCGTGTTCGCGAGTTTAACACGGAAGACATATTCCTCCACTGTTTTATTAAACACGTGCACAGCATGGATGACCAAACTGTTGGGAAACTGGTATAGGATTTCTATCGATCATTTTAATTGACTTCTCTTATGGTTTTAAATTCTTTGATTAATATTTTCCACACATGTAACTTCTAAAAATTTGGGATCAGGCAATACGTATAATTAGAGTTTTAGACTTTAATTGTTTAGGTAATTTCAGGAGATGAGATACTTTTAAGATATTTGGAATACAAGTTACAGTTAAAAAGAAGATAATAATATAGATATACTTTATTTCTTGATCGATGTCTCTATTTCACACTACGTACACGACTTCTAAAAAATTAGGAATAAATCGATGTTTGCCAATTATTTGTAATAATCCCTGTATGTTTTGTATTAATTGTAATTTGAATTGATTTATATAGAATTTTATCATGCATCCAAATTGAAACAATCTGATATACAGGACATGCACCAGAAGGAACTGTAGCTGCACTATTAAATCGAATGACCCAAAATTTTCCAGCAACAATTACAAAATAATGCAGTCAACAAAAAGTTTCAGAAATACATGTACATACACTTTTTACGGTGAAATTATATACCATAAGCCCATATTAAATTCTATTTTTATCATTTTTATAGCACTGCTCGCAAGATGTTCGTTTCAAGTTTGGCCGCAGCAATTCACATTCGCATACATCCGGAAGAACCGGGAGGAAGTCCACCAGCTCGCAGTCGGTGGAAAACACCGTGTGTCACAAATCTTTGCCTGACCTCCATACTAGCACGCGACGACGGGCGTCCCTGTCGCCACGTGCATCGACCAAATCATCTAAGCCATCCGGCCATCATCAATCTTCGAGCAATTGCCCAGATTGTGAAACTAGTTCGGATTATTCAGAGCACAGTTTCAAACGAGATGCAGTCTGTTATCGCAGGTATTCAAAATATTTTCACATGTATACTCCGATAGATATAATTATAGAATTCACGGGTTGTTTGAAACATTTTTCTACTTAATTTTTTATGCACAGTGTTGTTTAGGTTTTCCGAAAGTGGATCTACAAAGTGCCTTTGAAAAGCATTTATGAGATTTGATTAGTTGCACTTTTAAGCTCTAATAATATTCTAAAAAAATATAGCTATTTATAGTGCTACTATATATTATTTTGTTCCTATTATTTTAACAATACTATGTAATTTGAATATCTTTATCAGAACAATTTATTTCTTTCGACTGAAAATTAAAGATAATATCAGAATTAGTTTCATTTAATTTTTAAATATTTTTAAAACTTGAGAACAAAAATTGTAAGTAATAAAAAATTTCGCATAGTGCGCCTCACATTTGTGAAACATAAAATTATTACTCTCATGTAAGTTATTACTATTCCAGTTCTAGACACATCAGACGTTCGTTAGGTTCAGGTGGTGGTGATGCGAGTAGCGTGTTATCTGCCGGTGGTCGAACGCAAAAGTCATCAGGTTCCAGCAAGCTAAGTCATGGAGCGACTGCAAGAGACTCCGGAGGATCGTCCGGACACTGTACACCTCGTAGCGAACCTCCGCCAGTAATACAGGTTTAGTTGAAAGTTAAAGATGTCTCGTAACGTTAAATGGAAACCGCTATTCATGGAGTGAAATATTTTGCTTCAGGATTGCTGGAGTCATATACGTCGTGACAGCGGTGCATCTACTCAACACTCGACGGAAAAAGATCGTTCAAGAAGAGGTAGTTACGCTAACGGTACCCCACCATCTGTCGTAAGGCGATACAGTCCTGATTCTGAGAGCAGCAACAGTCAAACGGATTATAGTCCGACATGCAACTCAAGGTACGTTCTTAAAATTGGACAAATTCGAGATACTCAAAGGATATTAAAGATATCAAAAGTATCCTGTGTGAAAACAGAAATATGAGAAGATTTAAATATTTAAAGAATTAAAAGTGTTCAGTTTTTTTTCGTACAAGATATCTTTAATATTCCCTTTTTGTCAGTCAAAGTACATAATAATAAAAGTTTGTATCCCTGCCTTAGGTTTTCTGACGGCTGGAAAGAAGGTCGCGGCCGACCAATTCTGAGATCGAAATCGGACATTAGCGATCGTTATTGGCGTCAGGATAATGGTCGATCCAATAAAGTACCTGCACGGCCTCCTCGGTCGATCACCCAACTCGAGAACTTCTTTGACTGTTTAGGTCTCGATTCGGAAAATTATCAACGTATTACGAAACCAGATTCAAAGTCGTCATCTCCCGTATTTTTTGATAGCGTTAGCTCGGTCGATTCAGCGTTAGGTCTTTACTCGTGGGCTGGGAACAACCAAACGAATCAGAGTAGTCAATGGCAGAACAATGATTGCAGTGTCGGTATGGGTAACGACGATTCCAACCAGAGGGTTAACGATCCACCGAGCATCGTCGAACGTAACGCTCGAATAATTAAATGGCTTTGTCAGTGCCGAAAAGTGCAGTTTGGATTTAGTTAAGCAACGTGTTCAGGAAAAGGACAATCGATTCTCCAATCTCAGTAACACGCATTCAAGTCAACGAAAATAAGAGTTATTCATCTTGCCAACGATTTATCCTTTCACGACTCACGGCAACCTTTGCATTTAAGTTGGCTAAAAAAACAGCACGTATGTAAGAGAGTACATTTTTCCTGCTTTTTATCCAGTTACTAATGTTACAGCGAGTAGCCTGTTAATTTATCTTCCTCTTTTTTCTTATTTCACAAGCATATGTGCCATCTACTTACCTATATAACTTGTTGTGCATTTGTGTCGCACCTTTAAATCGTTATTGAAACTCTTTGATGTGAGATTCTGTTTTCATCGATGTGTTTTTGTCAAAATTTGTATATACCATCGTAGATGGTAGAAGTTGATCGTATGACAGTAGAGAATTATTTTCATACGTGTAGCCACATACGTAGCTTTCTGCTTGTTTAAATAATTTTGTTTTTAGTAAATCAGTTTATTGTCGTATGTTAGCACTATTGAATTTACAACGAGTTTATCATCACACAAACCAACTATTTTTAATCGTTTTTCCACGGTGTTGTGGTCTATTGGTCACTGAAGTTATGTATAAATAGTATGGAGTTTATTGCACTGTTTTGCCTTAAACTTAAGTCTTAAATTAGTCGTTGCTAAATTTGATTGTTATAGTCTCTCTTGTGACAATGCCAGCGAATAACCGGCATTTATATTAGGAAATAGATATTTCTTTCTCACGTCCTTACTTTTCATGTCACGCATTTTAAACATTGAGTACATTAATTAATGCTAACATTATTTTTCAAGCAATTTGATATTGAATGCTAACTGGAGATGTGGTCGATCTTTCTGGTTAAGTAGGAATTGAATTGATGGTATTACAGTTACGTCAAAAAGTCAAGTTTTTATCTTACAATGCAGAAAATACTTACTATGTTTCTCCAGTAGCATTATTATTACAATAGTATCGATTCAATCACATTAATGTTTTCGCTGGTGGTTCTATATCGTTATATTAATCTGTATTGAGCTGCATTGTAGAAGTAATATTGGTACAAAACAAAACTGTATGTGATTTACAGAATTTTTAAGGACTTTTCTCTGTAAAACTTCTCGCCAATGGAATTTATATAAGGAATTTCACAGAATTTTCACACGTTGATGTTTTTATATCCCGTAAGTCTTGTTAAATGATAAATGGGATTATGTTCGATCGTTACGAAATGATTTTGAATATGATACATTTGAACATTTTTATAACTTTGGAAATTATACGTTCGATTAAACAATTTATCTTCATTATATGATATAATTAGTCTGACTTTTAGAGTATTTAAAAAAGCAAATATCGAAACTCTCTATTATACATTCGGTATTTTATTTATGATAAGTATCTACTTTGTGCCTAAAAAAACTTGAGAAACCTTATTTTAGTAAAAAAAATTTATTCTAATTGTTTAATATATCTACACATACGTTCAATATTTTATTGATGAAGTTTTTAATTAAAGCGTGTGTATTTTATAAAATTTAATATTATCGTTTAAGTATTAAAAGAACGATAAAATCAGTATCTTATATTTTAGAAGATTTAAATTAAATACAATCCCTAAAATACTATGACATAATTATTGAAATCTGTAATTAATAAGAAAAAAATCTATCAATATTCATTTATCGCTTTAAATATTTCCAGATATATTTCACTGTGCAATAATACGAATAATTCACTTAGATGTTTCTTATTTTAGGTGATATATATTAGATCATACTGTTTGAAATATTTTAACTATTGTGTGGCAATCAATTACAGATGTATTAATTATGACCTTGAATGTTTGTAACGAATGGAATTCATCAATTACGTGATTCGAACATTTAACACAAAGCAAAAAGAAAGAAAAAGAATTTGTGTAATATAATACACCAAGAAGTTACTCAACTACTCTCATTTCAAGTGATATAGATGTCTTAGATAAGTAGTGAGTTTGCATAGATTGTAAGTGAAACGTGGTAGCACACTGCATTTAAAACAGAGAAAAAAGAGTTGATATTACTACCCGCGTAGTAGAAAGTCTTGCATTTTTTCAAGCAAATGTAAAGTGATGCTTGTATCGAACAATAGATGTTTCTGTAGTTACGTAACCAGTATTTACTACAATTATTTACTTACAGTTTTTGAGAAAAATATACAGAACGTATAATCGAAATTATGAGGGCTGCCTTGGCAGTCATGGGAAAAGTGTTATTGCACAAAAGTCGAACATAGAGTATGTATGCTTACAAGAAGCATTTTGCTTATAACTTTTTGAGCTAAAGCACTGTTTCATGTATGTGTATCAATGATGTTTGGTGGTATTTAATTACCTCAAAGTTTTTATTCCCAAAATTGAAATTCTTGCCTTGTAATAAAAAAGAAAAAAAAAAGAATTCATAATATATTTTTGTTAGTTATAATGACTCGCATCTTGGTTAATAATCCTATTATGAAATGTTTGAAAATAAAACTTTTAAATCTAGTTACAACTTAGTTATTGTAGGATGTAGAGAATATAGCGTTAAATATCTTCGATATATTATTTTCAAAAAGTTTTAAGCAAACTAATGAAATTAACACTATATGTTACTTCTTGAGAATATAAGCACAAGGTGTGTTCTATTTCTACTCTACTAAGATTTAAGCCTGTCAATTTATGGGAAAAAGAATCTGTTCGAATGTATTTGAAATTTATTTACATTTAAATTCATTTGTAAGTGTTCAAGAAGAATTTACTACTTATCGTGGTAGAAATCTACATTCCACTTCTTTACACGTGTATATGAATCTCAAGAAGTAAAAAGATAGCATAAGTTTCTATTATTTTTTCGATAGAATTATGTTTTCTGTATTGACGTTAATTTGTTAACATAATCGAAGGAATTTGTATAACATTATATTGCAATTCGTTTTAAGTTATAGATTATGTAATCCATATACTTGTATAGTAGAGCTCACCGCGATATTTTTATTATTTTATTAACTCGAGGCTTACATATATATATATATATATATAGACATTTTTTTAGTATTAAGTAAATTTGTTGGAACTTATTTTGTAATTTTAAATCCAAATGTATACTTAAATTGTGAAACTTACGTATGTATATGTGCATAATTTGTGATCCATAATATTTAACATTGTTAAAGTCATACATTTTTAATTGCTTTTTTTATAATCTAGTCACGTAGATCAAAATATGTTAAATTTCAAGATAATATTATTAAATTCCTTCTGTGTATCGCTGGTAATTTTATTTTACAACCCAATTATTATATGAAATACCTACATACATTCTCTCATATACAGATTATTTTATTCTTATAATTTAGAACCTAAGGAGAAAAAAATATCTTGTTCGTGAATAATTTAAACAATATAATCTTATACAATTTAAACATTAAGGTAAACATATAAAAATTCTATTATATATATTTAGTATATTTGACTTTTTACACAACGTTCTCATATTAAATTTGATATTGAAATAAGTTCAATTTTAACTGATTCAGAGAAGCTTTCAGAAATTAATTAATTTCAATATTTAAGATAGAATAGTTTTATAATATAGATGATTAAGTAATAACGTAAATCAATATTTGCGTTTATAAACGAATTAAAATGCTAAACTCTGCCACGAAATCATAATAATATGTATTTTAATCTTTTTAATTTAGAAAAGTCGTTTAACTTTAATCGTCGTTTATTTAATTCAAACAATGAATTCAAATATAACGCGTAGATGGCAATTCTGTCGAAAACTATGACGTCACATCGTCCATGATGTTCAACGAGCGCATGCGTAACAGCAAGCTGCGCCTTTGCAGTCTGTGCTCATCAGTCAGTCAGTCTTACGGACGCGCGATTCACGTTTGACGTTCAGTTTCGGATGTGTAGTTCGACCGAATTCGTCGATGGTCGTATGTTTGATGGTGATACTTGACGAAAGAACTCGAATTCGTATGCGGTTGGCTGGTGTCTCGTGGTGTGACGCTTTCTGGTAAGATTGTAGTGGCACGTTTCGCTATGACGCAAGTGCTTTGGCCGCAAGAGGCGCAGTGACGACTCGCCCGTGAGCCTGCCGACATCCTCGACAGCCCTACGATGGAGTCGATCAGAAAATGGTTCTACAGGCCTAAGGTGAGTTTCTTTTCTTCTCTCTTTTCGTTCTCTCTGCTCATCTCTACTTTTATTATTTCTCTCTTTTAAACGTGCCTTTTCTTTTTTTCTTTGTATCGTTCTTTATCGTACTGGTTATTTGATCGAACGCGTGCGCTCGTTCTTTTTTTTTTTTTTCGTTCCTCGTTCCTGTCTTTCTGTATGTTGGACCTGCGCGCTGTTGCCACCTGTTTCGTGAAAATTCGCACGACATCCCGAAGTGCTTCGGGCGACGTGTTACACCTGCGTGATATACGTGTACTTACGTACTTCATTGATACGCACACGAGTGCACGTCGTCCTTGTTTACAGTTCGACGTTTTCTTTCGTCACGAATTATCATGCTTTCTATGTATATACATAGTATGTATATTCAAGATATCCCTCCTAATCGAAATTGCAAGTAACGATCATGGAATATGGCCTGATCAGCTGATACGTTATAGGACTCTAGTGGTTTTTAATCTTTCAGTACAGGATGGCCTCGACGATTAATCTCAGTTCACGGAGATACTTTCCTTTCATTCTTATGAAAATATATACATACATAAGGTGTACATACATACATACATACACAAATACATGTATAAGGAAGATTGACAAATCGCCTTATTTTGGAAAATAATATTAATCAGAGGAAAGATAGTGTTATTTTCTTCGTATTTTTAAATGTGATGTTTTATTAAAAAAATTACAAGATTAGGATCTGTGGTAATATTCCACAACTTTAGGTATCATTGAGGGGATGCCCTCATTAATTTAGTACATAAATCGAATTACCTGAAATCGCAATTAATTAGCTCATTTTATTTCCGGTATACATGTATAACTCATAATTGCATCATTGCTATGTTATCTGTGTAAATGTTAAAGTATGGATATTTATACATTTATGGGAAATTTAAAGATGAACAAACGCATATAATATGTAAAAACATAGAAAACATGAAAAGTATGATATTTATTCTAATATTTAATGGATAACACAAATCTCTGCTTAGGTTTTATTTCAATTATATAAATAAACATCGTAGTTTAGCTATTCTATATCAAATACATAATACAACCTGTGAAAATCGAAAGTAAGAATTTTTAGTAATCGAATTTGAATTTAAAATTGAAATAGGTTTCCGCTTTTTCTAATTAACATTTCCAACAGTACAAAGATATTCTATGTTTGTGTCGTATTTCGTATTTCCTATTTACCCAGTTGCTTTCTCTTTCGTTGTCAACAACCTACATCTAATATCACATGACTCTAGCATCTCTATCCTGTTTAAGCTCGATAACTTGAATTGTTAGATCTCGAACAACACGAAAATTTTCGAAAATCTACTAGATTTCTTTTGTCTCAGAAACTACAATCTTTAGAAGCATGTACAGTTCGTTTAATTAATTGTGCATTTCTGCCGCGTAGAAATATTCGTGGGTGTTGTACATTCGTTGCACGTACGAGGAAAAGATTTTTTGTCTCTGTCGGTCGGGCGCGTTTGTCGCCAGCTTTCGAAGTCGCATCGTGGACGCTATCGTAGCGCACGTGAAAATGCGACAGCAGAACGGGGGACGTATTTCATTTCTTTCGATGCTTCCTCATTGCATCGAGCATTACCTTACGCGTCGGGAAATGATGTAGCACGACGAAACGCGTCGTTCCGTTCTTCCCACCGAACTGATTCCCATCGATTAGTATCTAGCGATACGTCTTATGTGTGTAGTAACGTACGTCCGTAGATGGTCGGCCTGTCACATGTGTATAGCATCACGTGACCATGTTGCTCGAGCTGTCATAAGGCGACCGACATGTTTCGTATTAATTTACAATTAACTTTTCTACGAATTCTATTAACCGTTAGCGTTCAACCGAGTTTTCTACCGTTCGAGAAGCCATTTCGCCTTTAATATATTGTTTAGCTTATTTTTATGTAATACGTATTTGTATGTATTTCTGATAAGGTCTTTTAAAGTACGGAAGAAGAAATATAGGTTATAGGATGGTTTGTGTATTAAGAAAATTAATTTTGACATATTTCTAGTAGAACCGGATTTTATAAAATATAACGTGTGACACATATAGTCAAGTATTGTAAGATTGTTTTTTAATACATAATACAAAGAACAATTGTCGTGGAATTCGCGAGTCGTACATGCAACAAACAAAATGGAAAATGTACTTTTGGTTGTGTAACATTGTCTGACAGCATCATTGAAATTTTTCTGAATCATGTGATAGTCATTACTATAAATCATTATTCCTTGCAGCTATTTTAGATGTCTGTTTCAGCTTAAAAAATTTAAAAGACATTATATCTTTTTATAATATTACATTACCGATCCATTTTCTTTAGTTCTTTTGATACAGCGCTTTCACAGAGCATTTTGAAATTTTATTTTAAAAATACATAACTATTTCTTAGCAATGTATTATTTCCTTTAAATACAATATTTGTAGTATTCATAAATGGAACATAAACTATTAAATAGTAATCGAGGATATCATTAAATCTACCTTCCATGGGTTGAAATATGCTTGAAATGTTTTTAAAATATGTCAAAAATTCGCACATCTGCAATTAAGGTTTAATAGTGGCATGTGACAAGTCGAGTTTCCTGTACTTAACATTTCTTTGCCTATCTGGAATGACGACCTACAGTTGATGACTTTAATCTCACGTCAACTAAATCGTACCGGTTTCTTATAGATTAGCGTATGCACTCTCGGCCTCGTCGTCCATGGACGAAAAGTGGGCAGCACACTTTTCAAGTTTACGCCTCGGTGAGAAAGCAAAGTCTTCAGTTAGTTTACGGTGCCTTGACCATGTTTCGATCAGGTTCGACGCTTTCTCGAAACATTATTAGGTAAAATTCATGAGTCATTTCTATGATGAGTAAATATTAGCATCTAGGATGCGCAAGCCTAGTGCCAAAAGATAACATAAGTCATACTCATTGTCCGAAGGTCCTGTTTTACTGATTCATCACAGGACCTTTTTCATTTTACTAATTAACTCAATTTATTTAGTGATATAAATTAATTTACTGATTCAGACAGTTCTCCTTGAGTCAACCAATTTTTAATATGATTACATACAGCATGACTATAGTATATATACACTATTAATAATGAAAAATATTCGGTGCTTATTCTTTATAAGATATGTGAATATAATATAGAAAAATACGATAGGTCCACTTTTTTCAATCTTCTGCCTTTTACTAAATTTGGTGAGCATAAAGAAGTACATATATTAATATGAAATAGCGAGAGATGAAAATAACTTGATGGACTTGAAGGTATGAACTCTAGATTTTGGAAATAGACGATAAACCTATGATGTTTTATAAGAAACGAATAATGTTAGTTATGTTAGTTTCTTTTCATTTACATTAGCCTGCTAGTGTTATTAATACTTTCTAAATGTTCAAAAAGTTGACAAACACGCATATTGAGTAGCCAACGTATTGAATTAAAAATTGCTGTTTTATACAAGATGAGAAATGTGATTTATCATATATTTTTTGCATATTTTATGTATGTACACGCGTATACAAATGATTTTGTATTTTAATCATAGAATTGCAGATAAATAATATATTATGATGCTGTTAGATCGATAGATCAAATTTAATGTGCAATTACGAAATTACCGTTTGCAATTGTTAAACCTTGTAGAATTATTTTCTTATTTGTTAAGTTCTTTATTTTCGGATTCCTTAATTAATATGTAAAAACGTGAAACGAGAAAAAATTTGTATATGAGAACGGACTTCTCAATTCGAAAATAAAAGCACGAAGCAATTTCTTTTTCTTTCGCTCCATTCCTTCTTATTTCTTTACATTTTCTCTGGTTTTCTCTTTTTATTTTCTTACGCGTCGAATCAGCCAAGGTAAACGTTTTCTCGTTCGCCCGTCGACTCCAGTTAAACTCGATTAACGTTTCGAGTTATTGCACTCCGAGTGAAAGAGACTTGCTAGATCGATGCTACTCGCCAGTCGCAACTATATCAGTCTTCAAGTCCATAGATATTAACTTTCCTTCGAGTTTGTATGTTCGACCGACTCGATCCTGTTTCCTCGGCCATTGCTAAGAGAAAAGATAGTTTCGACTTGATTATTCGTTTAGTTGCCCTCAGACGACGCTTTCATGTCCATTAGTTTTCTATATTAGTTTTACAATATCGTTTTTCACTTTGGTTATTCTACGTATATTATTTCTTGAATTTCAGTTATTTCATATACCTTTAAATATTTTGATTATTTTATCCATTTCTTTCTTCATCTCTACATCTACCAAGAAGACGATGCATTTTTATTTATTATTTTGTTCGTGAAAAGTAAATAAAACGTGGAAGTTTGTTTTTCTGTTCACGCCAGTTTACAGATTCCAATTTCGACTGATCAGTTGTAAGATTTAGTAGAAGAACTTCACGAGATCTGTCGTGGTCTCGGGATATAAACGAAAATAGGAATTTTCAGAAGACCTACATACATATTTCTTTGCATCGAGGAGTTGAAACCCGGATCGAAGTGAAAGGAAATCACACAGAATATCTGTTGTAAAAGTAACAAAGAAAATCTATTCATATCCGGATAAGAATAGGTTTTAAGAATATGTGCTTATTAAGGTCTTCTTTTCTTATTTCGATGGATATGACAGGCCTCAAATTATTTCTGATTAAAAATAAAATATGATAGAGACACTTTTAATTTCAAACTTTAGTAACACTAAATTACTTTCAATTAAAAGTTACGTATTTGTGTACTTATGCTTTCTAAGTTTCGTTTTATTTTACAGCAATTACGAGTTCTTTATATTCACGTCAAAGTAATAAGCGTAACAACCAGAACTTCTATTATACAGGATTAAATATTACAAAAAAAAATATACATGTCGAACATAGATATGGATAACCTTGCTTCCTTTTCGAAGTTGATATAAAAATCGTTGCATTTACATAATTATGTTCATTTATTACATGTTTGTATATTTACCACGAAAAAGTATGCATGTTAATTATTTATATTATGCACATAATATTAGTATTGTATTATACACGGTAGTAATACTTATCAGAATATTATAATTCCCCAACTTTTTTCAATTTTATTTCACTTCTTACAATCTCGACTATCTGTCCTATCTTTATTTTTGATCAATCGTTTTTCATATCTGTACAGATGTTCCAAAATTTTTTCTTTTCGCAAAAAGTCGACATTCGAATCAAGTGGACTAAAACGATTTGAATGAAGCAAGCTGCATCGTTTATAACAGAATCTCATATTATAATTTACACACTATATCATTTCCAACAGAATATCATATTAGACGTTTAGAATATAGTAACTAGGACACGTAAATCGTTTAATCCATATCGAACGTCACCGCATCCAGGCTAGACAGAATATTAATATCCAAGAGAAATATCAATTTCTTTAGAAAACAATTAAATATTTGGGTATCATATGGAATAAGAGAAGATCACGTCGGCGCAAAGTGCTTTCGTTTCACCATAACCAGAGCATGCCAGAATCCTATGCATTTAACATCAAGCTGTGTTCAACGAGACACTTTCATTTAATTCAATGCCGTACCATATTGCGAAATGAGATATCATGGTTGTCCCAATTAGAATGTCAGATAACGGTGTGAGATCAAGTTCAATATGTATACATGCGTATAAATTAAAATCAATTTTTAATATCTAATCGTAAATTTCATTTGATAGTAGGTCATAAATAAACATACTGTTCCATGCTCAGGTTCCACTTTTCTAATTATTTTCGTAGAAATATGAATTTGCATAAATATTCACGGTCTCCCGATAAGAGAGAATAGTTGGTCTGTTATACTTGCGAATATTTTTGCCTCGTAATAGCATTTGTTAATCTTCTCAATTCTGCTGTGTCCTTCGAATTCTTTGTGAAGTCAATTTCTTGCTATAGTTGCAACCGAGAGAAGAACTTTTAATGTTTCAGTATCAGCTACATTGATATTCGCAATTCTATAAGATTTTTAAAATTCCATATTTTTCAATGGATTATTATAAAAAGTGAGAAGAACAGCAAGACTAAATTATTTTTGTATATTCTTGAAATGAAATCGTTAGCGTTAAATGTTTTGTAGCTCCTCTTAGTGTCACGCATGACGTTATTTCTTGTCCACAATTTCACATTTTCACTGCTGCGAAACAATTGTTCATCGTTCATGCATAAACAATTAAAACAGGATACCCTGTATCTTCTTCACTATTATAATTTTCCAATTTGTATATTCCGATCTGACTATCCTTTTGGCAAGCAGAAATATATTTTAAGCAGCTCATTAGAATAGAGTCAAGATAGTAAATCACGCGTAATAATATAAACGATGATCTTTTTATTTCTCCCAAAAGTGTAAGAAATTCGTTAACAATAAAAGACAGGATTGACTGTAAAAAACAGTTTTGATATTTAAAATAGGCGCACTCGGAGGGAGTGTCGTTCACAAGCAGGATGCTGGTATTACGAACACCATAAGATTACGTGGTCGTTTAAATGCGTGCACACGTGCGTACGTTTAGATTCCACGGATGAACGGGTTGTGGAACGCAAGGGTGTCCGAAATGCGGGTGCGTCGCGTTCAAGGGTTGACTATGGTGAAAGAGGGTCAACGAGACGGGTTCGTATGAGTCATTTCTCGTGGTCTGTCGTTACGGTGATATCGTCGGCGCGGAACGCCGTGAAAAACATCCGTTCGCTTTAATTCATCGCGTTGATTTGCATGTTAAATCCTTTCTCTTTGAGGTGTCGACGTAATTACACGTGCCACGCCGGCTCCTTTTATGTTTTATTGCGATCTGGCGAAAGACGCGACGCGAAAAACGTTGCTGTTCGCGTGAAAAATGGTTGACAATGTAACGAGGTGGAAGA
This sequence comes from Bombus flavifrons, assembly GCF_040668555.2. Taxonomy (NCBI): domain Eukaryota; kingdom Metazoa; phylum Arthropoda; class Insecta; order Hymenoptera; family Apidae; genus Bombus; species Bombus flavifrons. Next base: position 1,956,234 of record NC_138443.1, read on the forward strand.
GTAATGAACGTACCGGTCAAAGATATAAGTTCTTATTAATAGAATGTAATTTAATTATGGAATTACAGATAGAAAGACAACAGGACGATCTTATTTCGTATTAAAATTTTCCTAGAATATTACGGCTTGATACATGATTTATTTGTGAAAGTTAAGATGAAATAAAGAGATTGGCATTTAAATGTGAAATTTATAGAACAGTTTTATTAATTAAGAAGTTCATTATTCTCAGTTTGTTTAGTTATCAAGGTATGTGTACGGTAGAAAAGATTTTTCCAAATTAGTAAACAGTAATAATATTTAAAGCTCTTTATGTTTCACGAGCATATTTGGAAGTTTTTCGATTAACATAAGACGGGAGATCAATTCTCTTCAGAGAAAATTATTATGAATTAAAACGCTTCCGTGTAGTCATGGAATCTGATATATGTACGTATAAGTGTAAATTATCACTTATCGCGTGTTTGTAATTTATTTTATCGTATGACGATACGAAGTCTATATGGAAACAATTATAAACGAATTAAAAGAGAAGTATAAGAAATGATGAGTCAGCCTGGTGAATTTTCAGCCAAGAATCTTTTGCAAATATTTTGTTTTATTAATGTCGTATTTGAAGAGTAGGGATAATCTTTGGTTGATATATTTGACTGATATATAGCTTTCTTTATCGTCCATATAAATATGATTTAACTTCGTTTTCCATATACATAGTGGGCAAAAAGTAAACAATTTATATCATCTTAATCTTTTAAACATCGACAAGACAAAACATCATTACGTAATTTTTATTAAGACTGCTTATTACAATTTTTGTATTCTGTATATATTGCGACATATGTGTACAGATATGATCCACTGCAAAGAAGTACGTAATGAGACTACATGTATCTTATTCTGAATAACTTAGTCTGTCCTTTTCAAATCTGATTGGATTATATCATACATTATTATACTGTTGTGTTCGTTATAAAAAGAGGAATATATTATGAGAGGATTAAAACGAAGATATCTCTTAATTATGGATTTATTTATCATATTAATCTTTGAGGTTGAAGAACGAATAGATATATACATATCTATTTTTATATGGAAAACACATTATAGGCAGGTACTTCATAGACGTCATATGACGCTAAGGAATTGGGTAACTGCATAACTCTTTTGTCTGATCTCATATGAAGAAGAAAATGATATAATAAATTTAGTTTATAGAAAGCTACGAACTGGTATAACTATAATTTTCTAATTAAATTTCACAAAATTTTGTATAATACACATAGCACGTTTATACAAATTTTCAATGGTAATGATCTAAATAATTTTTGAATCACCGTATATCATTCTCTTTTACTCGCAGTGTGATATTGACAGTAAGGAATCACCTTATAATATAAATGTAGTATATTTATCAGATTTTCTTCCTGTGATGTTCATATAATGTAAATTATACTAATATATAATAATATGATAGTATAAACGATTACTTAAAAAAACAATTCTATTATTCATAGTATCGGAGAAACCTCACGAAACAGCTCGTTTCCAGTGAATCATAATTTTCCATTAACAAAAATAATTTTCTTTCGCCTCGGAATGATGCAACGTTGTTACGGTCGGTCTCACACATGGTGAGTCATTAAGTTACCGTTAATAATATTGCGTCGATTAAAGAATAAAGAGGTCGATCGAAATGTAAAGATGAGTGGACATCTGTGCTTTTTTCCGGTCAATTCATGAATTTCTTCGAATTAAACCAGTTTGCTGTGATAAGATGGCGTTGTAGCTCTTGTGCAGCCTGCCTTCCATCATCCTGTATTCCACTAAACGAGGCGTCTGCGGCTACATTGCGGCTTTTCAATGTAAACTTCTTCCTGACATTTAATGCTTTTACGGCTCTGGTATTCATACGATATAATTTGAGAAATTGTTATATCTAGAGTGCGGATTTTCCTGTTTTTACGAGAAATTTCCAGAGTCAAACATGCGCACAATATGCAAAACTGTATAAAATACCCAGTGTGATATGTACTTTTTACAATAGGCAAAATCACTTTCTACCTAAGTTTCATTTCTTTAATTGTATTTATAAAGCTATGAATCTGCATAAAGTCCCATTTATGGGAAACTTCAAGCGTTATATAATTTCTAATTAAATTTCACAAAATTTTGTATAATACACATAATACGTTTATACAAATTTTCAATAGTATTGATCTAAATAATTTTTTAATTACCGTATATCATATAAAAATGTCTTCAAGCGTTATATAATTGAAATGCATTATAGGTAACAATATACAAATATCTAAAATGTAGAACGTACTCTTTATAATATTTAGTAGCTAAAACAATTCTCTGCTTAAGTTGCGTTTTCATCAAAATAATTCACAAAAATAAATACATAGTTTATTTATCGCTGTATATTCGATCAAAGCGATAGCCAGTATTTTGAAGATGGAAGGCAATAAAATTCGACGTGGTCGTTTATTGCGTTCGCGTTACGCGCATAGCCGCTCGAAATTAGTGGAACAATGTCGCGATCGAGTCCTTCTCGAAGCATGTCAGGAAGTCAATTTGTGGTTAGTCCAGCATGAAGCGTATTACAGTCATCAACGTTGAAAGTTCTAAAACGCGTTCCACGCGAAGGTTGAATTGAACGTGATAAAACGGGAATGTCGCGGTTGCCTTTTTTTTATTATTAACTTTTATTAGAGATTTCGAATAAATAAAATTTTTACCTACGAAACTGTGCGAAACTGAGTATGAACAAGATTTATCTGGTTCTGTTTCTTTGACACCTCTACTTTTCTTTGTTATTTATTTTTTTTTTTGGAATTTATTTTTTTTCAAATATTCAACATTCCGATTTGAACTTAGGATTTAACTTTATAATCTCTTTGTTTCTTTATTTTTCTTTTTTTTCTTCATTCTCTTTTCTTTCTTTTTCATCTTTTTTATAAGATGGAAAGCTTTACGTGTAACTTTCGAGATAATGAAACCAACGTAGATAAAGAAATGGTATTTTTATGCGCTAGTTTACACATATTATTAGCATACAATTGTCCGGTGCCTTTATTTGAATTTCAAAAGACCGAATCAATCGAAAGTTTTACTTTTGATGGAAACTCAAATGAATTCGACGTTTAATTTTGTTATATTGGCGGCGCGTTGTAGACAGTAGCCACGGCGAATACGTCAATCGAAAATACAAAATCGATTGCTCCTTCGCTCTCTTTTTCTATGAAAATCTTTGCTATGGAATTTTACATTCAGATAATTTCACATTAAAATTCTGTACTGAAGTGTCGTGATATTTTGTAGAATGTTCTGCGTGTTACATTTTTTTTTAGAACCAAGCATCTTTCTCTTTTTATTTTTAGGTGCTATTAAACATAGGTCGAGAGAAGGGTTGAATAAGTGAAAAGGTCGACTTATTTTTCGAGCAATAATTTTCCTTTTCAGAAATTACACTCTGTTTTTAATATATTATTATATTACTAATTAATGTTAATTTTATATTACTACTTACTAGTTACTTATTGATATTATAAAACTATTATGTATACCATATATAAGGGTAGTAACTTTTGTGTTGTAGTGTGATCAGTTTTAACAAACTATTGCATTGACGAAGTAAACGCAAAAAATGCTCGTAGACATCCTGTTTTGTAAACACGCTCTTTTTCGAATGTAATCGAATTCAATGATAATAGTGTCATATCGGAGAAACCAAATACAGAATTTAGAAGACTATCTTATCAATAAAAAAGGCGTGTACGAGACCACGAAAAATCACGATGATGCAATGTTAAAAATTTTTGGAAGTTATATTAACCTATAGATAGATAAATTTATGATATACAATAGATAAATTTCTTGTTTTTTTTTTTATAAAATTCTTCTAATTTCTATTCCGTTGCTAATATCGATCTAAAAATGTAGTACGGAGTTAAGAATATCTGTATTATTTTATGTATTATGTTTTATTTAGTTAATCGATTAGATTTTATAAATACTATCGATAATTAGTAGACTGCGAATTCTTATACATTTGTAGGAAATTTGAAAGTGCCAAGTTGCACAGTATGCACAAAAAGTCCAAAGTATAGTGCTTTCTATAATGCTTGGTAAAACAACTTTTTACCAAAGTTGTGCTTTTTTAAATTATATTCTTAAAAGTCGGAATTTTCGTAAAGATCTGCAGTCTATTAATTAGCGCTAACAAAAAAAAAAAGAAAAAAAAATTCAAATGATCCGAAGCTTCTCGTATTATTCTTTTCTCGGAAAAGCAATTCTTCTCTCAAAAGAATTTTCATTTCTTTACGTGGCACGCGCTAGTTACTTATTTACGAAAAACGTAAACGTTCGCAGGGGAAACGAATCCACGCGTCTAGATGTGTTCGCCAGAGGCACATCTCATTGTGCAAGATTCTGTGAATCGGCGAACTGTTCGCGATTCTACGAATGGCGGTCGCGATGGCACGATTCGCACGTACTCCATGAAATCATTGTCTAGTCTCAGCGTATTATTTTTACACACTGCAAGATGTTTTCCGTACGTGGTCGCTTTGTCTTCATGCCATGATCTCCCCTTGAGCTTTTGCATAACCGTTTGCTATAACGTTACGTGTCAAACGAATGACATTTGCGATGAAATTTGGCTAATTTGTGACAGAAATATTCCGCCGGAGCTGTAAACAAGAGAAAACCGTATTAATGAAAAAAGAGGAGAGAAAGAAACATTGCGTTTATTTTGTTTGGAACGTAGAAGCTTACGAGTTAGTCAATATAAATCATGTGCGTAAATACAAACATAAAAGCATTAGAATACAAGAGTATTTTAGAGTAGTACGTGTACGAGAATACATGGAGTATTTACATTTGGGAGAACTTTACATAAAAACGGATGAATTATCATAACTGAATTGATATTTTAATTGTGAAATAATACAACGAAACAAGATCTGCAGTGTAAAGAATACAACGAATAAGTCACGAGATTATGACAAATTCAGTCGCACCAAAATTATTTTTAACGTAGTTTGTCATCTTCTACGAGACAGAATTTTCAATCTAAGATTCTAAAATCCTAATACGGTTTTAATCTGACAATGAGCAGAAATAGAAGCACAGTTTTCAGATCTGTCCGATTAATTGCAGCGTCTAACTAAACTGATAATACCTAGGACAGAGATATTGTTACACGCCAATTCTAATCGGCAGACAGTACGGGTTCAATCAATTATAAATATCGCCGATGTATTTTTACACAACGCTCGTTGGTGAGTTGACACGTTAACGAGGGTCAATCAGAATTTACCGAATTAAAATGGTGGGAGGTTGCACGATATAAGAAAGCGTCGGTCAAATGGAATAACTCTTGAATATTAAAGCCGAAGTATAAAATATTTTAGGATCAATAGTATTCTCTCTGTCTCGTCTTTTGTTCCGGAGAAAATAAAACCATCGTTGCGTATAGTTTTGTACGCTGTTGCACAATAACGATGACATTTCGTCCTGAACGGTTCGTTAACGATAAAAATGGAAATCCCCTTGTTCATGATAAACCGTATGATTCGAGCTAGATTTTTAAGTAGAATAGCGCACCAGTTTCCTTATTGTTATTAGGATTTATTTGATTCGTCAGTATAGAAATATATTATAAACACTGTGAAGAGACTTAAATAAAGAGGAGAGATACTAAGAAAGATTAGTCATGAGAATGAAAATAACGAAAAATGATTAATATGTTTCTTATAATTATTCCGGGACCTGAAACCAAGAATTGGAACTTTGTGTGGGTATAAGAATAATTCTTAACTAACTTCTAACTTAAACAAATCTAAATTTGATGTGATTTATTGATATATAAAAATAATTTATGTTGGTACATTATATGCTAATCTAAATCGTTTCTTAAGTTGATACACTGATAAGATTAATGAGAAAATTATTATAAATGATTCGTACATTTTTTTATCCCATTTTTTTTAATTATTGGTCACATCGACATCTAGGTCATTAGCGACAAGTTTGCTTCTTCAGTCTACTTTAGTTAAATTTCTTGGTGGAGTTGAGACTCCTTTAAGTTACCTGCATCTTTGATGCAGGTTTTTCTATACTGAATTCGAATATTAATTAAATTATTCAATTTATAAACAAAATAACGTAATGACGAAGTATAGGATTATAATTAGACTGCGAACTTTCATGCAAATTCATATTTTTGGGGATATATAATAATTGGAAAAGTAGAACTTGAGTAGAAAATTGTTTTACTTATCAAATATTGTAAAAAGCGCTATACTCTGCATATTTTACATATGTTTCCACATCATGCTTATTGTGTGCAATTTTATACTTTCAAATTTTCTATGAATGCATAAAAATCCTCAGTATAGAGCTAGGTGAATTTAATACTCTTAAATACGCATCTCCAAAAAAAAAAAAAAAAAAAAGAAAAGAAAAAGAAACAGCATTCGTATGTTCACAATTTGTCTAATCCGGTTATCGGCTTTTAAATTTTTATTCAGCGATAATTTTTTTTTAAAGCGTGGACAAACGAAAATTCTGAGTGAACAATTGTGGACAATCATATTCCACTTAAAAATCAATAAAAAATTTATGGAATGGGGATGTCAAATTTTTTAAAATTTTCATTTGATGATAACTTTTTTTTTTGTTTTAATGGCCGATAGAAGAAAATTTTGGTTACAGAAATGTGGTCAAACGAATACTGCCTCTTCTTTGTAAAAATTCGCATCTGGCGGTGCTAGCTATATACCATACGCATTGTGTGCATTTTTGCATCTTCAAAATTCCCACAAATGCATAAAAGTCCGTAATCTAATGACAAAGAAAATTGAATAAGACGCTATAGCGTTGTGGTCGAATCCGTGGTAATATTTTAGTAGTTGTAGCGTTTCTTCAGATCCACAAAGTGAAACGGTTTCTTGAATAATTCCATGGCCGTCTGCATGATAGAGCTAAAGGTTCATTTTAGAAAATGGTCGCGTGCCGTCGTTCACGTACACTCGCTCGCCCGTCTTGCGGAAATAACAACGTCTGCGTATACACGTGCTATTAATTGCGAAAGCAGCGTCAAAGCTCGTGTATAATAATTTTCAGCTCGCGTGGATGGCCACGTCTGACAATTTCAGCCGTGTTTTATTGCGATAAGATTGAAGTACGCGTTACCGTATATCGATTGCGATAAGGACGCATCTGGGTACATTCGCCTGGATTTTAATTGGTAAATATCGGATTGACTCGCGAAAGAGATCCTACGAATACAAACATTCGGCCTGGATTAATATTTTTATTTCTTTTCATCCATATTGTCTATACCTTTTTTTTACATTTTTTTCACGGTATCTTGTACTATCGTAATAATGTTATCTATGTTATACAGATTATCCGTATTATAGATAGAATGCGTCGGTGTTCGCTAAATTGAAAATTATTTCGAAAAATTATATTATCGAAGAGTATTTCGTTAAGATTAAGTTTCCAATTATTGTGTGAAATGAACGATATGTTTCTAATTACTATATAAATATTCATCGTATGTATGCATTGCATAAATAATGCAGTCTTGATTGAAAAAATTACAGGCAGTCGTTATTTAATTTTCATAGTTGTGGGTGTTTGAATTTGAATTCTTTTTAATTTCCAAATTTCAAATTAGTTTAAACAGAGAGCAGTAGTGAGAGAGAAAGAGAGAGCAGTAGTGAGAGAGAAAGAGAGAGCGAGCAGTGATTTTGCTTCTCAAGTTCATCTATGTATCATATTTGAAATAAATTTTTAAATGATTAGAAAATTCTCTGCAATTCAATTGTACGCGATATTAATGATATTGATGTTTTGTTTTTAAAATATGCATGAATGAGCATCTTATCTTCAGTTTTATCAATATATAGGTTTAAGCTTTAAGCTATGCGGCGGGAAACTAATTCACTGTTAAAGATTATGAGCTAATTATCTAATATTCCTAAAAAGCGCTCAAAGATTCCATTGTTAAATTAGATAATAAGAGGTTCGTTTTAAATATACATACGTATCTACATACGTCTCATACAAAATGTGATATTATTCCTTTATTCCTTTTTATCCAGCACCATTTACCAAGTTGTCAATAGTTTTTCATTTAGAAATTTTAATCACGCGATAAATTTTCAGACCCTCGACAAGTTATGGAACTCTGTTATAGTAAAATTCAACGTTGGCCGTATAAACGAGTCTCTCGTGGACATTGGATATTGCAGGAACTATGTGCTGGCAAATAAAGTGTCAATGGAGGAACAATTCTCTTGAGAACTTTTATTTCGTGTACTTTCCTAATAAATAAATTTACGAACTGTCTTAATTTTTCCACATTTTTATTAGAAAATAATAAAGTATATTTCTCTACTATATACAGGGTGGTTGGTAACTGGTGGTACAAGCAGAAAGGGGGTGATTCTACGCGAAAAAAGGAGTCGAAAATATAGAATAAAAATTTTTCGTTTGATGCTTTGTTTTCGAGAAAATCGACTTTGAATTTTTATTGATTTAGATGTTTGTGAATATATTTCCCATATTAATAAAACTGTTTGCCAGAGCATAAATATTTAATTAACCTGAATCGAAATGTTTTCGTATTTTAACACAACGATTTGTAACGTGTAGCTGAATATGCATAGATGATTATAATTATATTAATAGACCGAAAAGAAATACGTATACGTGCAGTCACGTTTCTATTTAAATAAAAGTCAACAAGAATTTTGCGAAACTCATATACGTATTTTTAGCAATTATGAAAACGATAAGTCTAAAAGTCATGAAAAGAACGGAGTTTGACAGTTCCAGTGTCTCATGTCTCTTTCTCGAAACAAGTTAATTTGTCGCAAAATAATTCAATTCTTGATATATTGCTGCGACAATCAAGCTGTCAACGATAATGATCTCTAAGGTACCGACGAATCTCTTGTAACAATAGCGGTTACCGACCTACATAGTTGTAAGCCGTGGAAGAGGGCGTAAACTTGTATAGCTAGAAATTAATCCCGGTGTGTGTGATCGTACGACAATCATTGTTCCACCGGATGTTATTTATAAATACGAACGTGTGACGAGAAATTTGTATAGAAAGTATGCCACTCTCGTTTGCTCTTTTATTGAAACATTGAGCTAGTCTGCGTACTAGTACGTATTGAGTTGCCGGATATGTCTAAAACCTGTTCTACCATGAATCATAAATTTTATTCGGTTAAACTTCGTTCTGGCACACCGTTTTCTCTTAAAACTTTGTTTGCAGCTTCTGATAGCACTCGATGAATAAAGACGAAGTGTAACACTAGACGAAGTGTTTCGAGTCCAGCAATCCGTTGGTTTAGAAGTTATAGACGATAGATGAATCGATTTGGTAAATATCAATTTGAGCAAGGGTTGGGCAAGGTGTTGACAGAAAGTAACGATGTATAAGATAGAGTAAGCCATACACGTAGATAGTAGACTAAATTTACCAGAATTCAACAACGCATGAATTTTGAACCAATGGATTTGCTTCTATTCGTCAATTACTTTCAGATTGAGGTGTAAGTGTTGTCTGTGATGATTGTAGATGATGCTGGCTGTAGATACGGGGTATCGCTGATGGGGTATTGCTATTTTTCTTCTAATTTAGATGCGTGGAAGAAAAATCGGACTCCGGGCGTCGGGATTTGAACCCGGGTCCCGACTTTCGTAACCTAAGGCGCTAACCACTGCTTTTTTTTTTTAATAACGTTTATTTACAACCAAGATACATATTAATACATTTGGATATTCATAATAAACTATGAATTGGATAATATGTGTTAGGTAAAAGTACCGATACGCGACGGTACGACATAGCTATACTATATTATGCGTCGGTGCTTTACATTTTTTGTTTTAAAATCTAATCTTTGGATTTAAGCCGCTGGGGAGCGGAGCTTTTATGTAATTTTGTTTTTGGTTGATTTTTCTGTCCTGAAAACTTGGTCGCAAAACAGGACGCTTCGGTAGTCTACTTTTTGGGTGCTGTATAACTTTGGGGAGAGGCGGGATGATAGGGAGGGGGCGGGGGGTTTATTTACAATATTTACAAATATTTACAGTTTACACCTGTGTTATACGGTGTCAGAGTTGAGTTCTGTCGGTTTAATGATTTGCTCTCTTGTTTTATTATGGATTTGGAATCCGCCAATATTTCTTTGTGTTTTTTCTGTGTTTGTCTTTAGTGTCTTTCAGAGGGAGGGCCATGTTGTATCTCCACCTAGTGTCTGCGGTTTGTCCGTTTAAGTTTTCTTCGTAGAGTATAGTTTTGGTCCCTATTTTTCCTTTTATGTGATAAATTATTGGAATGTTATTTTGGTCTTAGGTAGTTTTTTTCGTCTAGGTATAGGAACGCTTCTGGGGGGATGTAGCCTGTTGCCAGAGTGTTTTTGTAATATGCGTCATTTGGGAATAAGCAACTGAAGATTAAGCTATTTTCTTGTATCTTTGCCGCTTGCGCGAAGTGGTTTCTTAATTATTTTAAGATGTGACAGTCTATGCGGTGAATGTTAGCTAGGTCGTAGATTATTTTGTTTTTGACATATTTTTTGAATCCGCTGTGTTCGGATCTGTAAGTACTCAAGCAAGCTCTGATGCATTTTCTTTCGAATCTGCGAATTTTTTCCATTTGGGAGGCTGATATGTTGTACTAGATTGGGTAGCCGTAGGTTATGATCGGTCTGATTAGTGCTTGGTAGCACAGGATTTTTACTTGGCTGTTGAGATGTTTGGAGTAGAATAATCTTTTTGTTCTCCAGAATGCTTTGCTGGCTTTGGAGAGTTGGATTTCGATGTGCTGCTTATAGTTTAATTTTTTGTCTATGTTTATGCCTAGGTATTTTACGCAGTTTTTGTGTGGTATGAGCTCCCCTTCGTTTGCTTTTTCCCTTAGCTGAAATTTTCTACAGTGTTCTCTTTCTACTGGACCGATTTTGCTTGACTTGGGTCTAAACAGTATGGTTTCGCATTTGCTTGTGTTGGTTTTTAGTTTCCATGTGTTGTAATAATCGTTAATTTTCTCAAAAAGTTGTTGCAGTTCCGTGCGCTAACCACTGCGCTGCCGTCGTTCGGTAGAAGTTAGTGTCGAGTGGCGGTATTTGTTGTCGAGTGCCGCCACAAGATTATGAAAAAAAAATTTTTTTTTAAATGTGGTGCCTCAAATCGAAGTTTATCCTTTATTCCGATATTTTGCAATAATATAATTAAGCCAAATAAATATGCGTCATTCTGTTCAATAATTTCCGCTATCAGTTGGGTAGTGCCGTTATTCCAATCGTGTAGAATCGTTGTTGTTTCTGAATAAAGGCATGACCTCAGAAAGATTCACGGATTTATCCGACAACCCAATATATTAACGTGAAACACGAACGAGATCGTATAACGGTACGATTTGTGGAGTAATACTTTTCTTTAGAATTTTATACTCAATTGCTGAATTTCATAGCAAAAAATGATGACGAATTTGTACGTTTACACGTGCACAAACCGTACAATTTTTTCGATGAAATACTAGAACATAGAAATTCTCGCGTGTCTACTACGCCACACGTATGAACTATGAAAATTCGATTTACGTACCAGTATATCGAGATTCGAATTCGATGCGCAATATTACAAATATCGGACCTCGAACGAGTCTGCAACGTTTCAGATTTGACGAACGGTGTACACTCTCATGGGTTTCACGCATACTTTCATAAACTTTCAAGTCGATCACGGTCGCGCGATCACATGCCAATAGATGAATAATTTTCAACGAGATTCAGTGTTCAGGTTCATGTGCAATGGCTGCGATCGTTGCTCGTATATTATGGTTTCATGTGCTTCCGTCTGCACCAGGTTTTAAACTTGAACTGTGACTGCTGATAAACTAGCGCTGAAAAAAGCCGCACGTGCCGTATTTGGGAGAATGTTTGGCGAGCACATTCGCGTTCGATGAGTTGTTTTGCGATTCTCGCACAGATATGAAGATAGCGCGTGAGCGTATCGAGAAAGCGATATAAAGTAGCGGACAAAAAGTAATTTAAGTATAAGTGGTACAATAAATACCATAATCTTACAAAACAGATTGTATTTGATAAGAGCACAAATATAGTACGATATATGTTGTATACTCTTGAGAAATATCTTACACAAAAATTACTAATGTGTGGATATACACATACAAGTTATTTAGTAAACGTCAAACTTTTTTTGTTCGCTACTGTAAAATTCCCGACTCGAACTCTTCTAGTAAATATGCAAATGTAACAGCAATCAACGAACGACATCGGTGTGCATGCATGATTAGACGTGGACAAAAGGGTCTCTATGCAACGCTCTCTTTCTATCGCCATATCGCATCCACTTACATGGTAACATATGACTGGTGTATTTCATATTTGTATAGCAATTTTCGAGAATCGAGGATAGTGGAAAGATAAAGTTAATTATTTTAAACAATTTCGAACCGAGAAACGTTAATTTAGAAGTCGACACTCGCATTTAATGAGCTGCGATTTTAGAGAATCAAGTACGCTATACATTGGTGTATAAAGGAAATCTAGTAACTTAATGATGTAAAAAAAGATAATGATTTATGCAGGTATTGGTTGATTTAGTAGGTAGATTTCTTCGAGCTAGTTTTCATCGAATTAAAATATGTAATTCGAATGGCAATGTAGCTTGACAAGTTTTGAAACTCGACTTCCTCGAAAATGAAATGTTATGCTTGATTTTTGTATTATTTTGAACTGGTATACTGGTTTATCAAGAACTTAGATCCATGATATTATATTTTTGTATGATACTTATTGAATGTATCAAATATCAGTGTGCCATAAATTCTGACCTGGTTGTATTAATTACATAATTCTGATGTTTTTTTTGTACGTAGCCTGTATTGAGTTCGATTGTTAAACAATATTGAATCGAAGGATGTTAATTTCTAGGTCAATCGTTTTTCTTTTTTTAAATTTGGCATTAGTCCAAGAGGAAACGAGTTGGTGGCAGTTTTAGTTACAGATCGATGTCTTTTTCTGCTATCAGTGATATTAAAGTACGAATCATTGCGAGATATTTTTACACAGAAATTTATGCTTTCAATAAGAAGATCAATCGATAAGCGAGATTGTTTACGTATTATAAAATAAGGAGCAGAATGTGAGATTTTACTTTACCATTCCGATCTTACTTTACCATTTGTTTTCCTACTTAAGAATTTCTTATGACAAATAAACAAGAGTATATTGAAAATAGAATAGAAAATGCATGCAATGAAGTTTCATAAACAAAAAGCATAAGAATGGACTTGAATTTTTTTGGGAAGATAATTCGTGTATCTTATAAAAATATAAATATCATATAGGATAATATTCGATGAATTAAAAGCTTTCAAAGAGTAGAAGAAAAGTTAGTTAGAAACTAGTTAAATAATTCTTGTTAAATCAATCAAAAATTTGTTTTCAAAAATGTCTTTATTATCGAATGGGGAATTAGGGGAACGTGTAACTTCATTGCATTGCAGTGGACATTGTAACGTTGTACAAAGAGGTAAATATGTAGTCGTCAATTATTTAGAGCTTAATAGTCCCGGAGAATTGCATTGCGAGATTAGTTGGACATGTTACGCGTCATACCAGTAACAGGGGATCAAATACAGATGACATCAGATCCGAGAAACCCAATAAACACGATCTGCAACATAGTATAGATCACGGTTCAGATTATCTCGGATTCGTAGAACATAATACGAACGACCTCAAAGTGCATGAGATGCGATATTGACGATTAAAAAGCAGTAAAGCACTGCACAGACGATTTAACATATGTAGACAGAATACGATACAGATTGTATCAAATAGGTAGAATCACGTTTTTACTAGCCTAAGATATGTACAAATCGATTTATCCTACTATACCATAGTAGTAGCTCCATTTAGTGAAACGAAATTTTAACTGATGCTCGATTAAATAAACATCGACAACTGATTCCACTTATCTGAACATGAACTCTTACATATGTATGTAAATTGATATATATTTAATATAATTGAAATGAGAATCCATAATTTCAGTTCTACGGACTGTTTGTTCTCTGATGGATTCAAATAAATTAGATTTTATCGTAGATGATGTTTGGTGGGCGGGCAAAACAGCGTGAATCAAATTTTTGTCAAAAATATTAGGATAATTACGCTGATATACATAAATATATTCGAGGTGTATTTAAAAGGTAATTGGTCTGTTTCTATAAAAATGTTTACATTTCATTTAATGAAAAATGTACAGCGTTCCCTTCGAAATAGTTCTCTTGAGAAATTATACATCGCCGTAGGCGACTGTTCTTTCTCCTGAAAGCAGTGCTGGAATTCTTCTATCGAAACTGCTTTTAATTGGTCGGTTACAGCCCTTTCGATGTTTTTTACGACTGCAAAAAGATGTCTCTTAAGATAGCTTTTGATTTTTGAGAAGAGGAAAAAATGACAGGGACTGAAACGAATGACACTTGCAACCGTAAGAATACGTTTGCTGGTGAAAAACTCGTTTAGAGAGAGCAGTGTAAGACGCTGTTCGATGTGTTGCTGTCCCTTTTACATAACGCGTTACTGAAACACACTTTTATAAAAGTAGCCGCGAAATCGCTCGCGTTAGCTAAATCGAGTTGAAATTAATGACGATAGAGATATATGTCTGAAATAATATTGCAGCATTGGTACAATGTTGAGGATTTCCGAGAATCAAAATCTGTCTCATTACTGTTTAAGTATGTACATCTTGTACATATATAATAATATGTATTATATATCGCTGTCCTTTGCTTATGAGTCTAATAGTACAAGGCAATTTCACTTTCTCCCCGCTCTTTTAGTTGATATTTTAATATTATAATATATGTCAAAAATACAGCGTAAAGGTAGGAAAAATAAAAACAGTATCAGTTGAATTGTACTATATTGTTCCTGTCCATCAGCGATATGAAATACAGCTTGAGTTCTTTGTTCTTGCACTCTACCATTTCAACATGGAAGAAAAGTACATAATAACTAATCTAAGTACTTAATTTCGTAATTAAAACACACCTTGCGAATTTATAAGGCTCGCAATATTCTCGCTTCGTGAGAAATCAAATAGCGTTATCGGCGGAAGCGGAGCATAAAAAAACATGTGTTTCGTATGTCGAAATAACTGGAGACGAGAATGGTGCTTATAAATTATCACGTTTATGTCGACGATGTCGATACTAATTGATCGAACTCAAATCCATTTGGCAAGCTCCGTTACATCTCTAACATCGTCTCAAGTTACTATTTTGGCATATGGTTTGACGTATGCTTGCTTATGCTTGATCGAATCCGCGATAACTGATAACGTTATTTTGTTTCTGTCGACTATATGTCCAATATGTTGTAAACACATTCGCTTATGATGTATTACATTTCAAAAATTATATCAGTTTGAACAGAGAAAGGGAATACTGTTACGCGAGAATAGTTTCTCAAGAACAAGGAAACATAATTGCGCGTAATGTACTCTATGAGTCATTAAACACCTGACTTATAGACATGAGAAAACCATGTACTGGAGTACTATTGCACGTATTATACGATAACTTTGAAGATTCGATGTAGTTTCTTACTCTTCTAAGTTATCCTATTTTACAGTTGCTGAGTTCTATGTAAGATAGCAGCTTCACTTTGTTTTTGTTAAATAGTATAATTGTATTGGTTAATTATTACAGTATTGAAAAAGTTCACTTTGTTTCTTATCTAAATTATTTCTTGTTATCCTGATCTCGTCGTATTTAATTAATCATCACAGTTCTCATACGCGATTTCATTCATACCTTTATCTCCTTTTTTCATATATTAACGCAAAGTCATAGTTTTCCCAACATTTAATTTACTAATTGACTGTCTGAAAGTTTATCTTGTCTTTCATCGAAATTTCTTCGATAATCAAATTGTTTTGTCTTTTCACTCTCCCAATTTTATCGTTTTCAAATAAAAGTCTTCGTTCATATCTCTGTCTCGTGCTGCTCTTACGTGTTAATTCAAAGTCATCATTTGCTAACATTGAATTTATTAGGCCATTACCGTTCTGATCTTAAAACTGGAGGTCACAAGGTTACTAACACTAATGCACTGCAGCCAGCACACTTGCCTCATCGATATCAGATAAGAAAAGACAAACAGTACGTATTAAAAGATACTTATTTCATTTACTAATTCGCCATCCTCATTTACACATGGTAAAAACAAATTGATTCTGCTTAATCACATGTATCACGAAATATAATTTCTCACTCGTTCGACCATAAATCGAGCAAATTGATTCTAACATCACCAGCTACTTAATATTAATATTTAATATTAAGTACTAATATTTTTCTCTCGTTCGACTATATATCGCTGTTTTTCCAGTTACTTTTCATACTCGTTAATGATTCGTGTACAGAGAAGAGGCTCGAAGCAAATCATTGAATTATCTATTAAGACAATCGCCTGTTTTATCAGACGCGACCTTTGTCTACGACGCGTTTCCTCGATTTCTAGGTAGGATAGTGTCACGCTAGAGTTAAAACTCACGTGCGTGCACGGCGGTCGTGAACAGTGGAACAAGTTGACTACGGGAAATCCCATAAATCGAAAAAAAAAAAACATGAATCTTGCATTATTTCTATTCGCATTAAAACTGCACATTAAAAAAGATTACATTAGTTTAAATTACAAAATTGTAATTCGCTCCTCAGATAGAAACGAACGAGTTTACTAAAGTCGGAAGAAATGACATGTAATTTGCTGGAAACATAAATTTAGCACCTGGTGAAGGTTAGACACGTGCTTTTAACGCGTAGACAATTTTAAAAACAATTTTAAGCAGAGAAATTATAGCAGTATCATTGTACGTATTTTTGAATTCTACAAACGATAACTTCTAGAAATATGTAATAAGATTCATTCTAAGTCTAAGGCTGATTCTTGGGAAATTGTTTGAACTATACAGATTAAGTATAGTAGAAATCACGTAAATCACGGTTAAAACTTTATTTGGAAAAATATTATCGTGTAACTAACCCAATAATTCTTCTTTATTAATATCTGTAGAAAACAGTGGATTTTGTTCGTCCAAACCATAAATCTGGATTTCCTAGCATCTTAACAAGCCTTATACCATATAATCAGGGCATTTATTCTCAGCTTGTAGTAACGAGGGGGTAAAAAATTGTGCATAGAAATAAATTGCATCGTCGCACTTCTAATTCGGTTATGATATGAAAAACATAATTTTAGCTCTTTTAATTTAGAAAACTTTATTCCTTAATACTATTATATATAATGTTAATATAGTCTAATACATTTATTACTTATTGTTATAACAGAGGAGTTATAATTAACTTGTCAAGAGGGTTGTCGATATTTTCGACTTAATAATTTATTTCTTCGGGAAAATCTCTTATCTCGTGATATATTGAGAGCTTGTCGAATAGCTCGTTCTCTTGCAATATATCGTAGTACGGTTGCAATATACTGTCTATATTATAAATATAATAAATAACGCGCCATTATGTTTATGTTAGAAATGCGTTATATCGTAGTCACAATTTGTTCCGTTGCAAAAGGCCATTAAGTATTGTAATACGGGCTTGAGGGACTCAAATACGGAGGATTAACGAGGACCATCGACCAACCCCATGTACATACATATATTTATATATATACGTCCATTATACCATAAATATGAACGTTATCTCGAACGCTGCTTGATACTCATAATTCTAAGATTATTAATTTCTGTACATATCTCTTTTTTATATATGAAATTTGTCATTTGGATATGCTTCTTTTTACTACCATCCACCATTTCTACCACCAATAAGAAATATTCCAATTTGTCATCAGTAAGAAATCGAAATATTATTTGAGCTCCTAATATTGGTTTTAACTAAAATTCGACCAAAATGTAATCGCTAATAATTCTGAATGCGATTTTCAAATTGAAAAGAAGCTTCCAATATTTATAGCCATTTGAACTCCGAATAACAATCAATTATTTAATCGAATATTTCACCTTTTACCATTGTTTCTGTTAAAGTAATGTTATATAACGTTTTATTAAATACAAAATTTATTAGAACACAATAACTATTTTATAGATAACGTAATAACTTGAAATATTAACGAACAGCGCTCTATTCTCTTGTACATGCCAAACAGGAATGAATTTGTTTTATTGCACAATCATTCATTCAACACATGATGCGATGCGTTCGTCTCATGACGTTTTCCTTTTGTTTTCCTCTCCTTCATTCCTCGCTCGTACAATACAGGTGTACATACATCTATTTTCTAACAATTTCCTATCTTTCCATCAATATTGAATCTAATTTACCATGAGTAAAATATTCCAATATTTTAATTTGCAATATTTAAATTAACCATTCTAGCTCTAAGGGATAAACGAACACATCGACTAACAATAGCCAAGCATTATTATTTTTTAATAGGCTTAGTCTTGTTATTACCATTTAGTATCTTTTCTTTGGAGCTCGTGTTCTCGTAATTCATCTGTGCAATAAAACGTAAGACGATACGTTCATTAAAATTACAATTTATAGTAGTATCGTACAGTTATTCTCTTTTATAAGCTTTTTATCTTCTATTTGAAGTTTTTGTCAACAGGCCAAGACGACGAATAAATATTACATGCTTGTGAAATGCAAATAAAAATTGGTTTGCATAATACTTCTGAAATTTATTCCGATTCGCTTAACTCATAGATCAATTGACGTAAACGGAGAATGATTCAGGAATTTAAAACGAAAGAAACTGTTATATTGGTTGGATCATATATTTGACCCTTAAGTAGTATAGAACGAGTGTGAAAAACGTGTTATTTGGAATATTAAACATGCGGAAGTTTTCTATATTTATTGTTAAGAAATCTAAAATGGCAATTGAATAAATATCAAGGATTAATATGTATAAAACGTTTACAACAAGTCGAAGTATAATAATTCCAAGCATTTAAGGAGAATTAAACAAATATCAAAGATTAACTGGACAATTTCTTAGAAGTGTGGTTCCAATGTGTTCCCATTGCTTCAAATATGGTTGTGTAATATGTTAACAATCGTAAACAATCGCTTAACCACGTCTTCAATTATAAAATATAATAAACTAATGATTCAGTTCAACAATTTGTAATTAAATCATAGTACAATTCTTTCTGTCATATTTGTATAGAACAACAAGTACAGGAATAACATGATCTTTTTGTATATACGTATATGTAATACTAATGAATTCAGATTTTGAAAATTTTGCAAATTTTTAAGTCTACAAGTTTTGGAACTTCGAATCTTTTAATTTCAATTTGCTTCAAATTTCTAACATTTGATTAATTTCGCATAACAATACATTATGATCGAATCATGAATTGTATTACAAATTATTGGTATAAATCATGCTTGCTTTCTTTACCTAAGAAGTCTGTATTCTTTATTAAAACGCATACTTAATCAGTTAACTGTTGTGAGTTGTTTGAAAAGTGTGTACCTAGAGTGTGTCGCAAAATGTAAGCGATTGTAACGAAACGACTGTTTTATTTTTAAATTTTATTACTGACAGGTCTCGCCATAACGCAAAATATTGCCATTTCTTCGTGACGACTATATTCGTCAAAAACAGCTGACTGGTTAAACAAACATAATATATACGTAAGAATTATCTGTCTTATCCGATTTGAGAGATCTTATTTCATATTTATGTAATTCTTTTTTTAATAGACGTTTAGTAGTTTCTCGTTGAACGTTGGTATAATACGTATTCAAGGTTATGAGATGCAGTTTGTTTTTCTTTGCTTTTGTAAAGGGAAACATTTAAACAAGTAACAAATACGAGCCTGTTTCGCACCAGTCGATGGTATCGATTAAAGTGCATCGACATATTGTTATGCAAGTGCAATTGCACTTACTTAGCGTTGCACATCCTAAATTACGTATAATTGCATCGCTTTAAATGGATAAGGGTACACGAAGGTCTCTACTGCGTAAATTTTCGAAAGTTAAACGCGAACGTGAACGATATCGAGATCAGGATTATGCATTTACGAAATAAATCTTCGTTCAAATCATTATTCAAATAAAATTATTATTTGCTTCGTTGCTTTATCTTGAATAGTCTTATTTGAATAATAATGTATTCGGGTAATAAATTGTTTTGATATTTGTTAGTTTATTTGACATACATATTTGTCCTTTGTTTGTTTCAGAAAGATATATAGATGTTGGTTTATGGTGGATATAAGAAATTTATAATAAGACTTTTGTTAAATATTTTTATCAAAATTTTGTTAGAATTTTCTTAGAGATTTAAAATACATTGTCTTTTATCTTTTCCCTATTACATCGAGTTTTCAAAAGGTTTGCTCAATACGTGGAAAATTAATTCTGTTCCTGCTATTTGTAGTAATAAGACTTCAAGTAAAATTCTTTTGAAGCCTGTTACAACTATTATTTTCGTCGTCTTTGATAAATCTAAAATAGGAAAACCAATTTAAAATAATGTAAAAGATTTTATAGTAATATAAAATATCGTATTTACTCGTTCGTATATAGATATTAATAAGAACGTCATTAGAAGGTAAATTTTACTTCAATTAGATAAAAGTACTATTAAAAGTGTAAGAAGAAAATTAATTTTTGTAAAATTGACAAATCTAAAATAGGAAAACTAATTTAAAATGATATAAATTTTACAAAAATTAATTTCCTTCTTATACTTTTAATAGTAGTTTTATCTAATCGAAATAAAATTGATCTTTCAATGGCGCTCCTATTAATATCTGTATGCGAACGAGTAAATACGATATACATATACGTATACTCGTATTTGTTTAGATAAATACGATATACATATTCTCATATTTATTTAGAAATGACTCTTCTGTTAGCAACAAACACGATCCAAATATCATAAAACTACAAATACAGTTTCGAAGCGGAGCCTGTTTTCGTTCTGCTCGTGATATTTGTCATTTTCGAGCGAGCAATTCTTTTTTACTTCGTACATCTGGGACAAAACAGCACGAAATCTAGTATCACGAGATTGCAGAGTGTTTTTCCGCGTAAAAACCATCTTCTGTTTCGTTTTTCTGTGACTAACACCTGCTGTTGTCTAGAAAATCGTAAAAATGCCATATTTATTACCGTATAACATCCACCAATACTCCACATCTAAATTGCACTTTTTTATGCTCTTCTTTTTACTTTTGATGAAAACTAGCGCTGCCTTTATTTTAGTGCGTTTAGTGACACACCGATCGTCGTTCTGGAAAAATAACTTTTATTATAACATTCTTGTATATTTTAATATTTCAGCGAAAGGACAAACTTTAATTTTCTTTTCCTTCTGTCGCGTTTATGTCATCACTTTTGATATCGAATTCTACGCGCCACACCATAATTAGCCTGTGTTAAATGGAGAAAACCTCGTTACGCTTTCTAAATTTGTTTTAGATGTTGATTTTTACGGTTCGTCTTCTGTGTACGTTCTGTGTTTAATGAATGATTCTTGTATCGTGTTTAATATGGTTTATTTCTGGTCAAAAATACGGAAAATTGTGCGTAATACATGTTTAACGTCACAATTGGTAAATAGTAGTTTCGTGAGTTTTTCAATTTCAGTTTCTGTTGTATCATTTACGATATTAATAGTTTCGTTTCTGAGGCACAGCTTACATTGACGAAACTGTATTTCTTGGTACAATAAACAAAATTAGTATATTTATTTAGAGGAGTATGTCAAAAGTAAATTACATTAATTATAAATAAATAAAATCTTAAAACACTATTTATATGAAATTTAATTACATATATTTAATTATACATATTAAATTTCTTAAATAATTTTTATGTGATTATGTGTGTAAACATTATTCGTGTAATAGGCAGAGAGAAAAAGATATCTAATGAGATATAAAACCTCGTCATAAAATTTCCGAATTAATTTTCACATCTACAAACTTAAATATACAATTATATTTGTATGTGTATTTTCAACTTGATGCAATTGTATGATCATTATTTCTATCTTTGCATATTTGTACGTTAAAAAATGTGTTTTTCCACGTTTCTTCGCTGTCGTAAATGAATACTTAAAATCCTTAGATAAGAGTAACACTTGTTTTCTAATAGTAATCGATAACGTTAGAACTTTGTAGAAATAAAGCTATAATTAGAATGACGCAATTTCGATTATGATTGTACTATATCTCGATAGTTTGAAATATTTTATAATTCTCGTGAATTTTAAATTGTATAATTACGTTTCAAAATTATCACAACACACAGTTTACCACCGAGTTCTATAAAAAGTTCATTAATCTTCACTTATATATTTTTGTAAATATTTAAAATTTAGACAATCAACTAATCGCGAATAAATATAATCAAGCATCATTACACAACATCAATCCAATAATTTTAATCTTAGTTTTATTCGAAAACTTCCAAATTTCAACCAACCAGTATCAATATCGTACGATTCGTTCAAAGCAAAAAAATTAATAATTCTTTGGATTGTAATTAAAGATTCTATTTAGTATACTTAATTCATTGTGCTGTTCGTTATTCTGCAAAAATCCGTTATGAATCTCATCTTAGTACGAGATTGATAAAAGCAAAACGCAGTGAAACCTTACGCTGTTTCGTTTTGGACTTTCGGAGAAAAATAGCGTTCCTCCAAGGTGATAAAGTGTAAATTCGGCTTTACACTCCCGATAAAAACATCTGTACAACTGTCATCAATTCGTAAAAAGATAAGACGATAAGGGATATATAGGAGGAAAGTATTTTACACGCAATATTGTCTCACTTTCGTTTAAACATCGTTCTCAGCAGCAGACTTTTATGATTATGAAAAATGTTATTTTCAGAAACTGTATATTAATATCCGAAAACAAACAATTAGCTGTTATTAGAAGAGAAAATTCAATGATTCATAAAAAGAGATAAGAAGATAACAGGTGGTTGTGTATTAATACGCAGAAAGCGTATTAATTACTTACTTATTACTTTAATCCTCTTTTTTTATTACGAAAGGCCCATTTTTCTCGTATGGTTCTGTTAAAAAAAAAAGAAAAGAAGGAAAGACGCAAGAAAGAAAAGATCGATATTTTTCTGAAAATGATTATTAAGCAATTAAACATCTTATAGCCTATGTTGCGTATACGCAATATTGTACTTTAACCTATTACATATATGTAAATTTTACTCTATGAATATTTATACGTAAGCGTGTTGCTCACTTATTTCTGTCTGTTTTGAACATTGCTATTTACTTGTAGAACGTAGATTTAAATCATCACAGGAGGTTATTAGTCACGGTATTGAACTTGATATAAATTGATTCGAACTCGAAGAGAGAATTCTCAAGTAATAACAATAAAAGTAAATAATTTTTATGAATATTTTGTGGGCTATCTATTAGTTATATGGAACTAGATTTTTTTGGGATGTAAATGTAACCTTGAAGTATAAATTTAATTTTTTTTTTACTTTTTAAACTGTCACGTTTAACAACTTTCTGAATCGGCGTGCACGATAACTGAAAAACTAATTGGTTAATCAATATTGGACAAAACTTATTCACTTTGTTACAAATTTCTCCAGGGATCGAGCCTGAAATTATTATTAGATCAGTTATTTATAATATTTTGTTAAGCAATATAAACTCAATTTATCTGCCGAAAAAAGTAAAACTTTTCTAAACGCTAAAACATTTCACAGCTACCTACATGTTTTTCTTTCTAAAATATGTTCGATCTCAGCGTAAACTCCCTAACTTTTGCACCCTGATGACCGTGACAAATGCTATACTGCACTCTAACGATGGTTACATTGTGGAGAATGATCACAAGGCTTGTATAACAGATAATAAACAATAGGAACTAAAATTAAAAAATTACATTTGTACCTGAATATTTACATACCAAGAAGTTCTAGTCCCGTATAATCAGTAATTGACCTAAACAAATTCATAAAAACTGCTTGCTCTGCTTTTATTGTTGTTGCACGAGACCCCCGCCCCCCTCCTCACCTTAACATATTCTTTGTGACTTTAAAAAATATTTTTCTACCTTAATATCAAACCAATCGTCGAAGAAGATTGTCACGAACATTTCATTTTTCCTTTTTTATTTAATATTTCACATTCACAATTTGTCCAATTTGGACATTTGATAGAATTGAACATTTCATAATTTGTAATTATTCGTCGACGGTTCGACGATACGAACATTGTGGGAACTCACTTGTCGATTACACAGACCTCCTCTTCGACAATTACGAAATTAATCTCGTCGTTTAGGCTGTGCAAGTTATCGTTAATACGAATCATTTCTTCCTTGAATCAATGTGGTCCCGTAATCGCTCTTCTTGAGAATTCTGCCACACAATCGAAAATATCACGTGAATAGCCATTATATCTGCATGGAATTCGTCAGTGTAATTTATGTATCAAATTTAAATAAATTGTACGTATTACACGCTCTCTTCCATCATTATTATCGCATCACGCTTCCAAAACTTAAATTATACATGTTGCGCGTAACTTATTTATACACAATTTGTCTAGAGATCCATTAGTATAATGACCATTAGTATAATGACGCAGATGTAATCTAGGAAACAGAATCATAGGTCAATATGTAACGACCTAGTCATCTCCTTCTACGACTCTTCGTCCTTTAAGTCTGAGGGTTATTTTCCATTTTCAGCCAGCAATCAAGTACAGTAGGATTTCATTGTCGTTACTTATACATAATTTTTATCGTAAATTGTGTTGCCGATACTTATTCCAGTATATCCTTACTTATAAAAAAATATAAAAAGGTTGAAATTGATTCTTTCACACCTTAACCCCTTTTGTAAATGAATTCTTTTGCAGGTACGAATAAAATTAATTAATTCCTCATAAGCAAGAATAAAAAGAATGAATCACCTTTTTTTCAGCCGCGAACGCGGTGCATGGTACGAAGTTTGAAATAATTATTTTCCAATCGTTTGTTAAGGCGAACAGAGTAACAGGAGAGAAAAAAAAGGTTTGGCAGTTAAACAAATAAACGCTGTTTGATGTGTAATTAGTAGTGGATCGTAGTTGTACGCCTCCATTGAAGATCACTGTTTGCGGAACATAAAACATGGGACAGGGGATCCTCCCTCCCTCTTTTAATTACATCGCGTAGGTATAATTAGAGTCATTGTTCTGAGGAACACGGGTCTCATATCAATTTATAAATATCTCTGGAGAATGCCGCTTTCCTTTCTTTTTCTCTTTCTCTCTTCCTTTTTTCGCGGCGAACGGGCACGGAAAATAACTGATCGTTGCGTCACTCGGAAAGGAAATGTCCAATTAATTTGATTAATTTTCGGAGAAAGGATATAAAGCAGGAAAAGGGAAAAGAGGAGATGGAATACATAGCACACGAATTGTGTTTTCGAAGCGTATCTACGTACAGTCACTTACGGAAGTTTACATACGCCTATGCAATTTTGTGTATTTTACTTATCAAAGAGATTGAAAATACGTATTTTCACGAAATTATTTATATTTATGTATTAACACTGTTTTTATTAATGTGTACGTAAAAGAAATTAGAAAAATTAAAAGATTCGTGTCATAAAAATCTTGGGATAAAATTGCTTTATCTACGAGATATTAATTCATATATTTATTAATTATATATTATTTATTTACTTTTTCAACTTTGTATTATTTGTTTCATGAATTATTAATAATATGTTCATATAGTATTAGACCTACCATTTTTATGATTTCGTGCACATAGATATAACAGGCAATTGTTATAACATTGTATTTTTCATTCTTTTAACACCTTGCTCGCAGTAGAGGTGAGCAAATTGCGTTACATTTGCACAATATGTGTCTTAGTGTGTCAATAAAAGTACGTCGAGCTAACGTTTTACTATGATACTTTATATTCAAGGGGTGTAAGTAGAAGTATGTGACTGATTGTATATTTGTCTGTTGTTATCGTGTTCTACTACTAGGTATAGAATTCTGCGTGCGAAAGTTTAGCTGTTCATTGTTAGAAACTGCCTCGTTAGTGTAAAGTACTCACGTTGTTCTACGCAAGGAACAGCAAGTGATAAAAAGCTTTTCTCGCCAATGTAAAAATATCGATGAATGGTATTTGTTGATTCGTATTTGAAAAAAAAGAGAGGCGAAACGTGTTTTTAAAATTGATAGAATGTAGATATTGGTTGCTTCACGACGTATGAAGAGAAGGTTGGAATTTTAAACGCAAAACATGGTAAACATATTCTTCGTGATTGAAAAACGATTATTTTAATGTAAAACAGCGAAAGGTAGGAAGAACCTTTTAAGTCCAGGAATATAGTTGACGAAGTTCTGTAGAAGCCAAGAGTGTAACTATTAAGACGAGCGATATTTTACTATTTTCAATATTTTAATATTATTAAACGTTAAGAATGGTTTGATAGGTTTAAAAGAAACATAGTAGAAATTGTATTTTTAATATCATTGTGTTGCATCGATTTTTACAATGCGAAGACTATATAGCCGTTAATAATAGTATCTTTGGTAATATCTAAAATAAAATATATACGTCTAGAATAAAACAAAATATATCTAGTTTGTTACTTGACAAAACTTTTGAATTTTGTAATAACTTTTTTTTTTTTTAGAATTTTAGATAATCGCAGGTTAATTAGCGTTGTTATTAGCTTGACAATTTGTGTGTTTAATACAAGCTTGTATTCCTAGAACTCGTGTTTAGTAGTTGGCAAATACTCTATCGAGAAATTCCTTATATTACAAGACTTGGCCAAGATACTTAACAGTGCCATATTTATCTTAAGCTGTACAGCACAAGGTGAATTTATTCACTAGATGTGGCCTCCATTCTAAAGCCACGGCCAGAACGAAAACAATATCGGATCAAAATGATAACCTAAGTGATCGAGGGCGATGTTGCTTATGTTTTGTTGCATATTATGACGATTACCAAACAGATTTTTAATTCTTCTGTATTTAACACATACCAAATATTATCTATTTTGTTACATGTTGTAACAACTATTTTGTTATAGATTATTAAGATTGTAATACATTCATTTACTAAACTAATCCTTTAATAGCGAAGCAATAATTTTTTTTATAAATGTAAGTAGTATTAAAAAAAATCATAGAATTAATTCCCATTATTAGTGTTTCTACTTTTCTTCCTTTTTAGAGAGAGAAATGTAACGAACAAAGAAGCATTTTATTTCACTATGCAGGATTATGGTTTATTAATAGTTCCAAATTATGCACGATCGTGTGAATAAAAAAAAAAATGGAAAAATGATATCGTCGAAACAATTAAATACGTTCTTAGAAGTACGCTAGGACGGAAGCTTATCTCTGTGTTAGGGCGTTTATCGAATTTTTTTACGTGATAATGATTGGCTAGGCACGTAGCCTTCATGACCTCGTGAATACACGAAGAACTTAATTAAACATGTCTTCTGATAAAGCTCGAGATATGTAATGTAACACAACGAGACAAGTAAACTATAATCTTTGTCGTTGTTAATTCATCTTTCCATGGTCATATTCGAGTGCAATAAAGATATCTTGGAAATTTTTCCGTGATCGTGCTGAAAGGACGAGTCACTACGTGACAAAATGTTCTGATTGCATTCAGTTAAAAATAAATATTGGTATACGTATGTCGATTCTTCCATACTGTTAATTGTATCACGATGATTTCAAAATATTGGAATTTTACTTCATTTATTTCTTTCAAATGAAATGATCAAATCTTTAACAAAACTTTAAACATTTATAACATTTTTAAGGTAATTGTTATATTAATATTTTATAATAATTTAATATTTTTAAGGTAATGTAAGTCAGAGTCTAATTGAACAGAGTCCACATACTTTGGCTATTACAAAACAATATTATAATTATTACGATTCAAATGTATAGTTCATCGTTATTGATAAATATTAACTTTAGATTGTATATTTCTATTCCTTGGTTTAAAGTTTTAGCGTCCCTGATAAGCAGAGTACCTTGTCCTTTCTACACTATGAATTACTTTGGTCAATGGAATTTTTGGAGGAAGTGACTTTTCTTACTTGAAAGAGCTAGTGTAATATTCAAATATTTGAAATAATATTCACAACTGACGTGACACAGCGCTGTAACCTTCTAAAAATTACATTTCCTAAGCCAAATACAATTCATTCGCAACCAGTCAACGTAACTTCTGCTGTATTAAAGTATATCTCGTGTATATATGCCTCAGAAAAATGGAAGTAGAGGAAAAAGAGGAATTCGTATTAGGTTGTCCGGAAAGTTTCTTTCGTTTCATAAGGTGACAATAAATGAACGACAATTTTTGTTTTATATTATTTTATTGAATTAAGTGTGATCCATTTCGTTCTATTTCTATTACTATGCATAATTCAATAAACTAATATAAAACAAAAAACACTGTGTGTCTATTTCCTTATAAAACGAAAGAAACTTTTCTGATAACCTGATAGAATAATCCATATATATAATTATATCACTTATATATATAATATATATATTGTGGTCACTTGAAAAGACACGCGACGAGATCCAAAACAAACTTTTTTTATAAAAAGTAATTGAAACCAGTCATTTTGGCTGATTGATAAATCTGAAGTTAAAATACCTTTATTCGTAGAACCTTCTAACAGAACGTATTTTTGTCTCTTGTTTTTCGTATGTACATAACGAAAGAAAAAGTCATAATGTTTTGAAAAATCATGTAACGAGATCCAAAATAAAACTTCTTATAACAAGCAACTGAGATCTCGGTCATTTAGACTGACCGATAAATCTGATATTAAAACACACTTTGCAATACGGAACTTTCTAACAAAATGCGTCTTTATGTTACAGAGGGACGACACGAGCTTGCTCGCTCAGTTTTTCTACGCGGACGAGTCTTTGAACGCGGTCGCTTGCGAGTTGGACTCGTTCGATGGTCGTCAGGAGCCAGAAAGATGCACCACGTTGGTCAACCAGCTGCGCCACTGTCAGGACAAAGTGTTAACGATATGCAGTCAAATAATGGACGATCTGATTCCGGAGAGCAGGGCGAACCGAGACTTCAGAGTGAAATTTCCTGACGACGTGATGCAGGAGAATCTCGCTGGACAGCTGTGGTTCGGAGCTGAATGCTTGGCAGCTGGATCCTCGATCATGAACAGGGAGGCTGAAAGTTCAGCCATGAGACCGCTGGCAAGGGCTTTGACTAAGTCGTTGGATATCGTCAGGAATTTGCTCAGAGAGCACGCGTTGAAAGGTCACATGAACCTGAAGGTATTTATTATACATGATTGTCTAAGTGTTAACGATGGGTCGCCTAATCGTTTTATGTCGAATCAGCTGATAGGCTCGGATTTAGTTCTACAGGGTGTTATAAAGGAACGGCTTAAGATTTTGTGAGATTATAATATTCATTGAGAGAACTGAAAAATATTTTTAATTAGCACAATGGTTTGGCTAAGCAATGTTGTATTTGGCGAGAAATAAATAGTTTTAGAATTATCGCGGTCCTGTATATCTTTCGGAATTTGATGGCTCGTCCAATTATCTGACAAATTAATTTTTCCACATTTGTTATCGATTAGTACTAGACTAGTACATATTAGTACTACACAGTTAGTTGATAACGCACGTATGCTTATTTTGAAACAATTTTGTTAATAGGCCAATGTCGTTGATTAAATTTCGTCCTTTCGTTAATTGCTAATCATATTAGGAAAGAAACAGTTGACTTTACGTTGGACGTGTGGACACACTATGGAATGTGTATGAGAAGATAGAAATATCAAAACCTAATAATCGACTATCATAAAAAGTCGAGGATGAAAGGAGAAAGAATCAGAATGTTTTGTGATTGAATATTATATGATTTTCTTACACGAATTTAGCGAATTATGGTAACCGCGTATTAGTCTGTTCCTCGTATGCCTTGAGCTTGAAAAATTCGCGTTGCTGATAGGATGTTGTTTCTTTAAAATATGTATTTTATCATGATAGTATGACGTGTCCTATTTCTGCATTCCTTCCCTTTCTGTCTGTCGATCTCGAGAATTACGTAAGTGCATTTGGAGCAAACGTTGAACCCTAAAATATTCAGGTTAATCGTAGGAACGTGTACTTTATTAGGCTCTGGACTTCCGGACTTGAATCCTTGCCTATGGCATTGGATATGACAGTCATATTAACTGTTTGCACTTTGCCCATTTTTATGGTAAGATCAACGAGTAGTTCTAGTAGCACACTTTAGAAATATTGAAATGATGAGATTTATTGAAATAAAAAATCCTCTTGCGGAAAGGAGAAACCCACAAATTTGTATGTATTTATTTGTATTGTGTTGTTTTCATTTCTCTAGTTTCTATCAAAAAGTAAACTTTATTTATTGTGAGGTAACCTTTAAATTTGCAGAACTTTCCTCTCTTTCTTTAAATATTGCTTATAGAATATTTATATCCTGTCCATTGATTTACGAAAGTGAAATACACTTTCTGTAGAAATTTGTCGTGCAAGAAGCACGCTTTAAAGTTGCTTTTCAACACATACTCTGCATTGCTGAGTACATGCAACTTTCTCTTTCGTGAGATCTTTCGAGGACACGGTAATTATTCGTGTGTCGGCATTTTTTTTAAATAAAAAAGGTTCTCGTAATCGATGTATTATGATTTGTATTATTTTGTTTTTCTGTTTTTCCCTCGTTCCATTCATTATTTAATAATCCATCGTATATCGTTGGTGTTCGAATGACAAATGTGTGTCAATAAATAAACGTAATTAATATTGAGTTCACGATTGTATGAATATAACCGAACGGACGTTATGCAAATTCATGTTTTTATGAAGACACAAGTAAAGGAACGAAACTTAAATCTGATGTTCTTTTTGAATTTATATATATATGCATATAATAGATGTTATTAAAACATAGACAGTGTTCAAATAGCGTTTAGTTTCGATAGTCGATATATTTTATCTTTTTATTATTTTATCTGTTTTATACTTTTCACAAATAAAATATGTATTTGAAAATTGAAAAAGAAGATGTTTAAAGGGATATAAACACGAAGAGAGGTGAGATGAATAGTGTGGTTGAATAAAAGTTTGTTCTCCACTCTAGCTATTATTAGATATTATCGTAACAAGTATTTTATTATGAAAACATAATTTGTGTATTTTTGCATATAATAATACACATTCAGTACATTGTTGCATATTTAATTCCCCCATAATTGCGTACACATCCGCAGTTTAGCCATAATATTGTTTTTGGCAGCAAGTAAACCTTTGAAACGTTATAGGAAAACAATGATTCATTGTCAGTAAAAACAATGTAGTGGGTCAATCAAATTTATGCATGCTTTCGCGCGAGTTAAGAACATGGAATCATTCCAACGAGACAACAGAGTAATTAGGCCAGCCAGTTTCAGAATTTTGTATATTTGCATTTAATTAAATGGTCCAACGTTTTATGTCCGTTTTAATATAGTTTCCAGATTTTTTTTACGGGTTATATGAAGTTAATTTTAGAATTGCTAATGTGTATTTAATATGTTATGTAATTACATATTTTATTGACGTTAAGTTGGGTTTTAATAGAAAAATCTATACCATAACAAACATTAAATTAATTAAACAATAAATTAAATAAAGAATTAAAAATTCATCAAAAAATATTTTAGATAATTCTTTGTCTCATTTTTGTTACTAACTTGCGCCTTTCTATTTGTCTCTGTCTCTTTCTCTCTGAATCCTTTAAATGTAATATTAAACAACAATAAATAATATTAAAAATAATAACTATACTGTTATTATCAAATATTTCCTATTTCAAAAAGTGATACTTTCTATTTGAAATACTAATCACCTAACTTTTCTATTGATTAGTACCTTTTTCAGACGCAATACCCGTTGGACCCATCCCTGGAGAAGCTGATCGAGTCGTTAAAGATCTTCGACCGGTTGTTCGCTGATTTCGAGCTGTGCTATGTGGGCGCCATGGTGCCAGTGAAATCGACGAAGGAGTACGAGCAGCAGGAGCTCGTTTGCGTTTTATTTTCGGAGACTCTGCAAAGAGCTCTCGAACGTGGATTGCTCAGCCAGGCCGATGTAGATAATTACGAGCCGGCTCTGATGTTTACTATTCCTCGTTTGGCGATTGTTTCTGGCCTCTTGGCTCCGCCTGGAGGCCCTCTGTGCCTCAATTCCCCTGACAACATCAGCGAAGTGTTTAGACCTTTTAGGGTAAGCGGAGATCGCCGATTACAGTCGGCTGTAATTAAGCATCACTTACACAATTTTGAAACTTTTTCTGTAAAAAAGATAGAACATGTCATTTATCTTTTTCTTCCCTTCTCTTAGTCTTCTCTGTAGTCTTCGATCGTAAAAAATATGGAACACGTTATTTTAATAAATTTTGATAGTTTTGATGTGGAAGATACGAAAGCAGAGGAATCGATGAAAATGCAGTAGTGATAATTGAAAATCATTATATTTTGCATCGAAGTTTCAAAATTGCGAGGTAACTTCGACTTTTGATTTCAAGTTTTGTGTAATTTTGGATAGGTAAAACAGATTACGCGACAATTTAATGAGATTCAGTGTTGAATGTAAAATTACGACTTGTGCAGAGATTGCATAATGTAAAAGTTCGACGAACTTTCATAGATAATGAAAGATTCCAGTTTCTTCCTTCAAAGTAATTTTAGCGGATTATAAATAGATTTAATTTTGCCAGATATAAAAATACAATAATACTAATAATAAGAGTTATCTTCAATGGGCTTCTAATTTCCTTTATATAGCCATACTATTTATATACTTCTTATTTTTGTTAACGCCAGAAGATTTCTTATCAAGACATCGTTGGACATCAATTTTCAAGTACAGAACGTATGCGATCTTTTTATTTTGTAGCTATCATATATCACTCGTTTCATGCACGTTTAAATCACGTATTTCAACTTCAATCCATTATGTTTATTTACATAACCAACGTTTCATCCCAATCGAATTAAACGTATCTGAAATATGTGCCCACTATCATAGATGAGTTTAGAAAATGTAATTTCAAAATACTTCTACAAAAACACGGTCCATTTTTTCTATCATGAATTCTTAGATATTTGAAATATCTACACGGTTAAGTAACAAAAACTGGCAAACGCAAAATTTAAGCAAGCATTTTTTTTTTAATACATTTATTTTATTATTTTACTAATTTGATAGATTTATTTAATAAAGCAATTAAAGAATTTTCGTCAAAATAAGACAAATGAACACGTAATAACAATTGAAAAATAAAACAAAATCACTGCAAAATTAAAGGTAGTTTCTCTTTCCGTTACAGTCGCTTCTCCTAAAAATAAGAGAACTTCTTTGGACGTTAAACAACCGCGAGCTCTACATGCTGGAGAAACTGCTGTGCTCAAACGAGGAGCCACCGGGTCCCATCACGCAGTCGTCAAAGTCGTCCGGGTGTCAGGACATTCCCGATCTGGAGGAGTTCGTCCACAATTTTTATACCGGTTATCCGAACTGTAAAGACTTCATCGTAGATTTTTACACAGTGACGAGAAACACGGGGAACAATATGGACGAAGTGGCGGACGACGTGGTTCAAATCTTAGAGGAAGAAAGCCGTTTGACAGAAGGGAATAGCGATCAGGAAGTGGAGGACCGGGGAACAATGATAGAAACCGGGCCTAATCGCTTAAACATATCCGTGAACGGGTACGAGGAGGCTGTGAGGTGTAACGGTAACACGAGGACATCCAGTGAACGAGAAAGTGTTGGTGACGAAGTGCAGTATCATATTAAAAAGCCAGCTAGCTCTTCGAACAGCAGTAGATACTTATCTTGCGACGATAGTCCTTGCTCCAGAAGAATAGAATGTCCCGCGAGTCCTGTTTCAATGGTAGATTCGATGGTGGAGCAGGTCGTTCCAGAAGATAGTGTTTCAAGCGTAAACGAGAATATATGCGGCGAACAATTACACAAACAGCAAGACGAATTTATCACCTCGGATATCACCGAGATTTTAGGCAGTTCTGATCATCACATCGAAATCCCTCAAACGCAGTACCTGCTGAACCAAGTGTCGCACGAGAACAACGTGACTGGTGAGACGGTACACATTCAAAACTCTTTGCCTGACTTGGATTCGAAGAAGCTGATATCCGAGGCGAATAAAACGTTATCGAATTTGTTGCTGGATGGAGAGTGTCAGAACGAGATCTCCGAGCAGACTGACTCGGGAATTTGTACGGTGATTTCGTCGGAGAATACCAGTCTGTACGATAAGAGTCCCGAAGAGAAGAAGACTTTCGCCAACGAGATTCAAGAGGACGAGCATGGATTAGATGACGAAGACACGCAAGAAAATACCAGTTATTCTTGTTCCAATTTGAATTCACCGAAGAGAAAGAGCTCCACGATATCGGATAACTCGTGCGTCTGTAGTCTAAGAAGCGTGAAGACAGTCGCGTCGTTGGACCACTCGATCGAGGTGCACAATCTGCACGCGGCCAACGCAGAGGCTGTGAAAAACATTCCACGAATATCGTCGAACTTCGATGGGACGAACGAAGAGTTCGTTGGAGTCGCTTACGGCAACGGGCAGATTTCCGTCTGCGACTCGAACCAGTCTAGTTTTCAGATCAATTATTCAGAAAATTGGGAAAATCTGAATTTAAGCATTGACGCGTCTACTTCGAGGAAAGAATTCTGGAGTGACCTGAAGTGCGAAAACTGCCCGTCCACGTCGCAGAACATCGAGAAGATCGGCTCGAAGATCGAGCAGTATACTCAGGATAAGATCACAACGTCGAAGAAGATGAAGGACGAGAAACAGAAGAGACGGCATCAACGTAAACACGAACGGAACGGGCAAAAACTTCATCACGGGATACAGGAGAGCAGGGTGCAGAACTTTCAAAACGTACGCTCGTCAGCGAGCACGGAGAGCTCCAGATCAAACTCGACGGATCGTTGTTTGAATCCTAGGTTGATCAGTTACGGAGCAAGTCTGCATCCCAGCCAGAACACCAGGCAGATGCCTAATTTTGGAAGCAGCCCTCACGCTAGTCCACGATTGCAGCACTTCGAAACTCGCAGCACGCCTGGATCAGGCCAGAGGACTTCTAGTATCGCTTCCAGAGCTCAGAGAAACTCGTCTCCGCAAAATAGAAAGCTTCTCGATCATAGGAGATCTAGGTCAGAGCAAATTATCAGAATGAAGAGGAGAGACTTTGAAAAGAGAGACAAGTACGAACGAGCTAATCCCAGGTCGGAGCAGACCAAGAGAAAATTAGGAAATAGAAGTCCTAATGAACTGATGAACGATGGTTTGGGACCAAGAACGGATAAAAGCGGCCTGGCAAACGAGATAATCTCGCCGGTCACGATGCAGACCGTGTCGTATGGAATACAAAAAGACAATAACACGCAGAGAGCCACGCGAGCTGTGAGGCTGGTGAACGCATCCACAGTTCAAGGGACGCAGTCGGTCAGTTCGGATCATATCCTGGTTCATAAGCCGGATGTTGGGTCCAGTTCGAGCTGCTCGAGTTGCTGTGACTCAAGCTCGGAGACCAGCGAGTTTCAGAGCGATTGTCAGGACGACGAGGAGATAGCCTTGGCTATGCAGGCCGCTGAGATTGCGAACAATTACAAGATTCGAGCGAAATTTCGGTAAAGTTTATTTTGCTTTTCTTCGTTTCATGATTCTTAATTTTTTGTTTTTGTTTCAATCTCTTGATTATAAATTCTTTGGCAATTAATTCCTTGCTAATCCTTTTTCTAGGTCATCCGAGGATCTCGTTCATCGTTTATTCGTTTGTATAGCCGGCGTGGCAGATCAATTGCAGACCAATTTCGCATCGGATCTGCGCAATATTTTGAAGTGTGTGTTCCTGATGAACAGTAGTCAAACCGTGGAAGACGGTGAGATAAAGGATGAAAGTTCAGTATCTGAAAATCATGTGACAAGTCCGTTGAATGATACGGTTACAAATCATGATCGACAGGATTTATTACAAGAATACGAGGACGATTTGGAAGAGACTGCCATCACTACCGATCATAATACGTGTACGTATTCTTTCCTTTATTTATGCCCAACTTTTCATAAGCCTGATATCTGTATTTTAAGAAAATTGTATGTATTGAAACACGTGTGGGGTCCAAATACGAACGAAGAATAATTGGATGTGTCGAAATTATCTGGGTAATAAGTGATCACTATAATATAATTTCATTACACGTTTCGTTAACACGGGTGGTATATGAATTTTTAAAGAAGTAATGATAAAATTAAATTGCAAATTATTCAGCCGAGTAATGATTATCCGATGGTTAATTTTTAATTATATACAATCTTCTAATTTTAATTGAACAGTTCTGTTGCCCTATCTGGTGTGTATCTTTATCATTACTTTTGATGATATTAATATCGGAGAAAGTTCACGGTTACACGCTCTGTTTCCCAGAAAATATTTCAAACAATAGGAACACCTAGTAAAACAGTAAAATAAATTAGATGTTCACCCTCGGAGAATTGATCTTGAAATGCTAATTAATTCTAAACAAACCATGATGTGAATATTATTTTATACAGCGTGTTTCAGAGAAAGGTGACCAAACATTAATACCATACTTACTTTACGGATAAGGAATGAAAATGGATTATACCGATCAGACCGTATAACATGTTTAAGCGGACATGAGACGATTCTTTATAAAAAAATAAGAAGAAAACAGAATAAAACCTGTTCGTATAATATTATGACTCCTCGTTTGCAAGAAAATCGAATTTGAAGATGTGTCAAGCGTACTTGAATATGGTTAATTCCAGACTGGACAAGAGTAAATGATCGACAGGACGTTATTCTACACGTGAAAATAAGTCGAATATATGGAATAAAATTTTTTCCAAAAATGTTTTGTTTTCGAGGAAAATAAGCTTGAAATAAAATTCCAAAATAAAATTTAAAATAAATTTTCAAACTCGATTTTCTCGAAAACGTCCTATGAATAAACATTCTTCTATATTTTCTTCTTATTTTTTCACAAGGAATTGCCTCGTGAAATTTTCAAAATTTCCTCTTTTCAAGATATAAATTTGTATATATACTTTGAAATTTAACATGATTAACTGTCCCAATATTACGAGCATTATCAACACTTCTTCTCTCAGAAATAATTTAGTGTTCAGAATAAATTATCGTGCTATCGAAGGCAGTTTATGTCACAGTAAATAAGTTTACTTAACTGATAAATAAGACGTTATTATCTGATAAATAAGGCAGTTACCTGGATGGCCGGGTTAATATCGACTGCACAGTTATTCACTTCGGGTATGAGCGATTTGTCTATTTACGAGGTCATCGAAAAAGTATAATTTACGATAATAATCCTATTGACAGTCTGATAATACTAAAAGACCGGTTTATTGCTGCATGAAGTGAATACCATCAGAATATACAGCAGGAGCCTTTGAATACCTACTTTTGACAGTGTTTAGAATGTTAGTGCAAAACACATGTTGCAGAATGTAAGCATTCCACTTCAATTTTTAAGCATTCCTACGATACTGCCTTATAAACGGGAAAAGTTTACATTTCAAACAGGAAAATTTTAGGGTACGTGGGACACGATACCATATATGTACCATAAATTATACCATATAAATTTGGCTACCTATTTCTAACATACTTTGTATAGTATTGATATTACTTTTTATTTATTGCTGCAAACTCGGATCACGAATTACGAGCATTGGAACTCATTTCAGAAATTGTTACATGTCTTATATAGATATAATCTTTAGTTATAACATAATATTTCTTTGGTTGTACATAAATGCATATTAAAAATTTCGCATAGTTACTAACACAAGGAAATCTTGTTTGTAGCGACCATAACCGAGCGTGGCGAGGAGTGTGTGGAGAGGGCACCAGCTTGGATACCGGACAACGACGCGCCTCGTTGTATGGCGTGTCAAGCAGGGTTCACGGTGGTGAGACGCAGACACCATTGCAGAAATTGTGGCAAGGTGTTCTGCGGTCGTTGCAGCAGTAACAACGTTCCCCTGCCCCGTTATGGGCACACGAAGCCTGTCAGGGTATGCAACAGGTGTTTTCTGTATCAGGTGACGCCGTTCACGGTGTCCCCAGTGACGCCAGCGAGCTGAGCTTTGGAACAACGAGGTGTGTGACGAGGGTGAATGATAGAAAATGAATCGTTTACTTGGTATTTTAAAATGTTAGGCCCGTTGTCGCGCGCCCGCGGATCGTTGCATCCGTTTCCTTTTCTTCTAGCTATAACGATCGAAAATAGTTATCTTTCGAAGTTTGCCTCTCTAAAGCCCGCTCTGTACGTTGAAACATGTCGTTATGCATGTGTCGACACTTACGTTTCATGAAACTTTTATCAGTTTCAGTTTACCTTCGCGATCTTCTCAATTTGCGACGTGATACGTTGAATCATGTGGTTCAAGGTGTCCGATTAGTTTCCAACTCCAGTATTATTCTCATTAGTAGGAAGTACGTTGACCGTAAGAAATAAAAAATTAAAGAAGATTTCTTTTGGAAGAAAATTTATTTCTTGCAAAAGTGTGTTCGGAATCCTGATTTCTGCATCGATATAAGTTCACTTTGATACCGATTCGCCAATACAAATCTACGTATATCGTAAGATGTATCGCGAGACGTAGATATGGATATCCATATATATGCGTCGCAACGTGTTTCAAAATTTCAACGTATAGAGCCTCCTTCAGGATAGATGTTACAAACACGGAGAATGTTAACAAATGTTTTAGTCGATGGTGTGTACTTTCGATTTTCATTTGGTTTGGTATATTTGGAGACTGAAGAAAATTCATGATAATATTTGTGTTCTTTTTTTTTCTTATTTGAGAATAAAAATTAAGCGAACATAAATCGGGAATGTTCTTCGTTGAAAGTTAATCGAAGAGAATCGATGAAGATCGAAGGAACGTTGACACTACTTGGTCGTTTCTTGCGCTATTTGTATACTTACGTGCACTTAAAATCGTACAGTTAGAGTATATGTATATCGGCGCCCATCGCTAATATTTTTACACGATGTGATCGAACGATTCTAAAGGAGCTAATTTCCAAAAGCAGTTGTACCATAATTTAATCTTACTTACGCGTATAGGTGATAAGGAAGTATTCAGAAATGAACGAAAGAAACAAAAAAAAAAAAAAAGGAGAAAAGATAAGAAAGGAGATTCGCATTGTTGCTTTTTATTTAGGACACGTGCGATTATATCACACAGAGTATTCCCTGTATTTCGTCTCTGTTCCCTTTTTATTTTTCCTTTATCTTCGTCCGCGTTCCGTTTTGAATTTTATCTTCTTCCGCTACGAGTGTTCACTTAATAATAACGGATAATATATATAAATACGCAATCGAACATCTCGTTTCATCGTGTCATACTTTACCCGCACGAGAATCGTTAGTTTTATATTTTATCAGAGAATTCGTTGTAGAATGTTTGGTATAACTTCAAACACGAGAGCAAAAAATGCAAGGACATATGTGAAATATTGTCTAACAATATCATTATTTTACAATTTATTAAATTGTTTATTATTAGTAAATTGTTAATCTGTTATATTGTAAAATATTGATTTTATCGTGAATGTACTGTATATAGTATTATTGAACGAGTAATAATATTTTATAAACATTGTCAGTTAAATCCTTTAAAATATTTCATTATAATTTTGATAATAATTTGAATAGTTGTTAATAATTATTTAAATATTCATAACGCATATGAATGATCTACACAAATATTTCTTTATGAGAAGTTATATCTACATTTTATAACACATATGTATAAGTATAGAACAATTCGTATTCTTTGATTAGATCGGACTAAATCGGTTTGTAAAAGGGGGAAGATTATTGTCAGAGTTATCTATAGACTATACTGGATGCGACGAGTTTTATGGTACAAGCGAGAACAGAGTGATTCATAGTGTAAGAATTTGTTGAAATTTTGAAATAAACTTTGTTACAAGACGTGAGGTGTGTCTACTTTATTTGAAATCTACAAGCGACACGAACATCGTTTAAGATAAATGGTCCATGCGAGAAGTGCAATTTTGCGCTGCTTATACTCGAAACCTGATGTAAAACAATCAAATATAAAAATTTTGTACATTAAAAGTCTAAAGACTTGCTGTATAAATGGAGAGGCCGCTTAACTTTCACATTAACACTTAGCTCCTTTATTTGTCCATATTATTTGATCTTCAGAAGCAGTTTTAGCAAAGGAACCAACAAAAGAATTTATTTCAGAATTATGTTTTACTTTTATATATCGAAATCAATTCTTTGAACTAAAAGCAAATCGTCGCACCCACTATAGCTGTGAAAGTTAAAGAATATCTCGGTATCGAGTTATAAAATATAAATGTTTGTATTAATATATTGTATATACATATATACATATATATATATGTATTTAATTTTGGAATATACTCTTTTTAGGTGAGAACGCAAGATTCTTAGATAGTTAAAGGCATTAAGGAGAATCCTATGAAGATCGACGAGAAAATGCGAATACCATAGACTGAGAATAAGAAAAAAAGAAGGAAAAGGAAATTAAATGGCCCTTATGAGTCGTCTAACTGTGCATTATATCAAATGTTCGCTCAGCGATAGTGATCAAATAGCGGTATCTAAATGTTTAATATCAAACCAGCGACAATGGGACTAGCGATAGGTGGGCCGTGATCTTGTTTAAACTACTATCATATTCTATCGACGAAACTCTTTCGTTGGAAGGAGAGACGTTTGCATCAATACGTATTCTTAGTGGGAGAAATTACTACGACAAACGCGATGTCAATACTCATAATCTCAATACTCGAATAAACGAATTGATAGAAATATCGAAACACCTTTAAGACACAAAACTTTCATTCAATCTAATCAACTTCTTGGAATTTCCGCTGAAATGTGTATTGAAATATGTGGGACAAAAATACAAGAAATTATAAGGAATTAATACAAATTCTGAAAAATTTTTAAAACGTAAAAACTTAATAAACTGTAATCGACTCTTTCGAATTTCTGTCAAAATATGTAAAAAAGGAAAAAGAAAGTTACGAAAGTTTTTAAACGAATTAAGAGAAATTGTGAAATATTTTTATTCCACACAATCGTAATTCAATCTAATCAACCCTTTCAAATTTCCATTGAAATATTAAAATGTATATTGAAATATGCGAAACATTACGTATTTGGTCAACTAATTTACATTTCTTCCACTCGAAATATGTTCTGAAAAAAAACGTTGTTACTCCACTTTCTTCCTTTATTAGAAAGACAATTGAGTATAAAGTTGCTCGGGTCGGAACCGGCGATTCGAGAATCAACGACTGTTGTAAATAGCGCGAAAACTTGCGAGCGAGCGTACAAGAGAAAAGCGAACTGTGTGATGATCGTGACAGAACGAAGGGAGAGAGCGAACTTTCCGTTTTTCACCGGCATTCGAAGTACACGCGCTGGCGAATCGTGATAATACATTATAAACCCGTTAATCGTACACTGTGACTTTCACGTAAGCTTTAAATAGCGATATTTACTAGCATCACACTGAGTGTACTACGATCTGACGATTCTTCGAAGCATAGCGTACACGTGCAGCGGCCTGTTGCTAATTTCTGTGCCAAATTTACGTGACAATAAGTTGTCTTTTGATTAAACATCACCCTCTTATATGAATACGAGTTTCAATGAACACACAGACTATATTCTATATATATATATATAAATAAATATATATATATTTATTTATTTATATTTATATCTATCACATGGACTGAAATTTATCACATTAGACTGCGAATTTTTATGCATTTATAGGAAATTTCCAGGTGCAGAAATGTAAGAAATGTCCAAAGCAAAGTACTCTTTTTTTTTAATTATAGTCTGATTTACTATTTTGGTTATTACCCACTGTAAGAACTATTACACTACTCTTGATGCAACTACATTTAATAGCGAATAACGAACAAAAATTTGCAAACTTAATTATTTTTGTTACAATTATTCTAATTACGTTGTGAACAATTTTTTCTTTCGTTACGTATCGATGGAAAATTTAAAGATGTAAAAATGTGCAAAATGGACATAACATGCAAAAATATAAGAAATATTCAAAAGCAAGTACATGCTTGTTATAACATTTAATGGGTGAAATATATCTTTAAGCAATTATATATTTTTACCATTTTTCTCTGTTATATTAACAAAAACATATAATTGCATAAAGATCCGCGGTCTGCTCATCATTCAGTGAGTTTAATGTCCGGGCGAAAACGTTTGATCATCTTATATGACACCTGGTACACGGTCCAGTGAACAGGTACAACGTCGAAAGGGAATTTGTCAGCAATTTATTTGTTACAATGCGAACATGAGAATCGTAGATTTCAGAGACCGTTTTAATTAGACAGCTGCCGCTGTCCGTGTACGATTTCGATTTTAAAAGACTGCTTTCGATTGTAGGCTGTTCAGATATTGTATAATAGGTTCGATGATTCGCCGTAGTTGTTGCTGAGCCGAGCGATTGTGCTTTACGCAGCTGCGGAAGGGCTGGGCAGTATTCTTGGGTTATTATTAAATTTACTTATTCCAGTGTGATTATACAATATGTTTTAATACCGAATATTTTATGTGAACAATTGGTTATTGGAAAAATAAGCGTTTTATTTTTTTTCAAGATTTGAAATTTATTTTAACTTTTGGTTATTTGATAATGATTGATTTGTAATTGTATTTCTTTTATTCGACAAAGAAGAGATTTGAATTAGGTAAGCGATTTTTGGAATAATTTGAGGAATTTATTTTAGAAACTTATTTTTTGACGACTGATGTATTTTGTTTTACGACTGATTTGCGAATAATGGAAGCGAAAATTCGTGAAACGGCGCCCTACTCTGTGTCGTGTGTCAATTTCATTGCGTGACCTTATTCAATTCGCGATATGAAAGGTACAGAGACCACGTGTTACAATTTCGATTACTCGCACAACTAATATGTTTGGACTTCGTTTAATGTTAGAGCAACAATTTATTTCTTTATTATCCTGATTAGTGAAGGCATCGTGTAACCTTATGTACAAATTCGTCTATATATTTGATATTTGCTACATTAATAAATAAAGGTATTGTGTTGGACAATACACTTTTATAGCATACAAAAGATGCAAAAAATTTGAGGAAATTAGATATAAAAGATTACGAATAATTTGTATGTAGACAAAATTCAATTTTGTTTTTTAGCGTATCTTTTGTATCTACATTTTTTATTAAATAATTTTTTGTTGAAAATGAAAGTTTGCTTCTGAGAACGAAAATTAGTTGTATATATTTTAGAAATACTTACAAATATTTTGTAATAGCAATTTATTTACAGTGTTTTATATTTAATTTCCTCGTTTGGAATTTATATTTCAAAATTATTATTATTACTATTACTGTTAATATTATTTCTAAATTAAACTAATTGGCATTTTTTTTTGTTATCTGTTTTTTCCTTTTAAGGTCCAAATACTTCAGCAAGGGATCTTTATATAAAAATGGCTCAGCTTGTTCGATCCTATAGAATTAGAATTATTAAAGGAGAATTATTTAAGACGTATTAGGATATAATGAAATGCAACGAAAATAACAATTATCTAGGGTAATCATTGAATTCGAATGAGTTATTGTTCATATACCGTAAAACGATTACTGCCAATGTTTCCTATCTAATTAATTACATATGCGATATTACATATAACAATAATTTCTTGGCTAATTAGTCGCTCGATAGCGTAGTATACTCAGTCCAATAATAGGATTGAATTATCATCGATTATTTTCAAAGTTCTAATTTCTACGTTCAAGATATAAATCTTAACAAAAGTTGGCCAAATAAGGAAATATATACAATTCTGGACAATTTAATCGTATTCAGTAGTTTGAGAAATTATCTACTTTAGAAGAATTAGATGAAGATAGAAAGGAAACTTTTGCCAATTTTAATGTTTTAGACGTATTTCTTTGAAAAGTACCAGCATGATTAAACAGGGTATATCTAAGTGGCAAAATACTAGCTCGAAACTTGGATTATGGTATGAAATTGTAAGAAGAAATATTTCATTTATTAGGAAATCCTAATAATGAAAAAAAAAGATATGTCCTTTGCGCTTTACTAAGTATTATATATTTTAGTATATCAGTATAACGAGAAAACAAAATGTATCTAGCTTTTAATTTCAATTACTATTAATTATTCTTACTATTACCAATTTATATAAAACTTCATTCATTCCTTGTTATTAGAATGGAAAGTTCGAATTTCTAAAGGA
This sequence comes from Bombus flavifrons, assembly GCF_040668555.2. NCBI lineage: Eukaryota > Metazoa > Arthropoda > Insecta > Hymenoptera > Apidae > Bombus > Bombus flavifrons. Next base: position 2,000,781 of record NC_138443.1, read on the forward strand.
GGACAAATTGCATTAAATAGAGTACAAAACTAGATAATGGCAAATGATTTTGAAACAACGACGTGTACGCGATCTTACGTAATGAATTCAGTGGTTACCCTGTTTTCGATTAGAAACGTGCAATCTACCAATTTCACTTTCTGAGCTAGTCGATCGCATCGATCCACAGTGTGGCACATAGTCAAGTAATCATTGCCCGATTTTGATCTTACTATTTGACGATATCATCGTCTGTAAGTAATATAAATGTAAACGATGATTCCCTCAAAAAATCGATAAAGGATTACTAACAATCGTTTGTATACCTAATCACTTAAAAATTAGCTCACTCGTTCGTTATACATTCTTGTTTGTCCAGTCTTGTCAAACAGCGTTCGTCACACCTTAAATGTGGAGAATTTGGGCAAAGATATGTATAACTTTAATTTCCAACTTGAACATTCCTATCTTTAAAGAGCAATGCAGAAAAAACGGCTCAAACCATCCTGTAATTTCGGTTGCTCTTTGTCAAGAAAGTATCGTAATATGTCTCTATATAATTTTTTCTGCCAAAAACTACTGCACTGTGTGTTTTTTTAATTGTTTTAGTGATATCCTTTCGTAACTGTGGCGTGGTTAAAGAGTGGATTTCTGACCACGCTTATGACAAGGAAATTTTTCAAGTTGCACAAAAACTTTGCTCTTTATTCGACAGAATATCTTAAACGAATTCTGCACGATATTACAAAAAAAAAAAAAAAAAAAAAAAAGAAAAAATGAATAGATTGTTTTCAGCATCGACACTATTTTTTTAAACGTCATCATGTGTGCTTAGATAGTAAGAAGTAAATATGTAAGGTATTTAAGCTGATCCAGGGAACAGGGGAAATACTAACAAAGATGTGATGAGTAGATTTTTACTCGCGTCAGATCCTCTGATATCGAGCTTCAGGAAAGTTGCACGTTATATGCATTTAAAAAAATGTTTGTCCCGAATCCTCATTCAAATGCCACACTGTGCGATTGTTCAAAACACCATATCTAATCGGACTTTCATCGCTATCTATTTTACGACCTGTAATAATACTTAACGATCATCGAATAGAAGTAACAGTGTCGTTAAATTCTTCGCGTACGAAGTTATGACAAAAGCATGCATTTCGCGTGAATTTCACATTGCGGTTCGTTCATGGCTTATGAATCGTTGGTTAATGCCTTACGAATACAAAGACGAGGTACGAAGTATGATTAATCTTGCAATGCTCAATTTTTTTTATTTTTTATTTTTTTTTAGTTTTCTCTAAAAGAAGTCAATACCGTTATATCGAAAATAGAAATTATATCATTGTTACAATAAAATTCCATTTATCTGAACATGTCAGGGGACAGATAGTTTATGTAATTGGAGTTCATATAATAGAAGCTCATCATCACCTTTTATTTTTCCTTCGCACGATAGGAGCTTGCGTTCAGATGAGTGAATTCAATTAAAATTCAGTTACAATAAGTGGAATTCAGATAAATGGAGTTCTACTGTACTAAAATAATCGACAGCGACTGTAGAACTATGCTTTAATTTTAATTGAATTTCGACCAAAATGTGTTATGGATCCTTATTCGAGGTTTCCATTCAATTATCTCTCCAGTTGTTCTTTCTCGCCGTTCATGCGCGTATTGTTCTGGTAACCAGGAATTCCCCTGTGCCTAAATGTCGCATATTAGCCTGTGCTTAGACGGAGAAACGAACTTAAACCAAACAGAGTAAAAATGAAGCAGAGAGAAGAAGAAAGAAACGCGACAGAGGAAGAGTGAAAAAGGATAAACCGACGAGTAAAAAGAAGATAGCGCGGTGGTATCCAGCAAAGTCACGTGTCATTTTAGGGTGCCACGGCGAGAAAAAAGTCGCGACGAACGTGATCTGCCAATTAGCTAGAAAATTCTGACTAACGAGGAGCGGAGAGTACCTCAGAATTATTTTTATATTATTTGCCCAGGCGTACGTGTATGCGTGTATCATTCACGTGGCTCGCGTTCAACTTGGATTCTACGAAACGAATTTTCCTCCACAACTTTCTTCTTTCAAATAAAAATCTCTTGGGAAATTACAATTTCGCCATGCTTTTGGCTTTTCGGGATCAATCGTGCTATGCATTTTTGCACCAGCATTTCGTGTACGTTCATTTCCTTAGGGCAGACTCGAAAGAAAGTTTTCTTAAGCGAGCTATGCTGGAAAAGGGGTACTGTAATATTCAGGGAACGAAATAAAGCGCAACGTATTAATAAAAACACGCTTGAAACCGGAAGAACCACAAACATGTCATCCAATTGTGACGAAAGTTTAAAATTTAAAGAACCTTCTGATTTATGATCTTTCCCTTCTAAATGTATTTATTTCTTCATTTTCCCAATCTTCAAATTCCAGAAACTCGAAGGTACGACATCCATCCACCACAGCGAAAGTTTGCAACCTAAGTTCGTAACTTTGATTCGACTATTTTCGACGAGTAAAAAATATTACGATATCGAAGAAAGAAGAAGTTGAACGGGGATATTTTAACAGACGTGATAACGAAGGATTCAAGAGTTGAACGTGATCATGTGACGAGGATCGCAGTTAGTATGTATGCGAATTACGAGTAATAGGGGAGGAGAATATTCGTAATATTGGACATCGCGAGAGTGTTTCGCCAATATTCGAATATAGTATAACATGGTGATTTCGGTAATGGGACACACTAAGAACGTGAATGTAAATAAAGTTTGTTATTCAAGGTGTTTAAGAGGTGTTGTTCAATGCCGAATGTATAGGCCTCTTTTTTTTCCGTACTATGAACGACTCCAGATATTAAATACCGTAAAATAGAGCTTAAGACAATTTAGAATGGAAGAATTAGTATATATAAATACTATACATACATACATACATACATACATACATACATACATACATACATATATACATACGACTAAGTGTTACGATGTAAAATGTTAATATATATATGAACGCTGGCAATTTTATTAATACAATGATATTTTCGTTCAATGCGTTTTTCTATTTAGCTAATCTCGTTCTTGCGCTCGGTTCTTGCTGTAATCCTTTGAGTGGCAAAGAATAAGGTCGAAGGATCGATTAATTCTGGATTATGTCCGATATGCACTATAAATAATAATATGTACACAACTTTCTAAAATGTTTTAAACTATAGAATTGCTATTATAAGTAACGCTTGACTCGTTAGTAAAAGGCTTAAGCTTATAAAACGATAATTAAAGGAAGGAATAGTGATTTGAAAAAAATATAATTGTGGAAACAAATGTACATGATATAAGCAGAATAAACGCATGAATAAACAGATGCACAAATACACCACAAACTACACTATACACGACACTCCGTTGTTTCACACTTTCAGGGTACACTGATATAACACATACATATACGTACACCCCTGTTATTTTCGTGCAAAACGCGACATCCTCGCAAATTTTCGGCTCTTTAGCATAGTGACAATGTCATAGTGCTTCCTTGTCATAACGTTTCAAAATATTCTCTCTATGCATATGTATGGAAATATTCTCTTAGTATGAAAACATATATCCAATAATATACACAATTATCGTTTCTCCATAATTACAAAAGAATATAAGAGATTTGTAATTCTTTCTCGTTTACTTCATTTTCGAAATTTTAAGCTATCATAAAATGATAGCGATCATATGTTTATTAAGATCATCGACATTCTCATTTAAGTAGAATTCTGTCAGTCGAACACTCAAAGGGTTATTCATGGACTTGTACCTTCACTATGCACATGTATTCCCTTTTTTTATCATATTATACATTGTACGTAGCAACAACCTGGATATTGATTTATCGCCGTATCTGTAAAGGAATTAGAGGCTACCAAAGGCTACCATGGATACTAGTCAACAAAGGAAATTATGATACTGGACTCCTTGGATAGGACATTCTTTCATCTTGCATTGTTCACTACACAGTGGAATTTGTGCAGTAGTAGTACACATGAATCTTCGTTCAATCGTGATCCTGATTTAGCAGATACAGGATACCCTGTATACTTAACTTTCCTTATCTTCTTATATCATCGTCCTTCATCTTAAGCATACTTGCGATTTTTAATAGCAGAAGACAATCCTCGTGTACATAGTTTACATCTCATGCATTTTATAATAATACATTTTAAATTTGATTTTAATTCATTTTGGTTAAACTTTGGTGCAATACCTACTGTGAAGGGGATAAATCTCGCTTAAAACAGGAGTCGGAATATTTTCTGCTATCATCATGATGGACATGGAGATGAACGCTGGCTTAGACGTAAGTATATCCTTTTAATATAAAATGTTTAAAACGGTCATTTTTAAATACATCTGATATATTATAATACGTTTGCCAGTATATTTAGTAAGGTATACTTGAATTGTTCGAATTTTCATTCCACTATTTGTCAAAATCACGTAACGTTTGTCGTCATAATTCTTCAACTATACAGAATAAAAAGATCGACAAGTCATCCAAATAACAAAACATTAAATATCAAATTTTCAAGAATATTCTATTTGGAATATCGAGAAGTTGGAAAATTTCATTCCCTCGAAGAATCGCTTTCAGAATATATTACATTTAAAACGATCAGTCCCTTGTCCTATTTAATCGAAGCTAAAAGGTCGATATATGCAACGATTTTGGAGAAAATGTTTGTCACAGTTTATGTACCTCATTTTGTGTATGTATATTCGTCTACATTCATTTTGGTCATTATAAATCGAGCACGATCAAGTGATCATAGAATAATGTTTAAACAGCCTGCGCCCGACCTTTTACAAAGTTCTTTTTCCTGCTCGCTTTTATACATACGGTTTATTAAATTGCATGTTGCAATTTTTAGATGTAATTTGATAGCCTAATAACTTTTTTAACAACCTAATAAGTACGATGGACGACGATAAGCCGGGAAAAAGCAATGGACCAGATAAACAAGCCGATGTTGTTATTAAAATTGAACTCATTCAAATATCGATAACCTAACCGCGCGACTATCTGCGGTAAGACATTCTTTAAACGAAAGAATTACAAATATTTTACTATCTATACGTACTGTTTTTTAATTTAATTCTGTATTAGAATCCTAGATTTCTTCTTAATTTCTTCAAAATAATTCGGAGACGATGATTCGTCTGAGACCATTGCGCGAATTCTAAAAATCGTTGGTAGGACATAGTTGTCAATCGAGTATTTTTTTAATCTTCTATAATCGTATAGATAATATTATTTTGAGTCACTTAGGTCAGAAGAATATTTTCCAAATGAAAAGGATTACACTATTTAATAAATTGTCCAATTTATAGCTGCAATGCTTAGCTATAGTATATTCGGAAAATAAGTAAAGTTATAGTCTGCCGCAAAAGTCACTGTATATCCTGCAAAACGGACAATTTTATTCAGGAATTATTTTATTATCACCTTGTTAAGAAATATGTTATTATACAATGTCTTAAATCTTAAGTTGAATCTAAATCCTAAATCTAAATCGAAAATTTTTCTTAAATGAAAGATTTAAACGAAAGGTATTTCGATAAAGTGTACGACGACTTTCGTGGTTGATTGTAGACAAGATTTGCCTTCTTAATGACATAAATAAAAGTTCGATTAAATGTTTGATGCAATTTTTAATTGTTCACTGTTCTACATAATTTTATCTAAAATATTTAAAAAAAAAATTCTATAACGAATAAAATTTAGGTGATTCCTAACCCTTTGCACTCCAAATTTTATTTCAATTTCGTTACCAGCAGCTCCCAACGCTTTTAAGTGTTTTATTTGAAATTTACTTTAACTGAAAAATAAGACAATTTAAATAAATAAAGTAAGAAACAAAATTCACTTAAATACCAATTTTATTTTTAATTTTTAATTTTTAAGTGTATGATGTATCTCGAAACAATTTCCAAGATGCAATCCTGGTTTTCTTTTCGCGTGTTTCACAAAAAAAAAAGATGGGACTGAAAGAATGTCGAGTGGGAGTCGACAAAGTAGTTCCTGAGATAAAAACCGATGTCGAGTTACACTCGACATAGGAGTGCAAAGGGTTAAAAAAAAGAGAGAAAATATCGGTGAAATTTTCAATAAATTTCTTTAATCTCGGAATTATTATACAATTTTACTACTCTGAATTAAAACTCCACTTTTATAACATCCTCACATGCAAACAACATCGAGATAATCCAACATGAATCAAAACTCTGTGCGATAATGTCTCGAATAAAGCTTGATAAACGCAAGGTCTCAGGCGTAGGATCAATCGCTAATAACGAGGCTACGCAAACTCACAGAATCTCTGAAACTGACTTCGTTGAAACCACGAATTAGATGAAAACTTGTGCTTCGACCATCAATGGTTGATTAGAGCTCTCGTAAACTCGATAATAACAAGACAATAATGAGAAAAAATAGCATGGTGGTAAATTAACGTGGATCCTTATCGGGTTCGTGGCGGTGATTAATATCGTGAGGTCAGTGGCGCGGCTAGGTGACGATGATCGTGAAAAAGTCACGGAGGACGCGACGGATATCCTGTTAGCGTGGAATGACGCGTTTCAGGACGAGGGGAGCGAGAGCAGCGAACCCGCGTCAGAGGGCAGTTCGGCCAGCAGCACGTTTTGCGACCTCGAGAAGAATTATTCGAAGGTGAGTGTTTTTGTTCGTCTCGAACAGTCTTTAATTAAGGGGAATGATACGTCGAATACGTAAGGCATGGTTTTTCGCAGGAGATCAGCTTTAATTGCTATGGTTGATGACTGAAAGTAAATTGAGGAACATCGAGATTTGTAGATAGACATTAAAAAAAGGTATACGTTAGAACGTTTATGGAAAGGTGCAGTGCACCTAGCGAATTATTATGAAATTAGTAGATTCTTGGGGAATCAAAGGAAATTAGCAAATCCTTTGACATTTATAGAATATAGGATACACCTGATGAATTATCAGGAAATTAGTAAATTTTTTAAGAGTCACAGGAAATTAGCAAATTCTCTAACATTTATGGAAAGTAAGATTCGCCTGATGAATTATTAGGAAATTAATAAACCCTTTAAGAATCGCAGTAATAATAATAAGTTAATAAGGTACATATTCAAAGGTTTCCTATTGAAAGATGCGAGAGTTTATTGCTACGAATATTGCGTGACCAAATTTATTGCACTTTTCTGGAAAGTGATTAAATTTTAATTGAATTCGTGTTGCCTTTTGTTTTTTTTTTTTTATCATGAAATATAATTATGGAATATGAAATATGGAAATTTATGAGTTGATATTCAGGAAACAAATTTGACAGAAATTGGCAAATCCTTTATTACATGAAATTTAAATTATTAAATGAATTATTAGGAGTTTAGTAAATCCATTAAGAATCGAATTTGCGAGCAATAGAGAATTTATTATATAAGTTTCAGATTCAAAGATTTCGTACTCAAAAGTGCAAATGTTTATTAATATGAATATTAATTGACTGAATTTGTAGCGCGTTTTTAAAAAGTCATTTAATTTTTATTGATTTCGAGTTGCTTCTTGCTGATCTATTCAAATAATTGGAGGGCACAGTTGCCTCCCTTAGGAAAATAGCAGCCGCTTGTTGAGGATTTTGAGTTACGAAGTATGTGAAATTTATGAGTTGATACTAAGAAAAAACAAATTGTGCAGTATTTGAAAGTAATTGGAGAAATTGAATCGTGGAATAATTGGAATTTGTAAATAGATTAATATTAAAAACGAATTAGAAATTAAAATCAAAATTATATTAGCTACTTTATTCTTTAGGTATTGCAAGAGATGAAATCCAATGAGGCATTGGCTCCTTTCATGGCAGAATACACTAAACTTTACGAGTCTCTGTACAAAGCCTATAGAACAGAAAAAGACTTGACGGAGAGATGTAATATGTTAAGGGTATAATGAATGTGTATGTTATTCGCGACTAGTTAATGCTGTAGCTGCAAAAGCTTAAGTAAAAACCGATTCCAAAGTCTCAGAGTTACAAGGTGTATTTAGGTCACTTAGCTCTCTATGTAATAACAATTTTATCGAAATTTTAGTAAATTATATAGAACAATTTAATATTAGTTATATCAGTTTTATTATAAAATGAAACTACAGTTACTTTAAATCTAATCGGAATACACTCTGCAACACAGGAAGAATTGTTTACAAGCGATCACAAAGTGTACGAGTTAACGCATACGATTTCTACGAATGAAAAAGAGATCGAGAAGCTGAAGCAAGACGTATTGAACGCGATAAAGCGAGCGGATGCCGCTCACACGCGCGAGCAAAATGCACAAGACACGATTGAAAATTTGAGAGTGAACGTACAGCAATTGAGTCAGGAAATTGCGCAGAAGAACAGACAGCTAGCCGCTACTGAAGAGTAAGTTCCTTCTTAATATTTTATAGCTTCTACTACGTTACCAGCTACTACTATATCTACGTGGTGTTTCGTTTATTTCCGATTCCTTCATATATATTGGTTATTTTTATCGATACACGAAATTGTGTCTTGTAACTTGTAATTTATTTGTACAAATTAATAACTTCTTAAATATTCTCTCTTCTGGAATTTTCCGACTTTTTTTCAAGGTCAATAGAATTTGCCCGCTCATTTTTCAATCTTCCATATATATATATATATAGTTTATATATATATTAACGAAGATTAGACTACGGATATTTATGCAAACTCACGCAATCGATCATTTCCACAAAAATATGAAAACAATTTAAAAAGTTGGACCTGTGCAGCGATATATTTTACATATCAAGTATGATTTAGATATTTAGTGTATTTCTGTGCATTGTGTATGTGCAGTCTAAGCATAATTGATCGTTTAATTTTTCATAAACGCATAAAAATCCGCAGTTTAATGAAGAGAATACTTGGAAGGATCCTTTAAAATCCCTCATGAAACACATGTTCCGCAAGTTGATACCAAAATCCCTTTTACATTAGCAAATTCTTCACTCGATATCGACGAACATTTGTTAGAAACATTCGAATATCATGGCTCTGGATTTGTGTGCCATCCCGTATATCCCGCCTTTTAATTCATTGACCCTACGTGTCTGAAAAGTACAATCGCAAGCCAGAAAGACGTCGAGGATTTTCTCGAGTAGAAAAGACTAGCGTAAGGATGACTTGATCGTCGAAAAGGGGATTAAAGTCTCCGGTTGGTCTAGAAATCCTTGGCAGCCACAGTTCTGCGTGATGGTAGTGAAACTCATGGCGGAATTTCTGAATAGCCCGAGGATTTAATTTCCATCATCGTTTCAGATTAATTCGATTCAGCGTTATTGACGAATCGATGTTCCCCCGGACGTGAGCATGCATGTTTGCCGACGGTGCAAACAAAATCCTATCAACCTTAGGGAATATGTAGTACGGTTCCTGCTTATTACTTTTGAATATTTAAAGGATGTAATTTATGCATGGAGCGCTAGAATTATCCAATTTTCTCGATATAATCGTGTTAGCTATACTTTTCAAAATAGAAAATATGGTATATATCATATACCATGTTTAATGGATGGCGAATTTTCCATTTATTTTTATTTTTCAGTCGTTCTAGATTTTCCAAGTAATAGTATCTTCCTGTTATTCACGCTTTCTGATAATTTTCTAACATAGAAAGGCTAACGTTAGTCAGTGAATTTGTTCGAGGCGTATACCATATCAATAATTTATTAACTTTCATAGTTGTGCTATTCAGTTTTCCAATCTGCAATTAATATTTAACGTTAATTTATCGAAATAAAAAAAAGTAAAAGAAGAAAAATTCTGTTACAAGCAACCAACGATCGTCTTCTTTTAAATCAATGATAATCAATCAATGACAATCAATCAATGACAACCTTCGTTTAAATCGCGTCAGTTTACCTGGCAAATTTCACATGTTTATAGTAAACGATATTGTCATCAAGACATCGATCCGCTGTATGTACATACATTGTGATCACATCGAAGCCACACGGATGTCCAGAGTCTAATCCCCGAGGAAGATACCACCGTGTTCGATAGTGGATCGTCTCTGTTCAGTCAACATGGCTACAACGCAATTCCGTTCCAACGGGACCATAGTTCGTAGCACAGTAGTCCGTAAATATGTTGTGTTTCGTTTCTCTGGTTCGTATGCCGACAAAGGATTAGGCGAGGGCTGTCTTTAACTTCCGGCCAACTGTATTACAAAGAGATAACGCATTGGATCGATATCACTGGTCTCGCGACAGCTTTGTAGTTGCTTAATAGCTAGGAGCAACCTGAATTTCTCTCGTACCTGTCTCTGTACTCTTCCGTTTCCTTTATATTTGTTATGTGTTGTCCTCGATATTTGTATCTTCTTATATTTCTCTTTTTCGTTGCTTTGTATTTTTAACTTTTTTGTTATACATGTATACGTAATTATGTATACATAACAAAATATACCATTATTATAAATACTACTGTAATTATATTATTTTTATATATATATATTGCTATTAATATAGTAATATATTCTTGTATCACTGTTTATTTCGCTTTCTGGATTTTAAACTCTCGCGATGAATTAGATGACATGTTTGTAGTTCTTCGGGTTTCGATTCTGCTCATGTTAGTATCTAGGTTGCGCTGTGTTCCGACATTTCAATTTCAGGTCTGCCCTGAAGAAGCGAACTGGAACGTTGGTGAAATATCAGAACAGAGTACAACGCGAATACTAATAAGATCCTAATAAGATACTAATACGGTTTCTAAATACCAAGAAAATCCAAAGAACCGCAAATATGTTCATTTGTTATTTTCTTATTTTATTGTTTGCCTTTTCTGGTTCTATTAAAAGGAAGGTTTTAACGATAACTTTAAGGATATGCGACAACTGGGATATCGCGGCATCATCAATAATGAAGACGTTAGCAAGTAAGTAGTTAGCACGAAGTAGCCAGTTTTTAAAATTTATTGCTAACGATAAGCTATACCATCGTCGGAGATCGTTAAGCTGGTAAAAACTTCATGTCCTGATTACCTTATCATATTGAATCGCATGAATTTAAAATTTTCGACGTGTCCCACGAGTCCAGAGACCACGTCTCTTACCAGTAACATCGTCTCTACAGTGTCTCTCGAGCTTTAGCTCGTATATCAGGTCTCTCAAGCTTTCTGTATTCTGACCAATCACCGACGACGCGACCACAAGAGAATAACAGCAATGCATAAACGTCATAAATGTGGTCGCAAATGAACCACTCAAGTTTTTAACATGAGAAGACATTTTCATGAAAATCTCAATTAAATTCCGTCGATAGCTTCCTTAATTGTTTTACACTTGTTTTACAAATAGTCTATTTATTATATGTTTCAGAGTTTGAAATTTGCTAAACAGCAACTAAAACTGTTAGTGTATTCGTTCTATATAATAAATGAGCTTTCTTTTATTGTCAAAACATTAGCTACGAAGACTCCTATTTTAATATACGTTTTGTATTCTTTATATTAAGCAATAATAAAGAAATCTGACAGTGTTCCTCGATTCAATGGTTGCAGCACGAGCATCGCGAAACAAAAAGAGAGTCTCGCACAAGAAAAGGAGAAGCTGGTGAGCGAGATAAACACATTAAAGCAGCGACTAAAGAACATGGCTTTGTACATAGAAGAGCTGGAGGATAGAAGTAGCTCTGCCGGCCATCAAATAGCCGAGATGCAAGAAAATCTGGATATACAACTGAACGAAATCTCAAGAGAGCGACGAGGCAGACAGAGGGCAGAGGAAGAGGCCTTACAGTTGCAAGAAGGACTTGCGATAAAGACGAGCGATCTCGAGGTGATGGATCTCTAAACGCTGTAATTTTAGCGTATGTTATGGGTAAACTGCGAATTTTTATGCATTGGAGGAAAATTGAAAAGATGTAAAAATGCATAGAAAGTTCATAATATAGAAAAACATATTAGTATTCAAAGTATAATACCGATTGCAGTATGTAGTAGATAAAAGAGAAATGCATATAAAGCTCATAGTATGCAAAAATATATAAAATGTCCAAAGTATAATATCGTTATACATTTCGGCTAATTTTTAATTGTTAATAATTGAAAAACAAAACCTAAAACGTAATCTTTTGATTCTTAATTTTCATCTCATTTTAGCCTCGAGAATAGCATCTGAAATTTTGTTACTCCTGTTGCAATATTTATAATATTTTTACAATATTTAATATATAAAACAATCTTCTACTTAAGTTTCAGCTGTTAAGTTTATGTTCATAAAAATGTGAATTTGCTTATCAAGCTGAATACCGGTGCACGTATCAATTTTCAATCCGCCAGTTTAAACATCGACTTTAACGTCGATCGTCTAAAATCTCTCGATTTGCGCCGGCGAGGAAGTCGCAAGATTCGCGCTTGAAAAGTTTGTGAACTTCTTTCAAGCTTCTTTCTCGACCGAAAAATCAAACGAATCGTCTTTTCCTTTCCCGTTAATGCTTCTTACCAAGCAAATGCACGCGAAAGTTCAACAAGTTTCTAGCGGACTACAGTAGAAACGAAACGAAACGAAACGACGAAGCTTGGTCGTAGCAGCAAGTTCCAAGCACTCGATGGAATTTCGCTTTCAAGAACAAAGCTTATCTCGACGAGGTGATCACCGAGCGGTTGTAAGACGTGACTTTGATCTGCAAATCGAAAACTTCCGCCAGGAAACTTGTTGGGCAGTTCTGTGGAGATACACGATGGTGATAGTCTCGTGAATCCGGTAGAATAATTTATAGGCAGCTGCGATTTCGTCTACTTTGAAAGAGTATGATTAAATTTAAGTTATGGATTTGATCAGTGATTTGTTTTGCATTTGCTGTTCGTCAACTTTTGCTTTTTTTTATCGTTGTTAGAAGAAAATTAAAGAGTAGTTTATTGCGTAAGTTGGTCTAATTTCTGGTCACGGCCGAAGATATATCCATATAAATCCTTCCTTACAACTAAATATGAATAGAAAGTGAATATTGATAATATAAATAGGGAAACGCTAACTCATAACTTTGACCAACTGTATTATAAGAAGTTATGCTAATTTTTCTCTTCACTATCATTATTTACTACTTTTTTCTATGACACAGGATTTAAAAATATTGTATATAATAAGATGCATACCTATACAAATCCTTGTTTACAACTAAATATGAATAGAATGTGCACATTGATAATATAAATAGGGAAATGCTTGCTCATAACTTTGACCAACTGTATTATGAGAAATTATGTTAATTTTTCTCTTCTCTATCATTATTTATTACTTGTTTCTGTGACATAGGATTTCAAAATATTGTATACAATAAGTTATTGTATATAATAAGATGTATGCATATAAATCCTTGCTTACAACTATATATGAATAGAAATTGAACATTGATAATATAAATAGGAAAATGCTTGCTCATAACTTTGATCAACTGTATTATGAGAAATTATGTTAATTTTTCTCTTCTCTATCATTATTTATTACTTGTTTCTGTGACATAGGATTTCAAAATATTGTATACAATAAGTTATTGTATATAATAAGATGCATATCCATACAAATCCTTGTTTACAACTAAATATGAATAGAATATGCATATTGATAATATAAATAGGGAAATGCTTGCTCATAACTTTGACCAACTGTACTATGAGAATTTTTTCTCTTCTCTAAATAGGATTTAAAAATATTGTATAGAATAAGTTCTTCTGATTTCAAATAATAATCATACATTAAATTAAATTGTTATGTAAATTTATCTCATTTATATACTTCACACTGTAAATATCATAGTGACAGATGTTAAACAAAGTAGGACAGACATTTAGTTTTACCACCTGAGAATTGAATTGAGGAGATAAACTCGCGTGAAAGATTAAATTAAATTAGTACCACAATAACACATAGCTAACCTGAATAATTTAGCAGTGACTTATCATATATCGCTGACGTTCCATTTAATTTCTTATTTGAAATCTGCAATTGCCACAATTTATTCTTTTACGCTCTGATTTCAAGCTCATTTTCCACTTTCAATACTCGAAGTTTCGTCGCGTCTTCACCTATTCAATTTCATACGAAATTTTTTGTTCTTATCGATGTTTATTCTTGCGATTAACAGCTTTGTATACTTTGCTAGACGGCAAACGAATCGATAAAAGCAGCAGCTGCTAACGTGATAAAGTTGGAGAGTTTGCTGAAGGAGCAAAGAACATCCGGCGAAAAAATGCAAAGGGAAATAAACAAGTTGTCGGTAAAGAAGTTGAACCTCGAATCGGATCTCGAGAATGCGAATAACCAAATAGAAAATTTGGACAAGGAAATGTTGGAGAAGGACAAGCAATTGAAAGATTGGAAGCAGAGCATAAACAGGTACATAAATGATGTTTTAGGATAGAGAAGTATAATAATTGAATAAATAGCGTTCCTGAACTCGTTTGTTTGCGTTATATTTTAGCCTTTATTGTAATTATATTTTTGAATAACAGGAAGCTAAACGATACATGTAGTCATACTCACAGAATTTTATAAAATGAAACAGATAACGATATTTCACAGTAACATTTAATTGATAATTTTGTTCAGTCGTATAATACGCTTTATTAAGTACCAGACAGTTTAATTCTATTGTAATGCGACAATTTACCGAGAATTATAGATATTACAACTATTTTTTACATTTGTTAAACGTGTTTTGCAATTTCTGCGGCATCGATGCACTAATAAATAATTATACATTTATTCCTACATTAAAACAGTATAGATATGGTCATGTGAAATTTATGATCGTTCGAGCGCATAATACTACGTTGAATTACTTCATTTATTTAGAGGTAGCCAGCATGTAGAAGCATCAATCTGTAATGCGTACATCTGCTATTATTTAACACCGTTCGTTATTGTATAGTTACCTTGTACTTGCCATTTAACGTAGGTCGTAGTTGACGCATATATCAGGTAAACGCATATCGTTCAAGTAAAGTACTTGACAATTAAGTAACCTAACTTAAATCGAATATAAACTCTTAAATAATTTCCTAATGAATCGCCAGTTTCACGAAAAAACTGAATGTCTTGTAATTTCTGATGTAACTCTATTCTAGGATTTTTGTGAGCAAAGTGTTTTAATTTTTGTACTTTCGCTTAAAAACACGGCGGCTGCAAAAAGTATTGGCATTATATTTACTATAACATTTACATAATAATTAATTGAGTCCAAGTATATTCGTGTCATCAAATAGTACAATCGTATGACTATACAAATATGATACTATGAAAACGAAATACACGAACATAGAACCTGATAAAAAAAAATAAGAATATGTACCAGTGCTTTCTGTACTTTTTGTAATATTTGCATCGACGTGAAGGTACAAATAATTTTGTGACTAAGTCGCTGTTTAATTTTTTTTGGTAAGTCAGATGAACAAAGTTAGATAACTGTATTTGAACTTTTATGACTGACCATGTTTCCTTTTGAAAATAGAGGATTACAGTTTTTCGTACAATATCGTATTTTTATTAACTTAATTAAATAAATGGAAGCTAAGTAAAAATATACTTCATTCTCTGAATATTACGATAATTCCTATATTTTTTTATATTATGCATACTCTGCGCAATTTCGCAGTTTCGAATTTCCTATAAATGCATAAAAATCCGCAGTTTACGAATTAGTATCTTGCTACCAACGTTACATTTAAATTTCATCTACAATTTTTGGGATGGGTCTGCAGGATGAGGGAAGAAGTCTCGAAGCACAAGGCTCAGAAAGAATCGATAACGAAGCGATGGCAGAAGATTGAGATCGAGAGATCAACCCTGGAGCAACAGCTGAAGCACACATCGGTGAAATCAAAGAACGAAGAGCATCAGAAGATGATATGCCAAAAGCAGCTAGTCGACAAGCAGCAAGAATTGGAGGTTCATATACGCGAGAAAAATGTCTTGGCTCGTACCAAGGAGAATTTAGGCGACTATATTAGGAGAATGCAACACGAGCTGACGGTGTGCGAGTACAGCAGGAGGAAAATCGAACACGAGCTTGACACTTCGTTGCGGGATATTATGGACGTTCACTCGCTCTTGAGCGCAGTGGAGAAAGAAAGGGATAAGCATAGCTTGACCGCTCAGAATTTGGCACAACAGGTGAGCGCTTTAGTAATTGCGATAGAAAGGTAAAATAGGAAAATAGGAACTCGTAAGATTCTCATAAGAATATAATATTCATTTGCGTTTGATATTGTTTAATTTCATACAAGTTCCTGAAAAAATGTATTCTACTGAAACGAATATCGAAACGAATAATTAAGTAATATACGTATAATTTAATATACTTAAATCGATATACAGGGTCATTGGTAACTGGTGGTACAAGCGGAAAGGGGGTGATTCTACGCGAAAAAAGAAGTCGAAGAAGACTTTGAATTTTCGCTCGGTACGCGTGCACTTTATCACGTCTCGTTATAACGGATCTCACTGTAGGTCGTTGTCTCGATGGAAAAATTAAAAAAAAAAAGAATTTTTATTCTATATTTTCGACTTCTTTTTTCGCGTAGAATCACCTCCTTTCCGCTTGTACCACCAGTTACCAATGACTCTGTATACCGTTAACAATAAGTAAAGTAAACCAATAATTTATCAGACAGGAACGAAGAAATTGAATAAAAGTAAATAAGTAGAGAAGTAGATGAAGAATTACGGGTAATTAACGAAAGAAGAAATAGAATGCGAACAAGATATGACGTAACTCTAAGTAAGACATAGCATAACTAGTAAGAGGAACGAAAAGTGGAGAATTTGATCGTATGCAACTGAGCGAATAGTATAAGACACCAGACTGGGTTAGATAAACTGAGAGTGACTCACGCTTGAGCGAAGTGGAATGGGTCGTGGATCCGTGGTCAGACAAGTGAAATGATACCATATTTGTTCGGGCAAGGAGAATAGTGCTGTAGTGAACAATGTAGGACCACATATGTATAACTGTACATTATTCACGGTTATCCAAGCAAAATTCTAAATTCTACGAGTAATATATAGAGACTACGGAAGTAGTAAAATTTAATATTCCAGATGATAATTTGACATTTTTATTGCATCGTTTTTCAAAATTAACAGAGCAATAACTTTAATAAGCGAGAAATTTGAGTCTTTCTTCAATGTGATCGTTTCAGCGTTTTTTCTACTAATATGCTACTAATATCTTGTATTTATATTTATCCACATCTACAACATGTATGTAACTATAAAATTTCGTTCTCGATTTGGCTAATTCGTCTAAAAAAGTCCCACCTCTAACATCAGATTAACATCTCCAGTTGCTGTTTCGACGCGATATGTACGATATATATATATATATATAACCACGTAATAGAAATTAAAATTAATTTGACCGTTAAAGAAACTTGCATATATTTAGCAATTGGTGGGAACAAAAATTTGGAACTCGTTATTAGATGTCGTGGTGGATTTGCTATTTCTAATGTTACCGTCTGACCGATGAATCTTCTTTCCTATCAAAAACCCTCAGGAATTCGATAAAGTTCATTTATCACACGCGATCGCGATCGATCAAGCTTCCCGCTGCTCATGCAAATCGAAAATGGCGCGTATGCGATAGGATAAGCGGAATTATTCAGGTGTACTGCGTAATCGGGTATAATGGAAGTAGTAGAGGTAGACATGCTGTTAAACATCTATCTAATAATAGGTGTTGATATAGCGTGAGCTGTCAGCCAAGTTGTATGGTAGACGTGCAGCCGAGCGATCGGCAAGCGGGTACGGTTGCTGTGTGCACAGACATCAAGCGAATTGCACTGACGGATATACGGTTTGCCGGCCAGCGGGAGGTAAAGGTAGACATAGGTCGGTCGTTCATTTTAGGTTTGCTCAGGGTTAGTCGTGAGATCCGTCGTGCTTTCGAAAGATTTGCGACCAGACAAGGCCATCATTCCAGGGGTGACTCCGGTAAATTGTTTATAATCTTCTTATTAATGGGCTTTTTTGGTGTACTCCTGTATGATTTGACAATTCATCACGAAGATTTGGTACAGCAAAGTAACTGTGTTTTCCTAACGTTCCCCCTTTCGAGGAAATTGATCAATTTGCAGTCTTTGCATCACTTTACAATTTTTATTGATATAGCAAAGATTGAATATTGGTTGAGTAAAGGTAGTAGTAGGTGTAGTTATAAAACTAGGTAATGTAAAATAATTCGTTACGATATTTTTCACCTTTATTGTTTAATATAATGGGTATATGTAAATATACATATGTACGTAAACCTTGATATTTTTTAAATGCATTATATAGAATTTTTTCTTTTTAATGTACTAGCTATATACCAGAAATTTCATTACAGAATATGATGCATTATTTAGTTGTATTTTTGATCTACGTCAATCATTAACTGACTATTGCCATAAAGTCTCTAAATAATATTTCATTAGATTTACTGATGCAGCTCGTACAAACGTACACGTGTGATGAGTATATATTGATAAGCAGATATGTAATAAATTGAATTTACTGTATTCGAGGAAATAGCATCTTAACAGTGGTTGAACGCATCGTGTGTAACCGCATCATATAGATAGGCGTATATGGCCAGTACAATCCGATGTATATAACCTGCTCATTTCATGATTGTACATGAAATTGTAATTAATACTAGATTAGTAACTACTACCAGAGATAGGATCTACACTGTACGCAAGGGTAGAATTTGATCCAAACGCTTTACAAATAGCGATTACACCTAATAGTACTATGATCCTCTTCTAGTACTCTTTTCAATGGCTTTGTGCGAATATCTACAGATGAAACGTATGTTAAATTTCCAAAAAATTTTGGTCTTTTATAGCACGTACGTAACGTTACGAAATATTTCCAGTGAATCAATGGTTTTTCTCTATAAAAGGTATTTATACTCATGGAAAAATTTAGTGGAAATATAGTTGGAAATTTTTCTTTTATTTGCAGTGAACAAATGCGTTATTTCTCGCGCTAATCGTTGAATTTCCACTCCGTAACATCGTTCTAAATTCTGTTGTTCTAAATTCTAACGTTTCGTACTTGACACTCAGCTACTAAAACGCTTGTCAAACAAACTTTCTACGCGCCCTTCGGAGTATCCATTATTCATACACAGTGCTACTCGACTAAGGTGTGAATTATATAACTACTAACTATTCTGGTGTAACAAGACACACAAGGTTTTCGTTACACTCATCGTCAAGTACTGAAACAGTTATGTCCATTTAGATGACTCATTTTCGTAAATTTTAGTTTTCAGGAACATCTCGTTACTAGAAGTGGCAGTATTTCCTTCTTGCAACAATATTAAGTTACAAAGTTTGTGACATTATATGAATTTCTCAACGTAGACATAGTATTTAATATTTATGGGTCAACCGAGTAATCGAGAATCTGATTTTATATTTCTTTCAACAATTTCTTTAATTAATTTAATTTAATTTATTATTATTTAATTTAATGTAATTTAATTTAATTCTTTGGGTATTCTACGTTAAAATGTATGCAAAAGTTTCAAATATTAAAAGCTTCGAATTTAATTGTAATATACAATTGTTAGTATAATATAAAACTTATTAAACTTCATTTTTATGGTAAATTAAAATTATCATTTTTGGTGGGATCTATGTTTAACACACTACAATTTTACGTAGATTTTGAATTGTATTAAGTTTACTATATGTATACAATTTTTCTCAACTTATTATTTTTAACTTCGACTAAACTTGCAAAACAATTTTTGATAGAATCTATACAATAAAATTATATACTGATATTAAAATAAATTTTCTAAATTAACTGAATATAATAAGACGTTGTACAGTATAACTGTATCGCAGTATAGAATTTATTAAATTTTAATAATAATTTGAACTTGGTTGCTAACGTAAGTGTTAAAACTTGCTCATGTTCATGCAACGTCTCCATCACCAGCGTATAGAAACGAACACGTCGATTTGCATACGTCACTAATCGAGTCGTGTAACTTGGTCGCGTTAATAGGTGGAGGAATACATAAGCGAGGTGAAACTGAAGCAAGTCGAGATCTCGAACTACAAGAAGCGGCTAGCTGAAGCCGAGGCTAAGTACCGTCAGCAGCAGAATATGTTCGAGACTGTTCGGGCTGAGAGAAACGCATGTGGCAAAAGCCTGACAGAGGCGCACGACGAGATACAGGAGTTGAAGAACAAACTGAAGGTGTTAAGCCACCAAATCGAGCAGCTGAAAGAGGACATCGTCACCAAGGAGAGCCAACTGATCAAAGAGGAGTTCAGTAAGCCGCCTTCTTCGCTTTTGACAACCGTTTGATACGCGTTTCAACAACACTTAACCTGTGATAATGTGTTAATTGAGTTTTGGCGGTTTTCTGTTGTACAGTTGGCCTCGTTCTTTGGTATCGGGCCAATGTTTGGCTAAAGTTAGGGAAGTTGGTTTGCTTGTTGCAGGCAGGAAAGGGATCTAGTGAATACGGGTCTGTGGATAAGTTTTAATTGTTAAACTGTGTTGGGGAAGGTGGTTAAGCTGTTAAAGTGGACTTTCCCTGATCAGAAAGTTTTTTGATAAATAAAAAAGTATTCTATTCACGATTTCTTGTTCACCTTTTCCACGTACATTGAATGACATATTTACATTTTCCAATATTTGAAGATCTCCGTATTTTTTACCTTTCAACCGAAGTTGTATTATATAGATTATTATTGAAATAATGTCTGAATATTTTTGATTGAATAAAGAGAAGCAAAGATAGCAACAAAAATGCCAAATGCACGATTTTAGCTAAGGAGAGCAGTATTAACAAAATTTCGAAAGGACAAAAATTTCGGCGAGTTTTCACGCTACGATTTGCCTTCCAGTACGCAATAAAGTAGAAAAGGAAAGAGAAGGGTTGAGAGTCGAGCTGCAATCCAGCCGCAAGGAGGTGTCGGAGCTAAAACGTGAGATCGAGTCGATGAAGCAGGAGGAAAAGAGCTTGAGGCAGGTGATCCAGCGCGCCGAATCGGACATTGCACGACATAAGAAGGATATCGACAATATAATGAATGAGAGGGACATGTTGGGCACGCAACTGGTCCGAAGAAACGACGAACTGAGTCTTCAATATAGCAGAATAAAGGTTTTGCATGGAACCCTTCAACGAGGAGAGGTTCAGTATAATCAAAGGCTGGAGGATATTAGGCTGTTGAAGTTGGAAGTGAAGAAGCTGAGGACAGAGAAGACTCTGCTGATAAAGAATATTCAGAACATGAGCGATCTACGTAAAGAAGTGTTCCATTTGAATCACGACTTGACGAGAGAGAGATTGAAAGTGATGGCATTAGAGGAGGAAGTGCAAACGCCGTTGAACATTCACAGATGGAGGAAGCTTGAGGTTTGATGTCTCGATTATTTTTAATATTATATATCATCGTTTAAAAGTATGCGGACATTTGCTTACCTTTGACATGTAACATTATCGAAAACGTGAACTGATTTATTTTTCATACTTTTCCCACAAGTAATCTTCGCGCCCAAAAGTCCGAATTGTATCTATCGTATATATCTACACCTTTTAGATAGTGTCATGGAATGACAACCATGTAGATCTCGTTATCTGAAAAAGTTTCGTCCATCACTTAACACGTGTAACCTACTTTCCTTGTATCTGCCACGTGCGATCTACTTTTGTTGCACTTGTCACGTACAGTCAAACATTTTTAACGTTCCGTCAATTTGTACATAAATATAGATTCAAGAAGTTCTTATCTTAAAATACAACAGTTTTTATTTATGACGAAATATTGTGGGAATGCTTAAAATTTTCTTGAAGGGATCGTTAGAAACGATTTTAAAAAGATACGTAGTTCCGATCCTCGAAAATAACAGAATACATTATCAAGATTTTGCTAACTATATCGTCGACACTCTTTACCCCACAGGTAAAGATATTATTTTCCAATGAAATAGCTACTAAATTTTAACAGGGTTCCGATCCAAGTACCTACGAACTTTTGAAGAAGATACAAATTCTGCAAAAACGAGTGATAAAAATGGCAGCTGACATGATTGAGAAGGAGAAGAAAGTAAAAGACACCGAGAAACTGTATATGAATCTACGTGAAATTCTGTCGAAGCATCCTGGACCTCAGGCCATGGTTTCTCTCAATAAAACTCAAAAAGCATTGCGCGAAAGGGGGAAGAAAGTGAAGGTATAAAAATAAATTTCTTTACAAAACTGTTTCTGGTTAGATTTTATATTTTATATTAACGATCATAAAATATCGGAAAAGTGAGATTCAAGATTTCATCGCCTATCGTCGATCTGGTCCTATTTATTACACTATTCCCTTTTTTCAGTGTCTACTAGCTGAGTTGAGTATGTACGAGGTTCAAATGGGCGAGTACAGGATAGGCATGGATAGGATGAGCATCGAGATGAACGATTTGAAGAAGAAATACTTCATACAGAAGAAGAAATTACACATATCGAAAGAATCGAAACCGAAATCTTTGACTCAACCTGTTTTCCCAGCTATAAGTCAAAGTCAGAAGAAATTCTGCGGGGGCGGCTTTAACATGGCGACTCCAACGCCTAGAAATTGTTTCGTCGCGGACTCCGAGTGCAGATGAACTTGTATCGTTCGCCAAAAAGCTAACGCAGAGAAGGTGCAGCTCAGTCTGTTTGTTGAGACGACAATGCGACGCGACGGTGTAATGAAAATATAACAGTACACTTTGCAGGATTTCTGTGTGTGCTTTTTCGTCTACGAAACTCTTTTTGCTCGCGAACCTCGTCTTTCTCTCTTTGTTCTCTTTAGAATTTCCGTCAATATTTACAAACTGTGGGGAGACGTCGCGTCGTTACGACGATGTAAAAGTGTGTCATCGACAAGTGGGAGAAAGGAGGAGAAGAAGCAATTCATTTCCATTTTCTCTTTTGTTTTTTCTTGAGTTTTTAAAGAAGATCCCACGAAAAGAGTAGAAGTAACGATGGAAGAAGTCAGAAGCTAGAATTTTATTGATTGTGTTGTTTAGTATTTGAGGATGACATTCTTCATTTTGACGGATCTAAAGGTTGGACCAACTAAAATGTCGGGATTTATTTGCTTTGTTTTCAAGGGTGGTGGAGCAAATGTTGATGTTTGCTTTTGCCATGTTAACCTGGGTAGGTTAAGGGATTTGTCGAAATACTACGAAGTTTTAAATGATTTTGGTGGATATTTCTTTGGAGGAATTTGGAATTGATTTGACTGTATCTTTTAAGCAATAATTAGACTTTCTATTTCATCATGATGTATTTGTAATATTTTTGCAGTAACAGAAGTTTATAATATTTTTTAATGCTTTAATTAAAAAATTCATTGTCGTATTTCGGAATTATTTCTCTCTTTTTTTTCGATGCCCACTATTTCAGTAGTGTATAACAATTTGTATAGTATTTTTACCCAATCCTTTCACATTTTCACATATCGACGACTTCAAACATGCCTTCTGCTTTTCAGCTTAATCTGTGGTTTACTGTAGCAGAGAAGTAATAGCTAAAGCAATTGCATGACCACAGATGAATGCCACGAGAGTATTCATTGACGCGTAAATCTATTGTCGCTCGAACAGGCGCCAAATTAATTACGGTTAGCGGTAATAAAAAATCTTGCAAAAAGAAAGAAAAGAAACCGGAGAGAAGGAAAAGAATAATATTTCACCTTTCCCTTCTATTTCTTAATTTCATCTTTAGAGGGAAAAATGTAGAAGAAATCGTGTACCGTAACTTAAATCTCTTGCTTGTTTAAATTCTCTGTAAATGCACAAAAATTCTCGATCGAATTATTACATTAATTTAGAACTATCGCAGTTAATTTACAGCCTACTATTATTGCTTGAATTTCTGTACAAACGCATATTTTCGCGAATAGAACAAAAATTTCGTACACATTTGCGTACTACATACATTCAGTACAATATTTATTTTAGTCATTGATGAGTTTATTTTAATCAGTTAACAGCGTTTGACGTGTATACTTTTCGCACAAAATAAAAAATTACCGCTTATTATAAAGTTCCAAATTTTGATAAGAAGAAATAAAAATATCATGTAGCGATACGTTTACTTTACATTGCTAGTAAACAGCTATGTATTGTAATAGAAGTACTTCAAGAAAATATTTCTCCATCTTGTAGCTGTTATGTGTTTGAACTCATACGTATCATAAAAAAGACAATGGAAAACTAAATCGATTAAATTTTTTGGTCGAATATGCCGAACAAATTATCAAGGAATATGCAATTCAGCAAACACAAATTTCTAAAGCTGATTGACCAACTGCGAGTTCAACTGCAAAACCTACACGTCTCATCGAAAAACATTTCCCTAATTTTATACCAGCTATATCATCAAAAGCAAATCCACTTCGAAGATGCGTCGTCTGGTCAAAAAATGAAACTCGTAAGGAGTCGCGGTACTGGTGCTTCGCTTGTGAAATGTTACTTTGTTTGGTATCTTGTTTCGAAAAATATCACACTGAAAAGACTAACTGAATTTCTTGTATTTCTTTTTTTATTTTTCTTGTTTATGAATTTTATAATTTCGTTGCAACTTTGAAATATTCTATAACAATAATTTCTTCAACAATGAATTGTTAATTTTTTCGAATAAAAGTGTAAGCCATCATTGTTCTGCCTTAATTTTGATGTAAAATATATAATAGTAGCATTTGCCCTGCGTTTGACGTGTACACTCGTCATCGCTTGATTTTATTTACGCAGCCTATGAGAGATTTCTAGAGACTAAATTCTGCAGTTAATTGATTAAAGTGTTCTCATTAACAATAAAGTCATTAATGACCACCAAAAATACATAATTGTTAATTATATATTTGCAAGATCAATTATTGCAACATCAATTTGCAACTGTCAATGTCAGTGTACAGTGTATGTAACATGTTACAGTTTATGAAGCGTAAAACTTCCTAAACGACCACAAACTTATCGTAAATACTGAAAATGCCCGTTTC
Source organism: Bombus flavifrons (assembly GCF_040668555.2). Lineage (NCBI taxonomy): Eukaryota > Metazoa > Arthropoda > Insecta > Hymenoptera > Apidae > Bombus > Bombus flavifrons. The sequence goes on from NC_138443.1 coordinate 2,025,836, forward strand.
GCTTGGAGCTTATCGAACGAAGCGCAACAAACATCCAGCGATATAAATTGGCGTTGATCGTGGTCTCTCGAAGCAACGGGGCGAGATATCATTCCGGAAAGTGCGGCAAGTCGCCGATAGGATAAATTCGCACGGACATCCTTAAGGGCACACCGGAGAATCAGGCGGATACCGAAGATACATGCAGACGGTAATATCCTGCCACAAGAGGCGTCCCGTTGTGCACTACTTCCGGCGCGGTTGAACGCACGGTCACGGGCATACCGCTATAATTTATCCGAAGGCAAAACAGGTGCTTTACGACCATGAACTGTCCCTTCTCTCCGTGTCTCGCTCTTTTTACCTTGCGATGAAAATTTATAGACGCCCCACGGAGTCTCAACAGGGGCGCGAGCGTGAAATAATTCTTACGGAAATTGGAAGAGACTTGGAATAGACTATGAGATAAAATTCGAGCGAATGGATCATGAAGATTTATGCCAAACACGGTAAGTTGTAATTTTGTGGCGACTAGTATCGGTAATGGGTACTTAAGCGTTCTCGAGTGGATTTGCCACGAGGTTAATTTACTGTAATGTTTGCGGAAGATTAATTCGAACAATATTTTGCGCGTAGGTCTTTTCGCTAGTGGGGACTTACGATCGATTGAGCTTTCGTTTTGTTACGAAGTTTGATACAATTAGGAATTGATCTTGTTTCAATCATTTCAAGGAAATATATGGTATGTGATATAAAATTAGATATACAAGGTACATTCTTTATCTTGAATTGCTTGATGTATTGATACAAAAGATTGTGTCAGAAGACAAAGTTCATTTATTTAAAATATCCTACAAAACATTACGAGCATTATAAGATATTTAGTTCTCTTTGATTGATATAATCGCGTGGAATTATTTGTAACGCAAGATTAATTAGTAAAAAAGTGTACTTAAGTGGGAAAGATGATGGAAATAAATGAAATTATTCACGACTGATTAATTCGGTCACGGTTGCTGAAAACCATAAATAGGAACTTTACACATTTTGGTTTGTAACAAACACTTGCCGTTCCGCTGCAGTGGCAATAGCGTTAATTACCGTAATTCGCGCATGAAGTAATTTCAATTATGCGTGGCACGAGCAGAAATTACGATTTCGATCATTGAAGATCAAATATGTGGAATATACTAAATAAAACAATGACAAGGAAGGTAATAACATAAATATGTATGGATGTATTCTACCGTTTAAAAGTGTTTGGTAATTATGAGAAAATGTAATTTAATTATAAAATTACGAATAAATCGACTTGCATTGATTTTATTCTCTACTATCGTCATAGTTATGTATAACATTATGATGTTATTAAATTAAAAATTTTTGATTAATATGTAGCAATACAACTGTCGTTTGTAATTGTCAAACCATATAGAAGGAACATTCAACTATAAAGAATTAATTTTTATTATAAGTGTGTGTTATAACTGCTTTCATTATAGTTCGCAGTAATTAATACAATAACGCTTTTCAAATTCCATAGAAGTTATGCTAATTGAAAAGTTTAATTGTTTGCAGTAAACACATGAAGTACGGAGAGTACTTCCTAAAACATTTAACCAAATTACGGCCATTAAAACTCCTATTTCTCAGTCTCGAAATTATCGAAATTCAAGATTGTACGAATGTTTCGCCACAGTTGGAATAGTCTGACCTCAGCTTGAAGGACCTCAACTCCTTCGACATCGCAATAAATTACAAATTTCCATTAATCAAGACACAATTGGAAACTACCATTATCGAGGACAAAATATCTTACAGGCAGAAACAATAATTTTTAATTATTCTTGATTTCCAATTGAAGGATGAAGAGGAACGAAGAACGAAGGACGAGAGATATCATAATAAAGTTTTATTGAAAAAAATCAAATGTTAATACCTTCATTCAACGTGCAATTCAATATTTATCGGAAACGATGTAAATAGCGCAAGACAAGAATTTCGATTAATAAATTAGAGACATTCTGTACAATAATCGAAGGCGCATTCTGAATGCCCGATTGATGCACGATCACGGCTTGTTTACATAACTCAGCTTCCCATTAACACCATCCCAGGCGAGAGTTGTGTAATCCGTGGGCTCAGGCAGCAAGCAGAATAATTGTCAGAATTAGGAAGCGTGTCACCGCACGCTCACCTGTTAATTGGTTTATACGTATGAATTCATGCCTTTGATTCTCATTCGAAAACAATGAGGCTTAAGCACAATAATATTTAGAGCAATTTATACGCCACATATCGATGACATATCAATAGCTGATAGTTTGAGTTTTATTAATTCATAATTGGTATTGGCATGTACGAAACTCTAGAAATGTTCATTTTTCAGATTATTTCGAAAATACGCATCGTCAGATGTTAATCAACACTCTGTATCAATGTTGGTACTATAAACGAATATATAATTTAATGACTACTGGTATACCATACATACAGCAGCTGACGAAAGTATCTGAACATATTATGTGCGTTGTACAAAATATTTTGGAATTTCGAATTTCTTTGGCACTGTAACGAGACTGTCCATCCACTGTCACCGCTATATTGGCAAAATAAAAAAAGACGTCTGAAAATATATATACAGTGATTCGTGAAAGTATTCGAACGCTCTGAAACTTTTTATGTACATGTTATACAAAACATGCCGAAATTTCATTAGCACTGCGATGACATTCAACTATTGTAATTATGAGAGAAGAGAAAAAGTGAGTGTTTCGTCCAAGGTCTGCTAGTATGGACTCTTCAGTAAGGCTCTCACCTAACAGACCTATACCTTAGACACAATGAGAGAAGAGAGAAAACTATTGTAATTATATTGGTGAAATTTGAAGCTGATCTGAAAATATGTACAAATTGTACAAGTTGTAAGATATTTATTGGAGACATACACTTTGCAAAGATCATCAAAGTATTTGAGCAGTAAATTAATTATTCATAATATCAATAAGACGTACATATGTCTTGTAACTTTTATACACATTTTCCAATTGATTTCAAATTTTACTATTTCAGTCGCTACAATCGTGACACGTTAATGAAATTTCAGAAACATTCGTATAATCCACGTAATATGTTCATTCGTAAGAAAATTCTCTGGTGTACAGAAATTACGCGATATTCAGTACAAGTGCATGTATATTTTGCAGAGATTATCATACTTTCCTCCTGCAATCTTCGTATAATTCACAATTCTTCCCCTTTTCAACCCGTAAACCGCCTGAAAAGAGAAAAGAGAAAAGTAGAGAAAGCGCTTGAAACTCGCACAAGTTCTAGTCGGTGACAAATCATCGCGTTCGATCATCCGTTCTCGATCGCGAAACGAGTGATATTAATAGCCGTAATTTTAAATCGACGCGGTCGAACCGTTCTTCGTGCGATTCACGTGTGTTAGTCCCATTAATTCAAGGACTCACCGGCTCTTAGGAGTAACCATCGCGACTCGCTCCAGCTTTTAATTGCTCTAGCGGAATTGCATCGGTCACCGTTTACGACTCGTATTCAATTACTCTTCGCGCAATCTTCCCTTTTGTCGCCGCGTGCTTCTCCGAATCATTTTGTATTGCCCAATTAATGCGCCATCTCAGCAACCGATTAAAAGGATGCACTGCTCAAATAATTGAAACGACGCGCGCGTTAGTATCATCACTTAGTATTGGTGTATATATATACAGGGTGGTTGATAACTGGTGGTACAAGCGGAAAGGGGGTGATTCTACGCGAAGAAAGAAGTCAAAAATATAGAATAAACATTTTTTTTTAATTTTTTCATCGAGACAACGATCTACAGTGAGATACGTTATAACGTACCGCACGCGTACCGAGCGAAAATTCAAAGTCGATTTTCTCGAAAACAAAGCCTCAAACGAAAAATTTTTATTCTATATTTTCGACTTCTTTTTTCGCGTAGAATCACCCCCTTTCCGCTTGTACCACCAGTTACCATCCACCCTGTATATGTAATCATGTTTTCTCGAGGAAAATTTCCAAAAATCATCACGAGCAGAAAGGAGCCTTAAGGATTATTGGGAAACTTTCTCGATTAACGATATGATTGCTTTGTCTTGCGAACAGTTTTCAAGCAGCCTGAGACCGTTAGTAGCGGTTAAAAAGAAATTCGAGGAAAAAGGAACAAAAGGGGAAGAAAAAACAAAGGACTTCCCAACAAAGCTTTGTCATTCGGCCATGGTGTGTTTTTTGCGGACGACTTTTATAAATTATCCTTTGTTCGTCGCGTGTCAGACTTTCCTCGTTTCTCCAGCCACGGTTTTTGCGCTGGATTTCTCTTCTAACAGAGAAACGTACTAGCTTCTTGCCCGTTCTTGTGGAACCTTTTTTCCGGGCTACGACACTGAATGTTTCCGTTTTGTTTTTTCGGTTGCGTTTCTCTCGGACACGTTGGTCAATTTGTCGTACGATTATTTAAACAAACCACTACGACATTTTTCTTGCCTGCTAGGTGGCTACACGGAACCAATCGCATATTTCACACTTTTCTTGAACCAGGTAAAGGACTTGTGCTCTTTGAAAATAAACTATTTACAATTATCTGTACAGGGATTCGTACAGGAAGACAGATTTATACAAGATGTTTCTCGCAATTGGACCAAGTTGTGTAATTAATCTTCGTGAGTGAACCAAGGTATGTAATTAACCCTCATGAGTGGACCAAACTATGTAATTAACGCTTATGAGTGAAACGCTCAAATCGATTATAACAGCATAACACTCAATTAGTGATTTCACCGTTCTGATGGAAGATTTTAAATATATATCCTTTAAGGCTTTTTTTGAATATTTCCACTTTCTGAATTCTGAAATGTCAAGATCACACCTGGGGTAGCGATTACAGCTGGGCAGTGCAATGTTGCGGACCATTCCAGCGTAAGTGGCTTTATCGATTCACCGCGCGACGTAGCTGAAAATTTCCCAAGCTGCACAGTTCACCTGTCACAGGTTACACGTGCGAACGACACCATTCAAGCTTACGCTTTTCCTCACTCGTCGACCGCGTTTGTATCGGCATTTTCACCTGTTGATAAACCTGTTGATGACACGGACACGACCGTCCGATTTGACCGGCTACTCGTACGCGTTATTACGCAAGAATCCTTTGTACACCATCGCTTTTCTCTGGTTCGCGTGCTGGAACAATGGGTGTCGATGTCGTATACCACCGCAAATGTGGCAAGGAAACCGCGACAACGATTCACCGGCGGATTATTCGGTGAATTTGCATGTATTGTTCACGGAGGTGGAACTAAAATTTCGTATCGTGTCGTCTAAGCGGACGCTGCTATTCCTCTTCCGCGTGTTCACCATCATCGCATTTCCTCGTATTGTTCTCCGTTGAAGCGAACATTCCAACGTATACCGCGTTAGTCGGAAATAGCTTCCTACTCCTCTTTATGTGGTTTTATTTCCTTTTACAATTTGTTGATTCAGTTTCTTAATAATGACAGAGAAACTCGTTGATTATACCGATCTACCGTGACGTGCGAGCTTGAACACAGGTCAATTTAATATATAAATAATTTCCAATTAATCTTAATTTACTTTTGATTGGTTTACATATTTTTAAATAATAATCGTATTGTGAATTATCAACGTTTGAGATTTACTTTGTTCTCTATGCGACAGTGATGAATAGATCGCGTGAATAATTAATAGAAAATAAAATTTGTTAATATAACAACAAACGGAAAATGGCAACGTGAACTAAAAAGTAAACTACTATTACTGCCCCTAAATTTAAAAAGGAACAAACAATTCTTCAAAAATGTTACAGTAAAATTACCTTTTCACCATTCTTACATTTTTCATCATTTTCCAACACCTACATACGAATTTCCTCTCATCCCGCGTTTTCAAACCGGAACCTTTCCCACAAACGATTCTTTTTTAACGTTACAGCTAACTTTCATCTCTTCGCGAAGTTCCACCTCGGCTCTTATCTGCTATCACACGTTCTTCCTATCAAACTTGAAATTGACTTCGCGAGAAGAACGCGTTGCTCGGCAATATTTTGAAAACTTGGAATTTCCAGTTGTTGTTACTCCATTATCCGGCCAGTGACCATAATCCTTAGCTGCTATGGAATCGTTCGCGAAATTGAACGCGGGTCGATTCTCGAGGCGACGCGAGAACCTCGTACAGAATTTAAAGTTATTCTGAAAACTAGACGCCCCTAATATAAAAAATCAACAAGGTACCATTTTCCCATATTGCAACGGTGTTTTTAATTGCAGTCGTGGAAAACTTGGAAATTTTTGAAACTAGTTTGGAAGTAGTTCCGATCTTATATTAAACAGCGTGAAACGATTCGTCGTGGAATGATTTAATCGAAAAAATTTCTTTTATTTTGGTTGAATTAACTTCTATCGAGAGTCTAATTCAAGCAGCTTATAATTATATATAGTAGCATATAGAATCAGAAATATTTTTACGATAATATTAGGTTATTACGTAGATGATAAATGGCTTTTCGACTTGAAATCTTGTTTGAATCATTCTAAAATCATAAAATACACGAGAAAGACACGAAAGGAAAGAATAATGTAAGTTTTGTTTATAGTTTAGATAAAAGACGACTTGTAATTTATTAATTGATGTTTAAAAGTTATCATGAACTTGCACGATTATTAGTATCATTTATCACAGATACCGTTAGAAAATATAAAGAAGACATCGAATTTATGAAACAAAAAGGAGAACCTATGTTTTTGTTAAAAATCTATTGTACATATAATTAAACGATATTAAGAAATGGTTTACGTATTTTCAAGTGACAATAAATGGTTCATATTCTCGAAGAGAATAGAAAGCAACGTGATATTTAAAACATCTCCTCTACAAAGCAACAAATATAGAGATAGTACTGTGTCTGAATATTAATATGAGACACTGTAATAAGCGACAGACTATACGTCGGCAATAATAAAAAATCGCTTGCAATTATGCTAAGCTCCGTTAAAGATTCACAGTATAAGGAAGATCGAAACGGAACGCCATTTGAGAAACGCTCACGGTAGATGTTATTTGCATAAAATTGTTAAAGTTTGCTCGTACAATATTTACAGTGCTGTCTGATGAAGATACATATGTATATCGTGGGACGCGATGCAACGCAACACGATGCAACACGACGCCTCTCTTTACCGTGGAAATATATTTTAGAAACGCAGTTTAATCTGTCAACGAACATCGATGCAATTTTACTCGGATATCGAGAAATGAATCAACGTCATGAAATATCTGGTAGATATTTATCGATTTTAAACTTCTTCCTATGCGAGATGAAGACTTGTGTCATGAAATAAGGAATAAAAGCTCCATTTTTGTTGAGGATCTATTCCTGGCTTTTCCTGTAATTTTAGTAACAGTATATTGTAGTATACTATATATTATATATATTATATATATTGATATATTATATATGAGGTTATATGTCGTGATAGGTACTGAAGAAACACTCGAATGTATTTAACAATAAATATTTATTAACAATATATTCTATGTGTACACGTGGCATAAAACTCACGGTTACTAATTTCGGTTCGCGGTTCGCGATTACAAGTTCGAACTCGGGTCGATGCGTTTCGATATGCGATACAAGTTCGGACGATGATTGCCTAAGATGTCGAGCAACTCGGATCAGTGATTGCTGCCAACTACCAACTATCAATTCGGACAGGCGTCAAACGACTCACTTTCCGTCACGATGATGCTGCATGGGAAAACTATGATGGGGTGTGTCTAAGGGTACGAGATCATCGGATCCGTCGAGGAAAGCGTTGGTTCGGAAAACGAGGGAAATGGACGTCGCTGTTAATTAGCTGATTTTGTGTTGGTGGTTGGAAAAGGATGGTTGGAAATGGAAGCGTCATACGTGAGGAAAGCAGATTTCCAGTATCTTCCCGTAGTGAGTGGTAGATATAGGGATTGTTAAGACAAAGACTATTTATCCCTTTGGAGGAATCCTAAGATTTATAGCGGGTCCTTAGGCTAGCTGAAAATATTCTGTAAGAATGTATCGACTTCTGGCAATCATCTTGTCCGAAGGATAGGGTCTTTGTTTTAGCGAGCCACGGGACAGAAACCGTTGGAATGTTTACTGGCGAGTGCCTCCACAAATATTTCTTTTAAGGAGAGCTATAGAATTACTCCATACCTTTGTTAGACAAAGCGTTCATCCCTTGACCGCGACTACGTTCGGCGACTGGTTGTCGCCTCGAGCCCAAGCTCACCATCATAAATCTCGAACAAATACAATCCGATTGAATGACGACAATTGCTTAATTACGGCTATGGTAGAATCTAGATTAAAGTGTTAAGAGACTTTCCCAAAATTCCAAAGGGAAGGCTCCGGTGTCCTTTCATCTCCGACATATATATTAACAATACACTAGTATAGCAGTTTGGTATTAATAATAGTATTTTCTCAGAATATTTGATAATTTGATTATTTCTTCAAAGTTCGCATGAGTCAATACTATTCATAAAATATTGGACTACTGTTAGTTACGAATAGTATTAAAAAGAAGAAGAAATATTCGAGCAATTTTCTTATGTGAATTTAGATTTGGGGAAGGTGTTATGAATATTACCGGAAACATAAATTTAGCATTTGGGAAACGTTAGAGACGTTCTGTATTTCATGTAGATAACTTTATATATAGATGAATTATTTTAAAAGAAATTATAAATAAAGAAAGTACAACGGTTTGATTCCAAGCATCTTTCAATTCTAGGACTGATAATAATTCTTATAAATCTAGGTTAATGAAACCAGTTAAACGTTGGGAAAGTGCATTGAATCAAATGCAAATTACTTTCATGAAATATATAGTGTTTTGATGAAACTAAACTAAATTGGTGCGATTAATGTTTTCTTTGGAAAAAGTGATATTTCAAATGCTTCAATTTATAGTTCTTCAAATCTTTAATAACTAATTGAAGAATATGTATATTTTTTAAAATAAAATGTTCAAAAAATTCTTCTTTTTAAAATTATACAAATAAATAATATAAATACATTGTTCAATGGGGTCTTCATGTTATTAAATAATTTTTTTATGATACAAAATAGTTATTTTTTTTATTTAAAAAATTGATATATCGTTAATTTAAGAAATAGGTTAATATGATCACTTTTTAAAACTGGTTCTCATATTTTGATACTCATAAATGCAGAAAAATCCTTGTAAATCAGAATTATTGTGCTTTTCGATAGGCGAAAAAGGCAAATATTGTATAAGATTTATAGTTTCTCATTTTGGTGCTGACCAGGTTTAGAAAGTTATACATAGCAGAAAGGAAGTTTCCTGTTGAAGTTATCGCACATAAATTCTATCATTTTGAAATGAAAATTTTCATTTTCTTGAGAATATTGTATTTTTTAAATTACCATAACATCATTATATGCCGAGGAACTTCTTAATTACTTCTTAAATAAAACTGCTTCATAATATTTCATATTTATAAATGGCAAAATTTTTATTACCATTCAAAAGTAAATTTCGTCGTGTTAAATATAACATTTTTAACGACGCCTCTAGCAAAGAATAAAATAACCCCAAATTTTGTAATTTTGTAACTAAATTGCATTTTATCAAAAATAAACAGATGTCTACATATTCTTACATGGTAGCGTACAATCTTATAAGAATTGCAATATTTTTGTAATTACTATACCACTGATATTATTTTATATTATATTATTATATATATATTTTTACTTTATTAAAATTCAACGCTTCTGTTATGCACAAAACGCGACGAACGGAAATTACGCTCCCTAATAACTCGGCCACTCTTCGCCATCGTCAACGCTACAACTCTCTCGAGATTTCATACAATGTGTAACGTTCCTTAGCTGCCAGTGTCTCGGTAATTATATAATTCAACGCCGCTTTAATGGCGAAGAAAGCGGTTAAGCAGAGTGCGTTTGATACTGGACGACTGCTTTCGCAGAAAAAAGCACGTATCTGGTCGAAGTAATTGTTTTAATTTTCAAGTGCAGATAGAATATTTCTTCGTGACAAATTCCATCGAGATCCGATTTCTGTTTTACCCCTCTGCTGTTGTTTGTTTTTACAGCCATCGTAATTGTTTACAGCTGCTCCAGCAGTTTGGAAAGTTCGACGATTTCGCTGTTCAGCCACGAAAAGGAATTACGATATTTGTTCTATGGAAAGATGGTATAGTCAACTCTGATGAAGTTGCTACTGTTTATCGTAGAGCAGGATTAGCATAAGAAGAACGAATTAGAAACAAAATTACTTTGATTAACATACAGAATAAATGGATTAATGTTCCGAAGAAATCACGTGTAGCAAACATTTTATTTTAAGAAACGACATATGCGTCAACCTAATATCAGAGCTACAAATGTCGTTGAGTTATGAATTTATAACTTTATATTTAGATTTATCACGTGTAATAAAACTGGGAAAAATCCAGGTTGGATAAACCTGGAAAGATATTGATCTAAGATCTAGAAATTCATGTGCCTGATCTGTGAGGGAGACTTCGAAAAATCCTAAGAAAGATCTAGAATCCTTTAGGAAACCTAGAGTTCGAGTACCGTAAGCTCTAAGTGTTTTGGGACTTCGAAGATTCTGTGAGCTCAGATTTAGAACTTCAAAGATCTTAATAGTAGCTCCAGGGACTCTGAGATATAGAAATTTAATAGTATCTCGTCGATATTTTACAGATCAACGAGGTTCTAACTTACAAAATAATTTAATAACTTGGAAATGATAAGAGATAGCTTTAATCTGTTCCTTTGATAATACAACTGAAAGATGGGATTAAAAATAAAGTAATCCGTTCCTAGCTATCATGGTAGTGAGGCGATTTTTAAAACTTTTAATTACACGGTCAGATAGATCAGATTTTATGCCTCGATCTCAGTAGAAGCTAAACTTCTGCTCTACGGATATTGCGGTATGATTAAAGTATGGAAGAAAACACGAGTAATGCAAAAAGGCTTCAAAGTTTCTTCTAACAAGCTTTCAAAGATGGAATCTTCGCCTAATATCAGCTTGTAATTATGAACAATTAACATCGGTCTCTATCTTACATCTGTTCACTTTATGAATATAGAGTGGACAGTATCGATGTGTATAAAGAAGCATTATAATTTATGCACTATGAATGAAAAGTAATCCACGCTGAAATCTATCATGACAAATACAAATATAAGTTCGAAATTATCCAGAAAGTCGATGTTGTGTAAAATTTACATGTTGAGAAAATCCATTTATTTAATGTTTTCAAAATTTTACGACTATAAATATTAAGACCTTATCTGAGATTAAAATCGAAGACAGAGACTCTAAGATGGAATAATTGGAGAAGACCCAGAAAATGTCGTTGAAGAAAAATTTAATTTTGCTGGTAATTCAATTTAATGGCCGATTCGTGCCAGGGAGACGAATCGAGGTTGTAGGAATGTCAATCGGTTTAGATAGGTATCGACTCTTCGTAATTTCTCTGACCTGATGGAAGTATACGGTAGGAAGATATTATTTGCACGTTCATTCTTGCTATTTGGCAAACGCTAGATGTGTTACTCGTAGTAAGGACTTTCAATGTTATTCGATTTAGAAGATTAAATTGTCAACGACTTAACGACATGATTCCTTATGTTGGGAAATTTTTGTGGCAGAAAGTCAAGGCGCATTCTCGTTAGTGTAATTTCAAGGGGAAATGTTTGGAATATTTGAAGGTTTATTTAATAAAGTCTATTTCAGTTGGTCGAATTACTCTGCAGAATTTGTTTCATACCTAATTAGTGTTGTGTTGCGAATTCTTACACGAATAATATTTTATATTCCTAAATTATTTTTTTAAAGTACGCGTCAAAATTGTATTTTCGCGGTATTTGTATTGTTATCAATCGTTATCGCCAAATTTTTATTATTCATATTCGCTGGTACGTTACAAGAGTTTTCATAAATATTCTGTTAATATTTTATCCTCGGCCAATTATCGATTGCCAGTCGCTATATGGAATCGGAGTTAATATCCATGGAAGTCAATATTGCAGCTTGTGCCACGCGAAGAGAAGATTACTATTGCGAGGTTAATGCCTCGTGAATAGTTAATTTAATTTCGTTGGGATGGAAAATTCAATTCTCTTACTATCCCATAGAAAGGTTATCGCGCCAAATTTTACATTTAAACCTATTATTCAATCGATATTTGGCTAATAATATCAACTAATATATTGAAATGTATCTGAAAATTAGGACATAATTACTGCAAAACCAACATTTTAATATTTGCGATGTTCGATATAGAAATAATAACTAATACAAGTCAAAGTAGATAACAGGAATAAAATTTAAAATCACTGATTTAATTCAACAATTTGATTAATATAAAACGTTTGTTTACTATTTTTATGCTTTTACTATGCTCAAGTAAAGACCAGTAATTTTAAAACGAATAAGAAATTTTCGCTGAATCTTAAACTCTGTCTGGCCGCTGCGCTGTCTGTCTCTGACCATAACTACTGTCAGACTGTATCTGCCTTTGACTACTGTCGGAATATTGCAGCTACGATCCCTTCCTATGGTCGAGTTTCTGCTTAAATACGTGCTCTACGCACGTACTATTGTTTGAATTTTATTTATGAAAGTAAACTTCGGAGTAATGAATAAAGAAAAATGATGTACAAAAGGACGATAGAATTATTATCATATTTGAAATATAGAGTATTGCAAATACTTATACTTGAAATATTAATTTTGTTTACGATTAAATAGAATTTTAATATGATAAAATTGAAAACGAATTTATATTGCGGTACTTTTACCGCTAATAGAAAGAAGAGAATGCGGTTGCTGTCGATGAATCACAATCGATGAGTTTCAAAGGATAAACTTCCCTTGAATAAATTTTATTGTGCAATTACTTATTCCGTGCAATGATGCAAACGATGGATTAAAGCAAGGTAAATGTCGCGTCTCTCGATATAACGATGAATTACCATCGGTTGAGCTCCCTTGAAATTGCAATTCATTAGTCGCCATCTCCTTCTAGCCATCTAGATAGAAAGTACATCCGTATAAATTAAAACGGGTTGATGCTCGAGTCAACCCAACACTACTAGCAATAAATCCTTCGGTGGCACACAGAATATTAAATGTATTGCAAAAGTATGTAATGTCTTTTAGACAGTACTTTCTTCTGCTTTATATTCTTGAATAAAATGTAAGATTCTCTTGGGTATTAAAATAAGAATAATTGCAAATAGAATCACTTAAATCGCAAGTAATTAGAGAATTAAATACAACTATATTAAGTTTTCTATTTTGTTTCATTATATTTCCGTATTAATTCAGTACGACTTAGTACATTGATACTAATTTAATAAACAATAATTAATGATCTTTTATATGGATTATACCGTGCGTTATTCTCATAATGAAAATCACGCATGAACAGCTCACAGTTTACTAAAATTTAATGTGCTATATGATAATATGATTTTTATTTATCCTAACTATTGTATTCACATTTAGAAGCATTAAAGTACATTAAAAATATATTTCCAACAAGTTTTCGCTACAATTTATTAGAGTATTTCGACGAGCAATAAAAAATACTGTATTATACCAATGAAACTTATGGAAATTTTTGAAATACGTCTAAAAACTATAATAATTCCCATATACCTGTATTCTAATATTCCTCTAAAAATATTAGGTTAATAAAAATAACAATTGCGTTAATTATTACTATTAACAAGGATAAACAGTAAATTACGAAAAGCGAAAAAAGATCAAGCGATCAACTATCCAATTAACCATCCTTCATAGCTGAATTAAGGCGACACGACTGTCGAAGTTTCAACTCGCTAATCATATCGGTGATTCAATCATCTTGGCAAAAAATAAATTCCGGGAAGAACGAGAGCGTAGCTCCTGGGATTAAAGCATCCACTTGCCTTGAACGCTGCTAGAAAAACGCGAATCGAGCCGAGCAATCTGAAGTGGTTTTCTCGATTTAACGAGGTGAAGTGCAACGCACCTATAATGCTATTTCCTCGTCATGTCGAACAATTACTCGGCCAGCAAACGCGATCACAAGAGCGAGGAACGTTCATCAGGAACGATCGAGGATATTTTTATTTTTATTCTGTGTTCCGAGATCTCAGACATATTCGTTTTCCCGACAAATGGAATCTTGGAAATTGCAATTTTCTATTCAATTTTACGAAATTATTTTTCTAACTATAAGAGCGAATGGAGTCCTAAATAAGCATTTTTAATACAATATTTATTTCTAAGTGAACTCGAGTCTTTTAAAACGATAGTTCTCGATTGTAGAATCACGATATAGTAAGTGGTACTTAAATATTTCGATTTTTAAATTAGACCATGGATATTAGTGTAAATTTATATCTCTATAATTATTAATTTAAGGAATGTAACCTAAGTAGAAAATCGATTTACATACTAAATATTAAGACGAGTATATTTTGAATATTTTCTATATTTTTATAGAAATTTTAGGTTGCATAAAATTAATTACTTAATTAATAGGATTTTTGTAATATAGACGCAAATTCAGAAATGAATATTTCAATAAATTGGCATAACTCGGCTATGCAACAAGCAAGATGCTGCTTGGATATCTATCAAAGAGCTAGTTTATGAGAAAAATTTATGTGAATTGTTAGTTACTAAACGATATGAAATTTGTGTGCATTTGAAGTTTCTGAAAAGATCAAGATTAACTTCAATAGAATGATATCGAAGCGGAAGGATATAAAATGATTTTGTCGCAAGATATTAATCCAGACTGCATTTCAATCGAAAACATCAGGATTACCATTACCTTTACCCTTGAGACTCCATTTTAAATTCAATCACGATCGAAGTTGGTCGCAATTGGAAAACACCGTTGTGGGCTTTCAACGGAAGCGGTATGAACGTTGAAAAAGAAAAGATAACAAAAAAATGCCAGCAAATCCCGGTAATTTTCAATCACATCGTGAAACCCGTAATACACGCAGGCGAATTAAGCCGTAACTAGATTCGTCCAATTCGTAGAACGAATTTTCTGTGCAAAAACAACCGCCAATACATGGTTACCTTTACTCTTCGTCTTTCTAATTTCCTGCTTTTATTTCGTTTCTTCCTTAACCGCTATTATTATAATTATATTATATAATTATTATAATATAAAGTATACCTTATATTATAAATTATATCGAACATTATGTAATATTTTCAGTTTGCTTATTTCATACATTTTGTACACTAACATTCATAATTTTTATGTATTTATGGCTGCAAATATTCACTAAATGTACGTAATATGTAAAAATATACAAAATATACAAAATATAGTAGTTGTTATAATATTTAGTAAATAAAACAAATCCCTAACTAGGTTCAACTCTTTCGGTTGTATTCATAAAAATATAAATTTGCATAAATATCGACAGTCTAGTAATAACACTGTTGGAATTTGACTCTAGTGTGCAAATTAATGATGAGTAAATGGTTCGAAGCATGATCTTCTTTTCATGAGTTTATATCCAGAATCATAGCTTACAAGTATCGTTCTCTCTTCTTAATGCGATCTATATAAGCACCAATTTTAAATATTTGTTATGTTCTTCATTTTAAGTATTATCTTACGATAATCCACCACTGTATATTTCGTTATCTCCCAGGGGAATAAATTCCGTTCAGAGATGCCCATCAAATTTACACACACGCACACAGCGGCATTATTCAATTCGCTGTTTTAAAACAGAAATTGAATCGCGCGATTACACATGTTTATAACGATCTCCAGCAGCCAACGGGAACTCCATTTCGCTAATTGCACCCGTGATTTGATTGTCCGTTCGAAAAATGGATTCGAATAAACCTGGAAATTTATGTAACCACGACGAAAACAGAGCGGGCAAGAGAGGACATAGAAAGACCACTGGCTGAAATGTTCGATGCCATTTGTTACGCGATAAATAGAAAACGGTAACGAGTGCGTCAGTAATATTTTAAACGATCGCGCGAAATCGACAAGCCAAACGATCAGTCAATCCGGCTCTTTTTTCTCAGGAGTCGCTGCTCGTTTCGCAATCGAAATTGTTGCGCTGAGCGGTTTTCAGATTCGATTCGCGGTAACCGTTTCTGTTGTTGGATCTCCTTTCTTCTCAGTTCCTAGAACTTGGAATCCGCCCCGTTTAAAAGTTCGTTCAGTTTCGCAAAGGTATATAAACTATCCAAAGTATAGTACCTTGTATAGCATTTTACCATTTGTAAAAATATGAAGCTGCATAAATATTCGCGGTCTAATGATTGTGAAAGAGTTGCGGTTGTCTTAATTGTTACAGGTTCTGCATAATTTTGCAACTGAATGTTATCGAAATTGAGGCGAATCCTTCTAAAAATGTCAGGCTTTTTCCCAAAAACGATAGCCTGAAGTAGTAGTTAAGGGAACCGAAATAGAAAGCAAAGCAAAATCGAGGTGCATTAACTAAATCGGACGTATATCGAATAATCATGCGACACTGGCTCTTTCCTAATTACGAGCCTAATTCGATCGTCCCGGCGGGGAATAATTTCGAGAAAACCGATGTAAATAGGTAGTCCAAGACTTTAGAGGGGAAGCGTGAATAAATCTCATAGCTCGTGGTTATTTTTACGATTTCATTCTAATTGAATTTTAAAAAGTACCATTGCAAATTTGTGTCAGCAATGGCAGCACTAAGGTGCGTAAATTATTTTCAATAATATACATACCTTTCAAGTGTACATGAAAGATGAAAAGAAATTTTTAAAGGAAAGGAGGAATTTTTCTATTGTTCAATGTGAATAAAGTTTCAAAGTTCTTGAATGTCGTATACGTACAATTGGAACAGTCACGGAATCTAATCGGGGTTTACCTGCGATCGATCACTACTCGAAACGGAAGAAAAGCGTATCATCTCTTATTATTGACTCTACGAAATCAAAGCTTTGTTCTGCTATTTCAACAGGGACTGGAAAAGAGGGCACGTTTCCTGCCGTTTCTCCATGGAATCAAAAAATTAAACCTTCTCTCGACGAAATCATGGGTTTTCTCTTGTACAAGAAAAATTAGATCTTGCCTTGCTCCCCGAATGCCGCCGTGCTTTATCGTTTGAAATAAAACTACTGACCTAGAACGATAAAGCAATGTAATTTGCAATTTCTTGGAGCGTTTCAGCTACTCCACGGAGCTTGGCTTCGAGGGGAAACGCGAGTGATGGGAGCTAGAGAGTTCGAGGAGACCCGGAAAAGTGAACGGAAGCTGATTTGAGCATCAACGGTTTTGATTTGAGCATCATTATCTTATTCATTATTCTCATTACAGGTTTTCAATAAATTGTAAGGATATCATAAGGATTGCAATGTTTTATTTCTAAATAAATAATTACACCTTTTAATATTTCTACTAACGCACCATCCGTCCTTGATAACGTCCTTGACCATCGAATTAGGACCACTTTTAATATATTTTTCATTTGTTTGGTAAGATGGAAAAGTATAAATTCTAATAAGAAAGTTCATTAACCAATTAAGGATCAACGTTGCATTCTGCATTCACGTGATATTTCACTTGCAGTTTATGATTCTGAGGATTATACCGCTGACAAATTATGATTTGAGATTAGATAAAAGCAAAGGATCATATTCACGTGAACATTACAATAATGTCATACGAGGTAATTGTGCTTCCTATTGATAACGCTATACACAGAATCAATCATCCATGTCTACGATCAGAACGTAATTCCAACATACACTGTTGCATTCATTTATGAACTTGAATAATCATTGGACTGATCGAATCATGATGCATTGTTTGCTGTTCATCAAAATTAATGATCGAACGAAAGAGAAACACAAAGTAAAAATCTTGCAGATAATAAATTACACCTATAAATATGATTATAATATAGTATAGAATGTAGTAGCCTGATATAAAATGATTAATAATATGAAAAATTTGTATTTTTTAAATGAAAATTTTACTAAGAACAGTGATCGATACATACTAAATTAATAGAGAATGATAACTAATATCATAAACAGAATATTGTCGGCTATATAAAATTTATTAAATATGATAATTTTACAATGAACATAATGAAAAAATATTTATTACAAATTCATATGCACGTGATCCAGCATAAACGCAAATAGGCGTCGTACTATTAAATTTTGACTAAAATAAAACGGCAAAGGTACATACAAGTGCCAAAAGTATATAAGAGCTCGACTTCCCGAATTAAAATGGACGTCTATCTTTCGGGGGGTTCGACTATCGAAATATTTTGATCGATAAACCGTCGATCGTACCCCACGGCGTTAGCTCGATAATGGCTTGTCACTCACACCCTGTCAATTTTCGTTACCAGCTTGAATATGCGAAGTTCAGTTTCTGCTGCGCTCAGTGCTGTCACGAGGATTAGAATTTCGCGATTATACAGATTGAACTTGTCGTTGGGAGCGAGACCACCGTGTCGTTCGTTAATTAAATTTTATGCATGTTTCCTAGATAGCAGAAACTCGTACCGTCTTCTCCTTGAATCGCCATTTCATTCAGTTCATTCGCGATAGAACTCGAAGAGAGAAAGACATATTTATGAAATAATTAAAATGAAGAATACTTGGTTACCGATTTTTAGTAAGAAGAACAAATATTGTCAGTTATAATATTGTCAATTTTAATATCACGTAACTGGGTATTAAATGTCACATCGTTCATTCGAAGGTCTTTTTAATCGATAAAGGTTAGTTCAACGCTTGAGAAGGTCGTTAATGTCGTTAAGATTATGTACAATATTATATCGAAAACAGCAGATTTATAAAAGCAATCAACGGTCAGCCTTGAGATCAAGATCATCAACTGTAAAGCTATAATTCGTGTCACCGATGACATCCGTCTTATACGAGTCGATACTGATGCTATTGGTGTCATTGGAGCTGATATCGGCGACCTGTAACCCTTGACATGGGTAACAATAGGAGTCGTAAGACTCGATACTGATGGCCGTCATGAATTCAATACTGGCCACGCCAAGATGAGACCACTTGGAAACGGGAATACCACTAATTTCCGTACGATAGGACGTTCTATCGACGGCATTAATATTGTTGGAGATAGATTGAATTCTATATGTATTAAAATTTATAGAATTCGAAATACTCAATTATAGATAATTACAACATGAAATTATGTACATTGAGGATTACTAAAAATTAATAAAGTATCCTAAAATACATTGAATTTTAGTGTCAATGACATTTATGTGAAAATATTAACTTTATATAAATCTATTACTATGTATTGTGTAACAGATTTATGAAATTCACAGACGTATATAAAAAATAGCGATTTTAAAGAGCTAATAGCATACCGATTAGCTGATTTGAAAATCTCTGCGACGGTGTTGCTTAGTCTTTAACTACGTTTCGATCTAAATTACATTTGAAGATTCTGCTAAATCCAAAGATATCTTATTCTGATTTCGAATTTGTCAATCGAGCAGTAGATACTTATGTATATTATTTAATCTTTTGATGATTTGCAGTGACACATATCTGAAGCTGGCACAAAGTCAAATAGAGAATTATAATAACGCCTTTCTTACAATAGTTACGTAATCTAAGTCGAACGTTACACATTATACGTATAAAGGTACAAACGTACAATTTACCTTCCACAAACTCCTTCAATGTTATTATCATAGTAAATATTGTTACTTTAATTTGGTATCATTGTTTTAATGCACTAATTAATTGTAAGTATATTGGGCAATAAACATCTTTGAAGAAGATTTAAGTGACAAAGATATCACATTTAATTGAGGCGAATTATTTGTCAGTTGTTTTGCTCTCGTACGTGTATGTAGTGTATAAATCTTCGTTGACGTCTTTCACGTTGAGTTTTCTCGTCTAACCATATATCGTAAAATAGTTATACTGTGTGGAATGTCAAAGGGTTCACTAAATATGACAAGCCTAGGTAACGCCAGAATAAACTTATAATTAGATGACGTTACGCTAATATATGCCTGGCATTGACACTAGTATTCGAGGATCCAAAGCAGAAACCACGAGTTTTAGTAGTTTGAGGTTGTTCCGC
Source organism: Bombus flavifrons (assembly GCF_040668555.2). NCBI lineage: Eukaryota > Metazoa > Arthropoda > Insecta > Hymenoptera > Apidae > Bombus > Bombus flavifrons. The sequence goes on from NC_138443.1 coordinate 2,046,011, forward strand.
TATAAAATTCTTCTAAACTGTGTTTCGTATCTGATAGTTAAAATATCTAGTGAATGTAGCGAATAGAGAAAGTATGTTATATGTATGTTATTCGAAAAGTATGTAATATATTTTTCTCCTGGCCAAATTTATTATCTGATTTTCAAGGTATTAATTTCATGCGATTAAAATTAAATGGATTACGCACATAGTTTGTATTATACATATATTATTACTAATACTAGTTCATAGTTTTCATTATCAGGTGTAGGTTGTTATTTCTGAAGAAGTTATATCTTTTTAAAATATGTGTTTAAAAAATAATTGCCATAGGATAAAATAACGTAGATGATAAACATTTTATAGAATTTTTTCTAGATTGTAGATCATATTGGAAGAATATATTGTATTGATCTTTTGTCACTAGACAAACTGCGACATAGATGGAGTTTTCAATGTTTCATTTTCCAAGCCATATATTTGTACTTACAGTTACGCATGGGTGGTTAGCCAACGAATTTTTCGTGAATGTAACTAACCAATAAGAAATTGTACCCTTGCTCACTGCTCCGTGATATTAAGAATCGATAGAACCGTGTTTTGTCGGACAAATTTAGAGTACTGTGTTTTTATGTTCAAATAAAACAATTTCCCATTTCTTTATACAGAACAGTAAAAATTTTGTATCTTAAAATTTACATATATATATGTTTTTCAATAGTTTTAAGTTTGGTTTTGATGGAAATTGAGTTCTTATCTATTTGCGTTATTTTACGCTTACTTTGTCGTCAATCTTAAACGATGTTGTAATTTGTTTTCTTGTTAATGGTAGAAGTTTCAAGCATAAATCATATTTATATTTAGAAGGCAACAAATTTGATAAAATAATATGTTTCATAACATTAAAAAATATGTGCCTTCAGGTTATACATGTTCGAATTTTAAAATAATCCTCAATTCTATCTAGACATCGAGTCAACTTAGACATACCAGAGATTAATAAATAATAATTTGTTATTTTAGTGAGATAGTTTGTCTATTAAAGTCGATCTTGGAAACTACGTAATTTGACGTGGATTAAAAATTCACGTTTCACACACGTATGTAGCGGAGGAATCTTCCAAGTTTGCAGAGCAACTCTATTGTGACGATAATTTAAACTATTTAGTACGGATATGCAGGATGAATAATCTTCGTCACCCTGTTCCGAAGAAAATACTGTTCTGAATATATTCCTTAAATTATATCTTATTCACGATTCATTCGAACGTTTTTTAATGCACTTAATCACATCTAGTTATAATTCTAATTCTATTAAATGTACGAATGGTACAAAGTTTGCTAACAGGTAAAGTTAGAACAGTAGGATATGCAAGAACGTCAAATTGAAATTAGTTCCATTAAATCTAGTCGTAGAAAATATCTTAAAAATTCACAATCTCGCATTTTCTTTAAAATGTTAAATTGCAAAATCGTGTAGAAAATATATAAATAAAGTATTATTAAAAATTAGAAGCAAAGAGCATCGAAAATCTACTTACAAAATGAATGTCATAAAATTGTGCACAAACGAAATTTAATTTAATGGTAAAAATTTGATCCAAGAATTTCGTTTTAATTTCACGGCATTTACGTGAAATAATGGATCTTTGATTAAACAATTAATCCTCAGCTTATTGTGCGAAATAAATCTGCGAAACAAATTACATATGTGCAACGATACAATCGTGCTCGAATACTGATCCCTTAGAATTCATTGGAGATAACATTGAATACGAATATCGTGCTCAGGAATGTTCATTTTCCGAAATGTCGATACTCGAAGGCGAATCGATGCATCATATGGTCCGAGGTGCGATTGAAAGTGAATTCAGCTGGTACAAACACTCAAAATGTATTGGTGGAATGCGTATTTGGATGTGGTGTACGTAGTTTCATTATCGCGAAGTTTACACGGTTCTATTAATAATTGAGTAGTTGGAATGGTAAACGATGCACGTGCAAAAAGTCTGTCGTAGTTTAAACGAATGCAAATACGGTGAAAAAGCTAAAGTTACTAATATAATTTATTTCAATTGTTAGTTCATAATAAGTTACTGTATTTTCTAAGTAGCGGTTTAAATATTTATTTTACATACAGGGTGGATGGTAACTGGTGGTACAAGCGGAAAGGGGGTGATTCTACGCGAAAAAAGAAGTCGAAAATATAGAATAAAAATTTTTCGTTTGAGACTTTGTTTCGAGAAAATCGACTTTGAATTTTTGCTCGGTACGCGTGCACTTTATCACGTCTCGTTATAACGGATCTCAATGTAGATTTTTAAAAAAATTAAAAAGAAAATAAAAAAAAATTTTTTATTCTATATTTTCGACTTCTTTTTTCGCATAGAATCACCCCCTTTCCGCTTGTACCACCAGTTACCAACCACCCTGTATAATTAAATTATTTTTATATATGTGTTACGCCACGAGGCTTGCTATAGGCCGTATTTCTAACCGTCACTCGCGGTCTTACAGTGTAGCAGACGGATCGTCTTATCTGCCCGACGGAACATATACAATGTATCGACGAGCGCATAGTTGTCACCAAGCAGCGAGATCTAGAAACGTCGATTTTGGTCCGTTACTTTTTCCATGCAAGAAGGTGGCATACGTGATCATAGGCGCGAACGGTGGCGTGACCCGAGCGTAGTGGGGGTCGTCTCCCAGAGAAGACAAAGAAATGATCGAAGGGCAATCAGTCCCTTCTGACGAGTCGAACGTTATACTTCGGGAGGTCTGACGAGTAAAATTAAAGTCGCATGGTCTAACGAATTCATTGAGAGATATCGTAAAATCGGATCAACTTTCTGTAACATATTTACTGTATTCATTGTTAAACAATTTGTGGCGTGTTCATCATATTATTGCTAAATATTGTCAAATATACCATTTTATGTTAACCTGTTAATACAGTGTTAAATTCATTGAACTACCCCTGTTATCTTAATCGAAACAGGGGAACGACTGTTTCGCGGCATCGATTAGCAGAATCGTAGCGAGAATTTACGCCTCTCGCTGACGCGCTTTCTTCGCGACCGCGTCTCTCCGCGAACGGTCGTAACAATATGATTATTTGAATTGCGCATTTCTACGAAAAATAAAATGTTCATTCAACAAGTTTGCTTAAGAAAAATGATTGAAACGATTTATATTCGAGAATATGAAATGGCATAAACGAAAATCGATCTGCAAAGTAAGGAGCACCTGTCGGAACGTCCAATCGCGAAATATCAGACACGGTCATCGAAATTATGCTAAGTGAATACCACTTCTTCGACAAACGAGCGAAATATATGTTATTCGTTTATGTAAACTACAGCAGTATTCGAAAATGAAATTATATTTAGAGACGAAGCATTCGTTGCCAGAACATCCATGTGGTAATTTGACTAGGATTGACGCACTTCAGGATACAGCCAGACGATTATCTGTGCGCCCCTGTACACGTGCATGCATCGTAAATGGTCGGAAAATTACTGTACACAGAGAAATCGGTTACTCGAGTTGAAAGACATCTTACTACTAAGATGTACGTCGCTGATACATAGACAATTTTTTACGTCTAATATGTAATTACCTTTGTGTCTCATACGTAATACTTCCTAGCATGTTATTAATTAACCCTTAATTGTTCGGTCAAAGAATATACCACAATAATTTACTTATTTTGAATTTTAATTTATATTTTGCATCTTAATCGTTAAAGATGATTTATTGGATATTACTTATTTTAGTGTATGAAATATAAAATATTACATAAAATTAAATACTGGAAAATTCAGTAATTTAATTGAAACCGTTGTAATCATTAATGACTCAATGATATCACGAGAGTTAACTCAATATATGCAGCACTGCAGTGGAATTAAAGACAATAATATTACACGTAGCCATAATTATTATAAAAAATAAAATCATTGCAAATTAATTTATCCTTTATTTTATGATTCCAATAAATATTATCGAAAATAAGTAAGTGTCCGAATTCTTTTAAGTAATACTGTGTATAATACCACAAATTTCATAGTTTTCAAATTCTCATTACGGAAATGATATATCGATTTTGTAAAGTAAACACATAATTGCTTTATCGAAATTCATTAGCACTAATATAAACTCTAATCATGTACACACATATGTAAATACTAATCGAATATTATAATGCTTGAATGTGGATCGAAGTTTTAATTGTCAATTAACGATTTATACGGTTGAAGACCATAATAATCACACATTATAAAACATTGTACCTTTCGCCAAATTGTATATACGAGCGGATGTTCTTTTCAGAATATTTGATGAAAAAATTAACAATCGACGGTTATGAGGACATTATGCGAATGTATTGTCTGAATAATTCTACACCTTCTAATATTTTCAAATGCTTCACATATTAAATTAAAAGAGTAATGTAAACCGAGCTTGTGATTTTCGTACTATTTTGCTAAAACGCGTTCGAATCGATTCTTTGCAATTTCGACAAAACAAACGACGCATATCAGATACTCTGTGCACGTTCAAATTGACAAGCAGCCAGGCTTGATGCTGCCCTCGTGTCGGTTCATCGTGTGGATTTTCAGATTCCGGTTCATCGATTGGAAATTTACGACCGATCCAAATGCGTAGGTACGTTAACTTTATAATTCTATTCGTCGGATATCGATTGTACGATTCGAGCGCCGACAGGGTTGTAGCTACACGCATAGCACGACTGATTTATAATTTCGTTTGCAAATTGACGGTTCCCTCTATCTCCTCTTTCCTCGATTTCAGGATTTTGGAAACATACGTTGCATGTGGGTTACGTGAAACGTTGTACCATATTCAAAGAAATATTTCGTTTGGATACAATTGACTATCTGAACGATGAATAGAATGCTTTAGTATGTGCTCAAAGAAAATTTCTAGTCTGGAAAATGTATTATGTATCTCTGGTATCATGTGCACAATAAAAATAATTTAACGCTTAAAAAAGTAAGTTAAGAAAATTCATAAGTCGTTACACAATATTATGATGAGTCCAAAAAATTAAAATCTTATAAAAAAGAATTCTGAAAAATTTGTAATTATTATGAATTGAAATACATACTATATAAATTATTTTTACTTTGTGATGGGTGATTATTCTTAACCACTAGTCAATTTGATGTTTGGTTGTTACAGTATAATTATTTTTCTCATATATTGACATTTAATACAAATTAACGCAGTCCTAAGTCAAGAACCACAGAAGTGCAGGTTTAGCTTCTAAAAAATACTAAAAATTATAAAAATAACTACTGCAATAAATTGTTAAAGACGCAAATTTTCGATAAAAAAATAACAAATTATTAGATTTGACTTGTTACGGCGAAAAAATCGTTTCTCATGACATCGTTATAAAGACAGAAATCGTTAAGTTTCAATCTTGTCAAGTATACGTGATTTAAGCGTGAAAAGATAAAGATTAGAAAAATACTCTAAGAAAACTCTAACATAGAAAAGAAGCACAACTATCGCATTTATTATCTATTTTGAAGCAAACATTGCAACTATATTCGTGGAATAATATAAAATATTAATTGGACATTTTGTGATGAAAAGTGAATATTTACCTAAAAATTTATAGTCGGGTTTTCAACAGTTCCTGCAAAATGTTAAATTAATATTTTATATTATCCCACGAATATAGTCAAAATGTTTACTTCAAAATAAATAATAAATGCGATAGTTGTGCTTCTTTTCTATGTTAGAGTTTTCTTACAGCACTCATGTTACGTTCATTAGAAACTGAGGACAATATTCCAATATTTTTTTGACTATCCGAAACCCATCTGGTAAACAGAAAGTCCATTTTTCCAATGACCATTTGGTAAATATGAAATATAAATAAATCTGTAGCTATGTAAAGTTTGGAGGTTATACAATATGGGTTTGCGCTTTTTTTAAACACCTCTGGTTGTTTGCTTATTCGCTTCCTTGATACCATACCCTTGCTTTCAAAAGGGACTTCTCAAATATTATCACTGTTGCTGGATAATTCCGAGTTGTACAAAGAAGGTGAAAGCATTGGCAATGAGTATCGTACATTTTTCTTTCTGAATGGACTCTCCATCACTACATTGTTGTGTTTTAGCTTGTGTTTTAGCTAGAACAGTTCTGAAAGTTCAGTAGTGTGCGTAGTGCCTGTATTGTGCGCGTTTTTATTAGCCACATTTCTTACAAGCTGTACACTTTTGCTACGGTATGACGGTCGGCGATAGCGTGAAAACGCGAAGTTTATACGCCGGGTAGAACTATTCCATCGCAAAGATATTTTGCAAAATAGACCAACGATTGCGGGATGCCGATACATTAAAACCTGCAAAATGTGCAAGAAAATTCAAGAAGAGAAGATCTTTGCAAATGCATGAGTCGGAAAATCTAACGCTCCACCACATTCTACCAACGCAGTGCAAGAGCGCTTGACCAGCTGTTTTGCAAACAGGTGGATCGGTCGAAGAGGATCTGTGCTTTGGCCTGCTCGGTCCCCAAATTTAAATCCTCGCGGCTTTTACTACTGGGCACACATGAAGACACAATACGGCAAAATTTTAAGAGAAGAGTCAAGCTCTGTTTACAAGGACTTATCGAACATCTATTGTAATTTGTTGTATTTTTTGTGGACACTCGCGCCCGGGACAATCGCGGTGCGTGTGTGATTTTGCTGTGGACATTCACGGAGGCAAAGGATTAGAGGAAACACTAATCCTCTCTACTCAGAAATTTCCACGAGTAAGCAGGTTTAACGTTCGATCTAACATTTCTCTTGCAAAACGTCGCGTGGGGTTGTTTACGTCTCTGAATACCATGTTCTTCTTCTCTACGACTTGTACGAGGTAAGCTGCCGCTTATGTGTCGTTCGGATTGAGGGTCACTATGTGTCCCACTGCTTAGGCTGACCTCCCATCATTCGTATAAAGAGGTTTGCTCCCGTGCAGGGACATTTTGGTCGATTTTTAATTGTCAATAACTAAAAAATAAAGTCGAAGGCGCAATCTTTTTATTCTTGTTTTTCGTCTTACTTCGGCGTCAAGAATCTCCCCTTAAATTATGTTGAAGTAGTAGGCGAACACTCTGTATAGGGAGTATCTACTTCGCGCGCGAGTTCATGTACACTCGAATCTATGCACAATGCATATCGAAAGAAAATCGTTAATATAACATGTATGCCAGCGATTTAAAACAATTCTACTGTTAATTGATAATAGTACATCATTAATTAAAAACAATTATATCAGTAATTATATGCTATTATTATATACTATTAATTTACTATACTATTAATTTATAACAATTATTTCATTGATTCATAACAATTTGCTGTTAACTGAAACAATTATTATTATTATTTTTTAAATCATTAATTAAAATCAATTCTACTATTAATTTCTCACAATTATATTATCAATTACTAACAATTAAATCAACGATTTATTTTATTTTATCTAATATTAACTAAATCCTTAAAATCTTTCAAATGGTATTTTATTTCCGTTTAATGTTATTTTTTAATTTTGAATACTGCACTTAATTTCGTCATTTAATTACTTCATATAAAATCAGTTCCAATGCAAGGTGTAACTATCGAGTGACTATGAATGGAATTTAACTCTTCACGAATTTGAAGTAGCAAATGAAATCAAATCAAAGGCAACGGGACTCGTTATCCGATCAGGCGGGTTACGTTTGGTAAGTCGCACGGTTTGGTTCCTTTGGTGATGAGTTCAATATTCAAATATGATTATTTGCGCTCAGATCTCTCTGAACTCTCTTAACTCTCATGAGACCTACCACATTCGTGAACACTTCAATAACTAACAACGTTCAATATGTTTTTATTGAAGGATATTTGAAGATATCTCTTTTTGGATACCTCTCCTTTAGAATAAGGATATTTGGAGATATCTCTCTACTCTCGTGTATAAATGCGACAAAGCTATTTAAAAGTTGTACTTTTGTCTTAGTGAATTTCAATTTATTGTCATAACTTATAGCATCTTCTGGTTCTGGAAACATGATTAATGAAATTATTTGAGTATGAAATAAAATGCAGTTAAATGTTTTTAACAATTTTTTGCATACTGTACCCTATTCCCTTTAACAAATTAGATATTAAATCATAACTAATGATAAGATATAATATTTCCTACAAAGAATACATATTTTACGAAAAGATAATACTAACTTGCACGCTATACATACTTCCATAACAATCTTTACTACCGCGCACATATATATACAGATACAATCATATTAAAATGAGGTATACTACAAGGTTTCGGAATATCTTCAAATTAATAAATTTCAATGCTCACTACTTCTTTACTATCAGTTGTACATCTGCTCCGAATGGCATAAATAGCAATTACTCGTGAAACAAATTTAATGCAAGTATGTTTAAGAATCTTTTATATAATCTGTTTAATTCCTTCTTCCTAATTATGCATTAAATTTAAACAAACAAAATCTAATATAACATAGAATAAATATTTTATCGATAGAACTAATTTATGATGTGCAATGGAACTCGAGCGTAGTCACTTCCCCATGATGAATCGCAGTAATTGATATCCTTTTCCAAATATTAATATCTCGAAATACTATCATAAATATTAGAAAATGAATACGAAATCAATTTTAATGTTAGAAATATATTATTATTTATTATAAAAAAAATACACGTATGTAGGGATGACAGAGCGGATGACTATTACGGGAAGTTGAACTATTATATTATTGCTAGGTAAAAAGAGACGTTGACTCGTACTCGATGTTCTGTTCGCTTACATTCTCTGACTAAGACTTTTGTCTTCACGCGGGCACTCTCTGCAAGCATATACGCACACACAAACACACAAGTAAATCCTTTTTGGCCTAAGTCTACGTGCCTCACAAGAACTGTACCTGGCGATAACTGGGTTGATAAACCCGTCATCGCCTGCTGAACTTCTCGTATCTTACAATGTCTTTGTAATATCCTACGGTATCCCGTGGCGGGTTGTTAGTCTAGTCCAGATCACCAAAGGACTCCAAAAAGAATTTTGGATGGTGTACTAGACTGTATTAATGTAATTGTCAACTTGAAATCATTTTCCAAAGATTAATTAATCGATATAAAAATAATGTAAAGATACATCTTTGAAAAATTATCAAATTATCAAGTATAAATATAGCAAATTATCAAGTCTCGCCAGAAAGGAGTGACAGCAAAAGATCGGTGTATGAGTCGCTCAACATGACGCATAAATCTCGACATTCAAGCTGTAAATAATGATACTTCACAGCCTAGACTGCGAAACACCTATCTTCCACACTGCGCTTACATGAATATTTACAAACTTAAACTAAAGCATACACCATGCGATATCTATTCCCTACACAACGCTCACATGAATCATTAGAAACTAAAATAAAGCATATCCAAAGCAATCTATTTCCTACACGATTACATTGATCAATATAGACATCGTAGAATAACTCACAACACTACTGGCAACATTCAATATCAGAGATAAATTTGTTTAACTTGGAACGAAGGAGAGAAAATGAAGCTACTAAATTCTGACGTTCCATTTTCGCGACATTGATATCTGTAAAAATATCTGAAGTTCTATCATCCCTATATAACACTACTATGGTAATATAGTATAGTATATATGATATATCATATATATTATAATTTACATATATGATATAGAATAAATGTTTCGACCACTCGCGGAGAGACGTGATCGCGAGGAAGCACGTCAACGGGAGTTGTAAATTCCCGTTACGATTAGATAATCGACGCCACGAAATGATCGACCCCCTATTTCGATTAGGATAATAGAGGTAGTTAAATTAAATATGACTCTGATATAATAAGTTATAAATCACAGTTTATTTCAACAACTTTTTAAACAAGATAGTTACGCTGGTGCGTATGTATAAGTCAAATAAGTGACTGATCTAAGGGTCGAAACCCTGTCAAAATATGTTGACTGTTTGAAAGATGGAAAATCAGTGAAGTTCGGTGACGATGTTGTTGTGACATCAATCTAATCTCAACCATAAGATATCGACCCCGAGTTTTGGACACATCACCTTATCATCATAGCCTACACCAAGGCTGTGACGCACCTTAGTCCACATCACAAATAAAGGCTTCGACCCCTGACTTTCGACGCATCTCCGGCTACACAGAAGCTATGACACTCCTTAGTCCACATCATAGATAAGACATCGATCCTCGACCTTCGGACACTTCTCCATATCATAACCCACACCTAGCCCCTCAACATCCTAAAACCAAACGATTTCTGTAAGTGTTAAAATTTATAATAAAGTTTTATAAAGGAAAACTAGTAGTTGGGTTACGACTCAAGCTCCTTACTACAATCCAAGTACCAATTTTACGTGACACTGTGGCGGAGGAAAGCTAAGGATGAGTGTATCTAGCGCACGGGACCATCGGATTTGTTGATGAGAATTTTGGCTAGGAGAATGAGGGAAATAGGCTTCGTTGTTAATTGGTTATTTGCTATGGCGGTGGGTGAGGAAGGATGCTAACCGCCCTCGAGATGAAGTTGCTAGTGGGAGGCCTCACACCTGAGAGAAGGCAACTTTCCCGTATCAACCCGTGGGGGACAATAAACTTTAGAAAACAATTCAGTGAAAGAATATTTGTTCGGTCTGAAGGACCTTAACTAGAAAATTCCTGAGATTTATAGAGAGTACTTGAGACTATTGAGGGTACGCAGTAAGGATCTGAAGACATCTGGCTGCTATCTCGCCCGTCGACGTAACAATACATGTATATAATATAAATATAAATATATGTATAGTATACATATGTCGGGTTAATCGGGTTTGTTGGGTTGGTGCTGGTTCTTGAGGCGCCTTGCGTTTCTTCATTAGGACTAGCCATTATAGTTGTTCAAAGGTTTATATTTACAGTAATATGTACAGGAGTTGATTAAACAAGGTTTAACTGTATAACGTAAAGTCACTCTTAAATAAACAATGTTCTCGGGTTTAACGAATCCACGGTCAACGGGACAACTTTTTGAACATTTAGTTATAAGCTTTCTTGAAATGACGTTTGCTATGACGTTCGGTATCTTTTTGACTAATCGTTTGACGTTGTGTATCAACTCTCCAAGGTGATCATACAAATAGAAGACTGACACGATCACACTTGTCAATTGCATATTGATCAGGGTTATCAACAAAATTCCAGGCACCGTTACTAGGCTCGCGTAGAGCCGTTATTGCTCCCGCCTCGGGACTTGTTAATACAACGTGTGTCCCTCAACATTAGTACTTCTACGTTCATCCCGAGACCGTGGCTACGTTCGGTGACCGGCAGTGTCACCTCAACCTCAAGTCCACTGTTATAATACTATATTGAACAGCTTAAACAAACAGTTTAACCGAAAGTATTGGGAATCTTCCCAAAATTCCAAAAGAAAGGCCCGCCATCCCTACATCTCCGACACATATATATATTATATGTATGCTATATAGATACTACAATATAACATATAGCAATATACTTTTGATTTTGAGCTGCGTCGTTTGTTTTAAGCCTTCGGTTTAGTATAATTGCAAAGATAGATTTATTTGATGGATATATTTATCCGTAGAAGTAAGAATATTGGTGATTTTGTTGCTCTCTTCTTTATTCTTCTTGTCGTTTCGTTGGTCTTCTGTTCTTTCCATTCTGCGTAATTTGTCTATTTGGTCAGTGGTAAATTGTGTTACTATGTCAATCTACCTATACTTGATAATATGTAATTGATAATTGATTTATATACTTTGTTGTGATTGTAAGATACCCTGTTCTATATATTACTGATAATTTCATACAAGAGTTTGGTTTTCATGCAAATTAGTACTATTATATAGTGTTACTGTTACTATACTAGTACTAATACCAGTACTGTTCTGGAGGATTATCTAGTGTTTGGATGCCGCCTGACGAAATTTCGAGACGACGCCCTCCAGCGACCGAGGATCCAAAGTTACGGACGTCGAACAACGTCTAACTGAGCAGAATATTTTAGCATTAATTTTAGCTAAGCTGGCCGGATACTTAATGAAATTGTATTTCTGATCAACTGACATTGTCTAAGATCTAGATTTCTTCGTTTCCTTACATATTCTTGGTTTATAATTTCTAGGTATAATGTGTTTGTTTTAGGTACTCACGAATTTTAATTGGTGAATTGTTAATTAGTTGAGATTAGATTGGTTTTCAAGTTTGGACAGATGGTTAGGTTGTAGTATTCTTGAAATTGTTTCTGGGGAAAAGAATTCATGATTTTTAACTTTTTGTCCCTCTTTTGAAGATACAAAATCATATTAAATAAAACCAATGAGTTGAGTTATTTTGCACAAAATGTGATCATATATTATTTTCTCACTTCACACAGACAAAAAGACAATGAAGTTTATTTGCTATGTAACATAGTGAGGTATGTAACATGAGGTAATATACCCTTTTTATTCTCTCCCTTTCAATTACTTAAATTCGTTTCCCTTTTTAATAGAAGAAAATTTTCTGAAAGTTGTTTACTTCGTATTCCATCTTGTTTACTTCTAAGAACCAATTTGATGTAATGTAGCATAAGAAGCAGGCAGGAAGATTATTAAGACATTAATGTATTTAATACTTTGTATTATAAATCTTATTATAAATCTTAAAGAAACGAAGAATTACAATACGCTTGATCGGCGTTTATGATTTTGATGTGAAAATCTGTTCTGATTTCAGAGGAACTCTTTTTAAGAGCTCAGTTAAGCATGAAAGATACGATTATATTAATTTCATTTGTTTTATGCGCGGTAAAACTTTCCTTTCCATCACAATCTAAGCTATTGTACGTTTCTTCCATTCAACTCATTCATTAGTAATAACTAGACTATGGATACTTGAGCAAATTCATATTTCTATGAATACAATTAAGAAAATGGAACTTACAATTAAACAGAAAATTGTTTACCTAGTAAATACTGTAAAGACTATGCAATAAACACAAAATCATTTAAATCATCCAAGAGATGTACCCTGAGTTGAATAGTAATGGCAAACAATTTTCCTCCTCTTAGTCTTCATTGCACTTGCCAAAGAGACATATTTCTTTCACCAAATAAAACAACCAAAAGAATTAAGCCAAGGCCATTGGTAATAAAAAGAATAATCATACGAACATGAGACGCACAGAAATAATTAAAAATAAATGACATTTATGTCATGTATGGTCCTTTCAAATAAACGTTTATATTTCTAAAGCATTCTAATTGCGTTTTCAACGCAAACACTTCACATATTAACCTTTAATCACCGATTGGATCCATTCGTCGACTTTGGTCCTGAATTATACTCCATATACATATTCTGCGGGACATTACGTCGAAACGTCACGATCGCCAGCATATCGATGCACTTCACGGAGTGTCTCGTTGCATCTGACATTATTAGTACTAGGGCAGAGTGCTCTCTGTTCGATAAAACGCGTGTACGCGAGCTCATGAGATCGGATTAATCATAGTGGTATGAAGCCCACGATGGTCTTCTGTCTTATAATAATAGCTGGTTTCAACTAACACAATGAGAATGTATAGACAACAAAGAAAGGAAGAGACAGACAGACAAACGAATGAAAAGAGAAACTGAGTCATAAATAATAGTCGCGATACAAACAGGGTGAGTACTTGAACATCCAGCACTTGTCGCTTAGAATTTCGGTTAAATCATCCCTAAAAATTGCCAGGGATTTGCTTCAAATCATGATCGATCGGAAGTTTGTTAAAAAGAATAGCGTTCACTATATGCATGAAGCTTCGTGATTTTGATACAATTCTTTTTATTGCGAGGTTTTCGAATAGCCCATTTTTTGTTTGATGCTGTAACAAGTTTAAACTTGCAGTAAAAGTCACAAACCCTTAGATTTTCATATAAACTAACATTATTCTCCACCCTATTATTCGCTTATACATTTTTATCAAATTACTTATCTAACAAAAATTGCGATGAAAAACGTATACATTCACGAACGTGTCGATTATCACATAGTCAACGATTTATTTAATCACGTTACAAAGCGTTAAAAGCTCGACAAGAGTGGACATTTAAAAAGTGTTCGCTTCGGAAAGACCTGACCTGCCTTACGAGATTTTTCGGAAGGTTTGCAAAGCGATTCTCCGTCGCAAAATGACGTTCTTTGAAATGCGACACCGTCGTCTCCTTCTTTATGGTGGGGAAGTACTTTCACGCTGAAATTACTTGAGCCACCCTCCGGCCTATTCGTTTAGACTACAAGCGCTTCAGAAAAGCCAACTACCATGTCTATGACTCGCTTTTATGCTCACGGTACGCCCGAATTTGTTGCCAACAATTTGAAGGCTAATTTCTGGTCGGATCGTTTGCTACTATAGACACGAGACGCATGGCGGTGTAAGGCAATTTGCGGATTTTCAATGACTCCGAATTACTTGCCAGAAGATTAGAACAGTGCCTCTGGCTAGCTTATTTTGCGTTTCAAAAAAAAAAAAAAAAAAAAAAAAAAAGGAAAAAAAAAGAAAAAAAAAAGAAATCAGAAAGAGGAAAAAAACGGTGTGGCATGAAGTGTGAAACAATTTTAATTATCTGAGATTCTTCTTTTTATACCAATAGTGGTGGGGTAGTAAAATTAATTATCTTTTCTTTGATGTTTCGCTTTTTGTAGATAGCAGGATATTTTATATTACATGGGCCTTTTATGAACCTTATAAAATAAAATTTAATCTACTACAATTATTATAAATGATGTCGAAGTATGTATAATGTAATATGTTTTTAAGTCAAATATTTAATATTTGAATAATTTAATAAAGACTTGGACATGTATATCTTTAAAATTTCAATATATTGAAGCGAAATGTTGAAAAATGAATATTTATAAATCACAGATTTCTGTATTTCTAAATACTAAATTAAAATTTAAATGACAAGTATATTATTTTTTGCAAAAATAAATTCCTCTAGATTGTGGTCAAGATAATATACTGTTTTTGAAAAGACCTGCTCTTGAAAGTGTTAAGAATTAAAAAGAAAACTCCATGTAGTGGTTGGGGTATCTTTCACTGTCCGATATTTGCATTTTCTCATTTATATAAATTCGTATCATTACTCGTATATGCAATTTGCATGTGGCAAGGGATCGAACTTCTCCGAAAATTTGAAACGTTCCTTCGGTTAAGTCCAGTCACGATTTGTTGCATTACGGGAATTTGTTCTTGACTCGTTCTTTGGTACAACTTTCTCCATATTAAATCTCCTTATCCTTTAACCCCATCAGATACTCCTGAATCAGTCTGTTAATAGTAATCTAAAGTCAAATACGTTCGTCGCATTCGAAGTAAACTTTCATCAGTCAACCTTCGATTTAGATTTGTCTGCTAGTTTGTTTCGTATCTCCAACATGGCCTAAATAAGATCAAAGCAACATCGTTTGCTTCTCACAGTTACTCTCATAAACTTCATCACAAAAGATAAAATCTGAACTCTCTTTGTAGTAAAATGATTCCTTTGTTGCCCTTTTTCCTTCTTCTTTTTCTTTAGGATCCAGATGTGCGTATTAAACGACGAAAAAGAACATGGAAGCTTTCCTATTTCTGATGTAATGGGAAGTTTCTCAAATTCCTATTGGTATTCGAGTGACTTTACTAAATTCTCACCCCATAACTACCACGAAACGACATTTTATACTCTGCCTAGGCGTTTACTCGAAAGCATTATCGTGTAGAACCTTGACTGGAACCTTAGGCAGCCATAAGTTCGATGGTATACTATTTCAAGTTCTCTTTCTGTTTTCTCAATATTATTTTCTGCGATTTATAATTCGTATAAAAAATAGACGGAAGAGTATATATTCAGAGGAATGTATAGTAATTCACGAAGGTGTTTAAGTACTTACCATAAAAAATTTTTGTGAATCCCTTATGTACATATTGTGTAAAGCTTTTTAAAATTTCACTAACGCTCCTATAACATATCGAAAAGGTAAACATCTGCTTAAATTGTAAAATATTTATAAATTTTTATGCAAAACATATATAATCTAAAATTTCCTTTGAAAAAGATACCTACATAGGATACTTACGATAAAATTTTGTACTATTTTCTGCAGAAAAGAACCCTATTGTGTATAGAGTAATTTAATCTTCTAGCTTCGTGCTTCTATGTTTTTATTTCTTTTTTTCACTAAAACATTTCTTTACCAGGTTGACCGTTAGTCCTCAAAATCCATTATCTTCTCTTCTGCTCTCTTATATTATTATCCCGAAAATTCACTTCCGCTATAAAAACATAAGAGAGCGTCAACGGCACATCAAGGAAGCATACGATCGATGTGGAAGAGTCGAAAGCTCTGTTTTTATGTACTAAGAAAACAGTTCTTTTTAATTGGTGTTTTGCTAAGTACAGATCGTAACATTTACTCTTTTCTATCATGGAAATAAGAAATTAAACATTGCGTCTCACTTTAAATTCACTTTTCATTAAAAATTTCATAAAGTTTCAAATAACATAACGTAAATAGTGTAATGTAAGACTGAAAATATATGCAGTTATTTTATATAATTTCTGAGAAAAGCGATACTAGTTACTTGTTAGTAATATTATTTCAAGATAATATTGCGCTTCGCAATAAAGTCACGTGATCTAACACCTTTGGAAGTATCCATAAAAGAAGTCAAAAGTTTCTAAATAACTTTCCTAACGTTTTATCCTTAAACTCGAGGATATCAAGTTTTGTTCGATACGTTTTTCTTGTCATTTATTGCTAGACTGTGGATATTTGTACATTTGCGAGAAATTTTAACATGCAAGAATGCTCTGACTCGGTGTGATATACAAAAATATATAAAATACCCAGATTTATATTCATAATACTCGCTGATATTTAGGAAGTAAAAATTTAGTAAATATTAGGTTGTCCGAAAAGTTTCTTTTGTTTTATAAGGAAATAATAGAGGCACAATGTTTCTTGTTTTATATTAGTTTATTGAATTATGCACGAACGTAATAATAGAAATAGAACGAAATGGATCATACCTAATTCAATGAAATAATATAAAACAGAAATTGTTGTTTATCTATTATCACCTTATGAAACGAAAGACACTTTACGGACAACCTAATAGTTCTTATCTCTATTTTTTAAATCGTCCTCATGGATATACAAATTTGCACAAAAATCCACAGTTTATCATTACACTCTTTCCAGAAAAAACTCAATTTTACGATATACGATTACAATGTTTCCAAAAATTCATCAGTCTCCTATATTTGCAAAGTGACTTACCCTTTATCCAAACATTTCCAGACATTATCGAACTTCACATACAATCGAAAGGCACGTATGTATATACAGCATCCGTTCACTCGAATCCCATTCGTATTCACTTACCGTCAAACTGAAGGTAAACACTAACTTCCAAACCGAATTCAATAAATTTGCACATCAAACACGAACCGCAGAAAGTTCGCAGACGAAACAGAAAAGGTTACTTACGTACGTACGAATCAAGCATTTTCTGGATTTTGCAACTTTTTTATTTCCTTTCCGAACGATTGAAGCCGACGCGGCGGAATGTTCGAAAAGTTTGGTTAGATTCGTGGCGTGTGCGTGGCGCGAAAAAAGCGTTCGTCGAACGGACGCACGCGGATGGGAAAACAACGGCGTAGGGCGTTACGATACGTTGCGTCATGCCCCGGATGGTTTTCCGGATAGGGCAGTAATTTGGCGGCGCGGCGCAAGCGCCGCAAGGCGGGTCCAGGTCAACGGCAAGAACCCGGTCTAGTCGTACGGCGGACGTCAAACCGACCGGTCGGTATCGTGACGTTTTGCAAGCCCGCGAGTACATTCGCTCCCCCTCTAGCTTCCCCGTGGTAGCTAGGGAAGTCGAAGCAACAGGACGAAGTCCAAACAGACCGTCTGGTCCGTACAAACTTGCAGCGTGGATTTTTTTCCTTTCGTAGACTATCGTGGAACAAGGTTCGATTATTATTGATATACTTTATGCTTCTTTTTATCGTAACAAAGAAAGAAAATAGTGATGGTTGAAAGTGATTTGTTAATTCGATCTACTGTGTACTATCGATTTCAATAATTGCGTTATCGATGACTATCGATTTCAACATCAAACAGGTGATGGTACGACTGAATCGTTGTACAGTGCAATGATTATTTAGTGTATCGGAGGATGAATTATTAAATAGTTCGGTATTGGAACGATGTAACAGAGAATCGTGAAATGATAATCTAGAAAAAGTGTAATTTCTTGTCTCAATGTTTGTGTGAAGTATCGGAGGATATTACTAAAATTATTATAATTCGATATTGGAACAGTTTAACAGAGAATATTAACGTAAGAAAAGTTAGTAATTTCTTATTTACAAGAAATGTTTATATGTGTCAGTTGAAAAGTGAAGAATAAACGTAAAAAATTTCGACATTGAGAATTCACGAAGAAAAGCTGGACTAGGAAAAAAGTGTTTTCCTTCCTACGTTTCTTTATCTAAATGTCGACGGAGAAGCCGGTGGAATGAAAGACGCGCGGAATTCGACGTTCTCATTCTCTTTCTCTTTCTTAACCTCTCTCTACTGTCAGCGTAAGTGCAACGAAGTAAGAGTAATAGGACGAGCGTGAGAGGGATAAAGGTCGACGCACCTGTTTTGCTTTCGATCTCAAGTTCGACGGCAGTAGTCTCCCGAGCAGTTAGATGCAGTGTTGTTGAAACGGTAATTACATTGGAGTGATGTGAATGCAGTTCTGGTGATACTCGACGAAATTTCGAGAGAAGATGATCATGCAAGGATCGACGATTGATCGAGATGTAAAGAAATCCAATGGAAACTAACATTCTTGTGCTTGCCGTGCTTCGATACAAGTATGCGAATTTTACTATTCTTAACCTTAATGTTTTACGTACGTCGGGGTTACCGTTCAGTCTTTAACCCTTCCATAGGCGCTGTAAATCACTGTTTAACGAAAATATATTCTTATTTCTAGAGCTTGCTATCGTGTATATATAGGTTTTTTATTCTTTCTAATTCTATATTTTAATCTCGAAAAATAGATCCAATATGGAGGGCGAGAAACACAGTCATGACTGTTCTTATTTTAGAGGATAATAGCAAAAAAATTAATCAGCTCTGTTAAAATAAATATATGGTCTATTTAATATACATTTATAATGGAGTTTGTTCCTTTTTAACCAAAATATAAGTTGTGCCTTCGGAAGGGTTAAGAATGGATGTAAACATTATTTTATTAATACATACATTTATATTGAAATTTATTCTCTTTTACAAAAATGTAAGTTATGCCCTCGAAAGACTTAAAGACAGATGTAAAATGGGCATAAAATTGTGTAGATCACAAAGATAAAAAGTAAATTGATATATATCGAACTCTCGTAGTTATCGACGAATGCACATATCGCGTGTTGTGAAAATGTTGATCTGTTAGTGTTGTTGTACAGAAAGAAAACTTTTTAAATGACTTTTTCGTGCCGATACACGTCAAAATAGCGTCGCACCTATGTGTATGTGTGTGTGTCACATCAACAAAATTGATTATATTTCTATGATAATCTTTCAGTTGACGCGAATATATGCTCGGGATGATTCTTAATGGCAACTTCGAAAGTGATAAGTGTCGAGGTCAATACCTCATTAGGAGATGTGAAGAGTAGGGTATATGCGTATGTAACTAGAGCGCATGAGGTTAAATGTCCTCTGTGAAATAGTTTGAATTTAGATGAGCGGTTTAATCAAGCGAAAAACGTGAATAACGCGGCTTGAACCCTTTCTCTCTACACGAGAGCTTTAAAACAAATGGAAATATCATGGTAATGTTCCACTATCAATTATATCGCCAGTACAGCAAAACACACGCGACGGTTTCATGGCCTTTGAAAGCGGGCAATTCGTTAATTGTTCTTTACATTTTATACAGACGAACTTGATCCTTGAAGTTTTAACGATCTTTAGTTCTCGCAGTTAGTATCAATGCTATCGATCAGACGAAAGCAGTAAGTAAGAATGCTTTTGTTGCTTATAGGAAATTATTTTTAGCATTTATTTCATGAGCAATTTTTTAAAAGCGAAATTAATTTTTATACAAAGTAATTATTTTGGGTCAACGAAGCTTCGTACTTTAAATAAACGAAGAACATAGGGTAAAACGTGATAAGTGTATTGTTGCTCAATTTTTTATTGTAATATCCTTTATTTAATTTAATTTTTTAAATATAAAATATGTAATCAAAAATAGGAAAAATCCGCTAGGTGCAAAAATTTAGTTGAAAAAATTCTGTAAAAAGGCGTAATTATTAAAACGAACAATATGTTAATATCATAGCGAGCGATATCTTTAAAGTTAAATAAAGAAACAATTTTTGTAACATGGGATTAATTGACAATATAGGTTTAAAATCACCGTATAAAAAATGAAAAATGTAATTTGTTGTCTTCTTTCCCTACACTTTCCAGCTCTTCAGATTTCTGAATATCTAATTAAACAATAAAAATCACGAATCGTAAGAAGCGTTTAAAAATATTATTAAGAATATTCTTTCAAATATTCCGTACATTGATCTTGTCTTATCCGTAACGTTATATATCAGTGGCATATTATTTTCGAAGTTTGTAAGAATTTCCGTACCTGAATAATTCAATACGTCAAAAGAAAGCTAGTACGAAACAAACGGCTAAAAGGAAGAGATTTTTCCTGTGAGACGTGGATTAACGAGATTTTATGAGCAATGAGGGATTATCTGACTGAAAGAATGAAAGACATCGGATGAAATTAAAGCAGCTGTTTCGTTTTTTTGTTTGAAATCGTAATTTTTTCCTGCTTAGAAACATTTTTCTCCTCAGATTTTTGTTTATATTATACCGTCATGTAATACAAAGAGTTTTTCTGCACTAATTTTTCGTGAACTCCACTTGTGTGAGATTTTCTATTCATCAAAGATATTCAATGGTTCAACTTGGTTTTCTTTCTTTTTAGATGTGACTCGCAAAACGATTAATCGAATAAAGGATTCACGATTCGGTAAACGTTCTTTGGAAACTTTTTAAAATGGGGTAGGGTCTAAAGTTATCAGTGTACTGTGAATATTTATGAAAATTTGTATTTTTCTATATAATATAATCTGCAAAATGGAATTTAAATTTAAATAGAAAAATGTCTTATTTATTAAATATTGTGAATGGTACTGTACTTCAAATGTTTTATATATGTCTGTATATTATGTATATTCTGTATATTCTTGTATATTCGAATTTCCTATGAATGCATAGAAATCCGTAGCATAGTTATGAGAGAATATCATCATTTTTATCCCTTTCCAAGTCTGTTCCCTTACTCTGTTTCATAATATAGGAACAACATCGTATATTCGATTTGTTAGAATTATGTTCGGGAATATGGAAGAACGTTCCCTGGTCTGTCGTCTATTTGGAGAAGAAATATTTAAGCGCAACTGTGTCCGAATATATTTCGCTGGCTATTTCCCTCATCGGCGGCACGCTTTCCTCTTTAAATATCACTTATCTCGGTTTGCAGGGGTACCGAGGAAAAAATAACTTTTTTCTATTTGAATTCTCGTAATCTCGCGTTTTTACTTACCCGCTCGATGCTCCTCGCTGTTTCGTTTGTTTGTCCGTTGCTGGTTTTACTTATTTTTGCCATGGAATGCAACGGTTTCCAGGGTTGTGCGTTTGAAATGCAATGTTATATCGTTGAACGTGAATTTAATGCGCTTTAAGTATGAGGAAACAGTATTTCGTTATTTTTACGAAATAACTGGGAGAACAACGCAGATTCTCTGGTTAAAAACGACGTTTGCGTGTCGGTTTGCGGCACAACAGACTTAGTAGGGATTTTCGTTGGGAAAAAAATATATTTCATTTTAAAGGCGAAATGAATAACGATTTAAACGTTAAAATGTGTTTTTCAGCAAAACATATTTCGACTTATGTAAATACTTGCTTCGCTTATTTAAAGATCTGTTAAGGAGTGGTTAATCTTCAAAGATAAGGTGGTTAATTTCTTCAGAGTACAAACTTAATTTAAACTTAACTCAAACTTGAAATTTTGCGTCTGTAAATGGTAGTGACGTTTGCTGTTGCTTATTTATATTTCTCATGAATATAAAGTTAAAGAATTATGGAATAAATATAACTGAGTTATTAATTTTAGTAAAATTTATTTAATATGCCAATAAATGTTATTATACACAAGTAGAAAAAAATAACATTGAAAAATTAGTTAACTTTAATTATTTGAAATGTTTCTATGTTTATTTTTTGTATATCTTCATCTTAACAACAATAAAAAATGATTCATAGGAAATTTGTAGTTATTGCTTTAGCTATGTTTGTAGGATTCAGTAATATGACTACACGTATATCTTTGATTCAAGGGAATTGTAGTTAAGTCAAGGAAACTAAAGTTGAACTTTAGTAGTACAATCTGTATGTTAAACATTAAAATACATTATATATGCTATCGGTGGAAGAGATATATCGAGGTCATAAAATCGGTCAGGTGTTAAAGATTACACGTTTCGAGAACTAAAACAGTAATTTGAGATATATGGGAAAGATAAGAAGCTTGAAACTTCCTTCAGGGCCATATGGTGTTCGTTTAGAATAGTCCCTCTTTTTTGTTGTATATCTTAAAAAAGTTGCATGTAACGAACGGAAAGGAATTCTAGAAATATGCGATATAAATCTTTTTATCTGCGAATTTCTAACTAAATTACATCTTGTAAAAAACAATCGGGTGCCTGGATATTTTTGACTATTTACTGGTGTATATTATAAAAATTACAAGTAATCATAATTGTAATTTGTAATTTAGAATTGCAATATTTCCATTACTCCATTCACACATAACCACGTTAAAGATTGCTGAACTTATACAGCGGTGGACAAAAGAAAGTTTGAAGTTCATACTTGTATATAATAACTACATTACATTAATAGTTGCTTTGTTGTACTAAACATTTGTTTACCATGCCAATAACAATCTTTTTATCAATTATAACTCTTTTCTTTAAAACTGTGGTGTTTTTCTTATTGCTTATCCTGTAACCTTTCTTTTGCACATCTTAAGGCACATTCATATTCACACAATAACATTGTGTATACTTTTAACAGTTTATCGTCTTCCAGCGCAGGAAATTGAAAAGTTCAAAACACACTTCTTTTTTCGATTAGTAACGCATTACAGGCATATACACATAAAATTACAAACATGGTGCAGCACGATATTATATCAGAGTTGTAGTTAGGTACATATGCATGTCGCAAAATGTTGTCGCTGTAAATATCTATCGACAGCAGCACTCTATGCGTGTCGAATGTTTACTTTCCCCATTAGTCACTAGCAAATGCACAACTGGTATTGTATCCACGTCCCTTTGCTTCAACTGCGCAGGCAGCTATAGTCTTTTCATTTCTGCTCACATCCCGTTTCTCGTTTAATATCGAAATATCGTGTTCCACTTTTTTCTTCTAATCTCCAAACCGCTTTCCATTCGGTGTTACTGCAGTTGTACGTGCTCACGGTTCAAATCGATTCCGAAATTGCGAAACTTGCACCGATCGCGATGAAATCTCTCTCTCTCTCTCTCTTCATAGCTTCCTTATTTTTCATCGGAACTCTGTATAATGCGTTTCTAAACGAGTGTTCACTTTAACGTACCTACTTACCACGAACTTCCTTGAAACTGTTGCATGAGAATGAATTGTGGGAACGTGGAAGAACTTTATTTGCACTGTTCGAGAGTGGAGGTTGGCGTTTGCAGGATTTATATAATGAAACAGAGAAATAATGTCGAATAAGAAGGGATGTATCAAAGAAGAATTGTACTATCTGATAGTAGATTATGTAATAAAATAGAAAGATAATATTTCGGCACTTTTTATTTGAAATTAAAATAACAAGAGAAGGAGATAAATAATTTCTCCGAGAAAGATCACAAATAAGTAATTTACTCATGTTTTTGATATATTATTTATTCTAAAAAGGAATACTAACATTCAGTATGATTTATTGCTGTTATGATGTCTGATATATGGGATATTTAATGGTTTTGTTATATATGATGGTTATATGTAGCAATCTATGCATTATTGAATACCAGTCAATTATCTTCTTCTACCATACGTACAGATTACACCTCAGTATGGTGAAGCTGCATGTTAATCATTTAAATAGTATTTAAATAGTCGTTCTCTATGGCTGGTTGAAATTTCAAAATAGAACATTTTTTATTTTAGAAATTTGTATTCCAGGAATTCATGTAATTTTTCACTTATACGTTTATACTTTATATGCTTTATTATTTTTATAACGAATTACTAAATAAATATATGTACGAAGCTATGGATTTATTTCGACAGGAGAGAAAATATTCAGAGACTTAATGCAACCGTAGCAAAGCGGATAAAACTTGGTAAAAAATCGATTTCGCTACAGATCAAAGGCATCTACATTATTTGGTCAGTCGTGTGGAAAATAGTTCGATCTGTAGTATTTGCGTATCCTGTAAATAATTTTGTATGCTTAACGCTATTTCGAAATATACGCTATCTTATATCGCGAAGATCCCTAGCTTACGTAAGGTGGAAGGTAAATATGTAAAATACACACTGTGGAAATAAAAGTCTGATTCAGAATCAACAACCCTTGTTATTTTGTTTTAGTTTTAGAATGATCGAACCACGAATCTACCATTATTTTATATTAATTCCTTTCTTATATCATACCTTTTTTGACAATAATTAATTTGGATTCTGGGAAAAGGTCAATTATATTAATTTAATGCCATTTAAATTATTTTTTATCGTATGGTGATATTCTGTCGTTAAAAAATGTCATAAGTTTGAGAAAAATATTAAAGAATTGTTAAGAAATATCTCTTGGGGACGTTGAAAGTCTTCGAAGAGGAGATCAGAGCACAAAAATTCGAAGAATGTAATAGTACCTAAGACAGCTATTACAATTTTGTCTGCTGAACACAATGATATTTGTGATCTCACTAAATTCATGTTAAAGAATGTGGTACTATAGAAAGAGGCAGGGTTCTTCTCTAATTAGAACTTTCTTTTACGTACTGCAGAATCACTAAAATTATTATCGCTTAAAAATTGTTCTTTTGTTATTAAGAAAGCTTCATAATGCTAAAGAGTTGTTCCCTTTTATCATTAAAATTTTTACTCGTCGTTAAAGAGTTCTACAGCATTTCTTAAAAATGTTATCCTTGAAAGTTTCTTCGAACATAGCAACGTTTATTATGTTTCAAAACAATATACAACCACACATAAAATTAAGTAATAAGGTTTCTCTAATTGTCCCGTATGTTTCCCCTATAAATTTCTCAATGATTCTTTCGTTGCGAATTCTCTATTCAACATCTTCCTCTTTTTTTTAGTTGTATTTCTTTTTCTCTGCTTGCTAGTTGCATTCCATTGGAAATTCCAGCGGTTTTCTTTTATTATTGTGTCCTCCCAAGCAACACGTATTTCGGGTTTTATCCTGCAGTGGTCATACGACATTATTTTTAGCGAGTTCAGCTGACAGAAAAATTTTCACCATTTCTTTTTATCTGGTTTTTCATTAACACGATATATCCTTCTGCAGCCATGATGATTATAACTAGCTATATTTTATTCATACAGCGCTTCGCGCTTAAATAAATGTTTGAGTTGTTACATTAATCGTTGGTTGAGTATTTTCTCAACGTTATCAAGAAGCAGTCCTGGGATCCTATCTGCGAATTTCTTCCTTTTTTCGCGCTTGACATTATCGTTACGATGCGCGAAACTACATTCTCAGCAGTATCGCGACGCAGCCTGTTCCATTTTTCCGAGTGAGAAGAATTTCCGCTTTATATTTCACGGGCCAAGGCTTTCTCGATATCCTCTTTGCAAAGCCTACTCAAGGATATTTTCAACTTATTCTATCTGGTCTATGCATCCGATGTATCTAATGCTAACTCCACGATTTAATGTGTATTTTCGTACAGAGCGGTAACGAAAGGTTGCTACACGAATCTTCATTTCACCTATTAGATGTCACAACAAGTATTTTACTTTGGATATTTTATATCTATATTTTTGCGTATGATATGCATTCTGAGTATTTATGCCTCATCAAATTTATATATTAATTTATTTATAAATATTTTCATAGCTACATAAGAATCCACTACTCTACTTGACTTACTGTTAGTATCGTGCTGTACAAATAAAAGTAATTAATTAAAAATTAGTTTTGAATTAGTTAAGGAGAATATCAGAAGCAAATTACGTTTACGAAAAAATCGCTAAATATGTAGACACTAAGCATTAAGTTCTGCGACTCAATCTATCAAGGATAGTCTGGGTGAAGCTTTTCAGTCCTAGGATTATCTGGCTAGGATTCCACAGTCTAGAGAAGGTTTTGGTTTTTCGGTTTTAGAATGGTCCAGTTGGGGTTTCTCGATCCTAGGATGGTCTGAGCAGAGCTTCTAAGTTCTGAAAGCTTGCTTAGTTGAAGTTTTTATGCCAGAGAATGGTTTGATTAACACTTCTCAGTTTCTGGATGGTTCGGTTTGTATTTCTTTATAATGTATGATCGAACAGTTTTTGTCTTTTGATCTGCAGATGGTTCTGTTACCTAATCTGTAATGTTCCCTATATTTCCATACTGGGATGTGATGGTCCTATAATTTATCGTATGTCTGATACAAATGTTAGCATTTCAGAACTACAGACATCGAGGTCATGTGTTTTTGACATAGTCTAGAGCAGATTGTCGATGTTTGTGGTCATGAAATTTAATATCCTACAACCTTCCCGAACTTTAATGTATTATATGGGTTTCGAGGTTCTATGGTTTCAGAATATGAGGTAATTTGTATGGATCCATGGACATAAAATTTGCAATCCTACGCCCTTTCAGTGATTTTGAATAGGTTCTTCGATTCTGGGGTCAAAAGCATCAGTAGTGTGGACTATGGAAGGGCAATATGGTACTGTTATCATAGACTTCAAAGTTTTACGATCATGAAATGGCCTACAATGTATCTGTTGAGTCTTAGTTTGTCGATAGATTATCGACTCTAAACG
The DNA here is from genome assembly GCF_040668555.2 of Bombus flavifrons. NCBI lineage: Eukaryota > Metazoa > Arthropoda > Insecta > Hymenoptera > Apidae > Bombus > Bombus flavifrons. The sequence continues at coordinate 2,073,208 of NC_138443.1, forward strand.
AAAGTAACGCAATACTGTAATAACTTGAAATATTTTAGTATAGCATATGTTAAATTTTATGCTTATATTGTGAATATCATTTCTATCCAATACATGTCAGATATATACCTCCATTTACAACTACATATTAAAACACCTGCTGATCTTACACGAAATTATTTAACGGTTATGAATATTTATCTGTAATTTTATTTGCTTGTTACATGAGAAATAAGCGATTCATATAAGTATTTTAACATTTAGAAATGTGCAAGAAACATTTATAATTGGAACAAAACTCACTTCTAATTTAACACCATGATTAGTTTCTAATGAAACTATTCCATGTTCTGTTCCATGATTTTAAATATACGATTATTGTATGATCGAAAAGGTTAAGGAAACAAAGTCGTTGAATCTATCTGCTTTAACTATAGATAGAGCTATAGAGGCAAATCAGGAACATGGGCGGGAACATGAAGGTATGAATATAGAGACAAAAAGTATTCCGCGTTTTATTTACTTATTAATTGCCCTCCCTTGAACGATCGTCGTCCATTTAAAGCCGGAACCTTGGGCGGTGGTGCAGTTGTTGTACGAGTTGTCCGCTTTGTGTCGGGTCGAACCGTTAATAAATATGGAGAGGATATCCATCTTTTAATTAGCGCGTCCGCCGGACGATAGATTTCATTAATTCTTTCAGAATCGATCACGGATACATCGTTCGTTATTCGTTGTTCATGTGGCCACCGTTTGTTCTGCAATTATGCCTCTGGTCGGTTATTACTCGTTAATACTGTACAAAGCTGAAGTGTTTGATCGCAAGCTATAAAAAGCCCGTTCGTCGAATAATTGAGAAACGTTGACTTTAGATGATTCGTTAAATGTGCGATGGAAGCTGTTCTTGCGTTCTTACAATGAGATTGAATGTGAATCCAGAAAATTATTTTACTTACTTTATTATATCGTGGCATAAATATTGCTATAGCAAAATAGCAATTTCCTTGAGTGGTTAAGAATTTTCTTTCTTATTGCTGTTATCTAAGGATATTATTGTATTATAAATAACTGTCATTCTGCTAAAGCAACGTTAAATTTAGTTCATTTTAAATATCGGAACGCGCGGATATTGAGATATTGCATTCAAATGTAAATTCGCAGATGTTTCGTTTCCGAGTCTTTTAGGATTTGGTGCCAATGAAAGCACTGAAACGAACTGTTCGCGTTGCGCTCATTGCAATTCAATCCTATGGATTTCTTTGGTTTGCTAGTATTTCAAGTTTGCCAAAGACTAGCTGAATCCAAGAGACTTTTGCAACCGCGTAGCGGTTTGTTTCTAATCATTTAACGTTCTGCCGGAATTTTCGAGCGTGTTCGAAAATGCATGGTCCGACGCTGCGAAACTCGTATGTCCGCTGAAACTGCAATTGCATTTCAATCAGAGTTTGTCTTTTAATTAGAGAATCAACGAAGGCCTTAATATCTTCAGCGAGATAAATAGATTTCTAAATGTTATTGCAAGTTGTAATCTTTAATGTAGTTGAAATATTTTTTAAACGACACATTACATATTTAATCATAAATTAATATTATTAAATGTTAGAATAAGGTGAATTTCGTTAAAGGCTACTGGTTTAGTTGGACATATCGATTACACGGTTCACTCTGTATGTATTTTGTATGCATGAGAAAATTATTCAATTTCATAATTTATCATTACATTCCATCATTGCGTAATTTAATACGTCTAGGTTATGACTTGTATCATTATTTGAATAGTATGCCTAAAGTGCCACGGAAGATTTCGTAACACGTTAAGTAAGTGTTTGTAGATCGGTTTAACTGGTAGGTCAGCAGACGACAAAGAGCAATTTATTTGTTGCAATGAAGATTCATTTACTTGAAAGCTGAGCAGTGAAATTTTTCAGAGAAATCTCTTCTTTATATTCATTGATGAATCAATTTACTTATTCGTATCCACAAAAATGGATGAATATTAAAAAATCTGATAATAACTTTTTGTATAAATAGCTAATGTCAGAAAGTACTATATACTGCAATATTATTTTTATTAAGAATATTATTTTTATCAAGAATATTGGATTCGTTTTAAATTTAAAATGGAAGTAACTAAAATAATAGTCTTTAATTATAATAATTACTTTTTGTCTCCTTTTTATACGAAAGTAATTATTTAAATCATCGTCAAAATTAATCTAGCACTGTAAAATGCACGTGAAAAAAGTTTTTTAGTGAAACGAGCAACAACTTACTTTCGATGAGGATGCTATCACACAGCTGGGAAATCGACCAGAACCACTTTGCTGCGGGATTGAGCGAATAATTTCATTACACAGACGGAACGTTCCATGTAGAAACTGCTTTAATCCATAATTGTTGACTGTCTTCTGTATATGATTATCTATTTTAATTAGATTATGATTTATTTTCCGTAAATCATAAGCGAACTATAAAATTCCTTCTATATCAAGATGCAAAAATTATGTATTTTTTCCCATATTTAACCGTAACCTTCACAAGACTAGTAAATAAATTAAATGATAGAGGAGGTTTTGTGCACTGAAAGTAATTAAGTACACGTTTATTAGTTTCTGTAGTTATCAGCTAAAAATTAATGAGCGGAATAAGGAATATCGGAACAGTATATTTTAACACGAAAGGCGCTATAATAATTAAGAGATATCAACGTGTAAAACCGAGAACGTGTTAGGACGTGATAAATATAAGAAGAGAAGTCAACATTATCGCGATGCGAACGCGTCAAAGGAGTAGAAAGTGGGAGGGAATGTTACCCGGTTAGGTGGAAACGCATTTCCGCTGTTAACGACTTTCTTTTAAAACCTTTCAGTCTCGCAAATCAATTTCCTGTACCATGCGAACTTGTTTCTAGATTTTTTCCACCATTTCCACCAATTGTACGAGTGTATCAGTGAAATTCGAACATCATGATTTGAAAAAGAGTATTCCTTTCGTTGAAAGTAAAATATAATTTTTTGCTAGAAAATTTTTTCCTTTCCCATCTCGTACAGTTGTTAATTCTTGAGATTACCTTTTCCTTCTATTTCATTTCCTATGTGGAAATTATAATTTGTTTTGTGAATTATTAAATTGCAGTCACCGACAACTTCTCACCAGAGTTACTCGTTTAATTTTTGAAATTTTAATTAGAGTATATTTTCTTCTGGCGTTGCAGTCGTTAAAGACTTGCCACGTGTTCGTAATAATTTACTTCATTTTCTCGGGCTTCTAATGAAATTCAGAAGCAACTGGCATTTCACTATGGCTTAGAAGGGAAATAGTGACGTTAATCTGGCTATTCAGCCACGCGTCGACTTTGTTTTAGGAAAGCGCGGACATGAAAGCTCAAATCTGACTCTGAATTGATTTCGAATATATCTCTATGCTCAGTTTCATTTCAATTTCATCAATTCTTTATTTCAATTCTTATTTTTTGACATCTTAACTTTCTTTAACGCCAGTTGTCCCTTATTTGGATTTAGATTGATTAAATGTTCTACTACTGTTAGCTTAGTTTCTGAAAAATGATCATCCTTCCAACAGGATGTTGCTCAGTAGTGAGAAATTGGAAAATAAAATTAGATAGCCCTTGCAATCATCCTCTAAAAAATATAGAGATGAGATAATCTAGACGTATCCGAGCTAATATTTTTAACAAAAATCCGAAAATCCTTAATCCTGTTGAATCCTAGTTCATTTATCTTTATCTTTACTTATTTAATTCACTTTCATAATTCTAGTTCGTTAGACACAAAGAAAGTTTTATTTCGTCTTCTCGAACATATGAAGCTTTTTTTTCAAATGTGAAGTAAAATTAAACGATATAAATAAAAGTCCCTAGAATTACAAATCTAATATTGGATGAATATATGTAGCATTCATGTTTTGGTACGCCTTGAGAAGTGGGAAAAAAAAGAACGTTTCTTATAGTAACGGTGCTTTAATCAAGACCACTTGAAGGATTCTCAACGTGGAACACTCGAGCCAGCTCTTCTGTGCTGATCTTTCTCTCTTTGCATTTCAAGTTGAGCCTCATCCTTAGCTATGCAATTAATTATATCACAGACGGTTGAACTTTCCAACGTCCATCCTTTACTTGGAAAAATTAATTAATGTTGAAATGATAAAATATTAGATTAAACGTGATTATTATATTCATCAAGTTTATATTGTCGAATATATGATGTTGCATTGACGTGCTACGATTCGAAAGGAAAATGTACTTTTTTTAAGAGAAACATCCTCCTTTTGTTGATATAAAAAGGGTAGTTTTTAGGCAAAGTTGAATTTTAATAGAATCTATATACTTTCACACACTATAGTACTACACATCATCGTAAAAGCGTGGAAAATCAAAATAAAATTTCCTACAAAGTATTCTATTCAGGAAAAATTGATTTCGTAGAATGAAAGGTCATTTGCACGTGTCTGAATTTTAATACACCAAAGTCACGTCGCATGATTATTGTAAAACGGATACACGTTTCATCGCATTCTATCGGCTTCTAACGTGATCAGTGAATTTAGACGCATGGCATGTTGCTACGCTCTGTGTACCTTAGAGTCGAGACATTAATTACTGTCGCCATCGTAACCTTAATCCTGGATCAGGTAATCCATGGATTATACGATACACTCCTATCTCGGCTGTCCAAGCTACTGCGCATTCTCTTCGTTCTTTGTTGTTCGAATTTCAAATGGAGGTACTCGTTTAATGCTTATGATCGCTCGACTATAGAAACTTGTGTGCAATTAGAGTTTATTTCGAAATCTTTGAGGTTTCCCCTTTAGAAATTCCACGAATTTCTTACTTTTGCATTTAATTAAATTTCGTAAAGAAGGGCTAAGGGAGAAAGCTTTTCCAGAAATTTGAGGAAAAATGTAGATTCCAGATAATTCTAGATAATTAACATAAAAGATTAATTGAATCAATCTTGAATTTAATAGAAAATTTTGCAGACGATTTAAAAATTGTTGCGGAAATGAACAAATTTTGGAGATTTAATTAACGATTGTCAATGTTCGAGCAAAAGAAAGGAGATTGTTTACTTCAATATTTACACATAATACCTATTCTTCCAAATTTACCAAATATAAGATGTTTTTGTTCAGTTCCTCAAATCACGGAACCTGTGCGACTTCTAAAATCGTGCCAAGTTTCTCAAGAGGAAAATTGAAAACTGGCCAAATTCTACGCCCATTTACTCTGCCAGTTTATCATTTCCTTTTAAACTGATCCATCACGTCATACAAATATCAATGATATTTGTAATCTCTCTAGGATTTCCTCAGTTACCTCTGTTATAATTATAATCATAACATTGAAGAATTTTCAAAAATAACGTAAGCTTCGAACCGAAGAACAACTTCCTCATATTTTCCATAATAGAATTGGCAAAAGTTACGAGAAACATTGGATTCGTTCCAAGGGAAATTTTTACAAGATAAGCTCGACCATTCAGCGGAATACCTCAAAGAGTATCCGTAAAAACCAAGCGAACTTCGTTCCAAGTTCACCGCGTTTTGTCCAAACTAGCCAGATCGTGCGCCAGAATTTGCCTTGATCTTATAAGAAGGAAAGCAATTTGGTCAAAGTTAGTCGCACGTTTGGAGCTGGCCAGACCTTCCGTAAGTGGGTCAGACTTGGTTGAAGTCGTTTGAGGTTCTACGTGCATATTCAAAGCATAGAACGAAGCCTAGTAAATCTAAATGGCAGAGCCACTGTGACTGGAATGGATCACAAAAGACATGAAATGAGGCCGCTGGACTCGATCGAACTTAACTTCCGTTCGTTTGCCCAAAGAAACGCCAGCACGTATACCTTGTCTTCGACGAGTCGATTCAGACAGCCGCTGTTTAGACTGCCGTAATCAACTATCCTAGATTCGACGAAATCTAACCGGCTCCACGCTAATCTGTTTAAATCACGCCGCGTCCTTTGAAGTCCGCGGGGCTCTTGTAATTTCTGGCTGGGTCAAACCGGATTATGCCGCGTCTCAGAGGGTTTTTGGGCAGACTCTATTTGAGTCTGTTTGAGTTTCTGTCCGTTTGGCGCCGCTGGATCTACTTCGAGTCATTAAAATCTGGCTACAGTCACTCATTCGTGTACGTAATACAGAATGCTTTATTATAGAGTTCTTAAAGGACTATTAGATTTATTGTCGGTTTAGCATATACATCCTGAAGTGGTTGCACAAATATATAAAATGTTTTGTTGTAAGCGGTGATGTAGTAAAATCTTGATTAGCAGAAAATCACAAGACACGATATTTTCATAATGGAATAATTGTTTTCGTACGACAGATATACGTCTTGAATTATCTCGTGAATATTAATATCAGATGGAAACAGAAATTTTCGAATAAAAATGTAATAATTTCTTCCAGTTTTTGTTACAAAGGACAACCTCGAATTTTATATTAATCGATGTCATGGTGATTGATATTCCCACTAATCTTTCTAACTCGAACGATAGAGGAATTAGAAACGGTGAAAATTTTAGGTGAAGCCAAGCGATTAATTAGATCTAGCGCTATTTTTTAATTTCGATAGCGGCGTTCTTCGGAAGAATTTAAATTTAATCGCTAGAAAATTTCTTAATTACTACGATGTTATTGTTATTATTGCATTAACACAACATCCATCTATGTTAAAAAGATATAAGTTTCTTCTTTCATTGAAAATTTTCCCGTTTCCAATTTTTTTACAACACGCGACGAATATTATGGCAGAAATCTTAAATGTTATATTTGACCACACTTTTCGCGAGAAGGAAGGAGTTACTTATATAATTTATTTGAAATTTCGTGGCTTTTGTTAATTTATATCTGTTATATACATTACTGGTTTAAGTCATTCCGTTCAATTAATATTTCCCACAAATTGAAGACGGAAAAGAATAGTATGCATGATAAACCAATAACTTTGGAAATAGAATTTAATTATATTATGAACTTTGCTGGAAGTTCTATTAACTCTCCATTAACCGATGACACCGCCATTCGAAAACCAGTATATTCTGCCTCGAGATTACATCATACTATATAACAAAGTTCCATTCTTCGTTATATCAAACATTGCTTAAATTTTTGTCAATTTGAACAATGTACGACTTTTATCCATGGTATTTCGCGGTAGATATTTCTATATTTTCCAGAATCCAATATGCGAGCCTCTCAGTAGCCAAACCGCATTTGTTAATTTCTTAATTTAATTTCCTAATTAATTCTGAAGAAACAAATTTGCATCCTTAAGTTCGTTTATTGCAAAAAGATTATACAAATAACAGTAAATTCTAAGATAAAACAGTGTCACGATAAGTGACAAATGATTGTGAGAAATAAGTGATAAATAATAAACAGTGACAAAAAGACAATGTTTGTAATATAATCGCTTTTCTGTACTTTTTAATATATGCAGCCGATTAATCTGGCTTCAGAGCAGCTCATATACATATACTGACTGATAAAAGTATTTATACACTCACCGTAGAAGTCTTTTCGAAGCAAACAACATTTTGAAATTTCATTAGTGTTTTAATGAGATACGACTGTTCTGAGTATATTGGTATTTGAAACTAATCAGAAAATGTATGTAGATACTGCAAGATATTTGTTGCAAACATATATTTGAAGTGATCGTCGGTGAAGGTGCGCACAAGAAATACTCTTGATTTTCAACAATAACGTTTATTAAACTCTTAACAATTAACAACAAACAACGATTAACCACAATTAACGATTAACAACGATTAATAACAAGCAACGATCAACGCTGAACTCTCAAGAGTCAATAACCCGTTTCTCTAATTGTGTTGGCTTCGCTTAACCTTTCACACTTCGCAGCTCGGGGCAGAATAAATCTTTTGGTTCTAAACCAAACAGATTCTTTCCTTTGTCGCCCCTCGATATCCCCACTACGCGCGCGTTTAATAGAAGCCGCGACAGTTGCCGCGTATGCATTCTACCGAATATTCGGCGAAAGAACCGTAGGGATATCGATGGTATATTAGGCCTGTCGGCCTTACGCTTTGAAGATATAGCGCTTTGTGTCGCGAAGCCGTTGGAAATTTCCGTGGTCGAGTACCGTCACATATTTAGTAAAAGATTAATGTACAGCATGAATGTAATATCAAAAAGAAAAGGAGGGCATACGCTTGGTCCATCATATATTTAAGTTCGAGTTTCTCGGGATAGTATAATGCAGTGCCGCAGACAGATCGTCGTATAGGACCGGCGAAATGTATACAATGTAGCGACCAGCGTATAGTTCCAGAAACTTCGATTCGCCTTCGGTCGGTTTTTTTCACATACACAAGGAAGGTGCGTACGCGATCATAGGCGCGAACGGTGGCATAACCCGAGCGTAGTGGGGGGTCGTCTCCGAGAGAAGACAAAAAAGATCGAAGGGCGGGCAGTAGCATTTTGAGGAGTCAGAGAGTGCAAATCAAGAAGCGAGAGTGTTGCCAGCGTTGTCGTGAGTATGGCCCGCGTGAGAGAGAGAGAGAGAGAGAGAGAGAGAGAGAGAGAGAGAGAGAGAGAGAGAGAGAGAGCGTTGGATCGGTTGTGACGAGAGTCACAAATTAACTATTGCGTTGTCTAGACCATAATACGTTATTATGATTAATCAACATCTGTACAATCCATTCATCGTAAATAAATCATTATTATAATATTATATTCACGATACTACATGAATATTCGTCTGAAACGTGTAATAGAAATCTGTGAATATGATGGATAATCGACTGTTTAAATACTTTCGATGCCTGCGAAATACATATAGATACTTGCACTAAATATCTTGTAATTTCTGTATATATTTTACAATTTACCGATATATTCACAATAGTCGAGTATCATTCTAGTGCTAATGGAATTTCAAAATGGTCCGCAAAGTACATGTAATATGAATAGGTATTAAAAAATATCTACAAGTAGGTACCTATTGAAATACCTTCGCCAGCTTGTGGATATCATTAAAGAGGAAAAACATACACCTCGTGTTTTGTTGCATAAGATTTTCTTAACCATTTAAAGAGCAAAACCGTTTTATCGTTAAGTGCATCGCGCTGAAATCGATTTTCCTAGAGTTTCGCCGCAAGGAATGCAGAGGATTTTGATCGGTGTTGGCGGTGTGCACATACAGGAGAGACGCGATTTCACGTTAGATATTTCCACGGTCGATTGCTTGCGATCACGTGACCTAGATCTATCGACGGCGGATATCACGTTTTGGTATCCGATTTGACGAAAAGGAAATGCTCGAAATATCCGTGGGTGGTGCACGAATCGCCACGCTACACTGTGTGGAATTGGTAGTGCAAACGTGCCAAAAATGGCGAACGAAATGCGGCGAAACTTCTCGGCCGCGAAGCCCTGGCGATCAAGATTTACGAGTTTCCAAGACTTACGAAGGTTTTATCAGAAAGTTTTATCGACGGCCATTTACGCCCATCGACATTCTCGCGTGTCAATATATAATAAATTAAAACCGAAGTCACTGATTAAGATTGAAGTTGTGTTGTTTGTACGAGGGTGTATCATTTAGAGGGGAAATGAAGTGCCCATCTTTGAACTCTTATTATTTCTTCAATCCTTGAATTTTCATTTCCTTTTTAATTCTCCATACGTAGGATTTTTCGCTGATAAGAAAGTAAGTGAAGCAATAAATCACAGTTGGCTATAACTTTTTACCTGAGTTAGGGAGTTAAGAATTAATGGCTGATATGAGTGAATTGTGAAGAAGAGTAATGTAGCAGAATAATATATCTAAAATGTGTAAATTTTGAGCAAAACCGATTCTAAAAATTAAGTATTTTCTAGAATGCTAGTATCACTATTTTATTTAATGAATTGATATTTAACGGACAAAATGTCACAAACCGAAAACTGTTCTGAAAGGTGCTCTGGTTTCTTTCTTATAGTCAGCAATAAACCATATCAAAAATATTTTGCGCAAAAACATAAATGAAGTAGAATAGGGAAATTTTTCACTTCTTAGTTACTTTATTCATAACTTTATGTATTATGAAGCAAAATGATCGCCACTTATGGTTTGCAATGTAACATTAACCTGAATGAAGTCCTAATTGTTTCACTGCTCATTTCTATTAATTATTGCAACGCAATACACGACTGTATCGAGAAATTATTACAGTGAAATAACAACGTTTGAAATATAAAATACGCAGGGTGGTTATATAAAAATTTACTGATCAAAGTAATTGTTAATTAAAAAATGTTCGATAGAATTAAAGCAGACTACAAAGCACGTACAATATTTATTATATATTAAAACGCACAAAATAAGATTATTGTTTATTACACGTATATTGTGACCTGATTACGTTTGAAATCATAAATATATAAATAATAAGGAGGTACTTTAAAGATATTTACGGAGATACTAAAGAAATAATATTCTTAAATATTTAAATATTACATCAAAGCAAATAAATTCTGCAGGATACATATTTGAGTAAATATAATAATATTATTTATTTATATATACAAATAATTAATTAGAGTAAACTATTCTAGTACAAATTATTTTATCACTACTGATACATTATATTAATTAATAGCTATATACTATATATATAATATACAGATATTTAACAGACTGGACATGTAACATCGTGTTGTTTACCAAATATATGAATTCCTGCATATTGAGGATTACAGAGTGTATCTGATAACACACAGCAATCCACGATTGCAATTCGGGCTTCAATTTCGGGAGCACTGAAACGAAGTTATCAAGAATTCTACCCTCGTTCTCTGATACACGGGAATAGGAGAGAAACTGGCTCAACTACACGTGATTTCGCGTAGCAAGATTAGCAACTTTCAAAGAGACGAAATTAAACAGGAAGTAGACAAAATGGCCTTTCTAGTTTCATCCATTCTCGTGAAGCAATCGATATTAACCGACCTTGAAAGTGTATTGGATGAGCTTATCACTTTTTCGATATTTTTTTACAATAGTAGTGTAATATTATAAAATATTCTCGATTCTTCGATTAATCAATAATATTTATCCCAAAGGTATGGCGAAAAGTTTAAAATTGAATAATCATTCAAAGCTTGAAATTTTCTAAAATTTGATGCACGTCGAACGTTTTATATATCTGTAAAAAAAACTTTTCAGGGTCTAATATTCGACAATTTCGTTGTGAAATTTAAGAGGAATTTAAGGATAATGTACTTTCATAGAATTAGCATTTTATTAAATAATTCATGTGTCACTTTATCTGGTGGCTCGCCGTGATACACCGAATAAGTTTTACGAGCTCTTTTCCGAAAGAAATTTTCGTCTTCACCGGTGACGTGTTCCTTCAAACAGTATCTATACAGACTTCTAAAGCACATACTCAATTTCTCTGAGATTAAGAGAGATTGTGTTCGAAATCAGTATTTCCTTTATTGGCAAAGATTCCTAATAGGTAATTCCTTTTCAATTTCCGTAAGTGTGTGTAGTAGAACTTACAATTTAGCAATCTGGAGGCTCAAAGAAAAATAGTATTATTTAATTAATTGAAACTTCCGTTCTGGGCTATTTCTTTATGCAGCTTTCGAAACTTTATTCGATTAAATAGAGAAAAGAACATTTTAAACGTAGCTAATATTAAGATGAAACAATTCAATTGAATCTAATATTATAAAACTCGAACTGGCATTTCCAACACAGTTTACTCAATTCACCATTCTATCACATGGATCTTCTTCCTAGAAAACTCCTCAATTATGAAATTCAATTTGAAACGATAATAACAAAATGACAGGATTTTAATAATCTTCTTCTTACGTGAAAAGTCACTTTGCCGTAAAGTTAGCTACAAGTTTGCTAAATGTTTTTGAAGTTTCCGCGATTCAGTGTACCTTTCAGGATTTCCATCAGCTCGGGGCGCTTTGCGCGTCCGAATTGCCGAAGAATTTAAAGAGGGGGAGACAGATCTCTTCGGAACTCGTGCTCGCTTCGCATCGAACCGAAAGCTCTTTTCACCGAGTCATCCTGGCATTGCATTGTTTCGTTGTCCTTTATTCCCCCGATATCTTTGCAGCGCGGAATTCATTCTGTCCCACCGATGACCTTGATACAGTGGTATCGATCTTTTTGGAGGAGTCGTGATAAAACCGAGGAATCCGTTGGCTGATTTCTAGTGTTTAACGCGAGTAGAAAGTTCATTGGCCCGATGAAGAAGTTATAAATGAAGGTAATTCAACTTATTTTTCCAGTTGGATAGAAAATCCTGAAAATGTTAGAAAGATGATCTCGATATTCTATCAACGTTATACGATTCGATCGCATATTTCTTGATTTGAAATTATTCACTTTTCATTCCCATTTAATAACTCGTTACTGAAATAGGAAATTGTGTAATTTGATATATGAGCAGCTAATTTTTATATAATATTATTTCGAAATAAACGAATAATCCGTTTGGAGATACTATGACTGAAATTACTACGAAGTACAGTGGTATAATTAAAAAGTGTCATGAGACCTAATCTTTTTTCTCAAACGCATACAAGCGTAGGATGTTGCTGAAAAAGTTTTCGTACATCGCATTAGAATTTATTTAACATTATATAATTTTAACAATAGATATATTATTAAGATATATATTGGTGCAACGTATATTATATATATTTATAATACAATTGTAATATCTATTAGTTACTTGTTAGTTGTGTGATGATAGCCATGATTCTCAATGGCACACCAGTTAAGAGCTAAAAGGAAATTAACGGGAGAACGTTGATCAAGTCCTTCTTTGTCCATATTTCGTTTGTAGAATATAGAGTCTGTTTGCTCTACCGAATCAGTTGTCAAGTATCTGACACGTCGATTAGCAAGCGCACATATCAATGACATCGAATTTCAATCAAGCCCAACAATCTGTAAAGCTGCCTGTTTCGCGCCCTGTATTCCAGGTTTTCGCTATTTCTCACGTCACGTCACGTCGCGTCGCGTCACCGTACCCTTTCTAATTAACGAGCAAGCCAGTAACACGGTAATTACGTCGCGGTAATATTAACGATTTGCCTATTACTTCCGCTCACATCCATTTTCGTCGTTCGCTATTTCTCGTCGAAACTAACGGCCATAAGGAATGAAGGAATTGCAGCATAATATGGTAGAAAGGAAACAGGAACAGGAAGGAATGTAATGAAGAGAAACAAAGAAAAATACACGGAAGATTGAACATCGTTATAGTTGCTGGAGATAAACAAGTATGAATAGATTGAAATGGGATGAAATGAGGAGAAGAATAAGGATAGATGAGATAACAGGGGAACACGTGTGAGAACAAACGAAATAAATCGGAGCAGAAGAGAATAAAGTGGATCAGAATGCAGAAGAAGACAGCAAAGGAAAATGAAGAAGAACTGAAGATAATGATAAAATAGAGTGAAAGTACGGGAATAGTAGGATATAAAGATAGAATTTATGTAGTAGAATAAAGTGCAATAAAATATGGAAAAGAAAAACAGAGATAATAGAAACAGTGTACAAACGAAATATTAGGTTTGTCCACGTAAAATATCATTTGTTAATATATTTGATGTAGTAGCACTTGAAAAATACGTTAAAACGTATTTTTATAAATGATTTTTATAAATTACCAAAATACATAGAATTACGTATAAATTGTTTGAATTAAATATGATATATGGTGTTTTAAAGAATTCACAGATACGTGTTGAAAATTTTATCTGGAGAACGAGATTTCATACAGACCAATCTGTGAAAACAATGTTTTGTTCTGTTGAATAAAACAAAGTACAATGGAGTAGATGAGACTCTGCCAGTCAGTGAGTACGGCAAACTAAAATAGAGTAGAATCAAATAAAATGCAGCGAAACAATATGTATAGAAACCGTAAACTAAAGCAGAGTGGAAATGCGATAGAGGAAAGCAAACCACTGACAATTTTTTGAAAGCCCGAAAGAAAAGTGGGACAAAGGAATACATCCTTTGACCAAAATTTCCATCGTATTATTTTCATTCTCTGTACACACAATGCAGTAGACCAAAATCACGAAAAAAAACAATTTCCAGAAACATGTACGACCACCTACCACGTGTTAAATCCATTAGATCGAATTATTAAACCTTTGTAGTCTAACAATTTTTATGATTCAATCACTCAACGATTTCACACTGCTTCTACAATGAAACTTTTTGGTACCGACACTCTGTTCCGAAAAGAAAGAAATTATAAATGTTTGAAAATTTATTTATACAATATACTTCACTCTATAGAATAAAAGTTCGTCTATTAAATCGTCGAGAGACAGACAGTTCATATAGTTGGAATTTATATAATAGAAATTCACCTATTTTCTCCACTGCCTATTAATTTTCATTCGCATAATAGGAGCTTACGTTCACATAAGTGAATTCAAACGGCGAAAGTACAGTTAATCGGGTACTAACTAAAACTTTGCTCGAATAGATGAAGTTCATACAAATGGAGGTGTGTCGTAAATAAATTTATGCTAGTTTCATATGTATTAAAGTTTTGTCGTGCCGCGGTTACCCAGCAGACTTAGAATCCGCAGATGCGAAGATTCCTGGCAAGGAATCGACGATATTTCCTAGGAAACTGGTCTGGGATCCGGGTATCGCGGTTCAAGGTAACAAAGACAAAAGTTGACAACTTGCATATTTAATCGTACGTCTTTAACAAACTCGGCACTTGTTTATGAATATTATGTGCGATGAATATGAATTACATGATATTTAATGATTTATGAATGAACTGTTTCTGGCGGTCACGCGATGGCTTTTACATCGGTCTTTGTTATACGTTTTAGGACAGCGACTAGCGACAGAGATAGGGCATTGCTAACCTTGCGGAATGCCACTTAACTAGGTCAGTGATCTTTCTGGGCACAACAGTTCACATATATTCAGAAAATTTTCAATTTCGATTTTACCAAAATAGAAGCGTCGTATGAAAGCAATCTTTATAATTTTGACATACTTTTTTATATGAAATCAGCCTGCTTGCCGATTGTACTGTGATTCCTGGTACACACCCTATATATTTGCCTATAATATCGCCAATAATCTCGTAATTGATGTGACATTAAACTCCAATTGAGAAGAAAAAAAAAAAGGAACAGTTCTCACGTTATCGGTGTAGAGCCGCCAGTTAAGTAGACGAGTTCTAATTCGTAGCACGAAGGATGCGCGGATATGACTTACAGTTTATCTTAGAAAGTTCCATTATCGATCGACGATGCCGGAAGTGGACTTCATTCAGGCCATGCTGTTAACCGATACCGTGGAAAAAGGAGCGTGAGTAAAGGCTTGGAGAGCTTTGTAAAAGACGCGAACCCTTTTCGTGTCGCGTTTACTCACTATTTGCACCGTTTAACTGCTTCCCCCGGGACGAGGGAGGCAAAGAGGGATGTTGGAGCGACGTTCGGTCCGCTATTAGGATCGATGACGCATTAGAGGTGTTGTTTCGGTTTCATCGATCGAGATTTCATAGATAACTCGATACGAAAAGTCGAGGGGTGGCTCGGGATTTTGTTGTGCGACGCTCTGTCGTGATGAAAGAGTCTCGTGTTATCTCGAATGAGATATTTCTCGATAAAGGGCACTTTATCAAGGAGGAATTAGAAACTTTGTTCTCCGTACAGATTCTATAGGTTGTAAAATTGTTGGGATAAGTTTTCTTGGATGATAATCGTAGGAGGTCTGATTGATTTGTCTTTAAGTTTTAATTCTAATTCCTGTTGTTAAAAAATGTTTTAAGTTTGAAGAAAGTGAAAGCATTACTGTTGACGCGCATGATTTCTTATTTCATTTTTGTGCTAAAATTATTCGTAAAATATTAGTGTCTTTGTTCTCTGAAGTGAGAATGAGATGGGAACGTAAAAATTCGAGGATCGCAGTATGATTAAGTAACTAATGGCGTCGTCGATCAGTTAACCCATTAAGGACGAATAATTAATCATTAACCGTTAACTTAATATTTCATTTGTGAGTTGCTATTACACATGATTGGACTAAAGCAATTTGTAAAAAAGAAATGTGTAGAAACTGAAGTATTTTATAACACTATGGTAAACTATTTGTTTCTCAAATTATAGAACTTTCTTTGATGTCTCAATTTTTAGTCAGAGAGTAATAATTCCTGTTGAATTCTATGAAATTCCAATTTCCTGTGTGAAACTTCATAATGTATGTACATATATTTCAAACAGTTTTCGAATGATTTCTTCGTAAATGCAAATATTATAATGAAAAACGCAGTGAAATGGATATTAGAATGTAGTTTTGCTCTTTCCATAAAAAGACAGATAAAATATTCTGATATCCGAGCCGAGGAGGTTGAAAATAAATTCGTAGAATTTTCATAATTTTCGCTATGACGTAATGTTGATAGGTATGAATAAAGAAGAGGGAAACTTCAAATGTATGATTGTAAAGGTAAAATGTGAGAACGAAAGGAGAGTAACATCTAATGGAGAAATAATTCCTCTTTCTCGTTTTGCCTCCTTTCGTTTCCCATTTCAAAGCCTTTTGAAGAATTACAGTCATCGATCTGCCGGATTATTTTGCGACTATTAATGAATATTCAAACGTTCAATGTTTGAGTGGAAGATGGAGACGCGCTTTCTGTCGGAGAGGAAAAAAGTTTTCTATCTCTTCGTTGGCGATCTCTATTCCGGTAATTTTGTGCCTTTCCTGTCGAGCGTAATTTATTCGGTGGAATGAATTATCGCGAAATGAATTATCGATCCTCCATTTTTTCTCTTAATAAAACCTCTCTTAATATCGATCTTTCTATCTCATACATAAAATAATTTGGCCAACTATGCATTATCGCGAATTATCTTTTTAATATCTCAATTAGAAGCTGATGAGCTTAGTACGATGATTAGTTTATCGACCACTGTGGAGGATCATAGAAAAGATGTTCCCAAATATTGAGACTGCGGATGTTCATGCAAATTTATATTTTAATGAACATAATTAAAAGAGTAGGATCTAAAGAGAGATTTTTTTCACCCACTAAATATTATTTAGTTTAAAAAGTATCGGTAATTTACTTGAAAGATATTCATTAATTTGAGACAATTAATTAATACTTTTGATAATAAGAGTAATTTCGCTGAATCACGAGAGACCGTAAACGAGCAATATTGTAAGAGGAATACTTCAAGGTTTGTTTCCAAAAGAAATATCTTAACATTTGTTTCTTCGTAATAGCATTTGGAAACTGTTCCAAAAGGTATTTTGTAGCCATTTTCCATAACAGAGGAAACAAATAGATTATTAGAAAAAAAAAAAAAAACGTATAAAACTTGCGAAAGTTATGTATATTACACTGGATGTAACATTATGTTATTACGTTCGCATATTCGTTTTAGAATATTCGTTTATTGTTTCAAGCTGTGACTCTCTCTCAAGCAAGCTCTCGTTCTCACGACAAATACTAAAGACTTTTATGGGAAAACGATGAAGATTTGCTTGACATAACCAGCAACAGAGATATCATTAAAGCTCGATAAATTCCCTGGTTCGTATCAGCGAATACGAGAGTCTAATTTGTTTCACGTGGATGTCGCGTCGCAACCGGTTGCGTTTGATATATAGCGAACAATTGGATAAAGAAAAACATCATTGCAGGTAATGCGTTCTGTGCTGCGCAAACACATTCTGTTGAAATACTGTCATGTCTCGCGAACGTTTTCTCCGTATTGCCAGCCATAATGCAGTGTCTATTACTCTTTTGAAAGGAGAAAAATAATGAACAACGAGGAGACGCAAATTGCAGATTAGAAACTGAGACAACAAGTTGGTCTTATGGATTTTTTAATGGAAATTGTTTGTCTGTTAAACTGGACTCGATGGATTAGAATGAGTTTCTGAATAAAAGTGATTAAAACGGGAATGAGTTTGTATAGAGATAGAGATTGATGAAGGGGAATTTAAAAATATGGAAATTACGTGTGTAAAAAGTTGATAAAGTTTGAATAACGTAATGTATTAATGTTCTGTGACGACAAATATTCGATGTTCCGTATCGTTCCATTCGCTTGATGCGGAGATCTATAATTAAAGTTGACTATTATATAATTTTGCTAATTTTCTATATGTTCTGGAAAAAGTTAAAAAATAAGTGTTAAGTATGTTCGATTAAAAATTTGAATGAAGTAGCGTAGAACGAATGTTTCTATTGCAGAATGTCTCTTCTTAGAAACATATACTAACGAGCGGCTATTTCTGCTGCGTATAATACCATTCAATTACGAAAAAAGGTAGCAGCCGTAAGAAGATGTGCAATAAATTTCTTTGTACGTTTAACCAGTTATGATCATTTATTGCGCTTTTGTTCCATGCAAAAAAATAAGAAAATGTAAATATTCTGCTAAAAAAGTTAGTAACATCTTCATTCATACTTTATAATCCATTGCTACATACGTATTTCAAGTTGTAGTTAAAATTTGTTTATAAGTACCACCATATAATAGAGCACTTGTTTCGAAACTTCATATGACATTTTTCGTTATTTTCACTTGTAAACTATGCTTCCGCAATTTTATCGGATAGGTTGGAAATATTTTGTATAACTATTCTTACAATAATTGCAAACATTCTCATATCAATTGCGAATAAATGCAGCAAGTTCATACGACTTACATCAAACTTATTAACTGTGAACCACTAAGAATAGAGTAAATACAGTCATTTTCTATATTACAGAAAGTCGAACTCTTCTGGCTCTCACTGAAACTTGCTCTCACTAACAATTCTCGTCTCTCGTCACGGAATGTTTACTCTTAAGAATACTCATTTCCTGAATACACGAGAAAACATACTTGGTACTCAGCCACTCTGGAGTATGCACGGCTTACTGGAGCTTCTCATTTCTAAGTAACCCATCGTGCTCGTGAAAGTCACGCGCCGACATTGTCGTATTTCGAACGAACTATTATGGCCTACATTAAAGCCATTCCATCGATGAATGATGGTTGCAACCTATCGAGCTGGAATTATTTATCGCGCGAGGGGAATGGTCCCGCGAATAAACAACTCGAATAAACTGCGCAACGTACGGTCGTTAATTACGGAGGCGAGATACATTATTGGTTATCATTTCTGCTGTAGGTAAACGGGTGTTTGAGTAACGAAGACGTTGACTTTTAAATAGTTAATGAAGAAACAGAGCGGAAGCAAAATATAGAGGGAAAGTTTCGTCGATTAGTTATTCTAATGCTCCAAGTTTAAATATAGTGGTCGTTTGTGTATGGAAGATATACACGTTTGGTAATTAGTATCGTTTTTCTTCAGTAAATAGCGTAGAATTTGGATTGCTCAGATATGAAGGCGTTTCAATTTGTCAATTTTATAGAAACGATATAGAAAAACTACTAGAGAAATGGTAACCACTATATTATAGGATAACGTAATAATAAATATTTATCGTCCCTTATAATGAGTTTTACTTTTGTTTAAAATATTAGGCAGAAATTTCCAGTAGACCTAATAGGATAAAATAATTTGTCAAGAGACAAAAAGGAAAGAATTCAATTTTTCTTATTGATGGCAATAGTTGCGTGTAACAATATTTAGATTTACTGATGATGGCAAGGCCAAATTACCAAACTACAATGTGTAACGAATAAATAGAGTGGAATTATGATCAGAAGAACAATCGTTTCGCAAGGGCTATATGTTATCAATACGTAGAGCGAAATTAATAACATCCATTGGGATCATTTTGTTATTTTCGAGTCAATAAGTTTCGGTGCAGATAAAAATTGCATGCTTCTAGTTCAGTGAAGAATTCTCAAAGGGTTCTCTTCTACTTCTCGACCCTTCGTCATCAAACTAGAATATCCATAACAGCGTGTTCGGAATCCTCGAACTTTTATCGGTACGTGTCGTGAAGTGGACTTTTTAAACTTTTGATCCACGTCTTCCATACCGCGAGGAAGTGTCTCGAATAATAAACGATCATCGCCGCAGCTGGATTTACAACATGAAAACGTAAAATCAATTTTTTTTAATGGCGCTGATGTACCTTCATTCTCACGAATAGATTATGGATTTTCATACATTTTTCTATCTTTATGAATATAACTACAAAAATGGAAGTAAAATAGAAATTTGTTTCATCTACTTATCAAATATTATAAATATATCGTGAATATATATTATTATAAATATTCTTATATTGTTGGAATTAATATTGAAAATAAAATAGCAATGTAATGCAACAATATTTCGATCTCAATAAAAAAGAACATTAATTTTGCCAAAGGAATCTGCATTTCTTAGTAATTGCAAAAAAAGTTTGGTGATTTTCATGTTAAAAATTGCTTAAACCCACCTATCTTTATAATGACACAAACACGAACAAACTATTCTATGTAATATAGAATAAAGAGTACATAAATGTTTAGTAATAACAGATTTTTGATAATAAATGATGTGGGAGTAATTCTGACTAAATGGTCAAAAGATCTGAGCTGTAGAGCTTAGGGAACATCAAAGTCACTTGTTCGGAGAATAGCTGCTCCCTTAGCACCTTTCTCACATAAATTCACCCGATTCGTTGACTCATGACGTTTAATTTATTTATCGAAATAAGAGTAGAGCGAAGTTAATACCTTTAAACCGATAGGCCTTAGACTTTGATGTATTGCGGTAGTGACGTTGTCGCTGATATTTTATGTATGAGCTGACGAACGTAGATGCGAGTTCGATAATATTTGAATTTCCGACAAACCATCAGGGTCTACCTTGACACACCTCGATTTTAACACCGTCATAATTCGAATTCCTTCGACGAAGAACAGATTCTGCAAAGCAAACTGAATGCTCTCGTCGTTCTCCGTTGGAATTCATTTTAATTGAAATGCTTAATCTTGACAATTAGCGGGAACATTACGGGCGAATAAAAAACAGCATATAATAACGTAAAATTATAACACAGAGAAAAAATATCTAATTGTTATAGTATAAAACATATAGGTTCATTATATCCGAATGTTTCAAACGAAATGGAAATACCAGAATTCTTAACGAGTTTCTAATAATCCTTTAGGCTTGTCTCAATTTCCATAAGCGTTCTCGCAGGTATATTATTTTTGCAAATGCATTATTTGTTTTCTAATGGAAATTTCATTGAAAGATTAATTATCGGAACTTGTTGACATTGTTGATTGTAAAATGCCACTTAGGAAATCCTTGCTTCGGGATTCGGGATTCTAGAATCTCGAGGATCCTAGAATCTTAAGAACTTTAGAACTTTCAGGTCCATATTTCTTGGCTTTTGTTTTTGTTAAGGGATTTTGAAATCTCGAGGAAAGCGGCGTGTTGAGATCCATGACCCGAAGGTACTACTGACTAACGTCTGGCGACATCATAAACCACTTAGATACGATCGTACGTACTCCAGTCCCTTTCGAAGATGTCCTAGACCTCGAAGTCTGCTCGGATGGAAACGTGTACTTGAGTAAAGCTTCGTAATCTAGGCGTGCGATTGACTAACATCTCAAGCTACGGATTCCTTTGATGAAATTCTAAGACTCTAAGATTGTCGTGAGCTATACAGTGTAGTCCGATGTCAGTTCATCTGCGTGTGACATCTATTTTATAGTGTCATGGGAATTCTACCTTTGGATTTGTTTGGTTAAAATCTACGACTTTGCTCTCATTCTCTCTGAATATAATCAACTAACCCTACATAATTTTTTATATTCCTGTGAAATACAAAATATTTCAAAGAAGATTGTGTATACATAAGAAATTTAAGTCTGATTCTATTAAATAGAAATTCAGCACATTATCATGCTATGTCATAGTACTATTTATTCAATGCTTGAATTCAACTGTATCTTAATACAGTGAAAGTTTAATGAATATGTCGAAATATATCAACTAACTGACTATAATCGGATATTTTGTGAAGAAAATTATGAGATGCTACAAGAATGTGAAGCTTCAATAAATCGATTGCTAAAACGTCTTATATCCTGCTTGTAAGTTTGTTATTTGAGGTTGAAGAAATCCTTGTCTTCCTCTTCTTCTCTGTTAAGCTTCTGTTAAAATTAGACATTCTAACTAGAGAATGATAATAAATATCGTCGAAGATTATTGTGAAAAATTAATATCGTTCGATTAGTTAATGTTTATCTGTCGGAATGCATTATCATGCAGATACCACAATGAAGTTACTGTCTACATTTCTACACAACACACTTCTATATTACTACATAATTTATACTACTATTATTAGGTTAAGTAACATGTAACAGGCCGTACACGTTCAACAAATTCGCTGGCAATTGTTGTAATTCACGGACCGTAGGATTCTCAAAGTTTCAGAACCTGGATTATAATCATGGCTGGTGTAAATATGACGAGCAAACGAGTTAAGAGTACGAGCAGCTGCGAGACGTTTCTAGTTTGTGGGATGCTGCCAACTGTGCTGCCAACTATGCCACCTTCTGAACGGTTTAATGTGGCCGTATATTTGACGATGAAATTTGTTTACGTTCTCTTGGTGGCGAATGTGGATGACATAAAATCAGCCCTTTAATTGCTTTCACGTATCGTAGTAAAAGTTATTATTCGTGTTTATTAAATGACATGACGCGACATTGATTATTCGATAATATCCGCAACGTTCTCGATGAAACAGATTTCCTTCCACTCTAAGCGTTGGAGTTTATGAATTCTTTTTTTGAATATTTTGGTAACGATTACCTGTTAGGTAGATGTGACAAGAATTCTTCAGTTTCCAAGCAACGATTTTATATATTTTATTCGTTTTTGCCATTCGTAGCTAGGAAGACTTGATAAAAAAAAAATTTATTTTATTCCAGTAGCAGCCGCTGTATGTAACGAAATACGAAATATGCAGACCTAAATTAACGATTAGGATTCAAAGATATAGGATTTGTAAAGATATAAATTAACACAGGTCAAATTGAGAAGAAAAAGATCTTTTAACAGAGCTTCTGTTGCTAGGAATATTCTTCCGTTTATCTTAATTAAGTGTCGATCATTTTTGCATGAACCGTCTAATTGTTCATTGTTAATAGACATCATTATCACATACATACCGGTTTTTGCTGAAACAATTTTGGTTTGGCAAATTTGTTTGTATCGCTTTGAGCACCATAAAAATGTTCTGTTCGGGTCAAATGATCGATGTCAATGATGACTCCTACTGTTTTTCGCTGATTCAAACCGATATGTTTAAATTGTAACGTTTATTCCATATCTCGTAATTAACCGATATCGGTGATCGTACCAATAATGAATATTAAGATAAATATTTAGTACTGGAATATTTATTGTTTTATTCATAACAATTTACATCATTAAATATAAATTCCATAAATTTGAAGAATCTTAAGCATTTAAAGGATATATGTTCCAAATTTAACTTCATTTGGAAAATATTATAAACGATTTCTCTACTTATATCCTGTGGAAGATAAGAGTTGTATTTTTTAAATTCTTACTTTTACTTTCGTTCACAATTTCGTTTCTACGCGAGTTAATTCTTAATACATCTTCCTGATTTAACGCAAATCTTGTTTAATTCAAACGTTCATTTCTTTCCCTTTATCATCAAGAAAATTCCGTAGCTCTGAAATTTTCATAAAACAACAATGCATTGTTGGATAGAAGTGGAGCAGGAAACAGGAATAATTCCGCATCTCGGTCTAATTTCTTTCACTTCAGGAGAGGAAACCGACGTTCAACAAAACCAAGATATAGCTATGTACAATACTATGTTGCAGGTTACAGAATTGCGTAACAGTGGAAAAGCGCACTTTTCTATTTATTTCATCTCGCGTAATTCCAGATCTACAGAAAATGCGAGGCTTACCGGAAATAAAAAACGCGGATTAGAGAGCGACATTTTCTCTTTCTTCTTAAACCCAAAAATACCAGTTAACAAAGGTGGATGAATTAGTACATACAGAATTACTATACAAATAGTATAAAATCCTTTTATACGAAACTTTGCTCTCGGGAAAATGGGTTCCAAATTAAATTTAATTATTACGTTCCTGGTCTAACTTTCTTCAATTCTTATTTATAGAGTCACATAAAATTAACTGCGCGTTTTAATGAAATTACAAGTATAGAATTTAATTTCTTTCTCTTGTCTTAATCGTAGAACATTATAACTTTCTTTTTTAGCATCTCCGTAGAATTACGGGATAAAAATGTATTAACCTATTTAAATAAGTTAGACTGATGGACGACAAGCTATAGGATTGTAAGCAATGGAAATTCATTTGTCGTGTTAAAAGGACGAGAAAGATTTGCACTATAGTTTCCTTCCATCTTTTTGCTTTCGGCCCGTTTCGTCCAGAAAACTGGAAGATTAAAAACTGTTAGAAGGAAAAGTATATAGGGATTTTCAGCTGGAAAATTAATTAGTAGCTATGTTTAGTGCACAGATGGATGGAACGGATGAATCAGCCAAGATATGAATTTATTTTCAAACGCATTGGATATTAAAGTTTAATCTACAGGAAAGTGAGTTCATCGTTTCTTTTATTAGGACTTTAAGCATTATTACGTTTTATAATACACAGTAAGTTACAGAAGTATTTGTACCTTTGTAAATATTATATTCAAATGATTAATATTCCTTAACAACATACGCTTTGCAATATTTGTCCACTGCGCTAAGTAATCTTTTGCTGGATCGTTTATCGAGATATAGCAATTCATTAGTGTAGATTATAAAAAAATTGAACATCGTTATATTAAGCCATCTGTTAGCAAATCTTGCATTTTGCGAGACTTGTATTTGCGATACATATTGTACGATGGTCGATGTGCCTATCGTACTTGTGTAGATGTCGATTAATCAACGTAATTCTAAGCGATTAATGCAGATGACATGTAAACATAGCGAACTCAATTGACGGTCTTAAAATATCACATGATACGAGTACTCAGTAATAGAAAGCACATAAATCTACTATCATTTTTATTCCACAAAATTGCGAACAAATTTTAAGAAATACAATATTCCTAAAAATATTTGTAAATAATATAATAGGTTTAAAAATGCTTAAAATTTTGTAACATTTTCTTATCAAAGTAAATCGTATTACATAAAAGACCAATCTTATTAATATTTTCTAACGTAAAGTATAAAACTTTTCTTTATATCATTCCAATAGAGAGGTAAACAACGCCAGTGCCATATACAGAATGAAAAATTGAGAAGTACATAGAGAAACGTAGGAAGTTGGAGAACGTAGCATGCCGTAAACTCGGATGTCTTTTGTTGTCTCGCAAACGGAGGTAAAGCGCGAAAAATTACAGGATCTCGATGAGGAAGGTATGCAAACGAAGGAATAAACGGAAGCATTCATTTTTCCGGTCGTTTGCTCGTCGTTAACGACGAAAATGACACGAGCCCTTGACAATTTGATATTTTTCAGTTGAGTTATTAGAATACGTTAGAATATCGCGGAAAATTAATTCCATTATAAAACTCTTCCATCCATAACGTTCTGCGACGGAGAATTCAATATTTTTATTTATTATAAGACTATGGATATTTAAGCAGCTTTGGAAAATTTAGAACTGCAACAATAATATGAAAATGTATAAAATATGCAAAGTACGGCCTGGACTATAATATCGTCTCTGTTATGCCAATATACAATAGATTACAGAAATTCACAATTGAATGTATCCAAAATTAGCAGATAATTCTAAAGGTAATGAACCAATTATAGTATATTAGCTACATTATTATACTATGTTTGTTGTAACATTTATCTTATTAAGCTATATGTATGATTGTAAGAATAAAATAAAAGCACATTAAACTTGTCTTTTTTTAATGAGAATGTGAAAATTTACATATTCATGATTTTGACATGAAAGAAAAGAATGTTTAGTGAATGAAATAGATCTCTGCTTAACTTCTATATTCTTATATGCTCATGAAAACTTTAATTTGCATAAAAATCCTCAGTTTATTTGTCGTTCAGCCATCTTCATCATCATGAGTATAACATCCAGATTGTTTCCAATATTTAGAATTAAATATTTCATTTGTCGTATTCATGGTGAAGTAAATTCGCGAAGAAGACGTAGAACCGGATATATTCTGTCCAAGCTGAAGATCCATCCACTGTACTGTCAAGTACTCCATTTTTGTTCTTGTCCTCCGCCGGATATTTACTTTTCCCTGAAGATTTACTGTGTGTGTGGAATGGTTCCAATGTCGTGTTATCCATTGGAGGGTTTTTCGAGGCTTGCGGATTCGGGGAGTTTGTTTATGGCTTTTCGTCGTTCGTTTTAAACAGCGTGATATATAAATATAAATATCTCATGAATAGGAACTGCTTGTTCACAAATGTTCTAGGTGGAAAATCGATGAGTCATAAATCAGTTAAAAAATATATACATATATAAATTACTTAAATAAGTTAAAAAATTACTAAACTATGCTTACTTGTAATTTGACAGCATTTGCAATTTTCAAGATAGCTTAGCAACAAGGTACTTTGCTTTTGACAAAAATGTTGACTTTTATTGTAATAGAATGTTGATTCTTATATTTCAAATAGACATTACAATATATTTATATATAATTACCTATATGTACCTATATGCAATTATATTTGAATTAAAAAAAAAGCTTAAAACATAAAGCATTATAAAATCTTCAATTATCATCGATTACATGAGTGCAAACGGGACTAAACGTATTTCTACTTTTTTCGAAATATGTATATGTTCTGTAAACTATTGATAAAAATGATTATTTACTAATAATATTAGTAATATCAATACTAATAAAACTAACGTGAAAAACATCATTTATCTTATTCTTCCAACAGGAGACCCGCTAACGAGTTTAGTTTGACATGAAATAACCTTTTACCATATCACCTCGCGATAGTGAAACAGATCAATAAAACAAGTCTATCGACTGTCGAATACCAGCGCTCCTCTTTCCATTCATATTTGTATTGATTCATGGAATAGTTGCGCAAGAATTTCCGCATATGTCTATTTGACGGACTTTAACAAACACGCGTGTAAACATTCCAGTTCAGTCGATTTTTCCGCCGTTATTACGAAGTAGAGGCTCCAATTCGATCCATTCAATCTAGAAGCGCGAAGCGAGCAATCAAATTGTCGGTTCGAATCGACGAAACATATTAAAAAAGGAGTGTTATCCTCCCACTTTCTTCCACTCTTGAAATGCCATACATGTTGAAGCTTCTTGTTTAAATCGTGCTAATGGCATCTTTTAATATGAACGAGATAAAAATACGGGAACGGGGGAATATTTTTTATTTTTTCTATTTTTAGAAGAAAATATGTGTAATTGTAAATTTTTTCTCTTTACAATTTAAAAGTGTTATGTACGTTTATCTAGCGCTAAAAATGTTAAAAGTGATTGAGGTATAATAAAATTGTAGGTAACATTGATTTTTAAGATATAACGATGTTAAGGAGTGAAAAGGAAGTGGAATGTGTAACGTGATAGAAAAAATGCAGTTAGAATGTAGAAATGAGAAAGGAAATATTTGCTATATTATCAAATATATGCATATATAGTTAACTGTATATTATATATTATAAGTGCATATTATATATTTATAGTAATGAATATACAGAAGAATACTGATGAAATCGTTTGATAACTTATAACGAGACAAGATTCGCGTAATGCTAACATTCTGTTAAACTATTGTGCTTTTTATTCGAACTTATTTACTAATGTCAGAGTTAATATTTCGTGAGCTTCCTGTTTTGACAAATTACAACCTGCAATCTACTGGGTGCGAATAATATTAAACTTTTAACGAACCCGCTTCTATATTTTCGTAGATTTTTTCTAACATTTTTTAAGCTATTCTTCTGACATTATACTGCATTTGCAGATTAACTTTTGTTTATTTATTATTACAAATGTCTGTGTATAATATATAATTACATATATTTGAGTATAATTAATAATACGAAAAGTATTTCTCTTTCTATATCTACGATAAACCAACTGCACGAAT
Organism: Bombus flavifrons; assembly: GCF_040668555.2. NCBI lineage: Eukaryota > Metazoa > Arthropoda > Insecta > Hymenoptera > Apidae > Bombus > Bombus flavifrons. Next base: position 2,101,275 of record NC_138443.1, read on the forward strand.
ATTTTTGATTTTCATTGTATTATGAACAAAATTTGAGAAAATAAAGATTGGAAAGTAAGGAAGAATAAAATTGAATTATTAATATCTGGAAAGTAGACTAAGTTCGTGATAAAAATACATCATTTTATCATTTTGAAATACGTACGCTTCTCTGACACGGTGCTTCTCCGTTCAATTATTTATGAATAAACTGGAACGAAGCTTAACAGTTCTTCTGGTTTGTCTGTGGCATCTGACATGTTACAGACTTGCGGGAACGTCAGATATCAAACAGAAAGTGTGAAAGAGTGGGACGATTTTTCATATCAAAGGCATGTGCTATGCATGCTTTCTTTATACCTTATGCAGCAGATTCCCATGGTCAAAATCCAAGATATCGCCTGGAAATATATTACAGGCCTTTCTCACATTTTGCATTACTAGCTATAATTCTTAAAATATATCTCAAAGGAAGAGATCAAATCTTAACAACTATGTATCAATTTCCCTTCCCAGCTACAATACTTCGTTTCATAAATCATTTCGATAAAAGTATTCACTGCTATTCATATTTTTCTTCACAATTGTTTTTGAAGTAAGAATTTCTTTTGAATCTCATGCAAGATTTATAATGTTTTTATGGAATTATAGAATGTTATACATTTTAAATGACAATTAAAACATTGTCGATTAAAAATTGTGGGGACTTTTATTTAAAATTTTGTTAAACAGTCTCTAATAGAAGAGATCGATACAAGAGATCCGATTGAAATTTTATTGAATTAAAGCATCGATACATCGGAATCATGTAGCAGATCTATTTTTAATATTCTAATGTATTACCTTGTCCATAAAGGAAATTTGACATAAAGGCAATATTGATATTTTGATATATTTTGGTAAATTGATATTTTCGATGGACGAAGATAAGTGAAATACCTATCTAATATTTCATTTAACATTTTAGTGACCGTGCAATAGAACCATGGTCAAGTGCCGATATTTCGATGAGCTACTAGAGCATGCACATAGTGAATTGAGAGAACAAAACGTACTTCGATCAGTTTCGAGCGTGAAAGGATAGAAGGACATTTAAATAATGTTAAATGGTTTCGGTCATTAAATTTCATTTCCATTGTAATGGATTCTAAAATATACGTATATATTGTAATTTCTACAGCTGACATTGCCTTTATTTCTAGGAAATTGAAACCATACTTTATTATCGATCATTAATCCATGACTACAGACCACTCACCACTCATCTCTCAGAGAAGTTTGAATTTGAATTATCACGATCTGCATAGTAGAGAATTTCAGGAACAAAAGAGGAGATTGTAAATTCATATATCGATTTTTAGTAGCGACAATCATCGAAGTTAAATATTTTATTATTTGAGAGAAGTTTATCATATACATGATACGATGATACGATACAATCCCTTTGCAATTCTGCCAAGTACACAATAGAATTCGATATCGACTGCTAGAAACTCTACCTATGAACATTCAAAATAACACAATGGATTCGCGCCAAGAATTATTTAAAATAATTATTATTCAAAAAGCCGAGCTAGGAGTATTGAATGAGAATTGCGTTTCCATCTACAGAATCTACCTTTTGCGTCTTGACTGATTCAAACTAGTGCTATTATATTCAAAGTTGTTTATCGTTGCATATCGAAAGTTGTTCAAACTTGTCCCACAGAGTGTTCAAACTTGATAGGTTGCTCGTTTCGTGTCCAAACTTGATGCTAAGGACAAAGAGAATACGATTCTCGGATAATAACGCATCGATCTATCGTCGAAAATTATTAGGCGCCGTAATATGTACTATCGATAATCATTTCAGAAGTTCGTCTATCGATTTTTCGGAAAAGTTCTGCTAATTATGGAGCTACGAAGAATTTGCCAGGGGAAACAAAAATCAATTAGTTCGTAATCCAGCAAGAAAATAATTGTCTTAGACGAGCCGAAAGAAAAGTGGATGATGAAGTTTCCAAGGCTTGAGCTTTTTCTTCCCCTTCCTCTTTCGTTTGATAAATGCAAAAAATACAATAAATAATAATAATAGAAGCGAGTATAGTACAGATAATGATTGAACAGGGTATCTTCAAGATGGTAAATTTAAATTGCGAAGATATGAAGTCTGAAACGATGTTGGAAAAGCACGATCGCGATATTTGATTATATGCAAATAGAATTTCTGTTACTTCGGCGATTAAAGTACAGGCAATGTCTTCTTTAAGAGATGCACGAAGTGTAATAAATAATGATAACCTAAGTAATGAAGAATGTTGGAGACATTAATCTAATAAGAAATTTTAAAGATTGCAGATTTAAGTTGCAACGGTATAGAATACAATAAACGTGAAACCCGAGAGAATGTTATGTGCCGTTTGACTTCATGCAAATGAGATTTATATTATTCTGATGATTATAACGCAGGCGATCGCATTCACAAAAAAGTGGTAATTTGCTTGTTTCATATAGTTTGAAATAATGGAATAGAGCTAAAACTATAGACAACCATTCGATCCTATTTTCCTCTACTATTGCATTCCGATAAATTTCGCTGCCATTGATTCGTCTGCGATCGTTAGTAAAGAGCAACCAATGACAAACAGCGCAGTAAATCCCAATAAAAATTAGAGCTTTCAATATAATTTATTTAGTTTATCATTTTGTCCTGTATGGATTTTTCCCAAAAATCTTCTCAATTATTAGCTATTATACTACGCTATCGGTCAATTATTTCAAATATTCGCAACGCAATGAAAACGGATTTCAAATTCTTTCGAAACTAAAACTCTTATTTCAAGGAATATCAGTATGAATAAAATGAATAAAATGAACAATTCACTAGCTTGTAGTCTGAATCTCTTCTCGATGCTCGATGCGTCATGCACTTTCTTCGCCTGTGTTTCATATTTCTTGATTTTCATCGATCCACTAAATGACGATCACATATACGTATCTGTAGGGATGATAGAGCGGGTGACTATTACGGGAGGTTGAGCTATTATGTTATTGCTAGGTAAAAGGCTGTTCCGTTCGGTTACATTCGCTGGCTAAGACCCTCGTGTCTTCACGCAGCCATACGCTACAAGCAAACACACACACCCATGCACATCCTTTTTGGCCTAAGTCTACGTGCCTCACAAGGACTGCACGTGACCATCAGCCCGTCATCATTTGCTGACCTTAAAACTAAACAGAAAGCTATCGGCGATCCTCATCATCGGCAGCCCTGTTTCCAGTCGATGATGAAAATAAGTGAGCAAGTAATGGAAGTAGATATGAACAAAGTTTAATCGATCCAGTGCTGGTGTTATACACTTAAATTTTATTTATTATATATTTATTTATTCATTATAGTACATAGATCATTTAATAAACAGGAAAAATTAACATTTACATTTCTGGGGGAAGCAAGCCGCATCTAACGAAACTTTATTGACACATATTTCTACTACGTGTCCACTTATTTTCATCCCTGACTGTATTACGCCCAGCGTATATAAATCAGCAACCCAAATAAATAAATAAAGAAAGAAAAAGAAGAGGAGAATAATAATTTCCCGTGTAGAACCATTTATCGCGAAAGATTCCAGAGAAAATCGATCAACTACAGGATCGAAAACACCGACGCTTCTCCAATATCCCACGCTCTTGCACACTGCGAGGAATCCTTCGATTATGGTGAAGCGTTGGTCGCCAAAGAAATTGCAATTAGTCCGATAATTACGGAACATCGAAATAAAAGTGGTAGGAAAAAAGAAGGGGAAAAAAGAAGCGAGAGAGAAAGTGTGAATGTCGAACGAAAAGAAAAATCGGGAACGGACATCGAGTCGTTGGCAGGAAACGCAATTATCAGCCAATATCCGAGAGGTAGAAATCACCCTGGTCGTGGCGTATATTGAAAGAGAACACGCGCCCACAGAACGTGAACGCTCGTTCGTTGATATACCAACGGGGACGGTTGTTAGTGCAACGTACAATTGTTTGCTACGTATACTTGAATAATGGTTCGAAAGCTTTACTGTTTAAACCACGACTCTCTCGTGGTCATTGTTTCTCATTGTTCGTCGCTGACGAAATTAGAACGCGCGTTTGTCCAAATATCTTTTCCCCCGTGGTCGTCGTGTCTATCAGATTCTGTTGTAACAACGATGGCTACGAACGTAAACAACGACCGTGGTTGGAAAAAGCGTGGACGGTGCGATTTTTTGAAACTTTAGAAGGTGTGGAGCGTAGGCGCGATAAGCGGCACAGTTGGCCAGCATGAGTTCGATAAAAATACACGAATTCATTTTCAAATTCTTTTTTGCTTTATTTCTTTTTTTGGCTTTTTTTATTTTCTGTAGGGGCGCAAGTAATATGAGCAGCGCGTTGGGCGCGGAAAATCGACATCGGTAGTTTTGAGAGTGGCTTTCGGTGGGAATATGCCGAGGAATTTGTAGAATTGCAGTTGATAGAATTTGTTGTCGAGTGGTATGTGAATAGCTTTCGAAATGTACTTATTAATTATTAGTGTAATACTGTGTGCAGTAGTATGAAATATTCAACTGTAATATTTAACAGCAAATATTTGGTTCGTATATATTTAAAAAAAAGTAATAATACACGTGTTAAATATATAGCTTATAGCTTTTTGATAAAATCCTTGAATATTCATTTATTTTTATATGCTTCGTCTTTTAATAAAGAAATAGATAAAAGTGTAATCTGATATAAAAAATAGATAAACGTTATGGTGGAATGAAATTCATTAAAAGAATATCTACTTTTAACTAATTTTATACATATGTATCTTGATTTGAAAAAGTATAGCGGAAAAATTTGGTACCCTAATTAGCAATGTAATGAGAATGAATTCAAATCCTTGGTCCTTAACAGGATTCACAAGTTATAATCCCTTTAGGAATCATTTAGATATCGCTGCGAGTAATTACTCTTTTTCTCTTTTAGAAAGAATATAATCCGATTTAGTTCCTTCCCTACCAGCCAAGTGCTCTGCATTTGTTACGATCAATCTTCATTAACGTATAAAACTTTAGACAAGAGATAAGACAACGTCTTTTCGAGATATTATTTGTTGATTTATCACGATGTGGAGAGATGGGAAAAGATCATCATTTTGTAAAGCATACTGTTATTACATGAAGCTATCGATATAACTCAAAAATACTTTTCTTATCGTGTTTCAAGTGGTATTTGCAGAAAAGGGCAATGATTCATAGAATGATCCAATATTAAATATCTATAGAATATCTATAGAATATCTATAGAATATTTAATATTGGATCATTCTATGAATCATTGCCCTTTTCTGCAAATACCACTTATAGAATAAGAATATTTAAAAACTAGAAGATTAGAAGATTAGAAAATTAGAAAATTAGAAAATTTGAGATTTCGGAAATTCGATAATACGAATGTTTAAATTTGTACGTTTGAAATTTCGAAAATATGAAAACATGAATACCTGTATATGTAGGTACATTAGAAAGATTAAAAATTCTTTTTAAAAACTGCTAGTAACTTAGAACTTTATACATTTCTAATTTGTGAATTGAAAGATTTAAGGTCGTAAAAGTCTTACAATTATAGAAGTCTACAATGCATATTTCAGTAATTCTATTTTCGAGTACTATTTAATGTGTCACATAGTATTATTTAGTACATCACGTAGTACATCATGAGTAATATAATGATTCTGCATTATTAGTGTATTTATATTTAATTATTGCAACATAATGATTGCGTAAAACTACATACATATTCGTATTGTATCTGCATAAAACATGCATGCACTGAAAATTATTACCATTGTTATGTTGATTGCCATCGTGTATTTTTGTTACAGGTAACTTTTTAATGAAACATTTATGAGCCAATCCACACATCATATTCTCTTACCCTTTCCTTATTTTTACTCGTAAAATATGCTATGTAAGTTTTGTGGGAAAAATCTAGGATACTCTGCAATTATTATATTTATGGAAAATCGGAGACAAGAAAGAAGAATCGCAGTATATTATGTATCATTCAATGGATCAAATTTGAAATGTATCTGTTAGGTATTAATCGCTTCCTCGTTTCCCCGGAAATCAGTTACACGGTAAATTAGTTGCATTATATGAAACACATTTCAACACAGCAAGTATGTGCGTGTACGCGCGCGCGCGCACACACACATTGACTGTTCCGATTGATAGGTGATTGATTGACGCAGCTGCACGCCTACACTATTACCTTCGATAACCGACGACTACAATTTGTTTGAGGAATATCGGAGGATGGGACACGTGCGCGATAATTGGTCAAAATTTCACGCCCACGTTTCCAAATGTCGCGTTATGAAATTATTACGCTTCGCTAACTCGTTATATATGCATTTAATAACTGAACACTTTCCTGCAGTTCTCTTCTGGTCCGAAAAATTTGCGAATAATAAAATTGATATTTGAAATTAAATGGATCGTATAAAACAGGAAAATAAATTGGAATTTGTTGATATCAGAAGTAATTGTGAATGTTATATCGCCTAAATTGCACGAGGCACTATTATATTGTCAATTTACAAGTAACGTGTCAAATATTTTTAATTTGATATGTCGATTATCTTAATAATTATATTATGAAGAATTCAATATTCAGTTAATTATTGAATATTTGGAATTCGATATTTCATGTATTGGTAAGATATAAAAGAGTAAAGGATGGAGAAATCGTTCATTTTTTCTTCTTTAAAATATGTATTTCAATAACGTACTGGTTTCTGTTTCAGTGTAAAGGCAAATATTCAACTTTCTATGCCATTAATTTGCTTTTCCACCTGTTAGTCCATTTCGTGCAAGCTTGCTTTCATTCTACGTTTTCTTTCATATTCACATGCACACTTCGACGTAAAACGTACCAGTATAAATTACTCTTGATTGCCTTGTATAGTATTTATATAGACTAATAAAGAATTCTTTTTCCTATATTACTAACAATCACTATATTTTATTAACGAATCGAAGAAAAATCTAATAGTCAGATTACAAACAAAATTGCTATTAATGTAGGAACTTTTATCATTTCGGACAAAATGAAAATATAGGGTTAACAAATAATTTTAGTGATAACTAAAATTACGACTAAATAGATTATAAATAATTCGGAAGGTGTCCTCAGACAATCAATAATATTATCAATATTTCGAAGTTCTTTACAAGAATATGGTTTGTCAAAACAAATTGACAAGATTGCGTTGCCAATACATTTTGAATACTATTTCGATTGTTTTGGTTAAGGACCTTGAAATATAGACGAAGTATATAGACGATACAACACAAGATAAGGCTACTCAACAACACAACGTAAAATAACTGAAAAGCTAAGCTTATAAACTAGTTCATTTTTAAGTCGATTGAATTTTTTAATCACAGTACTGGTAATTTCTATAAATCCGGAGATAAAGTTAATTAGTCGTTGAGAAAGTGCATGGAATCGTGTGCAAATTACATTGGCCAAAACATGTCACAACGTCATATACGCATGACGTACTCAGACTCCAAGCCAGCATATTTATCCTGTTTTTCTTGAAATAATCGTTTTTTCTTTCTTTTCCTTTCTTTCGTTCATGAATAAAATATGAGGTTTACAATGCAACAATAATGAATCAACTTTGTTTGTTTCAATGTGTATTTCAAGAACATGTTCAAAACGCATTCAAGTTGCGACAGTTGTCTAGGATTGTCTCGGTTGGTAGTGGAGATTACAATTTGGAAACAGACGTCCGTTTAGCCCCGAAACTTCCATTTTCACGCGCCATAGCGATTCAAGCAGGTAGTACTGGTTGGTATAATGCGACACCACGGAACGATTATGTCTCGGAGGATTTCGTCATGAATGCGACCATGAAACCACGTTTACGTATGATTTCCACGGTACTTCGTGGAGATGGCAAATGTGCACGGGAACACAATTGACGCAGTTCCACCTGCAGATAAAGACGATCTCCTTCCCTTAGACAAAAGTTCTTTGAAAGATCTTGCGTTTCGTCACGGGCATTAAAGCTGGTAATTACGATTTAATATTAATTTTATAGAACAGGTACAAAAGTGGCGGATTTCTTTTTTCTGGCGTTTACGATTTGTTATTTTTTGTATTGTAAATACAATTCTTATTAAAACGTTGGCAATATTCATCAACATCCGCGAGCTTAGGTTTACAGTTGTGAAACTTGTCTTTGATTATTCCAATGTCCGGGAACTTCAGCCTCATTGGTCAGAAGGTCGTAGAACCCACTTCGAAGTACCTCGAAGTACCTCGAAGTTAAGGGAGCTTAACCTCTCTGGCCGGAGGACTGTGAAATCCATCTTCTGATCGGGAAATCTTTACTTCCCTGGTTACAAGGTCGTGGGAATCGGCTTGGCGCATTCTGAGATACGACAGTGAACTTTTGTCTAAAAGTAAAAAATCAATCGTGATCGTGATATTGCAGTGCTGTGTAATAAAAGAAATAAAGAAAGAAAGAGATAGAGAGCAGGAGAAGAAAGGAAAATGCATTTCGTTTACGGCAGTAGAGGTCAGGCCAACGGATATATTTGTACAGACGAGATGATTAGACCAGAACTTCTGAGAATTCTTTTAGTGTGAATTCCTCTGGTGACGAGTATAGGTGATCTACCCACAACGTGCATTAAAATTCTTGCACAGTGGAACCTCCGTTATTCGACCTAATACGGGGATAACGGATAGAAGAACTTAGCAAAATGGAAAAACATTTATTATTATTATTATTATTATTGCTTAAATCTATCGTTTATTTCTATATAACTTCATATATCCTATAATTCTAGATATTTTAGAAATAATTAAGAAACATAAGTTTTTAATTAGATTTTAGTTTTTTCAGCTGCCAGTTAAATTAGTTGAGGTACAATGCTGTGCCATAAATTAGAAGCACCATATCTCTTAACTTACGTTCACATAGGATCAATCGACTGTGTATCATCACTTACAAGACATCCTACAGGTGTTGCATAATGCGAATGAAATGTACAGTTCAATTCTTTTGAAATATTAAATATGCTGCGAGTAATGTACATTGTAAATAATAATTTGCAAATAATGAAGATTGAATGTTGCGAAAGTGAAGCAGCAAGGTTAAACTAGCCATAAAATGGTTTAAGTAGATCGATTCGTTTTCTCGGATATATCCCTTCGTTTGGGATTCCGACGTCTTTCTTCGTCTGCAAATACATCGTGGTAACTGGACTAATTGGTTCCTGTTTAACAGTTTCGTGAGATTCGACGGGCGAGATAAATTGCAGGTCCAACGAAGTCCTACGCCCGAGATGGGAATCCTATTCGAACGGGCTAATTGAAAAAACGAATTACTCCGAGTCCCACGAGGAATGCCTGCAATTCGACTTCTCTTTGTTCCTGCAATTTTTAGTTTGATCCCCAGTGCACCAACAACTTGCGGAATATAACATATAGTACGGTTCAATCATCATCTTCTTCGATGAGAAATATTTTGTTTTTCGATATTAGAAGTTTAGACGTTTTAATTGACTTCTGTAATCCTTGCAGTGCGTTGGTTAGTATTATTATTACATATCATTTTTCGTATTAATCTCTTATTCACAATTAACCAAACATTTCATTAGGTTTGATGGATAATTTGTTTCGTTAAATATTCGAATTTATATTTCGTAATAATCTTGAGTATTTTATATACTGCATGTTACAAGCATTCTGTACATTTTTTCATCTTTAAATTTCCAACAAGTATGTGAACAATAAGAAGTCTTCATTAATAAGTCTTAATATTTAGTGGTATTACTTTTTGCATTAATTATATATTTAAAACAACTATTACATTATTACAATATTAATATGTTACAAATGGTTATATATGTGGTAATTTTTCACAAACTATATTTTTTGGCAATTAATATCTTGTAACTTTTATATTTATTATCGAATTTGTTTAAAATTTTACCGACATAATTGTGATAATAGTACCTCATCTGAATACTAAAAAAATAAAATTGTAAAGTGTCTTTTATAATACACATAATATATTCGTAAAAGTGTTCCATGAAAATTTCCAAACGGAACTACAGATTATTTTTCATATATTCAATTTGATACATGTAATAGTTAAGTTAAGCAGCGTTTATTTTGTTATTTGATCATAGTTAATACTCTGGAAGCAGAGGAATATAAATCGCGAAGTAAAATTAGCACGATATCGAAAGATTTGACTTTCATGCGTAATTTGACTAAAGCATACAACATACAAGAGTACAATCGTCTGAGATGTTTCTTGATCGGTCTTCGACTAGGCGCTTCTAAGGGTAATTTAAGTAAAGGCCAGTTTCATTATTATAGAGGAATACTAGAACGCAATTATGGTACAACGGCGCATGTACTCATCATCCAGCATTATGATCAATTCACATGATGCACGTAATAGGATATTAGGTTGTAATGCGCAGGTACATAGGTGAATACAATGATGTGCCAAACTCTGTGTTCTATGACGATGCAATATCGTGCATGGAGCTCTAATTTCGATAGAGAAATTGGTCCTCTAACCTAGCTCTCAAGCTAATACTATATGATTACATAGAACGACTAAATAAAATAATGATAAATAAAAAGATATAAAATATGTACAGTCTCAATAATTGTTGTTTCATACTTAATTTTATCAATGAGTATCTAACCTAAGAAATCTAGAATTTATTATCATCTGCATGATTTCATCTTCTAAGTGGAATGTTTGTGCAAAATATACAATGTCACTGCAAGGTGATTACTTACAATATGCTTCAATTAACAATCCCATAATCGGATCTTCCTACTTCGTTCCATTTTGAAAATATCTTGTTTTAACTGCCGAAATTCTCGCTTCGCTCTTCCATCATTTCATAACCATTCTCTACGAATATCACAATTCTCTTAAAAGCGAACGAAGTAACATGATATCTCTGTTCTGCCGTTATCCAAGTTTCCATCGTTTTATTCTCAACCCAATTCGCTATAGTGCGCAAATTTTTCACACCAAAGAACACAAGATCCTTAAATCTTCCAAACCACTCATTTCTTCGTTGTCTTCCGCAAACTACCGTCGAGTCTACGAAACGAGAACATTTACTACGTTAATCCACGTGACCCTCTACTTTTTGTTCTTCAAATGGAGACTGTGTGCAATAGAACATTCTTTTCTCAAAAACGAAAAAGAAGAGAAAAAAGAGGAAAAGCTATTCGTAAAAGTCGATCGCATGAGCTCAGACGATGCGCAGTGATGATGATGCAGTTTCGCGAAGAAAATTATGCGAGCCAGACAGGAAGTGCAAAAAATTAGAGCAAAGTCGTAAATCACCAAGCTGATTGTGCATTTTATGGAGGAATCCATAGGCACCGGCGAGAAACGCGTTTTTCGTTTTTTATTTTAGTCGAGGTCCAATTGCATTTTTCAAGGATGGATTTTCCTTTTGAATCGGACAGCCATATGTATGTATAGACGAGAAAGGATTTGCTACGGACACACGTGACTGTGCTTACCGTGAAATATTGTATATTATGGACGTTCAAGTGAATTACGACGGAGAAGAAAATATTTGCTCTTTTTGAAAATGTAAAATGATTCAAATATGAAACATGGAAATATTTTATTTGAACTTTTAAGAATCGAGACAGAATTACAGAGTAAAAATATTCTTAATATATTTATATTAATGTACTAAAGTAATACTATTGCTATTAGATATTATTTCTATTATTTTTATATGTTATAGTAATATTTTTAATGGAAATGTATTTAAAAATGTGTTATTTTTTTGGACAAAATTTGAGGAATAATCATTTAACTAGGATAATTCTTTATGATTAAATCTTCCAACAAAAACGAAGTTCGTATATCTAATCCGGTAAACTTTGAGTCGCAATTTTTTGCACAATATCAATATCGTTCGTTTATACAGAGTTTAACTTTACTTTGAGAACATTCTTTATATTACGATATTTTTCTCCCTTTTTATATCAATTTTTGATTTTCTGTCTCCCTATTTTTGTTAGGTTTGATTCCGTATATAATGAGGGGACCGTAATTTATTTCAAAAATATTATTTCGACGTAGAGAAACTTTGAACGCCTAATAACGCTTCAAGAATTCAGTTTCCTTTAGTACTTCATTCAAATATATTTGATTAACACAGTTTACTTTGTCCTTATCTTGCTGCAGCTTCCGAAATTTAAACACCAAATCTCTCTGATTTAAACACCAAATCTCCTGAATTTCCCTAGATCGTTGTTTTAACCTACAGTCGTGTTTTTGGTGGTTAAACAAATTGTTCGAGCGATTCACGTGATAAATCGCAAGAATGATATTTTATTTAATTTCTCGAGGCAACGCCGTCAGACGGAAATTTGATAAAGCTTCAAACATAATTAACTAAGCTGTTTTGCCGTGGGACTACCGATTATTTTTACTACCAATTTTTATTCCAACGATAATTTTTTCATTTCAATTTAGTAGAACAGTAAGATGAGAAATTGAAAAAGTTAAATTTTGTATTTTTAATTCTTTTACACTAATGCTCGAGGGAGACTTTGTTGAAACATATTGCTATGAGTTTCGCACTTTAAATGTTATACATAAAGTATTATACCTATAATAGACAATAGAAAAAATTATTTGTAATGAAATGATTTAACTATAACTATGACAACTATATGCAGACATGCGATTAATTAATTGGTTAATATATTGAACGTTCCATTACAAACTTAAATCTATATCAAATTTTCGTACAGTTTAATAATTTCATATTTCATACATATCAATGAAAAGAAAACAATATTTTGGTTTTCGTTTCTAGAAAATTAGAAAATCGTGATGACATAAAAGTAGAAAGTTAGAAAACAATACTTGAGACCTTTAAAGTAAGGATTATGCGATTAAAGAGCGTAAAAAATTGCAGGAAGTTAGTAACTCCGGTCACACATTCTGCTTTCTTTATGAAGATAGTAACGACCGATACTAACTTTTTACTCGAACACTTTCGTCGTCATGTTCGAACTTTTACACGATATATTTTTCCGAACTTCGAAAACAGCGTTGTCCTTTATGGACTGTATAATACATTCCTGTCTCCGCTTGAAATATTAATATAGGAATTTTTGGCCCTCAGTTAAGTAAGAGTGAGCAGTTGGAAAACTTTTTTAAATCCTTATACTTTATATTTGTAAAATTTTGTATTGCTCTATGCCTAGAACAACACTTGGATTAAAATATAAATTCTTATCTTTAGTAACATCTTTTATCCACTTCAAACATTATGTCTGTTCAAATATTAATTAAAAGTAGATTTAAATGAAATTCACTACATCGTGTACAATATTCGTGAATAAAATTTTAGAAGGAAATTTGTATCAATGAACAATGTGATGTTACGATGCTAGTCGGAGTAAGATTATATCCCGCGTAAAAAACAAAGTCGAACGATTACAAATAATATTCTTATATATTACAAATTCGTGTGTGTATACCCAATTAAAAAATCAATTAACCTTTTTCCTCAGAACCTGTTGAAATTCTTTGTCGAATTAGAGCTCACTGTTGCTTCATATCGCCCCATCCTATCTCAAGGATTACACTATAATTGAATTTTTTACGATGTCACTATTCCACACACGGATTAAAAAATCAATTGTAATCAACTCGAGCACTCGAGCATCCAAAGTAGTTCAACAGACTTTATTACTCGATTCTTTCAGAAATGCATGCAATCCACATGTAAAAAACATGTAAGATTTACGTTTAAGAAATTCCTTGATTTTTATCATCTTCGCCAGAGTTAATCAATTAGGTAATTAATTTTAAGCAGTATAATATTATTTTAAAATTTATCATGTGAACTATAGCAATTATTTAATTAAATTGCCGAACTTTAAAGCTGTAATTAATTAGGAGTTTGTTGGGAGTAATATACGACTCAAAATCATATCAATCGAAGGTTAAATTTATGAATTTTACGTTATTCTCAATTTTTGCAATCAAATATGATTTGGTAATTTACGTAATTTGAATCGTATCAAATAATTATTGAATTAGTCTTATACAGAAGAGCATTGCTGATGGATGCAACATTTAAATCGTTTTTTGTTGATCTTCGTGTTTTCAAAGTTTGACTCAAGCTTCCTTTATCAAAGATTATTATTATTACGTCTTAAAAGCAAAGTTCTAATCCTTCATCTCTGGTATTTACATTTTGAAAAGTGTCACAAATTCCTTGTATTGTCTCGGGTCATTCGTAACAACTTAAAACTTAAATAGGGACGAATTTATCTTATTCTCAAAAATGTGCATCTGTACATATCTCCTCGAGTTAAAAACGACCAAAACTGCATCTTTTGATGCAGAAAACATAAAGCATTACTTATGTTTATGTTTTAACGATGGGCGAGGAGAATTTCGTAATTTCCTGTCGAAAGAGTTTATACCTGTACTCTCTTGTACTTCACCGAGTGGCGGAAATTTGCATGGAAACATGTTATAGTTTGTTTTCTTCGCGTATTTTATAACGAAGGTATGATTTTAGCGAAAATTAAGATAGAGGCTACATAATAACAAATAACTAAATAATTAGAAATAACATTCAAATAAAATTGAATATAGAAAATACATAACAGAATTGAAATTAAATTTAATGGACAATAATTCCTTGACTTCTTCTGTGCAGAAATTCTCAGTTTTATATGTATATATATACATGTCGACACGATAGGTAAATATTTTATAATACAAATCCGAAAAAATTGAAAATTGTTATACACAAATATTATATGTATTTTAAATGCCAGTTAACTGTCCATGTATAATTGTGTATAACGCAATTTTCGCTACATTTAATTGATATAGTTTTAAAGAACATAATTTTTTCTACATTTAACTAACTATAATTTTCTCTGGGGAAAAGAAAAATGATACAGAAGGTTGTTGAAAACGAACATGCAACACAATACATACCATCAAATATGTATAGAAACGATAAAATATTTCAAGTTCCAGGTGCAAATACCGTGGCAATGTTCACAAAAGATATCGATATAAACGGCGGTTATGATCGGTTGTGTATGATAGAATGTTCCGCAACCTTTTATTATTAAAAGTAGGCGACAATAAATCTCTGTATATCGGTAAACTAAAAAATACTACAAATATTCGATAACGATGCGTGTTTCTCGCTTACCTAGTAATCCTTTTATTCTCTATTCACGTTTTCAATAAAAACGAAAAATTGCTCTATCTGTTTGTATATTTTATTATTAATGATTTTTATCGACCACTTCTAATCGGTTGTTGCTTAATAAATATTTTCTCTTACCGTTAAATATTACTTCTCGTTTAAATACCGTTTTTAAAATTATACATATCGGATAATTGTTTTCACTGGTAATATTTTTAAAGCTACTACATACACTGATTCACGAATGTATTTGAACGCTTACTGTAAAACTTAATATTCACGTTTTCTATAGTTTAAACTATATTGCGTTACAATTACATTATTACATTATTTATCACATATTTCATTATTTTATAGTAACGTTCATTTTCTATTTCTATTTTCATTATATTTTACATTCTCCATTTATCAACGCCCGTCTGCTTTTCTGGAAAACGTAGCAATTCGATTACCATGCGTTAAAGTACCGAGAGTGTGAATCATGACATTCTCGAGATGACCCATTCAGGACAGCCAGTCTGCTTTCCGCTCTCTTAAACGGATACGTCTAGACCCTTGTCTGAATCTGAGAATATTATATACTTCATCAAGTAGTCACGGAATTACCTAGAGAACTTGCGATTACATTGCATTCTGGCGATTCTCATTCACGGGGAATGAAAACGAAATATATTCCAGATTTATTATCGCCTCGACTGCCTCTTTTAATGTCATTTCAAGGAGAACCAGGGTTTTAGGTATATCTTTTGAACGACTATGCAAAGAAACGCGTGGGTTTAATTGCGACTTGAAGAACGTTCTCAATTTCTATGGAACGCTTTCTCTCTCTGAGGAGCAGTTTTCTCAACATTTTCTGTCGAATTAAATGGATATATTAATTACTTTTCATGAACCGTAATTCAATAATAAATTTTACTAGTGAAAACGAAACAATCAATGGCTACAGAAAATATTTACACACCATTGTATAAGTTAATGATAGAGCAATATAGAGTGAGACTAGAAAGATAGAAAAGAAAATATAATAAAATAGAAATTTTCATTTTCCTCAGAAGTGGCAATGAATGAGAAAACATCTTTCTCCTCTAATATTCTTTTAATTCAATAAACATGCTGAAGCGATACCATACTATGGAAGCAGGTTACTCGCATAAATCTTTGTTACGATGGAGTCGGTGCTCTTGCAGAAAATTAACGTGTCGCGAGATGGTATAAGACAAGGATACGGACGGGAGAAGTGAACAAAGTAATTTAATACATTTTGAATTCTAGCTGAAAAGGCGTATATTAATAGCATACAAAATAGAAGATAATTATCTTAGAGTAATATCTTCTGAAAAATTTTAACTGTTTAAAAGACTTAAGAATTTAATCTCTATCGTCAGCGATCTCAAGCACTGTTTCAAAAGAAACTACATACCCTCAATCTCGATGAAACCAAATCCCAATAGTGAAAAAAAGACCCCTCGTTTTACAATTCCATTCGCCAACACTAACATCCATTCGCCTTAAAATAAAGAAATACTCGATATAGAGTGCCTCATTTCTTTCCCCAATAATGGAGACACAACGTTCGAAGGACCCACGGTCGAAAGTTTGCCACGATTTACGCGTCTTTCGATGCTAGTCGCTTGATAACGTCGTGTACGGTGATCGTGGCACGATCGAGTCGAGTCCCATAAAAAGGACGAGGGGTGAATCAGTCATGGAAAGAAGGATAGCGGTAAAAAGGTTCCGTATCACGTGACAATGAGATACCGTTGAACATCGTTCGTCGACGTATATATACGTACAAGCAGTTTCTGGACGGGCGATCTAACCGAAACGAGAAAAGGTCCAAGCTGGTAGAAAACGATGGCGGGATGATCCAGGTTGATGGAGAAATCTCGATGAATCGGGGTAATGGTCTTCCACGCCTTGTGATCCCTCTTTGACGCTCGTGTACTGCGAACACGCCGCAGAAATCGCTTGACTGCTCTACTTGCAGGTATAATAGTTACATACATACTCCTAAATGCATTGCATTTGCGTAGTGAGACTGATGTGGCTGGTAATGTAAATTAGATTTGGTACCAGTGAGAGGCATTTCAGCGAAATTGTTGAATATTATTGCGGCAATCAATATTTTTAATGGAATGTTATGTAGATAGGTAAATTATATCTCATATCTTTATGGATCAGACAATTTGGGGAATTATTTATGGGTGGAAAATGTAAAGGTACTGATTGTAATAGAAGTAGCTGTATTATGCTATAACATAAATATACAGCGTTCAAATGGGATTGGTTTATATGTGTGTTTTACGTAGAAGAGTAAAAGTTAAAATAAGTAAAAGTAAAAGAAGAGTAAAAAATAATAAAAGAAAAGAGTAAAAATTTATGAAGAGTAAAAGTAACTTAACAAGCCCATTTTGAGTTAATTTCGCTTTATTGTAATTGAAAGATTATTTATAACCTTATAGCAAATTAATAGTTAAAATTATCTAATAACGAAACGACATCGAATAACATGTAATTATTAAACGTAGCCTCTTAGTTACGATAATCTTATGTATTCTATGTCATTATCGAGAACGGTCATATAATTCTGGTCGATTAATCGTGTTTTGGCAATATAGATCAAATATTAGACTTTATATAAGACCAACAGGTGTTCTAATATTTTGTGAATGAGGGTGTATCTCATTCTTGAACGGAATTCAATATCAAAGAAATAACGATAAATAAATTACGAAGATTTGCAATTTGTGAGATCATTCGTCTTGTAATAAAGTAAACCGAAGCATGTTTCTTAGCTTTCAAAGAAACTCGAGGGATATAAGGAATCAAGAGATCTCGTTACAACTTCTAGTATAACTAAGGAAATTAATCTCCGTATATATGGATTGAATTTACGGTTCGCGATCAACGTCAAGACACGTACTTAGTTATACCAATGGTCAGACTGGTCAGGTCAGGAATCAGAGACGAATCACGTTTCACCAAGAATCAATCATTATGGCGAAGCAATCTCAACTCCATCGTAAAATTTTTTCATCAAATTACACGTATTCTTCATCTGCTAGTATTCTTGTTCGATGTCATTCTCAGAGAGATGATAAAAAAGCTTGAAGGGAATTCCAGAAGTTTTTACGGAAACGAATGCCTACGTTGATTTAACAATTTAATTTAATATCGAAACGTAATATTTCTGGTATTTTATATAGAGAAAATGAAATTTTAAGCAGTGGAAGATTTGGTGATATTTTTTAAACAATTGACCGGTACTGATAATATTAGAGTTGAGAAAAGTTGAACTGTTATCAAATCATGACGTGAAAAGTGTATTTATAGAGGATTACAATAATGACCATAGTAAATTAATGAATACTTCCCTCGTTCCATAGAAGTTTTGAAATAGACTTTATCCATCAGAAATGAAACGTAAAATTGCGTCAATTAAATATGACTGGATGGTATTTGAATATTCGAGGATAAAGGTTTCGAGCGATAATATTTAATCATTACTGGAACGGAAATTATGAAAGGTTATGAGAAAATTCATTCGAAATGTGATATTTCTCCGAACTATTTATCCCTGCAGTAACAATATTTCAGACTATGTTAAATCTGACTCGTTAGATCCCCAGTACAGAAGAAATAAATCTCTACTCGACTTTTTTTATATATGTACTGATTTATGTGGACACTCTTCAATTTTCTATTCTTTTTTCTCTCGTCACCTATCCTTTTTTTGTCATTATATAGTTCTTGAAGTATACACGCGATGCTTAGGCTTATTTGAATACAAAAGATTTTGTCTTGTTTCTCTTAAATTTTCCTTTCTTAATACTGTTATATTATTAATGTATTAATATCGTAAACGAATCTATTCGCAAGAATATCTGAAAACAATCGAAATAATTATTATATTTACATAATTGTTGCAACACGATAAGAATAGCCATTATATCGAATTTCTATAATATAATAGTAACATTTGTATATCATAGTTAATTTTCATGCAATAAAACACAAAACTAATAAAAGAGAGAAAATTAGTTGCACTAGAATCGAGGCATTTGTTCGTTTTAAATTCCATTCGCGTTTACTATTAGCCAGTTGGTGAAAGAGGTCGGCTAAAAAAAGAAAAATGGGCAAAAAACACAAGTTAAATTTACCCGTGGAGTTGTTATCGCGCATATCCTGTTCGACAACGACGCCGAGCGTTTTTAATTAATTCGTCGCTTTTACGCGACATGAAATTAATTTCACGTTCAAACAGTACACGGAAAATTTATGGCTATGAAATATATATTTCGTTCAGTCATGGTACGATCCTCGACTGAGTATTTTGAATAAACTTCTCGTTTCGTACAGTCGAAACAATCATTTATATATTTGCCTTTAACTGGCGATCATTGGTGTTGTTAAATGATATCGTTGAACTTCCATGATCAATTAGGCGATTAATTTGAATTTCATGGATTAGTTCTTTAAATAAAATTCTGATTGCAGTTTAAAAATTTGACCTCATTTCGTAATGCACATGTTGTAATGTGACGTTTCGTCGGTAATTATATCCGTGAATAATACAAAGCCATGTATGAACGCTTGATGGCGTTTCATTTGTTTAATTAATCTCACTCGTTTACCGGGAACGCAACAGAATTCAGAATGGAATCGAGCAAATAAGTAATTGTGTTTCGATATGAACAGATAAAAATCTATAATGCGACTAATTGCGAGCAGCGATCGCTCTAAAACTTGATACTTGCTGCAATTATTGTTACAGTCGAATAATTATTTTAAGTTGTACATGAGCGCCTCAGAAGCCAAACAGATCAATTCAAATTATTTCAGTTTTCCAGAAATAAAGTTACTTACTTCCATAGATTCATTTATTGTAAGATGACATAAATAATAACAAATTTCAAAATAATCGCCAATAATCCTGTAGTCGATACGAAAGAATAAATGTAAAAAAATTACATCATAATGTACAAATTGATTTTACATCCGCAAAACCGATACTACCTTTTTCATCGACTCGATAAATAGACGTGTAACGATTTTCGTTAATACAAATGGAAAGATCCGATGTGTCTGAGAATACTATCTTGTAAAATATTTTTTTTACCAAAGAACGCAATGAAAGGAATAGTCTCTACGGCTATCAATCGAATGGAATGGCTCCGTTTCCAAATACGCTCCCATGGAAGAAAACCACAGAAATCCAGGGAAAAAATATTCGAACGATAAATTGGAATCGACGCGCCGACACAGAGAATTTATCCGGTGAAATTGAATATGCATAATGATCAGAAAGGGCGAGATAAATCGCATGAGACGTGGCACGAAATTTCGCGCGTTCGGGTGTAATTAAACGGGAAAAACAGAAAGTACCGGACCAGTCACTTTTAATGAAGATTTAATTATAAATCACGGACCCGCTAGCAATTCGGCTTGTCTGTGTATCAAAGCGAACTTCAACCATCGTGAAGCGCCTGTCCGATGAGATTATTGGCTTGTGATTATGTTTCAAGAATATTGAGTTTTCGAATTACACACGCCATATCGGCGTCAAAATTTCACCTGGACGCGAAAAGTTTCTTTAATAGATGAATCGCATTATAGAATTACTCTATGAAAAGTTAAAATCTATTCTGCGTTTAGAGAAGGTGTATAGTAATTCTGTGTAAACGAGAAGTTTTGAAACATATCTACTATCAATTTTACGCTCGTAGAACGGTTGTTTAGAATATTTTTAAGCGCATTAAGATCAAAGTAGCAATTAAGAGTAGTACTTATCATTTCATACGTAATATCAACAGATTATAAGATTAAGTTACTTGTGAAAAATCAACAAGATCAAAGATTGTGTGAAACAGAATTGTCTTTTATGTTTGCAGATGTCTGCTTTGTATCAACATTAACTTAAAGAATCAACAAGAAAATTAACTCCAAAAGAGATAGGTACTATCTTAATCTTAATATAAAAGACTCTGTTGAAACATCGCTGTATGAAATTGCAACGATTTCACAAAATAACCGAAGCTACGTTTCCGACGAACGAAATATTCGTCAAAGACGAGGCCAGGAACGAATAAAACCCCTGTAATAGCCCGAAGAGCTATTCAAAAAGCGGAAATAACGTCGTTTCTGTGAACGTCGCGTCATTGTAGATTTTTTCCCGAGGAGATTATTGTTTGGAATATCCGACGTGACGAACGAAGGGAATCGATGCTCGCGGGATATTCATGCGGATCGATCGAGGCCTCCATTATCATGTAAAACGACGGTCGGACATGTAAATTTGGCGAGTGGACGAGCCGAAGGAGAACGTTCCGCGCGATTGGCCCTTATCATGGAGCAGAAACAAACGGGCACAATCGATTAGATGCGGGATTCTCGTAGTCAAGAGGCTTTAATAACGCCGTGGGATACACGCCGAAAATGTCAATCGACTGTCACCGGTTATGGGGCAAGTTGAAGACTGGTATGTTAGCGGTTTGTACGAAGTGGTTCGTGAATATTGTTTCTTCCATAAACCAGGACGGAATATCCTGAAATTTCTGGATCTCTTATTTATCCATTTATACAAAAAAGAAACGAAAAAAAGGAAACGGTAATGTAGGAATGAGAATATCGAATGGCCGAAAATCTCAAGCGGTGTTTGACCTAATGTGCAAAGTGTAACGGTGTTAAGTGTGTTAACATCGTAAGAATGTTGGATTATAAAGTTTTTATCCACTAAATACGAAATAAAATGACAAAAGCGGTATTTAGTAATTATTTACTTACTTAATTATTTATTTGTTTATTGACGAGAAAACGCAGTAATACAAAAAGATGAAGATTATACATGTACGAAATACAATATGGATTTTACCATTACATGCAACATTGACGCTCAGTTCTCTTAAAACTTCCTTTCTTTGACTCTCCCAACTGTTCAAGCATGCATACAAAACTCTTTTGCTTATCATACTAATCTAATCAGTATTCTATCACTGATCAATATCGTACTTAAATAACTAGCTACTACATGTTAAATTGAAATGCAACGTATCATGCAATCACGATGACTTGTAATTGTTATTGTGTATTGATAAAAACGTGTTTTGGGTGAAATATATCCAGATAACAGTCAGTCACGTAACTGGTACCGCTTGTAGCTTCTTTCGTTCGGGTCGAAAGGAAACGGCTGGCTCGATAGTCTGACTTCGGATATAGGGATTCTTAGGCTATTTACTTACAGCGTGTTGCGAGTATCGTAAAACATGAATGACGGTTTGGAATCAAATTTACCCAGTGAAGGGCGAATAAATGATAGTACAATGCGATTGAGAGGATTTTTAAAGGTAAATTGTATCTGGAATCGTATGCGTATTCGCTACCTGTATATCGTAGTACGGTATAAAGAGAAATAGTACATAACTTTTACTATTTCTTTGACTGGTGGATTTTTCGCTCTGTTGTGTTTGCCTGGTGGTTTTTTCAGAATTCGTTTAACTCGATGCACTTTATCCTTCATGAAAAACAATCCTGCATAATTTGCGACAATTTATCTCGTAGCGGTACGTGTTAATTTATTTGAAAATATGCGCAGAATTAATTAAACTTGCAGTCTCGTTCAACTTGGGTAGCAAATTTTTCTAATTTCTCTAATTCTGTTTTGTTCAGTATATATCTTGCTTCCTAACAAGGAGTTACAGTAATTCATAATAATTTATTTCATAGCGAATATCTGTAAATGTACAAAGAATACAAAAACAGCTTCATCAATTCCTTTGACAAAAGTTTTCATATTTCACTAGCGGATTATTTGTAATTTATTTAACCTGATATACATCTTCCTTTGTAACAACGAGTTTAATAATGATTTGCAAATTATTTAATTCGTGACGTGTAAATATACTTAAGAGCGATGTTAATCCCATAAAATTAAACTGACGTATGATAACACGGATTCTTATAACCGGTACACGTAATATATACTTTCGGTAAAACGTTAATAACGTAGAAGAAACTAGATGGTATCTATGTTTATACAGTATTCGACAAACTTCGGAGAAACGGAGTAATATGCTTGTACAAATTTACTTTATAATCAAGTGATATGCGTTAAAGGAACTATCGTGAAAAAGTAATTCGAAGTTAAGTATAATGAAAACTTGCTGATTTTATACAGATGAAATTATTTTACTTGGTTATTAGATTCCATTTCTTTCGTTACGTTGTGTGTAATATACACATATTTCTTTTTACATTTACAATTACAAATGAATTAATTACAACTACGAAAATTAGTATTTTGTTAAAATTGTACGAAAATCTCCGTACCTACGTTATTAGTCCGTATAATATATTTGAGAAAAAAATCAATCAGAAACGTTTACGATCACGAAATAAAAAAATAAACAAGGCAAATGAATCATTAAATCTTAGTCTTTGCAAATGTAAGTACGTAAATGTGTAATTTATCTTTAACAGAAATGAAATAAAATATAAAAAGATAGAAGACACCCAACTAAAATAAATTATTATATCCAAGATATGATTAACAGGTTATCGGGGATCCATTAACAGCACTCAAAATTATGCAATTTTTGTAATATATAAAAAATAGGAAAATAAAATTTGATTAAAGATAGCCCAAATAACATGGCCAAGTTAATCCTTCTATCAGAATAAAATATCACGGACGACCGCATGAAATTTATTGCGAACCTTCAAAACCAATCTCGAAGACGCGGCGACCATTCTCGGATACGATCAGAACCCACTATCCTGAAATCCGCGCGAATTCATTCCAACTAGCATACATAATACCGCGATATATCGCGGCTCGCGCGGATACGTACGGAAATTTGCGGCTGGCTGTAATGACCGCTCAAATTGCGATTCGGAGAATTTAGCGGTGGCCAGATCGAACTGTGCCGTTCGCTATGATAGGAACGCTATCACGACTGCACGACAAAGAAAACGACGAAACTGTAACTCGTGTATACACGGCCGCGTGGTTACGTGTTGTACGCGATTCGTGGTCACGACCGAGCCTTCCGTGACTCGACAACGTTAATTAGCGCTTTACTACCCTTAAGTTTGAGCTTCGCTGGAATTGCTAGCCGGCTGGCTCGCATAAACTTCATGCGACACCTCGATCTCCGTGCGTTCGTGACGATTCCATTCGTGGAACGAGCCAGTGCATGCGGGATAACGCTTTGTCCGATTATTCTTTCTTCTTTTAAGCCACGGCTGAAACTATCCTATTAGACCACGGTTATAGTGGATCTGTATCAGGACTGGTGTTCTGACGAGTGGAACTGGATTTGAAAATTCCAATGCATACACCCGTAAAAAATCTATGAGATAGGTTAAGCTAGTAATAAGAACTAGAGAAAATGTCACACCGTAAAAGAAAAATGGCATTGGTGTATAAAATATAAAATAGCATTGGGTAGACATGATTCACGGTGGCAAGGTTGAAGCTGAAAGTCATTCAATGCCGAAAGACAAGAATTAAATAAAGAAATAATACATTGACGTATAGAGTTGGTCAGAAACGTGAACCCGGCTAAACACGCATCCGCTGTAACTATAGTGTAAGATTGTTTTCCCCTCTCGATTCGACACGATTCGATTCGTGTGAAGTTTCTTCCTATTTCAAACTTTCTCGTCGATTTTTCTAAATATTAGAAATAATTGAAGGGGTTAAAAATGATTCGTGATCATATTTGCCTCTTTTAAGAGAACGAAAAAATGTTTTAGCTTCGAAATACTGTGTCTTTAATTCTAGGAATTGCTCACCGTTCATGACGTTCGATTTGACCTTGTTACGATCATCGAATTTTTACATTTCAATCCTGCAATGGATCGAACAAAATCTTTAATATACGATTGAAACGAGAAATCATATATACCAATAAAAGCTTTTTCGTGTTTTGTTCAATTGTTTTTGGGAAAATAAAATTGGGTCGAAAATATCTGAAAGAACCTCGCAGGGTTAATACAAAAACCACTTTCCCTTATGCCTACCCTTTTCATTGACCTATACTACTACCTTTCTAACTTCTCACTGACTATCAATTGAAGGCTACGGAAGAAGAACATAATAACGAGTATTTTCTACTTTTTTGAGGAAAGAGTTTTAAAATTCAATACAAACATTTATTTCGAACGAAATCTCAACATCTGACATAGATTATGAACATTCATGTACTTGTTTTATTAAAACTGTTAATGTACAGTACTTTATACCTTCATTATCGTATAAAATATGAAAAATAATTTTTAACAATTACTTAATCGCGTCCAGTTTTGAAAGATATATGAGAACTATATTAAAAGCGAAGTTTATGTCTATTTAGAATTTTATTATCTTAAATGCTGCACACATTCCATAAGTAGTTCACTTCATGCCATTACAAACTTCAGTACTTACAAACACGATGGGCCCATAAACATACTCGTAACATTAACAATGTTCACTTTTACGAACACGTATATGCACTTATAGCCTTTCAACAGGGATTGTAGAACCATAATTTACTGTTAATTCAACTTTGATCGAAATGTGCTGTATCCCATTATTCGTAGTTTCCGCACAATTTATGTAACATAATGCGTAAGAGTTTTTGAACAAATTTCGATCAATATATGTATATATATATTACATATATGTTAGAAACTAAGTGTTCCGTAGGTGCGAGAGATCACAAGTGGATCGATGCATTTACCTCCCATTTTAGCGTGAGAACATTTTCAACAATTGTCTCTATTCACACAGAAACTCATGTTCCATCAGAATTATTCTATGGGAGGAATTAGTCCGGTTAAAATTTAGTTGTTCATTTTGGTAGCTCATGAAAGGGTCTTTATGATCAGCAGGGGGTGGAATAACGTCTCATCAGCCCTACAGAAGCATACCAACCCTATGACGAGTCGTAAACACCGGTGGAATTGTAATCTTCATTAATAAGTATTAGGGTGCCTACAGAAAATCACTCAGAATATTTTACAAATTACAAGCCATTTGATCGTATAATTTGACATAAAATTGCAAAATTAGCAAATAAGAACTTACAAAGTTTCATAACTTTTTTTATTGGAAATTATTTTTGAAAGTTCTTCACATAGGTACAAGTACGGAGAATTTTTTATTTTTACTCAATTACATGTAAAATTTCCGAAAGTTCTGCTTCCATTCTTCGATCTAATTTCTCGAATTTATGAACAAAAGTATAAAAGTACCGAATAAGGGGGATTTTATTAGGAACGAATTTCTTTACATTTTTTCAAAGTAGACGACTTTTTGAAACTAAAAGATTACAGTATTAAAGAATTGATGTACTGACATAACATTTTTCTCGGAAATATCTAAATTGTAGTAGAATAATTGTTTTAACCAAAAAATATTGAATAAACGAATATCGTTGGAAGCAATCATGAGATTTGACATATACATATGGCCCGAATAGAACATTCCGCAAGTTCAAAAATATGGAATATTTATTTGAAGCATTTAACTAACGACAGGCGTTGCGGTTACACGGTGCACGAAAATGAATAAGCACGAACAGCCATTACTCATTTCTCGTGCGCCTACCGTAAAGCGATGTTTTACGGGACTGCGCTGTGATGAAAATGTATGGAGTATAAAAAAGAGAGAGAAACACAAAATAAATCAAACAAAACGAAGAAATGTACAACAATTAATCTTGTTGCTATGTTGGGATTCATTTTAAAGGGTAGATACATCACGTCAGGTTTCTGGCTTTTTTCGTGAAAGCTTAGTTTCTAGCACGAAGAATTTAAGAATTCTTCAAAACAAAGATATTCTTATTCGCGATAGATTATGGTAGAAAAAGCAACGTTCCAGATGCAATTTATAGTGATGCGTGAAAATTTACGGCAAGATAGATTTTTGATATTTCAAACGTACTGTTCTAAAGAATTTTAAGTAATATCGTATGGCTACATAACAATGTTCACGTATTGCGATACTTTACTTATTATGCTCTGATGTCCAATATTATTTACAATTATTTTAGATACCGCTTTTCGACTATAACGTTAAAAATTTATTTAGCCGGAAATTTTTTCCACGCCATCGTATATCCATATCCAATAAAAAATAATTTCTAATTTTCTTGGCGCTTGCATCCTTTACATTTGAATTCCTCAATTATCAATAGCCAGTTTACATTCATCGCATTGCTTGCTAATTGCAAAATTCATTTCGAATTCATATCCGAGCAAATATGAAACGAGCTTCATGCTTAAGTTTCTACGAACTAACGGATACAAGAACATTTCGAACAAGCTTCGGCTGTTAGTTGCTGCAGTTTAACGTATATGATTAAACTTCGAGCAAACTTCTAGCTCTAGCTTGATAGAGTATAAGTTAGTGGGCACCAAAAGAGATATCGAGCTATCTTCCGTCGCAAACTTCCCCTAAAAATAGTTTACGTCCTAAGCTAACGTTCTGGATTAATCCTCTGAATCCTTTTGAAATTGAAAAAGACGAGATTTACCGTAATCATGGGTTAAATTGGGATTAAGTCATAAAATCCAATTTGATGTTCAAAACGTTTTTCTTTTATATCAAGGTATTATATGTACTCTTCCGTGATATTATATTTGTTTGAAACGTTGAAATAGAAAATTGTAGAGGAAGGGAAAAGTTGGAATAAATAGGCATTGCAAGGATCACTATGTGATTAATACACAAATTCCTGCAGCTTACATTGTAATGTAATGTGGAAAATTTTGTCCATTTTTGTTTTGCTTGATGCAAAACAGAGATCAAGAATTTATTTTGAAATATATGTAAATTATATTTCTGTATTTTTACCAATCAATTAATTAATTAATTTATTAACAAATAATTAAACTATAAATATTTTTATCTTAATTAAGTTTAACGTAATAAGTAACAATTTAGTTTTTAACGCAAGTAAAAGTAATGATTATATTGTGGATTTATTTTTAATTTAATTCGGAATTTTTAGATACCGTAAATTATTTGATAGATTGCTGGTTTATTTTTCTTTCAATTTTCCTTTAATTAATGTTCGAAGAACGCAGACATTTTGTACTTCGAACAATGATACATTTTCGAAATTGACTTGACTTTATCAGATAGCTGCGAATAATGAAGGTATTCATAATGAAGACAGCACAAAAGGCGGATAAACGTCGTTGTACACGAGTTTAATTTGCGAAACAACATGGGGTCCTTTTAAAATCTGTGGGGATTGCTTTATGACACATTACTTAAATTTGAAGATACATTGCTTAGATTTGTACAACGACAAGCCTCGTTTAATTTGTTCCTTTCGTGAAACGAGCAATCGTACAAATATATTTTACGATTAGGAACATAAAATATATAATTGCGAAAGCTTTAATCATCTTGAGTTAAAATTATATTGGCAAACGAAACCAATTAGTGACATAAGGCAAGAGACGTTCTTAATGAACCAGAAGCTACAAAGATACTATACAGCTGCGATTGATAGCTCGCATAATTTATCTCTCTTTAATTTGCACCTCAATATTTTTCTACGTCATTTCGTTTTCTGTTAACAGATATACAATTAAGCAAATAGATAAATGTAAGCAAAAACGGTAAATGTATTATTAAATTAAAATACTAAAACTTGCTTTCTTCCATAGATCTATTCTGCAATGTTCCTTAGCCTTTTCTCTTATCTTTTAAATATTCTACCTAGTATCTATGTTATTAGTTCAGAATTTTACACATTATTCAAAAAGCACCGAAAGTCTGCCACGATTTTAAAAAATTAATTCTGACTCTATTTAATATCTACATTATTAGTTGCAATTCTACAGTTTACTCGAAAAGTGTTAAAAGTTTGTTTCTAAAAAGCTGAAAAATTGAAACAAACGATAACCGACTGCAATCACACGAGCCAATTTGGCTTCTTCTTCCTCTTCTTTAATACAGCGATGCATCTTGCAACACATACAGGGAACATCGAAAGATTCGCGCTATCTATCGTACAGTATAGACAAGGACGAAACAGAACAGGAAGTAGAGAAATTTCGTTCGAGTGTGCGAAAGAGTGTTGGAAGGTAGAACTGTTGGGAAAGGTGCGAATGGAGGAGCCTCGTAACGGTCTCGGTTGTTCCATTCCTTTATTTCCTACGGTTGGCAGATTACTTCGGCGATATTCGGGCCGATCGATGGGGAAGCACGCGAGAGCTGCATTACGTGCCACCATTGAAATAAGAGGAACTCGTGTTACTGCGACACGCTAAGCAGTTCTAACTAACGTTCAACCTTTCCTGGCTCCTGCGTGTCCACGAAGCTAACGAAAACGAACGAAAATTCAGAGGATACGGAAATTAGTTTCCCGTCAAACGCTACTTTACATTATAAATTGGAGATAAATTTAGTCAGCGATATTATTATTACGTCATAATTGACGTTATCTTGGATATAATAATTTGGGTATAAATTAGAAAAGTTTCGTCTAGGTATTAATTATCAGTAACGTTAATTATCAGTAACAAAAATTAACGATGATCAGAAGTAAAATGAATTATAATGGAAGTGTTTTGAATTGTAAGATGAAAGTGAAATGAAAATGATTACTAGTAGACTAAGAATGTCCTCATTGTCGATGTAAATTTCGACCAATCACGGGGAGACGCAATCGCGAGGAGAGACGTCAACGGGTGTCGTAAATTCCCGTTACGATTATACTAATCGACACCACGAGTTGATCGATCCCCTGATTTCCGTTAAGATAATAGGGGTGATTCAGTTTGTATGACACTGTAATTCACAGAATTATAAAATATATATTTCCAACACTTAAATTACACCGTTGAGTAGGTATAAATCGTAGATAACAACTTGTCGCGCGAAGATAAGATAGATATGAATAATAGAGCAAGGCTCTTATAGTTGAATTTCGTATGTTAGTGGACGTAGCATTAGAGGATACTTAATAGACGTTAGATTTAGATGTTAGACTTCGACGGTGTAGTATGTAGAAGAAGTAAGTTGACTTTTCTAGCGGTGTTGAAGAAGTAAGTATTAGACTTGACCCTCCTGATGTCGCAGGAGAAGTCGTTGACTTGACCCTCCTAGTGTCGTAGGAGAAGTGAGTTTGGGTGACGATGCTGTGTCGGAGGAAAGCTAGCGATGGATGTGTCTAGCGCACGGGACCATCGGATTTGTTCATGACATTTTTGGTCAGGAAAGTGAGGGCAGTATACATTGCTTTTTATTGAGTAAATTAGTATCTTTAATCATTTATTTTCTTGTTAAATCTCAAATTAAAAAAAGATTCTCTCGCTAAGTCTCCTTGCACAAATTTTAAAAACCAATTGGAATTTAGCTCGCATTCAAAGTATCGAAATCATGAAACATTTTCTTGGAACCTTTGTAACATTAAAAGATAACATTTTTCCAACGACCAATACCGCTAACAGAAGATTTTAAATTCTTTTATGCTTGCAAATGAACGAACTTGAGATCAAAGTGTTCTTAAACGATTACAGTATCGATTAGAACCTAAAAGCACAGAACTTCATCAAACATAGGTATCACTGTAACAATTTCCCGTGGCAAACAATTTTTCTAAAATTCGTTTCACAAAGCTGTTCAAATCAACGATATGAAACGTGTATCGAGGGCTTGAGAAGAGAAAAATATCATGGATCGCAAATTCTGTCGATACAAATTGAAACCTGTGAAGAGAGATTCTACTATTTCTTCATAGAAAAAAAAGGGAAACCTTTCCCGTGTGTGTTATTCGCATCGACATATTACAGAAACGTTTTGAATAACCCTTGTGTCTCACGGTCAATTAACGCCGGTGCTCTTGAGATTTCGTGTTCCACAGTTAATTCGTCGTCCAATCGAAAACGTAACGTTGTTGTTTCGACGAGCTCGTTTTAACATCTAATTATAACGCTAATGCACAAAACGATTATGAAGCGTAATTACGGAGCGTGAAACGAGATTTTACTATATGATCTGATTTTGAATGGAATTCTATCAAGTTTCAGCCGATTTCGTCAAATTATTACAATTCTCTTGTACACGTACGCTCATTATGACATAAATTACGCATATTGAAATTTTCAAATGAAGGTATGCACTTTGAAGATAGAGAATCGTGCACGATGTATGCATCCGGTTTTCTCGAAATAGATTGCGGCTTTTAATCCTTTATATTTGTAGTATATATTCGTATATATACTTTGTAGCAGCAGATATGTTAAGGAATTATATCAACTGTTTAACAATGTATCCTGAGAGAGCAGATTATTCTCATTCTCCGTATAGTTTCATGGGAGCTAATATTATGTTTGGAATTACTATGCTTATTGAGTTAACTGAACCGTAATTGATAAATATTTCATACACAAAACTTTAGAATAAAGAATATGCCGATGATCATAGTCGATAAACTAATTAGATATCTAGTGAACAAAAATATATCAAACATATTAAAATAACAGTTTTGTGTAACTTATTAATATGATTTGCTCGTTCCTTCTTGTTATCCATCAAAGATTATCATCTAAAAAGTGTATTATTCTCTGAAAAAAATTTTTTTTCACGTACTATTTTGTCTTTAAAGACGTGAAGAAATTTGAATAGCCAAGCAACCATTAATCGTATGAGACTATACGCCTTCCGAACTATATATAACAACTTCAACAGTGATGATGGAATAACAAAAGAATCTACTACCCGAAGATTTACCCGTGGATCATGAATAGGTCAGAATTTAACAAGCTTCTAAGATGGTAATTATATTTTACCTTTTGTTCGGTGGAAACTTACAACGTCCGGTCTTTGTTTCAAGCTGCATTAACGCGCATTAATCATTGTTAAGAAGTAACGTTCTAATAATATTATAAGAGACATTTTATCGATTAAATATATGAAATAGGTCAAGAGTGGGTAATTGTAATCTCATTTAGTTTGGTCAAAAAGAAAAGTGATACGAGTAACAAAATATCTAGTTTGAGGAGACTGTGCTAAATTATGTATTTTGATACCTCATCTCATCAACATTGTAATTAAAAACCAAATTTATGAGAAGAAATTTACCATTATTCTAGACCATATACGTTTTAATTAATTATAAAGCACAAGTACCAGTTTCTTTAGCTTCATGATTAATTACATTATAATTTTACACTTTGCCATGATACGTTTTCGAAATTCGAAAAATTATAACGAATTCCTTATAACAATAAACTTAAATCAAAATTTTATGAGAAACAACAAAAAAAGAGTTAAAATGTGTGATTAAATAGAAATTCAAATTATGGAACTAAAGGAGTACAATTATTATTTCCTCCAATTTCATAATTAATCAACTTATTACTTTACGTCGCGCAAACTATAGCTTAGAATCACTCAAATCGTCAACAAATTATGCGTCTTCAATCCAAATAATAGAGCGTCTTTGTTATATCCATCAACAAGGAAAAAATAAATGAAACAGAAAAATATTTCAACTCAATCACCCCATCTCGTAACAGAGGATTTTCCCTGCCAACTTTTGAAACATTAGATAGCAAATAGTTCAACCTAATCAGTACCCAGGGGAAATATACGGTGATATATTTCTGTTTCACATGAATCTCGTCGGTGTCAGGTTTTCAATGCACGTTCCCCCCATTTAGTGAAAATAGCGGCTGGCTACCGTCATTACGAAATTCAGTGTTGGGAGTATCCTTTAAATTGGAGATAAATTTAAGGTCGAGCGGACCTCGATCGAGCTTAACTATCAGGATGTTCCCGAATTAATGAGACCAATGTAGCGTAACATCCACGATTCCACAGAGAATCTCTCGGACCACCGGTCGACTTAAGGTCCGATTAAACAAAGGAACCTAGTCGAACTTCGCCTCGTCTTCCGATGTAATGGATAACTGGTTAGAAATACCATAATTTGCACAATTACGTGACGTTTAAGTAACTTAACGAGTACTTAATTCGTATACTTTCGTTTTGATGTATATAATACACTGCGAAACGTTTAGAAGCAATGTAATTTTTAACTCTTGACAGATCAAGGTGCCATTTTAAAAGTCCAATACATGTCTTTTATTATTTCCAATTATCAATTTATTTTCAATTTATTTATTTATATTTATTGTACGGGTAACACCCTTTATACAGACAAAGATCGATAAATATAAGTGAATAAATAATCAAGAACTAATAGTAAATCACATATGATGCTGGAATAGAAATTAATTATGTACAACGTTTTTGACATATTTCGTAAATATGAACAGTGATTTGCAAAAATATTCAAGTACATGGGCCAGTAAGTTGATGTGTTTGCAGATACAATTCATACAGCTATTGGACGCATAATTCGTGCTATACAGAGATGTGTAGAATAATGGTAACTTCCTGAAAGCCCTGGATGGAGCATTGAGCTTAAAACGCTGGGAAATTTCTGAACAGTCAGTGTAGCTGTTTACAGTAAAATCAATATATAATTAAAATAATGGAAAGAATAATCTGCCGATTATATTTTATAATTTGTTTTACATGATATGCAGCTAAAGTAATAGAGTAGATATATAGTACAATCGATTAAATTTTTTTAGTATTAAATTTATAAAAAAGATTCCAGTCAATAATAAAGTAGAAAAAAGTAGAGATAGCTAGAATGTCTTCAGATTTATTACTCATGGAATACTTTTAGAGTAATTTGAATAGCAGTAGTGAATAAAATATATTTGCATAATAAAACGTTATTATGATATTGCTTATAAGAAGCTTCGAATACATTATCACCGATTGTTTAAAAAAACTTATCTGCAAAATACTGTGAATTCTTATTGTAAAATAATCGATTAAATTATTAGTTCATAAAGTTAGAATCTCCGTTATTTAAAACATTTGTTACCACGTATTTTATATCGTAACAAAGAAATGCGAAAGGTCTTGGAAAACGCCAATGGTTCTAAACTTTCCATCGTGGAAATGTGAAATATCGGCAAACTGAGTTACACCCGGTACAACTTGCAATGCAATCGTCCATCGCAAAGTTTCTGATACGCGTATTCATATTTCTTCCTGCAAGTTGTTACTTTGAAATCTTCGAAATTTCATTGAGAATCCTTCGGAACTCAAGTAGGTAGGACTTGAATAATTTCTATCTCATCCTGAAAAGAACATGATACGATTCATATATTATATAATTATTGGAAAAATGGCTCTCATTCATAATTATTATTGTTATTGCTGCTATTTACTATTGTATCAATTGCTTAGTAATTAGCAACAATTGTTTAGAGTCTATTGTTAACTAAATAAATAGTTGTTATAGTAATATAATAATAATAATAATATAATAATAAATATCATGGTATTTGATAACTACAATACTTTATTTGTTAATTACAAAACTAAAATGCTTATAAAATTTAAAAAATTATTCTGGCAATTGCAATTGCTCTAATTACTTCAGAACAAGTACGTACTTAGGAACGTAAAATATAAAATCTAAGAAGTAACCAAAATAACGCAGAATCCTGACTATTTAGCCTGTTAAGTTATTCTAACCACTGAAGCACGGCGAACACTACTTCGAACTATGTATATACACATACAGTATTGAATTTCACCGACAGAAGCTACGATTCAGTTATTACTTCCTAGCGATCTAATCGTAACAACTTCAATGAAATGTACGTACGTTGTGACATGATGGAATTCAGGAAACGGGATACAAATATACGTATACGAAAAAGATACGAAGTATAGCATGTTCACCATTAATCGCACTTGAGGTCCCAGAACCGCAGTGACCTCAAAGTCAAGGGATTCTACTGCGATTGCTATATCTTCTTCATATTATTTAGAGACTTTGTACAGTTGAATTTCATTTTTAGTTCTTTGTAATCGTGTATCTAGCCTCAGTCATCCAAGCAAAGGACCTCCTAGTTGTAAGTTGTAATTAAGTGATTAATTTGTAGGTGGTTAGGAAAAGCGCGTGAATTAAAGTAAATGCTCTTTGATTAAAATATAAATGAAATGATAATTAAAGATATGGACATGTAAAGTACTCATTTATGTATTTCCTGATAATTCCAATTAAATGTATTAAACTTCGTTAGATCTATTCACTGAATAACGAATTTAATTGTTCTGAAATAATTTTCATTTTTATTTCCATTTACGTTTCCATCTGCATGCTTACTTCTACGTTCTACTATTGTCTTGCTCAGTGTTGTAAAAATATTGTTCTTTCACGAAACAGCCGTACAAAGCTATTCTCATCAAGTGGCTGCCAGAAATACAGCACGTAATATCGACTAATTTCAAGAATTCGAATAATTCGAACGACAACGTAAACGTTCGAGTCAATGTGGTTTATTAATTTCGTATCTCTGCTTAATTTATATTTCGTGCAATGTATTTCCGGACTGGGAAGCGTCTTAATGATAGCAGTGATAAAGCAATTAAAATCTTAATTACCTAAACTCAGGGATTAATTGAGCTCGCGTTGCTTCTCCAGTTTTCCTGTTTGTACAATTTGAAGCCCAATAAAGAAAAAATATAACTGGTATAAATTATTCTAGAAATTAATCGCTCGAATCTAAATTTAGTTTGAAATTACATTTAAATATTGCCATATTGCTCGTTGCATAAAAATTGTAAAGGTAATAATATTCGAGGTATATCTATTTTTTGACTGTGGACATAAACATCCTCAAAATTATAGAAATATGTTTATTTTAAACAAATTTAGTGAGATATTCTATTAACCGATAATTTATTTTACCTTGCATTGTAATATGTGCATTACATGATTTTACTCTCCCATATCACAAATTAAATTCTTATGAATTATTACATATTGACACAATTATTTACACTACGGTTATTAAACTATTATTTATTGAAAATATTGAATGCTGCTGCACAATGTACACAATTAAACAAGATTTGATTAATTAAAATTTTTCATTACAAATTACAATCAATTCCCTGTTGTATACAGGCAAACAGACATTTTCGTATATTTATCCTTGTAAATTTTCATTGCGTCGTAACATACTCATTACTTCCAAGTTTTCCCATGAACATCAGCCCTTTCGAAGCAATTTGAACTTCCCAAGTAGTATACACCGGTTTTACCAGAGCAAACCCACAGACATTCGAAATTCCAATCCAGTCTGCAACCCAATTTCAATTACTCGTCTCACCCAAGAACAGTAGTACATACACCATCTTGGTACCCCCATGTTTCACGTGTCTACCGAACTACTCTATTACACCTGTACCGTGCGCTGATGAGAAGATGGCTAGGCAAAGGAATGCGGGTCTGATTGGTTCTTTCTGATAAATTCGATCATCATACGATCATAAAGATAAGCGCGTGAATTGACCAAAGGTGTCGCAAATCTATATATTCTCCGACTCTTTTGCTGTTTTGTAATATCGACAAAGACTTTTGCAGCAGGTTAACTGTACCCAATATGAAACACTACGAAACAATATGAAACAATATGAAAGTATTTCGATAAAAGCAAAAGATATATTCAAAGTATATTGTTCGGAATTTTAGTTGGCCGTCCGTTTATGGCACGGACAGGCCCATTTCCCTGCCCAGGGCAGTAAACGTAATGACTCGAGGCCAGGAAAAGCCCAGGAAAGTACCAGCCAGAAGGTGGGGAGAAGAAAGCCAACTGCGGGAGGAGAGAATCAGAGACGAGGAGTTCAGCTTCAACCATCGGAGAATACAGACATAGGACGACATAGTCCCAACTTAATTCAACTACAAGCAACGAAGACTACATACACAGGACGACAGAGTCCCAACTTCATTCACATACAAGCAACGAAGACAACAGACACAGGACGACAAAGTCCCAACTTAATGCGGTTAAGTGATACAACGAATAAAAATAAAGTGCCGTCTACCTCTAACACTCGAGTTATTTCATCTCCTCCACCCTGAACGTTAATTCATTCGCGGTACGCGATATCGACCGATCGGTTTGACCTGACCGGTTGCTCTTTAGTCGATAGTACGCAACATATATTCAAGGTAATATAAAGATATATTCAAATCTGAGCTTTACTCGAAAATCTGTCGTTGGATGCAATTGACTGCTCTGTTTGAAAGTGTACAAAAGTCTTTGAGAGGCGAATTGAATAGTGAGATTTTTTAGTAATGTCAAATTAAAAAATACTACTTTCGCATAATTTATCGTTAAACATATTTGTTTTTGAATATCCAAAAGAAATTTCCCGTTGACTTTATTTTCTTCTTAGTATGATTATTATTTTTCTGTTGAAGTACATATGTGCCCAATATGGAATACGTTGAATGTACGTAATATGGAACATGTTCACGATACTGATGATACTGATACTGATGATAATGATACAGAATAATATTTATTTTGTGACGACACCTACAAAAGAGACAATAATAATGAAAGTGGGTTCAATATATTCGCCATTTTCATTGGGATCACAGAGAATGTGTTTCAGATGCATCATTCACGTGCTCAATACATAGAAAACGAGGGACATTAATATAAGTCGAAAGAATGAAGGATATTTGTTTATTCGTCGTTTATTTAAATAGATATTCATCTTTCATATTAGAAATAAAGTTTTTGAGATTCCTTTACAAATTTTTTAGATCTCCCATTTTAGGTATTATTTTTTTTTAACACGTCGCATTTGACTTTTCATACATCCTTTATCATGACTATAAGGCATTTAAATTTTTGCACAATTAACTATCAACATACAAATATCTATTAATTTTGCCACGTTTCAGCCAAAAGCCTTTAAAATTAGGTGTTTCATATTACCCCACATCGAAAAATATGTCAATCGTCGCGCTATAATCTTAGAAATTAATAGCAAGCTTGCATATGGTTTAAACAATATATCCGAAAAATGATTATTTAAATAATACATTATCTTGTTTGACTATACATTATACAAATAAGACAATAAAACAAGACGCGCGATAATAAGCGACATAGAGTAATATCTCCTTTGCCACTGTGCATACATCTCAATAATCTGCTGATCGCTAACCAGTGAACAACGATTTCAGAGCCACGAAGACCGGACCGTGCGAGCGGTAACGACGAACGGTTGGGGTAGGTCGTGGAATCGTGGAATCGAGTGAAGATTCTCATGCACGGCCCGAGCCTGCCTGGAATCCCATGGTCGAGAGGAGAGAAGGAGCATGACGTAGCCGTCGACAAGGGGGGCGCTTCGGATGCTCCGGACTGCCGACTAGGCTCGTATGGAGGGAAAGGACGTAATTACCACGGAAAGCACCCTGCTTCTGAACCTGACCACTGTCGTTACACGAGACACCGACGGATTCCTCCGAGGATTCCCCGGCAAAAATTCGCCCTACACGGTCACGCAGGTAAGATTGATAGAGCAATAGTTTGCGACACTTCGTCCAGGGACTACTCGAAACTTTGAGATTAACCCTTAACGAGTATCTAAACAGCCGCAGAAGGATTTTTATCGTTTCGGACGCGTTCGTACATACACTTGGGAATAAAAATAAGTGGTCAGATAGTGGAAGTAGGTATCGATGAAGTTTGACCAAAATAATGTTATATACTGCCTTATTTATTGCGTATCAGAGGTGGCTACTCAACATATGTTACCGCGCTGCAGTACGCTGAGATGTTTTATAAGTCGCCGATATTATAATTTTTGTTTTGTGCTGTTATTTCTTCGCGGCCCACTGTCAGGTGAGTTGACTCTTTAAACAAACGAACCATGCATCAATAACTGCAGCCGGCTCACAGTTTGCTTTCTACTCGTCAGACGTGAACACAATATTTGAAAATCGCTTTTAGACTAAACGTAAATCTATCGCTGTCCATTGCATCAGTATAGCCGTTAATATCCTCTCTCACCATCCCACACATTTTTTCTTCGGTTGAAATGTTCTACATTTGTACTACATTGTACTACGTAAATATTGCCGTGCTAGTCACATCACGATCTACTCGTTTCTGTGACTGCTGTGAATTTTTAAAGGTTTTTTTCACTCTGTTGATTTAGTTCAAATCTTGATTTAATACACGAGTATAGAAATCCTTAAAAATGAATTCCGAGGATTCTTTATTCAGACAAAATCATTTTCTACGCGATCTTTCGAAGAAAAAATTCAAATAAAGACACTTGGAGGGAGGGGGATATTCTTAATTTGAATTTCGTTCAGACCAAATGAAACAAGCTGCTCTACACACAACATCAAAATGGTTGAACCAATTTAATTAAATTTATGATTATATGTGCATGTAGCACGCAGCACGCTAAATGTAAAATCCATGAGCCGCTACTTATCTTTATAGTGCATAGATTATTTAGTAAATAATTTAAATTATTCGTATAAACGAATCATAATATAATCTTATTATTATATATTATTATATATTATATATGTCGGAGATGAAAGAACATCGGGATTTCCCGGCTGGAATGTTGGGAAAATCCCCAATACCCTAGTCCAGACTTTTACTATAGTTACACTTAAGTAATAAAAATAAGCAATAGTTCTAATGTTTCAATCTGGCTTTATGACGATGGGTTCGAGCTCGAAGTGACATAGCAGGTCACTAGACGTAGCCACGGTCACGGGAGGGACGTGTACCTGACAAAGGTATGGAATGATTATATGGCCCTCATTAAGAACAAAGATTGGGACAGGAGTGGGAACAGGAGTATATAAGGGCAGTTTCATTTGGATCAGAGAGAGTTACGCAGATAGTTAGTTAGTGAGTCGTTGGGCGTATTGCTGATTGAGTTATCGAGGCAGTTATCCGCATCATGTATTACGTTGGTACTCGTCATCCCGTGGACCGTGGATTCGTTATCGAATCTGAACTCGTTGTCACCATCATCTTTACCATCTTATCGCTGCTAGTACTCATAGCCTCTTGTAGTGTCCACATTCGTACCAATCAACATTAGCTACATCCGCGATGGTAAAGTAAGTAAAGGATCATCGAACGCCCACAATTTCGATCCTTCTCCGACATATATATTATTATATATTATATATATTACTATATATATTATATATATATCTTATTTCCACTGCCTATTTGCTTGTTTTTCTTCTTGATTGTATTGTGAACAGTAGTTTCGTAAAACGTAAACCGTAAAGTCAATCTTTAAGCGTACATCACTTTTCTACACGCAGCTGGATCTTCCCATCCAGGCGGACACTCATGTATCAAAAGGTCTCGTCTGCAAACGATAAATTTGCTACACGCCTGAATGAAACGATATAGAACTGAAAGACTATTTACGACATTTTCGATCACTTACCCTACCCAATGATTCACATCCTTAATTGTGTTAAAGGGTTCACATTCTTAATTGTGTTAAATGATTCACATACTGCAGCGTGTAGGAAAAATATATGTCGCAACTATCACAGATAGTGAAATTACTACTGTGAGTCACATGCAATCTAAGTAATACATGTAATCTAGATGATGGTAAAGCTACCATGCTTCTCTATAAATGGCAAGCCTTCATGGCCGTGTCATAAATCTGGCCTAATACCAAACTTTAACAACGGTGAAACTGATCTGATGATTACCTAACTTTCCCTGTAGATATGTAGGTCTTCATTGTGTCGTGGCACAACAAAACCGGCCTTAATGTTTGTCTGCGCACGCAGTTAGGTCATTAACGCGAACTTGGGAACAATTAAGGTATGTCGAATGATATTTTCTTTTTTCTCGTGTTTGGTAAACTTAGGATTAGGGGTGTAGAGCACAGCGGAAAGTAATTAATGGACCACTTTGTGGTTCTGTAGGGGACGGTCTCGTTTGCGTTTCGTGTTACGTGGTTTGACGAGAATGTTTGTTAAATTTGTGGAGTTAATTTCGGCAAAATTTTGGGGTCTACGAAATAGACTGAAACTACGTTTGATATGATATGAAATTAGGGCCGGACGTTTCGTCTTCGTTATATTTACATATACTAGGTTGGAAACTTTGTTGAATTTATATGTTGAAGTGTTCTTCATTTCTTAATTTTAACGAATTAAGAATTGATAATTACATACGCGTAAAGCTTCATGAATTCCGGTAATTTATGCAGTTTTTGTGCTTTTTGCAAATATTAACAAATATCAACGTGGTTGATTCATTGAGATGAAGGAAATTCAAAATAAGCTTCCTGGGTTAATAAATCCAGTTTTTTATCGCAGTCGCTTCCACGGGAGTATTGACAGGTAATGATTGTGTTGATTATAAATCTGTCCCTGTCCCATAATACAATAACTGCAAGTATGTTAATATTTCATCATATTTATTATTTGAATTATAATTTTTTAATGAACATTTAAATGGTATATGTTCAAGTATATAACATTTTTTATACTCTGATAGTAACAAAGTTTGCCTATTAAGTCCTGGAACATCCTGTATATACCCACATAATCATTATACTTGGTCACCAGTTAATTAAATTTCCTTTTATCGACTTCTTAAACTTTATTCTCCTCCATGCTATTCGAAGAATGTAGTAGACTATACGTATAACTAGCTTTCGTGTGGCCGCGAACTGGTATCACCTTGATCCCACGAGATTATACGAAAATCCATTTAAGTTTCTCATACCTTCGACAGGGCGGATATCGAAGGAAGATCATTGGCGCAAGATTAACGTAAAGATCATGAATAATTATATCGGGTATGTTTGCAATAAAGCGTTGTCGAGGGTGGTATGTCGTACGGTAAAGTTCTTGCGGTTGGAAGTTCGAGAACTGTGCAGTTAACGATAAGTATATAATTAGCTTAGTCCACGTAGACAATGGAGAG
Source organism: Bombus flavifrons (assembly GCF_040668555.2). NCBI lineage: Eukaryota > Metazoa > Arthropoda > Insecta > Hymenoptera > Apidae > Bombus > Bombus flavifrons. Next base: position 2,143,349 of record NC_138443.1, read on the forward strand.
GACGAAGGAAATGGCGGTCCTTTTATTAGCGAGTCTAGATAAACTCGCGAATAACTGCATAAATAATCCTTGTTCCGTTGCCGCGCCGTTTCGGCGAAATGTAATAGTAACAGGTATAAAATGTCGGAGTTTTATCTTCCTGGGACAAAGTGTCGGTGAAAATATACAGAGAAATTTATTTAAATATTGTTTCACAAAGTCGCGCAAACGGCAGAATCCGAGTATTTTGGATAACCATACAGGATAATTTATTCGGTTGGATCATCGTGGATCGGATAATCATTTATAGAATATTTTTGTGGTTCATTTGTTCCTGAAATTTTAGAATGTTTTTTATTTTAATCGGTGTAGCGGCACATGAGTCAGAGGACGATGCGAATCCAGAGCGACTTATGTTGTTGTTTTGCCTTGGGACATTGACACCATCTTGACATACCAAACGTAGCGACAAACAAACTCCAGGCAAAACAATGTCGCCGCTACGTGCAACCGTCAATCGAAGTTGAATTTATACTTTCCGGTACTCCCCCGACCAGTATAAATAACCGAACACGATCATTAAGACAAGGAGTCTTTGGAGGAGTCAGTAGTGAATCAGTAGCCAATCACGAATCGATCAGTTATCAGTCAATCGGTAATCAGTTAATGAGTATCGAGCAATCTTAGACCGAATATCATCGAACGAACGTACTCACTACCGTGTATACGCATAACGAGCGACATTTAACGAACGACGACGAACTCTGTACTACAAACAGTTTAAATATATTTAACTACACCAAATATCCAGTCATCAATATACATAACACGTCTAAATGTCCTCCCACATCGGTTTGTAGTTTTTTGTGAAATAAATGCTTCGAAAGTACAGAAGAGTGTATAATATTTGTGATGTTGTGTAATATTTATAACTGTTGTATAAGCGGATGTTTATACATTTATGGAAAACTTAAAGACGCAAAAATATGTGAAGTGAATATAATATTCAGAGTAAAGTGCCTGATATAATATTTTGTGGATATGATAGGTTTCTATCTATGTTCCATTTATATAATTAAATTCATAAAGATACATAAAATTAAATAAATTTGTACTCAGCACTAATATTCTACAACTTCGGATTTTATTTGATGGAATGAATTTCATTTTGCTCTCATAAAATGATATCACAGAATTCCGTGGAAATATTTTTCATTTATTCTTTATCATAGAATTGTTATGGTCGTTGTCGATGTAATTAGGATCAGAATTAATCTGGTAGCAATGTAACAGTCCCAAAAAATTGAAAGGCTCAACCAACTATTTAAGAAACTTTCAAATTCAATTTCTCAAAACATGAAATTTCATATGAAAAGAATTTCATTCTATGTTTCTTATTTATCCTACTGTGCAGATCTAGAGTATTCTTCGTGCGATCGCGCTTATTTCTCGGAGCAATCTGCAATTTTTTTTCGTTATGAAATCAGCATTTATATTTTATTAGACTTTCTCCTATCACTTCAAAGAAACAGCGAATGAAAGTACAAAATAACGAATTTCATAGCTGACATGCTAGCTTGTTAGTCTGTATTTATCTTGTTAGTAGTGTATGAATATTATCTTCCATCATTCAGTTTGCAATATCTTCTACGTATTTCACTTTGCGTATTACAAAGCAAAGCTTATACCGTGAAATATCTTATTACAAATTCTTTGTCTTCAAAGAACCGTTCAAATACCTAACGTAAGCATAATCAGCTTGATTTATCGAATTTTCTGTAAATAATTCCTTCCTTTGCATTCGCAGAAAGCAAGCAATAACAAGTACATGCAAGGACAAAGGATCTTTCCTGGGTCTCAACCCGAGAAAAATTTCGAAAGCTAGATTTTATGTCGGGCAACGAATCATTCTATCTTTTTCTATTATTTTATTCAAAGGTAGCGCGGTAGCGTAGATTTCTTTCGTTTCCCCATACAAAACGTTTCTTTTTGCCTCGTTTTTATTTATTTAACGTTGCGTCAGTTTATGAGTCATTATCGATCATTGTTACAAGTTATAAAGTTATGTTAGTTAATTCTAAATTAATTATTAATTAAATATGTGTGGTAAGTTGAAATAATAATTTAAGCAGCATACATGTGCAGATTTTGGGAAGGAATAAAGATATATGTCTATGTTTTAATTTTAGCATAAATGATTCACTTTATAATTCTTTAATTAAGAAATTAATTAATTTAAGCAATCTTTAATACTTATAAGAGGTTTCTCTTTTTCTCCTAAAGTAATGGAATATTCTTATGATAATATTATATGTTTAATATATATAATGTTTTATATTACAGTTGTTGCGTAAAGAATTTAAACGTTCAATAAAATACTTCTGTATTTACTTCTAATTTCTCTTTGAAAATCCGGCGAAAGATAGCGCGGCCGAAGTTCTCGTGTAGCGTGCCAATATACATCCTTAATATAGTTCAAAAATTCCATTACAATGCGGTTGGGAAATCCAAGGATTTCGATAAAACTTCCGTAATTCGCGTCACTGTCCTCGTGAACTTCGTAATTAGTTTGCCTTTAAAGCGATGAATTTAGAGGACGATTCTTTGGAGAAATCCTTCATAAGCAGTTTCTCACGATCGCGCCAATAAAACTCTTTCGAAATCCTTGTCACTTTTCTATTGAAAGGTGTTGTGATTGCAACATTATTCATCGGCTGTTCTTAGTACGATTCATGTCAAAGTAATGAAACATAGTTTGTAGAGTTAGACTGTGGATTTTTATGCGATTATGAGAAATGTTAAGACTCGAGAATACACAAAAGTCGCGTGATGTACAAAAACACATATCTAAAGTATAAGCTCTTTATAATATTTAATGAGTAAATTTCTCTCTAAGTAGTACACTTTTCAAAATATGAATTCGCATAAAAATTGGCAATTTAATCTCCACTCACTTCCTTGCTTAATATCACTTCAATAGAAATTCAATCTAGATATTATTTTCCCTTTATTCTTCATTGGTGAGCATTCTCTAGATTCGAAATATCTGTTGATACCTCAACTATTCTTGCATTTCTATAGAAACATTATACATCGGTCACACTCGATTCATCGATCGTTTCTTAGAAATACAGAGAAGTTTTCGCTAGAGCTTCAAGTCTTTCACTTATGAAATAATAACCTACAGTTAAAAATAAAAACATAAATCTACACAGTCTGTATACTCGATTTAAAAAATTTCGTTAGCTTTGATATAAAAGCTTAGCGAAAAATGTAAGAATGTAAAAGTTAATCCTATGTTTCGACACATTTTGTTTCGAAGTAACTTGATTGAAGGAAAATTTTCAATTCGCGCAACTCTCATTCAGTTTTGAATCGTTTTTTCCATTTAACGAACTGATTGGATATTTGAGAGATTATCAGAGGATGAAAGGGGTGAGGTTTATCGCGTCATTAACGCGGCCGTGATTAAGGCATGCCCTTTCTATCGATGACTGCGTTTCGTAAATTACATGATCTGATTATGGGATTTCGCTCGAATGAAATGCAAAGCCTAATTTTGGATGCGATCCATGCCGAATACTATAACACCGAAACACCCAATTTATATCGATGAAGTTTAACTTTGAGATATAGCCATGAATTGGATGCACTGAAAAATTTAATAGAAATGATTTAAAGCGATAGCTGGCCGTGTGTACAACGTACATATATCGAGTTTTTCCCCAGACTCTCAAATTCGAGGATAAATTACTCGCGTGCTTACACCGAAAGCATCCTCTTCATTTCGATAAAATATTCCACCGAAATGATACTGAAACACTTCAAGCATGTCGATGTGCTTGAAAATTTCGCGAATTTAGTAAATTTCTATACCTTCTCTCTTTTGTTATTGCGAAAGTAGATAACTTTATTTTATTTGTAATTTTGTAATTATTTTCGGTTTATAATTGTATATTGTGTATATTATTAATCGTCTGTATTACGAGAATTTTTTTACATACAATGAACCGACAAATCCAGCATATTTAACGTGATAATAAATAGAAAATATACATAGTAAATTTGTAAAGAGTATTATAAATTTTTGGAAATCAAGAATCTTCATTTTTAAATGCTGATACTAATAAATAGTAAAAAATTTCACATAATGACTTTCATAATCAATATCGCTAATAATATTACTTATAATTTTGTAATAATATTATTGTAGGGGAATAATAGTTAGGATAATATAAACTACACATTACAAAACTTTTGCGACCATGTTTCATGATAAAAGCATATGTTTAGCATTTTTGTTCCGATTAATATCGAACGGCTAAATAATGTAGGAACTAAGTAGGGTAGCTCATTACGCTGACGTGCATTCAATATTTGTGCATCGATAATGAATAAATAATTCTTGCGTTCTTTTGTCCTCTTTTACTCTATTTTATAAAGTTACACAATATAAAGACAGGTATTATATGAATATTTGTTCGTATACAATATTGTAGGAAATAAAAATCGGATCCTCGACGAACGTATTAAAGATGCAAAAATGCATGCAGATATGTAAAATATCCAAGTATGGTGCTTGTTGGAACATTTGGTTAGTGAAACTAATCTCTACCTTGCTCCTACTCTTTCAACCGTATTCATAAAAATATGGAGTTGCATAAATATCCGCAGTGTAGCTATAATAAATATAATGGTATGCCAATATCTTTTGTACGTGCTGCCGAACTCGCTTATACCAGCGAGCATGAAATGTTGAAATCCAGTAATACATACATACACCGGGCCACTATAACAATGATTTTTGCGATAAAAATGCCAAGCTACGTGATAAATATAAATAAAGGGTGGCGAGCATGAGAATATCGTGTTGCGGTTTGTAAGATTATTTTAAATTAAACTGTACGTTTTACACAGTGGCCAGTTTAATTACGGTTATAATTTCGTTTTATCCTGTTGTTAAATGTCCCTGATGTATTAATTATTTGTTACTATACTGTTAAAACATTTCAGTTCACAGTTTCTATTTAATTGTGATATTTCAGCTTCTCGTGCTTCAACGAAAATTTGTTATTAAATTAAATGCTTCATCCTGAAATTTGTCATTAACAATTGTTAGTTTCGTTAAAAAGTTTTTCATCGATAATTTCAAACAAATTTTAATGCAAATTTGTTAGCTTTATTATTAGACTTTCCATTGATAAAAGTTGAAATTAGTTATGAAAATTAGTATCTGGAAAAAATTATTGTTTACTAGTGTTACATGCTTAACGTATTAGGGCACCTTGTAATTGGGATTACTATCGAACTGTAATTGGGGAGTGATTGTACATGAAAAAATTTGAAAAACCAAAATAAAATTTCTTATATATCATATATTCATACTACAGTGGAACAAACCATCGATCGTTATTCATTATAAATGCAATAATAAGTATGTTTACCAACAGTGGTTTAATCAGATAAATTCATATTGTGAAAAACAGTAGGATGCATTTGTACGGTTCACATAAAAATAATTCCAGCATTGATGTTTATTTATTTGTCATCAGTGATTATTGAGTCCGGTAATTTCGCTCTTATGACCATTGCGTGCTATATTCTAGAAGTTGCCTATGATATATTGCGCTATCTTATATCTACGCTTATATCTATATATATAAATTTTTTTAATGGTACTATGATATATTGGGTCATCCCATAAATAGTGCCGTTTTTCTAAGAGTCCAGTTCAAAACAATGGGAATTGTTACTATCGAAGTTTTAAGAAGTTGGAATCAAAAACTTAATAGGGGCATAAGGTATTGAATTATAAAAAGTACGGAAATATTTATCACTGATCGATTGTAAGCAGCTAATTTTTTATTTCCATTCGGAATCTGAAAACCAACGCTGCATTACTTATAGAATGACCTAATGCAATGCCCGCCGAGCAAATTATGTGTTGCATATATACTTGTATATTGAATAATGCCGACTGCACTCGACTGTCTGTGGAAATTCGTATCTTAAAATCTTACGTGTGTAAGCACGTGTGTCATTGTTTTGAAAATATCTCGATATTAGGAATATGCAATAAAAAAATATAGATCCATATTTAGAAATTTAAGCGATCTTCATAAGATATTTGAGCATTATCACAAAATTAGACTTGTAGACTAAGAATATTTATGCAAATATACATTTTTATGAACACAATTAATATATTCGTTTCACGTTTCATCTAGTAAATACTGTAACAAGTAGGTATTCTGTGTTTCATACATTCTTATATCATGTTATATGTATATGTGATTGTAACATATGATATTATATGATTGTAACATACATTCGTCCTCTTTTTATATTTGTTACAATATATGCAATACATATATAGAAACAGGATGAATTTATGTTACAATATCCTGTCCTGTACATTTTTGTACTTTTAAATTTCCCATGTATGCGTAATAATCCGCAGTCTTAACGATCTGTGTCCTTTCATACTCTACGGCTCTCATCCGAAACAGTTTTCCATATCCCTCATATTTCTCGAGATATTCAATTGTTTTCAGTTCTCAGTTAAACCGGAAACACTGTATATCGATTTTAATGTACAAGATTTGCTGTCGTTATGTTCTTGGTCATCGAGTCTCGCGAGACCGATGTCGTCGTACTAGATCTGCTAATCTAGCAATCTAGGTGTGTATTAGATCTACCGATTCCAACATTTACACTGTCGTGTTCTACGATGTCCATGTCGGATGTATTGAGTTTCAATGTTGAAACTATCATTCCTGCTCTAGGTACTGATTTCGTGAACAGATTTCTGTGTAATTGTTACAGCAATCTGTTGAAGGTATTTTGATGGTTCTTTTATAATATGGACTTTCATAATCTCAAAAAGTATTATATTAAGTTTCTTATAACAGCATAATATACGTAAAATATCGTTTTACGACAAAATAATAATAATGAATTGACTTGTACCACTGTGATTCTTAATCTATTAGCTAGTATATCTCAGTCTAAATAATTGAAATTAAAATTAAAGACCTAATTAAACTCAGGTTACCTTTAAATTATTGACAATCATTTCATCGACATTGTCTTTTGTTGACAATTATTATACTTATCACCATATGTTATCGTGGATTATGTATCCTTATCTACACATGCAATGTGCATAAAAAATAAGAAAGTATAATAACTATTGTCGGCAACATGTCGATGACATGATCGCCGGCGATTTTAACGTGTTGATAAATAAATATCGTCGGCAAACGTGGTGTCGATGAAAGTGTTGTTGATAAAATGATTATCGGTGATTTAAAAGCAGACATTCAATTCCGTTACAAGTAACTAAAATTAAAGTTCAAGTTAAATTCTATTAGAAAGCAATCTGTTTTTGCCAAGATAAATTATAATCCAGATTACGAATATTACGAATCGACATGGAGTTAATTTCAACTTCTTAATTCAACGCTCTCCGCTAGAAAATCAATCTATTTTATAACATGATATTTTTGTTTGTTCGCAGGCAATACTTATCGCCCTGGTGCTTGGCAGCATCATAGTTGGGACTGTGATTGGAAACATTCTGGTCTGCGTTGCCGTGTTCCTCGTTAGGAAGCTGCGAAGGCCTTGCAACTATCTGCTGGTTAGCCTTGCAGTTAGCGATCTCTGCGTCGCTCTTCTGGTAATGCCGATGGCGTTGCTCTACGAGATCTCCGGTAATTGGTCCTTCGGTGCAATTATGTGCGACCTTTGGGTTAGCTTCGACGTGCTCAGTTGCACGGCCAGCATCCTGAACCTCTGCATGATCTCCGTGGACCGGTGAGTAGCCTCCGTGACCAGAAATTTCGTAGGAAATTGAGTTTTGCGATTGATCGAGTCTCGTGAAATTGAATTACACCATGTAATTGAAGAATCAAATTTGGGATTGTTGTAATTGATAGGGTTATAGGGGCGCTTCATGTAGTTATAACAACAAAGAAGAAGTAAAAGACATCGTATGCTTGTTACAGTTACTTTAATCGATTGATAATACATGCCAATGATTATTATACATTCTGTGAGATTTTTGATTAGTTGCCTGATTTATTTAAAATTTGAATATTTTAAGGAACATTTGGACGATCTTAAAGGCTATATTAAAATTAAATCCATTTTCTTTCCTCAAAAAAATATGAAATCGTCGTCGATTATTTAATTCATAATATAATCACATTGTAGACGTCCAATATCATGAAGAGAATGTTCGAAAGTAGGACATCAGAAGTACGACGTTCTTCGTGACAGGTAGAATATATTAATATCGCGAATGAAAAGCTCTCAGCCATCTACAAAATTTCAATCTCATATTTCTTTCAGCGATATATATATATTCAAAATTAATTTCGGTTAACAAGTTTCCAAATGCATCTATCGCTTGCTGAATATGTAATACATATTTTCCAACTTCACGTTCGCTAATTTTATTTCCATTTAAGCTGTTAATTTATATATATAATTACTAATATTCACATTACAATCGATATTTCAAATTTTCTTAAATTACGAATCTTCATTCAACAAGAAGAAGTAAATGTTTTTGCTTTACGACTTTTAGTTTAACAAAGGATGCAATAAAAATAGCAAATCTGTTCGATCACATAAACGATCGCTACGAAGAACGAACTAAACTAGACCATGACTTCTGATTCCAAGTATTACATTCTAACGCACGCTTTCATCGAACGAGAAATGTAGAGAATAATCCAGCAACCCCGTGACACGTATTTTCTTTACACTTTGTACAAGTTGACATACGAATTTGTAACAAGAGATATGTAATTCAGAGAAACCATGTAAAGAAGATGAGGGAAGGGACACGAGAACAAAACGTCCCATGAACAGCAGAATGGAGTTTGGTTTATTTAACCCCTTTACGTTTGTACCTGTGTGAAGTACTGACACAACCAAGTGTCTAAAATACACAAGTCCGTGTGAGACACGGGCACACCCAACCAATCATCTTTCGTACATTCTTGCTACTGATAAAGATAATCACGTTTTTGTATTTATAAAAACATTTTATGAGATTAAAAATAAGCGTAAATAGTTTCACATGTCGATTGATTAGTATGATGGAGTGAGACGCGCAAAAAAATACTACAGAAATTTGTATCCCGCTTTTAAATCGTCAATTTTGAAGTAATCTTTTATATTAGTAAAATTAAGAATCACGAACGGAATAAAAAATTGAGAATCTAGTCAAAATCTAGTTTCCTTTCATTCATTATAATCTCTTCCTATATTCGCTTATTTGTGGAAGCATTTGTTTTCTTTCATTTTCCGCCTTATGTTTAGCATCGTATTATATTTAAAGACGTAAGGTATAGCATTAGAATTACAAAAAAACATATTATATTATATATGTAGATAAAAAGCAGATCTGCTAAAACAAAAGTTGTGCATTTTTGTCTAGTTAGATAAAAAAAAAATTGTACGTTAAAGGGTTACATAATTAGACGGTGTTTTCGTATTATATTAACCGGAAAATATATGAATACAGGTTTTCGTGTCGCTGTTGCAGGTTCTGTGCCATAACGAAGCCGCTGAAGTACGGGGTGAAAAGAACACCGCGACGAATGATCGTTTACGTCAGCCTTGTTTGGTTGGGTGCGGCCTGTATCAGTTTGCCACCATTGTTGATTATGGGAAACGAGCATACTTACTCCGAGAGTGGGCCGTCTCATTGCGTTGTTTGCCAGAATTTCTTCTATCAAATTTACGCTACGCTTGGGAGCTTCTACATACCTCTGCTCGTGATGATTCAAGTAAGATATTGTTGAATCTTTAGAGATTACAGGAAGTATTGAGACATGCTCTTATTCTCCATTTCATTTGCATAGTATCACATTTGTGTAGTTATATAAAATTATTACGAGATAGTATGAAATTTAATATATTTGGACTTAATTAATTAACACGTATATTGATTAATTGTTGTGTCAATAATTTTTGTAGTCTTACTGTATGTACCTTCTCATTAATAAGTATCGAAATACGTGCTCGTTTAGTATGAAATATGATAATCGATCCACATTGTCATGAAACGATTAATCATAATTTTGGATTGTTTGGACATAAAATAGAGTACACATTGTAAATGTAGAAATTACTTGCGAGAGTTATAGAAAAATAATGAATTAACAATTGAACGTTGATCTCACGATTTTCTGCTTCAAAACTCATTCAAAAATGAAAAAATGATGGGAATTAGATGGGACTTGGGCCAACTGTTATAATGTAGATTTAATTTTTGAAATTTTTAATAAACGATACTAATGTAATGAAAATTATTCACTGCATACTATATAGTAAACAATGAGATTTTTTTAGTGAGTGCTTAAAATATTGATATTCAAATGGCACACTTTCATTGAGGAAAATCTTTACACTTACAAAACGCAAGGTACTGTAAAATTCTACTCGGTCGTAGGTTTTAAAGTGTTCTGAATTACGAGTTTAGAATAAATTCGCTGGAACTGGAAAAGTTCGTTCTTAAATTCGAATTTAGAGTCCTCCGATTCTGAGCACGAGGCGTTCTAATTTCAATTATTCTCCGAGAAAACTAGAAAGCTTCGGGGCATTAAGACAATTATTTACAAAAGATTTAAATTACCTACTGAACTTGATTCTATCGTATTCTCAGATTATTCTTTCTTTCATTACCGAATAAGTTAATGGAGAGAGTAACAAGTGAGCTAATGGTTAAGAATGATTATTAGGAGGCTTCAGTAATTTATTATTGATTTTTTACTTTAAAGAATAAGGAGCGAGTTAATAGTTAATAAGGATTATTAAGAAATCTTGCTAATTATTTTAAGCTTCAGAGGTATTCCCACTTCTAAGCGACGTAATAAGTTATCGAGCTTTATTAAATTAATTCAGACGTCGACGATGTATAGAGATTAGGGAGTCATTGGGACTTGATGATATATCGGCTGACAACGAAGTTAGTTATTTCGATCTAATGAAGCTTGATTAATGTGTTAGAAAGTGTGTTACGTTACCAAGTGGATTGTCTACAGAGCAGCGCGAGTGATGATTATAATTTCTAACTTGCGCTAACTCTAAATCGATCGAGCTGCTCATAAATCAACCCTTCCATCCTCTGTTAGAAACTATTAAAACTTGGTAACTTGTAATACTTTCTTGGTAAAAGAAGCAAGCAGAAATTATTATTAGAGATATATATTCGCTATAAATTTTATATATCTATATTTTATATATTTGTTATTTTCTTTGTCGTTAAAGAATAAGCATTAAGAAATCTTATAATTCATAAAGTATTCTACAAATCATATAATACTTTATAATTTAAGTTTAATGTTTTATAAATTGTCAGAATCTTCTAGTATCAAAGAGCAATAGTTAAAATTTCTTCTTTAAATTGAATTCCTCGCTATATTATACTAGCTTTAATTAGAATATTTAATTCTTGTTGGTCAGTTTGACAATTTCATTTGCAAGAATACAAATGATTAAACGCAAAATGTCGCGTTTGCAGTTATAGTTTCATTAATTCTTCAAGTAAAATTGGCACTATTTAATTTGCAAAATGTCAAAGATTGAAAGATAATACCGTTTGGTTTTTAATTAGTTTACCATTAATAATTTCCCTGAAGGGGAAACTGAACTTTTCATTATGGCGCGAATTACGCAATTATTCAGCGCCATAAAATAGGTCCCCTAGCGTTTTCTCGAGTAACACTTTGCTTGTCGATCGTAATCACGATGTTTCGTTGAATTAATTGAAATTACCATCGACTGTATTACGTAATTCATAGTTGTATCGGTTTTACATTTATATCTATCATAATTCTTCGCTCCTTAATTACAATCTCAGTTTAATTAACTCGTAGACAGTAAACGTTGTAGTAATTGATTTTCTTGGCTGGACAAAATTCATAATAGAATGATAATATTACATCAACGAAATATGCTATAAGGAAATTGATCAAACTTTTTTTTCTTATTATTAAGTTGTAACGCATGCAATATCCGATTTTTAACAATTCATTGTATTTTATGGAAAATCTCACTGAATTTTGAAAACAATAAGTTTATGCACCTACACAAAAAATAAAATATTAAATCATAGAAAGAGAAAATCTCACAAAATGTAATTTTTAACACATGACAGTATAAAACTTTAAACACACATGTATTAATCTATACATCTGTATTTCAATTCGTGTATCTTTTAATGCACGAATACGCGAGTATTAAAATACATTTACTGAAGCAATTTATGGAACGAAAATATCATTTTACAAATTTCCGTGTTGTAAATACGAGAAACAAATTCCAGCACAATAGTTACGTAATTCTTAATGAAAGATTTAACATAGTAAGGGTAACATTGGTTACATCCAAGCTAATAGAAGAAATCAAATGAAAAATTAATTGAATAAATAGTAAATAAAAGGAAGTGTGTTGAAATTTGTTACTGATGTATTGTTTCACATATATGTAAATTCCGGGTACTACAAATTATACAGATTGCAGTCCAAATACATTTAATCTACAGATACACGCCTACACACGTATCGATGTTTGTAGAGATTAGTTCAAAATCCAGTAAATCCTGGTAGTAGAACGCATTGTATCTCGTCCGTGTTACAACTAACAGCCATTCATTGCGTGAAACAAATAAAACTTTGGTCAATAAAATCTCCGTGAATTCAAGAATTCTAAACATGTACGTGAATCTCTCGTTTCATTTCCCGCTTCGATAGACCACAGAATTCAGCAAAAGAAACATTTTGGTGCGTTTAGAACAAACGAGAGAATACTTGCTCCTTCTTCACTTTAGCAAAATTAAAAGTTGAAATTGTAAACGAGCATTCGTTCGCCGTTTACGATTGCTGGCCAAATCGTAAATCAGATATCTCAATGTCGTGAGAATGCTCAATGCCAGCGATTTCCAATCTTCTTCGTCTCGTGGCACACATAAGTTAATTACTAAAATTCTGCGGCGCACCAAAAGATATATCATACATATTTGATTATCTTATTTGGTAATCTAAGGGAAAAGAAGTCAGTGCCTCTGACTAAGTAATCAGGTATTACATCATTGTTTTAAAAATTCTTGCTGCGCACCGATTGAAAATCGTAGCTCTGTATCTTTGCAATAGACGTGAGCGAATGTTCGATTTCTCATTCGCTGAACAATCGTCAAACAGCAAAAGAATGCTCGTTTATACTTTCGTTTTAATAAATATGAGTGAAGTGGAGGAAGAACGGACATTCTCTCGCTTGGACTAAACGAACCATTATACTACAGTGCCGTAAATATAAAACAGCCGAGCGAATTTCTATCAAAGCAAGTAGATAGCCGTTAACGTCCCGATTTTTCATCGACCGCGTATTGATCTTCGGCGGTTAAGAATGAGAACTGATTTTCGACGGTTCCGTTGCCACGATTGATTGGATGCTTAGCGTGTGGCAAGCAAGCTCCGTGGAAATAATTGGCGGGAACACGGACGTAACAGCTACGGAGCATAAACGATCGTGCATATCATCGCGATCGTGGTGCCGAGCGTTAACGTGAATTGACATAATAGCAGTTAAATAATTGCCACACTGAGAAAGCATCGTTACTGTTTGCCACGCATGCGACAGTTTTATTGCTATCCACTACTTTAATTAATGCAATAGAATGCAACGCTGTGGTGTTTGTCACGAATAAAACGACAATATATGTTACGCGGAGGTAATTTGTTTGAAAAAGGCACGCATTGTAGAATTCCTCGCTTGATTGATATACAAGACTACCGTAAATGATTTCGTGGTAGATTTTCCTGTGACCGACAATTTTTTTAACCTTGTTGGGTAACGTTACCACGTGGTCTACCTCTCAGTTGATATTGATTGTGTCAACACAGTGTTGTTATGTATTGAAACTCGAGATTCTAATATTTTTAGTTGTAGTGATGGATTTTTGAGGCTGAAGATTTAAGTATACCAATTCCCGATATTAGTTATTAACTTAAGTAAATTTTGTTGGTTATTCAACTTGAATTATTTGTGGCTTCGAGTGTAATATATCTCGTAGCTATATGAATTTTCATTATTAAGCCGACTTTTTCAATTACGCGAAATCTCCAATTACTCTATTATTAATTCAGACTATAGGAGTTCTATCGTACTTTACATTCACGTGGCAGGCCATTCAGACGATCCATATCTGTTCCAGGTATATTACAAGATATTCTGTGCGGCGCGCAGAATAGTTCTCGAAGAACGGAGAGCGCAAAGCCACTTGGAGGCGCACTGCTACCTCGACATAGAGCCGACGGTGCAGCAACATCAGCCAGCAGCTGTGAATCGTCAATTAAATACCGACGTGCAGACTAGCCATGGAAGTCCGCCCACGAAGCAGCACCGAAGTTCGAGCGCCTCGACGACGGTAAGTAGACCAATTGATTCTAGTTGATAGATCGCATCTTGTTCTTCTCCTATTTGCGGCCACGCCACGACCGTTGACTGAGTCATTTACCCGACCAATTCGCCTTCGAACCCTCGATGACGAATTTAATCCATTGATTCGCCGTACGCTTACGCACGAATCGTTCCATTTGCAACAGAACGGGGAATTACATTCGATTAAAAAACGTTGATATTTAACCTGTTAACTGGGCCGTCCCATGAAGTTTGTGACTAATAGAAATTAATTTTCAAATTAATTTTAGTATTTGTAAACATAAATACGATGTGATTTATATGTAACAAAAATGATATAATACAGGAAACATACAAGATCCGTAAGAAAGTATTATAGAATAGAAGATCTATAAGCAAATTATATTCGAGAAATTGAGAATTTAAATGACGAGTGAATTCAATCTTCCTTGATTAACAAGTTGAGAAAATATCAGATCAACATGAAATATTTGTAAAAGTAGTGAAACGCGCAAGCCTTGAAAAGTGATAATTAGTAATGGTGTGAGTGAAAATTTTTGATAATTCGTGTTCGATCATATATTTCAGTTTTTAAAAGTATCGGTTTATTAGTTATCTAGTTGATATTTATTATCTGAGAAATTTACTGAGAAATCATTGTATTTAATTAGTGATTTAAAGATAGATATAGTTGTACAGGTCTATAAATTCTAAAAATACAATGATCAAAGAAATTGCATATTTCGAGAAGCTTTTCATATTCTATAAGAAATCATATTTATGAAAGCCCTTCGATTGCGCAATTCACTACAAAATCTTATCTTTGCTCTCACAATTTCCAAAGTATCAAAAGTGGCTGTGGTTACCTCGCTTCTCTTCCCGCCGTTCTTTCTACATATTGCGACCTTAAAATTTTATCATTTTCTATGGAAAAGAGTATTGTGACGTGTTCCACGATAGCGATTACGCGGTCATCGGAACGCGCGCGAGCGTAATAACCAGGGAAAACGCGCGCAATTTCATCGAGCTTTCAGCCGGAATATCGCACGTGTCGAAAAACAAAAGGTCGAATTTCTGACAGTAACAGTCGAGTAACAATCGCACACGCGCACTCGACGATTTAATGAGCGACGATTTTGCGATCGTCCGCCGCAAATTAGGTAGGCAAACTTTCTACGCGAATCCGTACCAATACGCGTCGGCAAGCAAAACATCGCGGATAAATTGTCCGCATTTCACGTTGAAACTGTTTAACAAACGTGATTTCGTAGTTGTCGAGTTTATACACCGGCCACGAAACGTCAATGCAGACCTCCATGAGAATCTGATTCTAGTTAGTGAACCAGGAGAGAATTGGGAATGTCGCGAAATTGTTTCCTCTCAGTCGAGAATTGCCTTTGTATCATTGTTTCAGTAGATACGTGTTGTCGATGATCGAAAGTGATGAAAATACAAGATCGATATTTAAGAAGAGATAGAAAGATCTTTTTTAGCGTTTCAGGGAGTTTTTATCATAATTGGGTGTTCGTGCATTTATGGAAAATTAAATTGTTCTATGGTCCCCAAATTTTCATGTTTTAATAAACAAAAAAGATTTTGAATATTTTAAGAAAACGTTTAATATAACACTAAAATGAGAAATCATGCATATCAATAACAATCATTTGATATTTCGTTTGAATTTTGTATATTTTTTGGCATCAAAAAATATAATTAAAATAGCAGGAAGAAGCAGTAAATAATTTGTATATCTTTTTAATTTAATAATTTTTCCATTAAGAATGCAGAGTATTCACAAACAGAATTTATATGTAATGTTATAATCATGACATGACGAGTTTCATAAAGTTAGACTATTACATTTCAGTCAAGGTTAAGTATTACAAATTGTGCTGAAACTTTCTTGTCCGCGTGTCATGAATGTAACTTTACGTTTTATCATAGATAAATGGTAACTGCCATACTTCAGCATATGATTATATCAACCGAACAGCTACAATGTTGATGTAACATTGCACAAAATATGCTGTAGATATAGATTTCCTGTAATGTGTAATAAGCAGTTGTAAAATGAAATTTTAAATAGAAATTCTACTAATATTTTTCGAATCAGTGTTATTCAATATTTTCTCAAACATTATATTAGATTTATATTTTAGGTAAGAAAAAATTAAAAATCAAATATTGTTATAGAAAAAACGCTGAGAAAGGAAGACAAATGATAAAATATTATTACAACTTTCGAAGAACGTTATAAAAAAGTTTTATAACAATGATATATTTTGGAATAAAATGATTTAAGTGGGATTTTCTTTGTGAAATAAAGCTATAACGAAAAATGTGGAATTGTTGATAGAAATGTTGATAGATTTCTTTCCTTTCGAAGATCAAAACGATCGAACTTTTTGCTCTACTCAATACAATATTCAATATTCTCTTCCATACACATACAAACGCAAACTATAATACCTCTAGAATATGTATAGTACGTTCTACAATATCGCATTTCAAGAACAACGTCAGCAAACACTTAATCTTCTTACATCGCGTAATCTATTGACAATTTCGAAAGGATTTTCGTCACTATATACGAAGAAGCTTGCCGAGGATTAGAATTTTAGCCGGCGCTGTTAAACCTTCTTCGCATATTTGTTTTAATATACGAAGCGCGAAGCAATAACTTCGTTCGTCTCGAATATTTCTATTATTTTTGTAGATATAAAAAATTTTTTGTTTCTTCTCTCGAATCCGTCGTTTCTTTCTTGCTTTGGAATTTTTATTTAACGCTTTTATTTATACGAGACAAAGGGAAATTGCGAAGGAAAAAACTTTTTGGAATTTTTGTTTATACGAGACAAAGAGAAATTGCAACGGGAAAATTTTTTTAGTATTTTTATTTATACGGGACTGTGATTATTTTTTTTTTTTGGGCGATGGGTCTTTTTGAGATCTTGCACTGTTGTCTTGAAAAGCTTCTCTATTAAATCGAATGTCGTTTAGTGTATTATATCTTGTATTCTACGGCCATATGATTCGATAATCCTTACACTATTCAAAGATTTCAAGGTTGGCGATTATTGTTTACCAAACTATTTGTTATTGTATATGCTATCTATCTTCTTATGGCCTTATCGTGTTATAATCTTATAGTCTTATACTTTATAATCTTATGATCCTATAGTCCTGTAATCTTATAATTTACGATCTTGTAATCTTATATAACCTTGCAGCCTTTGGAGATTTGAGGGTTATCTCATTGTCAGTTACAAGTCAGCAAATTATTATCTGTCAAATGATCAATTTCTGCTGTATATAATCTTATAAACTTGTTTATGAAATTTTGAAAAACAACCTTGAAATATCCAAGAAAGAACTGTCTATCTATAAAAAAATTATCACTGCTACCGAATGATTTGGATTAAAAAAGAATACAATTTTAGATGTGAATTCTTATTCCTTCAGTAACTTTTCTAATTTGTACTGCTTTTCTATCTATTGTGCCAGAAAAATCTTTGTATAATACATATAATATGTTCATAAAAATTGTTTACTTATATTGAGTGTATAAATGTAATACTTTTGTGAGTTATTGTATTTTTGATCGGCAGTGTACATAAAAATGAGTTTTATGAAAAAGGGCGATCCATGTATCATAAAATATGCTCAAACTTGATATCACCCAAGCTTTACGACCCTTTACTCTCTTTCTCCATTATAAATAGTTATTATTAAATTATCGAGAATAACTTTCGTGAACGAAATTTACGCTTTTAGAATCTATATCTTTAAAAATAACGAGAATATTCCAGATTATTCAAGATGAAATTATGGCATCACCCTGTATAACATCGTAGACGTAGTTAGAGTAACGAAGTTATGCGACCGACAACTGCAAAATTATTTCCTGTATCATCATGGGACGGGAGTCACGTGCACGTATCGTGATGTGCACGAGATTTTCTGACAAATGGCTTTAAACGTTTATCTTAACAAAGACAAGAATGAGAAGGAAGAGCGAGTCACTGTCAGACGCAGACTTGTTAAAAATATTGACGATTCCGATGCACAAAGTAAACGTAAAGATAACAAAAAAGAAGAGAAGATCAAACAGTAGAAACGCTTAATGATCTTTGAGAGGGTGGGAAATTTTTCTTCTGCGCTATTGATTTTTCCCTTCAGTATAATGAAGATTTCATGGGAGTAATATAATGAAGTTGAAAGAGGAAAAATCTGTTATATAAATCCACGAAATTCTGCAAAAGTATGAATTGTATATTTATTTATTTCTTTAACTATTAATATTTTCAGAATAGTTAGGGTGGTGAAAAAATGTATATTTAAGTCGAAATAATTTTTAATAATATAAGATTGAGTTTTTATATCATTTTCATGTATAGATCAAGAAGTACGTCAACTTCCGGCCAGATAGTAATTTATTTATTTGCTACTGAATACAATTAATATTTCATCTATTGATAGTTGTTGAACAAAAATTCAAACAACTTAATCTTCTAATTTGTGTTCTTTGAAATTCTTTCTTGAACGAATCAAAGTTTGCTTTGTTTCGCTAACGCGAGTATAAAAATATATTCTTTTAACAAGCTATTCCTATGAAGATAATATTGCTCGACATGCTTCGTTGCTTTATATAGTAATTCCTCCATCGACAAGATGAACCGAATGAGTTTAATGAAAAATTTACAGAATTAAACAAAACATCGGTTGGCAAGTTCAATTAATTATTAATAATTCTTGATGTATAACGTATTATTCTACTTATTTGTTTGTGCACACCATTGAACGCCAGTGTGACAAAAGTTGATGAGAAATTTACAAAATTAAATAAAGCTCTGACTTTAATGTCGGATGTATACGGCATTGTTCTACTTATTTATTCATGCACACCATTGAACACCATTATTCTACTTATTTATTCGAGCATGTTTATCGAGATTCGCAGTCAGAATTTTAATTGGTATTACAATATCATAACAACAATTACATTCTTCACGTTTGTTCCCAAAACAAATTTTCAGAGCTCGGTTTTTTCGTATCCACTTTCAATTCTCTTTTCGAGATTCTTCGTATATATTTTCCATTCAGCTCGTAAGGATAAGAATCAGAAATAAAATACAATTATACGATTCGTAATGAAATCTTCATTGTTATTGCTCTATCTATATATTGGTTTCCTATCGTCGGGGATCTAAGTGACGACTTCTTGCAGAATCATTGCCACAGTCGTTTTTTACATAAAGCGGAAACGGAATATCAAAAGATAGGAAAGAAAATACAACATGATCGTTTAGAAAGTGCTTATGCGATTCAATATTATTCTATTTGATACAAATACTTCCCTTATACTTCCATAGCCTTGATATTCGTAGAAGCTTTTTTCAAAAATAGGAGGAAGATCAAAGATCCCCTATATCTTCGTGATATCTGAAATTTGTGAAATCTTCTTATCCTTTCTCTACTCCAAAAATTTGTATTTTAAAAAGTTTTTAAAGTCTTTCTATATTTTCTCACAAGCAAATCAATATATTTATTATTAGAATTTATAATGTTTCTTCCAAAAATTCATCATCTCAGTCACACTATATTTTATATTATGTCTTTTTCTAGCTTAGACATTGATCCAATATTATTTATATATTATCCAATATAAATTTATATTATTATTGATACAAAATAGAATATTCATTTCTACTGTAAAATACAAATCTTTTTCCCTTCCTTTATTATATCAACAGCCAGAAAGTTTAACTCAACAATAAAAAAACAAATAAGGTACAAATGGTAAAATGTTACAGTCACAATATTAGTATTCTGTAAGTGACTTTCTTAAAAGTTGGAGTCTAAAACATTCTCATAAAAAAGAAGTACTTTGTGTATGTTGAAAGTTATATAAAATATACGATTTTTGTCAAAACCCCTTGTTATACTTGTCCAAAGTAAAATTGGGAAATGCAAATAAGTAAGAAACTAACAAGATGCTGACACAAAGATGCCGGTGGCTCGTTACGCTTACACTCCTCGTTCGTCGATGGAACAGGCCATGAATTCCTTTTTCGAAGCGCCCAGAAAAATGCGGAAAATTCACGTGGAGATGTCGGAACAGCTGTGACACTGACGCGCGCGCTCACGGGTAAAATAGTTTTTTTTTTTAAAAAAAAAGGGAAAAAAGAGAACAATTTCTCCGTTTCAACGCGCTTGCAAATTCTCGCGTCGAAAACAATTCGAATTTTTTTAATTGCTAGAAGGCCTGTTTTTGCTGCGTACGCGTTCGGAAAAATTCATTTTTCCAAAATTATTCTCTCTCGAAATTTGTAATTGTCGTATGTAATATTATTGTTTGTATACGTTCCTCACGTATGAATATTCTAACAGTTATTTGTACAGCGAAAAATTTTATCCCAGATGTTCCCAAACTTTTTGAGAGAATTCATTCAGAGTATTTGGATATTTATTTAAAATAAGAGCTGCAATATTATGTATTGTAGCAAAGTATTTATTTTAGAATTTAGAACACTTTTTCAATTAATCCCATGTTATCAAAATTGTCCCTTTATATAATTTTGGCGCTAAACATGTATTTTACTATCCTCTTTATACCGTTAAATATATTGCATGTCAGAACATTAAAACATTAAAATATATTAAAATATATCGTTTGTCTAAATGACTATATAAAATAAAAGAATTTACAAAAATGTATTTACCATATATTTTCGCGGTGATCTACGATTCGTGAAATGAACTAAATCCAAAGGGAAAATATAATATGTGAAGATATTTTCATATATCAAAGTGAAGGAAAAACATAGCGTTGTTCTATGAACTAAGTAACATGAAACGCATATTTTTCTTCAATCCTTTGCATTTCAAATCGAAAATGATGGAGCCTTCACACAGTTACATAAACCAGAAGAAAATGACATGACTGTTTTAAAAATAGAATTTCTCTTTTCCGAGGTCAGCGATAAATCTGCCTCTCTTTAACGGAAATTTAAAGCTTAACGACCAGAAGGATCTCATTCAGACGTAGACGTGAATCGAAATCCTCCGGTCGTTTTATTGCTTCCGCGAACGTTCCATAATTCTGTTCCCTGAAAGAACTCCGTTGTCAGATTTAGTAATAAACGATTTTCCCCTCTAAGATGACTCGAAGTCGCTTGAGACACAGGGATCGCGTTAAATTCCTGGAATCGAGTCGCAATCTCAAAGGTCTTAACGATGAATATACGATAAAAGGGCAAAAGGGAACGACAAGAAACGAACGAAGAATGATAAAGATGTGGCAAGAGAAAGTTTAGAAATGTTTCGATCCGCATGTCGGTCAATACAGCAGACGCGCGGTTTCCATACTTTTTACGTACAGGTTTCGTAGATTGTATAAAATCGCAATTTACAAGGAGTTCGATGGTTCTTCTTGTCCGTCGGTGAAACCATTTGAATTAATGAAACGTCTTCTTGAACCCTCCTTTTTCTTGTCTTACCGTTGTCTGATATATTTCGTACCGTTTCTACTTATTCGCGTTTATATGTATTATGTGCAACTTAATCTTATGTATTTCTTTCCTTTCGACGCTGTTTTTTTTTTTTTTATTTAAGAATAGTTATTTTGAATGAAATTTAATTAATACCTTTTCGAATAGATGATCCGCAATATGGCTGACCTGTAATGTATAATTCTACTTGAACATCATCGAAGCTTGTTAGTAAATCATACTATGTCGACCTGTGTGGGAACCAATGACACCTTGCTGCTGAATAATCAAAGTATGCAGTATCATACAACACTGTTCTTCTGAAATTTCCAACATAGACTCATAACTCTCTATTTTAATGAAAAAAGATCTGTCCATCAAAACGATATGCTTTTTCAATATTTATCTGAAGTTGAGTGAAATTTAAAACACCGTCTGATTTATTATGTATTGCTACTACTCGTCTGTATTTACAAGTACGCGGGAGAACTTATCTTATATAATATCTCTCTTTTGAGTATTACATTACCTCATTCCATAATTAATGTAATTTCTTTTTTACCAATTCTATGGGTTAAATATTTTTATAAAATTCATGTTTATGACACGAAAAACGTCATTCGAGCAGAAATAACATCCTAAGTCTCTGAGTAAAATGTGTATGCCAGTACAATTAATACTCCAATAAGTGGAAAAAGGTTAAGAGCTTAAAGAAATCTGCGTATAATTTCGATCAAAGTTTCATATCCTTATGTAGCAATATTTCTATCGATCCTTTTGTCTTGACATCCTAAGCATAATTATTTTATCTACTGGTCGATTTTAGCATACTATATCAGCGAGGTCCATTCTGAGCAGTCACGCATACGCGATTTCCCCTTTCAGATAGGAGATTGGCACGCGAACATTCGGTTGGTATTTCAAGGACGACCATAGATGTGTCACTAGAAAATCTAGTTACATCGCGTACGCTACACGCAATACATTACCATGTATCAAAGATAGGGTTTAGTAAAGCTACTTGGGTTTTCGCCAACATATCTCAATAGATGCGTGAGAAAATCCTCATGCATTTTTCATCGGGCCTTGAGCTCTGTAGGTGTCCACGTGGAACTATAGATTTCGCTTGATAATTCTTGAACATTCTCGAAAGCAAGCATTTACACGCATTATTGGCCAGTGTAAGGATTCCATCGTTGTTTCTCCCCTTTCCTCCTTATGCTGTGCTTTTGCCAGACAAACGTGAACCATCTTCGACTGATTTATGACGGTTCTACTGCTACGCTCGATAACTTGAAAATCGAGGAGGCTTGGTACTATGATTGTGCAGTTTGTCACGGTATAATTTATGGTTTGTTATCGATATTCTACCGATGAATAGAATGTTGATTCTGTGGCAATTTATCTCATATTTCGCTTGCGAAAGGTTTAACATGAAAAAGGAAGTAATTGTTAGAATAGTTAACCCGTTAGGGATCGAAAGTTGTATTAATATAACATTTCATTTTGTACGTGCATTACAAAAGTTCGAGATGTAACACGGATAATATAGGTTTATATACTTATTTCGATTGCACCAAATTGTCATAAAGGGTAACTTAACACAAGGATAAATTTAACCTAGCCACCGCTATGCTTTCAGTTGAAACTACGAATGCATTAATGTCACAAAAAACTATGATACAATTTATCTTTATTTTTGCACTTTACCATTTAAAAAAGTAAGAGCTTTAAAATACCTTGTTACCTAATCAGTAATTTGTGAAATATGAAATATTAATTATCGCTATAAGTAATTCCCGAAATTATTGATTGTATGTAATGATCTAGTATTCCCTGATGAATAAATTCGTTCGCAGCGGTTGATTATATCAAACAACAAATGCCGTATAAATAATTCCATCAGGTGGGAATGTCCAAACGTCACTGACACGACAGAAACATGTGGCGTAACATCGACATTCGTTTTACAAATGCAAATGTTCACCGGCTAATTCGTTAATAAAATCTACCATATCCATTAGAGGAGCTATAGTAAAAACAAGGAAGAGTAGCAAATATATTTGTCTAAAAAGATCGTGATTTAAGGTGGCATATCGAATAGTTTATTTCGTCTAGTAGTAAAATATGGGTCTGTTGTGTTATAATGTAAAGAAAAATACATTTTATAACGTCATCTTATGTGATGATTTTTTCTCTATACCACAGCATTACAAGGCAAATTTTTCTTCGTGTTACACCACGATACCTTTCCGTATTTCATATGCGATCTAGGAAATCGTATTAGATCGTTTCGATACATGTCAAATGTACTCGACATTTTTTTTTTACGAACTGCATTCACATTTCGCTAAAATCTTTTTTTTTTTATTAAAAACGGTATTTTTTTTTGTAGAGCAGAAAGAATTTTATTATTATAATGGCAAAGTTGTGAATATAGCGATTTTCATAGGATTGTTGCTAGATTGAAACTGTAAATACTTTTAATATATGGTCTGATCTATTATATTTTGAAGATAGAATAATTATTTCTAAATTATATGTTACTATCTATTAATTATTTATCAATTATTGTATAATTATTATAATTATACAGCTTACATATAACAATATAATGTAACAAATAAATATAACAATTTAAATATTGATCAAAGTGTCAAAACTGAGATCTCATAATTTAAAAACATCAATGGAATATCATCATTCATAAAGTGCAAGGCCTTCAACGTCGTGAAAAAATTGAGAGAAGAAATGAATGAAGAAAATCTGATCCCTACTGGATCTATGAAGATCTATCGCCACTTCTGCGTGTACTACAACAAACACGAAACCACGATACTTACCTCACAAATACTAAAACCCCCATCCATCAACCAAATGATCAAACTTGCATAAACTTTCAAACAGCATTTCCTAAGATACATGAGTACGTACTGTTTGGACTTTCCACATTTTAGCACCTCGTAAATCATCTAAACAGAAAGAAGAATCTCAATATGTATTCTGTACGATATATCATAAATTCCAAGTGTCGACCATACACTTTTCTTTTCGCCAGCAAACTTTTGATGAATATCGTGGTGCGTTATCATGTAAAGCACAATATGGACAAACGACGTGATGTAGTTGCCATTTCGCAGCGATAGTGTTATGCAATTAACGTTTATATTTCTAATGATGCGATGTACACGGACGTACACGCAGGGATGAGAATGAAATATGAGCGTAGTTTCGAGAAAACAGGAATTGTTAAGAGAAACGATACGTGGAAGAAGACTAGAGATTTTGATACAAGGAATATGGTAAATTTGAACAATTTCTAAAAAAAATTTCTTAAAAATTTGAAAAATTCCTGAGTTGGAGGAAGAAATTCGTGGAGAATGTGAAAAGGAAAATGTGAAAATTTGGAGAATTCATGAATGTTTAAAGCAATAGAGTGAAAGGGGACTAAACTTCGAGGTAGAAAACACGGGCAATTCGAAAAAGTCGTTATTGATTTTGATGACTGAAGCTTTTTGGTTAATGTCCAGAACAAACTATACGACGTTGTTGCGATTTCACCGTGTTGACATTATACGATTTGACAGTTTTATATTTCTAATGATATATTGCATACAAGTATGCGATCCGATTATTGAAAATATATAATTCGTTGCAGATAAGCAGTACATTGCAATTTCGCATCGGTGACAATCTCTATGATTCACAATGAAAATTACGCATTTCGATGCGAGTAAACATGCGAATTTCGCTGTTTCAGATTAATTGTTATGCATTTTCTGGATCATGATAGTGTCTTTCTTGTCTAGAGTTTTCCTAAGTATAAAAATGTATTAAATAAATTGATTTATGCTAATTTTGTGGCCGACTTATGATAAAAGTAAATAAGACAATATTTGTGACATTTGATGTTTTTCTTTTTTCGGGAAAACAAAAATGCAGTACAACCGGAAATTATGAACTGTTTACAGAAAAGCTCTTGATAAGGTAAATTCTTGTTCCTCGTGAATTTCCTCGAGTGGTTTGCTAGATTTTTAAAGCCGGTAATTTTAGTTTTAAAGATCAAAAAGTTTAGGCAACTTTGATTGAAACAATCTTCAGTAAATAGAATTCTGAAATTCCTAAGACGATCGAAGTATGTCACTGAATAAAACAGTGCATTATTTAAAAAATTAATATTGTAAATGATTGTTTGAATTGTTGTACTGCATTTAAAAAAGACTACTTCCTAAAATTTTCTTCTTTCTCTTCTTCTTCGTTTATTCTTTAATGTCCCATTGACAACACGCTCATTAGCGAAGGTCTTCCTAAAATCTGTGCGACACTGTTATTATAAACTAACTTAAAATCGACATAAACTTATCAACCAAACCAAACCGAATTTGATACCTAAATTGTCTGAAATGATACGGACTTTACGACCAATCTAATATAAAGCCACATAATTACACGGTATTACCGCTACAAGGTCATAATGATGTCTCGTCGCTCGTTTGCACGGGGTCTAATTCGCGAATGCAGGAAGGGAATGTCTACGTCGATGTCCCTCGTTAATTAATGTTCCAATAATTACAACGATATTGCTGTTGTCGTCAAGAATCGAAATCAACCAACATCTTACGGGGCAAATTATATGACCCTGGTCCAATTGTTACATCTTACACACGGTTGCAGGTTTCGATGGATGCTTCCGCTTGTAATTGGTTTATTCCAGGCTGGCTTGTTCATTTTTATTGACGACAGTCAGACGAGAAGCATCGCCGTACGGTTCCGTGTAATTGCAGCTTGTTTATCAACAAGACAAACAACCTACAGTGAACAGCTGGCTGGTTTGAATACTTTCGAAGATAACAGCAGCCCATTTTCATTGACACTTCCTTTTGTCCCTTGGCTTCGGTCTAACCTTTTGCATTGCGGTTCTTTGAGAGTGAGAAATTTGAGTTGTTAAGTCGGAATCAATATTGTGAAATCTGGAAGTATATAAACTTTCCTGAAGCATTATTGTAATACATAGTTCCCTTATACTTATTGGTTGTTAACAGGTTGACTGTCTCGCGATCTATAGTTTGAGACATACCAGGCCATAACATTTAAATTTTTGCAAAATATGGTAGCTCCTTGATTAATCGGCTTAATCGGGGGCAAAAAATTTGGGTAAATCGAGGTTCAATGGATAATCGCCGCCCGAGTGAAAATAACAGAAAATATATTTTCTATACCGACATAAGCTTTTTTTATGGTGGATGTATTTTTTTTTATAATAAAGTCACTATTTCAAGTGCTTTATCATGCCAACTTTTCAACATCATTAAACTTTGTGTTATGAGTAATTTTTTCATTTTCACCGTCTTCGTCGTTGGCCTCATTTTCGACACCGGCAATTGTATCTGTATCGGTGACATATGAATTATTTTCGGGCCACGCTTCCATGTTAATTTCATCCACTTCCTCATACGCTTCCACAGTATGGATCAATTATACAATACCGTTGGTATTTTAAAATCAATTGTACAGTATCATTTATGTAAGCATGTTCTGCATCAACAACTTTATGTCTCCAAAGTTTATACCATGACACAATTATAGTCAGCACTTGAACTTTCTTCCATGCATTACTAGTCTCATAAATAGTATCTTTAAATTTAACGGATTTCAATACAGTTATAAAACTATCATTCTATTATGGAAAAAAGTGCGAATAATATGGGTAATTAAAATCAGATATAGAGAGCAATTACTTAAGTGAGTACATTAATTAGTGTACACTAGAAGATATTTTAAATAGTATAATAAGTTTTGTATTAAAAAAAAAAAAATGTAATACGATATTTCTATACATATTCTATTACAATTGCATACAAAAACATATATATTTATAAAATTATAAATAAATAGTTATAGGAACTACATAACACATATAATGTACTAACTATAACGTAATATATTACAACGGCATATAATATAACTTGGTGTAATATTACGTGATGTAATAGTACGTGATGTAATATAACGAGATACAATGTAACGGAATACAATACAACCTGATACAATATAACGTGCTATCGTATCACGTAACACGATATAAAACAATACGGTGTAACGAAATAG
Source organism: Bombus flavifrons (assembly GCF_040668555.2). Lineage (NCBI taxonomy): Eukaryota > Metazoa > Arthropoda > Insecta > Hymenoptera > Apidae > Bombus > Bombus flavifrons. The sequence continues at coordinate 2,171,359 of NC_138443.1, forward strand.
TATATAACGTAATACAATATAACATAACACTATATAATGTAATACATTATAACGTAATACAATATAACATGAAACGTTATAACGTAATATAATATAACGTAATACTATATAACGTAATATAATATAACGTAATACAATATAACGTACTACTATATAACGTAATATAATATAACGTAATACTATATAACGTGAAACGTTATAACGTATTACTATATAACGTAATACAATATAACGTAATACTATATAACGTAATACAATATAATGTATTACTATATAACGTAATACAATATAACGTAATAATATATAACGTAATATAATATAACGTAATACTATATAACGTAATACAATATAACGTAATACTATATAACGTAATACAATATAATGTATTACTATATAACGTAATACAATATAACGTAATAATATATAACGTAATATAATATAACGTAATACTATGTAACCTAATACAATATCACGTAACATCTTATAACGTAATATAAAATAACGTAATACTATATAACGTAATATAATATAACGTAAAACTATATAACGTAATACTATATAACATAATACATTGTAACGTAATACTATATAACGTAATATAATATAACGTAATACTATGTAACGTAATATAATCTAACGTAATACTATATAACGTAATACTATATAACGTAATACTATATAACGTAATATAATATAACGTAAAACTATATAACGTAATACTATATAACGTAATACATTGTAACTTAATACTATATAACGTAATATAATATAACGTAATACTATGTAACGTAATGCAATATAACGTAATACTATATAACGTAATACTATATAACGTAATATAATATAACGTAATACTACATAACGTAATACAATATAGCGTAATACTATATAACGTAATGATATATAACGTAATACTATATAACGTAATACTATATAACGTAATACTATATAACGTAATACTATATAACGTAATACTATATAACGTAATACTATATAACGTAATATAATATAAGGTAATACTACATAACGTAATACAATATAGCGTAATACTATATAACGTAATGCTATATAACGTAATACTATATAACGTAATACTATATAACATAATACATTGTAACGTAATACTATATAACGTAATATAATATAACGTAGTACTGTATAACGTAATACTATATAAGGTAATACTATATAACGTAATACTATATAACAAAATACTATATAACGTAATATAATATAAGGTAATACTACATAACGTAATACAATATAACGTAATACTATATAACAAAATACTATATAACGTAATATAATATATCGTAATACTGTATAATGAAATACTGTATAACGTAATACTATATAACGTAATACTATATAACGTAATACTATTTAACGTAATACTATATAACGTAATATAATATAACGTAATACTATATAACGTGAAACGTTATAACGTATTACCATATAACGTAATATAATATAACGTAATACAACATAACGTAATACTATATAACGTAATACTATATAACGTAATACTATATAACGTAATACTATATAACGTAATACTATATAACGTAATACTATATAACGTAATACTACATAACCTAATACTATATAACGTAATACAATATACTGTAATACTATGTAACGTATTACTATATAACGTAATACAATATACCGTAATACTGTATAACGTAATACTATGTAACGTAATACTATATAACGTAATACTATATAACGTAATACTATATAACGTAATACAATATAACGTAATACTATATAACGTAATACTATGTAACGTAATACTATATAACGTAAAGCTATATAACGTAATACCATATAACGTAATACAACATAACTTAATACTATATAACGTAATACAATATAACGTGAAACGTTATGACGTATTAGTATATAACGTAATACAATAAACCGTAATACTATATAACGTATTACTATATAACGTAATACAATATACCGTAATACTGTATAACGTAATACTATATAACGTAATACTATATAACGTATTACTATATAAAGTAATACAATATACCGTAATACTATATAACGTATTACTATATAACGTAATACTATGTAACGTAATACTATATAACGTGAAACGTTATAACGTATTAGTATATAACGTAATACAATATACCGTAATACTATATAACGTATTACTATATAAAGTAATACAATATACCGTAATACTATATAACGTATTACTATATAACGTAATACAACATAACTTAATACTATATAACGTAATACAATATAACGTGAAACGTTATAACGTATTAGTATATAACGTAATACAATATACCGTAATACTATATAACGTAATACTATATAACGTAATACAATATAACGTGAAACGTTATAACGTATTACTATATAACGTAATACTATATAACGTAATACTATATAACGTAATGCTATATAACGTAAAACTATATAACGTAATACCATATAACGTAATACAACATAACGTAATACTATATAACGTAATACTATATAACGTAATACAACATAACGTAATACTATATAACGTAATACAATATAACGTGAAACGTTATAACGTATTAGTATATAACGTAATACAATATACCGTAATACTATATAACGTAATACTATATAACGTAATACTATATAACGTAATACTATATAACGTGAAACGTTATAACGTATTAGTATATAACGTAATACAATATACCGTAATACTATATAACGTAATACTATATAACGTAATACTATATAACGTAATACTATATAACGTAATACCATATAACGTAATACAATATTCCGTAATACTATATAACGTAATACTATATAACGTAAAACTATATCACGTAATACTATATAACGTAATACTATATAACATAATACTATATAACGTAATACTACATAACGTAATACTATATAACGTAATACTATATAACGTAATACAACATAACTTAATACTATATAACGTAATACAATATACCGTAATACTGTATAATGTAATACTATATAACGTAATACTATATAACGTAATACAACATAACGTAATACTATATATCGTAATATAATATAACGTGAAACGTTATAACGTAATACTATAAAACGTAATACAATATACCGTAATACTATATAACCTAATACTATGTAACGTAATACTATATAACGTAATACTATATAACTTAATACTATATAACGTAATATATTATAACGTAATACTACATAACGTAATACAATATAACGTAATATTATATAACGTAATACTATATAACGTAATACTGTATAACGTAATATAATATAGCGTAGTACTGTATGACGTAATACTGTATAACGTAATACTATATAACGTAATACTATATAACGTAATACTATATAACGTAATACTATATAACGAAATACTATATAACGTAATACTATGTAACGTAATACTATATAACGTAATACTATATAACGTAATACAACATAACTTAATACTATATAACGTAATACAATATAACGTGAAACGTTATAACGTATTAGTATATAAAGTAATACAATATACCGTAATACTATATAACGTAATACTATATAACGTAATACCATATAACGTAATACAATATTCCGTAATACTCTATAACGTAATACTATATAACGTAATACCATATAACGTAATACTATATAACGTAATACTATATAACGTAATATAATATAAGGTAATACTACATAACGTAATACAATATAGCGTAATACTATATAACGTAATGCTATATAACGTAATACTATATAACGTAATACTATATAACATAATACATTGTAACGTAATACTATATAACGTAATATAATATAACGTAGTACTGTATAACGTAATACTATATAAGGTAATACTATATAACGTAATACTATATAACAAAATACTATATAACGTAATATAATATAAGGTAATACTACATAACGTAATACAATATAACGTAATACTATATAACGAAATACTATATAACGTAATATAATATATCGTAATACTGTATAATGAAATACTGTATAACGTAATACTATATAACGTAATACTATATAACGTAATACTATTTAACGTAATACTATATAACGTAATATAATATAACGTAATACTATATAACGTGAAACGTTATAACGTATTACCATATAACGTAATATAATATAACGTAATACAACATAACGTAATACTATATAACGTAATACTATATAACGTAATACTATATAAGATAATACAATATAACGTGAAACGTTATAACGTATTACTATATAACGTAATACTATATAACGTAATACTATATAACGTAATACTACATAACCTAATACTATATAACGTAATACAATATACTGTAATACTATGTAACGTATTACTATATAACGTAATACAATATACCGTAATACTGTATAACGTAATACTATGTAACGTAATACTATATAACGTAATACTATATAACGTAATACTATATAACGTAATACAATATAACGTAATACTATATAACGTAATACTATGTAACGTAATACTATATAACGTAAAGCTATATAACGTAATACCATATAACGTAATACAACATAACTTAATACTATATAACGTAATACAATATAACGTGAAACGTTATGACGTATTAGTATATAACGTAATACAATAAACCGTAATACTATATAACGTATTACTATATAACGTAATACAATATACCGTAATACTGTATAACGTAATACTATATAACGTAATACTATATAACGTATTACTATATAAAGTAATACAATATACCGTAATACTATATAACGTATTACTATATAACGTAATACTATGTAACGTAATACTATATAACGTGAAACGTTATAACGTATTAGTATATAACGTAATACAATATACCGTAATACTATATAACGTATTACTATATAAAGTAATACAATATACCGTAATACTATATAACGTATTACTATATAACGTAATACAACATAACTTAATACTATATAACGTAATACAATATAACGTGAAACGTTATAACGTATTAGTATATAACGTAATACAATATACCGTAATACTATATAACGTAATACTATATAACGTAATACAATATAACGTGAAACGTTATAACGTATTACTATATAACGTAATACTATATAACGTAATACTATATAACGTAATGCTATATAACGTAAAACTATATAACGTAATACCATATAACGTAATACAACATAACGTAATACTATATAACGTAATACTATATAACGTAATACAACATAACTTAATACTATATAACGTAATACAATATAACGTGAAACGTTATAACGTATTAGTATATAACGTAATACAATATACCGTAATACTATATAACGTAATACTATATAACGTAATACAACATAACTTAATACTATATAACGTAATACAATATAACGTGAAACGTTATAACGTATTAGTATATAACGTAATACAATATACCGTAATACTATATAACGTAATACTATATAACGTAATACAATATAACGTGAAACGTTATAACGTATTACTATATAACGTAATACTATGTAACGTAATACTATATAACGTGAAACGTTATAACGTATTAGTATATAACGTAATACAATATACCGTAATACTATATAACGTATTACTATATAAAGTAATACAATATACCGTAATACTATATAACGTATTACTATATAACGTAATACAACATAACTTAATACTATATAACGTAATACAATATAACGTGAAACGTTATAACGTATTAGTATATAACGTAATACAATATACCGTAATACTATATAACGTAATACTATATAACGTAATACAATATAACGTGAAACGTTATAACGTATTACTATATAACGTAATACTATATAACGTAATACTATATAACGTAATGCTATATAACGTAATACTATATAACGTATTACTATATAACGTAATACAACATAACTTAATACTATATAACGTAATACAATATAACGTGAAACGTTATAACGTATTAGTATATAACGTAATACAATATACCGTAATACTATATAACGTAATACTATATAACGTAATACAATATAACGTGAAACGTTATAACGTATTACTATATAACGTAATACTATGTAACGTAATACTATATAACGTGAAACGTTATAACGTATTAGTATATAACGTAATACAATATACCGTAATACTATATAACGTATTACTATATAAAGTAATACAATATACCGTAATACTATATAACGTATTACTATATAACGTAATACAACATAACTTAATACTATATAACGTAATACAATATAACGTGAAACGTTATAACGTATTAGTATATAACGTAATACAATATACCGTAATACTATATAACGTAATACTATATAACGTAATACAATATAACGTGAAACGTTATAACGTATTACTATATAACGTAATACTATATAACGTAATACTATATAACGTAATGCTATATAACGTAAAACTATATAACGTAATACCATATAACGTAATACAACATAACGTAATACTATATAACGTAATACTATATAACGTAATACAACATAACTTAATACTATATAACGTAATACAATATAACGTGAAACGTTATAACGTATTAGTATATAACGTAATACAATATACCGTAATACTATATAACGTAATACTATATAACGTAATACAATATAACGTGAAACGTTATAACGTATTACTATATAACGTAATACTATATAACGTAATACTATGTAACGTAATACTATATAACGTAAAGCTATATAACGTAATACCATATAACGTAATACAACATAACTTAATACTATATAACGTAATACAATATAACGTGAAACGTTATGACGTATTAGTATATAACGTAATACAATAAACCGTAATACTATATAACGTATTACTATATAACGTAATACAATATACCGTAATACTGTATAACGTAATACTATATAACGTAATACTATATAACGTATTACTATATAAAGTAATACAATATACCGTAATACTATATAACGTATTACTATATAACGTAATACTATGTAACGTAATACTATATAACGTGAAACGTTATAACGTATTAGTATATAACGTAATACAATATACCGTAATACTATATAACGTATTACTATATAAAGTAATACAATATACCGTAATACTATATAACGTATTACTATATAACGTAATACAACATAACTTAATACTATATAACGTAATACAATATAACGTGAAACGTTATAACGTATTAGTATATAACGTAATACAATATACCGTAATACTATATAACGTAATACTATATAACGTAATACAATATAACGTGAAACGTTATAACGTATTACTATATATCGTAATACTATATAACGTAATACTATATAACGTAATGCTATATAACGTAAAACTATATAACGTAATACCATATAACGTAATACAACATAACGTAATACTATATAACGTAATACTATATAACGTAATACAACATAACGTAATACTATATAACGTAATACAATATAACGTGAAACGTTATAACGTATTAGTATATAACGTAATACAATATACCGTAATACTATATAACGTAATACTATATAACGTAATACTATATAACGTAATACTATATAACGTGAAACGTTATAACGTATTAGTATATAACGTAATACAATATACCGTAATACTATATAACGTAATACTATATAACGTAATACTATATAACGTAATACTATATAACGTGAAACGTTATAACGTATTAGTATATAACGTAATACAATAAACCGTAATACTATATAACGTATTACTATATAACGTAATACAATATACCGTAATACTGTATAACGTAATACTATATAACGTAATACTATATAACGTATTACTATATAAAGTAATACAATATACCGTAATACTATATAACGTATTACTATATAACGTAATACAACATAACTTAATACTATATAACGTAATACAATATAACGTGAAACGTTATAACGTATTAGTATATAACGTAATACAATAAACCGTAATACTATATAACGTATTACTATATAACGTAATACAATATACCGTAATACTGTATAACGTAATACTATATAACGTAATACTATATAACGTATTACTATATAAAGTAATACAATATACCGTAATACTATATAACGTATTACTATATAACGTAATACTATGTAACGTAATACTATATAACGTGAAACGTTATAACGTATTAGTATATAACGTAATACAATATACCGTAATACTATATAACGTATTACTATATAAAGTAATACAATATACCGTAATACTATATAACGTATTACTATATAACGTAATACAACATAACTTAATACTATATAACGTAATACAATATAACGTGAAACGTTATAACGTATTAGTATATAACGTAATACAATATACCGTAATACTATATAACGTAATACTATATAACGTAATACAATATAACGTGAAACGTTATAACGTATTACTATATAACGTAATACTATATAACGTAATACTATATAACGTAATGCTATATAACGTAAAACTATATAACGTAATACCATATAACGTAATACAACATAACGTAATACTATATAACGTAATACTATATAACGTAATACAACATAACGTAATACTATATAACGTAATACAATATAACGTGAAACGTTATAACGTATTAGTATATAACGTAATACAATATACCGTAATACTATATAACGTAATACTATATAACGTAATACTATATAACGTAATACTATATAACGTGAAACGTTATAACGTATTAGTATATAACGTAATACAATATACCGTAATACTATATAACGTAATACTATATAACGTAATACTATATAACGTAATACTATATAACGTAATACCATATAACGTAATACAATATTCCGTAATACTATATAACGTAATACTATATAACGTAAAACTATATCACGTAATACTATATAACGTAATACTATATAACATAATACTATATAACGTAATACTACATAACGTAATACTATATAACGTAATACTATATAACGTAATACAACATAACTTAATACTATATAACGTAATACAATATACCGTAATACTGTATAATGTAATACTATATAACGTAATACTATATAACGTAATACAACATAACGTAATACTATATATCGTAATATAATATAACGTGAAACGTTATAACGTAATACTATAAAACGTAATACAATATACCGTAATACTATATAACCTAATACTATGTAACGTAATACCATATAACGTAATACAATATTCCGTAATACTATATAACGTAATACTATATAACGTAATACCATATAACGTAATACTATATAACGTAATACTATATAACGTAATACTATATAACGAAATACTATATAACGTAATACTATGTAACGTAATACTATATAACGTAATACTATATAACGTAATATATTATAACGTAATACTACATAACGTAATACAATATAACGTAATACTATATAACGTGAAACGTTATAACGTATTACTACATAACGTAATACAATATACCGTAATACTATATAACGTAATACTATATAACTTAATACTATATAACGTAATATAATATACCGTAATACTACATAACATAATACTATATAACGTAATACAATATTCCGTAATACTATAAAACGTAATACTATATATCGTAATACTATATAACGTAATACTATATAACGTAATACAACATAACGTAATACTATATAACGTAATACAATATAACGTGAAACGTTATAACGTATTAGTATATAACGTAATACAATATACCGTAATACTATATAACGTAATACTATATAACGTAATACTATATAACGTAATACTATATAACGTGAAACGTTATAACGTATTACTATATAACGTAATACCATATAACGTAATACAACATGACGTAATACTATATAACGTAATACTATATAACGTAATACAACATAACGTAATACTATATAACGTAATACAATATAACGTGATACGTTATAACGTATTAGTATATAACGTAATACTATATAACGTAATATAATATAACGTAATACTACATAACGTAATACAATATACCGTATTACTATATAACGTAATATAATATAACGTAATACTGTATAACGTAATACTATATAACGTAATACTATATAACGTAATACTACAAAACGTAATATAATATAACGTAATACTACATAACGTAATACAATATACCGTATTACTATATAACGTAATATAATATAACGTAATACTGTATAACGTAATACTATATAACGTAATACTATATAACGTAATACTACAAAACGTAATATAATATAACGTAATACTACATAACGTAATACAATATACCGTAATACTATATAACGTAATACTGTATAACGTAATACTATATAACGTAATACTATATAACGTAATACTGTATAACGTAATACTGTATAACGTAATACTATATAACGTAATACTATATAACGTAATACTACAAAACGTAATATAATATAACGTAATACTACATAACGAAATACAATATACCGTAATACTATATAACGTAATACTGTATAACGTAATACTATATAACGTAATACTATATAACGTAATATAATATAACGTAATACAATATACCGTAATACTATATAACGTAATACTATGTAACGTAATACTATATAACGTAATACAATATACCGTAATGCTATATAACGTAATACTATATAACGTAATACTATATAACGTAATACAATATACCGTAATACTATATAACGTAATACTATATAACGTAATATAATATAACGTAATACAATATACCGTAATACTATATAACGTAATACTATGTAACGTAATACTATATAACGTAATACAATATACCGTAATGCTATATAACGTAATACTATATAACGTAGTACTATATAACGTAATACAATATACCGTAATGCTATATAACGTAATACTATATAACGTAATACAATATACCGTAATGCTATATAACGTAATACTATATAACGTAATACTATATAACGTAATACAATATACCGTAATGCTATTTAACGTAATACTATATAACGTTATACTATATAACGTAATACTATATAACGTAATACAATATAACGTAATACTACAAAACGTAATATAATATAACGTAATACTATATAACGTAATATAATATAACGTAATACTGTATAACGTAATACTATATAACGTAATACTATATAACGTAATACTATATAACGTAATACAATATACCGTAATACTATATAAGGTAATACTATATAACGTAATATAATATAACGTAATACAATATACCGCAATACTATATAACGTAATACTATGTAACGTAATACTATATAACGTAATACTATATAACGTAATACTATATATCGTAATACAACATAACGTAATACTATATAACGTAGTATAATATAACGTAATACTATATAACGTAATACTACATAACGTAATACAATATAACGTGAAACGTTATAACATATTACTATATAACGTAATACAATATACCGTAATGCTATGTAACGTAATATAATATAACGTAATAGAACATAACGTAATTCTGTATAACGTAATACTGTATAACGTAATACTGTATAACGTAATACTATATAACGTAATACTATATAACGTAATACTATATAACGTAATTCTATATAACGTAATACAATATAACGTGAAACGTTATAACGTATTAGTATATAACGTAATACCATATAACGTAATATAATGTAACGTAATACTGTATAATGTAATACTATATAACGTAATACTATATAACGTAATATAATATAACGTAATACAATATAACGTAATTCTATATAACGTAATACAATATAACATGAAACGTTATAACGTATTACTATATAACGTAATACAATATACCGTAATACTATATAACGTAATACTATGTAACGTAATATTATATAACGTAATACAATATACCGTAATACTATATAACGTAATACTATATAACGTAGTACTATATAACGTAATACAATATACCGTAATGCTATATAACGTAATACTATATAACGTAATACTATATAACGTAATACTATATAACGTAATACAATATACCGTAATGCTATTTAACGTAATACTATATAACGTTATACTATATAACGTAATACTGTATAACGTAATACTATATAACGTAATACTATATAACGTAATATAATATAACGTAATACAATATACCGTAATACTATATAACGTAATACTATGTAACGTAATACTATATAACGTAATACAATATACCGTAATGCTATATAACGTAATACTATATAACGTAATACTATATAACGTAATACAATATAACGTAATACTACAAAACGTAATATAATATAACGTAATACTATATAACGTAATATAATGTAACGTAATACTATATAACGTAGTACTATATAACGTAATACAATATACCGTAATGCTATATAACGTAATAATATATAACGTAATACTATATAACGTAATACTATATAACGTAATACAATATACCGTAATGCTATATAACGTAATACTATATAACGTAATACAATATACCGTAATACTATATAACGTAATACTGTATAACGTAATACTATATAACGTAATACTATATAACGTAATACTGTATAACGTAATACTGCATAACGTGATTCTATATAACGTAATATAATATAACGTAATACTGTATAATGTAATACTATATAACGTAATACAATATACCGTAATGCTATTTAACGTAATACTATATAACGTAATTCTATATAACGTAATACAATATAACGTGAAACGTTATAACGTATTAGTATATAACGTAATACCATATAACGTAATATAATGTAACGTAATACTGTATAATGTAATACTATATAACGTAATACTATATAACGTAATATAATATAACGTAATACAATATACCGTAATACTATATAACGTAATACTATATAACGTAATACTATATAACGTAATACTATATAACGTAATACAATATACCGTAATACTATATAACGTAATACTATATAACGTAATACTGTATAATGTAATACTATATAACGTAATACTATATAACGTAATATAATATAACGTAATACAATATAACGTAATTCTATATAACGTAATACAATATAACATGAAACGTTATAACGTATTACTATATAACGTAATACAATATACCGTAATACTATATAACGTAATATAATATAACGTAATACAATATAACGTAATACTATATAACGTAATTCTATATAACGTAATAGAATATAACGTCAAACGTTATAACGTATTACTATATAACGTAATACAATATACCGTAATACTGTATAACGTAATACTATATAACGTAATATAATATAACGTAATACAATATAACATGAAACGTTATAACGTAATACTATATAACGTAATATAATATAACGTAATACTACATAACGTAATACAATATAACGTATTACTATATAACGTAATATAATATAACGTAATACTGTATAACGTAATACTATATAACGTAATACTATATAACGTAATACTACAAAACGTAATGTAATATAACGTAATACTACATAACGTAATACAATATACCGTAATACTATATAACGTAATACTGTATAACGTAATACTATATAACGTAATACTATATAACGTAATACTGTATAACGTAATACTGCATAACGTGATTCTATATAACGTAATATAATATAACGTAATACTGTATAATGTAATACTATATAACGTAATACTATATAACGTAATACTATATAACGTAATACAATATACCGTAATACTATATAACGTAATACTATATAACGTAATGTAATATAACGTAATACAATATACCGCAATACTATATAACGTAATACTATGTAACGTAATACTATATAACGTAATACAATATACCGTAATGCTATATAACGTAATACTATATAACGTAATACTATATAACGTAATACAATATACCGTAATGCTATTTAACGTAATACTATATAACGTAATACTATATAACGTAGTATAATATAACGTAATACTATATAACGTAATACAATATACCGTAATACTATATAAGGTAATACTATATAACGTAATATAATATAACGTAATACAATATACCGCAATACTATATAACGTAATACTATGTAACGTAATACTATATAACGTAATACTATATAACGTAATACTATATATCGTAATACAACATAACGTAATACTATATAACGTAGTATAATATAACGTAATACTATATAACGTAATATAATATAACGTAATAGAACATAACGTAATTCTGTATAACGTAATACTGTATAACGTAATACTGTATAACGTAATACTATATAACGTAATACTATATAACGTAATACTATATAACGTAATTCTATATAACGTAATACAATATAACGTGAAACGTTATAACGTATTAGTATATAACGTAATACTATATAACGTAATATTATATAACGTAATACTACATAACGTAATACAATATACCGTATTACTATATAACGTAATATAATATAACGTAATACTGTATAACGTAATACTATATAACGTAATACTATATAACGTAATACTACAAAACGTAATATAATATAACGTAATACTACATAACGTAATACAATATACCGTATTACTATATAACGTAATATAATATAACGTAATACTGTATAACGTAATACTATATAACGTAATACTATATAACGTAATACTACAAAACGTAATATAATATAACGTAATACTACATAACGTAATACAATATACCGTAATACTATATAACGTAATACTGTATAACGTAATACTATATAACGTAATACTATATAACGTAATACTGTATAACGTAATACTGTATAACGTAATACTACAAAACGTAATATAATATAACGTAATACTATATAACGTAATATAATATAACGTAATACTGTATAACGTAATACTATATAACGTAATACTATATAACGTAATACTATATAACGTAATACAATATACCGTAATACTATATAAGGTAATACTATATAACGTAATATAATATAACGTAATACAATATACCGCAATACTATATAACGTAATACTATGTAACGTAATACTATATAACGTAATACTATATAACGTAATACTATATATCGTAATACAACATAACGTAATACTATATAACGTAGTATAATATAACGTAATACTATATAACGTAATACTATATAACGTAATACTACAAAACGTAATATAATATAACGTAATACTACATAACGAAATACAATATACCGTAATACTATATAACGTAATACTGTATAACGTAATACTATATAACGTAATACTATATAACGTAATATAATATAACGTAATACAATATACCGTAATACTATATAACGTAATACTATGTAACGTAATACTATATAACGTAATACAATATACCGTAATGCTATATAACGTAATACTATATAACGTAATACTATATAACGTAATACAATATACCGTAATACTATATAACGTAATACTATATAACGTAATATAATATAACGTAATACAATATACCGTAATACTATATAACGTAATACTATGTAACGTAATACTATATAACGTAATACAATATACCGTAATGCTATATAACGTAATACTATATAACGTAGTACTATATAACGTAATACAATATACCGTAATGCTATATAACGTAATACTATATAACGTAATACTATATAACGTAATACTATATAACGTAATACTATATAACGTAATACAATATACCGTAATACTATATAACGTAATACTATATAACGTAATATAATGTAACGTAATACTGTATAATGTAATACTATATAACGTAATACTATATAACGTAATATAATATAACGTAATACAATATAACGTAATTCTATATAACGTAATACAATATAACATGAAACGTTATAACGTATTACTATATAACGTAATACAATATACCGTAATACTATATAACGTAATATAATATAACGTAATACAATATAACGTAATACTATATAACGTAATTCTATATAACGTAATAGAATATAACGTCAAACGTTATAACGTATTACTATATAACGTAATACAATATACCGTAATACTGTATAACGTAATACTATATAACGTAATATAATATAACGTAATACAATATAACATGAAACGTTATAACGTAATACTATATAACGTAATATAATATAACGTAATACTACATAACGTAATACAATATAACGTATTACTATATAACGTAATATAATATAACGTAATACTGTATAACGTAATACTATATAACGTAATACTATATAACGTAATACTACAAAACGTAATGTAATATAACGTAATACTACATAACGTAATACAATATACCGTAATACTATATAACGTAATACTGTATAACGTAATACTATATAACGTAATACTATATAACGTAATACTATATAACGTAATACAATATACCGTAATACTATATAAGGTAATACTATATAACGTAATATAATATAACGTAATACAATATACCGCAATACTATATAACGTAATACTATGTAACGTAATACTATATAACGTAATACAATATACCGTAATACTATATAACGTAATACTATATAACGTAATATAATATAACGTAATACAATATACCGCAATACTATATAACGTAATACTATGTAACGTAATACTATATAACGTAATACAATATACCGTAATGCTATATAACGTAATACTATATAACGTAATACTATATAACGTAATACAATATACCGTAATGCTATTTAACGTAATACTATATAACGTTATACTATATAACGTAATACTATATAACGTAATACAATATAACGTAATACTACAAAACGTAATATAATATAACGTAATACTATATAACGTAATATAATATAACGTAATACTGTATAACGTAATACTATATAACGTAATACTATATAACGTAATACTATATAACGTAATACAATATAACGTAATACTACAAAACGTAATATAATATAACGTAATACTATATAACGTAATATAATATAACGTAATACTGTATAACGTAATACTATATAACGTAATACTATATAACGTAATATAATATAACGTAATACAATATAACATGAAACGTTATAACGTAATACTATATAACGTAATACTATATAACGTAATACTGTATAACGTAATACTGCATAACGTGATTCTATATAACGTAATATAATATAACGTAATACTGTATAATGTAATACTATATAACGTAATACTATATAACGTAATACTATATAACGTAATACAATATACCGTAATACTATATAACGTAATACTATATAACGTAATATAATATAACGTAATACAATATACCGCAATACTATATAACGTAATACTATGTAACGTAATACTATATAACGTAATACAATATACCGTAATGCTATATAACGTAATACTATATAACGTAATACTATATAACGTAATACAATATACCGTAATGCTATTTAACGTAATACTATATAACGTTATACTATATAACGTAATACTATATAACGTAATACAATATAACGTAATACTACAAAACGTAATATAATATAACGTAATACTATATAACGTAATATAATATAACGTAATACTGTATAACGTAATACTATATAACGTAATACTATATAACGTAATACTATATAACGTAATACAATATACCGTAATACTATATAAGGTAATACTATATAACGTAATATAATATAACGTAATACAATATACCGCAATACTATATAACGTAATACTATGTAACGTAATACTATATAACGTAATACTATATAACGTAATACTATATATCGTAATACAACATAACGTAATACTATATAACGTAGTATAATATAACGTAATACTATATAACGTAATACTACATAACGTAATACAATATAACGTGAAACGTTATAACATATTACTATATAACGTAATACAATATACCGTAATGCTATGTAACGTAATATAATATAACGTAATAGAACATAACGTAATTCTGTATAACGTAATACTGTATAACGTAATACTGTATAACGTAATACTATATAACGTAATACTATATAACGTAATACTATATAACGTAATTCTATATAACGTAATACAATATAACGTGAAACGTTATAACGTATTAGTATATAACGTAATACTATATAACGTAATATTATATAACGTAATACTACATAACGTAATACAATATACCGTATTACTATATAACGTAATATAATATAACGTAATACTGTATAACGTAATACTATATAACGTAATACTATATAACGTAATACTACAAAACGTAATATAATATAACGTAATACTACATAACGTAATACAATATACCGTATTACTATATAACGTAATATAATATAACGTAATACTGTATAACGTAATACTATATAACGTAATACTATATAACGTAATACTACAAAACGTAATATAATATAACGTAATACTACATAACGTAATACAATATACCGTAATACTATATAACGTAATACTGTATAACGTAATACTATATAACGTAATACTATATAACGTAATACTGTATAACGTAATACTGTATAACGTAATACTATGTAACGTAATACTATATAACGTAATACTACAAAACGTAATATAATATAACGTAATACTACATAACGTAATACAATATACCGTAATACTATATAACGTAATACTGTATAACGTAATACTATATAACGTAATACTATATAACGTAATACTATATAACGTAATATAATATAACGTAATACAATATACCGTAATACTATATAACGTAATACTATGTAACGTAATACTATATAACGTAATACTATATAACGTAATATAATATAACGTAATACAATATACCGTAATACTATATAACGTAATACTATGTAACGTAATACTATATAACGTAATACAATATACCGTAATACTATATAACGTAATACTATATAACGTAGTACTATATAACGTAATACAATATACCGTAATGCTATATAACGTAATACTATATAACGTAATACTATATAACGTAATACTATATAACGTAATACAATATACCGTAATGCTATTTAACGTAATACTATATAACGTTATACTATATAACGTAATACTATATAACGTAACACAATATAACGTAATACTACAAAACGTAATATAATATAACGTAATACTATATAACGTAATATAATATAACGTAATACTGTATAACGTAATACTATATAACGTAATACTATATAACGTAATACTATATAACGTAATACAATATACCGTAATACTATATAAGGTAATACTATATAACGTAATATAATATAACGTAATACAATATACCGCAATACTATATAACGTAATACTATGTAACGTAATACTATATAACGTAATACTATATAACGTAATACTATATATCGTAATACAACATAACGTAATACTATATAACGTAGTATAATATAACGTAATACTATATAACGTAATACTACATAACGTAATACAATATAACGTGAAACGTTATAACATATTACTATATAACGTAATACAATATACCGTAATGCTATGTAACGTAATATAATATAACGTAATAGAACATAACGTAATTCTGTATAACGTAATACTGTATAACGTAATACTGTATAACGTAATACTATATAACGTAATACTATATAACGTAATACTATATAACGTAATTCTATATAACGTAATACAATATAACGTGAAACGTTATAACGTATTAGTATATAACGTAATACTATATAACGTAATATTATATAACGTAATACTACATAACGTAATACAATATACCGTATTACTATATAACGTAATATAATATAACGTAATACTGTATAACGTAATACTATATAACGTAATACTATATAACGTAATACTACAAAACGTAATATAATATAACGTAATACTACATAACGTAATACAATATACCGTATTACTATATAACGTAATATAATATAACGTAATACTGTATAACGTAATACTATATAACGTAATACTATATAACGTAATACTACAAAACGTAATATAATATAACGTAATACTACATAACGTAATACAATATACCGTAATACTATATAACGTAATACTGTATAACGTAATACTATATAACGTAATACTATATAACGTAATACTGTATAACGTAATACTGTATAACGTAATACTATGTAACGTAATACTATATAACGTAATACTACAAAACGTAATATAATATAACGTAATACTACATAACGTAATACAATATACCGTAATACTATATAACGTAATACTGTATAACGTAATACTATATAACGTAATACTATATAACGTAATACTATATAACGTAATATAATATAACGTAATACAATATACCGTAATACTATATAACGTAATACTATGTAACGTAATACTATATAACGTAATACTATATAACGTAATATAATATAACGTAATACAATATACCGTAATACTATATAACGTAATACTATGTAACGTAATACTATATAACGTAATACAATATACCGTAATGCTATATAACGTAATACTATATAACGTAGTACTATATAACGTAATACAATATACCGTAATGCTATATAACGTAATACTATATAACGTAATACTATATAACGTAATACTATATAACGTAATACTATATAACGTAATACAATATACCGTAATACTATATAACGTAATACTATATAACGTAATATAATGTAACGTAATACTGTATAATGTAATACTATATAACGTAATACTATATAACGTAATATAATATAACGTAATACAATATAACGTAATTCTATATAACGTAATACAATATAACATGAAACGTTATAACGTATTACTATATAACGTAATACAATATACCGTAATACTATATAACGTAATATAATATAACGTAATACAATATAACGTAATACTATATAACGTAATTCTATATAACGTAATAGAATATAACGTCAAACGTTATAACGTATTACTATATAACGTAATACAATATACCGTAATACTGTATAACGTAATACTATATAACGTAATATAATATAACGTAATACAATATAACATGAAACGTTATAACGTAATACTATATAACGTAATATAATATAACGTAATACTACATAACGTAATACAATATAACGTATTACTATATAACGTAATATAATATAACGTAATACTGTATAACGTAATACTATATAACGTAATACTATATAACGTAATACTACAAAACGTAATGTAATATAACGTAATACTACATAACGTAATACAATATACCGTAATACTATATAACGTAATACTGTATAACGTAATACTATATAACGTAATACTATATAACGTAATACTGTATAACGTAATACTGCATAACGTGATTCTATATAACGTAATATAATATAACGTAATACTGTATAATGTAATACTATATAACGTAATACTATATAACGTAATACTATATAACGTAATACAATATACCGTAATACTATATAACGTAATACTATATAACGTAATATAATATAACGTAATACAATATACCGCAATACTATATAACGTAATACTATGTAACGTAATACTATATAACGTAATACAATATACCGTAATGCTATATAACGTAATACTATATAACGTAATACTATATAACGTAATACAATATACCGTAATGCTATTTAACGTAATACTATATAACGTTATACTATATAACGTAATACTATATAACGTAATACAATATAACGTAATACTACAAAACGTAATATAATATAACGTAATACTATATAACGTAATATAATATAACGTAATACTGTATAACGTAATACTATATAACGTAATACTATATAACGTAATACTATATAACGTAATACAATATACCGTAATACTATATAAGGTAATACTGTATAACGTAATATAATATAACGTAATACTACATAACGTAATACAATATAACGTGAAACGTTATAACATATTACTATATAACGTGAAACGTTATAACATATTACTATATAACGTAATACAATATACCGTAATGCTATGTAACGTAATATAATATAACGTAATAGAACATAACGTAATTCTGTATAACGTAATACTGTATAACGTAATACTGTATAACGTAATACTATATAACGTAATACTATATAACGTAATACTATATAACGTAATTCTATATAACGTAATACAATATAACGTGAAACGTTATAACGTATTAGTATATACCGTAATACTATATAACGTAATACTATGTAACGTAATACTATATAACGTAATACAATATACCGTAATGCTATATAACGTAATACTATATAACGTAGTACTATATAACGTAATACAATATACCGTAATGCTATATAACGTAATACTATATAACGTAATACTATATAACGTAATACTATATAACGTAATACTATATAACGTAATACAATATACCGTAATACTATATAACGTAATACTATATAACGTAATATAATGTAACGTAATACTGTATAATGTAATACTATATAACGTAATACTATATAACGTAATATAATATAACGTAATACAATATAACGTAATTCTATATAACGTAATACAATATAACATGAAACGTTATAACGTATTACTATATAACGTAATACAATATACCGTAATACTATATAACGTAATATAATATAACGTAATACAATATAACGTAATACTATATAACGTAATTCTATATAACGTAATAGAATATAACGTCAAACGTTATAACGTATTACTATATAACGTAATACAATATACCGTAATACTGTATAACGTAATACTATATAACGTAATATAATATAACGTAATACAATATAACATGAAACGTTATAACGTAATACTATATAACGTAATATAATATAACGTAATACTACATAACGTAATACAATATAACGTATTACTATATAACGTAATATAATATAACGTAATACTGTATAACGTAATACTATATAACGTAATACTATATAACGTAATACTACAAAACGTAATGTAATATAACGTAATACTACATAACGTAATACAATATACCGTAATACTATATAACGTAATACTGTATAACGTAATACTATATAACGTAATACTATATAACGTAATACTGTATAACGTAATACTGCATAACGTGATTCTATATAACGTAATATAATATAACGTAATACTGTATAATGTAATACTATATAACGTAATACTATATAACGTAATACTATATAACGTAATACAATATACCGTAATACTATATAACGTAATACTATATAACGTAATATAATATAACGTAATACAATATACCGCAATACTATATAACGTAATACTATGTAACGTAATACTATATAACGTAATACAATATACCGTAATGCTATATAACGTAATACTATATAACGTAATACTATATAACGTAATACAATATACCGTAATGCTATTTAACGTAATACTATATAACGTTATACTATATAACGTAATACTATATAACGTAATACAATATAACGTAATACTACAAAACGTAATATAATATAACGTAATACTATATAACGTAATATAATATAACGTAATACTGTATAACGTAATACTATATAACGTAATACTATATAACGTAATACTATATAACGTAATACAATATACCGTAATACTATATAAGGTAATACTATATAACGTAATATAATATAACGTAATACTACATAACGTAATACAATATAACGTGAAACGTTATAACATATTACTATATAACGTGAAACGTTATAACATATTACTATATAACGTAATACAATATACCGTAATGCTATGTAACGTAATATAATATAACGTAATCGAACATAACGTAATTCTGTATAACGTAATACTGTATAACGTAATACTGTATAACGTAATACTATATAACGTAATACTATATAACGTAATACTATATAACGTAATTCTATATAACGTAATACAATATAACGTGAAACGTTATAACGTATTAGTATATAACGTAATACTATATAACGTAATATTATATAACGTAATACTATATAACGTAATACAATATACCGTAATACTATATAACGTAATACTATATAACGTAATATAATATAACGTAATACAATATACCGCAATACTATATAACGTAATACTATGTAACGTAATACTATATAACGTAATACAATATACCGTAATGCTATATAACGTAATACTATATAACGTAATACTATATAACGTAATACAATATACCGTAATGCTATTTAACGTAATACTATATAACGTTATACTATATAACGTAATACTATATAACGTAATACAATATAACGTAATACTACAAAACGTAATATAATATAACGTAATACTATATAACGTAATATAATATAACGTAATACTGTATAACGTAATACTATATAAAGTAATACTATATAACGTAATGCTATATATCGTAATACAACATAACGTAATACTATATAACGTAGTATAATATAACGTAATACTATATAACGTAATACTACATAACGTAATACAATATAACGTGAAACGTTATAACATATTACTATATAACGTAATACAATATACCGTAATGCTATGTAACGTAATATAATATAACGTAATAGAACATAACGTAATTCTGTATAACGTAATACTGTATAACGTAATACTGTATAACGTAATACTATATAACGTAATACTATATAACGTAATACTATATAACGTAATTCTATATAACGTAATACAATATAACGTGAAACGTTATAACGTATTAGTATATAACGTAATACTATATAACGTAATATTATATAACGTAATACTACATAACGTAATACAATATACCGTATTACTATATAACGTAATATAATATAACGTAATACTGTATAACGTAATACTATATAACGTAATACTATATAACGTAATACTACAAAACGTAATATAATATAACGTAATACTACATAACGTAATACTATATACCGTATTACTATATAACGTAATATAATATAACGTAATACTGTATAACGTAATACTACATAACGTAATACTATATAACGTAATACTACAAAACGTAATATAATATAACGTAATACTACATAACGTAATACAATATACCGTAATACTATATAACGTAATACTGTATAACGTAATACTATATAACGTAATACTATATAACGTAATACTGTATAACGTAATACTGTATAACGTAATACTATGTAACGTAATACTATATAACGTAATACTACAAAACGTAATATAATATAACGTAATACTACATAACGTAATACAATATACCGTAATACTATATAACGTAATACTGTATAACGTAATACTATATAACGTAATACTATATAACGTAATATAATATAACGTAATACAATATACCGTAATACTATATAACGTAATACTATGTAACATAATACTATATAACGTAATACAATATACCGTAATGCTATATAACGTAATACTATATAACGTAATACTATATAACGTAATACAATATACCGTAATACTATATAACGTAATACTATATAACGTAATATAATATAACGTAATACAATATACCGTAATACTATATAACGTAATACTATATAACGTAATAATATATAACGTAATATAATATATCGTAATACAACATAACGTAATACTATATAACGTAATACTATATAACGTAATTCTATATAACGTAATACTATATAACGTAATACTATATAACGTAATACTATATAACGTAATATAATATAACGTAATATAATATAACGTAATACTACATAACGTAATACTATATACCGTAATACTATATAACGTAATACTATATAACGTAATATAACATAACGTAATACTGTATAACGTAATACTGTATAACGTAATACTGTATAACGTAATACTGTATAACGTAATACTATATAACGTAATACTATATAACGTAATACTATATAACGTAATTCTATATAACGTAATACAATATAACGTGAAACGTTATAACGTATTAGTATATAACGTAATACTATATAACGTAATATAATATAACGTAATACTACATAACGTAATACAATATACCGTATTACTATATAACGTAATATAATATAACGTAATACTGTATAACGTAATACTATATAACGTAATACTATATAACGTAATACTATATAACGTAATTCTATATAACGTAATACAATATAACGTGAAACGTTATAACGTATTAGTATATAACGTAATACTATATAACGTAATATAATATAACGTAATACTACATAACGTAATACAATATACCGTATTACTATATAACGTAATATAATATAACGTAATACTGTATAACGTAATACTATATAACGTAATACTATATAAGGTAATACTACAAAACGTAATATAATATAACGTAATACTACATAACGTAATACAATATACCGTAATACTATATAACGTAATACTGTATAACGCAATACTATATAACGTAATACTATATAACGTAATACTGTATAACGTAATACTGTATAACGTAATTCTATATAACGTAATATAATGTAACGTAATACTGTATAATGTAATACTATATAACGTAATACTATATATCGTAATACAACATAACGTAATACTATATAACGTAATTCTATATAACGTAATACAATATAACGTGAAACGTTATAACGTATTAGTATATAACGTAATACTATATAACGTAATATTATATAACGTAATACTACATAACGTAATACAATATACCGTATTACTATATAACGTAATATAATATAACGTAATACTGTATAACGTAATACTATATAACGTAATACTATATAACGTAATACTACAAAACGTAATATAATATAACGTAATACTACATAACGTAATACAATATACCGTATTACTATATAACGTAATATAATATAACGTAATACTGTATAACGTAATACTATATAACGTAATACTATATAACGTAATACAATATAACGTAATACTGTATAACGTAATACTGTATAACGTAATTCTATATAACGTAATATAATGTAACGTAATACTGTATAATGTAATACTATATAACGTAATACTATATATCGTAATACAACATAACGTAATACTATATAACGTAATTCTATATAACGTAATACAATATAACGTGAAACGTTATAACATATTACTATATAACGTAATACAATATACCGTAATGCTATGTAACGTAATATAATATAACGTAATAGAACATAACGTAATTCTGTATAACGTAATACTGTATAACGTAATACTGTATAACGTAATACTATATAACGTAATACTATATAACGTAATACTATATAACGTAATTCTATATAACGTAATACAATATAACGTGAAACGTTATAACGTATTAGTATATAACGTAATACTATATAACGTAATATTATATAACGTAATACTACATAACGTAATACAATATACCGTATTACTATATAACGTAATATAATATAACGTAATACTGTATAACGTAATACTATATAACGTAATACTATATAACGTAATACTACAAAACGTAATATAATATAACGTAATACTACATAACGTAATACAATATACCGTATTACTATATAACGTAATATAATATAACGTAATACTGTATAACGTAATACTATATAACGTAATACTATATAACGTAATACTACAAAACGTAATATAATATAACGTAATACTACATAACGTAATACAATATACCGTAATACTATATAACGTAATACTGTATAACGTAATACTATATAACGTAATACTATATAACGTAATACTGTATAACGTAATACTGTATAACGTAATACAATATACCGTAATACTATATAACGTAATACTGTATAACGTAATACTATATAACGTAATACTATATAACGTAATACTGTATAACGTAATACTGTATAACGTAATACTATGTAACGTAATACTATATAACGTAATACTACAAAACGTAATATAATATAACGTAATACTACATAACGTAATACAATATACCGTAATACTATATAACGTAATACTGTATAACGTAATACTATATAACGTAATACTATATAACGTAATATAATATAACGTAATACTATATAACGTAATACAATATACCGTAATACTATATAACGTAATACTATATAACGTAATATAATATAACGTAATACAATATACCGTAATACTATATAACGTAATACTATATAACGTAATAATATATAACGTAATATAATATATCGTAATACAACATAACGTAATACTATATAACGTAATACTATATAACGTAATTCTATATAACCTAATACTATATAACGTAATACTATATAACGTAATACTATATAAGGTAATATAATATAACGTAATATAATATAACGTAATACTACATAACGTAATACAATATAACGTAATACTATATAACGTAATATAATATTTATAACGTAATACTGTATAACGTATTACCATATAACGTAATACAATACACCGTAATACTATATAACGTAATACTATATAACGTTATACAATATAACGTGAAACGTTATAACGTATTACTGTATATCGTAATACCATATAACGTAATACTATATAACGTAATACTATATAAAGTAATATAATATAACGTAATATAACATAACGTAATACTGTATACCGTAATACTGTATAACGTAATACTGTATAACGTAATACTATATAACGTGAAACGTTATAACGTATTACTATATAACGTAATACAATATACCGTAATACTATATAACGTAATGCTATATAACGTAATACAATATAACGTCAAACGTTATAACGTATTACTATATAACGTAATACAATATACCGTAATACTATATAACGTAATACTATATAACGTAATACTATATAACGTAATACTATATAACGTAATACTATATAACGTAATACTATATAACGTAATATTATATACCGTGATACTATATAACGTAATACTATATAACGTAATACTGTATAACGTAATACAATATACCGTAATACTATATAACGTAATACAATATACCGTAATACTATATAACGTAATACTATATAACGTAATACTGTATAACGTAATACTGTATAACGTAATACTGTATAACGTAATACTGTATAACGTAATACTATATAACGTAATACTATATAACGTAATACTATATAACGTTATTCTATATAACGTAATACATTATAACGTGAAACGTTATAACGTATTAGTATATAACGTAATACTATATAACGTAATATAATATAACGTAATACTACATAACGTAATACAATATACCGTATTACTATATAACGTAATATAATATAACGTAATACTGTATAACGTAATACTATATAACGTAATACTATATAACGTAATACTACAAAACGTAATATAATACAACGTAATACTACATAACGTAATACAATATACCGTAATACTATATAACGTAATACTGTATAACGTAATACTATATAACGTAATAAAATATAACGTAATACTATATAACGTAATATAATATAACGTAATATAATATAACGTAATACTACATAACGTAATACAATATAACGTAATACTATATAACGTAATATAACATAACGTAATACTGTATAACGTAATACTGTATAACGTAATACTGTATAACGTAATACTGTATAACGTAATACTATATAACGTAATACTATATAACGTAATACTATATAACGTAATTCTATATAACGTAATACAATATAACGTGAAACGTTATAACGTATTAGTATATAACGTAATACTATATAACGTAATATAATATAACGTAATACTACATAACGTAATACAATATACCGTATTACTATATAACGTAATATAATATAACGTAATACTGTATAACGTAATACTATATAACGTAATACTATATAACGTAATACTACAAAACGTAATATAATATAACGTAATACTACATAACGTAATACAATATACCGTAATACTATATAACGTAATACTGTATAACGTAATACTATATAACGTAATACTATATAACGTAATACTGTATAACGTAATACTGTATAACGTAATTCTATATAACGTAATATAATGTAACGTAATACTGTATAATGTAATACTATATAACGTAATACTATATAACGTAATATAGTATAACGTAATACAATATAACGTAATTCTATATAACGTAATACAATATAACATGAAACGTTATAACGTATTACTATATAACGTAATACAATATACCGTAATACTGTATAACGTAATACTATATAACGTAATATAATATAACGTAATACAATATAACATGAAACGTTATAACGTAATACTATATAACGTAATATAATATAACGTAATACTACATAACGTAATACAATATAACGTATTACTATATAACGTAATATAATATAACGTAATATAATATAACGTAATACAATATACCGTAATACTATATAACGTAATGCTATGTAACGTAATATAATATAACGTAATACTGTATAATGTAATACTATATAACGTAATACTATATTACGTAATTCTATATAACGTAATTCAATATAACGTGAAACGTTATAACGTAATACTATATAACGTAATATAATATAACGTAATACTGTATAATGTAATACTATATAACGTAATACTATATTACGTAATTCTATATAACGTAATTCAATATAACGTCAAACGTTATAACGTAATACTATATAACGTAATACTATATAACGTAATACTACATAACGTAATATAATATAACGTAATACCATATAACGTAATTCTATATAACGTAATACAATATAGCGTGAAACGTTATATCGTATTAGTATATAACGTAATACGATATAACGTAATATAATATAACGTAATACTACATAACGTAATACTATATAACGTAATACTGTATAACGTAATACTGTATAACGTAATACTATATAACGTAATACTATATAACGTAATACAACATAACGTAATACTACATAACGTAATATAATATAACGTAATACTACATAACGTAATACTATATAACGTAATACTGTATAACGTAATACTGTATAACGTAATACTATATAACGTAATACTATATAACGTAATACAACATAACGTAATACTGTATAACGTAATATAATATAACGTAATACTATATAACGTAATACTATATAACGTAATACTGTATAACGTAATACTATATAACGTAATACAATATAACGTGAAACGATATAACGTATTAGTATATAACGTAATACAACATAACGTAATACTGTATAACGTAATATAATATAACGTAATACAATATAACGTAATACTATATAACGTGATATAGTATAACGTAATACTGTATAATGTAATACTATATAACGTAATACTATATAACGTAATACTACATAACGTAATACAATATAACGTGAAACGTTATAACGTATTACTATATAACGTAATATAATATAACGTAATATAATATAACGTAATACAATATACCGTAATACTATATAACGTAATGCTATGTAACGTAATATAATATAACGTAATACTGTATAATGTAATACTATATAACGTAATACTATATTACGTAATTCTATATAACGTAATTCAATATAACGTCAAACGTTATAACGTAATACTATATAACGTAATACTATATAACGTAATACTACATAACGTAATATAATATAACGTAATACCATATAACGTAATTCTATATAACGTAATACAATATAGCGTGAAACGTTATATCGTATTAGTATATAACGTAATACGATATAACGTAATATAATATAACGTAATACTACATAACGTAATACTATATAACGTAATACTGTATAACGTAATACTGTATAACGTAATACTATATAACGTAATACTATATAACGTAATACAACATAACGTAATACTACATAACGTAATATAATATAACGTAATACTACATAACGTAATACTATATAACGTAATACTGTATAACGTAATACTGTATAACGTAATACTATATAACGTAATACTATATAACGTAATACAACATAACGTAATACTGTATAACGTAATATAATATAACGTAATACTATATAACGTAATACTATATAACGTAATACTGTATAACGTAATACTATATAACGTAATACAATATAACGTGAAACGATATAACGTATTAGTATATAACGTAATACAACATAACGTAATACTGTATAACGTAATATAATATAACGTAATACAATATAACGTAATACTATATAACGTGATATAGTATAACGTAATACTGTATAATGTAATACTATATAACGTAATACTATATAACGTAATACTACATAACGTAATACAATATAACGTGAAACGTTATAACGTATTACTATATAACGTAATACAATATACCGTAATACTATATAACGTAATATAATATAACGTAATACAATATAACGTAATACTATGTAACGTAATTCTATATAACGTAATACAATATAACGTGAAACGTTATAACGTATTACTATCTAACGTAATACTATATAACGTAATACTATATAACGTGATATAGTATAACGTAATACTGTATAATGTAATACTATATTACGAAGTACTATATAACGTAATACTATGTAACGTAATCCTATATAACGTAATATAATATAACGTAATACTGTATAATGTAATACTATATAACGTAATATAATATAACGTAATACAATATAACGTAATACTATATAACGTAATATAATATAACGTAATACTGTATAATGTAATACTATATAACGTAATACTGTATAACGTAATACTGTATAACGTAATACTATATAACGTAATACTATATAACGTAATACAACATAACGTAATACTATGTAACGTAATATAATATAACGTAATACTGTATAACGTAATACTAAATAACGTAATACTATATAACGTAATACTATATAACGTAATTCTATATAACGTAATACAATATAACGTGAAACGTTATAACGTATTAGTATATAACGTAATGCTATATAACGTAATATAATATAACGTAATACTACATAACGTAATACAATATAACCTGAAACGTTATAACATGAAACGTTATAACCTATTACTATATAAGGTAATACAATATAGCGTAATACTATATAACGTAATATAATATATCGTAATACAACATAACGTAATACTATCTAACGTAATATAATATAACGTAATAGTGTATAACGTAATACTGTATAACGTAATTCTATATAACGTAATATAATATAACGTAATACTGTATAATGTAATACTATATAACGTAATATAATATAACGTAATACAATATAACGTAATGCAATATACCGTAATACTATATATCGTAATACTATATAACGTAATACTATATAACGTAATACTGTATAACGTAATACTGTATAACGTAATTCTATATAACGTAATATAATATAACGTAATACTGTATAATGTAATACTATATAACGTAATACTATATAACGTAATACTATATAACGTAATACAATATACCGTAATACTATATAACGTAATACTATATAACGTAATATAATATAACGTAATACAACATAACGTAATACTATATAACGTAATATAATATAACGTAATACTATATAACGTAATACAATATAACCTGAAACGTTATAACGTGAAACGTTATAACCTATTACTATATAAGGTAATACAATATAGCGTAATACTATATAACGTAATATAATATATCGTAATACAACATAACGTAATACTATTTAACGTAATATAATATAACGTAATAGTGTATAACGTAATACTATATAACGTAATGTAATATAACGTAATACTACATAACGTAATACTATATAACGTAATACTGTATAACGTAATACTATATAACGTAATTCTATATAACGTAATATAATATAACGTAATACTGTACAACGTAATACTATATAACGTAATATAATGTAACGTAATACTACATAACGTAATACAATATAACGTTATACTATATACCGTAATATAATATATCGTAATACAACATAACGTAATACTACATAACGTAATATAATATAACGTAATACTATATAGCGTAATACTGTATAACGTAATACCATATAACGTAATACAATATAACGTGACACGTTTTAACGTATTACTATGTAACGTAATACAATATACCGTAATACTATATAACGTAATATAATATAACGTAATACTGTATAATGTAATACTATATAACGTAATATAATATAACGTAATACAATATAACGTAATGCAATATACCGTAATACTATATATCGTAATACTATATAACGTAATACTATATAACGTAATACTGTATAACGTAATACTGTATAACGTAATTCTATATAACGTAATATAATATAACGTAATACAATATAACCTGAAACGTTATAACGTGAAACGTTATAACCTATTACTATATAAGGTAATACAATATAGCGTAATACTATATAACGTAATATAATATATCGTAATACAACATAACGTAATACTATTTAACGTAATATAATATAACGTAATAGTGTATAACGTAATACTATATAACGTAATGTAATATAACGTAATACTACATAACGTAATACTATATAACGTAATACTGTATAACGTAATACTATATAACGTAATTCTATATAACGTAATATAATTTAACGTAATACTGTACAACGTAATACTATATAACGTAATATAATGTAACGTAATACTACATAACGTAATACAATATAACGTTATACTATATAACGTAATACTATATATCGTAATACAACATAACGTAATACTATATAACGTAATATAATATAACGTAATACTATATAACGTAATACTATATATCGTAATACTATATAACGTAATACAATATTACGTGAAACGTTATAACGTATTACTATATAACGTAATACAATATACCGTAATGCTATATAACGTAATATAATATAACGTAATACAACACAACGTAATACTATATAACGTAATACTATAGAACGTAATACTATATAACGTAATACTATACATGGTAATACAATATACCGTAATACTATATAACGTAATACTATATTACGTAATACTGTATAACGTAATACTGTATAACGTAATTCTACATAACGTAATATAATATAACGTAATACTATATAACGTAATACAATATACCGTAATACTATATAACGTAATACTATATAACGTAATACTATATAACGTAATACTATATAACGTTATACAATATAACATGAAATGTTATAACGTATTACCATATAACGTAATACTATATAACGTAATACTGTATAACGTAATACTATATAACGTAATACTATATAACGTAATACTATATAACGTAATACTATGTAGCGTAATATAATATAACGTAATACTGTATAACGTAATACTGTATAACGTAATACTATATAACGTAATACTATATAACGTAATACAACATAACGTAATACTATATAACGTAATATAATATAACGTAATACTATATAACGTAATACTATATAACGTAATAATATATAACGTAATACTAATAACGTAATACTATATAACGTAATACTATATAACGTAATACAATATAACGTGAAACGTTATAACGTATTACTATATAACGTGATACTATATAACGTAATACTATATAACGTAATACTATATAACGTAATACTATATAACGTAATACTATAGAACGTAATACTATATAACGTAATACTATACATGGTAATACAATATACCGTAATACTATATAACGTAATACTATATTACGTAATACTGTATAACGTAATACTGTATAACGTAATTCTACATAACGTAATATAATATAACGTAATACTGTATAATGTAATACTATATAACGTAATACTATATAACGTAATACTATATAACGTAATACAATATACCGTAATACTATATAACGTAATACTATATAACGTAATACTATATAACGTAGTACAATATACCGTAATACTATATACCGTAATACTATATAACGTTATACAATATACCGTGAAACGTTATAAGGTATTACTGTATATCGTAATACAATATAGCGTCATACTATATAACGTAATACTATATAACGTATTACTATATAACGTAATACAATATACCGTAATACTATATAACGTAATACTATATAACGTAATACTATATAACGTAATACTATATAACGTAATACTATACATGGTAATACAATATACCGTAATACTATATAACGTAATACTATATAGCGTATTACTATATAACGTAATGCTATATAACGTAATACAATATAACGCGTAACGTTATAACGTATTACTATATATCGCAATACAATATACCGTAATACTATATAACGTAATACTATATAACGTATTACTATATAACGTAATACAATATACCGTAATACTATATAACGTAATACTATATAACGTAATACTATATAACGTAATACTATACATGGTAATACAATATACCGTAATACTATATAACGTAATACTATATAGCGTATTACTATATAACGTAATGCTATATAACGTAATACAATATAACGCGTAACGTTATAACGTATTACTATCTATCGCAATACAATATACCGTAATACTATATAACGTAATACTATATAACGTATTACCATATAACGTAATACAATGCACCGTAATACTATATAACGTAATACTATATAACGTAATACTATATAACGTAGTACAATATACCGTAATACTATATACCGTAATATAATATATCGTAATACAACATAACGTAATACTATATAACGTAATACTATATAACGTAATACTGTATAACGTAATACTATATAACGTAATACAATATAACGTGAAACGTTATAACATATTACTATATAAGGTAATACAATATACCGTAATACTATATAACGTAATATAATATATCGTAATACAACATAACGTAATACTATATAACGTAATATAATATAACGTAATACTATATAACGTAATACTATACATGGTAATACAATATACCGTAATACTATATAACGTAATACTATATAGCGTATTACTATATAACGTCATGCTATATAACGTAATACAATATAACGCGTAACGTTATAACGTATTACTATATATCGCAATACAATATACCGTAATACTATATAACGTAATACTATATAACGTATTACTATATAACGTAATACAATATACCGTAATACTATATAACGTAATACTATATAACGTAATACTATATAACGTAGTACAATATACCGTAATACTATATACCGTAATATAATATATCGTAATACAACATAACGTAATACTATATAACGTAATACTATATAACGTAATACTGTATAACGTAATACTATATAACGTAATCTAATATAACGTAATACAACACAACGTAATACCATATAACGTAATACTATAGAACGTAATACTATATAACGTAATACTATACATGGTAATACAATATACCGTAATACTATATAACGTAATACTATATAGCGTAATACCATATACCGTAATATAATATATCGTAATACAACATAACGTAATACTATATAACGTAATATAATATAGCGTAATACTATATAACGTATTACTATATAACGTAATACAATATACCGTAATGCTATATAACGTAATATAATATAACGTAATACAACACAACGTAATACTATATAACGTAATACTATAGAACGTAATACTATATAACGTAATACTATACATGGTAATACAATATACCGTAATACTATATAACGTAATACTATATAGCGTAATACCATATACCGTAATATAATATATCGTAATACAACATAACGTAATACTATATAACGTAATATAATGTAACGTAATACTATATAACGTAATACTGTATAACGTAATACCATATAACGTAATACAATATAACGTGACACGTTTTAACGTATTACTATGTAACGTAATACAATATACCGTAATACTATATAACGTAATATAATATAACGTAATACTGTATAACGTATTACCATATAACGTAATACAATGCACCGTAATACTATATAACGTAATACTACATTACGTAATACTGTATAACGTAATACTGTATAACGTAATTCTACATAACGTAATATAATATAACGTAATACTGTATAATGTAATACTATATAACGTAATACTA
The DNA here is from genome assembly GCF_040668555.2 of Bombus flavifrons. NCBI lineage: Eukaryota > Metazoa > Arthropoda > Insecta > Hymenoptera > Apidae > Bombus > Bombus flavifrons. Next base: position 2,209,044 of record NC_138443.1, read on the forward strand.
TATAACGTAATACTATATAACGTAATACTATATAACGTAATACAATATACCGTAATACTACATAACGTAATACTATATAACGTAATACTATATAACGTAGTACAATATACCGTAATACTATATACCGTAATATAATATATCGTAATACAACATAACGTAATACTATATAACGTAATATAATATAACGTAATACTATATAACGTAATACTGTATAACGTAATACCATATAACGTAATACAATATAACGTGACACGTTTTAACGTATTACTATGTAACGTAATACAATATACCGTATTACTATATAACGTAATATAATATAACGTAATACTGTATAACGTAATACTATATAACGTAATACTATATAACGTAATACTACAAAACGTAATATAATATAACGTAATACTACATAACGTAATACAATATACCGTATTACTATATAACGTAATATAATATAACGTAATACTGTATAACGTAATACTATATAACGTAATACTATATAACGTAATACTACAAAACGTAATATAATATAACGTAATACTACATAACGTAATACAATATACCGTAATACTATATACCGCAATACTATATAACGTAATACTATGTAACGTAATACTATATAACGTAATACAATATACCGTAATGCTATATAACGTAATACTATATAACGTAATACTATATAACGTAATACAATATACCGTAATGCTATTTAACGTAATACTATATAACGTTATACTATATAACGTAATACTATATAACGTAATACAATATAACGTAATACTACAAAACGTAATATAATATAACGTAATACTATATAACGTAATATAATATAACGTAATACAATATACCGCAATACTATATAACGTAATACTATGTAACGTAATACTATATAACGTAATACAATATACCGTAATGCTATATAACGTAATACTATATAACGTAATACTATATAACGTAATACAATATACCGTAATGCTATTTAACGTAATACTATATAACGTTATACTATATAACGTAATACTATATAACGTAATACAATATAACGTAATACTACAAAACGTAATATAATATAACGTAATACTATATAACGTAATATAATATAACGTAATACTGTATAACGTAATTCTATATAACGTAATACTATATAACGTAATGCTATATATCGTAATACAACATAACGTAATACTATATAACGTAGTATAATATAACGTAATACTATATAACGTAATACTACATAACGTAATACAATATATCGTGAAACGTTATAACATATTACTATATAACGTAATACAATATACCGTAATGCTATGTAACGTAATATAATATAACGTAATAGAACATAACGTAATTCTGTATAACGTAATACTGTATAACGTAATACTGTATAACGTAATACTATATAACGTAATACTATATAACGTAATACTATATAACGTAATTCTATATAACGTAATACAATATAACGTGAAACGTTATAACGTATTAGTATATAACGTAATACTATATAACGTAATATTATATAACGTAATACTACATAACGTAATACAATATACCGTATTACTATATAACGTAATATAATATAACGTAATACTGTATAACGCAATACTATATAACGTAATACAATATACCGTATTACTATATAACGTAATATAATATAACGTAATACTGTATAACGTAATACTACATAACGTAATACTATATAACGTAATACTACAAAACGTAATATAATATAACGTAATACTACATAACGTAATACAATATACCGTAATACTATATAACGTAATACTGTATAACGTAATACTATATAACGTAATACTATATAACGTAATACTGTATAACGTAATACTGTATAACGTAATACTATGTAACGTAATACTATATAACGTAATACTACAAAACGTAATATAATATAACGTAATACTACATAACGTAATACAATATACCGTAATACTATATAACGTAATACTGTATAACGTAATACTATATAACGTAATACTATATAACGTAATATAATATAACGTAATACAATATACCGTAATACTATATAACGTAATACTATGTAACGTAATACTATATAACGTAATACAATATACCGTAATGCTATATAACGTAATACTATATAACGTAATACTATATAACGTAATACAATATACCGTAATACTATATAACGTAATACTATATAACGTAATATAATATAACGTAATACAATATACCGTAATACTATATAACGTAATACTATATAACGTAATAATATATAACGTAATATAATATATCGTAATACAACATAACGTAATACTATATAACGTAATACTATATAACGTAATTCTATATAACGTAATACTATATAACGTAATACTATATAACGTAATACTATATAACGTAATATAATATAACGTCATATAATATAACGTAATACTACATAACGTAATACTATATACCGTAACACTATATAACGTAATACTATATAACGTAATATAACATAACGTAATACTGTATAACGTAATACTGTATAACGTAATACTGTATAACGTAATACTGTATAACGTAATACTATATAACGTAATACTATATAACGTAATACTATATAACGTAATTCTATATAACGTAATACAATATAACGTGAAACGTTATAACGTATTAGTATATAACGTAATACTATATAACGTAATATAATATAACGTAATACTACATAACGTAATACAATATACCGTATTACTATATAACGTAATATAATATAACGTAATACTGTATAACGTAATACTATATAACGTAATACTATATAACGTAATACTATATAACGTAATTCTATATAACGTAATACAATATAACGTGAAACGTTATAACGTATTAGTATATAACGTAATACTATATAACGTAATATAATATAACGTAATACTACATAACGTAATACAATATACCGTATTACTATATAACGTAATATAATATAACGTAATACTGTATAACGTAATACTATATAACGTAATACTATATAAGGTAATACTACAAAACGTAATATAATATAACGTAATACTACATAACGTAATACAATATACCGTAATACTATATAACGTAATACTGTATAACGCAATACTATATAACGTAATACTATATAACGTAATACTGTATAACGTAATACTGTATAACGTAATTCTATATAACGTAATATAATGTAACGTAATACTGTATAATGTAATACTATATAACGTAATACTATATATCGTAATACAACATAACGTAATACTATATAACGTAGTATAATATAACGTAATACTATATAACGTAATACTACATAACGTAATACAATATAACGTGAAACGTTATAACATATTACTATATAACGTAATACAATATACCGTAATGCTATGTAACGTAATATAATATAACGTAATAGAACATAACGTAATTCTGTATAACGTAATACTGTATAACGTAATACTGTATAACGTAATACTATATAACGTAATACTATATAACGTAATACTATATAACGTAATTCTATATAACGTAATACAATATAACGTGAAACGTTATAACGTATTAGTATATAACGTAATACTATATAACGTAATATTATATAACGTAATACTACATAACGTAATACAATATACCGTATTACTATATAACGTAATATAATATAACGTAATACTGTATAACGTAATACTATATAACGTAATACTATATAACGTAATACTACAAAACGTAATATAATATAACGTAATACTACATAACGTAATACAATATACCGTATTACTATATAACGTAATATAATATAACGTAATACTGTATAACGTAATACTATATAACGTAATACTATATAACGTAATACTACAAAACGGAATATAATATAACGTAATACTACATAACGTAATACAATATACCGTAATACTATATAACGTAATACTGTATAACGTAATACTATATAACGTAATACTATATAACGTAATACTGTATAACGTAATACTGTATAACGTAATACTATGTAACGTAATACTATATAACGTAATACTACAAAACGTAATATAATATAACGTAATACTACATAACGTAATACAATATACCGTAATACTATATAACGTAATACTGTATAACGTAATACTATATAACGTAATACTATATAACGTAATATAATATAACGTAATACAATATACCGTAATACTATATAACGTAATACTATGTAACGTAATACTATATAACGTAATACAATATACCGTAATGCTATATAACGTAATACTATATAACGTAATACTATATAACGTAATACAATATACCGTAATACTATATAACGTAATACTATATAACGTAATATAATATAACGTAATACAATATACCGTAATACTATATAACGTAATACTATATAACGTAATAATATATAACGTAATATAATATATCGTAATACAACATAACGTAATACTATATAACGTAATACTATATAACGTAATTCTATATAACCTAATACTATATAACGTAATACTATATAACGTAATACTATATAACGTAATATAATATAACGTAATATAATATAACGTAATACTACATAACGTAATACAATATAACGTAATACTATATAACGTAATATAACATAACGTAATACTGTATAACGTAATACTGTATAACGTAATACTGTATAACGTAATACTGTATAACGTAATACTATATAACGTAATACTATATAACGTAATACTATATAACGTTATTCTATATAACGTAATACATTATAACGTGAAACGTTATAACGTATTAGTATATAACGTAATACTATATAACGTAATATAATATAACGTAATACTACATAACGTAATACAATATACCGTATTACTATATAACGTAATATAATATAACGTAATACTGTATAACGTAATACTATATAACGTAATACTATATAACGTAATACTACAAAACGTAATATAATATAACGTAATACTACATAACGTAATACAATATACCGTAATACTATATAACGTAATACTGTATAACGTAATACTATATAACGTAATAAAATATAACGTAATACTATATAACGTAATATAATATAACGTAATATAATATAACGTAATACTACATAACGTAATACAATATAACGTAATACTATATAACGTAATATAACATAACGTAATACTGTATAACGTAATACTGTATAACGTAATACTGTATAACGTAATACTGTATAACGTAATACTATATAACGTAATACTATATAACGTAATACTATATAACGTAATTCTATATAACGTAATACAATATAACGTGAAACGTTATAACGTATTAGTATATAACGTAATACTATATAACGTAATATAATATAACGTAATACTACATAACGTAATACAATATACCGTATTACTATATAACGTAATATAATATAACGTAATACTGTATAACGTAATACTATATAACGTAATACTATATAACGTAATACTACAAAACGTAATATAATATAACGTAATACTACATAACGTAATACAATATACCGTAATACTATATAACGTAATACTGTATAACGTAATACTATATAACGTAATACTATATAACGTAATACTGTATAACGTAATACTGTATAACGTAATTCTATATAACGTAATATAATGTAACGTAATACTGTATAATGTAATACTATATAACGTAATACTATATAACGTAATATAATATAACGTAATACAATATAACGTAATACTGTATAACGTAATACTATATAACGTAATATAATATAACGTAATACAATATAACATGAAACGTTATAACGTAATACTATATAACGTAATATAATATAACGTAATACTACATAACGTAATACAATATAACGTATTACTATATAACGTAATATAATATAACGTAATATAATATAACGTAATTCAATATAACGTGAAACGTTATAACGTAATACTATATAACGTAATATAATATAACGTAATACTGTATAATGTAATACTATATAACGTAATACTATATTACGTAATTCTATATAACGTAATTCAATATAACGTCAAACGTTATAACGTAATACTATATAACGTAATACTATATAACGTAATACTACATAACGTAATATAATATAACGTAATACCATATAACGTAATTCTATATAACGTAATACAATATAGCGTGAAACGTTATATCGTATTAGTATATAACGTAATACGATATAACGTAATATAATATAACGTAATACTACATAACGTAATACTATATAACGTAATACTGTATAACGTAATACTGTATAACGTAATACTATATAACGTAATACTATATAACGTAATACAACATAACGTAATACTACATAACGTAATATAATATAACGTAATACTACATAACGTAATACTATATAACGTAATACTGTATAACGTAATACTGTATAACGTAATACTATATAACGTAATACTATATAACGTAATACAACATAACGTAATACTGTATAACGTAATATAATATAACGTAATACTATATAACGTAATACTATATAACGTAATACTGTATAACGTAATACTATATAACGTAATACAATATAACGTGAAACGATATAACGTATTAGTATATAACGTAATACAACATAACGTAATACTGTATAACGTAATATAATATAACGTAATACAATATAACGTAATACTATATAACGTGATATAGTATAACGTAATACTGTATAATGTAATACTATATAACGTAATACTATATAACGTAATACTACATAACGTAATACAATATAACGTGAAACGTTATAACGTATTACTATATAACGTAATACAATATACCGTAATACTATATAACGTAATATAATATAACGTAATACAATATAACGTAATACTATGTAACGTAATTCTATATAACGTAATACAATATAACGTGAAACGTTATAACGTATTACTATCTAACGTAATACTATATAACGTAATACTATATAACGTGATATAGTATAACGTAATACTGTATAATGTAATACTATATTACGAAGTACTATATAACGTAATACTATGTAACGTAATCCTATATAACGTAATATAATATAACGTAATACTGTATAATGTAATACTATATAACGTAATATAATATAACGTAATACAATATAACGTAATACTATATAACGTAATATAATATAACGTAATACTGTATAATGTAATACTATATAACGTAATACTGTATAACGTAATACTGTATAACGTAATACTATATAACGTAATACTATATAACGTAATACAACATAACGTAATACTATGTAACGTAATATAATATAACGTAATACTGTATAACGTAATACTAAATAACGTAATACTATATAACGTAATACTATATAACGTAATTCTATATAACGTAATACAATATAACGTGAAACGTTATAACGTATTAGTATATAACGTAATGCTATATAACGTAATATAATATAACGTAATACTACATAACGTAATACAATATAACCTGAAACGTTATAACATGAAACGTTATAACCTATTACTATATAAGGTAATACAATATAGCGTAATACTATATAACGTAATATAATATATCGTAATACAACATAACGTAATACTATCTAACGTAATATAATATAACGTAATAGTGTATAACGTAATACTGTATAACGTAATTCTATATAACGTAATATAATATAACGTAATACTGTATAATGTAATACTATATAACGTAATATAATATAACGTAATACAATATAACGTAATGCAATATACCGTAATACTATATATCGTAATACTATATAACGTAATACTATATAACGTAATACTGTATAACGTAATACTGTATAACGTAATTCTATATAACGTAATATAATATAACGTAATACTGTATAATGTAATACTATATAACGTAATACTATATAACGTAATACTATATAACGTAATACAATATACCGTAATACTATATAACGTAATACTATATAACGTAATATAATATAACGTAATACAACATAACGTAATACTATATAACGTAATATAATATAACGTAATACTATATAACGTAATACAATATAACCTGAAACGTTATAACGTGAAACGTTATAACCTATTACTATATAAGGTAATACAATATAGCGTAATACTATATAACGTAATATAATATATCGTAATACAACATAACGTAATACTATTTAACGTAATATAATATAACGTAATAGTGTATAACGTAATACTATATAACGTAATGTAATATAACGTAATACTACATAACGTAATACTATATAACGTAATACTGTATAACGTAATACTATATAACGTAATTCTATATAACGTAATATAATATAACGTAATACTGTACAACGTAATACTATATAACGTAATATAATGTAACGTAATACTACATAACGTAATACAATATAACGTTATACTATATAACGTAATACTATATATCGTAATACAACATAAAGTAATACTATATAACGTAATATAATATAACGTAATACTATATAACGTAATACTATATATCGTAATACTATATAACGTAATACAATATTACGTGAAACGTTATAACGTATTACTATATAACGTAATACAATATACCGTAATGCTATATAACGTAATATAATATAACGTAATACTGTATAATGTAATACTATATAACGTAATACTATATAACGTAATACTATATAACGTAGTACAATATACCGTAATACTATATACCGTAATATAATATATCGTAATACAACATAACGTAATACTACATAACGTAATATAATATAACGTAATACTATATAGCGTAATACTGTATAACGTAATACCATATAACGTAATACAATATAACGTGACACGTTTTAACGTATTACTATGTAACGTAATACAATATACCGTAATACTATATAACGTAATATAATATAACGTAATACTGTATAATGTAATACTATATAACGTAATATAATATAACGTAATACAATATAACGTAATGCAATATACCGTAATACTATATATCGTAATACTATATAACGTAATACTATATAACGTAATACTGTATAACGTAATACTGTATAACGTAATTCTATATAACGTAATATAATATAACGTAATACAATATAACCTGAAACGTTATAACGTGAAACGTTATAACCTATTACTATATAAGGTAATACAATATAGCGTAATACTATATAACGTAATATAATATATCGTAATACAACATAACGTAATACTATTTAACGTAATATAATATAACGTAATAGTGTATAACGTAATACTATATAACGTAATGTAATATAACGTAATACTACATAACGTAATACTATATAACGTAATACTGTATAACGTAATACTATATAACGTAATTCTATATAACGTAATATAATTTAACGTAATACTGTACAACGTAATACTATATAACGTAATATAATGTAACGTAATACTACATAACGTAATACAATATAACGTTATACTATATAACGTAATACTATATATCGTAATACAACATAACGTAATACTATATAACGTAATATAATATAACGTAATACTATATAACGTAATACTATATATCGTAATACTATATAACGTAATACAATATTACGTGAAACGTTATAACGTATTACTATATAACGTAATACAATATACCGTAATGCTATATAACGTTATATAATATAACGTAATACAACACAACGTAATACTATATAACGTAATACTATAGAACGTAATACTATATAACGTAATACTATACATGGTAATACAATATACCGTAATACTATATAACGTAATACTATATTACGTAATACTGTATAACGTAATACTGTATAACGTAATTCTACATAACGTAATATAATATAACGTAATACTATATAACGTAATACAATATACCGTAATACTATATAACGTAATACTATATAACGTAATACTATATAACGTAATACTATATAACGTTATACAATATAACATGAAATGTTATAACGTATTACCATATAACGTAATACTATATAACGTAATACTGTATAACGTAATACTATATAACGTAATACTATATAACGTAATACTATATAACGTAATACTATGTAGCGTAATATAATATAACGTAATACTGTATAACGTAATACTGTATAACGTAATACTATATAACGTAATACTATATAACGTAATACAATATACCGTAATACTATATAACGTAATACTATATAACGTAATACTATATAACGTAATACTATATAACGTTATACAATATAACATGAAATGTTATAACGTATTACCATATAACGTAATACTATATAACGTAATACTGTATAACGTAATACTATATAACGTAATACTATATAACGTAATACTATATAACGTAATACTATGTAGCGTAATATAATATAACGTAATACTGTATAACGTAATACTGTATAACGTAATACTATATAACGTAATACTATACATGGTAATACAATATACCGTAATACTATATAACGTAATACTATATAACGTAATACTATATAACGTAATACTATATAACGTTATACAATATAACATGAAATGTTATAACGTATTACCATATAACGTAATACTATATAACGTAATACTGTATAACGTAATACTATATAACGTAATACTATATAACGTAATACTATATAACGTAATACTATGTAGCGTAATATAATATAACGTAATACTGTATAACGTAATACTGTATAACGTAATACTATATAACGTAATACTATATAACGTAATACAACATAACGTAATACTATATAACGTAATATAATATAACGTAATACTATATAACGTAATACTATATAACGTAATAATATATAACGTAATACTAATAACGTAATACTATATAACGTAATACTATATAACGTAATACAATATAACGTGAAACGTTATAACGTATTACTATATAACGTGATACTATATAACGTAATACTATATAACGTAATACTATATAACGTAATACTATATAACGTAATACTATAGAACGTAATACTATATAACGTAATACTATACATGGTAATACAATATACCGTAATACTATATAACGTAATACTATATTACGTAATACTGTATAACGTAATACTGTATAACGTAATTCTACATAACGTAATATAATATAACGTAATACTGTATAATGTAATACTATATAACGTAATACTATATAACGTAATACTATATAACGTAATACAATATAACGTGAAACGTTATAACGTATTACTATATAACGTGATACTATATAACGTAATACTATATAACGTAATACTATATATCGTAATACTATATAACGTAATACAATATTACGTGAAACGTTATAACGTATTACTATATAACGTAATACAATATACCGTAATGCTATATAACGTTATATAATATAACGTAATACAACACAACGTAATACTATATAACGTAATACTATAGAACGTAATACTATATAACGTAATACTATACATGGTAATACAATATACCGTAATACTATATAACGTAATACTATATTACGTAATACTGTATAACGTAATACTGTATAACGTAATTCTACATAACGTAATATAATATAACGTAATACTATATAACGTAATACAATATACCGTAATACTATATAACGTAATACTATATAACGTAATACTATATAACGTAATACTATATAACGTTATACAATATAACATGAAATGTTATAACGTATTACCATATAACGTAATACTATATAACGTAATACTGTATAACGTAATACTATATAACGTAATACTATATAACGTAATACTATATAACGTAATACTATGTAGCGTAATATAATATAACGTAATACTGTATAACGTAATACTGTATAACGTAATACTATATAACGTAATACTATATAACGTAATACAACATAACGTAATACTATATAACGTAATATAATATAACGTAATACTATATAACGTAATACTATATAACGTAATAATATATAACGTAATACTAATAACGTAATACTATATAACGTAATACTATATAACGTAATACAATATAACGTGAAACGTTATAACGTATTACTATATAACGTGATACTATATAACGTAATACTATATAACGTAATACTATATAACGTAATACTATATAACGTAATACTATAGAACGTAATACTATATAACGTAATACTATACATGGTAATACAATATACCGTAATACTATATAACGTAATACTATATTACGTAATACTGTATAACGTAATACTGTATAACGTAATTCTACATAACGTAATATAATATAACGTAATACTGTATAATGTAATACTATATAACGTAATACTATATAACGTAATACTATATAACGTAATACTATATAACGTAATACAATATACCGTAATACTATATAACGTAATACTATATAACGTAATACTATATAACGTAGTACAATATACCGTAATACTATATACCGTAATACTATATAACGTTATACAATATACCGTGAAACGTTATAAGGTATTACTGTATATCGTAATACAATATAGCGTCATACTATATAACGTAATATAATATAACGTAATACTGTCTAACGTAATACTATATAACGTTATACAATATAACATGAAATGTTATAACGTATTACCATATAACGTAATACTATATAACGTAATACTGTGTAACGTAATACTATATAACGTAATACTATATAACGTAATACTATATAACGTAATACTATATAACGTAATACTACATAACGTAATATAATATAAAGTAATACTATATAACGTAATACTATATAACGTAATAATATATAACGTAATACTAATAACGTAATACTATATAACGTAATACTATATAACGTAATACTATATAACGTAATACAATATAACGTGAAACGTTATAACGTATTACTATATAACGTAATACAATATACCGTAATGCTATATAACGTAATACCATATAACGCGTAACGTTATAACGTATTACTATATATCGCAATACAATATACCGTAATACTATATAACGTAATACTATATAACGTATTACTATATAACGTAATACAATATACCGTAATACTATATAACGTAATACTATATAACGTAATACTATATAACGTAATACTATATAACGTAATACTATACATGGTAATACAATATACCGTAATACTATATAACGTAATACTATATAGCGTATTACTATATAACGTAATGCTATATAACGTAATACAATATAACGCGTAACGTTATAACGTATTACTATATATCGCAATACAATATACCGTAATACTATATAACGTAATACTATATAACGTATTACTATATAACGTAATACAATATACCGTAATACTATATAACGTAATACTATATAACGTAATACTATATAACGTAATACTATACATGGTAATACAATATACCGTAATACTATATAACGTAATACTATATAGCGTATTACTATATAACGTAATGCTATATAACGTAATACAATATAACGCGTAACGTTATAACGTATTACTATATATCGCAATACAATATACCGTAATACTATATAACGTAATACTATATAACGTATTACCATATAACGTAATACAATGCACCGTAATACTATATAACGTAATACTATATAACGTAATACTATATAACGTAGTACAATATACCGTAATACTATATACCGTAATATAATATATCGTAATACAACATAACGTAATACTATATAACGTAATACTATATAACGTAATACTGTATAACGTAATACTATATAACGTAATACAATATAACGTGAAACGTTATAACATATTACTATATAAGGTAATACAATATACCGTAATACTATATAACGTAATATAATATATCGTAATACAACATAACGTAATACTATATAACGTAATATAATATAACGTAATACTATATAACGTAATACTATACATGGTAATACAATATACCGTAATACTATATAACGTAATACTATATAGCGTATTACTATATAACGTCATGCTATATAACGTAATACAATATAACGCGTAACGTTATAACGTATTACTATATATCGCAATACAATATACCGTAATACTATATAACGTAATACTATATAACGTATTACTATATAACGTAATACAATATACCGTAATACTATATAACGTAATACTATATAACGTAATACTATATAACGTAGTACAATATACCGTAATACTATATACCGTAATATAATATATCGTAATACAACATAACGTAATACTATATAACGTAATACTATATAACGTAATACTGTATAACGTAATACTATATAACGTAATCTAATATAACGTAATACAACACAACGTAATACCATATAACGTAATACTATAGAACGTAATACTATATAACGTAATACTATACATGGTAATACAATATACCGTAATACTATATAACGTAATACTATATAGCGTAATACCATATACCGTAATATAATATATCGTAATACAACATAACGTAATACTATATAACGTAATATAATATAGCGTAATACTATATAACGTATTACTATATAACGTAATACAATATACCGTAATGCTATATAACGTAATATAATATAACGTAATACAACACAACGTAATACTATATAACGTAATACTATAGAACGTAATACTATATAACGTAATACTATACATGGTAATACAATATACCGTAATACTATATAACGTAATACTATATAGCGTAATACCATATACCGTAATATAATATAACGTAATACAACATAACGTAATACTATATAACGTAATATAATGTAACGTAATACTATATAACGTAATACTGTATAACGTAATACCATATAACGTAATACAATATAACGTGACACGTTTTAACGTATTACTATGTAACGTAATACAATATACCGTAATACTATATAACGTAATATAATATAACGTAATACTGTATAACGTATTACCATATAACGTAATACAATGCACCGTAATACTATATAACGTAATACTACATTACGTAATACTGTATAACGTAATACTGTATAACGTAATTCTACATAACGTAATATAATATAACGTAATACTGTATAATGTAATACTATATAACGTAATACTATATAACGTAATACTATATAACGTAATACTATATAACGTAATACAATATACCGTAATACTACATAACGTAATACTATATAACGTAATACTATATAACGTAGTACAATATACCGTAATACTATATACCGTAATATAATATATCGTAATACAACATAACGTAATACTATATAACGTAATATAATATAACGTAATACTATATAACGTAATACTGTATAACGTAATACCATATAACGTAATACAATATAACGTGACACGTTTTAACGTATTACTATGTAACGTAATACAATATACCGAAATATTATATAACGTATTATAATATAACGTAATACTGTATAACGTATTACCATATAACGTAATACAATGCACCGTAATACTATATAACGTAATACTATATAACGTTATACAATATACCGTGAAACGTTATAAGGTATTACTGTATATCGTAATACAATATAGCGTCATACTATATAACGTAATATAATATAACGTAATACTGTCTAACGTAATACTATATAACGTTATACAATATAACATGAAATGTTATAACGTATTACCATATAACGTAATACTATATAACGTAATACTGTGTAACGTAATAGTATATAACGTAATACTATATAACGTAATACTATATAACGTAATACTATATAACGTAATACTACATAACGTAATATAATATAAAGTAATACTATATAACGTAATACTATATAACGTAATACAATATAACGTGAAACGTTATAACGTATTACTATATAACGTAATACCATATAACGTGAAACGTTATAACGTATTACTATATAACGTAATACAATATACCGTAATGCTATATAACGTAATACCATATAACGCGTAACGTTATAACGTATTACTATATATCGCAATACAATATACCGTAATACTATATAACGTAATACTATATAACGTATTACTATATAACGTAACACAATATACCGTAATACTATATAGCGTAATACTATATAACGTAATACTATATAACGTAATACTATATAACGTAATACTATACATGGTAATACAATATACCGTAATACTATATAACGTAATACTATATAGCGTATTACTATATAACGTAATGCTATATAACGTAATACAATATAACGCGTAACGTTATAACGTATTACTATATATCGCAATACAATATACCGTAATACTATATAACGTAATACTATATAACGTATTACTATATAACGTAATACAATATACCGTAATACTATATAACGTAATACTATATAACGTAATTCTATATAACGTAATACTATACATGGTAATACAATATACCGTAATTATATATAACGTAATACTATATAACGTATTACTATATAACGTAATGCTATATAGCGTAATACAATATAACGCGTAACGTTATAACGTATTACTATATATCGCAATACAATATACCGTAATACTATATAACGTAATACTACATAACGTAATATAATATAAAGTAATACTATATAACGTAATACTATATAACGTAATACAATATAACGTGAAACGTTATAACGTATTACTATATAACGTAATACCATATAACGTGAAACGTTATAACGTATTACTATATAACGTAATACAATACACCGTAATGCTATATATCGTAATACCATATAACGCGTAACGTTATAACGTATTACTATATATCGCAATACAATATACCGTAATACTATATAACGTAATACTATATAACGTATTACTATATAACGTAATACAATATACCGTAATACTATATAACGTAATACTATATAACGTAATACTATATAACGTAATACTATATAACGTAATACTATACATGGTAATACAATATACCGTAATACTATATAACGTAATACTATATAGCGTATTACTATATAACGTAATGCTATATAACGTAATACAATATAACGCGTAACGTTATAACGTATTACTATATATCGCAATACAATATACCGTAATACTATATAACGTAATACTATATAACGTATTACTATATAACGTAATACAATATACCGTAATACTATATAACGTAATACTATATAACGTAATACTATATAACGTAGTACAATATACCGTAATACTATATACCGTAATATAATATATCGTAATACAACATAACGTAATACTATATAACGTAATACTATATAACGTAATACTGTATAACGTAATACTATATAAATTAATACAATATAACGTGAAACGTTATAACGTATTACTATATAAGGTAATACAATATACCGTAATACTATATAACGTAATATAATATATCGTAATACAACATAACGTAATACTATATAACGTAATATAATATAACGTAATACTATATAACTTAATACTATATAACGTAATACTATACATGGTAATACAATATACCGTAATACTATATAACGTAATACTATATAGCGTATTACTATATAACGTCATGCTGTATAGCGTAATACAATATAACGCGTAACGTTATAACGTATTACTATATATCGCAATACAATATACCGTAATACTATATAACGTAATACTATATATCGTAATACAACATAACGTAATACTATATAACGTAATATAATATAACGTAATACTATATAACGTAATACTATATAACGTAATACAATTTAACGTGAAACGTTATAACGTATTACTATATAACGTAATACAATATACCGTAATGCTATATAACGTAATACAATATAACGCTTAACGTTATAACGTATTACTATATATCGCAATACAATATACGGTAATACTATATAACGTAATACTATATAACGTATTACTATATAACGTAATACAATATACCGTAATACTATATAACGTAATACTATATAACGTAATACTATACATGGTAATACAATATACTTTAATACTATATAACGTAATACTATATAGCGTATTACTATATAACGTCATGCTATATAGCGTAATACAATATAATGCGTAACGTTATAACGTATTACTATATATTGCAATACAATATACCGTAATACTATATAACGTAATACTATATAACGTATTACTATATAACGTAATACAATATACCGTAATACTATATAACGTAATACTATATAACGTAATACTATATAACGTAGTACAATATACCGTAATACTATATACCGTAATATAATATATCGTAATGCAACATAACGTAATACTATATAACGTAATACTGTATAACGTAATACTATATAACGTAATCTAATATAGCGTAATATAATATAACGTAATACTACATAGAGTAATACAATATAACGTAATACTATATAACGTAACACTGTATAACGTAATACAATATAACGCGTAACGTTATAACGTATTACTATATATCGCAATACAATATACCGTAATACTATATAACGTAATACTATATAACGTATTACTATATAACGTAATACTGTATAACGTAATTCTATATAACGTAATATAATATAACGTAATACTGTATAATGTAATACTATATAACGTAATACTATATAACGTAATATAATATAACGTAATACAATATACCGTAATGCTATATAACGTAATACTATATAACGTAATACTACATAACGTAATATAATATAACGTAATACTACATAACGTATTACAATATACCGTAATAATATATAACGTAATACTGTATAACGTAATACTATATAACGTAAGACTATATAACGTAATACTGTATAACGTAATACTGTATAACGTAATTCTATATAACGTAATATAATATAACGTAATACTGTATAATGTAATACTATATAACGTAATACTATATAACGTAATATAATATAACGTAATACTGTATAACGTAATACTGTATAACGTAATTCTATATAACGTAATATAATATAACGTAATACTGTATAATGTAATACTATATAACGTAATACGATATAACGTAATACTATATAACGTAATACTATATAACGTAATACAATATACCGTAATACTATATAACGTAATACTGTATAACGTAATACTATATAACGTAATACTATATAACGTAATACTATATAACGTAATACAATATAACGCGTAACTTTATAACGTATTACTATATATCGCAATACAATATACCGTAATACTATATAACGTAATACTATATAACGTATTACTATATAACGTAATACAATATACCGTAATACTATATAACGTAATACTATATAACGTAATACTATATAACGTAATATAATATAACGTAATACTGTATAATGTAATACTGTATAACGTAATACTGTATAACGTAATACTGTATAATGTAATACAATATAACGTAATACTATATAACGTAATATAATATAACGTAATACTGTATAACGTAATACTATATAACGTAATACTATATAACGTACTACTGTATAACGTAATACTATATAACGTATACTAATATAGCGTAATATAATATAACGTAATACTACATAAAGTAATACAATATATCGTAATACTATATAACGTAATATAATATAACGTAATACTATATAACGTAATATAATATAACGTAATACTGTACAACGTAATACTGTATAATGTAATACTATATAACGTAATACTATATAACGTAATACTATATAACGTAATACTATATAACGTAATACAATATAACGTAATACTACATAACGTAATACAATATACCGTAATACTATATAACGTAATACTGTATAACGTAATACTATATAACGTAATACTATATAACGTAATAATATATAACGTAATATAATATAACGTAATACAACATAACGTAATATATTATAACGTAATACTGTATAACGTAATACAATATACCGTAATACTATATAACGTAATATAATATATCGTAATACAACATAACGTAATACTATATAACGTAATATAATATAACGTAATACTGTATAACGTAATTCTATATTACGTAATATAATATAACGTAATACTGTACAACGTAATACTATATAACGTAATACAATTTAACGTGAAACGTTATAACGTATTACTATATAACGTAATACAATATACCGTAATGCTATATAACGTAATACAATATAACGCGTAACGTTATAACGTATTACTATATATCGCAATACAATATACCGTAATACTATATAACGTAATACTATATAACGTATTACTATATAACGTAATACAATATACCGTAATACTATATAACGTAATACTATATAACGTAATACTATATAACGTAATACTATATATGGTAATACAATATACCGTAATACTATATAACGTAATACTATATAGCGTATTACTATATAACGTCATGCTATATAACGTAATACAATATAACGCGTAACGTTATAACGTATTACTATATATCGCAATACAATATACCGTACTACTATATAACGTAATACTATATAACGTATTACTATATAACGTAATACAATATACCGTAATACTATATAACGTAATACTGTATAACGTAATACTATATAACGTAGTACAATATACCGTAATAATATATACCGTAATATAATATATCGTAATACAACATAACGTAATACTATATAACGTAATACTATATAACGTAATACTGTATAACGTAATACTATATAACGTAATCTAATATAGCGTAATATAATATAACGTAATACTACATAGAGTAATACAATATAACGTAATACTATATAACGTAATATAATATAACGTAATACTGTATAACGTAATACTGTATAACGTAATATAATATAACGTAATACTGTATAATGTAATACTATATAACGTAATACTATATAACGTAATATAATATAACGTAATACAATATACCGTAATGCTATATAACGTAATACTATATAACGTAATACTACATAACGTAATATAATATAACGTAATACTACATAACGTATTACAATATACCGTAATAATATATAACGTAATACTGTATAACGTAATACTATATAACGTAAGACTATATAACGTAATACTGTATAACGTAATACTGTATAACGTAATTCTATATAACGTAATATAATATAACGTAATACTGTATAATGTAATACTATATAACGTAATACTATATAACGTAATATAATATAACGTAATACTGTATAACGTAATACTGTATAACGTAATTCTATATAACGTAATATAATATAACGTAATACTGTATAATGTAATACTATATAACGTAATACGATATAACGTAATACTATATAACGTAATACTATATAACGTAATACAATATACCGTAATACTATATAACGTAATACTGTATAACGTAATACTATATAACGTAATACTATATAACGTAATACTATATAACGTAATACAATATAACGCGTAACTTTATAACGTATTACTATATATCGCAATACAATATACCGTAATACTATATAACGTAATACTATATAACGTATTACTATATAACGTAATACAATATACCGTAATACTATATAACGTAATACTATATAACGTAATACTATATAACGTAATATAATATAACGTAATACTGTATAATGTAATACTGTATAACGTAATACTGTATATCGTAATACTGTATAATGTAATACAATATAACGTAATACTATATAACGTAATATAATATAACGTAATACTGTATAACGTAATACTATATAACGTAATACTATATAACGTACTACTGTATAACGTAATACTATATAACGTATACTAATATAGCGTAATATAATATAACGTAATACTACATAAAGTAATACAATATATCGTAATACTATATAACGTAATATAATATAACGTAATACTATATAACGTAATATAATATAACGTAATACTGTACAACGTAATACTGTATAATGTAATACTATATAACGTAATACTATATAACGTAATACTATATAACGTAATACTATATAACGTAATACAATATAACGTAATACTACATAACGTAATACAATATACCGTAATACTATATAACGTAATACTGTATAACGTAATACTATATAACGTAATACTATATAACGTAATAATATATAACGTAATATAATATAACGTAATACAACATAACGTAATATATTATAACGTAATACTGTATAACGTAATACAATATACCGTAATACTATATAACGTAATATAATATATTGTAATACAACATAACGTAATACTATATAACGTAATATAATATAACGTAATACTGTATAACGTAATTCTATATTACGTAATATAATATAACGTAATACTGTACAACGTAATACTATATAACGTAATACAATTTAACGTGAAACGTTATAACGTATTACTATATAACGTAATACAATATACCGTAATGCTATATAACGTAATACAATATAACGCGTAACGTTATAACGTATTACTATATATCGCAATACAATATACCGTAATACTATATAACGTAATACTATATAACGTATTACTATATAACGTAATACAATATACCGTAATACTATATAACGTAATACTATATAACGTAATACTATATAACGTAATACTATATATGGTAATACAATATACCGTAATACTATATAACGTAATACTATATAGCGTATTACTATATAACGTCATGCTATATAACGTAATACAATATAACGCGTAACGTTATAACGTATTACTATATATCGCAATACAATATACCGTAATACTATATAACGTAATACTATATAACGTATTACTATATAACGTAATACAATATACCGTAATACTATATAACGTAATACTGTATAACGTAATACTATATAACGTAGTACAATATACCGTAATAATATATACCGTAATATAATATATCGTAATACAACATAACGTAATACTATATAACGTATTACTATGTAACCTAATACAATATACCGTAATACTATATAACGTAATACTATATAACGTAATACTATATAACGTAATATAATATAACGTAATACTATATAACGTATTACTATGTAACGTAATACAATACACCGTAATACTATATAACGTAATACTATATAACGTTATACAATATACCGTGAAACGTTATATCGTATTACTGTATATCGTAATACAATATACCGTCATACTATATAACGTAATATAATATAACGTAATACTGTCTAACGTAATACTATATAACGTAATACTATATAACGTAATACTATATAACGTAATATAATATAACGTAATACTGTATAATGTAATACTGTATAACGTAATACTGTATAACGTAATACTGTATAATGTAATACAATATAACGTAATACTATATAACGTAATATAATATAACGTAATACTGTATAACGTAATACTATATAACGTTATACTATGTAACGTAATACTGTATAACGTAATACTATATAACGTAATACTATATAACGTAATACTGTATAACGTAATACTATATAACGTATACTAATATAGCGTAATATAATATAACGTAATACTACATAAAGTAATACAATATATCGTAATACTATATAACGTAATATAATATAACGTAATACTATATAACGTAATATAATATAACGTAATACTGTACAACGTAATACAATATACCGTAATACTATATAACGTAATACTGTATAACATAATACTATATAACGTAATACTATATAACGTAATACTATATAACGTAATAATATATAACGTAATATAGTATAACGTAATACAACATAACGTAATATATTATAACGTAATACTGTATAACGTAATACAATATACCGTAATACTATATAACGTAATATAATATATCGTAATACAACATAACGTAATACTATATAACGTAATATAATATAACGTAATACTGTATAACGTAATTCTATATAACGTAATATAATATAACGTAATACTGTACAACGTAATACTATATAACGTAATATAATATAACGTAATAGTACATAACGTAATACAATATAACGTTGTACTATATAACGTAATACTATATATCGTAATACAACATAACGTAATACTATATAACGTAATATAATATAACGTAATACTATATAACGTAATACTATATATCGTAATACTATATAACGTAATACAATATAACGTGAAACGTTATAACGTATTACTATATAACGTAATACAATATACCGTAATGCTATATAACGTAATATAATATAACGTAATACTGTACAACGTAATACTGTATAATGTAATACTATATAACGTAATACTATATAACGTAATACTGTATAACGTAATACTATATAACGTAATACAATATAACGTAATACTATATAACGTAATACTGTATAACGTAATACTATATAACGTAATACTATATAACGTAATAATATATAACGTAATATAATATAACGTAATACAACATAACGTAATATATTATAACGTAATACTGTATAACGTAATACAATATACCGTAATACTATATAACGTAATATAATATATCGTAATACAACATAACGTAATACTATATAACGTAATATAATATAACGTAATACTGTATAACGTAATTCTATATAACGTAATATAATATAACGTAATACTGTACAACGTAATACTATATAACGTAATATAATATAACGTAATAGTACATAACGTAATACAATATAACGTTGTACTATATAACGTAATACTATATATCGTAATACAACATAACGTAATACTATATAACGTAATATAATATAACGTAATACTATATAACGTAATACTATATATCGTAATACTATATAACGTAATGCTATATAACGTAATACAATATAACGCGTAACGTTATAACGTATTACTATATATCGCAATACAATATACCGTAATACTATATAACGTAATACTATATAACGTAATACTATATAACGTATTACTATATAACGTAATACAATATACCGTAATACTATATAACGTAATACTATATAACGTAATACTATATAACGTAGTACAATATACCGTAATACTATATACCGTAATATAATATATCGTAATACAACATAACGTAATACTATATAACGTAATATAATATAACGTAATACTATATTACGTAATACTGTATAACGTAATACCATATAACGTAATACAATATAATGTGACACGTTTTAACGTATTACTATGTAACGTAATACAATATACCGTAATACTATATAACGTAATATAATATAACGTAATACTGTATAACGTATTACCATATAACGTAATACAATGCACCGTAATACTGTATAACGTAATACTGTATAATGTAATACAATATAACGTAATACTATATAACGTAATATAATATAACGTAATGCTGTATAATGTAATACTATATAACGTCATACTATATAACGTAATAATATATTACGTAATACAATATACCGTAATACTATATAACGTGAAACGTTATAACGTATTACTATATATCGCAATACAATATACCGTAATACTATATAACGTAATACTATATAACGTATTACCATATAACGTAATACAATGCACCGTAATACTATATAACGTAATATAATATAACGTAATACTATATAACGTAATACTATATACCGTAATACTATATACCGTAATACTATATAACGTAATACTGTATAACGTAATACTATATATCGTAATACAACGTAACGTAATTCTATATAACGTAATATAATATAACGTAATAATATATAACGTAATACTATATAACGTAATACTATATAACGTAATACTATACATGGTAATACAATATACCGTAATACTATATAACGTAATACTATATAGCGTATTACTATATAACGTAATGCTATATAACGTAATACAATATAACGCGTAACGTTATAACGTATTACTATATATCGCAATACAATATACCGTAATACTATATAACGTAATACTATATAACGTATTACCATATAACGTAATACAATGCACCGTAATACTATATAACGTAATACTATATAACGTAATACTATATAACGTAGTACAATATACCGTAATACTATATACCGTAATATAATATATCGTAATACAACATAACGTAATACTATATAACGTAATACTATATAACGTAATACTGTATAACGTAATACTATATAACGTAATACAATATAACGTGAAACGTTATAACATATTACTATATAAGGTAATACAATATACCGTAATACTATATAACGTAATATAATATATCGTAATACAACATAACGTAATACTATATAACGTAATATAATATAACGTAATACTATATAACGTAATACTATACATGGTAATACAATATACCGTAATACTATATAACGTAATACTATATAGCGTATTACTATATAACGTCATGCTATATAACGTAATACAATATAACGCGTAACGTTATAACGTATTACTATATATCGCAATACAATATACCGTAATACTATATAACGTAATACTATATAACGTATTACTATATAACGTAATACAATATACCGTAATACTATATAACGTAATACTATATAACGTAATACTATATAACGTAGTACAATATACCGTAATACTATATACCGTAATATAATATATCGTAATACAACATAACGTAATACTATATAACGTAATACTATATAACGTAATACTGTATAACGTAATACTATATAACGTAATCTAATATAACGTAATACAACACAACGTAATACCATATAACGTAATACTATAGAACGTAATACTATATAACGTAATACTATACATGGTAATACAATATACCGTAATACTATATAACGTAATACTATATAGCGTAATACCATATACCGTAATATAATATATCGTAATACAACATAACGTAATACTATATAACGTAATATAATATAGCGTAATACTATATAACGTATTACTATATAACGTAATACAATATACCGTAATGCTATATAACGTAATATAATATAACGTAATACAACACAACGTAATACTATATAACGTAATACTATAGAACGTAATACTATATAACGTAATACTATACATGGTAATACAATATACCGTAATACTATATAACGTAATACTATATAGCGTAATACCATATACCGTAATATAATATATCGTAATACAACATAACGTAATACTATATAACGTAATATAATGTAACGTAATACTATATAACGTAATACTGTATAACGTAATACCATATAACGTAATACTATATAACGTAATACTATATAACGTAGTACAATATACCGTAATACTATATACCGTAATATAATATATCGTAATACAACATAACGTAATACTATATAACGTAATATAATATAACGTAATACTATATAACGTAATACTGTATAACGTAATACCATATAACGTAATACAATATAACGTGACACGTTTTAACGTATTACTATGTAACGTAATACAATATACCGAAATATTATATAACGTATTATAATATAACGTAATACTGTATAACGTATTACCATATAACGTAATACAATGCACCGTAATACTATATAACGTAATACTATATAACGTTATACAATATACCGTGAAACGTTATAAGGTATTACTGTATATCGTAATACAATATAGCGTCATACTATATAACGTAATATAATATAACGTAATACTGTCTAACGTAATACTATATAACGTTATACAATATAACATGAAATGTTATAACGTATTACCATATAACGTAATACTATATAACGTAATACTGTGTAACGTAATAGTATATAACGTAATACTATATAACGTAATACTATATAACGTAATACTATATAACGTAATACTACATAACGTAATATAATATAAAGTAATACTATATAACGTAATACTATATAACGTAATACAATATAACGTGAAACGTTATAACGTATTACTATATAACGTAATACCATATAACGTGAAACGTTATAACGTATTACTATATAACGTAATACAATATACCGTAATGCTATATAACGTAATACCATATAACGCGTAACGTTATAACGTATTACTATATATCGCAATACAATATACCGTAATACTATATAACGTAATACTATATAACGTATTACTATATAACGTAACACAATATACCGTAATACTATATAGCGTAATACTATATAACGTAATACTATATAACGTAATACTATATAACGTAATACTATACATGGTAATACAATATACCGTAATACTATATAACGTAATACTATATAGCGTATTACTATATAACGTAATGCTATATAACGTAATACAATATAACGCGTAACGTTATAACGTATTACTATATATCGCAATACAATATACCGTAATACTATATAACGTAATACTATATAACGTATTACTATATAACGTAATACAATATACCGTAATACTATATAACGTAATACTATATAACGTAATTCTATATAACGTAATACTATACATGGTAATACAATATACCGTAATTATATATAACGTAATACTATATAACGTATTACTATATAACGTAATGCTATATAGCGTAATACAATATAACGCGTAACGTTATAACGTATTACTATATATCGCAATACAATATACCGTAATACTATATAACGTAATACTACATAACGTAATATAATATAAAGTAATACTATATAACGTAATACTATATAACGTAATACAATATAACGTGAAACGTTATAACGTATTACTATATAACGTAATACCATATAACGTGAAACGTTATAACGTATTACTATATAACGTAATACAATACACCGTAATGCTATATATCGTAATACCATATAACGCGTAACGTTATAACGTATTACTATATATCGCAATACAATATACCGTAATACTATATAACGTAATACTATATAACGTATTACTATATAACGTAATACAATATACCGTAATACTATATAACGTAATACTATATAACGTAATACTATATAACGTAATACTATATAACGTAATACTATACATGGTAATACAATATACCGTAATACTATATAACGTAATACTATATAGCGTATTACTATATAACGTAATGCTATATAACGTAATACAATATAACGCGTAACGTTATAACGTATTACTATATATCGCAATACAATATACCGTAATACTATATAACGTAATACTATATAACGTATTACTATATAACGTAATACAATATACCGTAATACTATATAACGTAATACTATATAACGTAATACTATATAACGTAGTACAATATACCGTAATACTATATACCGTAATATAATATATCGTAATACAACATAACGTAATACTATATAACGTAATACTATATAACGTAATACTGTATAACGTAATACTATATAAATTAATACAATATAACGTGAAACGTTATAACGTATTACTATATAAGGTAATACAATATACCGTAATACTATATAACGTAATATAATATATCGTAATACAACATAACGTAATACTATATAACGTAATATAATATAACGTAATACTATATAACTTAATACTATATAACGTAATACTATACATGGTAATACAATATACCGTAATACTATATAACGTAATACTATATAGCGTATTACTATATAACGTCATGCTGTATAGCGTAATACAATATAACGCGTAACGTTATAACGTATTACTATATATCGCAATACAATATACCGTAATACTATATAACGTAATACTATATATCGTAATACAACATAACGTAATACTATATAACGTAATATAATATAACGTAATACTATATAACGTAATACTATATAACGTAATACTATATAACGTATTACTATATAACGTAATACAATATACCGTAATACTATATAACGTAATACTATATAACGTAATACTATACATGGTAATACAATATACTTTAATACTATATAACGTAATACTATATAGCGTATTACTATATAACGTCATGCTATATAGCGTAATACAATATAATGCGTAACGTTATAACGTATTACTATATATTGCAATACAATATACCGTAATACTATATAACGTAATACTATATAACGTATTACTATATAACGTAATACAATATACCGTAATACTATATAACGTAATACTATATAACGTAATACTATATAACGTAGTACAATATACCGTAATACTATATACCGTAATATAATATATCGTAATGCAACATAACGTAATACTATATAACGTAATACTGTATAACGTAATACTATATAACGTAATCTAATATAGCGTAATATAATATAACGTAATACTACATAGAGTAATACAATATAACGTAATACTATATAACGTAACACTGTATAACGTAATACAATATAACGCGTAACGTTATAACGTATTACTATATATCGCAATACAATATACCGTAATACTATATAACGTAATACTATATAACGTATTACTATATAACGTAATACTGTATAACGTAATTCTATATAACGTAATATAATATAACGTAATACTGTATAATGTAATACTATATAACGTAATACTATATAACGTAATATAATATAACGTAATACAATATACCGTAATGCTATATAACGTAATACTATATAACGTAATACTACATAACGTAATATAATATAACGTAATACTACATAACGTATTACAATATACCGTAATAATATATAACGTAATACTGTATAACGTAATACTATATAACGTAAGACTATATAACGTAATACTGTATAACGTAATACTGTATAACGTAATTCTATATAACGTAATATAATATAACGTAATACTGTATAATGTAATACTATATAACGTAATACTATATAACGTAATATAATATAACGTAATACTGTATAACGTAATACTGTATAACGTAATTCTATATAACGTAATATAATATAACGTAATACTGTATAATGTAATACTATATAACGTAATACGATATAACGTAATACTATATAACGTAATACTATATAACGTAATACAATATACCGTAATACTATATAACGTAATACTGTATAACGTAATACTATATAACGTAATACTATATAACGTAATACTATATAACGTAATACAATATAACGCGTAACTTTATAACGTATTACTATATATCGCAATACAATATACCGTAATACTATATAACGTAATACTATATAACGTATTACTATATAACGTAATACAATATACCGTAATACTATATAACGTAATACTATATAACGTAATACTATATAACGTAATATAATATAACGTAATACTGTATAATGTAATACTGTATAACGTAATACTGTATAACGTAATACTGTATAATGTAATACAATATAACGTAATACTATATAACGTAATATAATATAACGTAATACTGTATAACGTAATACTATATAACGTAATACTATATAACGTACTACTGTATAACGTAATACTATATAACGTATACTAATATAGCGTAATATAATATAACGTAATACTACATAAAGTAATACAATATATCGTAATACTATATAACGTAATATAATATAACGTAATACTATATAACGTAATATAATATAACGTAATACTGTACAACGTAATACTGTATAATGTAATACTATATAACGTAATACTATATAACGTAATACTATATAACGTAATACTATATAACGTAATACAATATAACGTAATACTACATAACGTAATACAATATACCGTAATACTATATAACGTAATACTGTATAACGTAATACTATATAACGTAATACTATATAACGTAATAATATATAACGTAATATAATATAACGTAATACAACATAACGTAATATATTATAACGTAATACTGTATAACGTAATACAATATACCGTAATACTATATAACGTAATATAATATATCGTAATACAACATAACGTAATACTATATAACGTAATATAATATAACGTAATACTGTATAACGTAATTCTATATTACGTAATATAATATAACGTAATACTGTACAACGTAATACTATATAACGTAATACAATTTAACGTGAAACGTTATAACGTATTACTATATAACGTAATACAATATACCGTAATGCTATATAACGTAATACAATATAACGCGTAACGTTATAACGTATTACTATATATCGCAATACAATATACCGTAATACTATATAACGTAATACTATATAACGTATTACTATATAACGTAATACAATATACCGTAATACTATATAACGTAATACTATATAACGTAATACTATATAACGTAATACTATATATGGTAATACAATATACCGTAATACTATATAACGTAATACTATATAGCGTATTACTATATAACGTCATGCTATATAACGTAATACAATATAACGCGTAACGTTATAACGTATTACTATATATCGCAATACAATATACCGTACTACTATATAACGTAATACTATATAACGTATTACTATATAACGTAATACAATATACCGTAATACTATATAACGTAATACTGTATAACGTAATACTATATAACGTAGTACAATATACCGTAATAATATATACCGTAATATAATATATCGTAATACAACATAACGTAATACTATATAACGTAATACTATATAACGTAATACTGTATAACGTAATACTATATAACGTAATCTAATATAGCGTAATATAATATAACGTAATACTACATAGAGTAATACAATATAACGTAATACTATATAACGTAATATAATATAACGTAATACTGTATAACGTAATACTGTATAACGTAATATAATATAACGTAATACTGTATAATGTAATACTATATAACGTAATACTATATAACGTAATATAATATAACGTAATACAATATACCGTAATGCTATATAACGTAATACTATATAACGTAATACTACATAACGTAATATAATATAACGTAATACTACATAACGTATTACAATATACCGTAATAATATATAACGTAATACTGTATAACGTAATACTATATAACGTAAGACTATATAACGTAATACTGTATAACGTAATACTGTATAACGTAATTCTATATAACGTAATATAATATAACGTAATACTGTATAATGTAATACTATATAACGTAATACTATATAACGTAATATAATATAACGTAATACTGTATAACGTAATACTGTATAACGTAATTCTATATAACGTAATATAATATAACGTAATACTGTATAATGTAATACTATATAACGTAATACGATATAACGTAATACTATATAACGTAATACTATATAACGTAATACAATATACCGTAATACTATATAACGTAATACTGTATAACGTAATACTATATAACGTAATACTATATAACGTAATACTATATAACGTAATACAATATAACGCGTAACTTTATAACGTATTACTATATATCGCAATACAATATACCGTAATACTATATAACGTAATACTATATAACGTATTACTATATAACGTAATACAATATACCGTAATACTATATAACGTAATACTATATAACGTAATACTATATAACGTAATATAATATAACGTAATACTGTATAATGTAATACTGTATAACGTAATACTGTATATCGTAATACTGTATAATGTAATACAATATAACGTAATACTATATAACGAAATATAATATAACGTAATACTGTATAACGTAATACTATATAACGTAATACTATATAACGTACTACTGTATAACGTAATACTATATAACGTATACTAATATAGCGTAATATAATATAACGTAATACTACATAAAGTAATACAATATATCGTAATACTATATAACGTAATATAATATAACGTAATACTATATAACGTAATATAATATAACGTAATACTGTACAACGTAATACTGTATAATGTAATACTATATAACGTAATACTATATAACGTAATACTATATAACGTAATACTATATAACGTAATACAATATAACGTAATACTACATAACGTAATACAATATACCGTAATACTATATAACGTAATACTGTATAACGTAATACTATATAACGTAATACTATATAACGTAATAATATATAACGTAATATAATATAACGTAATACAACATAACGTAATATATTATAACGTAATACTGTATAACGTAATACAATATACCGTAATACTATATAACGTAATATAATATATTGTAATACAACATAACGTAATACTATATAACGTAATATAATATAACGTAATACTGTATAACGTAATTCTATATTACGTAATATAATATAACGTAATACTGTACAACGTAATACTATATAACGTAATACAATTTAACGTGAAACGTTATAACGTATTACTATATAACGTAATACAATATACCGTAATGCTATATAACGTAATACAATATAACGCGTAACGTTATAACGTATTACTATATATCGCAATACAATATACCGTAATACTATATAACGTAATACTATATAACGTATTACTATATAACGTAATACAATATACCGTAATACTATATAACGTAATACTATATAACGTAATACTATATAACGTAATACTATATATGGTAATACAATATACCGTAATACTATATAACGTAATACTATATAGCGTATTACTATATAACGTCATGCTATATAACGTAATACAATATAACGCGTAACGTTATAACGTATTACTATATATCGCAATACAATATACCGTAATACTATATAACGTAATACTATATAACGTATTACTATATAACGTAATACAATATACCGTAATACTATATAACGTAATACTGTATAACGTAATACTATATAACGTAGTACAATATACCGTAATAATATATACCGTAATATAATATATCGTAATACAACATAACGTAATACTATATAACGTATTACTATGTAACCTAATACAATATACCGTAATACTATATAACGTAATACTATATAACGTAATACTATATAACGTAATATAATATAACGTAATACTATATAACGTATTACTATGTAACGTAATACAATACACCGTAATACTATATAACGTAATACTATATAACGTTATACAATATACCGTGAAACGTTATATCGTATTACTGTATATCGTAATACAATATACCGTCATACTATATAACGTAATATAATATAACGTAATACTGTCTAACGTAATACTATATAACGTAATACTATATAACGTAATACTATATAACGTAATATAATATAACGTAATACTGTATAATGTAATACTGTATAACGTAATACTGTATAACGTAATACTGTATAATGTAATACAATATAACGTAATACTATATAACGTAATATAATATAACGTAATACTGTATAACGTAATACTATATAACGTTATACTATGTAACGTAATACTGTATAACGTAATACTATATAACGTAATACTATATAACGTAATACTGTATAACGTAATACTATATAACGTATACTAATATAGCGTAATATAATATAACGTAATACTACATAAAGTAATACAATATATCGTAATACTATATAACGTAATATAATATAACGTAATACTATATAACGTAATATAATATAACGTAATACTGTACAACGTAATACAATATACCGTAATACTATATAACGTAATACTGTATAACATAATACTATATAACGTAATACTATATAACGTAATACTATATAACGTAATAATATATAACGTAATATAGTATAACGTAATACAACATAACGTAATATATTATAACGTAATACTGTATAACGTAATACAATATACCGTAATACTATATAACGTAATATAATATATCGTAATACAACATAACGTAATACTATATAACGTAATATAATATAACGTAATACTGTACAACGTAATACTATATAACGTAATATAATATAACGTAATAGTACATAACGTAATACAATATAACGTTGTACTATATAACGTAATACTATATATCGTAATACAACATAACGTAATACTATATAACGTAATATAATATAACGTAATACTATATAACGTAATACTATATAACGTAATATAATATATCGTAATACAACATAACGTAATACTATATAACGTAATATAATATAACGTAATACTGTACAACGTATTACTATATAACGTAATACAATATACCGTAATGCTATATAACGTAATATAATATAACGTAATACTGTACAACGTAATACTGTATAATGTAATACTATATAACGTAATACTATATAACGTAATACTGTATAACGTAATACTATATAACGTAATACAATATAACGTAATACTATATAACGTAATACTGTATAACGTAATACTATATAACGTAATACTATATAACGTAATAATATATAACGAAATATAATATAACGTAATACAACATAACGTAATATATTATAACGTAATACTGTATAACGTAATACAATATACCGTAATACTATATAACGTAATATAATATATCGTAATACAACATAACGTAATACTATATAACGTAATATAATATAACGTAATACTGTATAACGTAATTCTATATAACGTAATATAATATAACGTAATACTGTACAACGTAATACTATATAACGTAATATAATATAACGTAATAGTACATAACGTAATACAATATAACGTTGTACTATATAACGTAATACTATATATCGTAATACAACATAACGTAATACTATATAACGTAATATAATATAACGTAATACTATATAACGTAATACTATATATCGTAATACTATATAACGTAATGCTATATAACGTAATGCAATATAACGCGTAACGTTATAACGTATTACTATATATCGCAATACAATATACCGTAATACTATATAACGTAATACTATATAACGTAATACTATATAACGTATTACTATATAACGTAATACAATATACCGTAATACTATATAACGTAATACTATATAACGTAATACTATATAACGTAGTACAATATACCGTAATACTATATACCGTAATATAATATATCGTAATACAACATAACGTAATACTATATAACGTAATATAATATAACGTAATACTATATTACGTAATACTGTATAACGTAATACCATATAACGTAATACAATATAATGTGACACGTTTTAACGTATTACTATGTAACGTAATACAATATACCGTAATACTATATAACGTAATA
Organism: Bombus flavifrons; assembly: GCF_040668555.2. NCBI lineage: Eukaryota > Metazoa > Arthropoda > Insecta > Hymenoptera > Apidae > Bombus > Bombus flavifrons. The sequence continues at coordinate 2,245,578 of NC_138443.1, forward strand.
TAATATAACGTAATACTGTATAACGTATTACCATATAACGTAATACAATGCACCGTAATACTGTATAACGTAATACTGTATAATGTAATACAATATAACGTAATACTATATAACGTAATATAATATAACGTAATGCTGTATAATGTAATACTATATAACGTCATACTATATAACGTAATAATATATTACGTAATACAATATACCGTAATACTATATAACGTGAAACGTTATAACGTATTACTATATAACGTAATACAATATACCGTAATAATATATAACGTAATACTATATAAAGTAATAATATATAACGTAATATAATATAACGTAATATAATATAACGTAATACTATATAACGTAATACTATATACCGTAATACTATATACCGTAATACTATATAACGTAATACTGTATAACGTAATACTATATATCGTAATACAACGTAACGTAATTCTATATAACGTAATATAATATAACGTAATAATATATAACGTAATACTGTATAACGTAATACTGTATAACGTAATTCTATATAACGTAATATAATATAACGTAATACTATATAACGTAATACTATATAACGTAATACTGTATAACATAATACTATATAACGTAATACTATATAACGTAATACTATATAACGTAATAATATATAACGTAATATAGTATAACGTAATACAACATAACGTAATATATTATAACGTAATACTGTATAACGTAATACAATATACCGTAATACTATATAACGTAATATAATATATCGTAATACAACATAACGTAATACTATATAACGTAATATAATATAACGTAATACTGTATAACGTAATTCTATATAACGTAATATAATATAACGTAATACTGTACAACGTAATACTATATAACGTAATATAATATAACGTAATAGTACATAACGTAATACAATATAACGTTGTACTATATAACGTAATACTATATATCGTAATACAACATAACGTAATACTATATAACGTAATATAATATAACGTAATACTATATAACGTAATACTATATATCGTAATACTATATAACGTAATACAATATAACGTGAAACGTTATAACGTATTACTATATAACGTAATACAATATACCGTAATGCTATATAACGTAATATAATATAACGTAATACTGTACAACGTAATACTGTATAATGTAATACTATATAACGTAATACTATATAACGTAATACTGTATAACGTAATACTATATAACGTAATACAATATAACGTAATACTATATAACGTAATACTGTATAACGTAATACTATATAACGTAATACTATATAACGTAATAATATATAACGTAATATAATATAACGTAATACAACATAACGTAATATATTATAACGTAATACTGTATAACGTAATACAATATACCGTAATACTATATAACGTAATATAATATATCGTAATACAACATAACGTAATACTATATAACGTAATATAATATAACGTAATACTGTATAACGTAATTCTATATAACGTAATATAATATAACGTAATACTGTACAACGTAATACTATATAACGTAATATAATATAACGTAATAGTACATAACGTAATACAATATAACGTTGTACTATATAACGTAATACTATATATCGTAATACAACATAACGTAATACTATATAACGTAATATAATATAACGTAATACTATATAACGTAATACTATATATCGTAATACTATATAACGTAATGCTATATAACGTAATACAATATAACGCGTAACGTTATAACGTATTACTATATATCGCAATACAATATACCGTAATACTATATAACGTAATACTATATAACGTAATACTATATAACGTATTACTATATAACGTAATACAATATACCGTAATACTATATAACGTAATACTATATAACGTAATACTATATAACGTAGTACAATATACCGTAATACTATATACCGTAATATAATATATCGTTATACAACATAACGTAATACTATATAACGTAATATAATATAACGTAATACTATATTACGTAATACTGTATAACGTAATACCATATAACGTAATACAATATAATGTGACACGTTTTAACGTATTACTATGTAACGTAATACAATATACCGTAATACTATATAACGTAATATAATATAACGTAATACTGTATAACGTATTACCATATAACGTAATACAATGCACCGTAATACTGTATAACGTAATACTGTATAATGTAATACAATATAACGTAATACTATATAACGTAATATAATATAACGTAATGCTGTATAATGTAATACTATATAACGTCATACTATATAACGTAATAATATATTACGTAATACAATATACCGTAATACTATATAACGTGAAACGTTATAACGTATTACTATATAACGTAATACAATATACCGTAATAATATATAACGTAATACTATATAAAGTAATAATATATAACGTAATATAATATAACGTAATATAATATAACGTAATACTATATAACGTAATACTATATACCGTAATACTATATACCGTAATACTATATAACGTAATACTGTATAACGTAATACTATATATCGTAATACAACGTAACGTAATTCTATATAACGTAATATAATATAACGTAATAATATATAACGTAATACTGTATAACGTAATACTGTATAACGTAATTCTATATAACGTAATATAATATAACGTAATACTATATAACGTAATACTATATAACGTAATACTATATAACGAAATATAATATAACGTAATACTACATAACGTACAATATAACGTAATACTATATAACGTAATATAATATAACGTAATACTGTATAACGTAATACTGTATAACGTAATACTGTATAACGTAATACTATATAACGTAATACTATATAACGTAATACTGTATAACGTAATATAATATAACGTAATACTGTATAACGTAATACTGTATAACGTAATACTGTCTAACGTAATACTATATAACGTTATACAATATAACATGAAATGTTATAACGTATTACCATATAACGTAATACTATATAACGTAATACTCTATAACGTAATACTATATAACGTAATACTATATAACGTAATACTATATAACTTAATACTATATAAAGTAATAATATATAACGTAATATAATATAACGTAATATAATATAACGTAATACTATATAACGTAATACTATATACCGTAATACTATATACCGTAATACTATATAACGAAATATAATATAACGTAATACTACATAACGTACAATATAACGTAATACTATATAACGTAATATAATATAACGTAATACTGTATAACGTAATACTGTATAACGTAATACTGTATAACGTAATACTATATAACGTAATACTATATAACGTAATACTGTATAACGTAATATAATATAACGTAATACTATATAACGTAATACTATATAACGAAATATAATATAACGTAATACTACATAACGTAATTCTATATAACGTAATATAATATAACGTAATACAACATAACGTAATACTATATAACGTAATACTATGTAACGTAATTCTATATAACGTAATACTATATAACGTAATACTATATAACGTAATACTATATAACGTAATACTATATAACGTAATATAATATAACATAATACTACATAAAGTAATACAATATAACGTAATACTATATAACGTAATATAATATAACGTAATACTATATAACGCAATACTATATAACGTAATATAATATAACGTAATACTACATAAAGTAATACTATATAACGTAATACTATATAACGTAATACTATATAACGAAATATAATATAACGTAATACTACATAACGTACAATATAACGTAATACTATATAACGTAATATAATATAACGTAATACTGCATAACGTAATACTATATAACGTAATACTATATAACGTAATATAATATAACATAATACTACATAAAGTAATACAATATAACGTAATACTATATAACGTAATATAATATAACGTAATACTGTATAACGTAATACTATATAACGTAATACTATATAACGTAATACAACAAAACGTAATACTATATAACGTAATATAATATAACGTAATACTGTATAACGTAATACTATATAACGGAATAATATATAACGTAATACTATATAACGTAATACTATATAACGTAATACTATATAACGTAATACTATATAACGTAATACTATATAACGTAATACTATATAACGTAATACTGTATAACGTAATACTATATAACGTAATACAATATAACGTGAAACGTTATACCGTGAAACGTTATAACGTATTACTATATAAGGAAATACAATATACCTTAATACTATATAACGTAATACTATATAACGTAATACAACAAAACGTAATACTATATAACGTAATATAATATAACGTAATACTGTATAACGTAATACTATATAACGGAATAATATATAACGTAATACTATATAACGTAATACAATATAACGTAATACTATATAACGTAATATAATATAACGTAATACTGTATGACGTAGTACTGTATAACGTAATACTGTATAACGTAATACTATATAACGTAATACTATATAACGTAATACAACATATCGTAATACTATATAACTTAATATAATATAACGTAATACTATATAACATAATACTATATATCGTAATACAATATACCGTAATACTATATATCGTAATATAACGTAATACTACATAACGTAATACAATATATCGTAATACTATATAACGAAATATAATATAACGTAATACTGTATAACGTAATACAACATAACGTAATACTGTATAGCGTAATTCTATATAACGTAATATAATATAACGTAATACAACATAACGTAATACTATATAACGTAATACTATGTAACGTAATTCTATATAACGTAATACTATATAACGTAATACTATATAACGTAATACTATATATCGTAATATAACGTAATACTACATAACGTAATACAATATATCGTAATACTATATAACGTAATATAATATAACGTAATACTGTATAACGTAATTCTATATAACGTAATATAATATAACGTAATACTGTATAACGTAATACTGTGTAACGTATTGCTGTATAACGTAATACTATATAACGTAATACTATATAACGTAATACTATATAACGTAATACTATATAACGTAATACTATATAACGAAATATAATATAACGTAATACTACATAACGTAATTCTATATAACGTAATATAATATAACGTAATACAACATAACGTAATACTATATAACGTAATACTATGTAACGTAATTCTATATAACGTAATACTATATAACGTAATACTATATAACCTAATACTGTATAACGTAATACTATATAACGTAATACAATATAACGTGAAACGTTATACCGTGAAACGTTATAACGTATTACTATATAAGGAAATACAATATACCTTAATACTATATAACGTAATATAATATATCGTAATACAACATAACGTAATACTATATAACGTAATGTAATATAACGTAATACAACATAACGTAATTCTATATAACGTAATATAATATAACGTAATACTACATAACGTAATACAATATAACGTAATACTATATAACGTAATATAATATAACGTAATACTATATAACGTAATATAATATAACGTAATACTGCATAACGTAATACTATATAACGTAATACTATGTAACGTAATACTATATAACGTAATACTATATAACGTAATACTATGTAACGTAATACTATATAACGTAATACTATATAACGTAATATAATATAACGTAATTCTACATAACGTAATACTTTATAACGTAATACTGTATAACGTAATACAACATAACGTAATACTGCATAACGTAATTCTATATTACGTAATATAATATAACGTAATACAACATAACGTAATACTATATAACGTAATACTATAAAACGTAATACTATATAACGTAATATAATATAACATAATACTACATAAAGTAATACAATATAACGTAATACTATATAACGTAATATAATATAACGTAATACTATATAACGCAATACTATATAACGTAATATAATATAACGTAATACTACATAAAGTAATACAATATAACGTAATACTATATAACGTAATATAATATAACGTAATACTGTATAACGTAATACTGTATAACGTAATACTATATAACGTAATACTATATAACGTAATACAACAAAACGTAATACTATATAACGTAATATAATATAACGTAATACTGTATAACGTAATACTATATAACGGAATAATATATAACGTAATACTATATAACGTAATACTATATAACGTAATACTATATAACGTAATACTATATAACGTAATACTATATAACGTAATACTATATAACGAAATATAATATAACGTAATACTACATAACGTAATACAATATAACGTAATACTATATAACGTAATATAATATAACGTAATACTGTATGACGTAGTACTGTATAACGTAATACTGTATAACGTAATACTATATAACGTAATACTATATAACGTAATACAACATAACGTAATACTATATAACGTAATATAATATAACGTAATACTATATAACATAATACTATATATCGTAATACAATATACCGTAATACTATATATCGTAATATAACGTAATACTACATAACGTAATACAATATATCGTAATACTATATAACGAAATATAATATAACGTAATACTGTATAACGTAATACAACATAACGTAATACTGTATAACGTAATTCTATATAACGTAATATAATATAACGTAATACAACATAACGTAATACTATATAACGTAATACTATGTAACGTAATTCTATATAACGTAATACTATATAACGTAATACTATATAACGTAATACTATATAACGTAATACTATATAACGAAATATAATATAACGTAATACTACATAACGTAATTCTATATAACGTAATATAATATAACGTAATACAACATAACGTAATACTATATAACGTAATACTATGTAACGTAATTCTATATAACGTAATACTATATAACGTAATACTATATAACGTAATACTATATATCGTAATATAACGTAATACTACATAACGTAATACAATATAACGTAATACTATATAACGTAATATAATATAACGTAATACTGTATGACGTAGTACTGTATAACGTAATACTGTATAACGTAATACTATATAACGTAATACTATATAACGTAATACAACATATCGTAATACTATATAACGTAATATAATATAACGTAATACTATATAACATAATACTATATATCGTAATACAATATACCGTAATACTATATATCGTAATATAACGTAATACTACATAACGTAATACAATATATCGTAATACTATATAACGAAATATAATATAACGTAATACTGTATAACGTAATACAACATAACGTAATACTGTATAGCGTAATTCTATATAACGTAATATAATATAACGTAATACAACATAACGTAATACTATATAACGTAATACTATGTAACGTAATTCTATATAACGTAATACTATATAACGTAATACTATATAACGTAATACTATATATCGTAATATAACGTAATACTACATAACGTAATACAATATATCGTAATACTATATAACGTAATATAATATAACGTAATACTGTATAACGTAATTCTATATAACGTAATATAATATAACGTAATACTGTATAACGTAATACTGTGTAACGTATTGCTGTATAACGTAATACTATATAACGTAATACTATATAACGTAATACTATATATCGTAATATAACGTAATACTACATAACGTAATACAATATATCGTAATACTATATAACGTAATATAATATAACGTAATACTGTATAACGTAATTCTATATAACGTAATATAATATAACGTAATACTGTATAACGTAATACTGTGTAACGTATTGCTGTATAACGTAATACTATATAACGTATTATAATATAACGTAATACTACATAACGTAATACAATATAACGTAATACTATATAACGTAATATAATATAACGTAATACTGTATAACGTAATACTGTATAACGTAATACTATATAACGTAATACTATATAACGTAATTCTATATAACGTAATACTATATAACGTATTACTATATAACGTAATACTATATACCGTAATATAACGTAATACTACATAACGTAATACAATATATCGTAATACTATATAACGTAATATAATATAACGTAATACTGTATAACGTAATACTGTGTAACGTATTGCTGTATAACGTAATACTATATAACGTAATACTGTATAACGTAATACTGTATAACGTAATACTATATAACGTAATACTATATAACGTTATACAATATACCGTGAAACGTTATACCGTATTACTGTATATCGTAATACAATATACCGTCATACTATATAACGTAATACTGTATAACGTAATACTATATAACGTAATACTGTATAACGTAATACTATATAACGTAATATAATATAACGTAATATAACATAACGTAATACTGTATAACGTAATACTGTATAACGTAATACTGTATAACGTAATACTATATAACGTAATACTATATAACGTTATACAATATACCGTGAAACGTTATAACGTATTACTGTATATCGTAATACAATATACCGTCATACTATATAACGTAATACTGTATAACGTAATACTATATAACGTAATACTATATAACGTTATACAATATACCGTGAAACGTTATAACGTATTACTGTATATCGTAATACAATATACCGTCATACTATATAACGTAATACTGTATAACGTAATACTATATAACGTAATACTATATAACGTAATACTATATAACGTAATATAATATAACGTTATATAACATAACGTAATACTATATATCGTAATACAATATACCGTAACGCTATATAACGTAATACTATATAACGTAATACTATATAACGTAATACTATATAACGTAATAATATATAACGTAATATAATATAACGTAATACAACATAACGTAATACTATATAACGTAATACAATATAACGTGAAACGTTATAGCGTATTACTATATAACGTAATACAATATACCGTAATACTATATAACGTAATATAATATAACGTAATACTGTATACCGTATTACTATATAACGTAATACTATATAACGTAATATAATATAACGTAATACAACATAACGTAATACTATATAACGTAATACTGTATAAAGTAATACAATATAACGTAATACAATATAACGTAATACTATATAACGTAATACAACATAACGTAATACTATATAACGTAATACTATATAACGTAATACAACATAACGTAATACTATATAACGTAATATAATATAACGTAATACTACATAAAGTAATACAATATAACGTAATACTATATAACGTAATATAATATAACGTAATACTGTATAACGTAATACTGTATAACGTAATACTATATAACGTAATACTGTATAACGTAATACTATATAACGTAATACTATATAACTTAATACTATATAACGTAATAATATATAACGTAATATAATATAACGTAATATAATATAACGTAATACTATATAACGTAATACTATATACCGTAATACTATATACCGTAATACTATATAACGTAATACTGTATAACGTAATACTATATATCGTAATACAACGTAACGTAATTCTATATAACGTAATATAATATAACGTAATACTGTATGATGTAATACCATATAACGTAATACTATATAAATTAAATATAATATAACGTAATACTACATAACGTAATACAATATAACGTAATACTATATAACGTAATACAATATAACGTAATACTATATAACGTAATATAATATAACGTAATACTGTATAACGTAATACTGTATAACGTAATACTGTATAACGTAATACTATATAACGTAATACTGTATAACGTAATACTATATAACGTAATACTATATAACGCAATATAATATAACGTAATACTATATAAATTAAATATAATATAACGTAATACTACATAACGTAATACAATATAACGTAATACTATATTACGTAATATAATATAACGTAATACTGTATAACGTAATACTGTATAACGTAATACTGTATAACGTAATACTATATAACGTAATACTATATAACCTAATACTATATAACGTAATACTGTATAACGTTATACTATATAACGTAATACAATATAACGTGAAACGTTATAACGTATTAGTATATAACGTAATACTATATAACGTATTATAATATAACGTAATACTACATAACGTAATACAATATAACGTAATACTATATAACGTAATATAATATAACGTAATACTGTATAACGTAATTCTGTATAACGTAATACTGTATAACGTAATACTATATAACGTAATACTGTATAACGTAATAATATATAACGTAATATAATATAACGTAATACTGTATAACGTAATACTATATAACGTAATACTATATAACGTAATACTATATAACGTAATACTATATAACGTAATACTCTATAACGTAATACTATATAACGTAATATAATATAACGTAATATAACATAACGTAATACTGTATACCGTAATACTATATAACGTAATACTGTATATCGTAATACAATATACCGTCATACTATATAACGTAATACTATATAACGTAATACTGTATAACGTAATACTATATAACGTAATACTATATAACGTAATACTATATAACGTAATATAATATAACGTAATATAACATAACGTAATACTGTATAACGTAATACTGTATAACGTAATACTGTATAACGTAATACTGTATAACGTAATACTATATAACGTAATACTATATAACGTTATACAATATACCGTGAAACGTTATAACGTATTACTGTATATCGTAATACAATATACCGTCATACTATATAACGTAATACTGTATAACGTAATACTATATAACGTAATACTATATAACGTTATACAATATACCGTGAAACGTTATAACGTATTACTGTATATCGTAATACAACATACCGTCATACTATATAACGTAATACTACATAACGTAATACAATATACCGTAATACTATATAACGTAATACTGTATATCGTAATACAATATACCGTCATACTATATAACGTAATACTATATAACGTAATACTGTATAACGTAATACTATATAACGTAATACTATATAACGTAATACTATATAACGTAATATAATATAACGTAATACTGTATAACGTAATACTATATAACGTAATACAATATAACGTGAAACGTTATAACGTATTACTATATAACGTAATACAATATAATGTAATACTATATAACGTAATACAATATAACGTGAAACGTTATAACGTATTACTATATAACGTAATGCAATATACCGTAATACTATATAACGTAATACTATATAACGTAATACAATATAACGTGAAACGTTATAACGTATTACTATATAACGTAATACAATATAATGTAATACTATATAACGTAATACAATATAACGTGAAACGTTATAACGTATTACTATATAACGTAATACAATATACCGTAATACTATATAACGTAATGCTATATAACGTAATACAATATAACGTCAAACGTTATAACGTATTACTATATAACGTAATACAATATACCGTAATACTATATAACGTAATACTATATAACGTAATACTATATAACGTAATACTATATAACGTAATACTATATAACGTAATACTCTATAACGTAATACTATATAACGTAATACTATATAACGTAATACAATATAACGTGAAACGTTATAACGTATTACTATATAACGTAATACTATATAACGTAATACTATATAACGTTATACAATATACCGTGAAACGTTATAACGTATTACTGTATATCGTAATACAATATACCGTCATACTATATAACGTAATACTGTATAACGTAATACTATATGACGTAATACTATATAACGTAACAAAATATAACGTGAAACGTTGTAACGTATTACTATATAACGTAATGCAATATACCGTAATACTATATAACGTAATACTATATAACGTAATACTATATATCGTAATACAATATACCGTAACGCTATATATCGTAATACTATATAACGTAATACTATATAACGTAATACTATATAACGTAATGCTATATAACGTAATAATATATAACGTAATATAATATACCGTAATACTATATACCGTAATATAATATATCGTAATACAACATATCGTAATACTATATAACGTAATATAATATAACGTAATACTGTATAACGTAATACTGTATAACGTAATACTATATAACGTAATACTATATAACGTAATACTATATAACGTAATAATATACAACGTAATACTATATAACGTAATACTATATAACGTAATACTATATAACGTAATACTATATATCGTAATACAATATACCGTAACGCTATATATCGTAATACTATATAACGTAATACTATATAACGTAATACTATATAACGTAATACTATATAACGTAATAATATATAACGTAATATAATATACCGTAATACTATATACCGTAATATAATATATCGTAATACAATATACCGTCATACTATATAACGTAATACTATATAACGTAATACTGTATAACGTAATACTATATAACGTAATACTATATAACGTAATATAATATAACGTAATATAACATAACGTAATACTGTATAACGTAATACTGTATAACGTAATACTGTATAACGTAATACTATATAACGTAATACTACATAACGTAATACAATATACCGTAATACTATATAACGTAATACTGTATATCGTAATACAATATACCGTCATACTATATAACGTAATACTATATAACGTAATACTGTATTACGTAATACTATATAACGTAATACTATATAACGTAATACTATATAACGTAATACTATATAACGTAATACAACATATCGTAATACTATATAACGTAATATAATATAACGTAATACTGTATAACGTAATACTGTATAACGTAATACTATATAACGTAATACTATATAACGTAATACTATATAACGTAATAATATACAACGTAATAATATACAACGTAATACTATATAACGTAATACTATATAACGTAATACTGTATAACGTAATACTATATATCGTAATACAATATACCGTAACGCTATATATCGTAATACTATATAACGTAATACTATATAACGTAATACTATATAACGTAATACTATATAACGTAATACTATATAACGTAATATAATATAACGTAATACTTTATAACGTAATACTATATAACGTAATACAATATAACGTGAAACGTTATAACGTATTACTATATAACGTAATACAATATAATGTAATACTATATAACGTAATACAATATAACGTGAAACGTTATAACGTATTACTATATAACGTAATGCAATATACCGTAATACTATATAACGTAATACTATATAACGTAATACAATATAACGTGAAACGTTATAACGTATTACTATATAACGTAATACAATATAATGTAATACTATATAACGTAATACAATATAACGTGAAACGTTATAACGTATTACTATATAACGTAATACAATATACCGTAATACTATATAACGTAATGCTATATAACGTAATACAATATAACGTCAAACGTTATAACGTATTACTATATAACGTAATACAATATACCGTAATACTATATAACGTAATACTATATAACGTAATACTATATAACGTAATACTATATAACGTAATACTATATAACGTAATACTCTATAACGTAATACTATATAACGTAATACTATATAACGTAATACAATATAACGTGAAACGTTATAACGTATTACTATATAACGTAATATAATATACCGTAATACTATATACCGTAATATAATATATCGTAATACAATATACCGTCATACTATATAACGTAATACTATATAACGTAATACTGTATAACGTAATACTATATAACGTAATACTATATAACGTAATATAATATAACGTAATATAACATAACGTAATACTGTATAACGTAATACTGTATAACGTAATACTGTATAACGTAATACTGTATAACGTAATACTATATAACGTAATACTACATAACGTAATACAATATACCGTAATACTATATACCGTAATATAATATATCGTAATACAACATATCGTAATACTATATAACGTAATATAATATAACGTAATACTGTATAACGTAATACTGTATAACGTAATACTATATAACGTAATACTATATAACGTAATACTATATAACGTAATAATATACAACGTAATACTATATAACGTAATACTATATAACGTAATACTATATAACGTAATACTATATAACGTAATACTATATAACGTAATATAATATAACGTAATACTGTATAACGTAATACTATATAACGTAATACAATATAACGTGAAACGTTATAACGTATTACTATATAACGTAATACAATATAATGTAATACTATATAACGTAATATAATATAACGTAATATATCATAACGTAATACTGTATAACGTAATACTGTATAACGTAATAGTGTATAACGTAATACTGTCTAACGTAATACTATATAACGTAATACTATATAACGTTATACAATATACCGTGAAACGTTATAACGTATTACTGTATATCGTAATACAATATACCGTCATACTATATAACGTAATACTGTATAACGTAATACTATATAACGTAATACTATATAACGTAATACTATATAACGTAATATAATATAACGTAATACAACATAACGTAATACTGTATAACGTAATACTGTATAACGTAATACTATATAACGTAATACTATATAACGTAATACAACATAACGTAATACTATATAACGTAATATAATATAACGTAATACTGTATAACGTAATACTATATAACGTAATACTATATAACGTAATACTATATAACGTAATACTATATAACGTAATACAATATAACGTGAAACGTTATAACGTATTACTATATAACGTAATACAATATACCGTAATACTATATACCGTAATATAATATATCGTAATACAACATATCGTAATACTATATAACGTAATATAATATAACGTATTACTGTACAACGTAATACTGTATAACGTAATACTATATAACGTAATACTATATAACGTAATACTATATAACGTAATATTCTATAACGTAATACTATATAACGTAATACTATATAACGTAATACTATATAACGTAATAATATATAACGTAATATAATTTAACGTAATACAACATAACGTAATACTATATAACGTAATACTGTATAACGTAATACTGTATAACGTAATACTATATAACGTAATATTATATAACGTAATAATATATAACGTAATATAATATAACGTAATACAACATAACGTAATACTATATGACGTAATACTGTATAACATAATACTGTATAACGTAATACTATATAACGTAATATTATATAACGTAATATAATATGACGTAATACTATATAACGTAACAAAATATAACGTGAAACGTTATAACGTATTACTATATAACGTAATGCAATATACCGTAATACTATATAACGTAATACTATATAACGTAATACTATATATCGTAATACAATATACCGTAACGCTATATATCGTAATACTATATAACGTAATACTATATAACGTAATACTATATAACGTAATACTATATAACGTAATAATATATAACGTAATATAATATAACGTAATACAACATAACGTAATACTATATAACGTAATACTGTATAACGTAATACTATATATCGTAATACAATATACCGTAACGCTATATATCGTAATACTATATAACGTAATACTATATAACGTAATAATATATAACGTAATATAATATAACGTAATACTGTATAACGTAATACTATATAACGTAATACTATATAACGTAATACTATATAACGTAATACTCTATATCGTAATACTATATAACGTAATATAATATAACGTAATATAACATAACGTAATATAACATAACGTAATACTGTATAACGTAATACTGTATAACGTAATACTGTATAACGTAATACTATATAACGTAATACTACATAACGTAATACAATATACCGTAATACTATATAACGTTATACTGTATAACGTAATACTATATAACGTAATACTATATAACGTAATACTATATAACGTAATACTTTATAAAGTTATACAATATACCGTGAAACGTTATACCGTATTACTGTATATCGTAATACAATATACCGTCATACTATATAACGTAATACTGTACAACGTAATACTATATAACGTAATATAATATAACGTATTACTGTATAACGTAATACTATATAACGTAATAATATATAACGTAATATAATTTAACGTAATACAACATAACGTAATACTATATAACGTAATACTGTATAACGTAATACTGTATAACGTAATACTATATAACGTAATATTATATAACGTAATAATATATAACGTAATATAATATAACGTAATACAACATAACGTAATACTATATGACGTAATACTGTATAACGTAATACTGTATAACGTAATACTATATAACGTAATATTATATAACGTAATATAATATGACGTAATACTATATAACGTAACAAAATATAACGTGAAACGTTGTAACGTATTACTATATAACGTAATGCAATATACCGTAATACTATATAACGTAATACTATATAACGTAATACTATATATCGTAATACAATATACCGTAACGCTATATATCGTAATACTATATAACGTAATACTATATAACGTAATACTATATAACGTAATGCTATATAACGTAATAATATATAACGTAATATAATATACCGTAATACTATATACCGTAATATAATATATCGTAATACAACATATCGTAATACTATATAACGTAATATAATATAACGTAATACTGTATAACGTAATACTGTATAACGTAATACTATATAACGTAATACTATATAACGTAATACTATATAACGTAATAATATACAACGTAATACTATATAACGTAATACTATATAACGTAATACTATATAACGTAATACTATATATCGTAATACAATATACCGTAACGCTATATATCGTAATACTATATAACGTAATACTATATAACGTAATACTATATAACGTAATACTATATAACGTAATAATATATAACGTAATATAATATACCGTAATACTATATACCGAAATATAATATATCGTAATACAACATATCGTAATACTATATAACGTAATATAATATAACGTAATACTGTATAATGTAATACTGTATAAAGTAATACTATACAACGTACTACTATATAACGTAATACTATATAACGTAATACTCTATAACGTAATACTATATAACATAATACTATATAACGTAATAATATATAACGTAATATAATATAACGTAATACAACATAACGTAATACTATATAACGTAATACTGTATAACGTAATACTGTATAACGTAATACTATATAACGTAATACTATATAACGTAATACTATATAACGTAATATAACATAACGTAATACTGTATAACGTAATACTATATAACGTAATACTATATAACGTAATACTATATAACGTAATATAACATAACGTAATACTGTATAACGTAATACTGTATAACGTAATACTGTATAACGTAATACTGTATAACGCAATACTATATAACGTAATACTATATAACGTTATACAATATACCGTGAAACGTTATAACGTATTACTGTATATCGTAATACAATATACCGTCATACTATATAACGTAATACTGTATAACGTAATACTATATAACGTAATACTATATAACGTTATACAATATACCGTGAAACGTTATAACGTGTTACTGTATATCGTAATACAACATACCGTCATACTATATAACGTAATACTGTATAACGTAATACTATATAACGTAATACTATATAAAGTAATATAATATAACGTAATATAACATAACGTAATACTGTATATCGTAATACAATATACCGTCATACTATATAACGTAATACTGTATAACGTAATACTATATAACGTAATACTATATAACGTTATACAATATACCGTGAAACGTTATAACGTATTACTGTATATCGTAATACAATATACCGTAATACTATATAACGTAATACTATATAACGTAATACTGTATAACGTAATACAATATACCGTAATACTATATAACGTAATACTATATAACGTAATACTGTATAACGTAATACTATATAACGTAATACTATATAACGTAATACAATATAACGTAATACTATATAACGTAATACTACATAACGTAATACTATACAACGTAATATTATATAACGTAATACAATATAACGTGAAACGTTATAACGTATTACTATATAACGTAATGCAATATACCGTAATACTATATAACGTAATACTATATAACGTAATACAATATAACGTGAAACGTTATAACGTATTACTATATAACGTAATACAATATAATGTAATACTATATAACGTAATACAATATAACGTGAAACGTTATAACGTATTACTATATAACGTAATACAATATACCGTAATACTATATAACGTAATGCTATATAACGTAATACAATATAACGTCAAACGTTATAACGTATTACTATATAACGTAATACAATATACCGTAATACTATATAACGTAATAGTATATAACGTAATACTATATAACGTAATACTATATAACGTAATACTATATAACGTAATACTCTATAACGTAATACTATATAACGTAATACTATATAACGTAATACTATATAACGTAATACTGTATAACGTAATACTGTATAACGTAATACTATATAACGTAATACTATATAACGTAATACAACATAACGTAATACTATATAAGGTAATATAATATAACGTAATACTGTATAACGTATTACTATATAACGTAATACTATATAACGTAATACTATATAACGTAACACTATATAACGTAATACAATATAACGTGAAACGTTATAACGTATTACTATATAACGTAATACAATATACCGTAATACTATATACAGTAATATAATATATCGTAATACAACATATCGTAATACTATATAACGTAATATAATATAACGTAATACTGTATAACGTAATACTGTATAACGTAATACTATACAACTTAATACTATATAACGTAATACTATATAACGTAATACTATATAACGTAATACTATATAACGTAATACTATATAACGTAATACTATATAACGTAATACTATATAACGTAATACTGTATAACGTAATACTGTATAACGTAATACTGTATAACGTAATACTATACAACGTAATACTATATAACGTAATACTGTATAACGTAATACTGTATAACGTAATACTATATAACGTAATACTATATAACGTAATACTCTATAACGTAATACTATATAACGTAATACTATATAACGTAATACTATATAACGTAATAATATATAACGTAATATAACATAACGTAATACTGTATAACGTAATACTGTATAACGTAATACTGTATAACGTAATACTATACAACGTAATACTATATAACGTAATACTGTATAACGTAATACTGTATAACGTAATACTATACAACGTAATACTATATAACGTAATACTATATAACGTAATACTATATAACGTAATACTGTATAACGTAATACTATATAACGTAATACTATATAACGTAATACTCTATAACGTAATACTATATAACGTAATACTATATAACGTAATACTATATAACGTAATAATATATAACGTAATATAACATAACGTAATACTGTATAACGTAATACTGTATAACGTAATACTGTATAACGTAATACTATACAACGTAATACTATATAACGTAATACTGTATAACGTAATACTGTATAACGTAATACTATACAACGTAATACTATATAACGTAATACTATATAACGTAATACTATATAACGTAATACTGTATAACGTAATACTATATAACGTAATACTATATAACGTAATACAACATAACGTAATACTATATAACGTAATATAATATAACGTAATACTGTATAACGTATTACTATATAACGTAATACTATACAACGTAATACTATATAACGTAATACTGTATAACGTAATACTGTATAACGTAATACTATACAACGTAATACTATATAACGTAATACTATATAACGTAATACTATATAACCTAATACTATATAACGTAATACTGTATAACGTAATACTGTATAACGTAATACTGTATAACGTAATACTATATAACGTAATACTATATAACGTAATACAACATAACGTAATACTATATAACGTAATATAATATAACGTAATACTGTATAATGTAATACTATATAACGTAATACTATATAACGTAATACTATATAACGTAATACTATATAACGTAATACAATATAACGTGAAACGTTATAACGTATTACTATATAACGTAATACAATATACCGTAATACTATATACCGTAATATAATATATCGTAATACAACATATCGTAATACTATATAACGTAATATAATATAACGTATTACTGTACAACGTAATACTATATAACGTAATACTATATAACGTAATACTATATAACCTAATACTATATAACCTAATTCTATATAACGTAATACTATATAACGTAATTCTATATAACGTAATACTATATAACGTAATACTATATAACGTAATATAATATAACGTAATATAACATAACGTAATACTGTATACCGTAATACTGTATAACGTAATACTGTATAACGTAATACTGTATAACGTAATACTATATAACGTAATACTATATAACGTTATACAATATACCGTGAAACGTTATAACGTATTACTGTATATCGTAATACAATATACCGTCATACTATATAACGTAATACTGTATAACGTAATACTATATAACGTAATACTATATAACGTAATACTATATAACGTAATATAATATAACGTAATACAACATAACGTAATACTGTATAACGTAATACTGTATAACGTAATACTATATAACGTAATACTATATAACGTAATACAACATAACGTAATACTATATAACGTAATATAATATAACGTAATACTGTATAACGTAATACTATATAACGTAATACTATATAACGTAATATAATATGACGTAATACTATATAATGTAACAAAATATAACGTGAAACGTTATAACGTATTACTATATAACGTAATGCAATATACCGTAATACTATATAAAGTAATACTATATAACGTAATACTATATAACGTAATACAATATACCGTAATACTATATACCGTAATATAATATATCGTAATACAACATATCGTAATACTATATAACGTAATACTATATAACGTAATACAACATAACGTAATACTATATGACGTAATACTGTATAACGTAATACTGTATAACGTAATACTATATAACGTAATATTATATAACGTAATATAATATGACGTAATTCTATATAACGTAACAAAATATAACGTGAAACGTTATAACGTATTACTATATAACGTAATGCAATATACCGTAATACTATATAACGTAATACTATATAACGTAATACTATATATCGTAATACAATATACCGTAACGCTATATATCGTAATACTATATAACGTAATACTGTATAACGTAATACTGTATAACGTAATACTGTATAACGTAATACTATATAACGTAATACTACATAACGTAATACAATATACCGTAATACTATATAACGTTATACTGTATAACGTAATACTATATAACGTAATACTATATAACGTAATACTATATAACGTAATACTTTATAAAGTTATACAATATACCGTGAAACGTTATACCGTATTACTGTATATCGTAATACAATATACCGTCATACTATATAACGTAATACTGTACAACGTAATACTATATAACGTAATACTATATAACGTAATACTATATACCGTAATACTATATACCGTAATATAATATATCGTAATACAACATATCGTAATACTATATAACGTAATATAATATAACGTAATACTGTATAACGTAATACTGTATAAGGTAATACTATATAACGTAATACTATATAACGTAATACTATATAACGTAATAATATACAACGTAATACTATATAACGTAATACTCTATAACGTAATACTATACATGGTAATACAATATACCGTAATACTATATAACGTAATATAATATAACGTAATACTGTATAACGTATTACCATATAACGTAATACAATACACCGTAATACTATATAACGTAATACTATATAACGTTATACAATATAACGTGAAACGTTATAACGTATTACTATATAACGTAATACAATATACCGTAATACTATATAACGTAATATAATATTTATAACGTAATACTGTATAACGTATTACCATATAACGTAATACAATACACCGTAATACTATATAACGTAATACTATATAACGTTATACAATATAACGTGAAACGTTATAACGTATTACTGTATATCGTAATACCATATAACGTAATACTATATAACGTAATACTATATAAAGTAATATAATATAACGTAATATAACATAACGTAATACTGTATACCGTAATACTGTATAACGTAATACTGTATAACGTAATACTATATAACGTGAAACGTTATAACGTATTACTATATAACGTAATACAATATACCGTAATACTATATAACGTAATGCTATATAACGTAATACAATATAACGTCAAACGTTATAACGTATTACTATATAACGTAATACAATATACCGTAATACTATATAACGTAATACTATATAACGTAATACTATATAACGTAATACTATATAACGTAATACTATATAACGTAATACTATATAACGTAATATTATATACCGTGATACTATATAACGTAATACTATATAACGTAATACTGTATAACGTAATACAATATACCGTAATACTATATAACGTAATACAATATACCGTAATACTATATAACGTAATACTATATAACGTAATACTGTATAACGTAATACTATATAACGTAGTACTATACATGGTAATACAATATACCGTAATACTATATAACGTAATGCTATGTAGCGTAATACTATATAACGTAATACAATATAACGTGAAACGTTATAACGTATTAATATATAATGTAATGCAATATACCGTAATACTATATAACGTAATACTATACAACGTAATACTATATATCGTAATACAATATACCGTGAAACGTTATAACGTAATACTGTATAACGTAATACTATATAACGTAATACTATATAACGTTATACAATATACCGTGAAACGTTATATCGTATTACTGTATATCGTAATACAATATACCGTCATACTATATAACGTAATACTGCATAACGTAATACTATATAACGTAATACTATATAACGTAATACTATATAACGTAATATAATATAACGTAATACTGTATAACGTAATACTGTATAACGTAATACTGTATAACGTAATACTATATAACGTAATACTATATAACGTAATACAATATAACGTGAAACGTTATAACGTATTACTATATAACGTAATACTATATAACGTAATACTATATAACGTAATACAATATACCGTAATACTATATAACGTAATACTATATAACGTAATACTGTATAACGTAATACTATATAACGTAGTACTGTACATGGTAATACAATATACCGTAATACTATATAACGTAATACTATATAGCGTAATACTATATAACGTAATACAATATAACGTGAAACGTTATAACGTATTAATATATAATGTAATGCAATATACCGTAATACTATATAACGTAATACTATATAACGTAATACTGTATAACGTAATACAATATACCGTAATACTATATAACGTAATACAATATACCGTAATACTATATAACGTAATACTATATAACGTAATACTGTATAACGTAATACTATATAACGTAGTACTGTACATGGTAATACAATATACCGTAATACTATATAACGTAATACTATATAGCGTAATACTATATAACGTAATACAATATAACGTGAAACGTTATAACGTATTAATATATAATGTAATGCAATATACCGTAATACTATATAACGTAATACTATATAACGTAATACTATATATCGTAATACAATATACCGTAATACTATATATCGTAATGCTATATAACGTAATACAACATAATGTAATACTATACAACGTAATACAATATAACGTCAAACGTTATAACGTATTACTATATAACGTAATACAATATACCGTAATACAACATAACGTAATACTATATAACGTAATACTATATAACGTAATACTATATAACGTAATACTAAATAAAGTAATACTGTATAATGTAATACTATATAACGTAATACTATATAACGTAATACTGTATATCGTAATAGAATATACCGTCATACTATATAACGCAATACTGTATAACGTAATACTATATAACGTAATACTATATAACGTTATACAATATACCGTGAAACGTTATAACGTATTACTGTATATCGTAATACTGTATAACTTAATACTGTATAACGTAATACTATATAACGTAATACTATATAACGTAATACAACATAACGTAATACTATATAACGTAATATAATATAACGTAATACTGTATAACGTAATACTATATAACGTAATACTATATAACGTAATACTATATAACGTAATACTATATAACGTAATACAATATAACGTGAAACGTTATAACGTATTACTATATAACGTAATACTATATACCGTAATACTATATAACGTAATATAATATATCGTAATACAACATATCGTAATACTATATAACGTAATACTATATAACGTAATACAACATAACGTAATACTATATAACGTAATATAATATAACGTAATACTGTATAACGTAATACTATATAACGTAATACTATATAACGTGAAACGTTATAACGTATTACTATATAACGTAATACAATATACCGTAATACTATATAATGTAATGCTATATAACGTAATACAATATAACGTCAAACGTTATAACGTATTACTATATAACGTAATACAATATACCGTACTACTATATAACGTAATACTATATAACGTAATATAATATAACGTAATATATCATAACGTAATACTGTATAACGTAATACTGTATAACGTAATACTGTATAACGTAATACTATATAACGTAATACAATATAACGTGAAACGTTATAACGTATTAATATATAATGTAATGCAATATACCGTAATACTATATAACGTAATACTATACAACGTAATACTATATATCGTAATACAATATACCGTGAAACGTTATAACGTAATACTGTATAACGTAATACTATATAACGTAATACTATATAACGTTATACAATATACCGTGAAACGTTATATCGTATTACTGTATATCGTCATACAATATGCCGTCATACTATATAACGTAATACTGCATAACGTAATAATATATAACGTAATACTATATAACGTAATACTATATAACGTAATATAATATAACGTAATACTGTATAACGTAATACTGTATAACGTAATACTGTATAACGTAATACTATATAACGTAATACTATATAACGTAATACAACATAACGTAATACTATATAACGTAATATAATATAACGTAATACTGTATAACGTAATACTATATAACGTAATACTATATAACGTAATACTATATAACGTAATACAATATAACGTGAAACGTTATAACGTATTACTATATAACGTAATACTATATAACGTAATACTATAAAGCGTAATACAATATACCGTAATACTATATAACGTAATACTATATAACGTAATACTGTATAACGTAATACTATATAACGTAGTACTGTACATGGTAATACAATATACCGTAATACTATATAACGTAATACTATATAGCGTAATACTATATAACGTAATACAATATAACGTGAAACGTTATAACGTATTAATATATAATGTAATGCAATATACCGTAATACTATATAACGTAATACTATATAACGTAATACTGTATAACGTAATACAATATACCGTAATACTATATAACGTAATACAATATACCGTAATACTATATAACGTAATACTATATAACGTAATACTGTATAACGTAATACTATATAACGTAGTACTGTACATGGTAATACAATATACCGTAATACTATATAACGTAATACTATATAGCGTAATACTATATAACGTAATACAATATAACGTGAAACGTTATAACGTATTAATATATAATGTAATGCAATATACCGTAATACTATATAACGTAATACTATATAACGTAATACTATATATCGTAATACAATATACCGTTATACTATATATCGTAATGCTATATAACGTAATACAACATAATGTAATACTATACAAGGTAATACAATATAACGTCAAACGTTATAACGTATTACTATATAACGTAATACAATATACCGTAATACAACATAACGTAATACTATATAACGTAATACTATATAACGTAATACTATATAACGTAATACTAAATAAAGTAATACTGTATAATGTAATACTATATAACGTAATACTATATAACGTAATACTGTATATCGTAATAGAATATACCGTCATACTATATAACGTAATACTGTATAACGTAATACTATATAACGTAATACTATATAACGTAATACAACATAACGTAATCCTATATAACGTAATATAATATAACGTAATACTGTATAACGTAATACTATATAACGTAATACTATATAACGTAATACTGTATAACGTAATACTATATAACGTAATACTATATAACGTAATACAACATAACGTAATACTATATAACGTAATATAATATAACGTAATACTGTATAACGTAATACTATATAACGTAATACTATATAACGTAATACTATATAACGTAATACTATATAACGTAATACTATATACCGTAATACAACATAACGTAATACTATATAACGTAATACTATATAACGTAATACTATATAACGTAATACTAAATAAAGTAATACTGTATAATGTAATACTATATAACGTAATACTATATAACGTAATACTGTATATCGTAATAGAATATACCGTCATACTATATAACGCAATACTGTATAACGTAATACTATATAACGTAATACTATATAACGTTATACAATATACCGTGAAACGTTATAACGTATTACTGTATATCGTAATACTGTATAACTTAATACTGTATAACGTAATACTATATAACGTAATACTATATAACGTAATACAACATAACGTAATACTATATAACGTAATATAATATAACGTAATACTGTATAACGTAATACTATATAACGTAATACTATATAACGTAATACTATATAACGTAATACTATATAACGTAATACAATATAACGTGAAACGTTATAACGTATTACTATATAACGTAATACTATATACCGTAATACTATATACCGTAATATAATATATCGTAATACAACATATCGTAATACTATATAACGTAATACTATATGACGTAATACAACATAACGTAATACTATATAACGTAATATAATATAACGTAATACTGTATAACGTAATACTATATAACGTAATACTATATAACGTGAAACGTTATAACGTATTACTATATAACGTAATACAATATACCGTAATACTATATAATGTAATGCTATATAACGTAATACAATATAACGTCAAACGTTATAACGTATTACTATATAACGTAATACAATATACCGTACTACTATATAACGTAATACTATATAACGTAATATAATATAACGTAATATATCATAACGTAATACTGTATAACGTAATACTGTATAACGTAATACTGTATAACGTAATACTATATAACGTAATACAATATAACGTGAAACGTTATAACGTATTAATATATAATGTAATGCAATATACCGTAATACTATATAACGTAATACTATACAACGTAATACTATATATCGTAATACAATATACCGTGAAACGTTATAACGTAATACTGTATAACGTAATACTATATAACGTTATACAATATACCGTGAAACGTTATATCGTATTACTGTATATCGTCATACAATATACCGTCATACTATATAACGTAATACTGCATAACGTAATACTATATAACGTAATACTATATAACGTAATACTATATAACGTAATATAATATAACGTAATACTGTATAACGTAATACTGTATAACGTAATACTATATAACGTAATACTATATAACGTAATACAATATACCGTAATACTATATAACGTAATACTATATAACGTAATACTGTATAACGTAATACTATATAACGTAGTACTGTACATGGTAATACAATATACCGTAATACTATATAACGTAATACTATATAGCGTAATACTATATAACGTAATACAATATAACGTGAAACGTTATAACGTATTAATGTATAATGTAATGCAATATACCGTAATACTATATAACGTAATACTATATAACGTAATACTGTATAACGTAATACAATATACCGTAATACTATATAACGTAATACAATATACCGTAATACTATATAACGTAATACTATCTAACGTAATACTGTATAACGTAATACTATATAACGTAGTACTGTACATGGTAATACAATATACCGTAATACTATATAACGTAATACTATATAGCGTAATACTATATAACGTAATACAATATAACGTGAAACGTTATAACGTATTAATATATAATGTAATGCAATATACCGTAATACTATATAACGTAATACTATATAACGTAATACTATATATCGTAATACAATATACCGTTATACTATATATCGTAATGCTATATAACGTAATACAACATAATGTAATACTATACAACGTAATACAATATAACGTCAAACGTTATAACGTATTACTATATAACGTAATACAATATACCGTAATACAACATAACGTAATACTATATAACGTAATACTATATAACGTAATACTATATAACGTAATACTAAATAAAGTAATACTGTATAATGTAATACTATATAACGTAATACTATATAACGTAATACTGTATATCGTAATAGAATATACCGTCATACTATATAACGTAATACTGTATAACGTAATACTATATAACGTAATACTATATAACGTAATACAACATAACGTAATCCTATATAACGTAATATAATATAACGTAATACTGTATAACGTAATACTATATAACGTAATACTATATAACGTAATACTATATAACGTAATACAATATAACGTGAAACGTTATAACGTATTACTATATAACGTAATACTATATAACGTAATACTATATAACGTAATACAATATACCGTAATACTATATAACGTAATACTATATAACGTAATACTGTATAACGTAATACTATATAACGTAGTACTGTACATGGTAATACAATATACCGTAATACTATATAACGTAATACTATATAGCGTAATACTATATAACGTAATACAATATAACGTGAAACGTTATAACGTATTAATATATAATGTAATGCAATATACCGTAATACTATATAACGTAATACTATATAACGTAATACTGTATAACGTAATACAATATACCGTAATACTATATAACGTAATACAATATACCGTAATACTATATAACGTAATACTATATAACGTAATACTGTATAACGTAATACTATATAACGTAGTACTGTACATGGTAATACAATATACCGTAATACTATATAACGTAATACTATATAGCGTAATACTATATAACGTAATACAATATAACGTGAAACGTTATAACGTATTAATATATAATGTAATGCAATATACCGTAATACTATATAACGTAATACTATATATCGTAATACAATATACCGTAATACTATATATCGTAATGCTATATAACGTAATACAACATAATGTAATACTATACAACGTAATACAATATAACGTCAAACGTTATAACGTATTACTATATAACGTAATACAATATACCGTAATACAACATAACGTAATACTATATAACGTAATACTATATTACGTAATACTATATAACGTAATACTAAATAAAGTAATACTGTATAATGTAATACTATATAACGTAATACTATATAACGTAATACTGTATATCGTAATAGAATATACCGTCATACTATATAACGTAATACTGTATAACATAATACTATATAACGTAATACTATATAACGTTATACAATATACCGTGAAACGTTATAACGTATTACTGTATATCGTAATACTGTATAACTTAATACTGTATAACGTAATACTATATAACGTAATACTATATAACGTAATACAACATAACGTAATACTATATAACGTAATATAATATAACGTAATACTGTATAACGTAATACTATATAACGTAATACTATATAACGTAATACTATATAACGTAATACTATATAACGTAATACAATATAACGTGAAACGTTATAACGTATTACTATATAACGTAATACTATATACCGTAATACTATATACCGTAATATAATATATCGTAATACAACATATCGTAATACTATATAACGTAATACAATATAACGTGAAACGTTATAACGTATTACTATATAACGTAATACAATATACCGTAATACTATATACCGTAATATAATATATCGTAATACAACATATCGTAATACTATATAACGTAATATAATATAACGTAATACTGTATAACGTAATACTGTATAACGTAATACTATACAACGTAATACTATATAACGTAATACTATATAACGTAATACTCTATAACGTAATACTATATAACGTAATACTATATAACGTAATACTATATAACGTAATACTGTATAACGTAATACTGTATAACGTAATACTATATAACGTAATACTATATAGCGTAATACAACATAACGTAATACTATATAACGTAATATAATATAACGTAATACTGTATAACGTAATACAATATAACGTGAAACGTTATAACGTATTACTGTATATCGTAATACTATATAACGTAATACTATATAACGTAATACTATACAACGTAATACTATATAACGTAATACTATATAACGTAATACTCTATAACGTAATACTATATAACGTAATACTATATAACGTAATACTATATAACGTAATACTGTATAACGTAATACTGTATAACGTAATACTATATAACGTAATACTATATAGCGTAATACAACATAACGTAATACTATATAACGTAATACTATATAGCGTAATACAACATAACGTAATACTATATAACGTAATATAATATAACGTAATACTGTATAACGTAATACTATATAACGTAATACTATATAACGTAATACTATATAACGTAATACTATATAACGTAATACAATATAACGTGAAACGTTATAACGTATTACTATATAACGTAATACAATATACCGTAATACTATATACCGTAATATAATATATCGTAATACAACATATCGTAATACTATATAACGTAATATAATATAACGTAATACAACATAACGTAATACTATATAACGTAATACTGTATAACGTAATATTCTATAACGTAATACTATATAACGTAATACTATATACCGTAATACTATATACCGTAATATAATATATCGTAATACAACATATCGTAATACTATATAACGTAATATAATATAACGTAATACTGTATAACGTAATACTGTATAACGTAATACTATACAACGTAATACTATATAACGTAATACAACATAACGTATTACTATATAACGTAATATAATATAACGTAATACTGTATAACGTAATACTATATAACGTAATACTATATAACGTAATACTATATAACGTAATACTATATAACGTAATACAATATAACGTGAAACGTTATAACGTATTACTGTATATCGTAATACAATATAACGTAATACTATATAACGTAATACTATATATAGTAATATAATGTAACGTAATAT
The DNA here is from genome assembly GCF_040668555.2 of Bombus flavifrons. NCBI lineage: Eukaryota > Metazoa > Arthropoda > Insecta > Hymenoptera > Apidae > Bombus > Bombus flavifrons. The sequence continues at coordinate 2,277,246 of NC_138443.1, forward strand.
AACATAACGTAATAATGTATAACGTAATACTGTATAACGTAATACTGTATAACGTAATACTGTATAACGTAATACTATATAACGTAATACTATATAACGTAATACTGTATAACGTAATACTGTATAACGTAATACTATATAACGTAATACTATATAGCGTAATACAACATAACGTAATACTATATAACGTAATATAATATAACGTAATACTATATAACGTAATACTATATAGCGTAATACAACATAACGTAATACTATATAACGTAATACTATATAGCGTAATACAACATAACGTAATACTATATAACGTAATATAATATAACGTAATACTGTATAACGTAATACTATATAACGTAATACTATATAACGTAATACTATATAACGTAATACTATATAACGTAATACTATATAACGTAATACAATATAACGTGAAACGTTATAACGTATTACTGTATATCGTAATACAATATAACGTAATACTATATAACGTAATACTATATATAGTAATATAATGTAACGTAATATAACATAACGTAATAATGTATAACGTAATACTGTATAACGTAATACTGTATAACGTAATACTGTATAACGTAATACTATATAACGTAATACTATATAACGTAATACAATATAACGTGAAACGTTATAACGTATTACTATATAACGTAATACAATATACCGTAATACTATATAACGTAATATTGTATAACGTAATACTGTATAACGTAATACTATATAACGTAATACTATATAACGTTATACAATATAACGTGAAACGTTATAACGTATTACTGTATATCGTAATACTATATAACGTAATACTATATAACGTAATACTATATATAGTAATATAATATAACGTAATATAACATAACGTAATACTGTATAACGTAATACTGTATAACGTAATACTGTATAACGTAATACTATATAACCTAATACTATATAACCTAATTCTATATAACGTAATACTGTATAACGTAATACTGTATAACGTAATACTGTATATCGTAATACTGTATAACTTAATACTGTATAACGTAATACTATATAACGTAATACTATATAACGTAATACAACATAACGTAATACTATATAACGTAATATAATATAACGTAATACTGTATAACGTAATACTATATAACGTAATACTATATAACGTAATACTATATAACGTAATACTATATAACGTAATACAATATAACGTGAAACGTTATAACGTATTACTATATAACGTAATACTATATACCGTAATACTATATACCGTAATATAATATATCGTAATACAACATATCGTAATACTATAAAACGTAATATAATATAACGTAATACTGTATAACGTAATACTATATAACGTAATACTATATAACGTAATACAACATAACGTAATACTATATAACGTAATATAATATAACGTAATACTGTATAACGTAATACTATATAACTTAATACTATATAACGTGAAACGTTATAACGTATTACTATATAACGTAATACAATATACCGTAATACTATATAACGTAATGCTATATAACGTAATACAATATAACGTCAAACGTTATAACGTATTACTATATAACGTAATACAATATACCGTACTACTATATAACGTAATACTATATAACGTAATATAATATAACGTAATATAACATAACGTAATACTGTATAACGTAATACTGTATAACGTAATACTGTATAACGTAATACTGTATAACGTAATACTATATAACGTAATACTATATAGCGTAATACAACATAACGTAATACTATATAACGTAATATAATATAACGTAATACTGTATAACGTAATACTATATAACGTAATACTGTATAACGTAATACTGTATAACGTAATACTATATAACGTAGTACTATACATGGTAATACAATATACCGTAATACTATATAACGTAATACTATATAGCGTAATACTATACAACGTAATACAATATAACGTGAAACGTTATAACGTATTAATATATAATGTAATGCAATATACCGTAATACTATATAACGTAATACTATATAACGTAATACTATATATCGTAATACAATATACCGTAATACTATATACCGTAATATAATATATCGTAATACAACATATCGTAATACTATATAACGTAATATAATATAACGTAATACTATATAACGTAATATTCTATAACGTAATACTATATAACGTAATACTATATAACGTAATACTATATAACGTAATAATATATAACGTAATATAATATAACGTAATACAACATAACGTAATACTATATAACGTAATACTGTATAACGTAATACTGTATAACGTAATACTATATAACGTAATACTATATAACGTAATACTATATAACGTAATATTATATAACGTAATATAATATGACGTAATACTATATAACGTAACAAAATATAACGTGAAACGTTATAACGTATTACTATATAACGTAATGCAATATACCGTAATACTATATAACGTAATACTATATAACGTAATGTAATATAACGTAATACTGTATAACGTAATACTATATAACGTAATACTATATAACGTAATACAACATAACGTAATACTATATAACGTAATACTATATAACGTAATATAATATAACGTAATACTGTATAACGTAATATAATATAACGTAATACTGTATAACGTATTACCATATAACGTAATACAATACACCGTAATACTATATAACGTAATACTATATAACGTAATAGTATATAACGTAATACTATATAACGTAATACTATATAACGTAATGTAATATAACGTAATACTGTATAACGTAATACTGTATAACGTAATACTATACAACGTAATACTATATAACGTAATACTCTATAACGTAATACTACATAACGTAATACTATACAACGTAATACTATATAACGTAATACTCTATAACGTAATACTATACATGGTAATACAATATACCGTAATACTATATAACGTAATATAATATAACGTAATACTGTATAACGTATTACCATATAACGTAATACAATACACCGTAATACTATATAACGTAATACTATATAACGTTATACAATATAACGTGAAACGTTATAACGTATTACTATATAACGTAATACAATATACCGTAATACTATATAACGTAATATAATATAACGTAATACTGTATAACGTATTACCATATAACGTAATACAATACACCGTAATACTATATAACGTAATACTATATAACGTTATACAATATAACGTGAAACGTTATAACGTATTACTGTATATCGTAATACCATATAACGTAATACTATATAACGTAATACTATATAAAGTAATATAATATAACGTAATATAACATAACGTAATACTGTATAACGTAATACTGTATAACGTAATACTGTATAACGTAATACTATATAACGTGAAACGTTATAACGTATTACTATATAACGTAATACAATATAATGTAATACTATATAACGTAATACAATATAACGTGAAACGTTATAACGTATTACTATATAACGTAATACAATATACCGTAATACTATATAACGTAATGCTATATAACGTAATACAATATAACGTCAAACGTTATAACGTATTACTATATAACGTAATACAATATACCGTAATACTATATAACGTAATACTATATAACGTAATACTATATAACGTAATACTATATAACGTAATACTATATAACGTAATATTATATACCGTGATACTATATAACGTAATACTATATAACGTAATACTGTATAACGTAATACAATATACCGTAATACTATATAACGTAATACAATATACCGTAATACTATATAACGTAATACTATATAACGTAATACTGTATAACGTAATACTATATAACGTAGTACTATACATGGTAATACAATATACCGTAATACTATATAACGTAATGCTATGTAGCGTAATACTATATAACGTAATACAATATAACGTGAAACGTTATAACGTATTAATATATAATGTAATGCAATATACCGTAATACTATATAACGTAATACTATATATCGTAATACAATATACCGTAATACTATATAACGTAATGCTATATAACGTAATACAATATAACGTCAAACGTTATAACGTATTACTATCTAACGTAATACAATATACCGTAATACAACATAACGTAATACTATATTACGTAATACTATATAACGTAATACTATATAACGTAATACTAAATAAAGTAATACTGTATAATGTAATACTATATAACGTAATACTATATAACGTAATACTGTATATCGTAATAGAATATACCGTCATACTATATAACGTAATACTGTATAACGTAATACTATATAACGTAATACTATATAACGTTATACAATATACCGTGAAACGTTATAACGTATTACTGTATATCGTAATACTGTATAACTTAATACTGTGTAACGTAATACTATATAACGTAATACTATATAACGTAATACAACATAACGTAATACTATATAACGTAATATAATATAACGTAATACTGTATAACGTAATACTATATAACGTAATACTATATAACGTAATACTATATAACGTAATACTATATAACGTAATACAATATAACGTGAAACGTTATAACGTATTACTATATAACGTAATACAATATACCGTAATACTATATACCGTAATATAATATATCGTAATATAACATATCGTAATACTATATAACGTAATATAATATAACGTAATACTGTATAACGTAATACTGTATAACGTAATACTATATAACGTAATACTATATAACGTAATACAACATAACGTAATACTATATAACGTAATACAACATAACGTAATACTATATAACGTAATACAATATACCGTAATACTATATAACGTAATACTATATAACGTAATATAATATAACGTAATATAACATAACGTAATACTGTATAACGTTATACTGTATAACGTAATACTGTATAACGTAATACTATATAACGTAATACTATATAACGTAATACAACATAACGTAATACTATATAACGTAATATAATATAACGTAATACTGTATAACGTAATACTATATAACGTAATACTATATAACGTAATACTATATAACGTAATACTATATAACGTAATACAATATAACGTGAAACGTTATAACGTATTACTATATAACGTAATACAATATACCGTAATACTATATACCGTAATATAATATATCGTAATACAACATATCGTAATACTATATAACGTAATATAATATAACGTAATACTGTATAACGTAATACTGTATAACGTAATACTATACAACGTAATACTATATAACGTAATACTATATAACGTAATACTCTATAACGTAATACTATATAACGTAATACTATATAACGTAATACTATATAACGTAATACTGTATAACGTAATACTGTATAACGTAATACTATATAACGTAATACTATATAACGTAATACAACATAACGTAATACTATATAACGTAATATAATATAACGTAATACTGTATAACGTAATACTATATAACGTAATACTGTATAACGTAATACTGTATAACGTAATACTATATAACGTAGTACTATACATGGTAATACAATATACCGTAATACTATATAACGTAATACTATATAGCGTAATACTATACAACGTAATACAATATAACGTGAAACGTTATAACGTATTAATATATAATGTAATGCAATATACCGTAATACTATATAACGTAATACTACATAACGTAATACTATATAACGTAATAATATATAACGTAATATAATATAACGTAATACAACATAACGTAATACTATATAACGTAATACTGTATAACGTAATCCTGTATAACGTAATACTATATAACGTAATACTATATAACGTAATATAATATAACGTAATATAACATAACGTAATACTGTATAACGTAATACTGTATAACGTAATACTGTATAACGTAATACTATATAACGTAATACTATATAACGTAATACAACATAACGTAATACTATATAACGTAATATAATATAACGTAATACTGTATAACGTAATACTGTATAACGTAATACTATACAACGTAATACTATATAACGTAATACAACATAACGTATTACTATATAACGTAATATAATATAACGTAATACTGTATAACGTAATACTATATAACGTAATACTATATAACGTAATACTATATAACGTAATACTATATAACGTAATACAATATAACGTGAAACGTTATAACGTATTACTGTATATCGTAATACTATATAACGTAATACTATATAACGTAATACTATATATAGTAATATAATATAACGTAATATAACATAACGTAATACTGTATAACGTAATACTGTATAACGTAATATTGTATAACGTAATACTGTATAACGTAATACTATATAACGTAATACTATATAACGTAATATAATATAACGTAATATAACATAACGTAATACTGTATAACGTAATACTGTATAACGTAATACTGTATAACGTAATACTATATAACGTAATACTATATAACGTAATACAACATAACGTAATACTATATAACGTAATATAATATAACGTAATACTGTATAACGTAATACCATATAACGTAATACTATATAACGTAATACAACATAACGTAATACTATATAACGTAATATAATATAACGTAATACTGTATAACGTAATACCATATAACGTAATACTATATAACGTAATACTATATAACGTAATACTATATAACGTAATACAATATAACGTGAAACGTTATAACGTATTACTATATAACGTAATACAATATACCGTAATACTATATAACGTAATATTCTATAACGTAATACTATATAACGTAATGCTATATAACGTAATACTATATAACGTAATAATATATAACGTAATATAATATAACGTAATACAACATAACGTAATACTATACAACGTAATATTGTATAACGTAATACTGTATAACGTAATACTATATAACGTAATACTATATAACGTTATACAATATAACGTGAAACGTTATAACGTATTACTGTATATCGTAATACTATATAACGTAATACTATATAACGTAATACTATATATAGTAATATAATATAACGTAATATAACATAACGTAATACTGTATAACGTAATACTGTATAACGTAATACTGTATAACGTAATACTATATAACCTAATACTATATAACCTAATTCTATATAACGTAATACTATATAACGTAATTCTATATAACGTAATACTATATGACGTAATACTATATAACGTAATACTATATAACGTAATATAATATAACGTAATACTATATAACGTATTACTATATAACGTAATACAATATACCGTAATACTATATAACGTAATACTATATAACGTAATACTGTGTAACGTAATACTATATAACGTAATACTATATAACGTAATACTATATAACGTAATACAACATAACGTAATACTATATAACGTAATATAATATAACGTAATACTGTATAACGTAATACCATATAACGTAATACTATATAACGTAATACTATATAACGTAATACTATATAACGTAATACTATATAACGTAATACAATATAACGTAATACTATATAACGTAATACTACATAACGTAATACTATATAACGTAATATTATATAACGTAATACTATATAACGTGAAACGTTATAACGTATTACTATATAACGTAATGCAATATACCGTAATACTATATAACGTAATACTATATAACGTAATACAATATAACGTGAAACGTTATAACGTATTACTATATAACGTAATACAATATACCGTAATACTATATAACGTAATATTCTATAACGTAATACTATATAACGTAATGCTATATAACGTAATACTATATAACGTAATAATATATAACGTAATATAATATAACGTAATACAACATAACGTAATACTATATAACGTAATATTGTATAACGTAATACCATATAACGTAATACTATATAACGTAATACAACATAACGTAATACTATATAACGTAATATAATATAACGTAATACTGTATAACGTAATACCATATAACGTAATACTATATAACGTAATACTATATAACGTAATACTATATAACGTAATACAATATAACGTGAAACGTTATAACGTATTACTATATAACGTAATACAATATACCGTAATACTATATAACGTAATATTCTATAACGTAATACTATATAACGTAATGCTATATAACGTAATACTATATAACGTAATAATATATAACGTAATATAATATAACGTAATACAACATAACGTAATACTATATAACGTAATATTGTATAACGTAATACTGTATAACGTAATACTATATAACGTAATACTATATAACGTTATACAATATAACGTGAAACGTTATAACGTATTACTGTATATCGTAATACTATATAACGTAATACTATATAACGTAATACTATATATAGTAATATAATATAACGTAATATAACATAACGTAATACTGTATAACGTAATACTGTATAACGTAATACTGTATAACGTAATACTATATAACCTAATACTATATAACCTAATTCTATATAACGTAATACTATATAACGTAATTCTATATAACGTAATACTATATGACGTAATACTATATAACGTAATACTATATAACGTAATATAATATAACGTAATACTATATAACGTATTACTATATAACGTAATACAATATACCGTAATACTATATAACGTAATACTATATAACGTAATACTGTGTAACGTAATACTATATAACGTAATACTATATAACGTAATACTATATAACGTAATACAACATAACGTAATACTATATAACGTAATATAATATAACGTAATACTGTATAACGTAATACTATATAACGTAATACTATATAACGTAATACTATATAACGTAATACAATATAACGTAATACTATATAACGTAATACTACATAACGTAATACTATATAACGTAATATTATATAACGTAATACTATATAACGTGAAACGTTATAACGTATTACTATATAACGTAATGCAATATACCGTAATACTATATAACGTAATACTATATAACGTAATACAATATAACGTGAAACGTTATAACGTATTACTATATAACGTAATACTACATAACGTAATACTATATAACGTAATACTATATAACGTAATATTATATACCGTAATACTATATAACGTAATACAATATACCGTAATACTATATAACGTAATACAATATACCGTAATACTATATAACGTAATACTATATAACGTAATACTGTATAACGTAATACTATATAACGTAGTACTATACATGGTAATACAATATACCGTAATACTATATAACGTAATACTATATAGCCTAATACTATATAACGTAATACTATATAACGTAATACAGCATAACGTAATACTATATAACGTAATATAATATAACGTAATACTGTATAACGTAATACTATATAACGTAATACTATATAACGTAATACTATATAACGTAATACTATATAACGTAATACAATATAACGTGAAACGTTATAACGTATTACTATATAACGTAATACAATATACCGTAATACTATATACCGTAATATAATATATCGTAATACAACATAACGTAATACTATATAACGTAATGTAATATAACGTAATACTGTATAACGTAATACTGTATAACGTAATACTATACAACGTAATACTATATAACGTAATACAATATAACGTGAAACGTTATAACGTATTACTGTATATCGTAATACTATATAACGTAATACTATATAACGTAATACTATATATAGTAATATAATATAACGTAATATAACATAACGTAATACTGTATAACGTAATACTGTATAACGTAATATTGTATAACGTAATACTGTATAACGTAATACTATATAACGTAATACTATATAACGTAATATAATATAACGTAATATAACATAACGTAATACTGTATAACGTAATACTGTATAACGTAATACTGTATAACGTAATACTATATAACGTAATACTATATAACGTAATACAACATAACGTAATACTATATAACGTAATATAATATAACGTAATACTGTATAACGTAATACCATATAACGTAATACTATATAACGTAATACTATATAACGTAATACTATATAACGTAATACAATATAACGTGAAACGTTATAACGTATTACTGTATATCGTAATACTATATAACGTAATACTATATAACGTAATACTATATATAGTAATATAATATAACGTAATATAACATAACGTAATACTGTATAACGTAATACTGTATAACGTAATATTGTATAACGTAATACTGTATAACGTAATACTATATAACGTAATACTATATAACGTAATATAATATAACGTAATATAACATAACGTAATACTGTATAACGTAATACTGTATAACGTAATACTGTATAACGTAATACTATATAACGTAATACTATATAACGTAATACAACATAACGTAATACTATATAACGTAATATAATATAACGTAATACTGTATAACGTAATACCATATAACGTAATACTATATAACGTAATACTATATAACGTAATACTATATAACGTAATACAATATAACGTGAAACGTTATAACGTATTACTATATAACGTAATACAATATACCGTAATACTATATAACGTAATATTCTATAACGTAATACTATATAACGTAATGCTATATAACGTAATACTATATAACGTAATAATATATAACGTAATATAATATAACGTAATACAACATAACGTAATACTATATAACGTAATATTGTATAACGTAATACTGTATAACGTAATACTATATAACGTAATACTATATAACGTTATACAATATAACGTGAAACGTTATAACGTATTACTGTATATCGTAATACTATATAACGTAATACTATATAACGTAATACTATATATAGTAATATAATATAACGTAATATAACATAACGTAATACTGTATAACGTAATACTGTATAACGTAATACTGTATAACGTAATACTATATAACCTAATACTATATAACCTAATTCTATATAACGTAATACTATATAACGTAATTCTATATAACGTAATACTATATGACGTAATACTATATAACGTAATACTATATAACGTAATATAATATAACGTAATACTATATAACGTATTACTATATAACGTAATACAATATACCGTAATACTATATAACGTAATACTATATAACGTAATACTGTATAACGTAATACTATATAACGTAATACTATATAACGTAATACAATATAACGTAATACTATATAACGTAATACTACATAACGTAATACTATATAACGTAATATTATATAACGTAATACTATATAACGTGAAACGTTATAACGTATTACTATATAACGTAATGCAATATACCGTAATACTATATAACGTAATACTATATAACGTAATACAATATAACGTGAAACGTTATAACGTATTACTATATAACGTAATACTATATAACGTAATACTATATAACGTAATACAATACACCGTAATACTATATAACGTAATACTATATAACGTAATACAATATAACGTGAAACGTTATAACGTATTACTGTATATCGTAATACAATATAACGTAATACTATATAACGTAATACTATATATAGTAATATAATATAACGTAATATAACATAACGTAATAATGTATAACGTAATACTGTATAACGTAATACTGTATAACGTAATACTGTATAACGTAATACTATATAACGTAATACTATATAACGTAATATAATATAACGTAATATAACATAACGTAATACTGTATAACGTAATACTGTATAACGTAATACTATATAACGTAATACTATATAACGTAATACAATATAACGTGAAACGTTATAACGTATTACTATATAACGTAATACAATATACCGTAATACTATATAACGTAATATTGTATAACGTAATACTGTATAACGTAATACTATATAACGTAATACTATATAACGTTATACAATATAACGTGAAACGTTATAACGTATTACTGTATATCGTAATACTATATAACGTAATACTATATAACGTAATACTATATATAGTAATATAATATAACGTAATATAACATAACGTAATACTGTATAACGTAATACTGTATAACGTAATACTGTATAACGTAATACTATATAACCTAATACTATATAACCTAATTCTATATAACGTAATACTGTATAACGTAATACTGTATAACGTAATACTGTATATCGTAATACTGTATAACTTAATACTGTATAACGTAATACTATATAACGTAATACTATATAACGTAATACAACATAACGTAATACTATATAACGTAATATAATATAACGTAATACTGTATAACGTAATACTATATAACGTAATACTATATAACGTAATACTATATAACGTAATACTATATAACGTAATACAATATAACGTGAAACGTTATAACGTATTACTATATAACGTAATACTATATACCGTAATACTATATACCGTAATATAATATATCGTAATACAACATATCGTAATACTATAAAACGTAATATAATATAACGTAATACTGTATAACGTAATACTATATAACGTAATACTATATAACGTAATACAACATAACGTAATACTATATAACGTAATATAATATAACGTAATACTGTATAACGTAATACTATATAACTTAATACTATATAACGTGAAACGTTATAACGTATTACTATATAACGTAATACAATATACCGTAATACTATATAACGTAATGCTATATAACGTAATACAATATAACGTCAAACGTTATAACGTATTACTATATAACGTAATACAATATACCGTACTACTATATAACGTAATACTATATAACGTAATATAATATAACGTAATATAACATAACGTAATACTGTATAACGTAATACTGTATAACGTAATACTGTATAACGTAATACTGTATAACGTAATACTGTATAACGTAATACTATATAACGTAATACTATATAGCGTAATACAACATAACGTAATACTATATAACGTAATATAATATAACGTAATACTGTATAACGTAATACTATATAACGTAATACTGTATAACGTAATACTGTATAACGTAATACTATATAACGTAGTACTATACATGGTAATACAATATACCGTAATACTATATAACGTAATACTATATAGCGTAATACTATACAACGTAATACAATATAACGTGAAACGTTATAACGTATTAATATATAATGTAATGCAATATACCGTAATACTATATAACGTAATACTATATAACGTAATACTATATATCGTAATACAATATACCGTAATACTATATACCGTAATATAATATATCGTAATACAACATATCGTAATACTATATAACGTAATATAATATAACGTAATACTGTATAACGTAATACTGTATAACGTAATACTATATAACGTAATACTATATAACGTAATACTATATAACGTAATACTATATAACGTAATATTCTATAACGTAATACTATATAACGTAATACTATATAACGTAATACTATATAACGTAATAATATATAACGTAATATAATATAACGTAATACAACATAACGTAATACTATATAACGTAATACTGTATAACGTAATACTGTATAACGTAATACTATATAACGTAATACTATATAACGTAATATTCTATAACGTAATACTATATAACGTAATACTATATAACGTAATATTATATAACGTAATATAATATGACGTAATACTATATAACGTAACAAAATATAACGTGAAACGTTATAACGTATTACTATATAACGTAATGCAATATACCGTAATACTATATAACGTAATACTATATAACGTAATGTAATATAACGTAATACTGTATAACGTAATACTATATAACGTAATACTATATAACGTAATACAACATAACGTAATACTATATAACGTAATACTATATAACGTAATATAATATAACGTAATACTGTATAACGTAATATAATATAACGTAATACTGTATAACGTATTACCATATAACGTAATACAATACACCGTAATACTATATAACGCAATACTATATAACGTAATAGTATATAACGTAATACTATATAACGTAATACTATATAACGTAATGTAATATAACGTAATACTGTATAACGTAATACTGTATAACGTAATACTATACAACGTAATACTATATAACGTAATACTCTATAACGTAATACTACATAACGTAATACTATACAACGTAATACTATATAACGTAATACTCTATAACGTTATACTATACATGGTAATACAATATACCGTAATACTATATAACGTAATATAATATAACGTAATACTGTATAACGTATTACCATATAACGTAATACAATACACCGTAATACTATATAACGTAATACTATATAACGTTATACAATATAACGTGAAACGTTATAACGTATTACTGTATATCGTAATACCATATAACGTAATACTATATAACGTAATACTATATAAAGTAATATAATATAACGTAATATAACATAACGTAATACTGTATAACGTAATACTGTATAACGTAATACTGTATAACGTAATACTATATAACGTGAAACGTTATAACGTATTACTATATAACGTAATACAATATAATGTAATACTATATAACGTAATACAATATAACGTGAAACGTTATAACGTATTACTATATAACGTAATACAATATACCGTAATACTATATAACGTAATGCTATATAACGTAATACAATATAACGTCAAACGTTATAACGTATTACTATATAACGTAATACAATATACCGTAATACTATATAACGTAATACTATATAACGTAATACTATATAACGTAATACTATATAACGTAATACTATATAACGTAATATTATATACCGTGATACTATATAACGTAATACTATATAACGTAATACTGTATAACGTAATACAATATACCGTAATACTATATAACGTAATACAATATACCGTAATACTATATAACGTAATACTATATAACGTAATACTGTATAACGTAATACTATATAACGTAGTACTATACATGGTAATACAATATACCGTAATACTATATAACGTAATGCTATGTAGCGTAATACTATATAACGTAATACAATATAACGTGAAACGTTATAACGTATTAATATATAATGTAATGCAATATACCGTAATACTATATAACGTAATACTATACAACGTAATACTATATATCGTAATACAATATACCGTGAAACGTTATAACGTAATACTGTATAACGTAATACTATATAACGTAATACTATATAACGTTATACAATATACCGTGAAACGTTATATCGTATTACTGTATATCGTAATACAATATACCGTCATACTATATAACGTAATACTGCATAACGTAATACTATATAACGTAATACTATATAACGTAATACTATATAACGTAATATAATATAACGTAATACTGTATAACGTAATACTGTATAACGTAATACTGTATAACGTAATACTATATAACGTAATACTATATAACGTAATACAACATAACGTAATACTATATAACGTAATATAATATAACGTAATACTGTATAACGTAATACTATATAACGTAATACTATATAACGTAATACTATATAACGTAATACAATATAACGTGAAACGTTATAACGTATTACTATATAACGTAATACTATATAACGTAATACTATATAACGTAATACAATATACCGTAATACTATATAACGTAATACTATATAACGTAATACTGTGTAACGTAATACTATATAACGTAGTACTGTACATGGTAATACAATATACCGTAATACTATATAACGTAATACTATATAGCGTAATACTATATAACGTAATACAATATAACGTGAAACGTTATAACGTATTAATATATAATGTAATGCAATATACGGTAATACTATATAACGTAATACTATATAACGTAATACTGTATAACGTAATACAATATACCGTAATACTATATAACGTAATACAATATACCGTAATACTATATAACGTAATACTATATAACGTAATACTGTATAACGTAATACTATATAACGTAGTACTGTACATGGTAATACAATATACCGTAATACTATATAACGTAATACTATATAGCGTAATACTATATAACGTAATACAATATAACGTGAAACGTTATAACGTATTAATATATAATGTAATGCAATATACCGTAATACTATATAACGTAATACTATATAACGTAATACTATATATCGTAATACAATATACCGTAATACTATATAACGTAATGCTATATAACGTAATACAATATAACGTCAAACGTTATAACGTATTACTATCTAACGTAATACAATATACCGTAATACAACATAACGTAATACTATATTACGTAATACTATATAACGTAATACTATATAACGTAATACTAAATAAAGTAATACTGTATAATGTAATACTATATAACGTAATACTATATAACGTAATACTGTATATCGTAATAGAATATACCGTCATACTATATAACGTAATACTGTATAACGTAATACTATATAACGTAATACTATATAACGTTATACAATATACCGTGAAACGTTATAACGTATTACTGTATATCGTAATACTGTATAACTTAATACTGTATAACGTAATACTATATAACGTAATACTATATAACGTAATACAACATAACGTAATACTATATAACGTAATATAATATAACGTAATACTGTATAACGTAATACTATATAACGTAATACTATATAACGTAATACTATATAACGTAATACTATATAACGTAATACAATATAACGTGAAACGTTATAACGTATTACTATATAACGTAATACAATATACCGTAATACTATATACCGTAATATAATATATCGTAATATAACATATCGTAATACTATATAACGTAATATAATATAACGTAATACTGTATAACGTAATACTGTATAACGTAATACTATATAACGTAATACTATATAACGTAATACAACATAACGTAATACTATATAACGTAATACAACATAACGTAATACTATATAACGTAATACAATATACCGTAATACTATATAACGTAATACTATATAACGTAATATAATATAACGTAATATAACATAACGTAATACTGTATAACGTTATACTGTATAACGTAATACTGTATAACGTAATACTATATAACGTAATACTATATAACGTAATACAACATAACGTAATACTATATAACGTAATATAATATAACGTAATACTGTATAACGTAATACTATATAACGTAATACTATATAACGTAATACTATATAACGTAATACTATATAACGTAATACAATATAACGTGAAACGTTATAACGTATTACTATATAACGTAATACAATATACCGTAATACTATATACCGTAATATAATATATCGTAATACAACATATCGTAATACTATATAACGTAATATAATATAACGTAATACTGTATAACGTAATACTGTATAACGTAATACTATACAACGTAATACTATATAACGTAATACTATATAACGTAATACTCTATAACGTAATACTATATAACGTAATACTATATAACGTAATACTATATAACGTAATACTGTATAACGTAATACTGTATAACGTAATACTATATAACGTAATACTATATAACGTAATACAACATAACGTAATACTATATAACGTAATATAATATAACGTAATACTGTATAACGTAATACTATATAACGTAATACTGTATAACGTAATACTGTATAACGTAATACTATATAACGTAGTACTATACATGGTAATACAATATACCGTAATACTATATAACGTAATACTATATAGCGTAATACTATACAACGTAATACAATATAACGTGAAACGTTATAACGTATTAATATATAATGTAATGCAATATACCGTAATACTATATAACGTAATACTACATAACGTAATACTATATAACGTAATAATATATAACGTAATATAATATAACGTAATACAACATAACGTAATACTATATAACGTAATACTGTATAACGTAATCCTGTATAACGTAATACTATATAACGTAATACTATATAACGTAATATAATATAACGTAATATAACATAACGTAATACTGTATAACGTAATACTGTATAACGTAATACTGTATAACGTAATACTATATAACGTAATACTATATAACGTAATACAACATAACGTAATACTATATAACGTAATATAATATAACGTAATACTGTATAACGTAATACTGTATAACGTAATACTGTATAACGTAATACTATACAACGTAATACTATATAACGTAATACAACATAACGTATTACTATATAACGTAATATAATATAACGTAATACTGTATAACGTAATACTATATAACGTAATACTATATAACGTAATACTATATAACGTAATACTATATAACGTAATACAATATAACGTGAAACGTTATAACGTATTACTGTATATCGTAATACTATATAACGTAATACTATATAACGTAATACTATATATAGTAATATAATATAACGTAATATAACATAACGTAATACTGTATAACGTAATACTGTATAACGTAATATTGTATAACGTAATACTGTATAACGTAATACTATATAACGTAATACTATATAACGTAATATAATATAACGTAATATAACATAACGTAATACTGTATAACGTAATACTGTATAACGTAATACTGTATAACGTAATACTATATAACGTAATACTATATAACGTAATACAACATAACGTAATACTATATAACGTAATATAATATAACGTAATACTGTATAACGTAATACCATATAACGTAATACTATATAACGTAATACAACA
Organism: Bombus flavifrons; assembly: GCF_040668555.2. NCBI lineage: Eukaryota > Metazoa > Arthropoda > Insecta > Hymenoptera > Apidae > Bombus > Bombus flavifrons. The sequence goes on from NC_138443.1 coordinate 2,295,925, forward strand.
TAACGTAATACTATATAACGTAATATAATATAACGTAATACTGTATAACGTAATACCATATAACGTAATACTATATAACGTAATACTATATAACGTAATACTATATAACGTAATACAATATAACGTGAAACGTTATAACGTATTACTATATAACGTAATACAATATACCGTAATACTATATAACGTAATATTCTATAACGTAATACTATATAACGTAATGCTATATAACGTAATACTATATAACGTAATAATATATAACGTAATATAATATAACGTAATACAACATAACGTAATACTATATAACGTAATATTGTATAACGTAATACTGTATAACGTAATACTATATAACGTAATACTATATAACGTTATGCAATATAACGTGAAACGTTATAACGTATTACTGTATATCGTAATACTATATAACGTAATACTATATAACGTAATACTATATATAGTAATATAATATAACGTAATATAACATAACGTAATACTGTATAACGTAATACTGTATAACGTAATACTGTATAACGTAATACTATATAACCTAATACTATATAACCTAATTCTATATAACGTAATACTATATAACGTAATTCTATATAACGTAATACTATATGACGTAATACTATATAACGTAATACTATATAACGTAATATAATATAACGTAATACTATATAACGTATTACTATATAACGTAATACAATATACCGTAATACTATATAACGTAATACTATATAACGTAATACTGTATAACGTAATACTATATAACGTAATACTATATAACGTAATACAATATAACGTAATACTATATAACGTAATACTACATAACGTAATACTATATAACGTAATATTATATAACGTAATACTATATAACGTGAAACGTTATAACGTATTACTATATAACGTAATGCAATATACCGTAATACTATATAACGTAATACTATATAACGTAATACAATATAACGTGAAACGTTATAACGTATTACTATATAACGTAATACTATATAACGTAATACTATATAACGTAATACTATATAACGTAATATTATATACCGTAATACTATATAACGTAATACAATATACCGTAATACTATATAACGTAATACAATATACCGTAATACTATATAACGTAATACTATATAACGTAATACTGTATAACGTAATACTATATAACGTAGTACTATACATGGTAATACAATATACCGTAATACTATATAACGTAATACTATATAGCCTAATACTATATAACGTAATACTATATAACGTAATACAGCATAACGTAATACTATATAACGTAATATAATATAACGTAATACTGTATAACGTAATACTATATAACGTAATACTATATAACGTAATACTATATAACGTAATACTATATAACGTAATACAATATAACGTGAAACGTTATAACGTATTACTATATAACGTAATACAATATACCGTAATACTATATACCGTAATATAATATATCGTAATACAACATAACGTAATACTATATAACGTAATGTAATATAACGTAATACTGTATAACGTAATACTGTATAACGTAATACTATACAACGTAATACTATATAACGTAATACAATATAACGTGAAACGTTATAACGTATTACTGTATATCGTAATACTATATAACGTAATACTATATAACGTAATACTATATATAGTAATATAATATAACGTAATATAACATAACGTAATACTGTATAACGTAATACTGTATAACGTAATATTGTATAACGTAATACTGTATAACGTAATACTATATAACGTAATACTATATAACGTAATATAATATAACGTAATATAACATAACGTAATACTGTATAACGTAATACTGTATAACGTAATACTGTATAACGTAATACTATATAACGTAATACTATATAACGTAATACAACATAACGTAATACTATATAACGTAATATAATATAACGTAATACTGTATAACGTAATACCATATAACGTAATACTATATAACGTAATACTATATAACGTAATACTATATAACGTAATACAATATAACGTGAAACGTTATAACGTATTACTGTATATCGTAATACTATATAACGTAATACTATATAACGTAATACTATATATAGTAATATAATATAACGTAATATAACATAACGTAATACTGTATAACGTAATACTGTATAACGTAATATTGTATAACGTAATACTGTATAACGTAATACTATATAACGTAATACTATATAACGTAATATAATATAACGTAATATAACATAACGTAATACTGTATAACGTAATACTGTATAACGTAATACTGTATAACGTAATACTATATAACGTAATACTATATAACGTAATACAACATAACGTAATACTATATAACGTAATATAATATAACGTAATACTGTATAACGTAATACCATATAACGTAATACTATATAACGTAATACTATATAACGTAATACTATATAACGTAATACAATATAACGTGAAACGTTATAACGTATTACTATATAACGTAATACAATATACCGTAATACTATATAACGTAATATTCTATAACGTAATACTATATAACGTAATGCTATATAACGTAATACTATATAACGTAATAATATATAACGTAATATAATATAACGTAATACAACATAACGTAATACTATATAACGTAATATTGTATAACGTAATACTGTATAACGTAATACTATATAACGTAATACTATATAACGTTATACAATATAACGTGAAACGTTATAACGTATTACTGTATATCGTAATACTATATAACGTAATACTATATAACGTAATACTATATATAGTAATATAATATAACGTAATATAACATAACGTAATACTGTATAACGTAATACTGTATAACGTAATACTGTATAACGTAATACTATATAACCTAATACTATATAACCTAATTCTATATAACGTAATACTATATAACGTAATTCTATATAACGTAATACTATATGACGTAATACTATATAACGTAATACTATATAACGTAATATAATATAACGTAATACTATATAACGTATTACTATATAACGTAATACAATATACCGTAATACTATATAACGTAATACTATATAACGTAATACTGTATAACGTAATACTATATAACGTAATACTATATAACGTAATACAATATAACGTAATACTATATAACGTAATACTACATAACGTAATACTATATAACGTAATATTATATAACGTAATACTATATAACGTGAAACGTTATAACGTATTACTATATAACGTAATGCAATATACCGTAATACTATATAACGTAATACTATATAACGTAATACAATATAACGTGAAACGTTATAACGTATTACTATATAACGTAATACTATATAACGTAATACTATATAACGTAATACTATATAACGTAATATTATATACCGTAATACTATATAACGTAATACTATATAACGTAATACTGTATAACGTAATACAATATACCGTAATACTATATAACGTAATACAATATACCGTAATACTATATAACGTAATACTATATAACGTAATACTGTATAACGTAATACTATATAACGTAGTACTATACATGGTAATACAATATACCGTAATACTATATAACGTAATACTATATAGCCTAATACTATATAACGTAATACTATATAACGTAATACAGCATAACGTAATACTATATAACGTAATACTATATAACGTAATACTATATAACGTAATATTATATACCGTAATACTATATAACGTAATACTATATAACGTAATACTGTATAACGTAATACAATATACCGTAATACTATATAACGTAATACAATATACCGTAATACTATATAACGTAATACTATATAACGTAATACTGTATAACGTAATACTATATAACGTAGTACTATACATGGTAATACAATATACCGTAATACTATATAACGTAATACTATATAGCCTAATACTATATAACGTAATACTATATAACGTAATACAGCATAACGTAATACTATATAACGTAATATAATATAACGTAATACTGTATAACGTAATACTATATAACGTAATACTATATAACGTAATACTATATAACGTAATACTATATAACGTAATACAATATAACGTGAAACGTTATAACGTATTACTATATAACGTAATACAATATACCGTAATACTATATACCGTAATATAATATATCGTAATACAACATAACGTAATACTATATAACGTAATGTAATATAACGTAATACTGTATAACGTAATACTGTATAACGTAATACTATACAACGTAATACTATATAACGTAATACAATATAACGTGAAACGTTATAACGTATTACTATATAACGTAATACAATATACCGTAATACTATATACTGTAATATAATATATCGTAATACAACATATCGTAATACTATACAACGTAATACTATATAACGTAATACAACATAACGTATTACTATATAACGTAATATAATATAACGTAATACTGTATAACGTAATACTATATAACGTAATACTATATAACGTAATACTATATAACGTAATACTATATAACGTAATACTATATAACGTAATACAATATAACGTGAAACGTTATAACGTATTACTATATAACGTAATACAATATACCGTAATACTATATACCGTAATATAATATATCGTAATACAACATATCGTAATACTATATAACGTAATATAATATAACGTAATACTGTATAACGTAATACTGTATAACGTAATACTATACAACGTAATACTATATAACGTAATACTATATAACGTAATATTATATACCGTAATACTATATAACGTAATACTATATAACGTAATACTGTATAACGTAATACAATATACCGTAATACTATATAACGTAATACAATATACCGTAATACTATATAACGTAATACAATATAACGTGAAACGTTATAACGTATTACTATATAACGTAATAAAATATACCGTAATACTATATACCGTAATATAATATATCGTAATACAACATAACGTAATACTATATAACGTAATGTAATATAACGTAATACTGTATAACGTAATACTGTATAACGTAATACTATACAACGTAATACTATATAACGTAATACAATATAACGTGAAACGTTATAACGTATTACTATATAACGTAATACAATATACCGTAATACTATATACTGTAATATAATATATCGTAATACAACATATCGTAATACTATACAACGTAATACTATATAACGTAATACAACATAACGTATTACTATATAACGTAATATAATATAACGTAATACTGTATAACGTAATACTATATAACGTAATACTATATAACGTAATACTATATAACGTAATACTATATAACGTAATACACTATAACGTGAAACGTTATAACGTATTACTATATAACGTAATACAATATACCGTAATACTATATAACGTAATACTATATAACGTAATACTGTATAACGTAATACTATATAACGTAGTACTATACATGGTAATACAATATACCGTAATACTATATAACGTAATACTGTATAACGTAATACTATATAACGTAATACTATATAACGTAATACAACATAACGTAATACTATATAACGTAATATAATATAACGTAATACTGTATAACGTAATACTATATAACGTAATACTGTATAACGTAATGCTATATAACGTAATACTATATAACGTAATACTATATAACGTAATACTATATAACGTAATACAATATAACGTGAAACGTTATAACGTATTACTATATAACGTAATACAATATACCGTAATACTATATACCGTAATATAATATATCGTAATACAACATATCGTAATACTATATAACATAATATAATATAACGTAATACTGTATAACGTAATACTGTATAACGTAATACTATACAACGTAATACTATATAACGTAATACTATATAACGTAATACAATATAACGTGAAACGTTATAACGTATTACTATATAACGTAATACAATATACCGTAATACTATATACCGTAATATAATATATCGTAATACAACATATCGTAATACTATATAACATAATATAATATAACGTAATACTGTATAACGTAATACTGTATAACGTAATACTATATAACGTAATACTATATAACGTAATACTATATAACGTAATACTATATAACGTAATATTCTATAACGTAATACTATATAACGTAATACTATATAACGTAATATAATATAACGTAATATAACATAACGTAATACTGTATAACGTAATACTGTATAACGTAATACTGTATAACGTAATACTATATAACGTAATACTATATAACGTAATACAATATAACGTCAAACGTTATAACGTATTACTATATAACGTAATACAATATACCGTAATACTATATAACGTAATACTATATAGCGTAATACTATATAACGTAATACAATATAACGTGAAACGTTATAACGTATTACTATATAACGTAATGCAATATACCGTAATACTATATAACGTAATACTATATAACGTAATACAATATAACGTAATATAATATAACGTAATATAACATAACGTAATACTGTATAACGTAATACTATATAACGTAATACTATATAACGTAATACTATATAACGTAATACTATATAACGTAATACTATATAACGTAGTACAATATAACGTGAAACGTTATAACGTATTACTATATAACGTAATACAATATACCGTAATACTATATACCGTAATATAATATATCGTAATACAACATATCGTAATACTATATAACGTAATATAATATAACGTAATACTGTATAACGTAATACTGTATAACGTAATACTATATAACGTAATACTATATAACGTAATACTATATAACGTAATACTATATAACGTAATATTCTATAACGTAATACTATATAACGTAATACTATATAACGTAATACTATATAACGTAATATAATATAACGTAATATAACATAACGTAATACTGTATAACGTAATACTGTATAACGTAATACTGTATAACGTAATACTATATAACGTAATACTATATAACGTGATACAACATAACGTAATACTATATAACGTAATATAATATAACGTAATACTGTATAACGTAATACCATATAACGTAATATTATATAACGTAATACTATATAACGTAATACTATATAACGTAATACAATATAACGTGAAACGTTATAACGTATTACTATATAACGTAATATTATATACCGCAATACTATATAACGTAATACTATATAACGTAATACTGTATAACGTAATACAATATACCGTAATACTATATAACGTAATACTATATAACGTAATACTATATAACGTAATACTATATAACGTAATACTATATAACGTAATATTATTTACCGTAATACTATATAACGTAATACTATATAACGTAATACTGTATAACGTAATACAATATACCGTAATACTATATAACGTAATACAATATACCGTAATACTATATAACGTAATACTATATAACGTAATACTGTATAACGTAATACTATATAACGTAGTACTATACATGGTAATACAATATACCGTAATACTATATAACGTAATACTATATAGCGTAATACTATATAACGTAATACAATATAACGTGAAACGTTATATCGTATTTATATATAATGTAATGCAATATACCGTAATACTATATAACGTAATACTATATAACGTAATACTATATATCGTAATACAATATACCGTAATACTATATAACGTAATGCTATATAACGTAATACTATATAACGTAATACAATATAACGTCAAACGTTATAACGTATTACTATATAACGTAATACAATATACCGTAATACTATATAACGTAATACTATATAGCGTAATACTATATAACGTAATACAATATAACGTGAAACGTTATAACGTATTACTATATAACGTAATGCAATATACCGTAATACTATATAACGTAATACTATATAACGTAATACAATATAACGTGAAACGTTATAACGTATTACTATATAACGTAATATTATATACCGCAATACTATATAACGTAATACTATATAACGTAATACTGTATAACGTAATACAATATATCGTAATACTATATAACGTAATACTATATAACGTAATACTATATAACGTAATACTATATAACGTAATACTATATAACGTAATATTATTTACCGTAATACTATATAACGTAATACTATATAACGTAATACTGTATAACGTAATACAATATACCGTAATACTATATAACGTAATACAATATACCGTAATACTATATAACGTAATACTATATAGCGTAATACTATATAACGTAATACAATATAACGTGAAACGTTATATCGTATTTATATATTATGTAATGCAATATACCGTAATACTATATAACGTAATACTATATAACGTAATACTATATATCGTAATACAATATACCGTAATACTATATAACGTAATGCTATATAACGTAATACAACATAATGTAATACTATATAACGTAATACAATATAACGTCAAACGTTATAACGTATTACTATATAACGTAATACAATATACCGTAATACAACATAACGTAATACTATATAACGTAATACTATATAACGTAATACTATATATCGTAATACAATATACCGTAATACTATATAACGTAATGCTATATAACGTAATACTATATAACGTAATACAATATAACGTCAAACGTTATAACGTATTACTATATAACGTAATACAATATACCGTAATACTATATAACGTAATACTATATGACGTAATACTGTATAACGTAATACTGTATAACGTAACATAATATAACGTAATACAACATAACGCAATACTATATAAAGTAATACTGTATAACGTAATACTGTATAACGTAATACTATATAACGTAATATTATATAACGTAATAATATTTAACGTAATATAATATAACGTAATACAACATAACGTAATACTCTATAACGTAATACTGTATAACGTAATACTGTATAACGTAATACTATATAACGTAATACTATATAACGTAATACAACATAACGTAATACTATATAACGTAATATAATATAACGTAATACAACATAACGTAATACTATACAACGTAATACTATATAACGTAATACTATATAACGTAATACTCTATAACGTAATACTATATATCGTAATACTATATAACGTAATACTATATATCGTAATACAATATACCGTAATATAATATAACGTAATACTGTATAACGTAATACTGTATAACGTAATACTATACAACGTAATACTATATAACGTAATACTATATAACGTAATACTATATAACGTAATATAATATAACGTAATATAACATAACGTAATACTATATAACGTAATATAATATAACGTAATACTGTATAACGTAATACCATATAACGTAATATTATATAACGTAATACTATATAACGTAATACTATATAACGTAATACAATATAACGTGACACGTTATAACGTATTACTATATAACGTAATACAATATACCGTAATACTATATACCGTAATATAATATATCGTAATACAACATATCGTAATACTATATAACGTAATATAATATAACGTAATACTGTATAACGTAATAATATAACGTAATACTATATAACGTAATACTGTATAACGTAATACTATATAACGTAATACTATATAACGTAATACAATATAACGTAATACTATATAACGTAATACTACATAACGTAATACTATATAACGTAATATTATATAACGTAATACAATATAACGTGAAACGTTATAACGTATTACTATATAACGTAATGCAATATACCGTAATACTATATAACGTAATACTATATAACGTAATACAATATAACGTGAAACGTTATAACGTATTACTATATAACGTAATATTATATACCGCAATACTATATAACGTAATACTATATAACGTAATACTGTATAACGTAATACAATATACCGTAATACTATATAACGTAATACTGTATAACGTAATACTGTATAACGTAACATAATATAACGTAATACAACATAACGTAATACTATATAAAGTAATACTGTATAACGTAATACTGTATAACGTAATACTATATAACGTAATATTATATAACGTAATACTCTATAACGTAATACTGTATAACGTAATACTGTATAACGTAATACTATATAACGTAATACTGTATAACGTAATACTGTATAACGTAACATAATATAACGTAATACAACATAACGTAATACTATATAAAGTAATACTGTATAACGTAATACTGTATAACGTAATACTATATAACGTAATATTATATAACGTAATACTCTATAACGTAATACTATATAACGTAATGCTGTATAACGTAATACTATATAACGTAATACAATATAACGTCAAACGTTATAACGTATTACTATATAACGTAATACAATATACCGTAATACTATATAACGTAATACTATATAGCGTAATACTATATAACGTAATACAATATAACGTGAAACGTTATAACGTATTACTATATAACGTAATGCTATATAACGTAATACAACATAATGTAATACTATATAACGTAATACAATATAACGTCAAACGTTATAACGTATTACTATATAACGTAATACAATATACCGTAATACAACATAACGTAATACTATATAACGTAATACTATATAACGTAATACTATATATCGTAATACAATATACCGTAATACTATATAACGTAATGCTATATAACGTAATACTATATAACGTAATACAATATAACGTCAAACGTTATAACGTATTACTATATAACGTAATACAATATACCGTAATACTATATAACGTAATACTATATGACGTAATACTGTATAACGTAATACTGTATAACGTAACATAATATAACGTAATACAACATAACGTAATACTATATAAAGTAATACTGTATAACGTAATACTGTATAACGTAATACTATATAACGTAATATTATATAACGTAATAATATTTAACGTAATATAATATAACGTAATACAACATAACGTAATACTCTATAACGTAAAACTGTATAACGTAATACTGTATAACGTAATACTATATAACGTAATACTATATAACGTAATACAACATAACGTAATACTATATAACGTAATATAATATAACGTAATACAACATAACGTAATACTATACAACGTAATACTATATAACGTAATACTATATAACGTAATACTCTATAACGTAATACTATATAACGTAATACTATATAACGTAATACAATATACCGTAATACTATATAACGTAATACTATATGACGTAATACTGTATAACGTAATACTGTATAACGTAACATAATATAACGTAATACAACATAACGTAATACTATATAAAGTAATACTGTATAACGTAATACTGTATAACGTAATAATATATAACGTAATACTATATAACGTAATATAATATAACGTAATACAACATAACGTAATACTGTATAACGTAATACTGTATAACGTAATACTGTATAACGTAATACTATATAACGTAATACTATATAACGTAATACAACATAACGTAATACTATATAACGTAATATAATATAACGTAATACTGTATAACGTAATACTATATAACGTAATACTATATAACGTAATACTATATAACGTAATACAATATAACGTGAAACGTTATAACGTATTACTATATAACGTAATACAATATACCGTAATACTATATACCGTAATATAATATATCGTAATACAACATATCGTAATACTATATAACGTAATATAATATAACGTAATACTGTATAACGTAATACTGTATAACGTAATACTATACAACGTAATACTATATAACGTAATACTATATAACGTAATACTCTATAACGTAATACTATATAACGTAATACTATATAACGTAATACTATATAACGTAATACTGTATAACGTAATACTGTATAACGTAATACTGTATAACGTAATACTATATAACGTAATATTATATAACGTAATAATATATAACGTAATATAATATAACGTAATACAAGATAACGTAATACTATATGACGTAATACTGTATAACGTAATACTGTATAACGTAATACTATATAACGTAATACTATATAACGTAATACTATATAACGTAATACTATATAACGTAATACTATATAACGTAATACTGTATAACGTAATACTGTATAACGTAATACTATATAACGTAATACTCTATAACGTAATACTATATAGCGTAATACAATATACCGTAATACTATATACCGTAATATAATATATCGTAATACAACATATCGTAATACTATATAACGTAATACTGTATAACGTAATACTGTATAACGTAATACTATATAACGTAATATTATATAATGTAATAATATATAACGTAATATAATATAACGTAATACAACATAACGTAATACTGTATAACGTAATACTGTATAACGTAATACTGTATAACGTAATACTGTATAACGTAATACTATATAACGTAATACTGTATAACGTAATACTATATAACGTAATACTATATAACTTAATACTATATAACGTAATAATATATAACGTAATACTATATAACGTAATACAACATAACGTAATACTATATAACGTAATACTGTATAACGTAATACAATATAACGTGAAACGTTATAACGTATTACTATATAACGTAATACAATATACCGTAATACTATATACCGTAATATAATATATCGTAATACAACATATCGTAATACTATATAACGTAATATAATATAACGTAATACTGTATAACGTAGTACTGTATAACGTAATACTATATAACGTAATACTATATAACGTAATACTATATAACGTAATATTCTATAACGTAATACTATATAACGTAATACTATATAACGTAATACTATATAACGTAATACTATATAACGTAATACTATATAACGTAATACTATATAACGTAATATTGTATAACGTAATACAATATAACGTCAAACGTTATAACGTATTACTATATACCGTAATACAATATACCGTAATACTATATAACGTAATACTATATAACGTAATACTATATATCGTAATACTATATAACGTAATACAATATAACGTCAAACGTTATAACGTATTACTATATACCGTAATACAATATACCGTAATACTATATAACGTAATACTATATAACGTAATACTATATAACGTAATACTATATATCGTAATACTATATAACGTAATACAATATAATGTGAAACGTTATAACATATTACTATATAACGTAGTACAATATACCGTAATGCTATATAACGTAATGCTATGTAACGTAATACAATATAACGTCAAACGTTATAACGTATTACTATATAACGTAATACAATATACCGTAATACAACATAACGTAATACTATATAACGTAATACTATATAACGTAATACTATATAACGTAATACTATATAACGTAATACTATATAACGTAATATTATATAACGTAATACAATATAACGTCAAACGTTATAACGTATTACTATATACCGTAATACAATATACCGTAATACTATATAACGTAATGCTATGTAACGTAATACAATATAACGTCAAACGATATAACGTATTACTATATAACGTAATACAATATACCGTAATACTATATAACGTAATACTATAAAACGTAATACTATATAACGTAATACTATATAACGTAATGCTATATAACGTAATACGATATAACGTCAAACGTTATAACGTATTACTATATAACGTAATACAATATACCGTAATACTATATAACGTAATACTATATAACGTAATACTGTATAACGTAATACTATATAACGTAATACAACATAACGTAATACTGTATAACGTAATACTACATAACGTAATACAATATAACGTAATACTATATAACGTGAAACGTTATAACGTATTACTATATAACGTAATACAATATACCGCAATACAACATAACGTAATACTATATAACGTAATACTATATAACGTAATACTATATAACGTAATACTATATAACGTAATACTATATAACGTAATACTATATAACGTAATACTATATAACGTAATACTATATAACGTAATACTATATAACGTAATGCTATATAACGTAATACAACATAACGTAATACTATATATCGTAATACTATATAACGAAATAATATATAACGTAATACTGTATAACGTAATACGATATAACGTCAAACGTTATAACGTATTACTATACAACGTAATACAATATACCGTAATACTATATATCGTAATACTATATAACGTAATATTATATAACGTAATACAATATAACGTCAAACGTTATAACGTATTACTATATACCGTAATACAATATACCGTAATACTATATAACGTAATACTATATATCGTAATACTATATAACGTAATACAATATAATGTGAAACGTTATAACATATTACTATATAACGTAGTACAATATACCGTAATGCTATATAACGTAATATAACATAACGTAATACGACATAACGTAATACTATATAACGTAATACTATATAGCGTAATAATATATAACGTAATATAATATAACGTAATACAACATAACGTAATACTATATAACGTTATACAATATAACATGAAATGTTATAACGTATTACCATATAACGTAATATAACATAACGTATTACTGTATAACGTAATACTACATAACGTAATACAATATAACGTAATACTATATAACGTAATACTATATAACGTAATACTATATAACGTAATACTATATAACGTAATGCTATATAACGTAATACAACATCACGTAATACTATATAACGTAATACTATATAACGAAATAATATATAACGTAATACAATATACCGTAATACTATATATCGTAATACTATATAACGTAATACTATATAACGTAATACTATATAACGTAATACTATATAACGTAATACTATATAACGTAATATTATATAACGTAATACTATATAACGTGAAACGTTATAACGTATTACTATATAACGTAATACAATATACCGTAATACAACATAACGTAATACTATATAACTTAATACTATATAACGTAATACTATATTACGTAATACTATATAACGTAATACTTTATAACGTAATATTATATAACGTAATACAATATAACGTGAATCGTTATAACGTATTACTATATAACGTAATACAATATACCGTAATACTATATAACGTAATGCTATATAACGTAATACAATATAACGTAATACTATATAACGTAATACTATATAACTTAATACTATATAACGTAATACTATATTACGTAATACTATATAACGTAATACTTTATAACGTAATATTATATAACGTAATACAATATAACGTGAATCGTTATAACGTATTACTATATACCGTAATACAATATACCGTAATACTATATAACGTAATGCTATGTAACGTAATACAATATAACGTCAAACGATATAACGTATTACTATATAACGTAATACAATATACCGTAATACTATATAACGTAATACTATAAAACGTAATACTATATAACGTAATACTATATAACGTAATGCTATATAACGTAATACGATATAACGTCAAACGTTATAACGTATTACTATATAACGTAATACAATATACCGTAATACTATATAACGTAATACTATATAACGTAATACTGTATAACGTAATACTATATAACGTAATACAACATAACGTAATACTGTATAACGTAATACTACATAACGTAATACAATATAACGTAATACTATATAACGTGAAACGTTATAACGTATTACTATATAACGTAATACAATATACCGCAATACAACATAACGTAATACTATATAACGTAATACTATATAACGTAATACTATATAACGTAATACTATATAACGTAATACTATATAACGTAATACTATATAACGTAATACTATATAACGTAATACTATATAACGTAATACTATATAACGTAATGCTATATAACGTAATACAACATAACGTAATACTATATATCGTAATACTATATAACGAAATAATATATAACGTAATACTGTATAACGTAATACGATATAACGTCAAACGTTATAACGTATTACTATACAACGTAATACAATATACCGTAATACTATATATCGTAATACTATATAACGTAATATTATATAACGTAATACAATATAACGTCAAACGTTATAACGTATTACTATATACCGTAATACAATATACCGTAATACTATATAACGTAATACTATATATCGTAATACTATATAACGTAATACAATATAATGTGAAACGTTATAACATATTACTATATAACGTAGTACAATATACCGTAATGCTATATAACGTAATATAATATAACGTAATACGACATAACGTAATACTATATAACGTAATACTATATAGCGTAATAATATATAACGTAATATAATATAACGTAATACAACATAACGTAATACTATATAACGTTATACAATATAACATGAAATGTTATAACGTATTACCATATAACGTAATATAACATAACGTATTACTGTATAACGTAATACTACATAACGTAATACAATATAACGTAATACTATATAACGTAATACTATATAACGTAATACTATATAACGTAATACTATATAACGTAATGCTATATAACGTAATACAACATCACGTAATACTATATAACGTAATACTATATAACGAAATAATATATAACGTAATACAATATACCGTAATACTATATATCGTAATACTATATAACGTAATACTATATAACGTAATACTATATAACGTAATACTATATAACGTAATACTATATAACGTAATATTATATAACGTAATACTATATAACGTAATACTATATAACGAAATAATATATAACGTAATACTGTATAACGTAATACGATATAACGTCAAACGTTATAACGTATTACTATATAACGTAATACAATATACCGTAATACTATATATCGTAATACTATATAACGTAATACTATATAACGTAATACTATATAACGTAATACTATATAACGTAATATTATATAACGTAATACAATATAACGTCAAACGTTATAACGTATTACTATATAACGTAATACAATATACCGTAATACTATATAACGTAATACTATAAAACGTAATACTATATAACGTAATACTATATAACGTAATACTATATAACGTAATACTATATAACGTAATACTATATAACGTGAAACGTTATAACGTATTACTATATAACGTAATACAATATACCGTAACACAACATAACGTAATACTATATAACGTAATACTATATAACGTAATACTATATAACGTAATACTATATAACGTAATACTATATATCGTAATACTATATAACGTAATACTATATAACGTAATACTATATAACGTAATACTATATAACGTAATATTATATAACGTAATACAATATAACGTCAAACGTTATAACGTATTACTATATAACGTAATACTATATAACGTAATACTATATAACGTAATACTATATAACGTAATACTATATAACGTAATGCTATATAACGTAATACAACATCACGTAATACTATATAACGTAATACTATATAACGAAATAATATATAACGTAATACAATATACCGTAATACTATATATCGTAATACTATATAACGTAATACTATATAACGTAATACTATATAACGTAATACTATATAACGTAATACTATATAACGTAATATTATATAACGTAATACAACATAACGTAATACTATATAACGAAATAATATATAACGTAATACTGTATAACGTAATACGATATAACGTCAAACGTTATAACGTATTACTATATAACGTAATACAATATACCGTAATACTATATATCGTAATACTATATAACGTAATACTATATAACGTAATACTATATAACGTAATACTATATAACGTAATATTATATAACGTAATACAATATAACGTCAAACGTTATAACGTATTACTATATAACGTAATACAATATACCGTAATACTATATAACGTAATACTATAAAACGTAATACTATATAACGTAATACTATATAACGTAATACTATATAACGTAATACTATATAACGTAATACTATATAACGTAATACTATATAACGTAATACTATATAACGTAATACTATATAACGTAATACTATATAACGTAATGCTATATAACGTAATACAACATAACGTAATACTATATAACGTAATACTATATAACGAAATAATATATAACGTAATACTGTATAACGTAATACGATATAACGTCAAACGTTATAACGTATTACTATACAACGTAATACAATATACCGTAATACTATATATCGTAATACTATATAACGTAATACTATATAACGTAATACTATATAACGTAATATTATATAACGTAATACAATATAACGTCAAACGTTATAACGTATTACTATATAACGTAATACAATATACCGTAATACTATATAACGTAATACTATAAAACGTAATACTATATAACGTAATACTATATAACGTAATACTATATAACGTAATACTATATAACGTAATACTATATAACGTAAAACTATATAACGTAATACTATATAACGTAATACTATATAACGTAATACTATATAACGTAATGCTATATACCGTAATACAACATAACGTAATACTATATAACGTAATACTATATAACGTAATACTATATAACGTAATACTGTATAACGTAATACAACATAACGTAATACTATATAACGTAATACTATATAACGTAATACTATATAACGTAATACTGTATAACGTAATACAACATAACGTAATACTATATAACGTTATACAATATAACATGAAATGTTATAACGTATTACCATATAACGTAATATAACATAACGTAATACTATATATCGTAATACTATATAACGTAATACAATATAATGTGAAACGTTATAACATATTACTATATAACGTAGTACAATATACCGTAATGCTATATAACGTAATATAATATAACGTAATACGACATAACGTAATACTATATAACGTAATACTATATAGCGTAATAATATATAACGTAATATAATATAACGTAATACAACATAACGTAATACTATATAACGTTATACAATATAACATGAAATGTTATAACGTATTACCATATAACGTAATATAACATAACGTATTACTGTATAACGTAATACTACATTACGTAATACAATATAACGTAATACTATATAACGTAATACTATATAACGTAATACTATATAACGTAATACTATATAACGTAATATTATATAACGTAATACAATATAACGTCAAACGTTATAACGTATTACTATATACCGTAATACAATATACCGTAATACTATATAACGTAATGCTATTTAACGTAATACAATATAACGTCAAACGTTATAACGTATTACTATATAACGTAATACAATATACCGTAATACTATATAACGTAATACTATAAAACGTAATACTATATAACGTAATACTATAATGTAATACTATATATCGTAATACTATATAACGTAATACAATATAATGTGAAACGTTATAACATATTACTATATAACGTAGTACAATATACCGTAATGCTATATAACGTAATATAATATAACGTAATACAACATAACGTAATACTATATAACGTAATACTATATAGCGTAATAATATATAACGTAATATAATATAACGTAATACAACATAACGTAATACTATATAACGTTATACAATATAACATGAAATGTTATAACGTATTACCATATAACGTAATATAACATAACGTAATACTGTATAACGTAATACAATATACCGTAATACTATATATCGTAATACTATATAACGTAATACTATATAACGTAATACTATATAACGTAATACTATATAACGTAATATTATATAACGTAATACAATATAACGTCAAACGTTATAACGTATTACTATATACCGTAATACAATATACCGTAATACTATATAACGTAATACTATATAACGTAATACTATATAACGTAATACTATATATCGTAATACTATATAACGTAATACAATATAATGTGAAACGTTATAACATATTACTATATAACGTAGTACAATATACCGTAATGCTATATAACGTAATGCTATGTAACGTAATACAATATAACGTCAAACGTTATAACGTATTACTATATAACGTAATACAATATACCGTAATACTATATAACGTAATACTATAAAACGTAATACTATATAACGTAATACTATATAACGTAATACTATATAACGTAATACAATATACCGTAATACTATATATCGTAATACTATATAACTTAATATTATATAACGTAATACAATATAACGTCAAACGTTATAACGTATTACTATATACCGTAATACAATATACCGTAATACTATATAACGTAATACTATATATCGTAATACTATATATCGTAATACAATATAATGTGAAACGTTATAACCTATTACTATATAACGTAGTACAATATACCGTAATACAACATAACGTAATACTATATAACGTAATACTATATAACGTAATACTGTATAACGTAATACTATATAACGTAATACTATATATCGTAATACTATATAACGTAATACAATATAATGTGAAACGTTATAACATATTACTATATAACGTAGTACAATATACCGTAATGCTATATAACGTAATATAATATAACGTAATACAACATAACGTAATACTATATAACGTAATACTATATAGCGTAATAATATATAACGTAATATAATATAACGTAATACAACATAACGTAATACTATATAACGTTATACAATATAACATGAAATGTTATAACGTATTACCATATAACGTAATATAACATAACGTAATACTGTATAACGTAATACTACATAACGTAATACAATATAACGTAATACTATATAACGTGAAACGTTATAACGTATTACTATATAACGTAATACAATATACCGTAATACAACATAACGTAATACTATATAACGTAATACTATATAACGTAATACTATATAACGTAATACTATATAACGTAATGCTATATAACGTAATACAACATAACGTAATACTATATAACGTAATACTATATAACGTAATAATATATAACGTAATACTGTATAACGTAATACAATATACCGTAATACTATATAACGTAATACAATATACCGTAATACTATATAACGTAATACTATATAACGTAATACTATATAACGTAATACTATATAACGTAATACTATATAACGTAATGCTACATAACGTAATACAACATAACGTAATACTGTATAACGTAATACTACATAACGTAATACAATATAACGTAATACTATATAACGTGAAACGTTATAACGTATTACTATATAACGTAATACAATATACCGTAATACAACATAACGTAATACTATATAACGTAATACTATATAACGTAATACTATATAACGTAATACTATATAACGTAATACTATATAACGTAATACTATATAACGTAATGCTATATAACGTAATACAACATAATGTAATACTATATAACGTAATACTATATAACGTAATACTATATAACGTAATGCTATATAACGTAATACAACATAACGTAATATTATATAACGTAATACTGTATAACGTAATACAACATACCGTAATACTATATAACGTAATACAATATAACGTAATACTATATAACGTGAAACGTTATAACGTATTACTATATAACGTAATACAATATACCGTAATACAACATAACGTAATACTATATAACGTAATACTATATAACGTAATACTATATTACGTAATACTATATAACGTAATACTATATAACGTAATACAATATAACGTGAAACGTTATAGCGTATTTCTATATAACGTAATACAATATACAGTAATACTATATAACGTAATGCTATATAACGTAATACAATATAACGTAATACTATATAACGTGAAACGTTATAACGTATTACTATATAACGTAATACAATATACCGTAATACAACATAACGTAATACTATATAACGTAATACTATATAACGTAATGCTATATAACGTAATACAACATAACGTAATACTATATAACGAAATAATATATAACGTAATACTGTATAACGTAATACAATATAACGTCAAACGTTATAACGTATTACTATATACCGTAATACAATATACCGTAATACTATATAACGTAACACTATATAACGTAATACTATATAACGTAATACTATATATCGTAATACTATATAACGTAATACAATATAATGTGAAACGTTATAACATATTACTATATAACGTAGTACAATATACCGTAATGCTATATAACGTAATGCTATGTAACGTAATACAATATAACGTCAAACGTTATAACGTATTACTATATAACGTAATACAATATACCGTAATACTATATAACGTAATACTATATAACGTAATACTATATAACGTAATACTATATATCGTAATACTATATAACGTAATACAATATAATGTGAAACGTTATAACATATTACTATATAACGTAGTACAATATACCGTAATGCTATATAACGTAATATAATATAACGTAATACAACATAACGTAATACTATATAACGTAATACTATATAACGTAATAATATATAACGTAATACTGTATAACGTAATACAATATACCGTAATACTATATAACGTAATACAATATACCGTAATACTATATTACGTAATACTATATAACGTAATACTATATAACGTAATATTATATAACGTAATACAATATAACGTGAATCGTTATAACGTATTACTATATAACGTAATACAATATACCGTAATACTATATAACGTAATGCTATATAACGTAATACAATATAACGCAATACTATATAACGTGAAACGTTATAACGTATTACTATATAACGTAATACAATATACCGTAATACTATATAACGTAATACTATATATCGTAATACTATATAACGTAATACAATATAATGTGAAACGTTATAACCTATTACTATATAACGTAGTACAATATACCGTAATACAACATAACGTAATACTATATAACGTAATACTATATAACGTAATACTATATAACGTAATACTATATAACGTAATACTATATAACGTAATGCTATATAACGTAATACAACATAACGTAATACTATATAACGAAATAATATATAACGTAATACTGTATAACGTAATACGATATAACGTCAAACGTTATAACGTATTACTATATAACGTAATACAATATACCGTAATACTATATATCGTAATACTATATAACGTAATACTATATAACGTAATACTATATAACGTAATACTATATAACGTAATATTATATAACGTAATACAATATAACGTCAAACGTTATAACGTATTACTATATACCGTAATACAATATACCGTAATACTATATAACGTAATACTATATAACGTAATACTATATAACGTAATACTATATATCGTAATACTATATAACGTAATACAATATAATGTGAAACGTTATAACATATTACTATATAACGTAGTACAATATACCGTAATGCTATATAACGTAATGCTATGTAACGTAATACAATATAACGTCAAACGTTATAACGTATTACTATATAACGTAATACAATATACCGTAATACTATATAACGTAATACTATAAAACGTAATACTATATAACGTAATACTATATAACGTAATACTATATAACGTAATACAATATACCGTAATACTATATATCGTAATACTATATAACTTAATATTATATAACGTAATACAATATAACGTCAAACGTTATAACGTATTACTATATACCATAATACAATATACCGTAATACTATATAACGTAATACTATATATCGTAATACTATATAACGTAATACAATATAATGTGAAACGTTATAACCTATTACTATATAACGTAGTACAATATACCGTAATACAACATAACGTAATACTATATAACGTAATACTATATAACGTAATACTGTATAACGTAATACTATATAACGTAATACTATATATCGTAATACTATATAACGTAATACAATATAATGTGAAACGTTATAACATATTACTATATAACGTAGTACAATATACCGTAATGCTATATAACGTAATATAATATAACGTAATACAACATAACGTACTACTATATAACGTAATACTATATAGCGTAATAATATATAACGTAATATAATATAACGTAATACAACATAACGTAATACTATATAACGTTATACAATATAACATGAAATGTTATAACGTATTACCATATAACGTAATATAACATAACGTAATACTGTATAACGTAATACTACATAACGTAATACAATATAACGTAATACTATATAACGTGAAACGTTATAACGTATTACTATATAACGTAATACAATATACCGTAATACAACATAACGTAATACTATATAACGTAATACTATATAACGTAATACTATATAACGTAATACTATATAACGTAATACTATATAACGTAATACTATATAACGTAATACTGTATAACGTAATACTATATAACGTAATACAATATAACGTGAAACGTTATAACGTATTACTATATATTGTAATACAATATGCCGTAATACTATATAACGTAATACTATATAACGTAATACAACATAACGTAATACTATATAACGTAATACTATATAACGTAATACTGTATAACGTAATACTATATAACGTAATACTATATCACGTAATACAATATAACGTGAAACGTTATAACGTATTACTATATATTGTAATACAATATGCCGTAATACTATATAACGTAATACTATATAACGTAATACTATATAACGTAATACTATATAACGTAATACAATATACCGTAATACTATATAACGTAATACTATATAACGTAATACAACATAACGTAATACTATATAACGTAATACTATATAACGTAATACTGTATAACGTAATACTATATAACGTAATACTATATATCGTAATACTATATAACGTAATACAATATAATGTGAAACGTTATAACATATTACTATATAACGTAGTACAATATACCGTAATGCTATATAACGTAATATAATATAACGTAATACAACATAACGTACTACTATATAACGTAATACTATATAGCGTAATAATATATAACGTAATATAATATAACGTAATACAACATAACGTAATACTATATAACGTTATACAATATAACATGAAATGTTATAACGTATTACCATATAACGTAATATAACATAACGTAATACTGTATAACGTAATACTACATAACGTAATACAATATAACGTAATACTATATAACGTGAAACGTTATAACGTATTACTATATAACGTAATACAATATACCGTAATACAACATAACGTAATACTATATAACGTAATACTATATAACGTAATACTATATAACGTAATACTATATAACGTAATACTATATAACGTAATACTATATAACGTAATACTGTATAACGTAATACTATATAACGTAATACAATATAACGTGAAACGTTATAACGTATTACTATATATTGTAATACAATATGCCGTAATACTATATAACGTAATACTATATAACGTAATACAACATAACGTAATACTATATAACGTAATACTATATAACGTAATACTGTATAACGTAATACTATATAACGTAATACTATATCACGTAATACAATATAACGTGAAACGTTATAACGTATTACTATATATTGTAATACAATATGCCGTAATACTATATAACGTAATACTATATAACGTAATACTATATAACGTAATACTATATAACGTAATACAATATACCGTAATACTATATAACGTAATACTATATAACGTAATACAACATAACGTAATACTATATAACGTAATACTATATAACGTAATAATATATAACGTAATATAATTTAACGTAATACAACATAACGTAATACTATATAACGTTATACAATATAACATGAAATGTTATAACGTATTACCATATAACGTAATATAACATAACGTAATACTGTATAACGTAATACTACATAACGTAATACAATATAACGTAATACTATATAAGGTTATATAATATAACGTAATACTGTATAACGTAATACTATATAACGTAATACTATATAACGTAATACTGTATAACGTAATACTATATAACGTAATACAATATAACGTGAAACGTTATAACGTATTACTATATATTGTAATACAATATGCCGTAATACTGTATAACGTAATACTATATAACGTAATACAACATAACGTAATACTATATAACGTAATATAATATAACGTAATACAACATAACGTAATACTATATAACGTAATACTATATAACGTAATAATATATAACGTAATATAATTTAACGTAATACAACATAACGTAATACTATATAACGTTATACAATATAACATGAAATGTTATAACGTATTACCATATAACGTAATATAACATAACGTAATACTGTATAACGTAATACTACATAACGTAATACAATATAACGTAATACTATATAAGGTTATATAATATAACGTAATACTGTATAACGTAATACTATATAACGTAATACTATATAACGTAATACTGTATAACGTAATACTATATAACGTAATACTATATCACGTAATACAATATAACGTGAAACGTTATAACGTATTACTATATATTGTAATACAATATGCCGTAATACTATATAACGTAATACTATATAACGTAATACTATATAACGTAATACTATATAACGTAATACAATATACCGTAATACTATATAACGTAATACTATATAACGTAATACAACATAACGTAATACTATATAACGTAATATAATATAACGTAATACTGTATAACGTAATACTATATCACGTAATACAATATAACATGAAACGTTATAACGTATTACTATATATTGTAATACAATATGCCGTAATACTATATAACGTAATACTGCATAACGTAATACTATATAACGTAATACTATATCACGTAATACTATATAACGTAATACTATATAACGTAATACTATATAACGTAATATTATATAACGTAATACAATATAACGTGAAACGTTATAGCGTATTACTATATAACGTAATACAATATACCGTAATACAACATAACGTAATACTACATAACGTAATACTATATAACGTAATATTATATAACGTAATACAATATAACGTGAAATGTTATAACGTATTACTATATAACGTAATACAATATAACGTGAAACGTTATAACGTATTACTATATAACGTAATACAATATACCGTAATACTATATAACGTAATGCTATATAACGTAATACAATATAACGTCAAACGTTATAACGTATTACTATATAGCGTAATACAATATACCGTAATACTATATAACGTAATACTATATAACGTAATACTATATAACGTAATACTATATAACGTAATACTATATAACGTAATACTATATAACGTAATACTATATAACGTAATATTATATAACGTAATACAATATAACGTGAAACGTTATAGCGTATTACTATATAACGTAATACAATATACCGTAATACTATATAACGTAATACTATATAACGTAATGCTATATAACGCAATACAACATAACGTAATACTATATAACGTAATACTATATAACGTAATAATATATAACGTAATACTGTATAACGTAATACTATATAACGTAATACAATATAACGTGAAACGTTATAACGTATTACTATATATTGTAATACAATATGCCGTAATACTATATAACGTAATACTATATAACGTAATACAACATAACGTAATACTATATAACGTAATACTATATAACGTAATACTATATAACGTAATACTATATAACGTAATACTATATAACGTAATAATATATAACGTAATATAATTTAACGTAATACAACATAACGTAATACTATATAACGTTATACAATATAACATGAAATGTTATAACGTATTACCATATAACGTAATATAACATAACGTAATACTGTATAACGTAATACTACATAACGTAATACAATATAACGTAATACTATATAAGGTTATATAATATAACGTAATACTGTATAACGTAATACTATATAACGTAATACTATATAACGTAATACTGTATAACGTAATACTATATAACGTAATACTATATCACGTAATACAATATAACGTGAAACGTTATAACGTATTACTATATATTGTAATACAATATGCCGTAATACTATATAACGTAATACTATATAACGTAATACTATATAACGTAATACTATATAACGTAATACAACATAACGTAATACTATATAACGTAATACTATATAACGTAATACTATATAACGTAATACTATATAACGTAATACTATATAACGTAATAATATATAACGTAATATAATTTAACGTAATACAACATAACGTAATACTATATAACGTTATACAATATAACATGAAATGTTATAACGTATTACCATATAACGTAATATAACATAACGTAATACTGTATAACGTAATACTACATAACGTAATACAATATAACGTAATACTATATAAGGTTATATAATATAACGTAATACTGTATAACGTAATACTATATAACGTAATACTATATAACGTAATACTATATAACGTAATACAATATACCGTAATACTATATTACGTAATACTATATAACGTAATACTATATAACGTAATATTATATAACGTAATACAATATAATGTGAAACGTTATAACATATTACTATATAACGTAGTACAATATACCGTAATGCTATATAACGTAATATAATATAACGTAATACAACATAACGTAATACTATATAACGTAATACTATATAACGTAATAATATATAACGTAATATAATTTAACGTAATACAACATAACGTAATACTATATAACGTTATACAATATAACATGAAATTTTATAACGTATTACCATATAACGTAATATAACATAACGTAATACTGTATAACGTAATACTACATAACGTAATACAATATAACGTAATACTATATAAGGTTATATAATATAACGTAATACTGTATAACGTAATACTATATAACGTAATACTATATAACGTAATACTGTATAACGTAATACTATATAACGTAATACTATATCACGTAATACAATATAACGTGAAACGTTATAACGTATTACTATATATTGTAATACAATATGCCGTAATACTATATAACGTAATACTATATAACGTAATACTATATAACGTAATACTATATAACGTAATACAATATACCGTAATACTATATAACGTAATACTATATAACGTAATACAACATAACGTAATACTATATAACGTAATATAATATAACGTAATACTGTATAACGTAATACTATATCACGTAATACAATATAACGTGAAACGTTATAACGTATTACTATATATTGTAATACAATATGCCGTAATACTATATAACGTAATACTGCATAACGTAATACTATATAACGTAATACTATATCACGTAATACTATATAACGTAATACTATATAACGTAATACTATATAACGTAATACTATATAACGTAATATTATATAACGTAATACAATATAACGTGAAACGTTATAGCGTATTACTATATAACGTAATACAATATACCGTAATACAACATAACGTAATACTACATAACGTAATACTATATAACGTAATATTATATAACGTAATACAATATAACGTGAAATGTTATAACGTATTACTATATAACGTAATACAATATAACGTGAAACGTTATAACGTATTACTATATAACGTAATACAATATACCGTAATACTATATAACGTAATGCTATATAACGTAATACAATATAACGTCAAACGTTATAACGTATTACTATATAGCGTAATGCAATATACCGTAATACTATATAACGTAATACTATATAACGTAATACTATATAACGTAATACTATATAACGTAATACTATATAACGTAATACTATATAACGTAATACTATATAACGTAATATTATATAACGTAATACAATATAACGTGAAACGTTATAGCGTATTACTATATAACGTAATACAATATACCGTAATACTATATAACGTAATACTATATAACGTAATGCTATATAACGCAATACAACATAACGTAATACTATATAACGTAATACTATATAACGTAATACAACATAACGTAATACTATATAACGTAATACTATATAACGTAATACTATATAACGTAATACTATATAACGTAATACTATATAACGTAATAATATATAACGTAATATAATTTAACGTAATACAACATAACGTAATACTATATAACGTTATACAATATAACATGAAATGTTATAACGTATTACCATATAACGTAATATAACATAACGTAATACTGTATAACGTAATACTACATAACGTAATACAATATAACGTAATACTATATAAGGTTATATAATATAACGTAATACTGTATAACGTAATACTATATAACGTAATACTATATAACGTAATACTATATAACGTAATACAATATACCGTAATACTATATTACGTAATACTATATAACGTAATACTATATAACGTAATATTATATAACGTAATACAATATAATGTGAAACGTTATAACATATTACTATATAACGTAGTACAATATACCGTAATGCTATATAACGTAATATAATATAACGTAATACAACATAACGTAATACTATATAACGTAATACTATATAACGTAATAATATATAACGTAATATAATTTAACGTAATACAACATAACGTAATACTATATAACGTTATACAATATAACATGAAATTTTATAACGTATTACCATATAACGTAATATAACATAACGTAATACTGTATAACGTAATACTACATAACGTAATACAATATAACGTAATACTATATAAGGTTATATAATATAACGTAATACTGTATAACGTAATACTATATAACGTAATACTATATAACGTAATACTGTATAACGTAATACTATATAACGTAATACTATATCACGTAATACAATATAACGTGAAACGTTATAACGTATTACTATATATTGTAATACAATATGCCGTAATACTATATAACGTAATACTATATAACGTAATACTATATAACGTAATACTATATAACGTAATACAATATACCGTAATACTATATAACGTAATACTATATAACGTAATACAACATAACGTAATACTATATAACGTAATATAATATAACGTAATACTGTATAACGTAATACTATATCACGTAATACAATATAACGTGAAACGTTATAACGTATTACTATATATTGTAATACAATATGCCGTAATACTATATAACGTAATACTGCATAACGTAATACTATATAACGTAATACTATATCACGTAATACTATATAACGTAATACTATATAACGTAATACTATATAACGTAATACTATATAACGTAATATTATATAACGTAATACAATATAACGTGAAACGTTATAGCGTATTACTATATAACGTAATACAATATACCGTAATACAACATAACGTAATACTACATAACGTAATACTATATAACGTAATATTATATAACGTAATACAATATAACGTGAAATGTTATAACGTATTACTATATAACGTAATACAATATAACGTGAAACGTTATAACGTATTACTATATAACGTAATACAATATACCGTAATACTATATAACGTAATGCTATATAACGTAATACAATATAACGTCAAACGTTATAACGTATTACTATATAGCGTAATGCAATATACCGTAATACTATATAACGTAATACTATATAACGTAATACTATATAACGTAATACTATATAACGTAATACTATATAACGTAATACTATATAACGTAATACTATATAACGTAATATTATATAACGTAATACAATATAACGTGAAACGTTATAGCGTATTACTATATAACGTAATACAATATACCGTAATACTATATAACGTAATACTATATAACGTAATGCTATATAACGCAATACAACATAACGTAATACTATATAACGTAATACTATATAACGTAATAATATATAACGTAATACTGTATAACGTAATACGATATAACGTCAAACGTTATAACGTATTACTATATAACGTAATACAATATACCGTAATACTATATAACGTAATACTATAAAACGTAATACTATATAACGTAATACTATATAACGTAATACTATATAACGTAATACTATATAACGTAATACTATATAACGTAATGCTGTATAACGTAATACGATATAACGTCAAACGTTATAACGTATTACTATATAACGTAATACAATATACCGTAATACTATATATCGTAATACTATATAACGTAATACTATATAACGTAATACTATATAACGTAATACTATATAACGTAATAATATATAACGTAATACTGTATAACGTAATACGATATAACGTCAAACGTTATAACGTATTACTATATAACGTAATACAATATACCGTAATACTATATAACGTAATACTATAAAACGTAATACTATATAACGTAATACTATATAACGTAATACTATATAACGTAATACTATATAACGTAATACTATATAACGTAATGCTATATAACGTAATACAACATAACGTAATACTATATAACGTAATACTATATAACGAAATAATATATAACGTAATACTGTATAACGTAATACGATATAACGTCAAACGTTATAACGTATTACTATATAACGTAATACAATATACCGTAATACTATATAACGTAATACTATAAAACGTAATACTATATAACGTAATACTATATAACGTAATACTATATAACGTAATACTATATAACGTAATACTATATAACGTAATACTATATAACGTAATACTATATATCGTAATACTATATAACGTAATACAATATAATGTGAAACGTTATAACATATTACTATATAACGTAGTACAATATACCGTAATGCTATATAACGTAATATAATATAACGTAATACAACATAACGTAATACTATATAACGTAATACTATATAACGTAATAATATATAACGTAATATAATTTAACGTAATACAACATAACGTAATACTATATAACGTTATACAATATAACATGAAATGTTATAACGTATTACCATAAAACGTAATATAACATAACGTAATACTGTATAACGTAATACTACATAAAGTAATACAATATAACGTAATACTATATAAGGTAATATAATTTAACGTAATACTGTATAACGTAATACTATATAACGTAATACTATATAACGTAATACTGTATAACGTAATACTATATAACGTAATACTATATCACGTAATACAATATAACGTGAAACGTTATAACGTATTACTATATATCGTAATACAATATGCCGTAATACTATATAACGTAATACTATATAACGTAATACAACATAACGTAATACTATATAACGTAATAGTATATAACGTAATACTATATAACTTAATACTATATAACGTAATACAACATAACGTAATACTATATAACGTAATAGTATATAACGTAATACTATATAACTTAATACTATATAACGTAATACAACATAACGTAATACTATATATCGTAATACTATATAACGTAATGCTATATAACGTAATACAATATAACGTCAAACGTTATAACGTATTACTATATTACGTAATACAATATACCGTGATACTATATAACGTGATACTATATATCGTAATACAATATAACGTGAAACGTTATAACGTATTACTATATAACGTAATACTGTATAATGTAATACTATATAACGTAATACTATATAACGTAATACTGTATAACGTAATACTATATAACGTAATACTATATAACGTAATATTATATAACGTAATACAATATAACGTGAAACGTTATAGCGTATTACTATATAACGTAATACAATATACCGTAATACTATATAACGTAATACTATATAACGTAATACTATATAACGTAATACTATATAACGTAATAATATATAACGTAATACTGTATGACGTAATACAATATAACGTCAAACGTCATAACGTATTTCTATATAACGTAATACAATATACCGTAATACTATATAACGTAATACTATATAACGTAATACTATATAACGTAATACTATATAACGTAATACTATATAACGTAATACTATATAACGTAATACTATATAACGTAATACTATATAACGTAATATTATATAACGTAATACAATATAACGTGAAACGTTATAGCGTATTACTATATAACGTAATACAATATACCGTAATACAACATAACGTAATACTACATAACGTAATACTATATAACGTAATATTATATAACGTAATACAATATAACGTGAAATGTTATAACGTATTACTATATAACGTAATACAATATAACGTGAAACGTTATAACGTATTACTATATAACGTAATACAATATACCGTAATACTATATAACGTAATGCTATATAACGTAATACAATATAACGTCAAACGTTATAACGTATTACTATATAGCGTAATACAATATACCGTAATACTATATAACGTAATACTGTATAACGTAATACTGTATAACGTAATACTATATAACGTAATACTATATAACGTAATACAACATAACGTAATACTATATAACGTAATATAATATAACGTAATACTGTATAACGTAATACTGTATAACGTAATACTATATAACGTAATACTATATAACGTAATACTATATAACGTAATACAATATACCGTAATACTATATAACGTAATACTATATAACGTAATACTAAATAACGTAATACTGTATAACGTAATACTATATAACGTAATACTATATAACGTAATACTGTATATCGTAATACTATATAACGTAATACAATATAACGTGAAACGTTATAACGTATTACTATATATCGTAATACAATATGCCGTAATACTATATAACGTAATACTATATAACGTAATACAACATAACGTAATACTATATAACGTAATAGTATATAACGTAATACTATATAACGTAATACTATATAACGTAATACAACATAACGTAATACTATATATCGTAATACTATATAACGTAATGCTATATAACGTAATACAATATAACGTCAAACGTTATAACGTATTACTATATTACGTAATACAATATACCGTGATACTATATAACGTGATACTATATATCGTAATACAATATAACGTGAAACGTTATAACGTATTACTATATAACGTAATACTGTATAATGTAATACTATATAACGTAATACTATATAACGTAATACTGTATAACGTAATACTATATAACGTAATACTATATAACGTAATACAATATAACGTGAAACGTTATAGCGTATTACTATATAACGTAATACAATATACCGTAATACTATATAACGTAATACTATATAACGTAATACTATATAACGTAATACTATATAACGTAATAATATATAACGTAATACTGTATGACGTAATACAATATAACGTCAAACGTTATAACGTATTTCTATATAACGTAATACAATATACCGTAATACTATATAACGTAATACTATATAACGTAATACTATATAACGTAATACTATATA
The DNA here is from genome assembly GCF_040668555.2 of Bombus flavifrons. Lineage (NCBI taxonomy): Eukaryota > Metazoa > Arthropoda > Insecta > Hymenoptera > Apidae > Bombus > Bombus flavifrons. The sequence continues at coordinate 2,331,158 of NC_138443.1, forward strand.
ACGTAATACTATATAACGTAATACTATATAACGTAATATTATATAACGTAATACAATATAACGTGAAACGTTATAGCGTATTACTATATAACGTAATACAATATACCGTAATACAACATAACGTAATACTACATAACGTAATACTATATAACGTAATATTATATAACGTAATACAATATAACGTGAAATGTTATAACGTATTACTATATAACGTAATACAATATAACGTGAAACGTTATAACGTATTACTATATAACGTAATACAATATACCGTAATACTATATAACGTAATGCTATATAACGTAATACAATATAACGTGAAACGTTATAACGTATTACTATATAACGTAATACAATATACCGTAATACTATATAACGTAATACTATATAACGTAATACTATATAACGTAATACTATATAACGTAATACTATATATCGTAATACTATATAACGTAATACAATATAATGTGAAACGCTATAACATATTACTATATAACGTAGTACAATATACCGTAATGCTATATAACGTAATATAATATAACGTAATACAACATAACGTAATACTATATAACGTTATACAATATAACATGAAATGTTATAACGTATTACCATATAACGTAATATAACATAACGTAATACTGTATAACGTAATACTACATAACGTAATACAGTATAACGTAATACTATATAACGTAATATAATATAACGTAATACTGTATAACGTAATACTATATAACGTAATACTATATAACGTAATACTGTATAACGTAATACTGTATATCGTAATACTATATAACGTAATACAATATAACGTGAAACGTTATAACGTATTACTATATATCGTAATACAATATGCCGTAATACTATATAACGTAATACTATATAACGTAATACAACATAACGTAATACTATATAACGTAATAGTATATAACGTAATACTATATAACGTAATACTATATAACGTAATACAACATAACGTAATACTATATATCGTAATACTATATAACGTAATGCTATATAACGTAATACAATATAACGTCAAACGTTATAACGTATTACTATATTACGTAATACAATATACCGTGATACTATATAACGTGATACTATATATCGTAATACAATATAACGTGAAACGTTATAACGTATTACTATATAACGTAATACTGTATAATGTAATACTATATAACGTAATACTATATAACGTAATACTGTATAACGTAATACTATATAACGTAATACTATATAACGTAATATTATATAACGTAATACAATATAACGTGAAACGTTATAGCGTATTACTATATAACGTAATACAATATACCGTAATACTATATAACGTAATACTATATAACGTAATACTATATAACGTAATACTATATAACGTAATAATATATAACGTAATACTGTATGACGTAATACAATATAACGTCAAACGTTATAACGTATTTCTATATAACGTAATACAATATACCGTAATACTATATAACGTAATACTATATAACGTAATACTATATAACGTAATACTATATAACGTAATACAATATAACGTGAAACGTTATAACGTATTACTATATATCGTAATACAATATGCCGTAATACTATATAACGTAATACTATATAACGTAATACAACATAACGTAATACTATATAACGTAATAGTATATAACGTAATACTATATAACGTAATACTATATAACGTAATACAACATAACGTAATACTATATAACGTAATAGTATATAACGTAATACTATATAACGTAATACTATATAACGTAATACAACATAACGTAATACTATATATCGTAATACTATATAACGTAATGCTATATAACGTAATACAATATAACGTCAAACGTTATAACGTATTACTATATTACGTAATACAATATACCGTGATACTATATAACGTAATACTGTATAACGTAATACTGTATAACGTAATACTATATAACGTAATACAATATACCGTAATACAACATAACGTAATACTACATAACGTAATACTATATAACGTAATATTATATAACGTAATACAATATAACGTGAAATGTTATAACGTATTACTATATAACGTAATACAATATAACGTGAAACGTTATAACGTATTACTATATAACGTAATACAATATACCGTAATACTATATAACGTAATGCTATATAACGTAATACAATATAACGTCAAACGTTATAACGTATTACTATATAGCGTAATACAATATACCGTAATACTATATAACGTAATACTGTATAACGTAATACTGTATAACGTAATACTATATAACGTAATACAACATAACGTAATACTATATAACGTAATATAATATAACGTAATACTGTATAACGTAATACTATATAACGTAATACAACATAACGTAATACTATATAACGTAATATAATATAACGTAATACTGTATAACGTAATACTGTATAACGTAATACTATATAACGTAATACTATATAACGTAATACTATATAACGTAATACAATATACCGTAATACTATATAACGTAATAGTATATAACGTAATACTAAATAACGTAATACTGTATAACGTAATACTATATAACGTAATACTATATAACGTAATACTGTATAACGTAATACTGTATATCGTAATACTATATAACGTAATACAATATAACGTGAAACGTTATAACGTATTACTATATATCGTAATACAATATGCCGTAATACTATATAACGTAATACTATATAACGTAATACAACATAACGTAATACTATATAACGTAATAGTATATAACGTAATACTATATAACGTAATACTATATAACGTAATACAACATAACGTAATACTATATATCGTAATACTATATAACGTAATGCTATATAACGTAATACAATATAACGTCAAACGTTATAACGTATTACTATATTACGTAATACAATATACCGTGATACTATATAACGTGATACTATATATCGTAATACAATATAACGTGAAACGTTATAACGTATTACTATATAACGTAATACTGTATAATGTAATACTATATAACGTAATACTATATAACGTAATACTGTATAACGTAATACTATATAACGTAATACTATATAACGTAATATTATATAACGTAATACAATATAACGTGAAACGTTATAGCGTATTACTATATAACGTAATACAATATACCGTAATACTATATAACGTAATACTATATAACGTAATACTATATAACGTAATACTATATATCGTAATACTATATAACGTAATGCTATATAACGTAATACAATATAACGTCAAACGTTATAACGTATTACTATATTACGTAATACAATATACCGTGATACTATATAACGTAATACTGTATAACGTAATACTGTATAACGTAATACTATATAACGTAATACAATATACCGTAATACAACATAACGTAATACTACATAACGTAATACTATATAACGTAATATTATATAACGTAATACAATATAACGTGAAATGTTATAACGTATTACTATATAACGTAATACAATATAACGTGAAACGTTATAACGTATTACTATATAACGTAATACAATATACCGTAATACTATATAACGTAATGCTATATAACGTAATACAATATAACGTCAAACGTTATAACGTATTACTATATAGCGTAATACAATATACCGTAATACTATATAACGTAATACTGTATAACGTAATACTGTATAACGTAATACTATATAACGTAATACAACATAACGTAATACTATATAACGTAATATAATATAACGTAATACTATATAACGTAATACTGTATAACGTAATACTGTATATCGTAATACTATATAACGTAATACAATATAACGTGAAACGTTATAACGTATTACTATATATCGTAATACAATATGCCGTAATACTATATAACGTAATACTATATAACGTAATACAACATAACGTAATACTATATAACGTAATAGTATATAACGTAATACTATATAACGTAATACTATATAACGTAATACAACATAACGTAATACTATATATCGTAATACTATATAACGTAATGCTATATAACGTAATACAATATAACGTCAAACGTTATAACGTATTACTATATTACGTAATACAATATACCGTGATACTATATAACGTGATACTATATATCGTAATACAATATAACGTGAAACGTTATAACGTATTACTATATAACGTAATACTGTATAATGTAATACTATATAACGTAATACTATATAACGTAATACTGTATAACGTAATACTATATAACGTAATACTATATAACGTAATATTATATAACGTAATACAATATAACGTGAAACGTTATAGCGTATTACTATATAACGTAATACAATATACCGTAATACTATATAACGTAATACTATATAACGTAATACTATATAACGTAATACTATATAACGTAATAATATATAACGTAATACTGTATGACGTAATACAATATAACGTCAAACGTTATAACGTATTTCTATATAACGTAATACAATATACCGTAATACTATATAACGTAATACTATATAACGTAATACTATATAACGTAATACTATATAACGTAATACAATATAACGTGAAACGTTATAACGTATTACTATATATCGTAATACAATATGCCGTAATACCATATAACGTAATACTATATAACGTAATACAACATAACGTAATACTATATAACGTAATAGTATATAACGTAATACTATATAACGTAATACTATATAACGTAATACAACATAACGTAATACTATATAACGTAATAGTATATAACGTAATACTATATAACGTAATACTATATAACGTAATACTATATAACGTAATACAACATAACGTAATACTATATATCGTAATACTATATAACGTAATGCTATATAACGTAATACAATATAACGTCAAACGTTATAACGTATTACTATATTACGTAATACAATATACCGTGATACTATATAACGTAATACTGTATAACGTAATACTGTATAACGTAATACTATATAACGTAATACAATATACCGTAATACAACATAACGTAATACTACATAACGTAATACTATATAACGTAATATTATATAACGTAATACAATATAACGTGAAATGTTATAACGTATTACTATATAACGTAATACAATATAACGTGAAACGTTATAACGTATTACTATATAACGTAATACAATATACCGTAATACTATATAACGTAATGCTATATAACGTAATACAATATAACGTCAAACGTTATAACGTATTACTATATAGCGTAATACAATATACCGTAATACTATATAACGTAATACTGTATAACGTAATACTGTATAACGTAATACTATATAACGTAATACAACATAACGTAATACTATATAACGTAATATAATATAACGTAATACTGTATAACGTAATACTGTATAACGTAATACTATATAACGTAATACTATATAACGTAATACTATATAACGTAATACAATATACCGTAATACTATATAACGTAATAGTATATAACGTAATACTAAATAACGTAATACTGTATAACGTAATACTATATAACGTAATACTATATAACGTAATACTGTATAACGTAATACTGTATATCGTAATACTATATAACGTAATACAATATAACGTGAAACGTTATAACGTATTACTATATATCGTAATACAATATGCCGTAATACTATATAACGTAATACTATATAACGTAATACAACATAACGTAATACTATATAACGTAATAGTATATAACGTAATACTATATAACGTAATACTATATAACGTAATACAACATAACGTAATACTATATATCGTAATACTATATAACGTAATGCTATATAACGTAATACAATATAACGTCAAACGTTATAACGTATTACTATATTACGTAATACAATATACCGTGATACTATATAACGTGATACTATATATCGTAATACAATATAACGTGAAACGTTATAACGTATTACTATATAACGTAATACTGTATAATGTAATACTATATAACGTAATACTATATAACGTAATACTGTATAACGTAATACTATATAACGTAATACTATATAACGTAATATTATATAACGTAATACAATATAACGTGAAACGTTATAGCGTATTACTATATAACGTAATACAATATACCGTAATACTATATAACGTAATACTATATAACGTAATACTATATAACGTAATAATATATAACGTAATACTGTATGATGTAATACAATATAACGTCAAACGTTATAACGTATTTCTATATAACGTAATACAATATACCGTAATACTATATAACGTAATACTATATAACGTAATACTATATAACGTAATACTATATAACGTAATACTATATAACGTAATACTATATAACGTAATATTATATAACGTAATACAATATAACGTGAAACGTTATAGCGTATTACTATATATCGTAATACAATATACCGTAATACAACATAACGTAATACTACATAACGTAATACAATATAACGTAATATTATATAACGTAATACAATATAACGTGAAATGTTATAACGTATTACTATATAACGTAATGCAATATAACGTGAAACGTTATAACGTATTACTATATAACGTAATACAATATACCGTAATACTATATAACGTAATGCTATATAACGTAATACAATATAACGTGAAACGTTATAACGTATTACTATATAACGTAATACAATATACCGTAATACTATATAACGTAATACTATATAACGTAATACTATATAACGTAATACTATATAACGTAATACTATATATCGTAATACTATATAACGTAATACAATATAATGTGAAACGCTATAACATATTACTATATAACGTAGTACAATATACCGTAATGCTATATAACGTAATATAATATAACGTAATACAACATAACGTAGTACTATATAACGTTATACAATATAACATGAAATGTTATAACGTATTACCATATAACGTAATATAACATAACGTAATACTGTATAACGTAATACTACATAACGTAATACAGTATAACGTAATACTATATAACGTAATATAATATAACGTAATACTGTATAACGTAATACTATATAACGTAATACTATATAACTTAATACTGTATAACGTAATACTGTATATCGTAATACTATATAACGTAATACAATATAACGTGAAACGTTATAACGTATTACTATATATCGTAATACAATATGCCGTAATACTATATAACGTAATGCTATATAACGTAATACAATATAACGTCAAACGTTATAACGTATTACTATATTACGTAATACAATATACCGTGATACTATATAACGTGATACTATATATCGTAATACAATATAACGTGAAACGTTATAACGTATTACTATATAACGTAATACTGTATAATGTAATACTATATAACGTAATACTATATAACGTAATACTGTATAACGTAATACTATATAACGTAATACTATATAACGTAATACAATATAACGTGAAACGTTATAGCGTATTACTATATAACGTAATACAATATACCGTAATACTATATAACGTAATACTATATAACGTAATACTATATAACGTAATACTATATAACGTAATAATATATAACGTAATACTGTATGATGTAATACAATATAACGTCAAACGTTATAACGTATTTCTATATAACGTAATACAATATACCGTAATACTATATAACGTAATACTATATAACGTAATACTATATAACGTAATACTATATAACGTAATACTATATAACGTAATACTATATAACGTAATATTATATAACGTAATACAATATAACGTGAAACGTTATAGCGTATTACTATATAACGTAATACAATATACCGTAATACAACATAACGTAATACTACATAACGTAATACAATATAACGTAATATTATATAACGTAATACAATATAACGTGAAATGTTATAACGTATTACTATATAACGTAATGCAATATAACGTGAAACGTTATAACGTATTACTATATAACGTAATACAATATACCGTAATACTATATAACGTAATGCTATATAACGTAATACAATATAACGTGAAACGTTATAACGTATTACTATATAACGTAATACAATATACCGTAATACTATATAACGTAATACTATATAACGTAATACTATATAACGTAATACTATATAACGTAATACTATATATCGTAATACTATATAACGTAATACAATATAATGTGAAACGCTATAACATATTACTATATAACGTAGTACAATATACCGTAATGCTATATAACGTAATATAATATAACGTAATACAACATAACGTAATACTATATAACGTTATACAATATAACATGAAATGTTATAACGTATTACCATATAACGTAATATAACATAACGTAATACTGTATAACGTAATACTACATAACGTAATACAGTATAACGTAATACTATATAACGTAATATAATATAACGTAATACTGTATAACGTAATACTATATAACGTAATACTATATAACTTAATACTGTATAACGTAATACTGTATATCGTAATACTATATAACGTAATACAATATAACGTGAAACGTTATAACGTATTACTATATATCGTAATACAATATGCCGTAATACTATATAACGTAATACTATATAACGTAATACAACATAACGTAATACTATATAACGTAATAGTATATAACGTAATACTATATAACGTAATACTATATAACGTAATACAACATAACGTAATACTATATATCGTAATACTATATAACGTAATGCTATATAACGTAATACAATATAACGTCAAACGTTATAACGTATTACTATATTACGTAATACAATATACCGTGATACTATATAACGTGATACTATATATCGTAATACAATATAACGTGAAACGTTATAACGTATTACTATATAACGTAATACTGTATAATGTAATACTATATAACGTAATACTATATAACGTAATACTGTATAACGTAATACTATATAACGTAATACTATATAACGTAATATTATATAACGTAATACAATATAACGTGAAACGTTATAGCGTATTACTATATAACGTAATACAATATACCGTAATACTATATAACGTAATACTATATAACGTAATACTATATAACGTAATACTATATAACGTAATAATATATAACGTAATACTGTATGACGTAATACAATATAACGTCAAACGTTATAACGTATTTCTATATAACGTAATACAATATACCGTAATACTATATAACGTAATACTATATAACGTAATACTATATAACGTAATACTATATAACGTAATACTATATAACGTAATATTATATAACGTAATACAATATAACGTGAAACGTTATAGCGTATTACTATATAACGTAATACAATATACCGTAATACAACATAACGTAATACTACATAACGTAATACTATATAACGTAATATTATATAACGTAATACAATATAACGTGAAATGTTATAACGTATTACTATATAACGTAATACAATATAACGTGAAACGTTATAACGTATTACTATATAACGTAATACAATATACCGTAATACTATATAACGTAATGCTATATAACGTAATACAATATAACGTGAAACGTTATAACGTATTACTATATAACGTAATACAATATACCGTAATACTATATAACGTAATACTATATAACGTAATACTATATAACGTAATACTATATAACGTAATACTATATATCGTAATACTATATAACGTAATACAATATAATGTGAAACGCTATAACATATTACTATATAACATAGTACAATATACCGTAATGCTATATAACGTAATATAATATAACGTAATACAACATAACGTAATACTATATAACGTTATACAATATATCATGAAATGTTATAACGTATTACCATATAACGTAATATAACATAACGTAATACTGTATAACGTAATACTACATAACGTAATACAGTATAACGTAATACTATATAACGTAATATAATATAACGTAATACTGTATAACGTAATACTATATAACGTAATACTATATAACGTAATACTGTATAACGTAATACTATATAACGTAATACTATATCACGTAATACAATATAACGTGAAACGTTATAACGTATTACTATATATTGTAATACAATATGCCGTAATACTATATGACGTAATACTATATAACGTAATACTATATAACGTAATATTATATAACGTAATACAATATAACGTGAAACGTTATAACGTAATACTATATATCGTAATACTATATAACGTAATGCTATATAACGTAATACAATATACCGTAATACAACATAACGTAATACTATATAACGTAATACAATATAACGTGAAACGTTATAACGTATTACCATATAACGTAATACAATATACCGTAATACTATATAACGTAATACTATATAACGTAATACAATATAACGTGAAACGTTATAACGTATTACTGTATAACGTAATACAATATAATGTAATACTATATAACGTAATACAATATAACGTGAAACGTTATAACGTATTACTATATAACGTAATACAATATACCGTAATACTATATAACGTAATGCTATATAACGTAATACAATATAACGTCAAACGTTATAACGTATTACTATATAACGTAATACAATATACCGTAATACTATATAACGTAATACTATATAACGTAATGCTATATAACGTAATACAATATAACGTGAAACGTTATAACGTATTACTATATATTGTAATACAATATGCCGTAATACTATATAACGTAATGCTATATAACGTAATACAATATACCGTAATACAACATAACGTAATACTATATAACGTAATACAATATAACGTGAAACGTTATAACGTATTACTATATAACGTAATACAATATACCGTAATACTATATAACGTAATACTATATAACGTAATACAATATAACGTGAAACGTTATAACGTATTACTATATAACGTAATACAATATAATGTAATACTATATAACGTAATACAATATAACGTGAAACGTTATAACGTATTACTATATAACGTAATACAATATACCGTAATACTATATAACGTAATGCTATATAACGTAATACAATATAACGTCAAACGTTATAACGTATTACTATATAACGTAATACAATATACCGTAATACTATATAACGTAATACTATATAACGTAATACTACATAACGTAATACAATATAACGTAATACTATATAACGTAATATAATATAACGTAATACTGTATAACGTAATACTATATAACGTAATACTATATAACGTAATACTATATAACGTAATACTATATCACGTAATACAATATAACGTGAAACGTTATAACGTATTACTATATATTGTAATACAATATGCCGTAATACTATATAACGTAATACTATATAACGTAATACAACATAACGTAATACTATATAACGTAATATTATATAACGTAATACAATATAACGTGAAACGTTATAGCGTATTACTATATAACGTAATACAATATACCGTAATACTATATAACGTAATACTATATAACGTAATACAATATACCGTAATACAACATAACGTAATACTATATAACGTAATACAATATAACGTGAAACGTTATAACGTATTACTATATAACGTAATACAATATAATGTAATACTATATAACGTAATACAATATAACGTGAAACGTTATATCGTATTTCTATATAACGTAATACAATATACCGTAATACTATATAACGTAATGCTATATAACGTAATACAATATAACGTCAAACGTTATAACGTATTACTATATAACGTAATACAATATACCGTAATACTATATAACGTAATAATATATAACGTAATACTGTATAACGTAATACGATATAACGTCAAACGTTATAACGTATTACTATATAACGTAATACAATATACCGTAATGCTATATAACGTAATATAATATAACGTAATACAACATAACGTAATACTATCTAACGTTATACAATATAACATGAAATGTTATAACGTATTACCATATAACGTAATATAACATAACGTAATACTGTATAACGTAATACTACATAACGTAATACAATATAACGTAATACTATATAACGTAATATAATATAACGTAATACTGTATAACGTAATATAATATAACGTAATACTGTATAACGTAATACTATATAACGTAATACTATATAACGTAATACTGTATAACGTAATACTATATAACGTAATACTATATCACGTAATACAATATAACGTGAAACGTTATAACGTATTACTATATATTGTAATACAATATGCCGTAATACTATATAACGTAATACTATATAACGTAATACTATATAACGTAATACTATATAACGTAATACTATATATCGTAATACTATATAACGTAATACAATATAATGTGAAACGTTATAACATATTACTATATAACGTAGTACAATATACCGTAATGCTATATAACGTAATATAATATAACGTAATACAACATAACGTAATACTATCTAACGTTATACAATATAACATGAAATGTTATAACGTATTACCATATAACGTAATATAACATAACGTAATACTGTATAACGTAATACTACATAACGTAATACAATATAACGTAATACTATATAACGTAATATAATATAACGTAATACTGTATAACGTAATATAATATAACGTAATACTATATAACGTAATACTATATAACGTAATACTATATAACGTAATACTGTATAACGTAATACTATATAACGTAATACTATATCACGTAATACAATATAACGTGAAACGTTATAACGTATTACTATATATTGTAATACAATATGCCGTAATACTATATAACGTAATACTATATAACGTAATACAACATAACGTAATACTATATAACGTAATACTATATAACGTAATACTATATAACGTAATACTATATATCGTAATACTATATAACGTAATACTATATAATGTAATAATATATAACGTAATACTGTATAACGTAATACGATATAACGTCAAACGTTATAACGTATTACTATATAACGTAATACAATATACCGTAATACTATATATCGTAATACTATATAACGTAATACTATATAACGTAATATTATATAACGTAATACTGTATAACGTAATATAATATAACGTAATACTGTATAACGTAATACTATATAACGTAATACTATATAACGTAATACTGTATAACGTAATACTATATAACGTAATACTATATCACGTAATACAATATAACGTGAAACGTTATAACGTATTACTATATATTGTAATACAATATGCCGTAATACTATATAACGTAATACTATATAACGTAATACAACATAACGTAATACTATATAACGTAATACTATATAACGTAATACTATATAACGTAATACTATATAACGTAATACTATATATCGTAATACTATATAACGTAATGCTATATAACGTAATACAATATAACGTCAAACGTTATAACGTATTACTATATTACGTAATACAATATACCGTAATACTATATAACGTGATACTATATATCGTAATACAATATAACATGAAACGTTATAACGTATTACTATATAACGTAATACAATATAATGTAATACTATATAACGTAATGCTATATAACGTAATACTGTATAACGTAATACAATATACCGTAATACTATATAACGTAACACTAAGTAATGTAATACTGTATAACGTAATACTATATAACGTAATACTATATAACGTAATACTGTATAACGTAATACTGTATATCGTAATACTATATAACGTAATACTATATAACGTAATGCTATATAACGTAATACAACATAACGTAATACTATATAACGTAATACTATATATCGTAATACTATATAACGTAATGCTATATAACGTAATACAATATAACGTCAAACGTTATAACGTATTACTATATAACGTAATACAATATACCGTAATACTATATAACGTAATACTATATAACGTAATACTATATAACGTAATACTATATAACGTAATAATATATAACGTAATTCTGTATAACGTAATACGATATAACGTCAAACGTTATAACGTATTACTATATAACGTAATACAATATACCGTAATACTATATATCGTAATACTATGTAACGTAATACTATATAACGTAATGCTATATAACGTAATACAATATAACGTCAAACGTTATAACGTATTACTATATAACGTAATACAATATACCGTAATACTATATAACGTAATACTATATAACGTAATACTAAATAACGTAATACTATATAACGTAATGCTATATAACGTAATACAACATAACGTAATACTACATAACGTAATACTATATAACGTAATATTATATAACGTAATACAATATAACGTGAAATGTTATAACGTATTACTATATAACGTAATGCAATATACCGTAATACTATATAACGTAATACTATATAACGTAATACAATATAACGTGAAACGTTATAACGTATTACTATATAACGTAATACAATATAATGTAATACTATATAACGTAATACTATATATCGTAATACTATATAACGTAATACAATATAATGTGAAACGTTATAACATATTACTATATAACGTAGTACAATATACCGTAATGCTATATAACGTAATATAATATAACGTAATACAACATAACGTAATACTATCTAACGTTATACAATATAACATGAAATGTTATAACGTATTACCATATAACGTAATATAACATAACGTAATACTGTATAACGTAATACTACATAACGTAATACAATATAACGTAATACTATATAACGTAATATAATATAACGTAATACTGTATAACGTAATATAATATAACGTAATACTGTATAACGTAATACTATATAACGTAATACTATATAACGTAATACTGTATAACGTAATACTATATAACGTAATACTATATCACGTAATACAATATAACGTGAAACGTTATAACGTATTACTATATATTGTAATACAATATGCCGTAATACTATATAACGTAATACTATATAACGTAATACTATATAACGTAATACTATATAACGTAATACTATATATCGTAATACTATATAACGTAATACAATATAATGTGAAACGTTATAACATATTACTATATAACGTAGTACAATATACCGTAATGCTATATAACGTAATATAATATAACGTAATACAACATAACGTAATACTATCTAACGTTATACAATATAACATGAAATGTTATAACGTATTACCATATAACGTAATATAACATAACGTAATACTGTATAACGTAATACTACATAACGTAATACAATATAACGTAATACTATATAACGTAATATAATATAACGTAATACTGTATAACGTAATATAATATAACGTAATACTATATAACGTAATACTATATAACGTAATACTATATAACGTAATACTGTATAACGTAATACTATATAACGTAATACTATATCACGTAATACAATATAACGTGAAACGTTATAACGTATTACTATATATTGTAATACAATATGCCGTAATACTATATAACGTAATACTATATAACGTAATACAACATAACGTAATACTATATAACGTAATACTATATAACGTAATACTATATAACGTAATACTATATATCGTAATACTATATAACGTAATACTATATAATGTAATAATATATAACGTAATACTGTATAACGTAATACGATATAACGTCAAACGTTATAACGTATTACTATATAACGTAATACAATATACCGTAATACTATATATCGTAATACTATATAACGTAATACTATATAACGTAATATTATATAACGTAATACTGTATAACGTAATATAATATAACGTAATACTGTATAACGTAATACTATATAACGTAATACTATATAACGTAATACTGTATAACGTAATACTATATAACGTAATACTATATCACGTAATACAATATAACGTGAAACGTTATAACGTATTACTATATATTGTAATACAATATGCCGTAATACTATATAACGTAATACTATATAACGTAATACAACATAACATAATACTATATAACGTAATACTATATAACGTAATACTATATAACGTAATACTATATATCGTAATACTATATAACGTAATGCTATATAACGTAATACAATATAACGTCAAACGTTATAACGTATTACTATATTACGTAATACAATATACCGTAATACTATATAACGTGATACTATATATCGTAATACAATATAACTTGAAACGTTATAACGTATTACTATATAACGTAATACAATATAATGTAATACTATATAACGTAATGCTATATAACGTAATACTGTATAACGTAATACAATATACCGTAATACTATATAACGTAACACTAAGTAATGTAATACTGTATAACGTAATACTATATAACGTAATACTATATAACGTAATACTGTATAACGTAATACTGTATATCGTAATACTATATAACGTAATACTATATAACGTAATGCTATATAACGTAATACAACATAACGTAATACTATATAACGTAATACTATATATCGTAATACTATATAACGTAATGCTATATAACGTAATACAATATAACGTCAAACGTTATAACGTATTACTATATAACGTAATACAATATACCGTAATACTATATAACGTAATACTATATAACGTAATACTATATAACGTAATACTATATAACGTAATAATATATAACGTAATTCTGTATAACGTAATACGATATAACGTCAAACGTTATAACGTATTACTATATAACGTAATACAATATACCGTAATACTATATATCGTAATACTATATAACGTAATACTATATAACGTAATGCTATATAACGTAATACAATATAACGTCAAACGTTATAACGTATTACTATATAACGTAATACAATATACCGTAATACTATATAACGTAATACTATATAACGTAATACTAAATAACGTAATACTATATAACGTAATGCTATATAACGTAATACAACATAACGTAATACTACATAACGTAATACTATATAACGTAATATTATATAACGTAATACAATATAACGTGAAATGTTATAACGTATTACTATATAACGTAATGCAATATACCGTAATACTATATAACGTAATACTATATAACGTAATACAATATAACGTGAAACGTTATAACGTATTACTATATAACGTAATACAATATAATGTAATACTATATAACGTAATACTATATATCGTAATACTATATAACGTAATACGATATAATGTGAAACGTTATAACATATTACTATATAACGTAGTACAATATACCGTAATGCTATATAACGTAATATAATATAACGTAATACAACATAACGTAATACTATCTAACGTTATACAATATAACATGAAATGTTATAACGTATTACCATATAACGTAATATAACATAACGTAATACTGTATAACGTAATACTACATAACGTAATACAATATAACGTAATACTATATAACGTAATATAATATAACGTAATACTGTATAACGTAATATAATATAACGTAATACTGTATAACGTAATACTATATAACGTAATACTATATAACGTAATACTGTATAACGTAATACTATATAACGTAATACTATATCACGTAATACAATATAACGTGAAACGTTATAACGTATTACTATATATTGTAATACAATATGCCGTAATACTATATAACGTAATACTATATAACGTAATACTATATAACGTAATACTATATAACGTAATACTATATATCGTAATACTATATAACGTAATACAATATAATGTGAAACGTTATAACATATTACTATATAACGTAGTACAATATACCGTAATGCTATATAACGTAATATAATATAACGTAATACAACATAACGTAATACTATCTAACGTTATACAATATAACATGAAATGTTATAACGTATTACCATATAACGTAATATAACATAACGTAATACTGTATAACGTAATACTACATAACGTAATACAATATAACGTAATACTATATAACGTAATATAATATAACGTAATACTGTATAACGTAATATAATATAACGTAATACTGTATAACGTAATACTATATAACGTAATACTATATAACGTAATACTGTATAACGTAATACTATATAACGTAATACTATATCACGTAATACAATATAACGTGAAACGTTATAACGTATTACTATATATTGTAATACAATATGCCGTAATACTATATAACGTAATACTATATAACGTAATACAACATAACGTAATACTATATAACGTAATACTATATAACGTAATACTATATAACGTAATACTATATATCGTAATACTATATAACGTAATACTATATAATGTAATAATATATAACGTAATACTGTATAACGTAATACGATATAACGTCAAACGTTATAACGTATTACTATATAACGTAATACAATATACCGTAATACTATATATCGTAATACTATATAACGTAATACTATATAACGTAATACTATATAACGTAATATTATATAACGTAATACTGTATAACGTAATATAATATAACGTAATACTGTATAACGTAATACTATATAACGTAATACTATATAACGTAATACTGTATAACGTAATACTATATAACGTAATACTATATCACGTAATACAATATAACGTGAAACGTTATAACGTATTACTATATATTGTAATACAATATGCCGTAATACTATATAACGTAATACTATATAACGTAATACAACATAACGTAATACTATATAACGTAATACTATATAACGTAATACTATATAACGTAATACTATATATCGTAATACTATATAACGTAATGCTATATAACGTAATACAATATAACGTCAAACGTTATAACGTATTACTATATTACGTAATACAATATACCGTAATACTATATAACGTGATACTATATATCGTAATACAATATAACTTGAAACGTTATAACGTATTACTATATAACGTAATACAATATAATGTAATACTATATAACGTAATACTATATCACGTAATACAATATAACGTGAAACGTTATAACGTATTACTATATATTGTAATACAATATGCCGTAATACTATATAACGTAATACTATATAACGTAATACAACATAACGTAATACTATATAACGTAATACTATATAACGTAATACTATATAACGTAATACTATATATCGTAATACTATATAACGTAATACTATATATCGTAATACTATATAACGTAATACTATATAACGTAATACTATATAACGTAATACTATATAACGTAATAATATATAACGTAATACTGTATAACGTAATACGATATAACGTCAAACGTTATAACGTATTACTATATAACGTAATACAATATACCGTAATACTATATATCGTAATACTATATAACGTAATACTATATAACGTAATACTATATAACGTAATATTATATAACGTAATACTGTATAACGTAATATAATATAACGTAATACTGTATAACGTAATACTATATACCGTAATACTATATAACGTGATACTATATATCGTAATACAATATAACGTCAAACGTTATAACGTATTACTATATTACGTAATACAATATACCGTAATACTATATAACGTGATACTATATATCGTAATACAATATAACTTGAAACGTTATAACATATTACTATATAACGTAATACAATATAATGTAATACTATATAACGTAATGCTATATAACGTAATACTGTATAACGTAATACAATATACCGTAATACTATATAACGTAATACTAAATAACGTAATACTGTATAACGTAATACTATATAACGTAATACTATATAACGTAATACTGTATAACGTAATACTGTATATCGTAATACTATATAACGTAATACTATATAACCTAATGCTATATAACGTAATACAACATAACGTAATACTATATAACGTAATACTATATATCGTAATACTATATAACGTAATGCTATATAACGTAATACAATATAACGTCAAACGTTATAACGTATTACTATATAACGTAATACAATATACCGTAATACTATATAACGTAATACTATATAACGTAATACTATATAACGTAATACTATATAACGTAATAATATATAACGTAATTCTGTATAACGTAATACGATATAACGTCAAACGTTATAACGTATTACTATATAACGTAATACAATATACCGTAATACTATATATCGTAATACTATATAACGTAATACTATATAACGTAATGCTATATAACGTAATACAATATAACGTCAAACGTTATAACGTATTACTATATAACGTAATACAATATACCGTAATACTATATAACGTAATACTATATAACGTAATACTAAATAACGTAATACTATATAACGTAATGCTATATAACGTAATACAACATAACGTAATACTACATAACGTAATACTATATAACGTAATATTATATAACGTAATACAATATAACGTGAAATGTTATAACGTATTACTATATAACGTAATGCAATATACCGTAATACTATATAACGTAATACTATATAACGTAATACAATATAACGTGAAACGTTATAACGTATTACTATATAACGTAATACAATATAATGTAATACTATATAACGTAATACAATATAACGTGAAACGTTATAACGTATTACTATATAACGTAATACAATATACCGTAATACTATATAACGTAATGCTATATAACGTAATACAATATAACGTCAAACGTTATAACGTATTACTATATAACGTAATACAATATACCGTAATACTATATAACGTAATACTATATAACGTAATACTATATAACGTAATACTATATAACGTAATACTATATAACGTAATATTATATAACGTAATACAATATAACGTGAAACGTTATAGCGTATTACTATATAACGTAATACAATATACCGTAATACTATATAACGTAATACTATATAACGTAATACTATATAACGTAATACTGTATAACGTAATACTATGTAACGTAATATAATATAACGTAATACTATATAACGTAATACCATATACCGTAATACTATATAACGTAATACTATATAACGTAATACTATATAACGTAATACTATATAACGTAATACAACATAACGTAATACTATATAACGTAATACTATATAACGTAATACTGTATAACGTAATACAACATAACGTAATACTATTTAACGTAATACTATATACCGTAATGCTATATAACGTAATATAATATAACGTAATACAACATAACGTAATACTATATAACGTAATACTGTATAACGTAATACTGTATAACGTAATACTATATAACGTAATACAATATACCGTAATACTATATAACGTAATACTATATAACGTAATACTATATAACGTAATACTATATAACGTAATACTATATAACGTAATATTATATAACGTAATACAATATAACGTGAAACGTTACAACGTATTACTATACAACGTAATACAATATAACGTGAAACGTTACAACGTATTACTATATAACGTAATACAATATACCGTAATACTATATAACGTAATACTATATAACGTAATACTATATAACGTAATACTATATAACGTAATACTATATATCGTAATACTATATAACGTAATACAATATAATGTGAAACATTATAACATATTACTATATAACATAGTACAATATACCGTAATGCTATATAACGTAATGTAATATAACGTAATACAACATAACGTAATACTATCTAACGTTATACAATATAACATGAAATGTTATAACGTATTACCATATAACGTAATATAACATAACGTAATACTGTATAACGTAATACTACATAACGTAATACAATATAACGTAATACTATATAACGTAATATAATATAACGTAATACTGTATAACGTAATATAATATAACGTAATACTGTATAACGTAATACTATATAACGTAATACTATATAACGTAATACTGTATAACGTCATACTATATAACGTAATACTATATCACGTAATACAATATAACGTGAAACGTTATAACGTATTACTATATATTGTAATACAATATGCCGTAATACTATATAACGTAATACTATATAACGTAATACAACATAACGTAATACTATATAACGTAATACTATATAACGTAATACTATATAACGTAATACTATATATCGTAATACTATATAACGTAATACTATATAACGTAATAATATATAACGTAATACTGTATAACGTAATACGATATAACGTCAAACGTTATAACGTATTACTATATAACGTAATACAATATACCGTAATACTATATATCGTAATACTATATAACGTAATACTATATAACGTAATACTATATAACGTAATATTATATCACGTAATACAATATAACGTGAAACGTTATAACGTATTACTATATATTGTAATACAATATGCCGTAATACTATATAACGTAATACTATATAACGTAATACAACATAACGTAATACTATATAACGTAATACTATATAACGTAATACTATATAACGTAATACTATATATCGTAATACTATATAACGTAATACAATATAATGTAATACTATATAACGTAATGCTATATAACGTAATACTGTATAACGTAATACAATATACCGTAATACTATATAACGTAACACTAAGTAATGTAATACTGTATAACGTAATACTATATAACGTAATACTATATAACGTAATACTGTATAACGTAATACTGTATATCGTAATAATATATAACGTAATTCTGTATAACGTAATACGATATAACGTCAAACGTTATAACGTATTACTATATAACGTAATACAATATAATGTAATACTATATAACGTAATACTATATATCGTAATACTATATAACGTAATACGATATAATGTGAAACGTTATAACATATTACTATATAACGTAGTACAATATACCGTAATGCTATATAACGTAATATAATATAACGTAATACAACATAACGTAATACTATCTAACGTTATACAATATAACATGAAATGTTATAACGTATTACTATATAACGTAATACTATATATCGTAATACTATATAACGTAATACAATATAATGTAATACTATATAACGTAATGCTATATAACGTAATACTGTATAACGTAATACAATATACCGTAATACTATATAACGTAACACTAAGTAATGTAATACTGTATAACGTAATACTATATAACGTAATACTATATAACGTAATACTGTATAACGTAATACTGTATATCGTAATAATATATAACGTAATTCTGTATAACGTAATACGATATAACGTCAAACGTTATAACGTATTACTATATAACGTAATACAATATAATGTAATACTATATAACGTAATACTATATAACGTAATAATATATAACGTAATTCTGTATAACGTAATACGATATAACGTCAAACGTTATAACGTATTACTATATAACGTAATACAATATACCGTAATACTATATATCGTAATACTATATAACGTAATACTATATAACGTAATGCTATATAACGTAATACAATATAACGTCAAACGTTATAACGTATTACTATATAACGTAATACAATATACCGTAATACTATATAACGTAATACTATATAACGTAATACTAAATAACGTAATACTATATAACGTAATGCTATATAACGTAATACAACATAACGTAATACTACATAACGTAATACTATATAACGTAATATTATATAACGTAATACAATATAACGTGAAATGTTATAACGTATTACTATATAACGTAATGCAATATACCGTAATACTATATAACGTAATACTATATAACGTAATACAATATAACGTGAAACGTTATAACGTATTACTATATAACGTAATACAATATAATGTAATACTATATAACGTAATACTATATATCGTAATACTATATAACGTAATACGATATAATGTGAAACGTTATAACATATTACTATATAACGTAGTACAATATACCGTAATGCTATATAACGTAATATAATATAACGTAATACAACATAACGTAATACTATCTAACGTTATACAATATAACATGAAATGTTATAACGTATTACCATATAACGTAATATAACATAACGTAATACTGTATAACGTAATACTACATAACGTAATACAATATAACGTAATACTATATAACGTAATATAATATAACGTAATACTGTATAACGTAATATAATATAACGTAATACTGTATAACGTAATACTATATAACGTAATACTATATAACGTAATACTGTATAACGTAATACTATATAACGTAATACTATATCACGTAATACAATATAACGTGAAACGTTATAACGTATTACTATATATTGTAATACAATATGCCGTAATACTATATAACGTAATACTATATAACGTAATACTATATAACGTAATACTATATAACGTAATACTATATATCGTAATACTATATAACGTAATACAATATAATGTGAAACGTTATAACATATTACTATATAACGTAGTACAATATACCGTAATGCTATATAACGTAATATAATATAACGTAATACAACATAACGTAATACTATCTAACGTTATACAATATAACATGAAATGTTATAACGTATTACCATATAACGTAATATAACATAACGTAATACTGTATAACGTAATACTACATAACGTAATACAATATAACGTAATACTATATAACGTAATATAATATAACGTAATACTGTATAACGTAATATAATATAACGTAATACTGTATAACGTAATACTATATAACGTAATACTATATAACGTAATACTGTATAACGTAATACTATATAACGTAATACTATATCACGTAATACAATATAACGTGAAACGTTATAACGTATTACTATATATTGTAATACAATATGCCGTAATACTATATAACGTAATACTATATAACGTAATACAACATAACGTAATACTATATAACGTAATACTATATAACGTAATACTATATAACGTAATACTATATATCGTAATACTATATAACGTAATACTATATAATGTAATAATATATAACGTAATACTGTATAACGTAATACGATATAACGTCAAACGTTATAACGTATTACTATATAACGTAATACAATATACCGTAATACTATATATCGTAATACTATATAACGTAATACTATATAACGTAATACTATATAACGTAATATTATATAACGTAATACTGTATAACGTAATATAATATAACGTAATACTGTATAACGTAATACTATATAACGTAATACTATATAACGTAATACTGTATAACGTAATACTATATAACGTAATACTATATCACGTAATACAATATAACGTGAAACGTTATAACGTATTACTATATATTGTAATACAATATGCCGTAATACTATATAACGTAATACTATATAACGTAATACAACATAACGTAATACTATATAACGTAATACTATATAACGTAATACTATATAACGTAATACTATATATCGTAATACTATATAACGTAATGCTATATAACGTAATACAATATAACGTCAAACGTTATAACGTATTACTATATTACGTAATACAATATACCGTAATACTATATAACGTGATACTATATATCGTAATACAATATAACTTGAAACGTTATAACGTATTACTATATAACGTAATACAATATAATGTAATACTATATAACGTAATACTATATCACGTAATACAATATAACGTGAAACGTTATAACGTATTACTATATATTGTAATACAATATGCCGTAATACTATATAACGTAATACTATATAACGTAATACAACATAACGTAATACTATATAACGTAATACTATATAACGTAATACTATATAACGTAATACTATATATCGTAATACTATATAACGTAATACTATATATCGTAATACTATATAACGTAATACTATATAACGTAATACTATATAACGTAATACTATATAACGTAATAATATATAACGTAATACTGTATAACGTAATACGATATAACGTCAAACGTTATAACGTATTACTATATAACGTAATACAATATACCGTAATACTATATATCGTAATACTATATAACGTAATACTATATAACGTAATACTATATAACGTAATATTATATAACGTAATACTGTATAACGTAATATAATATAACGTAATACTGTATAACGTAATACTATATACCGTAATACTATATAACGTGATACTATATATCGTAATACAATATAACGTCAAACGTTATAACGTATTACTATATTACGTAATACAATATACCGTAATACTATATAACGTGATACTATATATCGTAATACAATATAACTTGAAACGTTATAACGTATTACTATATAACGTAATACAATATAATGTAATACTATATAACGTAATGCTATATAACGTAATACTGTATAACGTAATACAATATACCGTAATACTATATAACGTAATACTAAATAACGTAATACTGTATAACGTAATACTATATAACGTAATACTATATAACGTAATACTGTATAACGTAATACTGTATATCGTAATACTATATAACGTAATACTATATAACCTAATGCTATATAACGTAATACAACATAACGTAATACTATATAACGTAATACTATATATCGTAATACTATATAACGTAATGCTATATAACGTAATACAATATAACGTCAAACGTTATAACGTATTACTATATAACGTAATACAATATACCGTAATACTATATAACGTAATACTATATAACGTAATACTATATAACGTAATACTATATAACGTAATAATATATAACGTAATTCTGTATAACGTAATACGATATAACGTCAAACGTTATAACGTATTACTATATAACGTAATACAATATACCGTAATACTATATATCGTAATACTATATAACGTAATACTATATAACGTAATGCTATATAACGTAATACAATATAACGTCAAACGTTATAACGTATTACTATATAACGTAATACAATATACCGTAATACTATATAACGTAATACTATATAACGTAATACTAAATAACGTAATACTATATAACGTAATGCTATATAACGTAATACAACATAACGTAATACTACATAACGTAATACTATATAACGTAATATTATATAACGTAATACAATATAACGTGAAATGTTATAACGTATTACTATATAACGTAATGCAATATACCGTAATACTATATAACGTAATACTATATAACGTAATACAATATAACGTGAAACGTTATAACGTATTACTATATAACGTAATACAATATAATGTAATACTATATAACGTAATACAATATAACGTGAAACGTTATAACGTATTACTATATAACGTAATACAATATACCGTAATACTATATAACGTAATGCTATATAACGTAATACAATATAACGTCAAACGTTATAACGTATTACTATATAACGTAATACAATATACCGTAATACTATATAACGTAATACTATATAACGTAATACTATATAACGTAATACTATATAACGTAATACTATATAACGTAATATTATATAACGTAATACAATATAACGTGAAACGTTATAGCGTATTACTATATAACGTAATACAATATACCGTAATACTATATAACGTAATACTATATAACGTAATACTATATAACGTAATACTGTATAACGTAATACTATGTAACGTAATATAATATAACGTAATACTATATAACGTAATACCATATACCGTAATACTATATAACGTAATACTATATAACGTAATACTATATAACGTAATACTATATAACGTAATACAACATAACGTAATACTATATAACGTAATACTATATAACGTAATACTGTATAACGTAATACAACATAACGTAATACTATTTAACGTAATACTATATACCGTAATGCTATATAACGTAATATAATATAACGTAATACAACATAACGTAATACTATATAACGTAATACTGTATAACGTAATACTGTATAACGTAATACTATATAACGTAATACAATATACCGTAATACTATATAACGTAATACTATATAACGTAATACTATATAACGTAATACTATATAACGTAATACTATATAACGTAATATTATATAACGTAATACAATATAACGTGAAACGTTACAACGTATTACTATACAACGTAATACAATATAACGTGAAACGTTACAACGTATTACTATATAACGTAATACAATATACCGTAATACTATATAACGTAATACTATATAACGTAATACTATATAACGTAATACTATATAACGTAATACTATATATCGTAATACTATATAACGTAATACAATATAATGTGAAACATTATAACATATTACTATATAACATAGTACAATATACCGTAATGCTATATAACGTAATGTAATATAACGTAATACAACATAACGTAATACTATCTAACGTTATACAATATAACATGAAATGTTATAACGTATTACCATATAACGTAATATAACATAACGTAATACTGTATAACGTAATACTACATAACGTAATACAATATAACGTAATACTATATAACGTAATATAATATAACGTAATACTGTATAACGTAATATAATATAACGTAATACTGTATAACGTAATACTATATAACGTAATACTATATAACGTAATACTGTATAACGTCATACTATATAACGTAATACTATATCACGTAATACAATATAACGTGAAACGTTATAACGTATTACTATATATTGTAATACAATATGCCGTAATACTATATAACGTAATACTATATAACGTAATACAACATAACGTAATACTATATAACGTAATACTATATAACGTAATACTATATAACGTAATACTATATATCGTAATACTATATAACGTAATACTATATAACGTAATAATATATAACGTAATACTGTATAACGTAATACGATATAACGTCAAACGTTATAACGTATTACTATATAACGTAATACAATATACCGTAATACTATATATCGTAATACTATATAACGTAATACTATATAACGTAATACTATATAACGTAATATTATATCACGTAATACAATATAACGTGAAACGTTATAACGTATTACTATATATTGTAATACAATATGCCGTAATACTATATAACGTAATACAATATACCGTAATACTATATAACGTAATACTATATAACGTAATACTATATAACGTAATACTATATAACGTAATACTATATAACGTAATATTATATAACGTAATACAATATAACGTGAAACGTTACAACGTATTACTATATAACGTAATACAATATACCGTAATACTATATAACGTAATACTATATAACGTAATACTATATAACGTAATACTATATAACGTAATACTATATATCGTAATACTATATAACGTAATACAATATAATGTGAAACGTTATAACATATTACTATATAACGTAGTACAATATACCGTAATGCTATATAACGTAATATAATATAACGTAATACAACATAACGTAATACTATCTAACGTTATACAATATAACATGAAATGTTATAACGTATTACCATATAACGTAATATAACATAACGTAATACTGTATAACGTAATACTACATAACGTAATACAATATAACGTAATACTATATAACGTAATATAATATAACGTAATACTGTATAACGTAATATAATATAACGTAATACTGTATAACGTAATACTATATAACGTAATACTCTATAACGTAATACTGTATAACGTAATACTATATAACGTAATACTATATCACGTAATACAATATAACGTGAAACGTTATAACGTATTACTATATATTGTAATACAATATGCCGTAATACTATATAACGTAATACTATATAACGTAATACAACATAACGTAATACTATATAACGTAATACTATATAACGTAATACTATATAACGTAATACTATATATCGTAATACTATATAACGTAATGCTATATAACGTAATACAATATAACGTCAAACGTTATAACGTATTACTATATTACGTAATACAATATACCGTAATACTATATAACGTGATACTATATATCGTAATACAATATAACGTGAAACGTTATAACGTATTACTATATAACGTAATACAATATAATGTAATACTATATAACGTAATGCTATATAACGTAATACTGTATAACGTAATACAATATACCGTAATACTATATAACGTAATACTAAATAACGTAATACTGTATAACGTAATCCTATATAACGTAATACTATATAACGTAATACTGTATAACGTAATACTGTATATCGTAATACTATATAACGTAATACTATATAACGTAATGCTATATAACGTAATACAACATAACGTAATACTATATAACGTAATACTATATAACGTAATAATATATAACGTAATACTGTATAACGTAATACGATATAACGTCAAACGTTATAACGTATTACTATATAACGTAATACAATATACCGTAATACTATATATCGTAATACTATATAACGTAATACTATATAACTTAATACAATATACCGTAATACTATATAACGTAATACTATATAACGTAATACTATATAACGTAATACTATATAACGTAATATAATATAACGTAATATAATATAACGTAATACAATATAACGTAATACATTATAACGTATTACTAAATAACGTAATACAATATACCGTAATATTATATAACGTAACACAATATAACGTAATACTATATAACGTAATACTGTATCACGTAATACTATATAACGTAATACTATATAACGTAATATAATATAACGTAATACAATATAACGTAATACATTATAACGTATTACTATATAACATAATACTATATAACGTAATACTATATAACGTAATACTATATAACGTAATATAATATAATGTAATACAACATAACGTAATACTGTATAACGTAATACTGTATAACGTAATACTATATAACGTAATACTATATAACGTAATACAATATAACGTAATATAATATAACGTAATACAATATAACGTAATACATTATAACGTATTACTATATAACATAATACTATATAACGTAATACTAAATAACGTAATACAATATACCGTAATATTATATAACGTAATACTATATAACGTAATACTGTATAACGTAATACAATATACCGTAATACTATATAACGTAATACAATATACCGTAATACTATATAACGTAATACTGTATAACGTAATACTATATAACGTGATATTATATAACGTAACACAATATAACGTAATACTATATAACGTAATACTGTATCACGTAATACTATATAACGTAATACTATATAACGTAGTACAATATAACGTCAAACGTTTTAACGTATTACTATATAACGTAATACCATATACCGTAATACTATATAACGTAGCACTATATAACGTAATACTGTATAACGTAATACAATATAATGTGAAACGTTATAACATATTACTATATAACGTAATACAATATACCGTAATGCTATATAAGGTAATATAATATAACGTAATACTACATAACGTAATACTGTATAACGTAATACTATATAACGTAATACTATATAACGTAATACAATATAACGTCAAACGTTATAACGTATTACTATATAACGTAATACAATATACCGTAATATTATATAACGTAATACTATATAACGTAATACTGTATAACGTAATACAATATACCGTAATACTATATACCGTAATACTATATAACGTAATACTGTATAACGTAATACTATATAACGTGATATTATATAACGTAACACAATATAACGTAATACTATATAACGTAATACTGTATCACGTAATACTATATAACGTAATACTATATAACGTAGTACAATATAACGTCAAACGTTTTAACGTATTACTATATAACGTAATACCATATACCGTAATACTATATAACGTAGCACTATATAACGTAATACTGTATAACGTAATACAATATAATGTGAAACGTTATAACATATTACTATATAACGTAATACAATATACCGTAATGCTATATAAGGTAATATAATATAACGTAATACTACATAACGTAATACTGTATAACGTAATGCTATATAACGTAATATAATATAACGTAATACATTATAACGTATTACTATATAACGTAATATTATATACCGTAATACTATATAACGTAATACAATATACCGTAATACTATATAACGTAATACTATATAACGTAATACTGTATAACGTAATACTATATAACGTGATATTATATAACGTAACACAATATAACGTAATACTATATAACGTAATACTGTATCACGTAATACTATATAACGTAATACTATATAACGTAATACAACATAACGTAATACTATATAACGTAATACTATATAACGTAATACTATATAACGTAATACTATATAACGTAATATAATATAACGTAATACAATATAACGTAATACATTATAACGTATTACTATATAACGTAATACTATATAACGTAATACGATATAACGAAATATATAATATAATGTAATACAACATAACGTAATACTGTATAACGTAATACTGTATAACGTAATACTATATAACGTAATACTGTATAACTTAATACAATATACCGTAATACTATATAACGTAATACTATATAACGTAGTACAATATAACGTCAAACGTTTTAACGTATTACTATATAACGTAATACCATATACCGTAATACTATATAACGTAATACAATATACCGTAATACTATATAACGTAATACTATATAACGTAATACAGTATAACGTAATACTATATAACGTGATATTATATAACGTAACACAATATAACGTAATACAACATAACGTAATACTATATAACGTAATACTATATAACGTAATACTGTATAACGTAATACAATATACCGTAATACTATATAACGTAATACTATATAACGTAATACAATATAACGTCAAACGTTATAAAGTATTACTATATAACGTAATACAATATACCGTAATACTATATAACGTAATACTATATAACGTAATACTGTATAACGTAATACAATATACCGTAATACTATATAACGTAATACAATATACCGTAATACTATATAACGTAATACTATATAACGTAATACTGTATAACGTAATACTATATAACGTGATATTATATAACGTAAAACAATATAACGTAATACTATATGACGTAATACTATATAACGTAATACAACATAACGTAATACTATATAACGTAATACAACATAACGTAATACTATATAACGTAATACTATATAACGTGATATTATATAACGTAACACAATATAACGTAATACTATATAACGTAATACTATATAACGTAATACTATATAACGTAATATAATATAATGTAATACAACATAACGTAATACTGTATAACGTAATACTGTATAACGTAATACTATATAACGTAATACTGTATAACGTAATACAATATACCGTAATACTATATAACGTAATACTATATAACGTAATACTGTATAACGTAATACAATATACCGTAATACTATATAACGTAATACAATATAACGTAATACTATATAACGTAATACTGTATCACGTAATACTATATAACGTAATACTATATAACGTAGTACAATATAACGTCAAACGTTTTAACGTATTACTATATAACGTAATACCATATACCGTAATACTATATAACGTAGCACTATATAACGTAATACTGTATAACGTAATACAATATAATGTGAAACGTTATAACATATTACTATATAACGTAATACAATATACCGTAATGCTATATAAGGTAATATAATATAACGTAATACTACATAACGTAATACTGTATAACGTAATGCTATATAACGTAATATAATATAACGTAATACATTATAACGTATTACTATATAACGTAATATTATATACCGTAATACTATATAACGTAATACAATATACCGTAATACTATATAACGTAATACTATATAACGTAATACTGTATAACGTAATACTATATAACGTGATATTATATAACGTAACACAATATAACGTAATACTATATAACGTAATACTGTATCACGTAATACTATATAACGTAATACTATATAACGTAATACAACATAACGTAATACTATATAACGTAATACTATATAACGTAATACTATATAACGTAATACTATATAACGTAATATAATATAACGTAATACAATATAACGTAATACATTATAACGTATTACTATATAACGTAATACTATATAACGTAATACGATATAACGAAATATATAATATAATGTAATACAACATAACGTAATACTGTATAACGTAATACTGTATAACGTAATACTATATAACGTAATACTGTATAACTTAATACAATATACCGTAATACTATATAACGTAATACTATATAACGTAGTACAATATAACGTCAAACGTTTTAACGTATTACTATATAACGTAATACCATATACCGTAATACTATATAACGTAATACAATATACCGTAATACTATATAACGTAATACTATATAACGTAATACAGTATAACGTAATACTATATAACGTGATATTATATAACGTAACACAATATAACGTAATACAACATAACGTAATACTATATAACGTAATACTATATAACGTAATACTGTATAACGTAATACAATATACCGTAATACTATATAACGTAATACTATATAACGTAATACAATATAACGTCAAACGTTATAAAGTATTACTATATAACGTAATACAATATACCGTAATACTATATAACGTAATACTATATAACGTAATACTGTATAACGTAATACAATATACCGTAATACTATATAACGTAATACAATATACCGTAATACTATATAACGTAATACTATATAACGTAATACTGTATAACGTAATACTATATAACGTGATATTATATAACGTAAAACAATATAACGTAATACTATATGACGTAATACTATATAACGTAATACAACATAACGTAATACTATATAACGTAATACAACATAACGTAATACTATATAACGTAATACTATATAACGTGATATTATATAACGTAACACAATATAACGTAATACTATATAACGTAATACTATATAACGTAATACTATATAACGTAATATAATATAATGTAATACAACATAACGTAATACTGTATAACGTAATACTGTATAACGTAATACTATATAACGTAATACTGTATAACGTAATACAATATACCGTAATACTATATAACGTAATACTATATAACGTAATACTGTATAACGTAATACAATATACCGTAATACTATATAACGTAATACTATATAACGTCGTACAATATAACGTCAAACGTTTTAACGTATTACTATATAACGTAATACCATATACCGTAATACTATATAACGTAATACAATATACCGTAATACTATATAACGTAATATAATATAACGTAATACAATATAACGTAATACATTATAACGTCTTACTATATAACATAATACTATATAACGTAATACTATATAACGTAATACTATATAACGTAATATAATATAATGTAATACAACATAACGTAATACTGTATAACGTAATACTGTATAACGTAATACTATATAACGTAATACTGTATAACGTAATACAATATACCGTAATACTATATAACGTAATACTATATAACGTAATACTGTATAACGTAATACAATATACCGTAATACTATATAACGTAATACTATATAACGTCGTACAATATAACGTCAAACGTTTTAACGTATTACTATATAACGTAATACCATATACCGTAATACTATATAACGTAATACAATATACCGTAATACTATATAACGTAATATAATATAACGTAATACAATATAACGTAATACATTATAACGTCTTACTATATAACATAATACCATATAACGTAATACTATATAACGTAATACTATATAACGTAATATAATATAATGTAATACAACATAACGTAATACTGTATAACGTAATACTGTATAACGTAATACTATATAACGTAATACTATATAACGTAATACTATATAACGTAATACTATATAACGTAATACTGTATAACGTAATACAATATACCGTAATACTATATAACGTAATACAATATACCGTAATACTATATAACGTAATACTATATAACGTAATACTGTATAACGTAATACTATATAACGTGATACTGTATAACGTAATACAATATACCGTAATACTATATAACGTAATACAATATACCGTAATACTATATAACGTAATACTATATAACGTAATACTGTATAACGTAATACTATATAACGTGATATTATATAACGTAACACAATATAACGTAATACTATATAACGTAATACTGTATCACGTAATACTATATAAGGTAATACTATATAACGTAATACAACATAACGTCGTACAATATAACGTCAAACGTTTTAACGTATTACTATATAACGTAATACCATATACCGTAATACTGTATAACGTAATACAATATACCGTAATACTATATAACGTAATACTATATAACGTCGTACAATATAAAGTCAAACGTTTTAACGTATTACTATATAACGTAATACCATATACCGTAATACTATATAACGTAATACAATATACCGTAATACTATATAACGTAATATAATATAACGTAATACAATATAACGTAATACATTATAACGTATTACTAAATAACGTAATACAATATACCGTAATATTATATAACGTAATACTATATAACGTAATACTGTATAACGTAATACAATATACCGTAATACTATATAACGTAATACAATATACCGTAATACTATATAACGTAATACTATATAACGTAATACTGTATAACGTAATACTATATAACGTGATATTATATAACGTAACACAATATAACGTAATACTATATAACGTAATACTGTATCACGTAATACTATATAACGTAATACTATATAACGTAATACAACATAACGTAATACTATATAACGTAATACTATATAACGTAATACTATATAACGTAATACTATATAACGTAATACTGTATAACGTAATACAATATACCGTAATACTATATAACGTAATACTATATAACGTAGTACAATATAACGTCAAACGTTTTAACGTATTACTATATAACGTAATACCATATACCGTAATACTATATAACGTAGCACTAACAAACGTAATACTGTATAACGTAATACAATATAATGTGAAACGTTATAACATATTACTATATAACGTAATACAATATACCGTAATGCTATATAACGTAATATAATATAACGTAATACAATATAACGTCAAACGTTATAACGTATTACTATATAACGTAATACAATATACCGTAATATTATATAACGTAATACTATATAACGTAATACTGTATAACGTAATACAATATACCGTAATACTATATAACGTAATACTATATAACGTAATACTGTATAGCGTAATACTATATAACGTGATATTATATAACGTAACACAATATAACGTAATACTATATAACGTAGTACTACATAACGTAATACTATATAACGTAATATTCTTTACCGTAATACTATATAACGTAATACAATATACCGTAATACTATATAACGTAATACTGTATAACGTAATACTATATAACGTGATATTATATAACGTAACACAATATAACGTAATACTATATAACGTAATACTGTATCACGTAATACTATATAACGTAATACTATATAACGTAGTACAATATAACGTCAAACGTTTTAACGTATTACTATATAACGTAATACCATATACCGTAATACTATATAACGTAGCACTATATAACGTAATACTGTATAACGTAATACAATATAATGTGAAACGTTATAACATATTACTATATAACGTAATACAATATACCGTAATGCTATATAAGGTAATATAATATAACGTAATACTATATAACGTAATACTGTATAACGTAATGCTATATAACGTAATATAATATAACGTAATACTATATAACGTAATACAATATACCGTAATACTATATAACGTAATACTATATAACGTAATACAATATAACGTCAAACGTTATAACGTATTACTATATAACGTAATACAATATACCGTAATATTATATAACGTAATACTATATAACGTAATACTGTATAACGTAATACAATATACCGTAATACTATATAACGTAATACTATATAACGTAATACTGTATAGCGTAATACTATATAACGTGATATTATATAACGTAACACAATATAACGTAATACTATATAACGTAGTACTACATAACGTAATACTATATAACGTAATATTCTTTACCGTAATACTATATAACGTAATACAATATACCGTAATACTATATAACGTAATACTGTATAACGTAATACTATATAACGTGATATTATATAACGTAACACAATATAACGTAATACTATATAACGTAATACTGTATCACGTAATACTATATAACGTAATACTATATAACGTAGTACAATATAACGTCAAACGTTTTAACGTATTACTATATAACGTAATACCATATACCGTAATACTATATAACGTAGCACTATATAACGTAATACTGTATAACGTAATACAATATAATGTGAAACGTTATAACATATTACTATATAACGTAATACAATATACCGTAATGCTATATAAGGTAATATAATATAACGTAATACTATATAACGTAATACTGTATAACGTAATGCTATATAACGTAATATAATATAACGTAATACTATATAACGTAATACAATATACCGTAATACTATATAACGTAATACTATATAACGTAATACAATATAACGTCAAACGTTATAACGTATTACTATATAACGTAATACAATATACCGTAATATTATATAACGTAATACTATATAACGTAATACTGTATAACGTAATACAATATACCGCAATACTATATAACGTAATACTGTATAACGTAATACTATATAACGTAATACTGTATAACGTAATACTATATAACGTGATATTATATAACGTAACACAATATAACGTAATACTATATAACGTAATACTACATAACGTAATACTATATAACGTAATATTATATACCGTAATACTATATAACGTAATATTATATACCGTAATACTATATAACGTAATACAATATACCGTAATACTATATAACGTAATACTATATAACGTAATACTGTATAACCTAATACTATATAACGTGATATTATATAACGTAACACAATATAACGTAATACTATATAACGTAATACTGTATCACGTAATACTATATAACGTAATACTATATAACGTAATACAACATAACGTAATACTATATAACGTAATACTATATAACGTAATACTATATAACGTAATACTATATAACGTAATATAATATAACGTAATACAATATAACGTAATACATTATAACGTATTACTATATAACGTAATACTATATAACGTAATACGATATAACGAAATATATAATATAATGTAATACAACATAACGTAATACTGTATAACGTAATACTGTATAACGTAATACTATATAACGTAATACTGTATAACTTAATACAATATACCGTAATACTATATAACGTAATACTATATAACGTAGTACAATATAACGTCAAACGTTTTAACGTATTACTATATAACGTAATACCATATACCGTAATACTATATAACGTAATACAATATACCGTAATACTATATAACGTAATACTATATAACGTAATACTGTATAACGTAATACTATATAACGTGATATTATATTACGTAACACAATATAACGTAATACAACATAACGTAATACTATATAACGTAATACTATATAACGTAATACTATATAACGTAATACTATATAACGTAATATAATATAACGTAATACTATATAACGTAATACAATATAACGTCAAACGTTATAAAGTATTACTATATAACGTAATACAATATAACGTCAAACGTTATAAAGTATTACTATATAACGTAATACAATATACCGTAATACTATATAACGTAATACTGTATAACGTAATACTATATAACGTGATATTATATAACGTAACACAATATAACGTAATACTATATAACGTAATACTGTATCACGTAATACTATATAACGTAATACTATATAACGTAATACAACATAACGTAATACTATATAACGTAATACTATATAACGTAATACTATATAACGTAATACTATATAACGTAATACTATATAACGTAATACTGTATAACGTAATACAATATACCGTAATACTATATAACGTAATACTATATAACGTAGTACAATATAACGTCAAACGTTTTAACGTATTACTATATAACGTAATACCATATACCGTAATACTATATAACGTAGCACTAACAAACGTAATACTGTATAACGTAATACAATATAATGTGAAACGTTATAACATATTACTATATAACGTAATACAATATACCGTAATGCTATATAACGTAATATAATATAACGTAATACAATATAACGTCAAACGTTATAACGTATTACTATATAACGTAATACAATATACCGTAATATTATATAACGTAATACTATATAACGTAATACTGTATAACGTAATACAATATACCGTAATACTATATAACGTAATACTATATAACGTAATACTGTATAGCGTAATACTATATAACGTGATATTATATAACGTAACACAATATAACGTAATACTATATAACGTAGTACTACATAACGTAATACTATATAACGTAATATTCTTTACCGTAATACTATATAACGTAATACAATATACCGTAATACTATATAACGTAATACTGTATAACGTAATACTATATAACGTAAT
This sequence comes from Bombus flavifrons, assembly GCF_040668555.2. Classification (NCBI taxonomy): domain Eukaryota; kingdom Metazoa; phylum Arthropoda; class Insecta; order Hymenoptera; family Apidae; genus Bombus; species Bombus flavifrons. Next base: position 2,371,506 of record NC_138443.1, read on the forward strand.
ATAATATAATGTAATACAACATAACGTAATACTGTATAACGTAATACTGTATAACGTAATACTATATAACGTAATACTGTATAACGTAATACAATATACCGTAATACTATATAACGTAATACTATATAACGTCGTACAATATAACGTCAAACGTTTTAACGTATTACTATATAACGTAATACCATATACCGTAATACTATATAACGTAATACAATATACCGTAATACTATATAACGTGATATTATATAACGTAACACAATATAACGTAATACTGTATAACGTAATACTATATAACGTAATACTGTATAACGTAATACTATATAACGTGATATTATATAACGTAACACAATATAACGTAATACTATATAACGTAATACTGTATAACGTAATACTATATAACGTAATACTATATAACGTAATACTGTATAACGTAATACAATATACCGTAATACTATATAACGTAATACTATATAACGTAATACTATATAACGTAATATAATATAATGTAATACAACATAACGTAATACTGTATAACGTAATACTGTATAACGTAATACTATATAACGTAATACTGTATAACGTAATACAATATACCGTAATACTATATAACGTAATACTATATAACGTCGTACAATATAACGTCAAACGTTTTAACGTATTACTATATAACGTAATACCATATACCGTAATACTATATAACGTAATACTATATAACGTAATACTGTATAACGTAATACAATATACCGCAATACTATATAACGTAATACTGTATAACGTAATACTATATAACGTAATACTGTATAACGTAATACTATATAACGTGATATTATATAACGTAACACAATATAACGTAATACTATATAACGTAATACTACATAACGTAATACTATATAACGTAATATTATATACCGTAATACTATATAACGTAATATTATATACCGTAATACTATATAACGTAATACAATATACCGTAATACTATATAACGTAATACTATATAACGTAATACTGTATAACCTAATACTATATAACGTGATATTATATAACGTAACACAATATAACGTAATACTATATAACGTAATACTGTATCACGTAATACTATATAACGTAATACTATATAACGTAATACAACATAACGTAATACTATATAACGTAATACTATATAACGTAATACTATATAACGTAATACTATATAACGTAATATAATATAACGTAATACAATATAACGTAATACATTATAACGTATTACTATATAACGTAATACTATATAACGTAATACGATATAACGAAATATATAATATAATGTAATACAACATAACGTAATACTGTATAACGTAATACTGTATAACGTAATACTATATAACGTAATACTGTATAACTTAATACAATATACCGTAATACTATATAACGTAATACTATATAACGTAGTACAATATAACGTCAAACGTTTTAACGTATTACTATATAACGTAATACCATATACCGTAATACTATATAACGTAATACAATATACCGTAATACTATATAACGTAATACTATATAACGTAATACTGTATAACGTAATACAATATACCGCAATACTATATAACGTAATACTATATAACGTAATACTGTATAACGTAATACTGTATAGCGTAATACTATATAACGTAATACTATATAACGTAATACTGTATAACGTAATACTATATAACGTAATACTATATAACGTAATACAATATACCGTAATACTATATAACGTAATACTATATAACGTAATACTGTATGACGTAATACAATATACCGTAATACTATATAACGTAATACTATATAACGTCGTACAATATAACGTCAAACGTTTTAACGTATTACTATATAACGTAATACCATATACCGTAATACTATATAACGTAATACAATATACCGTAATACTATATAACGTGATATTATATAACGTAACACAATATAACGTAATACTATATAACGTAATACTGTATCACGTAATACTATATAACGTAATACTATATAACGTAATATAATATAACGTAATACAATATGACGTAATACATTATAACGTATTACTATATAACATAATACTATATAACGTAATACTATATAACGTAATACTATATAACGTAATATAATATAATGTAATACAACATAACGTAATACTGTATAACGTAATACTGTATAACGTAATACTATATAACGTAATACTGTATAACGTAATACAATATACCGTAATACTATATAACGTAATACTATATAACGTAGTACAATATAACGTCAAACGTTTTAACGTATTACTATATAACGTAATACCATATACCGTAATACTATATAACGTAGCACTATATAACGTAATACTGTATAACGTAATACAATATAATGTGAAACGTTATAACATATTACTATATAACGTAATACAATATACCGTAATGCTATATAACGTAATATAATATAACGTAATACTATATAACGTAATACTGTCTAACGTAATGCTATATAACGTAATATAATATAACGTAATACTATATAACGTAATACAATATAACGTCAAACGTTATAACGTATTACTATATAACGTAATACAATATACCGTAATATTATATAACGTAATACTATATAACGTAATACAATATACCGTAATATTATATAACGTAATACTATATAACGTAATACTGTATAACGTAATACAATATACCGTAATACTATATAACGTAATACTATATAACGTAATACTGTATAGCGTAATACTATATAACGTGATATTATATAACGTAACACAATATAACGTAATACTATATAACGTAATACTACATAACGTAATACTATATAACGTAATATTCTTTACCGTAATACTATATAACGTAATACAATATACCGTAATACTATATAACGTAATACTGTATAACGTAATACTATATAACGTGATATTATATAACGTAACACAATATAACGTAATACTATATAACGTAATACTGTATCACGTAATACTATATAACGTAATACTATATAACGTAGTACAATATAACGTCAAACGTTTAAACGTATTACTATATAACGTAATACCATATACCGTAATACTATATAACGTAGCACTATATAACGTAATACTGTATAACGTAATACAATATAATGTGAAACGTTATAACATATTACTATATAACGTAATACAATATACCGTAATGCTATATAACGTAATATAATATAACGTAATACTATATAACGTAATACTGTATAACGTAATGCTATATAACGTAATATAATATAACGTAATACTATATAACGTAATACAATATACCGTAATACTATATAACGTAATACTATATAACGTAATACTATATAACGTGATATTATATAACGTAACACAATATAACGTAATACTATATAACGTAATACTGTATCACGTAATACTATATAACGTAATACTATATAACGTAATACAACATAACGTAATACTATATAACGTAATACTATATAACGTAATACTATATAACGTAATACTATATAACGTAATATAATATAACGTAATACAATATAACGTAATACATTATAACGTATTACTATATAACGTAATACTATATAACGTAATACGATATAACGAAATATATAATATAATGTAATACAACATAACGTAATACTGTATAACGTAATACTGTATAACGTAATACTATATAACGTGATATTATATAACGTAACACAATATAACGTAATACAACATAACGTAATACTATATAACGTAATACTATATAACGTAATACTATATAACGTAATACTATATAACGTAATACTATATAACGTAATATAATATAACGTAATACTGTATAACGTAATACAATATACCGTAATACTATATAACGTAATACTATATAACGTAATACTATATAACGTAATATTATATAACGTAACACAATATAACGTAATACAACATAACGTAATACTATATAACGTAATACTGTATAACGTAATACTATATAACGTGATATTATATAACGTAACACAATATAACGTAATACAACATAACGTAATACTATATAACGTAATACAACATAACGTAATACTATATAACGTAATACTATATAACGTAATACTATATAACGTAATACTGTATAACTTAATACAATATACCGTAATACTATATATCGTAATACTATATAACGTAGTACAATATAACGTCAAACGTTTTAACGTATTACTATATAACGTAATACCATATACCGTAATACTATATAACGTAATACAATATACCGTAATACTATATAACGTAATACTATATAACGTAATACTGTATAACGTAATACTATATAACGTGATATTATATAACGTAACACAATATAACGTAATACAACATAACGTAATACTATATAACGTAATACTATATAACGTAATACTATATAACGTAATACTATATAACGTAATACTATATAACGTAATATAATATAACGTAATACTGTATAACGTAATACAATATACCGTAATACTATATAACGTAATACTATATAACGTAATACTATATAACGTAATATTATATACCGTAATACTATATAACGTAATACAATATACCGTAATACTATATAACGTAATACTATATAACGTAATACTGTATAACGTAATACAATATACCGTAATACTATATAACGTAATACTATATAACGTAATACAATATAACGTCAAACGTTATAACGTATTACTATATAACGTAATACAATATACCGTAATACTATATAACGTAATACTATATAACGTAATACTGTATAACGTAATACAATATACCGTAATACTATATAACGTAATACAATATACCGTAATACTATATAACGTAATACTATATAACGTAATACTGTATAACGTAATACTATATAACGTGATATTATATAACGTAACACAATATAACGTAATACTATATAACGTAATACTACATAACGTAATACTATATAACGTAATATTATATACCGTAATACTATATAACGTAATACAATATACCGTAATACTATATAACGTAATACTATATAACGTAATACTGTATAACGTAATACAATATACCGTAATACTATATAACGTAATACTATATAACGTAATACTGTATAACGGAATACAATATACCGTAATACTATATAACGTAATACAATATACCGTAATACTATATAACGTAATACTATATAACGTAATACTGTATAACGTAATACTATATAACGTGATATTATATAACGTAAAACAATATAACGTAATACTATATAACGTAATACTATATAACGTAATACTATATAACGTAATACTATATAACGTAATATAATATAACGTAATACAATATAACGTAATACATTATAACGTATTACTATATAACGTAATACTATATAACGTAATACTATATAACGTAATATAATATAATGTAATACAACATAACGTAATACTGTATAACGTAATACAGTATAACGTAATACTATATAACGTAATACTGTATAACGTAATACAATATACCGTAATACTATATAACGTAATACTATATAACGTAATACAATATAACGTCAAACGTTATAACGTATTACTATATAACGTAATACAATATACCGTAATACTATATAACGTAATACTATATAACGTAATACTGTATAACGTAATACAATACACCGTAATACTATATAACGTAATACAATATACCGTAATACTATATAACGTAATACTATATAACGTAATACTGTATAACGTAATACTATATAACGTGATATTATATAACGTAAAACAATATAACGTAATACTACATAACGTAATACTATATAACGTAATATTATATAACGTAATACTACATAACGTAATACTATATAACGTAATATTATATACGGTAATACTATATAACGTAATACAATATACCCTAATACTATATAACGTAATACTATATAACGTAATACTGTATAACGTAATACAATATACCGTAATACTATATAACGTAATACTACATAACGTAGTACAATATAACGTCAAACGTTTTAACGTATTACTATATAACGTAATACCATATACCGTAATACTATATATCGTAGCACTATATAACGTAATACTGTATAACGTAATACTATATAACGTAATACTATATAACGTAATACAATATAACGTCAAACGTTATAACGTATTACTATATAACGTAATACAATATACCGTAATATTATATAACGTAATACTATATAACGTAATACTGTATAACGTAATACAATATACCGTAATACTATATAACGTAATACTATATAACGTGATATTATATAACGTAACACAATATAACGTAATACTATATAACGTAATACTACATAACGTAATATAATATAACGTAATACTATATAACGTGATATTATATAACGTAACACAATATAACGTAATACTATATAACGTAATACTGTATCACGTAATACTATATAACGTAATACTACATACCGTAATACTATATAACGTAATACAATATACCGTAATACTATATAACGTAATACTATATAACGTAATACTGTATAACGTAATACTATATAACGTGATATTATATAACGTAAAACAATATAACGTAATACTACATAACGTAATACTATATAACGTAATATTATATAACGTAATACTACATAACGTAATACTATATAACGTAATATTATATACGGTAATACTATATAACGTAATACAATATACCCTAATACTATATAACGTAATACTATATAACGTAATACTGTATAACGTAATACAATATACCGTAATACTATATAACGTAATACTACATAACGTAGTACAATATAACGTCAAACGTTTTAACGTATTACTATATAACGTAATACCATATACCGTAATACTATATATCGTAGCACTATATAACGTAATACTGTATAACGTAATACTATATAACGTAATACTATATAACGTAATACAATATAACGTCAAACGTTATAACGTATTACTATATAACGTAATACAATATACCGTAATATTATATAACGTAATACTATATAACGTAATACTGTATAACGTAATACAATATACCGTAATACTATATAACGTAATACTATATAACGTGATATTATATAACGTAACACAATATAACGTAATACTATATAACGTAATACTACATAACGTAATATAATATAACGTAATACTATATAACGTAATACAATATACCGTAATACTATATAACGTAATACTATCTAACGTAATACAATATAACGTCAAACGTTATAACGTATTACTATATAACGTAATACCATATACCGTAATACTATATAACGTAGCACTATATAACGTAATACTGTATCACGTAATACTATATAACGTAATGCTATATAACGTAATACAACATAACGTAATACTATATAACGTAATACAACATAACGTAATACTATATAACGTAATACTATATAACGTGATATTATATAACGTAACACAATATAACGTAATACTATATAACGTAATACTACATAACGTAATACTATGTAACGTAATACTATATAACGTAATATAATATAATGTAATACAACATAACGTAATACTGTATAACGTAATACTGTTAACGTAATACTATATAACGTAATACTGTATAACGTAATACAATATACCGTAATACTATATAACGTAATACTATATAACGTAATACAATATAACGTCAAACGTTATAACGTATTACTATATAACGTAATACAATATACCGTAATACTATATAACGTAATACTGTATAACGTAATACTATATAACGTGATATTATATAACGTAAAACAATATAACGTAATACTATATAACGTAATACTATATAACGTAATACAACATAACGTAATACTATATAACGTAATACAACATAACGTAATACTATATAACGTAATACTATATAACGTGATATTATATAACGTAACACAATATAACGTAATACTATATAACGTAATACTGTATCACGTAATACTATATAACGTAATACTATATAACGTAATACAACATAAGGTAATACTATATAACGTAATACAACATAACGTAATACTATATAACGTAATACTATATAACGTAATACTATATAACGTAATACTATATAACGTAATATAATATAACGTAATACAATATAACGTAATACATTATAACGTATTACTATATAACGTAATACTATATAACGTAATACTATATAACGTAATACTATATAACGTAATATAATATAATGTAATACAACATAACGTAATACTGTATAACGTAATACTGTATAACGTAATACTATATAACGTAATACTGTATAACGTAATACAATATACCGTAATACTATATAACGTAATACTATATAACGTAATACAATATAACGTCAAACGTTATAACGTATTACTATATAACGTAATACAATATACCGTAATACTATATAACGTAATACTATATAACGTAATACTGTATAACGTAATACAATATACCGTAATACTATATAACGTAATACAATATACCGTAATACTATATAACGTAATACTATATAACGTAATACTGTATAACGTAATACTATATAACGTGATATTATATAACGTAAAACAATATAACGTAATACTACATAACGTAATACTATATAACGTAATATTATATAACGTAATACTACATAACGTAATACTATATAACGTAATATTATATACCGTAATACTATATAACGTAATAGAATATACCGTAATACTATATAACGTAATACTATATAAAGTAATACTGTATAACGTAATACAATATACCGTAATACTATATAACGTAACACTATATAACGTAGTACAATATAACGTCAAACGTTTTAACGTATTACTATATAACGTAATACCATATACCGTAATACTATTTAACGTAGCACTATATAACGTAATACTGTATAACGTAATACAATATAATGTGAAACGTTATAACATATTACTATATAACGTAATACAATATATCGTAATGCTATATAACGTAATACTATATAGCGTAATACAATTTAACGTCAAACGTTATAACGTATTACTATATAACGTAATACAATATACCGTAATACTATATAACGTAATACTATATAACGTAATACTGTGTAACGTAATACAATATACCGTAATACTATATAACGTAATACAATATACCGTAATACTATATAACGTAATACTATATAACGTAATACTGTATAACGTAATACTATATAACGTGATATTATATAACGTAAAACAATATAACGTAATACTATATAACGTAATACTATATAACGTAATACAACATAACGTAATACTATATAACGTAATACAACATAAGGTAATACTATATAACGTAATACTATATAACGTAATACTATATAATGTAATACTATATAACGTAATATAAGATAACGTAATACAATATAACGTAATACATTATAACGTATTACTATATAACGTAATACTATATAACGTAATACTATATAACGTAATATAATATAATGTAATACAACATAACGTAATACTGTATAACGTAATACTGTATAACGTAATACTATATAACGTAATACTGTATAACGTAATACAATATACCGTAATACTATATAACGTAATAGAATATAACGTCAAACGTTATAACGTATTACTATATAACGTAATACAATATACCGTAATACTATATAACGTAATACTATATAACGTAATACTGTATAACGTAATACAATATACCGTAATACTATATAACGTAATACAATATACCGTAATACTATATAACGTAATACTATATAACGTAATACTGTATAACGTAATACTATATAACGTGATATTATATAACGTAAAACAATATAACGTAATACTACATAACGTAATACTATATAACGTAATATTATATAACGTAATACTACATAACGTAATACTATATAACGTAATATTATATACCGTAATACTATATAACGTAATAGAATATACCGTAATACTATATAACGTAATACTATATAAAGTAATACTGTATAACGTAATACAATATACCGTAATACTATATAACGTAACACTATATAACGTAGTACAATATAACAACAAACGTTTTAACGTATTACTATATAACGTAATACCATATACCGTAATACTATTTAACGTAGCACTATATAACGTAATACTGTATAACGTAATACAATATAATGTGAAACGTTATAACATATTACTATATAACGTAATACAATATACCGTAATGCTATATAACGTAATATAATATAACGTAATACTATAGAACGTAATACTGTATAACGTAATGCTATATAACGTAATATAATATAACGTAATACTATATAACGTAATACAATATACCGTAATACTACATAACGTAATACTATATAACGTAATACAATATAACGTCAAACGTTATAACGTATTACTATATAACGTAATACAATATACCGTAATATTATATAACGTAATAATATATAACGTAATACTGTATATCGTAATACAACATAACGTAATACTATATAACGTAATACTATATAACGTAATACTATATAACGTAACACAATATAACGTAATACTATATAACGTAATACTACATAACGTAATATAATATAACGTAATACTATATAACGTAATACAATATACCGTAATACTATATAACGTAATACTATATAACGTAATACAATATAACGTCAAACGTTATAACGTATTACTATATAACGTAATACCATATACCGTAATACTATATAGCGTAGCACTATATAACGTAATACTGTATAACGTAATACAATATAATGTGAAACGTTATAACATATTACTATATAACGTAATACAATATATCGTAATGCTATATAACGTAATACTATATAGCGTAATACAATTTAACGTCAAACGTTATAACGTATTACTATATAACGTAATACAATATACCGTAATACTATATAACGTAATACTATATAACGTAATACTGTGTAACGTAATACAATATACCGTAATACTATATAACGTAATACAATATACCGTAATACTATATAACGTAATACTATATAACGTAATACTGTATAACGTAATACTATATAACGTGATATTATATAACGTAAAACAATATAACGTAATACTATATAACGTAATACTATATAACGTAATACAACATAACGTAATACTATATAACGTAATACAACATAAGGTAATACTATATAACGTAATACTATATAACGTAATACTATATAATGTAATACTATATAACGTAATATAAGATAACGTAATACAATATAACGTAATACATTATAACGTATTACTATATAACGTAATACTATATAACGTAATACTATATAACGTAATATAATATAATGTAATACAACATAACGTAATACTGTATAACGTAATACTGTATAACGTAATACTATATAACGTAATACTGTATAACGTAATACAATATACCGTAATACTATATAACGTAATAGAATATAACGTCAAACGTTATAACGTATTACTATATAACGTAATACAATATACCGTAATACTATATAACGTAATACTATATAACGTAATACTGTATAACGTAATGCAATATACCGTAATACTATATAACGTAATACTATATAACGTAATACTGTATAACGTAATACTATATAACGTGATATTATATAACGTAAAACAATATAACGTAATACTATATAACGTAATACTATATAACGTAATATAATATAACGTAATACAACATAACGTAATACTGTATAACGTAATACTGTATAACGTAATACTATATAACGTAATACAATATACCGTAATACTATATAACGTAATACTATATAACGTAATACTGTATAACGTAATGCAATATACCGTAATACTATATAACGTAATACTATATAACGTAATACTGTATAACGTAATACTATATAACGTGATATTATATAACGTAAAACAATATAACGTAATACTATATAACGTAATACTGTATAACGTAATACTATATAACGTGATATTATATAACGTAAAACAATATAACGTAATACTACATAACGTAATACTATATAACGTAATATTATATAACGTAATACTACATAACGTAATACTATATAACGTAATATTATATACCGTAATACTATATAACGTAATAGAATATACCGTAATACTATATAACGTAATACTATATAAAGTAATACTGTATAACGTAATACAATATACCGTAATACTATATAACGTAATACTATATAACGTAATACAATATAACGTCAAACGTTATAAAGTATTACTATATAACGTAATACAATATACCGTAATACTATAAAACGTAATACTATATAACGTAATACTGTATAACGTAATACTATATAACGTGATATTATATAACGTAAAACAATATAACGTAATACTATATAACGTAATACTATATAACGTAATACAACATAACGTAATACTATATAACGTAATACAACATAACGTAATACTATATAACGTAATACTATATAACGTAATACTATATAACGTAATACTATATAACGTAATACTATATAACGTAATATAATATTACGTAATACAACATAGCGTAATACTGTATAACGTAATACTATATAACGTAATACTGTATAACGTAATACAATATACCGTAATACTATATAACGTAATAGAATATAACGTCAAACGTTATAACGTATTACTATATAACGTAATACAATATACCGTAATACTATATAACGTAATACTATATAACGTAATACTGTATAACGTAATGCAATATACCGTAATACTATATAACGTAATACAATATACCGTAATACCATATACCGTAATACTGTATAACGTAACACTATATAACGTAATACTGTATAACGTAATACAATATAATGTGAAACGTTATAACATATTACTATATAACGTAATACAATATACCGTAATGCTATATAACGTAATATAATATAACGTAATACTATATAACGTAATACTATATAACGTAATACAACATAACGTAATACTATATAACGTAATACTATATAACGTAATAGAATATACCGTAATACTATATAACGTAATACTATATAACGTAATACTGTATAACGTAATACTATATAATGTGATATTATATAACGTAACACAATATAACGTAATACTATATAACGTAATACTACATAACGTAATACTATATAACGTAATATTATATACCGTAATACTATATAACGTAATACAATATACCGTAATACTATATAACGTAATACTATATAACGTAATACTGTATAACGAAATACTATATAACGTGATATTATATAACGTAACACAATATAACGTAATACTACATAACGTAATACTGTATCACGTAATACTATATAACGTAATACTATATAACGTAATACTGTATAACGTAATACTATATAACGTGATATTATATAACGTAACACAATATAACGTAATACTATATAACGTAATACTGTATCACGTAATACTATTAAACGTAATACTATATAACGTAATACTATATAACGTAATAGAATATACCGTAATACTATATAACGTAATACTATATAACGTAATACTGTATAATGTAATACTATATAACGTGATATTATATAACGTAACACAATATAACGTAATACTATATAACGTAATACTACATAACGTAATACTATATCACGTAATATTATATACCGTAATACAATATACCGTAATACTATATAACGTAATACTATATAACGTAATACTGTATAACGTAATGCAATATACCGTAATACTATATAACGTAATACAATATACCGTAATACTATATAACGTAATACTATATAACGTAATACTGTACAACGTAATACTATATAACGTGATATTATATATCGTAAAACAGTATAACGTAATACTATATAACGTAATACAACATAACGTAATACTATATAACGTAATACAACATAACGTAATACTATATAACGTAATACTATATAACGTAACAATATATAACGTAATACTATATAACGTAATATAATATAACGTAATACAATATAACGTAATACATTATAACGTATTACTATATAACGTAATACTATATAACGTAATACTATATAACGTAATATAATATAACGTAATACAATATAACGTAATACATTATAACGTATTACTATATAACGTAATACTATATAACGTAATACTATATAACGTAATACTATATAACGTAATATAATATAACGTAATACAACATAACGTAATACTGTATAACGTAATACTGTATAACGTAATACTATATAACGTAATACTGTATAACGTAATACAATATACCGTAATACTATATAACGTAATACTATATAACGTAATACTATATAACGTAATACAATATAACGTCAAACGTTTTAACGTATTACTATATAACGTAATACCATATACCGTAATACTGTATAACGTAACACTATATAACGTAATACTGTATAACGTAATACAATATAACGTAATACAACATAACGTAATACTGTATAACGTAATACTGTATAACGTAATACTATATAACGTAATACTGTATAACGTAATACAATATACCGTAATACTATATAACGTAATACTATATAACGTAATATAATATAACGTAATACAACATAACGTAATACTGTATAACGTAATACTGTATAACGTAATACTATATAACGTAATACTGTATAACGTAATACAATATACCGTAATACTATATAACGTAATACTATATAACGTAATACTATATAACGTAATACAATATAACGTCAAACGTTTTAACGTATTACTATATAACGTAATACCATATACCGTAATACTGTATAACGTAACACTATATAACGTAATACTATATAACGTAATACTGTATAACGTAATACTATATAACGTGATATTATATAACGTAACACAATATAACGTAATACTATATAACGTAATACTGTATCACGTAATACTATTAAACGTAATACTATATAACGTAATACAACATAACGTAATACTATATAACGTAATACTATATAACGTGATATTATATAACGTAACACAATATAACGTAATACTATATAACGTAATACTACATAACGTAATACTATATAACGTAATATTCTTTACCGTAATACTATATAACGTAATACAATATACCGTAATACTATATAACGTAATACTATATAACGTAATACTGTATAACGTAATACTATATAACGTGATATTATATAACGTAACACAATATAACGTAATACTATATAACGTAATACTACATAACGTAATACTATATAACGTAATATTCTTTACCGTAATACTATATAACGTAATACAATATACCGTAATACTATATAACGTAATACTATATAACGTAATACTGTATAACGTAATACTATATAACGTGATATTATATAACGTAACACAATATAACGTAATACTATATAACGTAATACTGTATCACGTAATACTATATAACGTAATACTATATAACGTAATACTGTATAACGTAATACTATATAACGTGATATTATATAACGTAACACAATATAACGTAATACTATATAACGTAATACTGTATCACGTAATACTATTAAACGTAATACTATATAACGTAATACAACATAACGTAATACTATATAACGTAATATTCTTTACCGTAATACTATATAACGTAATACAATATACCGTAATACTATATAACGTAATACTATATAACGTAATACTGTATAACGTAATACTATATAACGTGATATTATATAACGTAACACAATATAACGTAATACTATATAACGTAATACTGTATCACGTAATACTATATAACGTAATACTATATAACGTAATACTGTATAACGTAATACTATATAACGTGATATTATATAACGTAACACAATATAACGTAATACTATATAACGTAATACTGTATCACGTAATACTATTAAACGTAATACTATATAACGTAATACAACATAACGTAATACTATATAACGTAATACTATATAACGTGATATTATATAACGTAACACAATATAACGTAATACTATATAACGTAATACTACATAACGTAATACTATATAACGTAATATTCTTTACCGTAATACTATATAACGTAATACAACATAACGTAATACTATATAACGTAATACTATATAACGTAATACTGTATAACGTAATACTATATAACGTGATATTATATAACGTAACACAATATAACGTAATACTATATAACGTAATACTGTATCACGTAATACTATTAAACGTAATACTATATAACGTAATACAACATAACGTAACACAATATAACGCAATACTATATAACGTAATACTGTATCACGTAATACTATTAAACGTAATACTATATAACGTAATACAACATAACGTAATACTATATAACGTAATACTATATAACGTAATACTATATAACGTAATACAACATAACGTAATACTATATAACGTAATACTATATAACGTAATACTGTATAACGTAATACAATATAATGTGAAACGTTATAACATATTACTATATAACGTAATACAATATACCGTAATGCTATATAACGTAATATAATATAACGTAATACTATATAACGTAATACTATATGACGTAATACAACATAACGTAATACTATATAACGTAATACTATATAACGTAATAGAATATACCGTAATACTATATAACGTAATACTATATAACGTAATACTGTATAACGTAATATTATATACCGTAATACTATATAACGTAATACAATATACCGTAATACTATATAACGTAATACTATATAATGTAATACTATATAACGTAATATAAGATAACGTAATACAATATAACGTAATACATTATAACGTATTACTATATAACGTAATACTATATAACGTAATACTATATAACGTAATACTATATAACGTAATACTGTATAACGTAATACAATATACCGTAATACTATATAACGTTATACTATATAACGTAATACAATATAACGTCAAACGTTATAACGTATTACTATATAACGTAATATAATATACCGTAATACTATATAACGTAATACTATATAACGTAATACTGTATAACGTAATACTATATAACGTGATATTATATAACGTAAAACAATATAACGTAATACTATATAACGTAATACTATATAACGTAATACTGTATAACGTAATACAATATACCGTAATAATATATAACGTAATACAATATACCGTAATACTATATAACGTATTACTATATAACGTAATACAATATACCGTAATACTATATAACGTAATACTATATAACGTAATACTGTATAACGTAATACAATATACCGTAATACTATATAACGTAATACAATATACCGTAATACTATATAACGTAATACTATATAACGTAATACTGTATAACGTAATACTATATAACGTGATATTATATAACGTAAAACAATATAACGTAATACTATATAACGTAATACTATATAACGTAATACAACATAACGTAATACTATATAACGTAATACAACATAACGTAATACTATATAACGTGATATTATATAACGTAACACAATATAACGTAATACTATATAACGTAATACTGTATCACGTAATACTATATAACGTAATACTATATAACGTAATACATCATAAGGTAATACTATATAACGTAATACTATATAACGTAATACTATATAATGTAATACTATATAACGTAATATAAGATAACGTAATACAATATAACGTAATACATTATAACGTATTACTATATAACGTAATACTATATAACGTAATACTATATAACGTAATATAATATAATGTAATACAACATAACGTAATACTGTATAACGTAATACTGTATAACGTAATACTATATAACGTAATACTGTATAACGTAATACAATATACCGTAATACTATATAACGTAATACTATATAACGTAATACAATATAACGTCAAACGTTATAAAGTATTACTATATAACGTAATACAATATACCGTAATACTATATAACGTAATACTATATAACGTAATACTGTATAACGTAATACAATATACCGTAATACTATATAACGTAATACAATATACCGTAATACTATATAACGTAATACTATATAACGTAATACTGTATAACGTAATACTATATAACGTGATATTATATAACGTAAAACAATATAACGTAATACTATATAACGTAATACTATATAACGTAATACAACATAACGTAATACTATATAACGTAATACAACATAACGTAATACTATATAACGTAATACTATATAACGTAATACTATATAACGTAATATAATATAACGTAATACAACATAACGTAATACTGTATAACGTAATACTGTATAACGTAATACTGTATAACGTAATACTATATAACGTAATACTGTATAACGTAATACAATATACCGTAATACTATATAACGTAATACTATATAACGTAATACAATATAACGTAATACTATATAACGTAATACTGTACATCGTAATACTATATAACGTAATACTATATAACGTAATACTATATAACGTAATACAATATACCGTAATACTATATAACGTAATACTATATAACGTAATACAATATAACGTCAAACGTTATAAAGTATTACTATATAACGTAATACAATATACCGTAATACTATATAACGTAATACTATATAACGTAATACTGTATAACGTAATACAACATAACGTAATACTGTATAACGTAAAACAATATAACGTAATACAACATAACGTAATACTATATAACGTAATACTATACAACGTAATACAACATAACGTAATACTATATAACGTAATACTGTATAACGTAATACTATATAACGTGATATTATATAACGTAAAACAATATAACGTAATACTATATAACGTAATACTATATAACGTAATACAACATAACGTAATACTATATAACGTAATACAACATAACGTAATACTATATAACGTGATATTATATAACGTAACACAATATAACGTAATACTATATAACGTAATACTGTATCACGTAATACTATATAACGTAATACTATATAACGTAATACATCATAAGGTAATACTATATGACGTAATACTATATAACGTAATACTATATAATGTAATACTATATAACGTAATATAAGATAACGTAATACAATATAACGTAATACATTATAACGTATTACTATATAACGTAATACTATATAACGTAATACTATATAACGTAATATAATATAATGTAATACAACATAACGTAATACTGTATAACGTAATACTGTA
Source organism: Bombus flavifrons (assembly GCF_040668555.2). Taxonomy (NCBI): domain Eukaryota; kingdom Metazoa; phylum Arthropoda; class Insecta; order Hymenoptera; family Apidae; genus Bombus; species Bombus flavifrons. The sequence goes on from NC_138443.1 coordinate 2,390,535, forward strand.
TAACGTAATACTATATAACGTAATACTGTATAACGTAATACAATATACCGTAATACTATATAACGTAATACTATATAACGTAATACAATATAACGTCAAACGTTATAAAGTATTACTATATAACGTAATACAATATACCGTAATACTATATAACGTAATACTATATAACGTAATACTGTATAACGTAATACAATATACCGTAATACTATATAACGTAATACAATATACCGTAATACTATATAACGTAATACTATATAACGTAATACTGTATAACGTAATACTATATAACGTGATATTATATAACGTAAAACAATATAACGTAATACTATATAACGTAATACTATATAACGTAATACAACATAACGTAATACTATATAACGTAATACAACATAACGTAATACTATATAACGTAATACTATATAACGTAATACTATATAACGTAATATAATATAACGTAATACAACATAACGTAATACTGTATAACGTAATACTGTATAACGTAATACTGTATAACGTAATACTATATAACGTAATACTGTATAACGTAATACAATATACCGTAATACTATATAACGTAATACTATATAACGTAATACAATATAACGTAATACTATATAACGTAATACTGTACATCGTAATACTATATAACGTAATACTATATAACGTAATACTATATAACGTAATACTGTATAACGTAATACTATATAACGTGATATTATATAACGTAAAACAATATAACGTAATACAACATAACGTAATACTATATAACGTAATACAACATAACGTAATACTATATAACGTAATACAACATAACGTAATGCTATATAACGTAATACAATATAACGTAATACATTATAACGTATTACTATATAACGTAATACTATATAACGTAATACTATATAACGTAATATAATATAATGTAATACAACATAACGTAATACTGTATAACGTAATACTGTATAACGTAATACTATATAACGTAATACTGTATAACGTAATACAATATACCGTAATACTATATAACGTAATACTATATAACGTAATACAATATAACGTCAAACGTTATAACGTATTACTATATAACGTAATACAATATACCGTAATACTATACAACGTAATACTATATACCGTAATACTATATAACGTAATACTATATAACGTAATACTGTACATTGTAATACTATATAACGTAATACTATATAACGTAATACTATATAACGTAATACTGTATAACGTAATACTGTATAACGTAATACTATATAACGTGATATTATATAACGTAAAACAATATAACGTCAAACGTTATAACGTATTACTATATAACGTAATACAATATACCGTAATACTATACAACGTAATACTATATACCGTAATACTATATAACGTAATACTATATAACGTAATACTGTACATTGTAATACTATATAACGTAATACTATATAACGTAATACTGTATAACGTAATACAACATAACGTAATACTATATAACGTAATACAACATAACGTAATACTATATAACGTAATACTATATAACGTGATATTATATAACGTAACACAATATAACGTAATACTATATAACGTAATACTGTATCACGTAATACAATATAACGTAATACATTATAACGTATTACTATATAACGTAATACTATATAACGTAATACTATATAACGTAATATAATATAATGTAATACAACATAACGTAATACTGTATAACGTAATACTGTATAACGTAATACTATATAACGTAATACTGTATAACGTAATACAATATACCGTAATACTATATAACGTAATACTATATAACGTAATACAATATAACGTCAAACGTTATAAAGTATTACTATATAACGTAATACAATATACCGTAATACTATATAACGTAATACTATATAACGTGATATTATATAACGTAAAACAGTATAACGTAATACTATATAACGTAATACTATATAACGTAATACAACATAACGTAATACTATATAACGTAATACAACATAACGTAATACTATATAACGTAATACTGTATAACGTAATACTATATAACGTGATATTATATAACGTAAAACAATATAACGTAATACTATATAACGTAATACTATATAACGTAATACAACATAACGTAAACTATATAACGTAATACAACATAACGTAATACTATATAACGTAATACTATATAACGTAATATAATATAACGTAATACAACATAACGTAATACTGTATAACGTAATACTGTATAACGTAATACTATATAACGTAATACTGTATAACGTAATACAACATAACGTAATACTATATAACGTAATACTATATAACGTAATACTATATAACGTAATATAATATAATGTAATACAACATAACGTAATACTGTATAACGTAATACTGTATAACGTAATACTATATAACGTAATACTGTATAACGTAATACAATATACCGTAATACTATATAACGTAATACTATATAACGTAATACAATATAACGTCAAACGTTATAAAGTATTACTATATAACGTAATACAATATACCGTAATACTATATAACGTAATACTATATAACGTAATACTGTATAACGTAATACAATATACCGTAATACTATATAACGTAATACAATATACAGTAATACTATATAACGTAATACTATATAACGTAATACTGTATAACGTAATACTATATAACGTGATATTATATAACGTAAAACAATATAACGTAATACTATATAACGTAATACTATATAACGTAATACAACATAACGTAAACTATATAACGTAATACAACATAACGTAATACTATATAACGTAATACTATATAACGTAATACTATATAACGTAATATAATATAACGTAATACAACATAACGTAATACTCTATAACGTAATACTGTATAACGTAATACTATATAACGTAATACTGTATAACGTAATACAATATACCGTAATACTATATAACGTAATACTATATAACGTAATAGAATATAACGTCAAACGTTATAACGTATTACTATATAACGTAATACTGTATAACGTAATACAATATACCGTAATACTATATAACGTAATACTATATAACGTAATACAATATAACGTCAAACGTTATAAAGTATTACTATATAACGTAATACAATATACCGTAATACTATAAAACGTAATACTATATAACGTAATACTGTATAACGTAATACAATATACCGTAATACTATATAACGTAATACAATATACCGTAATACTATATAACGTAATACTGTACATCGTAATACTATATAACGTAATACTATAAAACGTAATACTATATAACGTAATACTGTATAACGTAATACAATATACCGTAATACTATATAACGTAATACTATATAACGTAATACTGTATAACGTAATACTATATAACGTGATATTATATAACGTAAAACAATATAACGTAATACAACATAACGTAATACTATATAACGTAATACAACATAACGTAATACTATATAACGTAATACAACATAACGTAATGCTATATAACGTAATACAATATAACGTAATACATTATAACGTATTACTATATAACGTAATACTATATAACGTAATACTATATAACGTAATATAATATAATGTAATACAACATAACGTAATACTGTATAACGTAATACTGTATAACGTAATACTATATAACGTAATACTGTATAACGTAATACAATATACCGTAATACTATATAACGTAATACTATATAACGTAATACAATATAACGTCAAACGTTATAACGTATTACTATATAACGTAATACAATATACCGTAATACTATACAACGTAATACTATATACCGTAATACTATATAACGTAATACTATATAACGTAATACTGTACATCGTAATACTATATAACGTAATACTATATAACGTAATACTATATAACGTAATACTGTATAACGTAATACTGTATAACGTAATACTATATAACGTGATATTATATAACGTAAAACAATATAACGTAATACAACATAACGTAATACTATATAACGTAATACAACATAACGTAATACTATATAACGTAATACTATATAACGTGATATTATATAACGTAACACAATATAACGTAATACTATATAACGTAATACTGTATCACGTAATACTATATAACGTAATACTATATAACGTAATACAACATAAGGTAATACTATATAACGTAATACTATATAACGTAATACTATATAATGTAATACTATATAACGTAATATAAGATAACGTAATACAATATAACGTAATACATTATAACGTATTACTATATAACGTAATACTATATAACGTAATACTATATAACGTAATATAATATAATGTAATACAACATAACGTAATACTGTATAACGTAATACTGTATAACGTAATACTATATAACGTAATACTGTATAACGTAATACAATATACCGTAATACTATATAACGTAATACTATATAACGTAATACAATATACCGTAATACTATATAACGTAATACTATATAACGTGATACTATATAACGTAATACTATATAACGTAATATAATATAACGTAATACAACATAACGTAATACTGTATAACGTAATACTGTATAACGTAACACAATATAACGTAATACTATATAACGTAATACTGTATCACGTAATACTATATAACGTAATACTATATAACGTAATACAACATAAGGTAATACTATATAACGTAATACTATATAACGTAATACTATATAATGTAATACTATATAACGTAATATAAGATAACGTAATACAATATAACGTAATACATTATAACGTATTACTATATAACGTAATACTATATAACGTAATACTATATAACGTAATATAATATAATGTAATACAACATAACGTAATACTGTATAACGTAATACTGTATAACGTAATACTATATAACGTAATACTGTATAACGTAATACAATATACCGTAATACTATATAACGTAATACTGTACATCGTAATACTATATAACGTAATACTGTATAACGTAATACTGTATAACGTAATACTATATAACGTAATACTGTATAACGTAATACAATATACCGTAATACTATATAACGTAATAGAATATAACGTCAAACGTTATAACGTATTACTATATAACGTAATACAATATACCGTAATACTATATAACGTAATACTATATAACGTAATACTGTATAACGTAATACAATATACCGTAATACTATATAACGTAATACAATATACCGTAATACTATATAACGTAATACTATATAACGTAATACTGTACAACGTAATACTATATAACGTGATATTATATAACGTAAAACAATATAACGTATTACTATATATCGTAATACTATATAACGTAATACAACATAACGTAATACTATATAACGTAATACAACATAACGTAATGCTATATAACGTAATACTATATAACGTAATACTATATAACGTAATACAATATAACGTCAAACGTTTTAACGTATTACTATATAACGTAATACCATATACCGTAATACTGTATAACGTAACACTATATAACGTAATACTGTATAACGTAATACAATATAATGTGAAACGTTATAACATATTACTATATAACGTAATACAATATACCGTAATGCTATATAACGTAATATAATATAACGTAATACTATATAACGTAATACTATATAACGTAATACAACATAACGTAATACTATATAACGTAATACTATATAACGTATTAGAATATACCGTAATACTATATAACGTAATACTATATAAAGTAATACTGTATAACGTAATACTATATAACGTGATATTATATAACGTAACACAATATAACGTAATACTATATAACGTAATACTATATAACGTAATACTGTATCACGTAATACTATATAACGTAATGCTATATATCGTAATACAACATAACGTAATACTATATAACGTAATACAACATAACGTAATACTATATAACGTAATACTATATAACGTGATATTATATAACGTAACACAATATAACGTAACACTATATAACGTAATACTGTATAACGTAATACTATATAACGTAATACTGTATAACGTAATACAATATACCGTAATACTATATAACGTAATACTATATAACGTAATACAATATAACGTAATACTATATAACGTAATACTGTACATCGTAATACTATATAACGTAATACTATATAACGTAATACTATATAACGTAATACTGTATAACGTAATACTATATAACGTGATATTATATAACGTAAAACAATATAACGTAATACAACATAACGTAATACTATATAACGTAATACAACATAACGTAATACTATATAACGTAATACAACATAACGTAATGCTATATAACGTAATACAATATAACGTAATACATTATAACGTATTACTATATAACGTAATACTATATAACGTAATACTATATAACGTAATATAATATAATGTAATACAACATAACGTAATACTGTATAACGTAATACTGTATAACGTAATACTATATAACGTAATACTGTATAACGTAATACAATATACCGTAATACTATATAACGTAATACTATATAACGTAATACAATATAACGTCAAACGTTATAACGTATTACTATATAACGTAATACAATATACCGTAATACTATACAACGTAATACTATATACCGTAATACTATATAACGTAATACTATATAACGTAATACTGTACATCGTAATACTATATAACGTAATACTATATAACGTAATACTATATAACGTAATACTGTATAACGTAATACTATATAACGTGATATTATATAACGTAAAACAATATAACGTAATACAACATAACGTAATACTATATAACGTAATACAACATAACGTAATACTATATAACGTAATACTATATAACGTGATATTATATAACGTAAAACAGTATAACGTAATACTATATAACGTAATACTATATAACGTAATACAACATAACGTAATACTATATAACGTAATACAACATAACGTCAAACGTTATAAAGTATTACTATATAACGTAATACAATATACCGTAATACTATATAACGTAATACTATATAACGTGATATTATATAACGTAAAACAGTATAACGTAATACTATATAACGTAATACTATATAACGTAATACAACATAACGTAATACTATATAACGTAATACAACATAACGTAATACTGTATAACGTAATACTGTATAACGTAATACAATATACCGTAATACTATATAACGTAATACTATATAACGTAATACAATATAACGTCAAACGTTATAAAGTATTACTATATAACGTAATACAATATACCGTAATACTATATAACGTAATACTATATAACGTAATACTGTATAACGTAATACAATATACCGTAATACTATATAACGTAATACAATATACAGTAATACTATATAACGTAATACTATATAACGTAATACAACATAACGTAAACTATATAACGTAATACAACATAACGTAATACTATATAACGTAATACTATATAACGTAATACTATATAACGTAATATAATATAACGTAATACAACATAACGTAATACTGTATAACGTAATACTGTATAACGTAATACTATATAACGTAATACTGTATAACGTAATACAACATAACGTAATACTATATAACGTAATACTATATAACGTAATACTATATAACGTAATATAATATAACGTAATACAACATAACGTAATACTGTATAACGTAATACTGTATAACGTAATACTATATAACGTAATACTGTATAACGTAATACAATATACCGTAATACTATATAACGTAATACTATATAACGTAATACAATATAACGTCAAACGTTATAAAGTATTACTATATAACGTAATACAATATACCGTAATACTATATAACGTAATACTATATAACGTAATACTGTATAACGTAATACAATATACCGTAATACTATATAACGTAATACAATATACAGTAATACTATATAACGTAATACTATATAACGTAATACTGTATAACGTAATACTATATAACGTGATATTATATAACGTAAAACAATATAACGTAATACTATATAACGTAATACTATATAACGTAATACAACATAACGTAAACTATATAACGTAATACAACATAACGTAATACTATATAACGTAATACTATATAACCTAATATAATATAACGTAATACAACATAACGTAATACTGTATAACGTAATACTGTATAACGTAATACTATATAACGTAATACTGTATAACGTAATACAATATACCGTAATACTATATAACGTAATACTATATAACGTAATAGAATATAACGTCAAACGTTATAACGTATTACTATATAACGTAATACAATATACCGTAATACTATATAACGTAATACTATATAACGTAATACTATATAATGTAATACTATATAACGTAATATAAGATAACGTAATACAATATAACGTAATACATTATAACGTATTACTATATAACGTAATACTATATAACGTAATACTATATAACGTAATATAATATAATGTAATACAGCATAACGTAATACTGTATAACGTAATACTGTATAACGTAATACTATATAACGTAATACTGTATAACGTAATACAATATACCGTAATACTATATAACGTAATACTATATAACGTAATACAATATAACGTCAAACGTTATAAAGTATTACTATATAACGTAATACAATATACCGTAATACTATATAACGTAATACTATATAACGTAATACTGTATAACGTAATACAATATACCGTAATACTATATAACGTAATACAACATAACGTAATACTATATAACGTAATACAACATAACGTAATACTATATAACGTAATACTATATAACGTAATACAATATAACGTCAAACGTTATAAAGTATTACTATATAACGTAATACAATATACCGTAATACTATATAACGTAATACTATATAACGTAATACTGTATAACGTAATACAATATACCGTAATACTATATAACGTAATACTATATAACGTAATATAATATAACGTAATACAACATAACGTAATACTGTATAACGTAATACTGTATAACGTAAAACAATATAACGTAATACTATATAACGTAATACTATATAACGTAGTACAACATAACGTAATACTATATAACGTAATACAACATAACGTAATACTATATAACGTAATACAACATAACGTAATACTATATAACGTAATACTATATAACGTAATACTATATAACGTAATATAATATAACGTAATACAACATAACGTAATACTGTATAACGTAATACTGTATAACGTAATACTATATAACGTGATATTATATAACGTAAAACAATATAACGTATTACTATATATCGTAATACTATATAACGTAATACAACATAACGTAATACTGTATAACGTAATACAACATAACGTAATGCTATATAACGTAATACAATATACCGTAATACTATATAACGTAATAGAATATAACGTCAAACGTTATAACGTATTACTATATAACGTAATACAATATACCGTAATACTATATAACGTAATACTATATAACGTAATACTGTATAACGTAATACAATATACCGTAATACTATATAACGTAATACAATATACCGTAATACTATATAACGTAATACTATATAACGTAATACTGTACAACGTAATACTATATAACGTGATATTATATAACGTAAAACAATATAACGTATTACTATATATCGTAATACTATATAACGTAATACAACATAACGTAATACTGTATAACGTAATACAACATAACGTAATGCTATATAACGTAATACTATATAACGTAATACTATATAACGTAATACAATGTAACGTCAAACGTTTTAACGTATTACTATATAACGTAATACCATATACCGTAATATTGTATAACGTAACACTATATAACGTAATACTGTATAACGTAATACAATATAATGTGAAACGTTATAACATATTACTATATAACGTAATACAATATACCGTAATGCTATATAACGTAATATAATATAACGTAATACTATATAACGTAATACTATATAACGTAATACAACATAACGTAATACTATATAACGTAATACTATATAACGTAATAGAATATACCGTAATACTATATAACGTAATACTATATAACGTAATACTGTGTAACGTAATACTATATAACGTGATATTATATAACGTAACACAATATAACGTAATACTATATAACGTAATACTGTATCACGTAATACTATATAACGTAATGCTATATATCGTAATACAACATAACGTAATACTATATAACGTAATACAACATAACGTAATACTATATAACGTAATACTATATAACGTGATATTATATAACGTAACACAATATAACGTAACACTATATAACGTAATACTACATAACGTAATACTATATAACGTAATATTCTTTACCGTAATACTATATAACGTAATACAATATACCGTAATACTATATAACGTAATACTATATAACGTAATACTGTGTAACGTAATACTATATAACGTGATATTATATAACGTAACACAATATAACGTAATACTATATAACGTAATACTGTATCACGTAATACTATATAACGTAATACTATATAACGTAATACAACATAACGTAATACTATATAACGTAATACTATATAACGTAATACTATATAACGTAATACTATATAACGTAATATAATATAACGTAATACAATATAACGTAATACATTATAAAATATTACTATATAACGTAATACTATATAACGTAATACTATATAACGTAATACTATATAACGTAATATAATATAATGTAATACAACATAACGTAATACTGTATAACGTAATACTATATAACGTAATACTGTATAACGTAATATAATATAACGTAATACAATATAACGTAATACATTATAACGTATTACTATATAACGTAATACTATATAACGTAATACTGTATAACGTAATACAATATACCGTAATACTATATAACGTAATACTATATAACGTAATACAATATAACGTCAAACGTTATAACGTATTACTATATAACGTAATACAATATACCGTAATACTATATAACGTAATACTATATAACGTAATACTGTATAACGTAATACAATATACCGTAATACTATATAACGTAATACAATATACCGTAATACTATATAACGTAATACTATATAACGTAATACTGTATAACGTAATACTATATAACGTGATATTATATAACGTAAAACAATATAACGTAATACTATATAACGTAATACTGTATAACGTAATACAACATAACGTAATACTATATAACGTAATACAACATAACGTAATACTATATAACGTAATACTATATAACGTGATATTATATAACGTAACACAATTAAACGTAATACTATATAACGTAATACTGTATCACGTAATACTATATAACGTAATACTAGATAACGTAATACAACATAAGGTAATACTATATAACGTAATACTATATAACGTAATACTATATAATGTAATACTATATAACGTAATATAAGATAACGTAATACATTATAACGTATTACTATATAACGTAATAATATATAACGTAATACTATATAACGTAATATAATATAATGTAATACAACATAACGTAATACTGTATAACGTAATACTGTATAACGTAATATTGTATAAAGTAATACTATATAACGTAATACTGTATAACGTAATACAATATACCGTAATACTATATAACGTAATACTATATAACGTAATACAATATAACGTCAAACGTTATAAAGTATTACTATATAACGTAATACAATATACCGTAATACTATATAACGTAATACTATATAACGTAATACTGTATAACGTAATACTATATAACGTAATACTGTATAACGTAATACAATATACCGTAATACTATATAACGTAATACAATATACCGTAATACTATATAACGTAATACTATATAACGTAATACTGTATAACGTAATACTATATAACGTGATATTATATAACGTAAAACAATATAACGTAATACTATATAACGTAATACTATATAACGTAATACAACATAACGTAATACTATATAACGTAATACTATATAACGTAATACTGTATCACGTAATACTATATAACGTAATACTAGATAACGTAATACTGTATAACGTAATACAATATACCGTAATACTATATAACGTAATACAATATACCGTAATACTATATAACGTAATACAATATACCGTAATACTATATAACGTAATACTATATAACGTAATACTGTATAACGTAATACTATATAACGTAATACAACATAACGTAATACTATATAACGTAATACTATATAACGTAATACAACATAACGTAATACTATATAACGTAATACAACATAACGTAATACTATATAACGTAATACTATATAACGTAATACTATATAACGTAATATAATATAACGTAATACAGCATAACGTAATACTGTATAACGTAATACTGTATAACGTAATACTGTATAACGTAATACAATATACCGTAATACTATATAACGTAATACAATATACCGTAATACTATATAACGTAATACTATATAACGTAATATTGTATAACGTAACACTATATAACGTAATACTGTATAACGTAATACAATATAATGTGAAACGTTATAACATATTACTATATAACGTAATACAATATACCGTAATGCTATATAACGTAATATAATATAACGTAATACTATATAACGTAATACTATATAACGTAATACAACATAACGTAATACTATATAACGTAATACTATATAACGTAATAGAATATACCGTAATACTATATAACGTAATACTATATAACGTAATACTGTGTAACGTAATACTATATAACGTGATATTATATAACGTAACACAATATAACGTAATACTATATAACGTAATACTGTATCACGTAATACTATATAACGTAATGCTATATATCGTAATACAACATAACGTAATACTATATAACGTAATACAACATAACGTAATACTATATAACGTAATACTATATAACGTGATATTATATAACGTAACACAATATAACGTAACACTATATAACGTAATACTACATAACGTAATACTATATAACGTAATATTCTTTACCGTAATACTATATAACGTAATACAATATACCGTAATACTATATAACGTAATACTATATAACGTAATACTGTGTAACGTAATACTATATAACGTGATATTATATAACGTAACACAATATAACGTAATACTATATAACGTAATACTGTATCACGTAATACTATATAACGTAATACTATATAACGTAATACAACATAACGTAATACTATATAACGTAATACTATATAACGTAATACTATATAACGTAATACTATATAACGTAATATAATATAACGTAATACAATATAACGTAATACATTATAAAATATTACTATATAACGTAATACTATATAACGTAATACTATATAACGTAATACTATATAACGTAATATAATATAATGTAATACAACATAACGTAATACTGTATAACGTAATACTATATAACGTAATACTGTATAACGTAATATAATATAACGTAATACAATATAACGTAATACATTATAACGTATTACTATATAACGTAATACTATATAACGTAATACTGTATAACGTAATACAATATACCGTAATACTATATAACGTAATACTATATAACGTAATACAATATAACGTCAAACGTTATAACGTATTACTATATAACGTAATACAATATACCGTAATACTATATAACGTAATACTATATAACGTAATACTGTATAACGTAATACAATATACCGTAATACTATATAACGTAATACAATATACCGTAATACTATATAACGTAATACTATATAACGTAATACTGTATAACGTAATACTATATAACGTGATATTATATAACGTAAAACAATATAACGTAATACTATATAACGTAATACTGTATAACGTAATACAACATAACGTAATACTATATAACGTAATACAACATAACGTAATACTATATAACGTAATACTATATAACGTGATATTATATAACGTAACACAATTAAACGTAATACTATATAACGTAATACTGTATCACGTAATACTATATAACGTAATACTAGATAACGTAATACAACATAAGGTAATACTATATAACGTAATACTATATAACGTAATACTATATAATGTAATACTATATAACGTAATATAAGATAACGTAATACATTATAACGTATTACTATATAACGTAATAATATATAACGTAATACTATATAACGTAATATAATATAATGTAATACAACATAACGTAATACTGTATAACGTAATACTGTATAACGTAATATTGTATAAAGTAATACTATATAACGTAATACTGTATAACGTAATACAATATACCGTAATACTATATAACGTAATACTATATAACGTAATACAATATAACGTCAAACGTTATAAAGTATTACTATATAACGTAATACAATATACCGTAATACTATATAACGTAATACTATATAACGTAATACTGTATAACGTAATACTATATAACGTAATACTGTATAACGTAATACAATATACCGTAATACTATATAACGTAATACAATATACCGTAATACTATATAACGTAATACTATATAACGTAATACTGTATAACGTAATACTATATAACGTGATATTATATAACGTAAAACAATATAACGTAATACTATATAACGTAATACTATATAACGTAATACAACATAACGTAATACTATATAACGTAATACTATATAACGTAATACTGTATCACGTAATACTATATAACGTAATACTAGATAACGTAATACTGTATAACGTAATACAATATACCGTAATACTATATAACGTAATACAATATACCGTAATACTATATAACGTAATACAATATACCGTAATACTATATAACGTAATACTATATAACGTAATACTGTATAACGTAATACTATATAACGTAATACAACATAACGTAATACTATATAACGTAATACTATATAACGTAATACAACATAACGTAATACTATATAACGTAATACAACATAACGTAATACTATATAACGTAATACTATATAACGTAATACTATATAACGTAATATAATATAACGTAATACAGCATAACGTAATACTGTATAACGTAATACTGTATAACGTAATACTGTATAACGTAATACAATATACCGTAATACTATATAACGTAATACAATATACCGTAATACTATATAACGTAATACTATATAACGTAATACTGTATAACGTAATACTATATAACGTAATACAACATAACGTAATACTATATAACGTAATACTATATAACGTAATACAACATAACGTAATACTATATAACGTAATACAACATAACGTAATACTATATAACGTAATACTATATAACGTAATACTATATAACGTAATATAATATAACGTAATACAGCATAACGTAATACTGTATAACGTAATACTGTATAACGTAATACTATATAACGTAATACTGTATAACGTAATACAATATACCGTAATACTATATAACGTAATACTATATAACGTAATACAATATAACGTCAAACGTTATAAAGTATTACTATATAACGTAATACAATATACCGTAATACTATATAACGTAATACTATATAACGTAATACTGTATAACGTAATACAACATAACGTAATACTGTATAACGTAAAACAATATAACGTAATACAACATAACGTAATACTATATAACGTAATACTATACAACGTAATACAACATAACGTAATACTATATAACGTAATACAACATAACGTAATACTATATAACGTAATACAACATAACGTAATACTCTATAACGTAATACAATATAACGTAATACTATATAACGTAATACATTATAACGTATTACTATATAACGTAATACTATATAACGTAATACTATATAACGTAATACTATATAACGTAATATAATATAACGTAATACTATATAACGTAATACTATATAACGTAATACTATATAACGTAATACTATATAACGTAATTCAACATAACGTAATACTATATAACGTAATAATGTATAACGTAATACTGTATAGCGTAATACTATATAACGCAATACTGTATAACATAATACAATATACCGTAATACTATATAACGTAATACTATATAACGTAATACTATATAACGTAATATAATATAACGTAATACTATATAACGTAATACTGTATAACGTAATACAATATACCGTAATACTATATAACGTAATACTATATAACGTAATACTATATAACGTAATACTGTATAACGTAATACTATATAACGTGATATTATATAACGTAATATAATATACCGTAATATTATATAACGTAATACAATATACCGTAATACTATATAACGTAATACTATATAACGTAATACTGTACAACGTAATACTATATAACGTGATATTATATAACGTAAAACAATATAACGTATTACTATATAACGTAATACTATATAACGTAATACAACATAACGTAATACTATATAACGTAATACAACATAACGTAATGCTATATAACGTAATACTATATAACGTAATACTATATAACGTAATACTATATAACGTAATATAATATAACGTAATACAATATAACGTAATACATTATAACGTATTACTATAGAACGTAATACTATATAACGTAATACTATATAACGTAATACTATATAACGTAATATAATATAACGTAATACAACATAACGTAATACTGTATAACGTAATACTGTATAACGCAATACTATATAACGTAATACTGTATAACGTAATACAATATACCGTAATACTATATAACGTAATACTATATAACGTAATACTATGTAACGTAATACAATATAACGTCAAACGTTTTAACGTATTACTATATAACGTAATACCATATACCGTAATACTATATAACGTAATACAACATAACGTAATACTATATAACGTAATACTATATAACGTAATAGAATATACCGTAATACTATATAACGTAATACTATATAACGTAATACTGTATAACGTAATACTATATAACGTAATACAACATAAGGTAATACTATATAACGTAATACTATATAATGTACTACTATATAATGTAATACTATATAACGTAATATAAGATAACGTAATACAATATAACGTAATACATTATAACGTATCACTATATAACGTAATAATATATAACGTAATACTATATAACCTAATATAATATAATGTAATACATCATAACGTAATACTGTATAAAGTAATACTATGTAACGTAATACTGTATAACGTAATACAATATACCGTAATACTATATAACGTAATACTATATAACGTAATATAATATAATGTAATACAACATAACGTAATACTGTATAACGTAATACTATATAACGTAATACTATATAACGTAATATAATATAACGTAATACAATATAACGTAATACATTATAACGTATTACTATATAACGTAATACTATATAACGTAATACTGTATAACGTAATACAATATACCGTAATACTATATAACGTAATACTATATAACGTAATACAATATAACGTCAAACGTTATAACGTATTACTATATAACGTAATACAATATACCGTAATACTATATAACGTAATACTATATAACGTAATACTGTATAACGTAATACAATATACCGTAATACTATATAACGTAATACAATATACCGTAATACTATATAACGTAATACTATATAACGTAATACTGTATAACGTAATACTATATAACGTGATATTATATAACGTAAAACAATATAACGTAATACTATATAACGTAATACTATATAACGTAATACAACATAACGTAATACTATATAACGTAATACAACATAACGTAATACTATATAACGTAATACTATATAACGTGATATTATATAACGTAACACAATAAAACGTAATACTATATAACGTAATACTGTATCACGTAATACTATATAACGTAATACTAGATAACGTAATACAACATAAGGTAATACTATATAACGTAATACTATATAACGTAATACTATATAATGTAATACTATATAACGTAATATAAGATAACGTAATACATTATAACGTATTACTATAACGTAATAATATATAACGTAATACTATATAACGTAATATAATATAATGTAATACAACATAACGTAATACTGTATAACGTAATACTGTATAACGTAATATTGTATAAAGTAATACTATATAACGTAATACTGTATAACGTAATACAATATACCGTAATACTATATAACGTAATACTATATAACGTAATACAATATAACGTCAAACGTTATAAAGTATTACTATATAACGTAATACAATATACCGTAATACTATATAACGTAATACTATATAACGTAATACTGTATAACGTAATACTATATAACGTGATATTATATAACGTAAAACAATATAACGTAATACTATATAACGTAATACTATATAACGTAATACAACATAACGTAATACTATATAACGTAATACTGTATCACGTAATACTATATAACGTAATACTAGATAACGTAATACAACATAAGGTAATACTATATAACGTAATACTATATAATGTAATACTATATAATGTAATACTATATAACGTAATATAAGATAACGTAATACAATATAACGTAATACATTATAACGTATTACTATATAACGTAATAATATATAACGTAATACTATATAACCTAATATAATATAATGTAATACATCATAACGTAATACTGTATAAAGTAATACTATGTAACGTAATACTGTATAACGTAATACAATATACCGTAATACTATATAACGTAATACTATATAACGTAATACAATATAACGTCAAACGTTATAAAGTATTACTATAACGTAATACAATATACCGTAATACTATATAACGTAATACTATATAACGTAATACAATATAACGTCAAACGTTATAAAGTATTACTATATAACGTAATACAATATACCGTAATACTATATAACGTAATACTATATAACGTAATACTGTATAACGTAATACTATATAACGTAATACTGTATAACGTAATACAATATACCGTAATACTATAAAACGTAATACAATATACCGTAATACTATATAACGTAATACTATATAACGTAATACTGTATAACGTAATACTATATAACGTGATATTATATAACGTAAAACAATATAACGTAATACTATATAACGTAATACTATATAACGTAATACAACATAACGTAATACTATATAACGTAATACTATATAACGTAATACTGTATCACGTAATACTATATAACGTAATACTAGATAACGTAATACAACATAAGGTAATACTATATAACGTAATACTATATAATGTAATACTATATAATGTAATACTATATAACGTAATATAAGATAACGTAATACAATATAACGTAATACATTATAACGTATTACTATATAACGTAATAATATATAACGTAATACTATATAACCTAATATAATATAATGTAATACATCATAACGTAATACTGTATAAAGTAATACTATGTAACGTAATACTGTATAACGTAATACAATATACCGTAATACTATATAACGTAATACTATATAACGTAATACAATATAACGTCAAACGTTATAAAGTATTACTATAACGTAATACAATATACCGTAATACTATATAACGTAATACTATATAACGTAATACAATATAACGTCAAACGTTATAAAGTATTACTATATAACGTAATACAATATACCGTAATACTATATAACGTAATACTATATAACGTAATACTGTATAACGTAATACTATATAACGTAATACTGTATAACGTAATACAATATACCGTAATACTATATAACGTAATACAATATACCGTAATACTATATAACGTAATACTATATAACGTAATACTGTATAACGTAATACTATATAACGTGATATTATATAACGTAAAACAATATAACGTAATACTATATAACGTAATACTATATAACGTAATACAACATAACGTAATACTATATAACGTAATACTATATAACGTAATACTGTATCACGTAATACTATATAACGTAATACTAGATAACGTAATACAACATAAGGTAATACTATATAACGTAATACTATATAATGTAATACTATATAATGTAATACTATATAACGTAATATAAGATAACGTAATACAATATAACGTAATACATTATAACGTATTACTATATAACGTAATAATATATAACGTAATACTATATAACCTAATATAATATAATGTAATACATCATAACGTAATACTGTATAAAGTAATACTATGTAACGTAATACTGTATAACGTAATACAATATACCGTAATACTATATAACGTAATACTATATAACGTAATACAATATAACGTCAAACGTTATAAAGTATTACTATAACGTAATACAATATACCGTAATACTATATAACGTAATACTATATAACGTAATACTGTATAACGTAATACTATATAACGTAATACTGTATAACGTAATACAATATACCGTAATACTATATAACGTAATACAATATACCGTAATACTATATAACGTAATACTATATAACGTAATACTGTATAACGTAATACTATATAACGTAATACAACATAACGTAATACTATATAACGTAATACTATATAACGTAATACAACATAACGTAATACTATATAACGTAATACAACATAACGTAATACTATATAACGTAATACTATATAACGTAATACTATATAACGTAATATAATATAACGTAATACAGCATAACGTAATACTGTATAACGTAATACTGTATAACGTAATACTATATAACGTAATACTGTATAACGTAATACAATATACCGTAATACTATATAACGTAATACTATATAACGTAATACAATATAACGTCAAACGTTATAAAGTATTACTATATAACGTAATACAATATACCGTAATACTATATAACGTAATACTATATAACGTAATACTGTATAACGTAATACAACATAACGTAATACTGTATAACGTAAAACAATATAACGTAATACAACATAACGTAATACTATATAACGTAATACTATACAACGTAATACAACATAACGTAATACTGTATAACGTAATACAACATAACGTAATACTATATAACGTAATACAACATAACGTAATACTCTATAACGTAATACAATATAACGTAATACTATATAACGTAATACATTATAACGTATTACTATATAACGTAATACTATATAACGTAATACTATATAACGTAATACTATATAACGTAATATAATATAACGTAATACTATATAACGTAATACTATATAACGTAATACTATATAACGTAATACTATATAACGTAATTCAACATAACGTAATACTATATAACGTAATAATGTATAACGTAATACTGTATAGCGTAATACTATATAACGCAATACTGTATAACATAATACAATATACCGTAATACTATATAACGTAATACTATATAACGTAATACTATATAACGTAATATAATATAACGTAATACTATATAACGTAATACTGTATAACGTAATACAATATACCGTAATACTATATAACGTAATACTATATAACGTAATACTATATAACGTAATACTGTATAACGTAATACTATATAACGTGATATTATATAACGTAATATAATATACCGTAATATTATATAACGTAATACAATATACCGTAATACTATATAACGTAATACTATATAACGTAATACTGTACAACGTAATACTATATAACGTAATATTATATAACGTAAAACAATATAACGTAATACATTATAACGTATTACTATATAACGTAATAATATATAACGTAATACTATATAACCTAATATAATATAATGTAATACATCATAACGTAATACTGTATAAAGTAATACTATGTAACGTAATACTGTATAACGTAATACAATATACCGTAATACTATATAACGTAATACTATATAACGTAATACAATATAACGTCAAACGTTATAAAGTATTACTATAACGTAATACAATATACCGTAATACTATATAACGTAATACTATATAACGTAATACTGTATAACGTAATACTATATAACGTAATACTATATAACGTAATACTGTATAACGTAATACTATATAACGTAACACAACATAACGTAATACTATATAACGTAATACTATATAACGTAATACAACATAACGTAATACTATATAACGTAATACAACATAACGTAATACTATATAACGTAATACTATATAACGTAATACTATATAACGTAATATAATATAACGTAATACAGCATAACGTAATACTGTATAACGTAATACTGTATAACGTAATACTATATAACGTAATACTGTATAACGTAATACAATATACCGTAATACTATATAACGTAATACTATATAACGTAATACAATATAACGTCAAACGTTATAAAGTATTACTATATAACGTAATACAATATACCGTAATACTATATAACGTAATACTATATAACGTAATACTGTATAACGTAATACAACATAACGTAATACTGTATAACGTAAAACAATATAACGTAATACAACATAACGTAATACTATATAACGTAATACTATACAACGTAATACAACATAACGTAATACTATATAACGTAATACAACATAACGTAATACTATATAACGTAATACAACATAACGTAATACTCTATAACGTAATACAATATAACGTAATACTATATAACGTAATACATTATAACGTATTACTATATAACGTAATACTATATAACGTAATACTATATAACGTAATACTATATAACGTAATATAATATAACGTAATACTATATAACGTAATACTATATAACGTAATACTATATAACGTAATACTATATAACGTAATACTATATAACGTAATTCAACATAACGTAATACTATATAACGTAATAATGTATAACGTAATACTGTATAGCGTAATACTATATAACGCAATACTGTATAACATAATACAATATACCGTAATACTATATAACGTAATACTATATAACGTAATACTATATAACGTAATATAATATAACGTAATACTATATAACGTAATACAATATACCGTAATACTATATAACGTAATACTATATAACGTAATACTATATAACGTAATACTGTATAACGTAATACTATATAACGTGATATTATATAACGTAATATAATATACCGTAATATTATATAACGTAATACAATATACCGTAATACTATATAACGTAATACTATATAACGTAATACTGTACAACGTAATACTATATAACGTGATATTATATAACGTAAAACAATATAACGTATTACTATATAACGTAATACTATATAACGTAATACAACATAACGTAATACTATATAACGTAATACAACATAACGTAATGCTATATAACGTAATACTTTATAACGTAATACTATATAACGTAATACTATATAACGTAATATAATATAACGTAATACAATATAACGTAATACATTATAACGTATTACTATAGAACGTAATACTATATAACGTAATACTATATAACGTAATACTATATAACGTAATATAATATAACGTAATACAACATAACGTAATACTGTATAACGTAATACTGTATAACGCAATACTATATAACGTAATACTGTATAACGTAATACAATATACCGTAATACTATATAACGTAATACTATATAACGTAATACTATGTAACGTAATACAATATAACGTCAAACGTTTTAACGTATTACTATATAACGTAATACCATATACCGTAATACTGTATAACGTAACACTATATAACGTAATACTGTATAACGTAATACAATATAATGTGAAACGTTATAACATATTACTATATAACGTAATACAATATACCGTAATGCTATATAACGTAATATAATATAACGTAATACTATATAACGTAATACTATATAACGTAATACAACATAACGTAATTCTATATAACGTAATACTATATAACGTAATAGAATATACCGTAATACTATATAACGTAATACTATATAACGTAATACTGTATAACGTAATACTATATAACGTGATATTATATAACGTAACACAATATAACGTAATACTATATAACGTAATACTGTATCACGTAATACTATATAACGTAATGCTATATAACGTAATACAACATAACGTAATACTATATAACGTAATACAACATAACGTAATACTATATAACGTAATACTATATAACGTGATATTATATAACGTAACACAATATAACGTAATACTATATAACGTAATACATTATAACGTATTACTATATAACGTAATACTATATAACGTAATACTATATAACGTAATACTATATAACGTAATACTATATAACGTAATACTATATAACGTAATTCAACATAACGTAATACTATATAACGTAATAATGTATAACGTAATACTGTATAACGTAATACTGTATAACGTAATACTATATAACGTAATACTGTATAACGTAATACAATATACCGTAATACTATATAACGTAATACTATATAACGTAATACAATATAACGTCAAACGTTATAAAGTATTACTATATAACGTAATACAATATACCGTAATACTATATAACGTAATACTATGTAACGTAATACTGTATAACGTAATACAACATAACGTAATACTATATAACGTAATACTATATAACGTAATAGAATATACCGTAATACTATATAACGTAATACTATATAACGTAATACTGTATAACGTAATACTATATAACGTGATATTATATAACGTAACACAATATAACGTAATACTATATAACGTAATACTGTATCACGTAATACTATATAACGTAATACTATATAACGTAATATAATATAACGTAATACAATATAACGTAATACATTATAACGTATTACTATATAACGTAATACTATATAACGTAATACTATATAACGTAATATAATATAATGTAATACAACATAACGTAATACTGTATAACGTAATACTGTATAACGTAATACTATATAACGTAATACTGTATAACGTAATACTATATAACGTGATATTATATAACGTAACACAATATAACGTAATACTATATAACGTAATACTGTATCACGTAATACTATATAACGTAATGCTATATAACGTAATACAACATAACGTAATACTATATAACGTAATACAACATAACGTAATACTATATAACGTAATACTATATAACGTGATATTATATAACGTAACACAATATAACGTAATACTATATAACGTAATACTATATAACGTAATATAATATAATGTAATACAACATAACGTAATACTGTATAACGTAATACTGTATAACGTAATACTATATAACGTAATACTGTATAACGTAATACAATATACCGTAATACTATATAACGTAATACTATATAACGTAATACTATATA
Organism: Bombus flavifrons; assembly: GCF_040668555.2. Classification (NCBI taxonomy): domain Eukaryota; kingdom Metazoa; phylum Arthropoda; class Insecta; order Hymenoptera; family Apidae; genus Bombus; species Bombus flavifrons. Next base: position 2,415,753 of record NC_138443.1, read on the forward strand.
ACGTAATACTATATAACGTAATACTATATAACGTAATATAATATAACGTAATACAGCATAACGTAATACTGTATAACGTAATACTGTATAACGTAATACTATATAACGTAATACTGTATAACGTAATACAATATACCGTAATACTATATAACGTAATACTATATAACGTAATACAATATAACGTCAAACGTTATAAAGTATTACTATATAACGTAATACAATATACCGTAATACTATATAACGTAATACTATATAACGTAATACTGTATAACGTAATACAACATAACGTAATACTGTATAACGTAAAACAATATAACGTAATACAACATAACGTAATACTATATAACGTAATACTATACAACGTAATACAACATAACGTAATACTATATAACGTAATACAACATAACGTAATACTATATAACGTAATACAACATAACGTAATACTCTATAACGTAATACAATATAACGTAATACTATATAACGTAATACATTATAACGTATTACTATATAACGTAATACTATATAACGTAATACTATATAACGTAATACTATATAACGTAATATAATATAACGTAATACTATATAACGTAATACTATATAACGTAATACTATATAACGTAATACTATATAACGTAATTCAACATAACGTAATACTATATAACGTAATAATGTATAACGTAATACTGTATAGCGTAATACTATATAACGCAATACTGTATAACATAATACAATATACCGTAATACTATATAACGTAATACTATATAACGTAATACTATATAACGTAATATAATATAACGTAATACTATATAACGTAATACTGTATAACGTAATACAATATACCGTAATACTATATAACGTAATACTATATAGCGTAATACTATATAACGTAATACTGTATAACGTAATACTATATAACGTGATATTATATAACGTAATATAATATACCGTAATATTATATAACGTAATACAATATACCGTAATACTATATAACGTAATACTATATAACGTAATACTGTACAACGTAATACTATATAACGTAATATTATATAACGTAAAACAATATAACGTAATACATTATAACGTATTACTATATAACGTAATAATATATAACGTAATACTATATAACCTAATATAATATAATGTAATACATCATAACGTAATACTGTATAAAGTAATACTATGTAACGTAATACTGTATAACGTAATACAATATACCGTAATACTATATAACGTAATACTATATAACGTAATACAATATAACGTCAAACGTTATAAAGTATTACTATAACGTAATACAATATACCGTAATACTATATAACGTAATACTATATAACGTAATACTGTATAACGTAATACTATATAACGTAATACTGTATAACGTAATACAATATACCGTAATACTATATAACGTAATACAATATACCGTAATACTATATAACGTAATACTATATAACGTAATACTGTATAACGTAATACTATATAACGTAATACAACATAACGTAATACTATATAACGTAATACTATATAACGTAATACAACATAACGTAATACTATATAACGTAATACAACATAACGTAATACTATATAACGTAATACTATATAACGTAATACTATATAACGTAATATAATATAACGTAATACAGCATAACGTAATACTGTATAACGTAATACTGTATAACGTAATACTATATAACGTAATACTGTATAACGTAATACAATATACCGTAATACTATATAACGTAATACTATATAACGTAATACAATATAACGTCAAACGTTATAAAGTATTACTATATAACGTAATACAATATACCGTAATACTATATAACGTAATACTATGTAACGTAATACTGTATAACGTAATACAACATAACGTAATACTATATAACGTAATACTATATAACGTAATAGAATATACCGTAATACTATATAACGTAATACTATATAACGTAATACTGTATAACGCAATACTATATAACGTGATATTATATAACGTAACACAATATAACGTAATACTATATAACGTAATACTGTATCACGTAATACTATATAACGTAATACTATATAACGTAATATAATATAACGTAATACAATATAACGTAATACATTATAACGTATTACTATATAACGTAATACTATATAACGTAATACTATATAACGTAATATAATATAATGTAATACAACATAACGTAATACTGTATAACGTAATACTGTATAACGTAATACTATATAACGTAATACTGTATAACGTAATACTATATAACGTGATATTATATAACGTAACACTATATAACGTAATACTATATAACGTAATACTACATAACGTAATACTATATAACGTAATATTCTTTACCGTAATACTATATAACGTAATACAATATACCGTAATACTATATAACGTAATACTATATAACGTAATACTGTATAACGTAATACTATATAACGTGATATTATATAACGTAACACAATATAACGTAATACTATATAACGTAATACTACATAACGTAATACTATATAACGTAATATTCTTTACCGTAATACTATATAACGTAATACAATATACCGTAATACTATATAACGTAATACTATATAACGTAATACTGTATAACGTAATACTATATAACGTGATATTATATAACGTAACACAATATAACGTAATACTATATAACGTAATACTGTATCACGTAATACTATATAACGTAATACTATATAACGTAATACAACATAACGTAATACTATATAACGTAATACTATATAACGTAATACTATATAACGTAATACTATATAACGTAATATAATATAACGTAATACAATATAACGTAATACATTATAACGTATTACTATATAACGTAATACTATATAACGTAATACTATATAACGTAATATAATATAATGTAATACAACATAACGTAATACTGTATAACGTAATACTGTATAACGTAATACTATATAACGTAATACTGTATAACGTAATACAATATACCGTAATACTATATAACGTAATACTATATAACGTAATACTATATAACGTAATACTATATAACGTAATACTATATAACGTAATATAATATAACGTAATACAGCATAACGTAATACTGTATAACGTAATACTGTATAACGTAATACTATATAACGTAATACTGTATAACGTAATACAATAAACCGTAATACTATATAACGTAATACTATATAACGTAATACAATATAACGTCAAACGTTATAAAGTATTACTATATAACGTAATACAATATACCGTAATACTATATAACGTAATACTATATAACGTAATACTGTATAACGTAATACAACATAACGTAATACTGTATAACGTAAAACAATATAACGTAATACAACATAACGTAATACTATATAACGTAATACTATACAACGTAATACAACCTAACGTAATACTATATAACGTAATACAACATAACGTAATACTATATAACGTAATACAACATAACGTAATACTCTATAACGTAATACAATATAACGTAATACTATATAACGTAATACATTATAACGTATTACTATATAACGTAATACTATATAACGTAATACTATATAACGTAATACTATATAACGTAATATAATATAACGTAATACTATATAACGTAATACTATATAACGTAATACTATATAACGTAATACTATATAACGTAATTCAACATAACGTAATACTATATAACGTAATAATGTATAACGTAATACTGTATAGCGTAATACTATATAACGCAATACTGTATAACATAATACAATATACCGTAATACTATATAACGTAATACTATATAACGTAATACTATATAACGTAATATAATATAACGTAATACTATATAACGTAATACTGTATAACGTAATACAATATACCGTAATACTATATTACGTAATACTATATAACGTAATACTATATAACGTAATACTGTATAACGTAATACTATATAACGTGATATTATATAACGTAATATAATATACCGTAATATTATATAACGTAATACAATATACCGTAATACTATATAACGTAATACTATATAACGTAATACTGTACAACGTAATACTATATAACGTAATATTATATAACGTAAAACAATATAACGTAATACATTATAACGTATTACTATATAACGTAATAATATATAACGTAATACTATATAACCTAATATAATATAATGTAATACATCATAACGTAATACTGTATAAAGTAATACTATGTAACGTAATACTGTATAACGTAATACAATATACCGTAATACTATATAACGTAATACTATATAACGTAATACAATATAACGTCAAACGTTATAAAGTATTACTATAACGTAATACAATATACCGTAATACTATATAACGTAATACTATATAACGTAATACTGTATAACGTAATACTATATAACGTAATACTGTATAACGTAATACAATATACCGTAATACTATATAACGTAATACAATATACCGTAATACTATATAACGTAATACTATATAACGTAATACTGTATAACGTAATACTATATAACGTAATACAACATAACGTAATACTATATAACGTAATACTATATAACGTAATACAACATAACGTAATACTATATAACGTAATACAACATAACGTAATACTATATAACGTAATACTATATAACGTAATACTATATAACGTAATATAATATAACGTAATACAGCATAACGTAATACTGTATAACGTAATACTGTATAACGTAATACTATATAACGTAATACTGTATAACGTAATACAATATACCGTAATACTATATAACGTAATACTATATAACGTAATACAATATAACGTCAAACGTTATAAAGTATTACTATATAACGTAATACAATATACCGTAATACTATATAACGTAATACTATGTAACGTAATACTGTATAACGTAATACAACATAACGTAATACTGTATAACGTAAAACAATATAACGTAATACAACATAACGTAATACTATATAACGTAATACTATACAACGTAATACAACATAACGTAATACTATATAACGTAATACAACATAACGTAATACTATATAACGTAATACAACATAACGTAATACTCTATAACGTAATACAATATAACGTAATACTATATAACGTAATACTATATAACGTAATACTATATAACGTAATATAATATAACGTAATAATATATAACGTAATACTATATAACGTAATACTATATAACGTAATACTATATAACGTAATTCAACATAACGTAATACTATATAACGTAATAATGTATAACGTAATACTGTATAGCGTAATACTATATAACGCAATACTGTATAACATAATACAATATACCGTAATACTATATAACGTAATACTATATAACGTAATACTATATAACGTAATATAATATAACGTAATATAATATAACGTAATACTATATAACGTAATACTGTATAACGTAATACAATATACCGTAATACTATATAACGTAATACTATATAACGTAATACTATATAACGTAATACTGTATAACGTAATACTATATAACGTGATATTATATAACGTAATATAATATACCGTAATATTATATAACGTAATACAATATACCGTAATACTATATAACGTAATACTATATAACGTAATACTGTACAACGTAATACTATATAACGTGATATTATATAACGTAAAACAATATAACGTATTACTATATAACGTAATACTATATAACGTAATACAACATAACGTAATACTATATAACGTAATACAACATAACGTAATGCTATATAACGTAATACTATATAACGTAATACTATATAACGTAATACTATATAACGTAATATAATATAACGTAATACAATATAACGTAATACATTATAACGTATTACTATAGAACGTAATACTATATAACGTAATACTATATAACGTAATACTATATAACGTAATATAATATAACGTAATACAACATAACGTAATACCGTATAACGTAATACTGTATAACGCAATACTATATAACGTAATACTGTATAACGTAATACAATATACCGTAATACTATATAACGTAATACTATATAACGTAATACTATGTAACGTAATACAATATAACGTCAAACGTTTTAACGTATTACTATATAACGTAATACCATATACCGTAATACTGTATAACGTAACACTATATAACGTAATACTGTATAACGTAATACAATATAATGTGAAACGTTATAACATATTACTATATAACGTAATACAATATACCGTAATGCTATATAACGTAATATAATATAACGTAATACTATATAACGTAATACTATATAACGTAATACAACATAACGTAATACTATATAACGTAATACTATATAACGTAATAGAATATACCGTAATACTATATAACGTAATACTATATAACGTAATACTGTATAACGTAATACTATATAACGTGATATTATATAACGTAACACAATATAACGTAATACTATATAACGTAATACTATATAACGTAATACTGTATCACGTAATACTATATAACGTAATGCTATATAACGTAATACAACATAACGTAATACTATATAACGTAATACAACATAACGTAATACTATATAACGTAATACTATATAACGTGATATTATATAACGTAACACAATATAACGTAATACTATATAACGTAATACTACATAACGTAATACTATATAACGTAATATTCTTTACCGTAATACTATATAACGTAATACAATATACCGTAATACTATATAACGTAATACTATATAACGTAATACTGTATAACGTAATACTATATAACGTGATATTATATAACGTAACACAATATAACGTAATACTATATAACGTAATACTGTATCACGTAATACTATATAACGTAATACTATATAACGTAATACAACATAACGTAATACTATATAACGTAATACTATATAACGTAATACTATATAACGTAATACTATATAACGTAATATAATATAACGTAATACAATATAACGTAATACATTATAACGTATTACTATATAACGTAATACTATATAACGTAATACTATATAACGTAATATAATATAATGTAATACAACATAACGTAATACTGTATAACGTAATACTGTATAACGTAATACTATATAACGTAATACTGTATAACGTAATACAATATACCGTAATACTATATAACGTAATACTATATAACGTAATACAATATAACGTCAAACGTTATAACGTATTACTATATAACGTAATACAATATACCGTAATACTATATAACATAATACTATATAACGTAATACTGTATAACGTAATACAATATACCGTAATACTATATAACGTAATACAATATACCGTAATACTATATAACGTAATACTATATAACGTAATACTGTATAACGTAATACTATATAACGTGATATTATATAACGTAAAACAATATAACGTAATACTATATAACGTAATACTATATAACGTAATACAACATAACGTAATACTATATAACGTAATACAACATAACGTAATACTATATAACGTAATACTATATAACGTGATATTATATAACGTAACACAATATAACGTAATACTATATAACGTAATACTATATAACGTAATACAACATAACGTAATACTATATAACGTAATACAACATAACGTAATACTATATAACGTAATACTATATAACGTGATATTATATAACGTAACACAATATAACGTAATACTATATAACGTAATACTGTATCACGTAATACTATATAACGTAATACTAGATAACGTAATACAACATAAGGTAATACTATATAACGTAATACTATATAATGTAATACTATATAACGTAATATAAGATAACGTAATACATTATAACGTATTACTATATAACGTAATAATATATAACGTAATACTATATAACGTAATATAATATAATGTAATACAACATAACGTAATACTGTATAACGTAATACTGTATAACGTAATACTGTATAAAATAACACTATATAACGTAATACTGTATAACGTAATACAATATACCGTAATACTATATAACGTAATACTATATAACGTAATACAATATAACGTCAAACGTTATAAAGTATTACTATATAACGTAATACAATATACCGTAATTCTATATAACGTAATACTATATAACGTAATACTGTATAACGTAATACTATATAACGTAATACTGTATAACGTAATACAATATACCGTAATACTATATAACGTAATACAATATACCGTAATACTATATAACGTAATACTATATAACGTAATACTGTATAACGTAATACTATATAACGTGATATTATATAACGTAAAACAATATAACGTAATACTATATAACGTAATACTATATAACGTAATACAACATAACGTAATACTATATAACATAATACTATATAACGTAATACTATATAACGTAATACTATATAACGTAATACTATATAACGTAATACTATATAACGTAATATAATATAACGTAATACAATATAACGTAATACATTATAACGTATTACTATATAACGTAATACTATATAACGTAATACTATATAACGTAATATAATATAATGTAATACAACATAACGTAATACTGTATAACGTAATACTGTATGACGTAATACTATATAACGTAATACTGTATAACGTAATACAATATACCGTAATACTATATAACGTAATACTATATAACGTAATACAATATAACGTCAAACGTTATAACGTATTACTATATAACGTAATACAATATACCGTAATACTATATAACGTAATACTATATAACGTAATACTATATAACGTAATACTATATAACGTAATATAATATAACGTAATACTATATAACGTAATACTATATAACGTAATACTATATAACGTAATACTATATAACGTAATTCAACATAACGTAATACTATATAACGTAATAATGTATAACGTAATACTGTATAACGTAATACTATATAACGCAATACTGTATAACATAATACAATATACCGTAATACTATATAACGTAATACTATATAACGTAATACTATATAACGTAATATAATATAACGTAATACTATATAACGTAATACTGTATAACGTAATACAATACACCGTAATACTATATAACGTAATACTATATAACGTAATACTATATAACGTAATACTGTATAACGTAATACTATATAACCTGATATTATATAACGTAATATAATATACCGTAATACTATATAACGTAATACTGTATAACGTAATACTGTATAACGTAATACTATATAACGTAATACTGTATAACGTAATACAATATACCGTAATACTATATAACGTAATACTATATAACGTAATACAATATAACGTCAAACGTTATAACGTATTACTATATAACGTAATACAATATACCGTAATACTATATAACGTAATACTATATAACGTAATACTGTATAACGTAATACAATATACCGTAATACTATATAACGTAATACAATATACCGTAATACTATATAACGTAATACTATATACGTAATACTGTATAACGTAATACTATATAACGTGATATTATATAACGTAAAACAATATAACGTAATACTATATAACGTAATACTATATAACGTAATACAACATAACGTAATACTATATAACGTAATACAACATAACGTAATACTATATAACGTAATACTATATAACGTGATATTATATAACGTAACACAATATAACGTAATACTATATAACGTAATACTATATAACGTAATACAACATAACGTAATACTATATAACGTAATACAACATAACGTAATACTATATAACGTAATACTATATAACGTGATATTATATAACGTAACACAATATAACGTAATACTATATAACGTAATACTGTATCACGTAATACTATATAACGTAATACTAGATAACGTAATACAACATAAGGTAATACTATATAACGTAATACTATATAATGTAATACTATATAACGTAATATAAGATAACGTAATACATTATAACGTATTACTATATAACGTAATAATATATAACGTAATACTATATAACGTAATATAATATAATGTAATACAACATAACGTAATACTGTATAACGTAATACTGTATAAAATAATACTATATAACGTAATACTGTATAACGTAATACAATATACCGTAATACTATATAACGTAATACTATATAACGTAATACAATATAACGTCAAACGTTATAAAGTATTACTATATAACGTAATACAATATACCGTAATTCTATATAACGTAATACTATATAACGTAATACTGTATAACGTAATACTATATAACGTAATACTGTATAACGTAATACAATATACCGTAATACTATATAACGTAATACAATATACCGTAATACTATATAACGTAATACTATATAACGTAATACTGTATAACGTAATACTATATAACGTGATATTATATAACGTAAAACAATATAACGTAATACTATATAACGTAATACTATATAACGTAATACAACATAACGTAATACTATATAACGTAATACTATATAACGTAATACTATATAACGTAATATAATATAACGTAATACAATATAACGTAATACATTATAACGTATTACTATATAACGTAATACTATATAACGTAATACTATATAACGTAATACTATATAACGTAATATAATATAATGTAATACAACATAACGTAATACTGTATAACGTAATACTGTATGACGTAATACTATATAACGTAATACTGTATAACGTAATACAATATACCGTAATATTATATAACGTAATACTATATAACGTAATACAATATAACGTCAAACGTTATAACGTATTACTATATAACGTAATACAATATACCGTAATACTATATAACGTAATACAATATACCGTAATACTATATAACGTAATACTATATAACGTAATACTGTATAACGTAATACTATATAACGTGATATTATATAACGTAAAACAATATAACGTAATACTATATAACGTAATACTATATAACGTAATACAACATAACGTAATACTATATAACGTAATACTATATAACGTAATACTATATAACGTAATATAATATAACGTAATACAATATAACGTAATACATTATAACGTATTACTATATAACGTAATACTATATAACGTATTACTATATAACGTAATACAATATACCGTAATACTATATAACGTAATACTATATAACGTAATACTATATAACGTAATACTATATAACGTAATATAATATAACGTAATACTATATAACGTAATACTATATAACGTAATACTATATAACGTAATACTATATAACGTAATTCAACATAACGTAATACTATATAACGTAATAATGTATAACGTAATACTATATAACGTAATACTATATAACGTAATTCAACATAACGTAATACTATATAACGTAATAATGTATAACGTAATACTGTATAACGTAATACTATATAACGCAATACTGTATAACATAATACAATATACCGTAATACTATATAACGTAATACTATATAACGTAATACTATATAACGTAATATAATATAACGTAATACTATATAACGTAATACTGTATAACGTAATACAATATACCGTAATACTATATAACGTAATACTATATAACGTAATACTATATAACGTAATACTGTATAACGTAATACTATATAACGTGATATTATATAACGTAATATAATATACCGTAATACTATATAACGTAATACAATATACCGTAATACTATATAACGTAATACTATATAACGTAATACTGTACAACGTAATACTATATAACGTGATATTATATAACGTAAAACAATATAACGTATTACTATATAACGTAATACTATATAACGTAATACAACATAACGTAATACTATATAACGTAATACAACATAACGTAATGCTATATAACGTAATACTATATAACGTAATACTATATAACGTAATACTATATAACGTAATATAATATAACGTAATACAATATAACGTAATACATTATAACGTATTACTATATAACGTAATACCATATACCGTAATACTGTATAACGTAACACTATATAACGTAATACTGTATAACGTAATACAATATAATGTGAAACGTTATAACATATTACTATATAACGTAATACAATATACCGTAATGCTATATAACGTAATATAATATAACGTAATACTATATAACGTAATACTATATAACGTAATACAACATAACGTAATACTATATAACGTAATACTATATAACGTAATAGAATATACCGTAATACTATATAACGTAATACTATATAACGTAATACTGTATAACGTAATACTATATAACGTGATATTATATAACGTAACACAATATAACGTAATACTATATAACGTAATACTATATAACGTAATACTATATAACGTAATACTGTATCACGTAATACTATATAACGTAATTCTATATAACGTAATACAACATAACGTAATACTATATAACGTAATACAACATAACGTAATACTATATAACGTAGTACTATATAACGTGATATTATATAACGTAACACAATATAACGTAATACTATATAACGTAATACTACATAACGTAATACTATATAACGTAATATTCTTTACCGTAATACTATATAACGTAATACAATATACCGTAATACTATATAACGTAATACTATATAACGTAATACTGTATAACGTAATACTATATAACGTGATATTATATAACGTAACACAATATAACGTAATACTATATAACGTAATACTGTATCACGTAATACTATATAACGTAATACTATATAACGTAATACAACATAACGTAATACAATATAACGTAATACATTATAACGTATTACTATAGAACGTAATACTATATAACGTAATACTATATAACGTAATACTATATAACGTAATATAATATAACGTAATACAACATAACGTAATACTGTATAACGTAATACTGTATAACGCAATACTATATAACGTAATACTGTATAACGTAATACAATATACCGTTATACTATATAACGTAATACTATATAACGTAATACTATATAACGTAATATAATCTAACGTAATACAATATAACGTAATACATTATAACGTATTACTATATAACGTAATACTATATAACGTAATATAATATAATGTAATACAACATAACGTAATACTGTATAACGTAATACAATATACCGTAATACTATATAACGTAATACAATATACCGTAATACTATATAACGTAATACTATATAACGTAATACTGTATAACGTAATACTATATAACGTGATATTATATAACGTAAAACAATATAACGTAATACTATATAACGTAATACTATATAACGTAATACAACATAACGTAATACTATATAACGTAATACAACATAACGTAATACTGTATAACGTAATACAATATACCGTAATACTATATAACGTAATACAATATACCGTAATACTATATAACGTAATACTGTATAACGTAATACTGTATAACGCAATACTATATAACGTAATACTGTATAACGTAATACAATATACCGTTATACTATATAACGTAATACTATATAACGTAATACTATATAACGTAATATAATATAATGTAATACAACATAACGTAATACTGTATAACGTAATACAATATACCGTAATACTATATAACGTAATACAATATACCGTAATACTATATAACGTAATACTATATAACGTAATACTGTATAACGTAATACTATATAACGTGATATTATATAACGTAAAACAATATAACGTAATACTATATAACGTAATACTATATAACGTAATACAACATAACGTAATACTATATAACGTAATACAACATAACGTAATACTATATAACGTAATACTATATAACATGATATTATATAACGTAACACAATATAACGTAATACTATATAACGTAATACTATATAACGTAATACAACATAACGTAATACTATATAACGTAATACAACATAACGTAATACTATATAACGTAATACTATATAACGTGATATTATATAACGTAACACAATATAACGTAATACTATATAACGTAATACTGTATCACGTAATACTATATAACGTAATACTAGATAACGTAATACAACATAAGGTAATACTATATAACGTAATACTATATAATGTAATACTATATAACGTAATATAAGATAACGTAATACATTATAACGTATTACTATATAACGTAATAATATATAACGTAATACTATATAACGTAATATAATATAATGTAATACAACATAACGTAATACTGTATAACGTAATACTGTATAACGTAATACTGTATAAAATAATACTATATAACGTAATACTGTATAACGTAATACAATATACCGTAATACTATATAACGTAATACTATATAACGTAATACAATATAACGTCAAACGTTATAAAGTATTACTATATAACGTAATACAATATACCGTAATTCTATATAACGTAATACTGTATAACGTAATACTGTATAACGCAATACTATATAACGTAATACTGTATAACGTAATACAATATACCGTTATACTATATAACGTAATACTATATAACGTAATACTATATAACGTAATATAATATAACGTAATACTATATAACGTAATACTATATAACGTAATACTATATAACGTAATATAATATAATGTAATAAAACATAACGTAATACTGTATAACGTAATACTGTATTACGTAATACTATATAACGTAATACTGTATAACGTAATACAATATACCGTAATACTATATAACGTAATACTATATAACGTAATACAATATAACGTCAAACGTTATATCGTATTACTATATAACGTAATACAATATACCGTAATACTATATAACGTAATACTATATAACGTAATACTGTATAACGTAATACAACATAACGTAATACTATATAACGTAATACTATATAACGTGATATTATATAACGTAACACAATATAACGTAATACTATATAACGTAATACTGTATCACGTAATACTATATAACGTAATACTAGATAACGTAATACAACATAAGGTAATACTATATAACGTAATACTATATAATGTAATACTATATAACGTAATATAAGATAACGTAATACATTATAACGTATTACTATATAACGTAATAATATATAACGTAATACTATATAACGTAATATAATATAATGTAATACAACATAACGTAATACTGTATAACGTAATACTGTATAACGTAATACTGTATAAAATAATACTATATAACGTAATACTGTATAACGTAATACAATATACCGTAATACTATATAACGTAATACTATATAACGTAATACAATATAACGTCAAACGTTATAAAGTATTACTATATAACGTAATACAATATACCGTAATTCTATATAACGTAATACTATATAACGTAATACTGTATAACGTAATACTATATAACGTAATACTGTATAACGTAATACAATATACCGTAATACTATATAACGTAATACAATATACCGTAATACTATATAACGTAATACTATATAACGTAATACTGTATAACGTAATACTATATAACGTGATATTATATAACGTAAAACAATATAACGTAATACTATATAACGTAATACTATATAACGTAATACAATATACCGTAATACTATATAACGTAATACTATATAACGTAATACTGTATAACGTAATACTATATAACGTGATATTATATAACGTAACACAATATAACGTAATATTATATACCGTAATACTATATAACGTAATACCATATACCGTAATACTATATAACGTAACACTATATAACGTAATACTGTATAACGTAATACAATATAATGTGAAACATTATAACATATTACTATATAACGTAATACTATATAACGTAATATTATATACCGTAATACTATATAACGTAATACAATATACCGTAATACTATATAACGTAATACTATATAACGTAATACTGTATAACGTAATACTATATAACGTAATACTGTATAACGTAATACAATATACCGTAATACTATATAACGTAATACAATATACCGTAATACTATATAACGTAATACTATATAACGTAATACTGTATAACGTAATACTATATAACGTGATATTATATAACGTAAAACAATATAACGTAATACTATATAACGTAATACTATATAACGTAATACAACATAACGTAATACTATATAACGTAATACTATATAACGTAATACTGTATCACGTAATACTATATAACGTAATACTAGATAACGTAATACAACATAACGTAATACTATATAACGTAATACTATATAACGTAATACAATATACCGTAATACTATATAACGTAATACTATATAACGTAATATTATATACCGTAATACTATATAACGTAATACAATATACCGTAATACTATATAACGTAATACTATATAACGTATTACTATATAACGTAATACTATATAACGTAATACAACATAACGTAATACTATATAACGTAATACAACATAACGTAATGCTATATAACGTAATACTATATAACGTAATACTATATAACGTAATACTATATAACGTAATATAATATAACGTAATACAATATAACGTAATACATTATAACGTATTACTATATAACGTAATACCATATACCGTAATACTGTATAACGTAACACTATATAACGTAATACTATATAACGTAATACTATATAACGTAATATTATATACCGTAATACTATATAACGTAATACAATATACCGTAATACTATATAACGTAATACTATATAACGTAATACTGTATAACGTAATACTATATAACGTGATATTATATAACGTAACACAATATAACGTAATATTATATACCGTAATACTATATAACGTAATACAATATACCGTAATACTATATAACGTAATACTATATAACGTAATACTGTATAACGTAATACTATATAACGTGATATTATATAACGTAACACAATATAACGTAATACTATATAACGTAATACTGTATCACGTAATACTATATAACGTAATACTATATAACGTAATACAATATAACGTCAAACGTTTTAACGTATTACTATATAACGTAATACCATATACCGTAATACTATATAACGTAACACTATATAACGTAATACTGTATAACGTAATACAATATAATGTGAAACGTTATAACATATTACTATATAACGTAATACTATATAACGTAATATTATATACCGTAATACTATATAACGTAATACAATATACCGTAATACTATATACCGTAATGCTATATAACGTGATATTATATAACGTAATATAATATACCGTAATACTATATAACGTAATACTATATAACGTGATATTATATAACGTAACACAATATAACGTGATATTATATAACGTAACACAATATAACGTAATACAATATAACGTAATACAATATACCGTAATACTATATAACGTAATACTATATAACGTAATACAATATAACGTCAAACGTTTTAACGTATTACTATATAACGTAATACCATATACCGTAATACTATATAACGTAATACTATATAACGTGATATTATATAACGTAAAACAATATAACGTAATACTATATAACGTAATACTATATAACGTAATATAACATAACGTAATACTATATAACGTAATACTATATAACGTAATACTATATAACGTAATACAATATAACGTCAAACGTTTTAATGTATTACTATATAACGTAATACCATATACCGTAATACTATATAACGTAACACTATATAACGTAATACTGTATAACGTAATACAATATAATGTGAAACATTATAACATATTACTATATAACGTAATACTATATAACGTAATATTATATACCGTAATACTATATAACGTAATACAATATACCGTAATACTATATAACGTAATACTGTATAACGTAATACTATATAACGTAATACTGTATAACGTAATACAATATACCGTAATACTATATAACGTAATACAATATACCGTAATACTATATAACGTAATACTATATAACGTAATACAATATAACGTCAAACATTATAAAGTATTACTATATAACGTAATACAATATACCGTAATGCTATATAACGTAATACTATATAACGTAATACTGTATAACGTAATACTATATAACGTAATACTATATAACGTAATACTATATAACGTAATACTGTATAACGTAATGCTATATAACGTAATATAATATACCGTAATACTATATAACGTAATACTATATAACGTAATACAATATAACGTCAAACGTTATAACGTATTACTATATAACGTAATACAATATACCGTAATATTATATAACGTAATACTATATAACGTAATACTGTATAACGTAATACAATATACCGTAATACTATATAACGTAATACTATATAACGTGATATTATATAACGTAAAACAATATAACGTAATACTATATAACGTAATACTATATAACGTAATATAACATAACGTAATACTATATAACGTAGCACTATATAACGTAATACTGTATAACGTAATACAATATAATGTGAAACGTTATAACATATTACTATATAACGTAATACAATATACCGTAATGCTATATAACGTAATATAATATAACGTAATACTATATAACGTAATACTGTATAACGTAATGCTATATAACGTAATATAATATAACGTAATACTATATAACGTAATACAATATACCGTAATACTATATAACGTAATACTATATAACGTAATACAATATAACGTCAAACGTTATAACGTATTACTATATAACGTAATACAATATACCGTAATATTATATAACGTAAAACTATATAACGTAATACTGTATAACGTAATACTATATAACGTGATATTATATAACGTAACACAATATAACGTAATACTATATAACGTAATACTGTATCACGTAATACTATATAACGTAATACTATATAACGTAATACAACATAACGTAATACTATATAACGTAATACAACATAACGTAATACTATATAACGTAATACTATATAACGTGATATTATATAACGTAACACAATATAACGTAATACTATATAACGTAATACTATATAACGTAATACTACATAACGTAATACTATATAACGTAATATTCTTTACCGTAATACTATATAACGTAATACAACATAACGTAATACTATATAACGTAATACTATATAACGTAATACAATATACCGTAATACTATATAACGTAATACTATATAACGTAATATTATATACCGTAATACTATATAACGTAATACAATATACCGTAATACTATATAACGTAATACTATATAACGTAATACTGTATAACGTAATACTATATAACGTGATATTATATAACGTAACACAATATAACGTAATATTATATACCGTAATACTATATAACGTAATACAATATACCGTAATACTATATAACGTAATACTATATAACGTAATACTGTATAACGTAATACTATATAACGTGATATTATATAACGTAACACAATATAACGTAATACTATATAACGTAATACTGTATCACGTAATACTATATAACGTAATACTATATAACGTAATACAATATAACGTCAAACGTTTTAACGTATTACTATATAACGTAATACCATATACCGTAATACTATATAACGTAACACTATATAACGTAATACTGTATAACGTAATACAATATAATGTGAAACGTTATAACATATTACTATATAACGTAATACTATATAACGTAATATTATATACCGTAATACTATATAACGTAATACAATATACCGTAATACTATATACCGTAATGCTATATAACGTGATATTATATAACGTAATATAATATACCGTAATACTATATAACGTAATACTATATAACGTGATATTATATAACGTAACACAATATAACGTGATATTATATAACGTAACACAATATAACGTAATACTATATAACGTAATACTGTATCACGTAATACAATATAATGTGAAACGATATAACATATTACTATATAACGTAATACAATATACCATAATGCTATATAACGTAATATAATATAACGTAATACTATATAACGTAATACTATATAACGTAATACAACATAACGTAATACTATATAACGTAATACTATATAACGTAATACTATATAACGTAATACTAATTAACGTAATACTGTATAACGTAATACTACATAACGTAATACTAAATAACGTAATACTGTATAACGTAATACTATATAACGTAATACTATATAACGTAATACAATATAACGTAATACAATATACCGTAATACTATATAACGTAATGCTATATAACGTAATACTGTATAACGTAATACAATATACCGTAATACTATATAACGTAATACTATATAACGTAATACAATATAACGTCAAACGTTTTAACGTATTACTATATAACGTAATACCATATACCGTAATACTATATAACGTAATACTATATAACGTAATACTGTATAACGTAATACAATATAATGTGAAACGTTATAACATATTACTATATAACGTAATACAATATACCGTAATGCTATATAACGTAATATAATATAACGTAATACTATATAACGTAATAGTATATAACGTAATACTATATAACGTAATATAATATAACGTAATACTGTATAACGTAATACTTTATAACGTGATATTATATAACGTAACACAATATAACGTAATACTATATAACGTAATACTGTATAACGTAATACACTATACCGTAATACTATATAACGTAATACAATATACCGTAATACTATATAACGTAATACTATATAACGTAATACTGTATAACGTAATACTATATAACGTGATATTATATAACGTAACACAATATAACGTAATACTATATAACGTAATACTATATATCGTAATACAACATAACGTAATACTATATAACGTAATACTGTATAACGTAATACTGTATAACGTAATACAATATACCGTAATACTATATAACGTAATACTATATAACGTAATACAGTATAACGTCAAACGTTTTAACGTATTACTATATAACGTAATACCATATACCGTAATACTATATAACGTAATACAACATAACGTAATACTATATAACGTAATACTATATAACGTAATACAACATAACGTAATACTATATAACGTAATACTATATAACGTAATACTAATTAACGTAATACTATATAACGTAATACTATATAACGTAATACTATATAACGTAATACAATATAACGTAATACTATATAACGTAATACATTATAACGTATTACTATATAACGTAATACTATATAACGTAATATAATATAACGTAATACTGTATAACGTAATACTATATAACGTAATACTAAATAACGTAATACTGTATAACGTAATACAATATAATGTGAAACGTTATAACATATTACTATATAACGTAATACTATATAACGTAATATTATATACCGTAATACTATATAACGTAATACAATATACCGTAATACTATATACCGTAATGCTATATAACGTGATATTATATAACGTAATATAATATACCGTAATACTATATAACGTAATACTATATAACGTGATATTATATAACGTAACACAATATAACGTGATATTATATAACGTAACACAATATAACGTAATACTATATAACGTAATACTGTATCACGTAATACAATATAATGTGAAACGATATA
Source organism: Bombus flavifrons (assembly GCF_040668555.2). Lineage (NCBI taxonomy): Eukaryota > Metazoa > Arthropoda > Insecta > Hymenoptera > Apidae > Bombus > Bombus flavifrons. The sequence continues at coordinate 2,437,213 of NC_138443.1, forward strand.
ACATATTACTATATAACGTAATACAATATACCATAATGCTATATAACGTAATATAATATAACGTAATACTATATAACGTAATACTATATAACGTAATACAACATAACGTAATACTATATAACGTAATACTATATAACGTAATACTATATAACGTAATACTAATTAACGTAATACTGTATAACGTAATACTACATAACGTAATACTAAATAACGTAATACTGTATAACGTAATACTATATAACGTAATACTATATAACGTAATACAATATAACGTAATACAATATACCGTAATACTATATAACGTAATGCTATATAACGTAATACTGTATAACGTAATACAATATACCGTAATACTATATAACGTAATACTATATAACGTAATACAATATAACGTCAAACGTTTTAACGTATTACTATATAACGTAATACCATATACCGTAATACTATATAACGTAATACTATATAACGTAATACTGTATAACGTAATACAATATAATGTGAAACGTTATAACATATTACTATATAACGTAATACAATATACCGTAATGCTATATAACGTAATATAATATAACGTAATACTATATAACGTAATAGTATATAACGTAATACTATATAACGTAATATAATATAACGTAATACTGTATAACGTAATACAATATAATGTGAAACGTTATAACATATTACTATATAACGTAATACAATATACCGTAATGCTATATAACGTAATATAATATAACGTAATACTATATAACGTAATAGTATATAACGTAATACTATATAACGTAATACAATATACCATAATGCTATATAACGTAATATAATATAACGTAATACTATATAACGTAATACTATATAACGTAATACAACATAACGTAATACTATATAACGTAATACTATATAACGTAATACTATATAACGTAATACTAATTAACGTAATACTGTATAACGTAATACTACATAACGTAATACTAAATAACGTAATACTGTATAACGTAATACAATATACCGTAATACTATATAACGTAATACTATATAACGTAATACAGTATAACGTCAAACGTTTTAACGTATTACTATATAACGTAATACCATATACCGTAATACTATATAACGTAATATAATATAACGTAATACTATATAACGTAATACTATATAACGTAATACAACATAACGTAATACTATATAACGTAATACTATATAACGTAATACAACATAACGTAATACTATATAACGTAATACTATATAACGTAATACTAATTAACGTAATACTATATAACGTAATACTATATAACGTAATACTATATAACGTAATACAATATAACGTAATACTATATAACGTAATACATTATAACGTATTACTATATAACGTAATACTATATAACGTAATATAATATAACGTAATACTGTATAACGTAATACTATATAACGTAATACTAAATAACGTAATACTGTATAACGTAATACTATATAACGTAATACTGTATAACGTAATACTATATAACGTAATACTATATAACGTAATACTATATAAGGTAATACAATATAACGTAATACTATATAACGTAATACATTATGACGTATTACTATATAACGTAATACTATATAACGTAATATAATATAACGTAATACTATATAACGTAATACTGTATAACGTAATACAATATACCGTAATACTATATAACGTAATACAATATACCGTAATACTATATAACGTAATACTATATAACGTAATACTATATAACTTGATATTATATAACGTAACACAATATAACGTAATACCATATAACGTAATACTGTATCACGTAATACTATATAACGTAATACTATATAACGTAATACAATATAACGTCAAACGTTTTAACGTATTACTATATAACGTAATACCATATACCGTAATACTATATAACGTAACACTATATAACGTAATACTGTATAACGTAATACAATATAATGTGAAACGTTATAACATATTACTATATAACGTAATACTATATAACGTAATATTATATACCGTAATACTATATAACGTAATACAATATACCGTAATACTATATACCGTAATGCTATATAACGTGATATTATATAACGTAATATAATATACCGTAATACTATATAACGTAATACTATATAACGTGATATTATATAACGTAACACAATATAACGTGATATTATATAACGTAACACAATATAACGTAATACTATATAACGTAATACTGTATCACGTAATACAATATAATGTGAAACGATATAACATATTACTATATAACGTAATACTATATAACGTAATACAATATACCGTAATGCTATATAACGTAATATAATATAACGTAATACTATATAACGTAATAGTATATAACGTAATACTATATAACGTAATATAATATAACGTAATACTATATAACGTAATACTATATAACGTAATACAACATAACATAATACTATATAACGTAATATAATATAACGTAATACAACATAACGTAATACTGTATAACGTAATACTATATAACGTAATACAATATAACGTCAAACGTTATAATGTATTACTATATAACGTAATACAATATACCGTAATACTATATAACGTAATACATTATAACGTATTACTATATAAAGTAATACTATATAACGTAATATAATATAACGTAATACTGTATAACGTAATACTATATAACGTAATACTAAATAACGTAATACTGTATAACGTAATACTATATAACGTAATACTGTATAACGTAATACTATATAACGTGATATTATATAACGTAACACAATATAACGTAATACTATATAACGTAATACTACATAACGTAATACTATATAACGTAATATTATATACCGTAATACTATATAGCGTAATACAATATACCGTAATACTATATAACGTAATACTATATAACGTAATACTGTATAACGTAATACTGTATAACGTAATACTATATAACGTGATATTATATAACGTAACACAATATAACGTAATACTATATAACGTAATACTGTATAACGTAATACTGTATAACGTAATACAATATACCGTAATACTATATAACGTAATACTATATAACGTAATACTATATAACGTAATACTATATAACGTAATACTATATAACGTAATATAATATAACGTAATACAATATAACGTAATACATTGTAACGTAATACTATATAACGTAATACTATATAACGTAATACTATATAACGTAATACTATATAACGTAATATAATATAACGTAATACAATATAACGTAATACATTGTAACGTAGTACTATATAACGTAATACAATATACCGTAATACTATATAACGTAATACTATTTAACGTAATACTGTATAACGTAATACTGTATAACGTAATACAATATACCGTAATACTATATAACGTAATATAATATAACGTAATACAATATAACGTAATACATTGTAACGTATTACTATATAACGTAATACTATATAACGTAATACAATATAACGTCAAACGTTATAATGTATTACTATATAACGTAATACAATATACCGTAATACTATATAACGTAATACAATATAACGTCAATCGTTATAACGTATTACTATATAACGTAATACTGTATAACGTAATACAATGTAATGTGAAACGATATAACATATTACTATATAACGTAATACAATATACCGTAATGCTATATAACGTAATATAATATAACGTAATACTATATAACGTAATACTATATAACGTAATACAACATAACGTAATACTATATAACGTAATACTAAATAACGTAATACTAATTAACGTAATACTGTATAACGTGATACTACATAACGTAATACTAAATAACGTAATACTGTATAACGTAATACTATATAACGTAATACTATATAACGTAATACTATATAACGTAATACTATATAACGTAATACTATATAACGTAATATAATATAACGTAATACAACATAACGTAATACTGTATAACGTAATACTGTATAACGTAATACTATATAACGTAATACTGTATAACGTAATACAATATACCGTAATACTATATAACGTAATACAATATAACGTAATACAATATAACGTCAATCGTTATAACGTATTACTATATAACGTAATACAATATACCGTAATACTATATAACGTAATACTATATAACGTAATACTGTATAACGTAATACAATATATCGTAATACAACATAACGTAATACTATATAACGTAATACTGTATAACGTAATACTGTATAACGTAATACAATATACCGTAATACTATATAACGTAATACTATATAACGTAATACTATATAACGTAATACTATATAACGTAATACTATATAACGTAATATAATATAACGTAATACAATATAACGTAATACATTGTAACGTATTACTATATAACGTAATACTATATAACGTAATACTATATAACGTAATATAATATAACGTAATAGAACATAACGTAATGCTGTATAACGTAATACTGTATAACGTAATACTATATAACGTAATACTGTATAACGTAATACAATATACCGTAATACTATATAACGTAATACTATATAACGTAATACAATATAACGTCAAACGTTATAATGTATTACTATATAACGTAATACAATATACCGTAATACTATATAACGTAATACTATATAACGTAATACTGTATACCGTAATACAATATACCGTAATACAATATACCGTAATACTATATAACGTAATACTATATAACGTAATACAGTATAACGTCAAACGTTTTAACGTATTACTATATAACGTAATACCATATACCGTAATACTATATAACGTAATATAATATAACGTAATACTATATAACGTAATACAACATAACGTAATACTATATAACGTAATACTATATAACGTAATACAATATACCGTAATACTATATAACGTAATACTATATAACGTAATACTGTATACCGTAATACAATATACCGTAATACAATATACCGTAATACTATATAACGTAATACTATATAACGTAATACAGTATAACGTCAAACGTTTTAACGTATTACTATATAACGTAATACCATATACCGTAATACTATATAACGTAATATAATATAACGTAATACTATATAACGTAATACAACATAACGTAATACTATATAACGTAATACTATATAACGTAATACTCTATAACGTAATACTAATTAACGTAATACTATATAACGTAATACTATATAACGTAATACTATATAAGGTAATACAATATACCGTAATACTATATAACGTAATACTATATAACGTAATACTATATAACGTAATACAATATAACGTAATACTGTATAACGTAATACTGTATAACGTAATACTGTATAACGTAATACTATATAACGTAATACTATATAACGTAATACTATATAACGTAATATAATATAACGTAATACAACGTAACGTAATACAATATAACGTCAATCGTTATAACGTATTACTATATAACGTAATACAATATACCGTCATACTATATAACGTAATACTATATAACGTAATACTGTATAACGTAATACAATATACCGTAATACTATATAACGTAATACTATATAACGTAATATAATATAACGTAATACAACATAACGTAATACTGTATAACGTCAATCGTTATAACGTATTACTATATAACGTAATACAATATACCGTAATACTATATAACGTAATACTATATAACGTAATACTGTATAACGTAATACAATATACCGCAATACTATATAACGTAATACAATATACCGTAATACTATATAACGTAATACTATATAACGTAATACTAATTAACGTAATACTATATAACGTAATATAATATAACGTAATACAATATAACGTAATACATTGTAACGTATTACTATATAACGTAATACAATATACCGTAATACTATATAACGTAATACAATATACCGTAATACTATATAACGTAATACTATATAACGTAATACTGTATAACGTAATACTATATAACGTGATATTTTATAATGTAACACAATATAACGTAATACTATATAACGTAATACTATATATCGTAATACAACATAACGTAATACTATATAACGTAATACTGTATAACGTAATACTGTATAACGTAATACAATATACCGTAATACTATATAACGTAATACTATATAACGTAATACAGTATAACGTCAAACGTTTTAACGTATTACTATATAACGTAATACCATATACCGTAATACTATATAACGTAATATAATATAACGTAATACTATATAACGTAATACTATATAACGTAATACAACATAACGTAATACTATATAACGTAATACTATATAACGTAATACTATATAACGTAATACTAATTAACGTAATACTGTATAACGTAATACTATAGAACGTAATACTAAATAACGTAATACTGTATAACGTAATACATTATAACGTATTACTATATAACGTAATACTATATAACGTAATATAATATAACGTAATACTGTATAACGTAATACTATATAACGTAATACTAAATAACGTAATACTGTATAACGTAATACTATATAACGTAATACTGTATAACGTAATACTATATAACGTAATACTATATAACGTAATACTATATAAGGTAATACAATATAACGTAATACTATATAACGTAATACATTATGACGTATTACTATATAACGTAATACTATATAACGTAATATAATATAACGTAATACTATATAACGTAATACAATATACCGTAATACTATATAACGTAATACTGTATAACGTAATACAATATACCGTAATACTATATAACGTAATGCTATATAACGTAATACTATATAACGTAATACTATATAACGTAGTACTATATAACGTAATATAATATAACGTAATACAATATAACGTAATACATTGTAACGTATTACTATATAACGTAATACTATATAACGTAATACTATATAACGTAATACTATATAACGTAATATAATATAACGTAATACAACATAACGTAATACTGTATAACGTAATACTGTATAACGTAATACTATATAACGTAATACGGTATAACGTAATACAATATACCGTAATACTATATAACGTAATACTATATAACGTAATACAATATAACGTCAAACGTTATAATGTATTACTATATAACGTAATACAATATACCGTAATACTATATAATGTAATACTATATAACGTAATACTGTATAACGTAATACAATATACCGTAATACTATATAACGTAATGCTATATAACGTAATACTATATAACGTAATACTATATAACGTAGTACTATATAACGTAATATAATATAACGTAATACAATATAACGTAATACATTGTAACGTATTACTATATAACGTAATACTATATAACGTAATACTATATAACGTAATACTATATAACGTAATATAATATAACGTAATACAACATAACGTAATACTGTATAACGTAATACTGTATAACGTAATACTATATAACGTAATACTGTATAACGTAATACAATATACCGTAATACTATATAACGTAATACAATATACCGTAATACTATATAACGTAATACTATATAACGTAATACTGTATAACGTAATACTGTATAACGTAATACAATATACCGTAATACTATATAACGTAATACAATATACCGTAATACTATATAACGTAATACAATATACCGTAATACTATATAACGTAATACAATATACCGTAATACTATATAACGTAATACTATATAACGTAATACTGTATAACGTAATACTATATAACTTGATATTATATAACGTAACACAATATAACGTAATACCATATACCGTAATACTATATAACGTAATATAATATAACGTAATACTATATAACGTAATACAACATAACGTAATACTAGATAACGTAATACTATATAACGAAATACTATATAACGTAATACTAATTAACGTAATACTATATAACGTAATATAATATAACGTAATACAATATAACGTAATACATTGTAACGTATTACTATATAACGTAATACTATATAACGTAATACTATATAACGTAATACTATATAACGTAATATAATATAACGTAATACAACATAACGTAATACTGTATTACGTAATACTATATAACGTGATATTATATAACGTAACACAATATAACGTAATACTATATAACGTAATACTATATATCGTAATACAACATAACGTAATACTATATAACGTAATACTAAATAACGTAATACTGTATAACGTAATACTATATAACGTAATACTGTATAACGTAATACTATATAACGTAATACTATATAACGTAATACTATATAAGGTAATACAATATAACGTAATACTATATAACGTAATACATTATGACGTATTACTATATAACGTAATACTATATAACGTAATATAATATAACGTAATACTATATAACGTAATACAATATACCGTAATACTATATAACGTAATACTGTATAACGTAATACAATATACCGTAATACTATATAACGTAATGCTATATAACGTAATACTATATAACGTAATACTATATAACGTAGTACTATATAACGTAATATAATATAACGTAATACAATATAACGTAATACATTGTAACGTATTACTATATAACGTAATACTATATAACGTAATACTATATAACGTAATACTATATAACGTAATATAATATAACGTAATACAACATAACGTAATACTGTATAACGTAATACTGTATAACGTAATACTATATAACGTAATACGGTATAACGTAATACAATATACCGTAATACTATATAACGTAATACTATATAACGTAATACAATATAACGTCAAACGTTATAATGTATTACTATATAACGTAATACAATATACCGTAATACTATATAATGTAATACTATATAACGTAATACTGTATAACGTAATACAATATACCGTAATACTATATAACGTAATGCTATATAACGTAATACTATATAACGTAATACTATATAACGTAGTACTATATAACGTAATATAATATAACGTAATACAATATAACGTAATACATTGTAACGTATTACTATATAACGTAATACTATATAACGTAATACTATATAACGTAATACTATATAACGTAATATAATATAACGTAATACAACATAACGTAATACTGTATAACGTAATACTGTATAACGTAATACTATATAACGTAATACTGTATAACGTAATACAATATACCGTAATACTATATAACGTAATACAATATACCGTAATACTATATAACGTAATACTATATAACGTAATACTGTATAACGTAATACTGTATAACGTAATACAATATACCGTAATACTATATAACGTAATACAATATACCGTAATACTATATAACGTAATACAATATACCGTAATACTATATAACGTAATACAATATACCGTAATACTATATAACGTAATACTATATAACGTAATACTGTATAACGTAATACTATATAACTTGATATTATATAACGTAACACAATATAACGTAATACCATATACCGTAATACTATATAACGTAATATAATATAACGTAATACTATATAACGTAATACAACATAACGTAATACTAGATAACGTAATACTATATAACGAAATACTATATAACGTAATACTAATTAACGTAATACTATATAACGTAATATAATATAACGTAATACAATATAACGTAATACATTGTAACGTATTACTATATAACGTAATACTATATAACGTAATACTATATAACGTAATACTATATAACGTAATATAATATAACGTAATACAACATAACGTAATACTGTATTACGTAATACTATATAACGTGATATTATATAACGTAACACAATATAACGTAATACTATATAACGTAATACTATATATCGTAATACAACATAACGTAATACTATATAACGTAATACGGTATAACGTAATACTGTATAACGTAATACAATATACCGTAATACTATATAACGTAATACTATATAACGTAATACAGTATAACGTCAAACGTTTTAACGCATTACTATATAACGTAATACCATATACCGTAATACTATATAACGTAATATAATATAACGTAATACTATATAACGTAATACTATATAACGTAATACAACATAACGTAATACTATATAACGTAATACTATATAACGTAATACTATATAACGTAATACTAATTAACGTAATACTATATAACGTAATACTATAGAACGTAATACTAAATAACGTAATACTGTATAACGTAATACTATATAACGTAATACTGTATAACGTAATACAATATACCGTAATACTATATAACGTAATACTATATAACGTAATACAATATAACGTCAAACGTTATAATGTATTACTATATAACGTAATACAATATACCGTAATACAATATAACGTAATACTATATAACGTAATACTGTATAACGTAATACAATATACCGTAATACTATATAACGTAATACAATATACCGTAATACTATATAACGTAATACTATATAACGTAATACTGTATAACGTAATACTATATAACGTGATATTATATAACGTAACACAATATAACGTAATACTATATAACGTAATACTGTATAACGTAATACAATATACCGTAATACTATATAACGTAATACAATATACCGTAATACTATATAACGTAATACTATATAACGTAATACTGTATAACGTAATACTATATAACGTGATATTATATAACGTAACACAATATAACGTAATACTATATAACGTAATACTATATATCGTAATACAACATAACGTAATACTATATAACGTAATACTGTATAACGTAATACTGTATAACGTAATACAATATACCGTAATACTATATAACGTAATACTATATAACGTAATACATTATAACGTATTACTATATAACGTAATACTATATAACGTAATATAATATAACGTAATACTAAATAACGTAATACTGTATAACGTAATACTATATAACGTAATACTGTATAACGTAATACTATATAACGTAATATAATATAACGTAATACAATATAACGTAATACATTGTAACGTATTACTATATAACGTAATACTATATAACGTAATACTATATAACGTAATACTATATAACGTAATATAATATAACGTAATACAACATAACGTAATACTGTATAACGTAATACAATATACCGTAATACTATATAACGTAATACTGTATAACGTAATACAATATACCGTAATACTATATAATGTAATACTATATAACGTAATACTGTATAACGTAATACAATATACCGTAATACTATATAACGTAATACAATATACCGTAATACTATATAACGTAATACTATATAACGTAATACTATATAACGTTATAATATAACGTAATACTATATAACGTAATACTATATAACGTAATACAATATAACGTAATACTATATAACGTAATACATTATAACGTATTACTATATAACGTAATACTATATAACGTAATATAATATAACGTAATACTGTATAACGTAATACTATATAACGTAATACTAAATAACGTAATACTGTATAACGTAATACTATATAACGTAATACTATATAACGTAATACTGTATAACGTAATACTATATAACGTAATACTATATAACGTAATACTATATAAGGTAATACAATATAACGTAATACTATATAACGTAATACATTATGACGTATTACTATATAACGTAATACTATATAGCGTAATATAATATAACGTAATACTATATAACGTAATACAATATACCGTAATACTATATAACGATATACTGTATAACGTAATACAATATACCGTAATACTATATAACGTAATACTATATAACGTAATACTATATAACGTAATACTATATAACGTAATATAATATAACGTAATACAATATAACGTAATACATTGTAACGTATTACTATATAACGTAATACTATATAACGTAATACTATATAACGTAATACTATATAACGTAATACTATATAACGTAATACTATATAACGTAATACTATATAACGTAATATAATATAACGTAATACAACATAACGTAATACTGTATAACGTAATACTGTATAACGTAATACTATATAACGTAATACTGTATAACGTAATACAATATACCGTAATACTATATAACGTAATACTATATAACGTAATACAATATAACGTCAAACGTTATAATGTATTACTATATAACGTAATACAATATACCGTAATACTATATAATGTAATACTATATAACGTAATACTGTATAACGTAATACAATATACCGTAATACTATATAACGTAATACAATATACCGTAATACTATATAACGTAATACTATATAACGTAATACTGTATAACGTAATACTGTATAACGTAATACAATATCCCGTAATACTATATAACGTAATACAATATACCGTAATACTATATAACGTAATACTATATAACGTAATACTGTATAACGTAATACTATATAACTTGATATTATATAACGTAACACAATATAACGTAATACCATATACCGTAATACTATATAACGTAATATAATATAACGTAATACAATATAACGTAATACATTGTAACGTATTACTATATAACGTAATACTATATAACGTAATACTATATAACGTAATACTATATAACGTAATATAATATAACGTAATACAACATAACGTAATACAATATAACGTCAATCGTTATAACGTATTACTATATAACGTAATACAATATACCGTAATACTATATAACGTAATACTATATAACGTAATACTGTATAACGTAATACTATATAACGTAATACTATATAACGTAATATAATATAACGTAATACAACATAACGTAATACTGTATAACGTAATAATGTATAACGTAATACTATATAACGTAATACTGTATAACGTAATACAATATACCGTAATACTATGTAACGTAATACTATATAACGTAATACAATATAACGTCAAACGTTATAATGTATTACTATATAACGTAATACAATATACCGTAATACTATATAACGTAATACTATATAACGTAATACTGTATAACGTAATACAATATACCGTAATACTATATAACGTAATACAATATACCGTAATACTATATAACGTAATACTATATAACGTAATACTGTATAACGTAATACTATATAACGTGATATTATATAACGTAACACAATATAACGTAATACTATATAACGTAATACTATATATCGTAATACAACATAACGTAATACTATACAACGTAATACTATATAACGTAATACTGTATAACGTAATACAATATACCGTAATACTATATAACGTAATACAATATACCGTAATGCTGTATAACGTAATACAATATACCGTAATACTATATAACGTAATACAACATAACGTAATACTATATAACGTAATACTATATAACGTAATACTATATAACGTAATATAATATAACGTAATACAATATAACGTAATACATTATAACGTATTACTATATAACGTAATACTATATAACTTAATACAATATAACGTCAATCGTTATAACGTATTACTATATAACGTAATACAATATACCGTAATACTATATAACGTAATACTATATAACGTAATACTGTATAACGTAATACAATATACCGTAATACTATATAACGTAATACTATATAACGTAATACTATATAACGTAATACTATATAACGTAATATAATATAACGTAATACAACATAACGTAATACAATATAACGTCAATCGTTATAACGTATTACTATATAACGTAATACAATATACCGTAATACTATATAACGTAATACAACATAACGTAATACTGTATAACGTAATACTGTATAACGTAATACTATACAACGTAATACTGTATAACGTAATACAATATACCGTAATACTATATAACGTAATACTGTATAACGTAATACAATATACCGTAATACTATATAACGTAATACAATATACCGTAATGCTGTATAACGTAATTCAACATAACGTAATACTGTATAACGTAATACTGTATAACGTAATACTATATAACGTAATACTGTATAACGTAATACAATATACCGTAATACTATATAACGTAATACAACATAACGTAATACTATATAACGTAATACTATATAACGTAATATAATATAACGTAATACAACATAACGTAATACTGTATAACGTAATACTGTATAACGTAATACAATATACCGTAATACTATATAACGTAATACAATATACCGTAATACTATATAACGTAATACTATATAACGTAATACATTATAACGTATTACTATATAACGTAATACAATATACCGTAATACTATATAACGTAATACTATATAACGTAATACTGTATAACGTAATACAATATACCGTAATACTATATAACGTAATACTATATAACGTAATACTATATAACGTAATATAATATAACGTAATACAACATAACGTAATACAATATAACGTCAATCGTTATAACGTATTACTATATAACGTAATACAATATACCGTAATACTATATAACGTAATACAACATAACGTAATACTGTATAACGTAATACTGTATAACGTAATACTATATAACGTAATACTGTATAACGTAATACAATATACCGTAATACTATATAACGTAATACTGTATAACGTAATACAATATACCGTAATACTATATAACGTAATACAATATACCGTAATGCTGTATAACGTAATACAACATAACGTAATACTGTATAACGTAATACTGTATAACGTAATACTATATAACGTAATACTGTATAACGTAATACAATATACCGTAATACTATATAACGTAATACAACATAACGTAATACTATATAACGTAATACTATATAACGTAATATAATATAACGTAATACAACATAACGTAATACTGTATAACGTAATACTGTATAACGTAATACAATATACCGTAATACTATATAACGTAATACAATATACCGTAATACTATATAACGTAATACTATATAACGTAATACATTATAACGTATTACTATATAACGTAATACAATATACCGTAATACTATATAACGTAATACTATATAACGTAATACTGTATAACGTAATACAATATACCGTAATACTATATAACGTAATACTATATAACGTAATACTGTATAACGTAATACTATATAACGTGAAATTATATAACGTAACACAATATAACGTAATACTATATAACGTAATACTATATAACGTAATACAACATAACGTAATACTATATAACGTAATACTGTATAACGTAATACTATATAACGTAATACATTATAACGTATTACTATATAACGTAATACTATATAACGTAACACAATATAACGTAATACTATATAACGTAATACTATATAACGTAATACAACATAATGTAATACTATATAACGTAATACTGTATAACGTAATACTATATAACGTAATACAACACAACGTAATACTATATAACGTAATACTATATAACGTAATACTATATAACGTAATACAATATACCGTAATACTATATAACGTAATACAATATACCGTAATGCTGTATAACGTAATACAATATACCGTAATACTATATAACGTAATACAACATAACGTAATACTATATAACGTAATACTATATAACGTAATACTATATAACGTAATATAATATAACGTAATACAATATAACGTAATACATTATAACGTATTACTATATAACGCAATACTATATAACGTAATACAACATAACGTAATACTATATAACGTAATACTATATAACGTAATACTGTATAACGTAATACTGTATAACGTAATACTATATAACGTAATACAATATAACGTCAAACGTTATAATGTATTACTATATAACGTAATACAATATACCGTAATACTATATAACGTAATACTATATAACGTAATACTGTATAACGTAATACAATATACCGTAATACTATATAACGTAATACAATATACCGTAATACTATATAACGTAATACTATATAACGTAATACATTATAACGTATTACTATATAACGTAATACAATATACCGTAATACTATATAACGTAATACAATATACCGTAATGCTGTATAACGTAATACAATATACCGTAATACTATATAACGTAATACAACATAACGTAATACTATATAACGTAATACTATATAACGTAATACTATATAACGTAATATAATATAACGTAATACAATATAACGTAATACATTATAACGTATTACTATATAACGCAATACTATATAACGTAATACAACATAACGTAATACTATATAACGTAATACTATATAACGTAATACTATATAACGTAATACTGTATAACGTAATACTATATAACGTGAAATTATATAACGTAACACAATATAACGTAATACTATATAACGTAATACTATATAACGTAATACAACATAACGTAATACTATATAACGTAATACTGTATAACGTAATACTATATAACGTAATACATTATAACGTATTACTATATAACGTAATACTATATAACGTAATACTATATAACGTAATACTATATAACGTAATACTATATAACGTGATACTGTATAACGTAATACAATATACCGTAATACTATATAACGTAATACAATATACCGTAATACTATATAACGTAATACTATATAACGTAATACTGTATAACGTAGTACAATATACCGTAATACTATATAACGTAATACTATATAACGTAATACAATAAAACGTCAAACGTTATAACGTATTACTATATAACGTAATACAATATACCGTAATACTATATAACGTAATACTATATAACGTAATACTATATAACGTAATACTATATAACGTAATACTGTATAACGTAGTACAATATACCGTAATACTATATAACGTAATACTATATAACGTAATACTATATAACGTAATACAACATAACGTAATACTATATAACGTAATACAATATACCGTAATACTATATAACGTAATACTATATAACGTAATACTGTATAACGTAATACAATATACCGTAATACTATATAACGTAATACAATATACCGTAATACTATATAACGTAATACTATATAACGTAATACTATATAACGTAATACAACATAACGTAATACTATATAACGTAATACAATATAACGTCAAACGTTATAACGTATTACTATATACCGTAATACTATATAACGTAATACTATATAACGTAATACTATATAACGTAATACTATATAACGTAATACTATATAACGTAATATTAATTAACGTAATACTGTATAACGTAATACTTCATAACGTAATACTAAATAACGTAATACTGTATAACGTAATACTATATAACGTAATACTATATAACATAATACTATATAACGTAATACTATATAACGTAATACAATATAACGTAATACAATATACCGTAATACTATGTAACGTAATTCTATATAACGTAATACTGTATAACGTAATACAATATACCGTAATACTATATAACGTAGTACAATGTAACGTCAAACGTTTTAACGTATTACTATATAACGTAATACCATATACCGTAATACTATATAACGTAACACTATATAACGTAATACTATATAACGTAATACTATATAACGTAATATTAATTAACGTAATACTGTATAACGTAATACTTCATAACGTAATACTAAATAACGTAATACTGTATAACGTAATACAATATACCGTAATACTATATAACGTAATACTATATAACGTAATACTGTATAACGTAGTACAATATACCGTAATACTATATAACGTAATACTATATAACGTAATACAATAAAACGTCAAACGTTATAACGTATTACTATATAACGTAATACAATATACCGTAATACTATATAACGTAATACTATATAACGTAATACTATATAACGTAATACTATATAACGTAATACTGTATAACGTAGTACAATATACCGTAATACTATATAACGTAATACTATATAACGTAATACTATATAACGTAATACAACATAACGTAATACTATATAACGTAATACAATATAACGTCAAACGTTATAACGTATTACTATATAACGTAATACAATATACCGTAATACTATATAACGTAATACTATATAACGTAATACTGTATAACGTAATACAATATACCGTAATACTATATAACGTAATACAATATACCGTAATACTATATAACGTAATACTATATAACGTAATACTATATAACGTAATACAACATAACGTAATACTATATAACGTAATACAATATAACGTCAAACGTTATAACGTATTACTATATACCGTAATACTATATAACGTAATACTATATAACGTAATACTATATAACGTAATACTATATAACGTAATACTATATAACGTAATATTAATTAACGTAATACTGTATAACGTAATACTTCATAACGTAATACTAAATAACGTAATACTGTATAACGTAATACTATATAACGTAATACTATATAACATAATACTATATAACGTAATACTATATAACGTAATACAATATAACGTAATACAATATACCGTAATACTATGTAACGTAATTCTATATAACGTAATACTGTATAACGTAATACAATATACCGTAATACTATATAACGTAATACAATGTAACGTCAAACGTTTTAACGTATTACTATATAACGTAATACCATATACCGTAATACTATATAACGTAACACTATATAACGTAATACTGTATAACGTAATACAATATAATGTGAAACGTTATAACATATTACTATATAACGTAATACAATATACCGTAATGCTATATAACGTAATATAATATAACGTAATACTATATAACGTAATACTATATAACGTAATACTGTATAACGTAATACTCTATAACGTAATACTGTATAACGTAATACTGTATAACGTAATACTATATAACGTAATACTGTATAACGTAGTACAATATACCGTAATACTATATAACGTAATACTATATAACGTAATACTGTATAACGTAATACAATATACCGTAATACTATATAACGTAATACAATATACTGTAATACTATATAACGTAATACTATATAACGTAATACTATATAACGTAATACTATATAACGTAATACTGTATAACGTAATACAATATACCGTAATACTATATAACGTAATACTATATAACGTAATACTGTATAACGTAATACTATATAACGTGAAATTATATAACGTAACACAATATAACGTAATACTATATAACGTAATATTATATAACGTAATACTATATAACGTAATACTGTATAACGTAATACAATATACCGTAATACTATATAACGTAATGCAATATACCGTAATACTATATAACGTAATACTATATAACGTAATACTGTATAACGTAGTACAATATACCGTAATACTATATAACGTAATACTATATAACGTAATACAATAAAACGTCAAACGTTATAACGTATTACTATATAACGTAATACAATATACCGTAATACTATATAACGTAATACTATATAACGTAATACTGTATAACGTAATACAATATACCGTAATACTATATAACGTAATACAATATACCGTAATACTATATAACGTAATACTATATAAAGTAATACAATATACCGTAATGCTATATAACGTAATATAATATAACGTAATACTATATAACGTAATATAATATAACGTAATACTATATAACGTAATACTATATAACGTAATACAACATAACGTAATACTATATAACGTAATACAATATAACGTCAAACGTTATAACGTATTACTATATAACGTAATACAATATACCGTAATACTATATAACGTAATACTATATAACGTAATACTGTATAACGTAATACAACATACCGTAATACTATATAACGTAATACAATATACCGTAATACTATATAACGTAATACTATATAACGTAATACTGTATAACGTAATACAATATACCGTAATACTGTATAACGTAATACTATTTAACGTAATACAATATAATGTGAAACGTTATAACATATTACTATATAAAGTAATACAATATACCGTAATGCTATACAACGTAATATAATATAACGTAATACTATATAACGTAATATAATATAACGTAATACTATATAACGTAATACTATATAACGTAATACAACATAACGTAATACTATATAACGTAATACTATATAACGTAATACTATATAACGTAATACTAATTAACGTAATACTGTATAACGTAATACTTCATAACGTAATACTAAATAACGTAATACTGTATAACGTAATACTATATAACGTAATACTATATAACATAATACTATATAACGTAATACTATATAACGTAATACAATATAACGTAATACAATATACCGTAATACTATATAACGTAATTCTATATAACGTAATACTGTATAACGTAATACAATATACCGTAATACTATATAACGTAATACAATATAACGTCAAACGTTTTAACGTATAACTATATAACGTAATACCATATACCGTAATACTATATAACGTAACACTATATAACGTAATACTGTATAACGTAATACAATATAATGTGAAACGTTATAACATATTACTATATAACGTAATACAATATACCGTAATGCTATATAACGTAATTTAATATAACGTAATACTATATAACGTAATACTATATAACGTAATACAACATAACGTAATACTATATAACGTAATACTATATAACGTAATATAATATAACGTAATACAACATAACGTAATACTGTATAACGTAATACTGTATGACGTAATACTATATAACGTAATACTGTATAACGTAATACAATATACCGTAATACTATATAACATAATACTATATAACGTAATACTATATAACGTAATATAATATAACGTAATACATTATAACGTATTACTATATAACGTAATACTATATAGCGTAATACTATATAACGTAATACTGTATAACGTAATACTATATAACGTAATACTGTATAACGTAGTACAATATACCGTAATACTATATAACGTAATACTATATAACGTAATACTGTATAACGTAATACAATATACCGTAATACTATATAACGTAATACAATATACCGTAATGCTATATAACGTAATTTAATATAACGTAATACTATATAACGTAATACTATATAACGTAATACAACATAACGTAATACTATATAACGTAATACTATATAACGTAATATAATATAACGTAATACAACATAACGTAATACTGTATAACGTAATACTGTATAACGTAATACTATATAACGTAATACTGTATAACGTAATACTGTATAACGTAATACTATATAACGTAATACTGTATAACGTAGTACAATATACCGTAATACTATATAACGTAATACTATATAACGTAATACAATGTAACGTCAAACGTTATAACGTATTACTATATAACGTAATACAATATACCGTAATACTATATAACGTAATACTATATAACGTAATACTGTATAACGTAATACAATATACCGTAATACTATATAACGTAATACAATATACCGTAATACTATATAACGTAATACTATATAACGTAATACTGTATAACGTAGTACAATATACCGTAATACTATATAACGTAATACTATATAACGTAATACTGTATAACGTAATACAATATACCGTAATACTATATAACGTAATACAATATACCGTAATACTATATAACGTAATACTATATAACGTAATACTGTATAACGTAATACAATATAATGTGAAACGTTATAACATATTACTATATAACGTAATACAATATACCGTAATGCTATATAACGTAATACAATATAACGTGATACTATATAACGTAATACATTATAACGTAATACTATTTAACGTAATATAATATAACGTAATACTATATAACGTAATACAACATAACGTACTACTATATAACGTAATACTATATAACGTAATATAATATAACGTAATACAACATAACGTAATACTATATAACGTAATATAATATAACGTAATACTATTTAACGTAATATAATATAACGTAATACTATATAACGTAATACTGTATAACGTAATACAATATACCGTAATACTATATAACGTAATACTGTATAACGTAATACTATATAACGTAATACAATATAACGTCAAACGTTATAACGTATTACTATATAACGTAATACAATATACCGTAATACTATATAACGTAATACTATATAACGTAATACTGTATAACGTAATACAATATACCGTAATACTATATAACGTAATAAAATATACCGTAATACTATATAACGTAATACTATATAACGTAATACTGTATAACGTAATACAATATACCGTAATACTATATAACGTAATACTATTTAACGTAATACAATATAATGTGAAACGTTATAACATATTACTATATAAAGTAATGCAATATACCTTAATGCTAAATAACGTAATCTAATATAACGTAATACTATATAACGTAATATAATATAACGTAATACTATATAACGTAATACTATATAACGTAATACAACATAACGTAATACTATATAACGTAATACTATATAACGTAATACTATATAACGTAATACTAATTAACGTAATACTGTATAACGTAATACTACATAACGTAATACTAAATAACGTAATACTGTATAACGTAATACTATATAACGTAATACTATATAACGTAATACTATATAACGTAATACTATATAACGTAATACAATATAACGTAATACAATATACCGTAATACTATATAACGTAATTCTATATAACGTAATACTGTATAACGTAATACAATATACCGTAATACTATATAACGTAATACAACATAACGTCAAACGTTTTAACGTATTACTATATAACGTAATACCATATACCGTAATACTATATAACGTAACACTATATAACGTAATACTGTATAACGTAATACAATATAATGTGAAACGTTATAACATATTACTATATAACGTAATACAATATACCGTAATGCTATATAACGTAATATAATATAACGTAATACTATATAACGTAATACTATATAACGTAATACAACATAACGTAATACTATATAACGTAACACTATATAACGTAATATAATATAACGTAATACAACATAACGTAATACTGTATAACGTAATACTGTATGACGTAATACTATATAACGTAATACTGTATAACGTAATACAATATACCGTAATACTATATAACATAATACTATATAACGTAATACTATATAACGTAATATAATATAACGTAATACATTATAACTTATTACTATATAACGTAATACTATATAGCGTAATACTATATAACGTAATACTATATAACGTAATATAATATAACGTAATACAGCATAACGTAATACTGTGTAACGTAATACTGTATAACGTAATACTATATAACGTAATACTGTATAACGTAATACTGTATAACGTAATACTATATAACGTAATACTGTATAACGTAGTACAATATACCGTAATACTATATAACGTAATACTATATAACGTAATACAATATAACGTCAAACGTTATAACGTATTACTATATAACGTAATACAATATACCGTAATACTATATAACGTAATACAATATACCGTAATACTATATAACGTAATACTATATAACGTAATACTGTATAACGTAATACTCTATAACGTAATACTGTATAACGTAATACTGTATAACGTAATACTATATAACGTAATACTGTATAACGTAGTACAATATACCGTAATACTATATAACGTAATACTATATAACGTAATACTGTATAACGTAATACAATATAATGTGAAACGTTATAACATATTACTATATAACGTAATACAATATACCGTAATGCTATATAACGTAATACTGTATAACGTAATACTATATAACGTAATATAATATAACGTAATACTATATAACGTAATACAACATAACGTACTACTATATAACGTAATACTATATAACGTAATATAATATAACGTAATACAACATAACGTAATACTATATAACGTAATATAATATAACGTAATACTATTTAACGTAATATAATATAACGTAATACTATATAACGCAATACTATATAACGTAATACAATATACCGTAATACTATATAACGTAATACTATATAACGTAATACAATATACCGTAATACTATATAACGTAATACTATATAACGTAATACTGTATAACGTAATACAATATACCGTAATACTATATAACGTAATACAATATACCGTAATACTATATAACGTAATACTATATAAAGTAATACAATATACCGTAATGCTATATAACGTAATATAATATAACGTAATACTATATAACGTAATATAATATAACGTAATACTATATAACGTAATACTATATAACGTAATACAACATAACGTAATACTATATAACGTAATACAATATAACGTCAAACGTTATAACGTATTACTATATACCGTAATACTATATAACGTAATACAATATACCGTAATACTATATAACGTAATACTATATAAAGTAATACAATATACCGTAATGCTATATAACGTAATATAATATAACGTAATACTATATAACGTAATATAATATAACGTAATACTATATAACGTAATACTATATAACGTAATACAACATAACGTAATACTATATAACGTAATACTATATAACGTAATACAACATAACGTAATACTATATAACGTAATACTATATAACGTAATACTATATAACGTAATACTAATTAACGTAATACTGTATAACGTAATACTTCATAACGTAATACTAAATAACGTAATACTGTATAACGTAATACTATATAACGTAATACTATATAACATAATACTATATAACGTAATACTATATAACGTAATACAATATAACGTAATACAATATACCGTAATACTATATAACGTAATTCTATATAACGTAATACTGTATAACGTAATACAATATACCGTAATACTATATAACGTAACACTATATAACGTAATACTGTATAACGTAATACAATATAATGTGAAACGTTATAACATATTACTATATAACGTAATACAATATACCGTAATGCTATATAACGTAATATAATATAACGTAATACTATATAACGTAATACTATATAACGTAATACAACATAACGTAATACTATATAACGTAATACTATATAACGTAATATAATATAACGTAATACAACATACCGTAATACTATATAACGTAATACAATATACCGTAATACTATATAACGTAATACTATATAACGTAATACTGTATAACGTAATACAATATAATGTGAAACGTTATAACATATTACTGTATAACGTAATACAATATACCGTAATGCTATATAACGTAATACAATATAACGTAATACTATATAACGTAATACATTATAACGTAATACTATTTAACGTAATATAATATAACGTAATACTATATAACGTAATACAACATAACGTACTACTATATAACGTAATACTATATAACGTAATATAATATAACGTAATACAACATAACGTAATACTATATAACGTAATATAATATAACGTAATACTATTTAACGTAATATAATATAACGTAATACTATATAACGTAATACTATATAACGTAATACAATATACCGTAATACTATATAACGTAATACTATATAACGTAATACTGTATAACGTAATACAATATACCGTAATACTATATAACGTAATACTGTATAACGTAATACTATATAACGTAATACAATATAACGTCAAACGTTATAACGTATTACTATATAACGTAATACAATATACCGTAATACTATATACCGTAATACTATATAACGTAATACTGTATAACGTAATACAATATACCGTAATACTATATAACGTAATACAATATACCGTAATACTATATAACGTAATACTATATAACGTAATACTGTATAACGTAATACAATATACCGTAATACTATATAACGTAATACTATTTAACGTAATACAATATAATGTGAAACGTTATAACATATTACTATATAAAGTAATGCAATATACCGTAATTCTAAATAACGTAATCTAATGTAACGTAATACTATATAACGTAATATAATATAACGTAATACTATATAACGTAATACTATATAACGTAATACAACATAACGTAATACTATATAACGTAATACTATATAACGTAATACTATATAACGTAATACTAATTAACGTAATACTGTATAACGTAATACTACATAACGTAATACTAAATAACGTAATACTGTATAACGTAATACTATATAACGTAATACTATATAACGTAATACTATATAACGTAATACTATATAACGTAATACAATATAACGTAATACAATATACCGTAATACTATATAACGTAATTCTATATAACGTAATACTGTATAACGTAATACAATATACCGTAATACTATATAACGTAATACAACATAACGTCAAACGTTTTAACGTATTACTATATAACGTAATACAATATACCGTAATACTATATAACGTAATACTATATAACGTAATACTGTATAACGTAATACAATATACCGTAATACTATATAACGTAATACAATATACCGTAATACTATATAACGTAATACTATACAACGTAATACTGTATAACGTAATACAATATACCGTAATACTATATAACATAATACTATATAACGTAATACTATATAACGTAATATAATATAACGTAATACATTATAACTTATTACTATATAACGTAATACTATATAGCGTAATACTATATAACGTAATACTATATAACGTAATATAATATAACGTAATACAACATAACGTAATACTGTATAACGTAATACTGTATAACGTAATACTATATAACGTAATACTGTATAACGTAATACTGTATAACGTAATACTATATAACGTAATACTGTATAACGTAGTACAATATACCGTAATACTATATAACGTAATACTATATAACGTAATACAATATAACGTCAAACGTTATAACGTATTACTATATAACGTAATACAATATACCGTAATACTATATAACGTAATACTATATAACGTAATACTGTATAACGTAATACAATATACCGTAATACTATATAACGTAATACAATATACCGTAATACTATATAACGTAATACTATATAACGTAATACTATATAACGTAATACTGTATAACGTAATACTCTATAACGTAATACTGTATAACGTAATACTGTATAACGTAATACTATATAACGTAATACTGTATAACGTAGTACAATATACCGTAATACTATATAACGTAATACTATATAACGTAATACTGTATAACGTAATACAATATACCGTAATACTATATAACGTAATACAATATACCGTAATACTATATAACGTAATACTATATAACGTAATACTGTATAACGTAATACAATATAATGTGAAACGTTATAACATATTACTATATAACGTAATACAATATACCGTAATGCTATATAACGTAATACAATATAACGTAATACTATATAACGTAATACATTATAACGTATTACTATATAACGTAATACTATATAACGTAATACTATATAACGTAATATAATATAACGTAATACTATATAACGTAATACAACATAACGTACTACTATATAACGTAATACTATATAACGTAATATAATATAACGTAATACAACATAACGTAATACTATATAACGTAATATAATATAACGTAATACTATTTAACGTAATATAATATAACGTAATACTATATAACGTAATACTATATAACGTAATACAATATAACGTAATACATTATAACGTATTACTATATAACGTAATACTATATAACGTAATATAATATAACGTAATACTATATAACGTAATACAACATAACGCAATACTATATAACGTAATACTATATAACGTAATATAATATAACGTAATACTATATAACGTAATACAACATAACGCAATACTATATAACGTAATACTATATAACGTAATACTGTATAACGTAATACAATATACCGTAATACTATATAACGTAATACAATATACCGTAATACTATATAACGTAATACTATATAACGTAATACTGTATAACGTAATACAATATAATGTGAAACGTTATAACATATTACTATATAACGTAATACAATATACCGTAATGCTATATAACGTAATACAATATAACGTAATACTATATAACGTAATACATTATAACGTATTACTATATAACGTAATACTATATAACGTAATACTATATAACGTAATATAATATAACGTAATACTATATAACGTAATACAACATAACGTACTACTATATAACGTAATACTATATAACGTAATATAATATAACGTAATACAACATAACGTAATACTATATAACGTAATATAATATAACGTAATACTATTTAACGTAATATAATATAACGTAATACTATATAACGTAATACTATATAACGTAATACAATATAACGTAATACATTATAACGTATTACTATATAACGTAATACTATATAACGTAATATAATATAACGTAATACTATATAACGTAATACAACATAACGCAATACTATATAACGTAATACTATATAACGTAATATAATATAACGTAATACTATATAACGTAATACAACATAACGCAATACTATATAACGTAATACTATATAACGTAATATAATATAACGTAATACTATATAACGTAATATAATATAACGTAATACTATATAACGTAATACTATATAACGTAATACTATATAACGTAATACTATATAACGTAATACTGTATAACGTAATACAATATGCCGTAATACTATATAACGTAATACTATATAACGTAATATAATATAACGTAATACTATATAACGTAATACTGTATAACGTAATACAATATAATGTGAAACGTTATAACATACTACTATATAACGTAATACAATATACCGTAATGCTATATAACGTAATATAATATAACGTAATACTATATAACGTAATACTATATAACGTAATACAACATAACGTAATACTATTTAACGTACTACTATATAACGTAATACTATATAACGTAATATAATATAACGTAATACAACATAACGTAATACTATATAACGTAATATAATATAACGTAATACTATTTAACGTAATATAATATAACGTAATACTATATAACGTAATACAATATACCGTAATACTATATAACGTAATACAATATACCGTAATACTATATAACGTAATACTATATAACGTAATACTATATAACGTAATACTGTATAACGTAATACTCTATAACGTAATACTGTATAACGTAATACTGTATAACGTAATACTATATAACGTAATACTGTATAACGTAGTACAATATACCGTAATACTATATAACGTAATACTATATAACGTAATACTGTATAACGTAATACAATATACCGTAATACTATATAACGTAATACAATATACCGTAATACTATATAACGTAATACTATATAACGTAATACTGTATAACGTAATACAATATAATGTGAAACGTTATAACATATTACTATATAACGTAATACAATATACCGTAATGCTATATAACGTAATACAATATAACGTAATACTATATAACGTAATACATTATAACGTATTACTATATACCGTAATACTATATAACGTAATACTATATAACGTAATATAATATAACGTAATACTATATAACGTAATACAACATAACGTACTACTATATAACGTAATACTATATAACGTAATATAATATAACGTAATACAACATAACGTAATACTATATAACGTAATATAATATAACGTAATACTATTTAACGTAATATAATATAACGTAATACTATATAACGTAATACTATATAACGTAATACAATATAACGTAATACATTATAACGTATTACTATATAACGTAATACTATATAACGTAATATAATATAACGTAATACTATATAACGTAATACAACATAACGCAATACTATATAACGTAATACTATATAACGTAATATAATATAACGTAATACTATATAACGTAATACAACATAACGCAATACTATATAACGTAATACTATATAACGTAATATAATATAACGTAATACTATATAACGTAATATAATATAACGTAATACTATATAACGTAATACTATATAACGTAATACTATATAACGTAATACTATATAACGTAATACTGTATAACGTAATACAATATGCCGTAATACTATATAACGTAATACTATATAACGTAATATAATATAACGTAATACTATATAACGTAATACTGTATAACGTAATACAATATAATGTTAAACGTTATAACATACTACTATATAACGTAATACAATATACCGTAATGCTATATAACGTAATATAATATAACGTAATACTATATAACGTAATACTATATAACGTAATACAACATAACGTAATACTATTTAACGTAATACTATATACCGTAATGCTATATAACGTAATATAATATAACGTAATACAACATAACGTAATACTATATAACGTAATACAATCTAACGTAATACAATCTAACGTAATACAACATAACGTAATACTAAATAACGTAATACTATATAACGTAATACTATATAACGTAATACTGTATAACGTGATACTATATAACGTAATACTATATAACGTAATACTGTATAACGTAATACTGTATAACGTAATACTGTATCACGTAATACTATATAACGTAATACTATATAACGTAATACAACATAACGTAATACTATATAACGTAATACTATATAACGTAATACTATATAACGTAATACTATATAACGTAATATAATATAACGTAATATTATATAACGTAATACTATATAACGTAATACTATATAACGTAATACAACATAACGTAATACTATTTAACGTAATACTATATACCGTAATGCTATATAACGTAATATAATATAACGTAATACAACATAACGTAATACTATATAACGTAATACAATCTAACGTAATACAATCTAACGTAATACAACATAACGTAATACTAAATAACGTAATACTATATAACGTAATACTATATAACGTAATACTGTATAACGTGATACTATATAACGTAATACTATATAACGTAATACAATATAACGTCAAACGTTATAACGTAATACTATATAACGTAATACAACATAACGTAATACTGTATAACGTAATACTATATAACGTAATACTATATAACGTAATACTATATAACGTAATACTATATATCGTAATACTATATAACGTAATACTATATAACGTAATACAATATAACGTCAAACGTTATAACGTAATACTATATAACGTAATACAACATAACGTAATACTATATAACGTAATACTATATAATGTAATACTATATAACGTAATACTGTATAACGTAATACTGTATAACGTAATACTATATAACGTAATACTGTATAACGTAATACAATATACCTTAATACTATATAACTTAATACTGTATAACGTAATACAATATACCGTAATACTATATAACGTAATACTATATAACGTAATACTAATTAACGTAATACTGTATAACGTAATACTATATAACGTAATACTATTTAACGTAATACTATATACCGTAATGCTATATAACGTAATATAATATAACGTAATACAACATAACGTAATACTATATAACGTAATACAACATAACGTAATACTATATACCGTAATGCTATATAACGTAATATAATATAACGTAACACAACATAACGTAATACTAAATAACGTAATACTGTATAACGTAATACTATATAACGTGATACTAAATAACGTAATACTGTATAACGTAATACTATATAACGTAATACTATATATCGTAATACTATATAACGTAATACTATATAACGTAATACAACATAACGTAATACTATATACCGTAATGCTATATAACGTAATATAATATAACGTAATACAACATAACGTAATACTAAATAACGTAATACTGTATAACGTAATACAACATAACGTAATACTATATAACGTAATATAATATAACGTAATACAACATAACGTAATACTGTATAACGTAATACTATATAACGTAATACTGTATAACGTAATACTATATAACGTAATACTATATAACGTAATACAACATAACGTAATACTATATAACGTAATACTATATAACGTAATACTGTATAACGTAATACTGTATAACGTAATACTGTATCACGTAATACTATATAACGTAATACTATATAACGTAATACAACATAACGTAATACTATATAACGTAATACTATATAACGTAATACTATATAACGTAATACAACATAACGTAATACTATATAACGTAATACTATATAATGTAATACTATATAACGTAATATAATATAACGTAATACTATATAACGTAATACTATATAACGTAATACTATATAACGTAATATAATATAACGTAATATAATATAACGTAATACAACAAAACGTAATACTATTTAACTTAATACTGTATACCGTAATGCTATATAACGTAATACAACATAACGTAATACTATATAACGTAATACTATATAATGTAATACTATATAACGTAATACTGTATAACGTAATACTATATAACGTAATACTGTATAACGTAATACTATATAACGTAATACTATATAACGTAATACAACATAACGTAATACTATATAACGTAATACTATATAACGTAATACTGTATAACGTAATACTGTATAACGTAATACTGTATCACGTAATACTATATAACGTAATACTATATAACGTAATACAACATAACGTAATACTATATAACGTAATACTATATAACGTTTTACTATATAACGTAATACTATATAACGTAATACTATATAACGTAATATAATATAACGTAATATTATATAACGTAATACAATATAACGTAATACAACATAACGTAATACTATATAACGTAATACTATATAACGTAATATAATATAACGTAATACTATATAACGTATTACTATATAACGTAATACCATATACCGTAATACTATTTAACGTAATACTATATACCGTAATGCTATATAACGTAATATAATATAACGTAATACAACATAACGTAATACTATATAACGTAATACAACATAACGTAATACTATATACCGTAATGCTATATAACGTAATATAATATAACGTAACACAACATAACGTAATACTAAATAACGTAATACTGTATAACGTAATACTATATAACGTGATACTAAATAACGTAATACTGTATAACGTAATACTATATAACGTAATACTATATATCGTAATACTATATAACGTAATACTATATAACGTAATACAACATAACGTAATACTATATACCGTAATGCTATATAACGTAATATAATATAACGTAATACAACATAACGTAATACTAAATAACGTAATACTGTATAACGTAATACTATATAACGTAATACTAAATAACGTAATACTGTATAACGGGATACTATATAACGTAATACTATATAACGTATTATAATATAACGTAATACTATATAACGTAATACTATATAACGTAATACTATATAACGTAATATAATATAACGTAATATAATATAACGTAATACAACATAACGTAATACTATTTAACGTAATACTGTATACCGTAATGCTATATAACGTAATACAACATAACGTAATACTATATAACGTAATACTATATAATGTAATACTATATAACGTAATACTGTATAACGTAATACTATATAACGTAATACTGTATAACGTAATACTATATAACGCAATACTATATAACGTAATACAACATAACGTAATACTATATAACGTAATACTGTATAACGTAATACTGTATAACGTAATACTGTATCACGTAATACTATATAACGTAATACTATATAACGTAATACTATATAACGTAATACAACATAACGTAATACTATATAACGTAATACTATATAACGTAATACTATATAACGTAATATAATATAACGTAATATTATATAACGTAATACAATATAACGTAATACAACATACCGTAATACTATATAACGTAATACTAAATAACGTAATACAACATAACGTAATACTATATACCGTAATGCTATATAACGTAATATAATATAACGTAACACAACATAACGTAATACTAAATAACGTAATACTGTATAACGTAATACTATATAACGTAATACTAAATAACGTAATACTGTATAACGTAATACTATATAACGTAATACTATATAACGTAATATAATATAACGTAATACTATATGTCGTAATACTATATAACGTAATACTATATAACGTAATACTATATAACGTAATATAATATAACGTAATACAACATAACGTAATACTATTTAACGTAATACTGTATACCGTAATGCTATATAACGTAATACTATATAACGTAATACTAAATAACGTAATACTGTATAACGTAATACTATATAACGTAATATAATATAACGTAATACTATATAACGTAATATAATATAACGTAATACTATATAACGTAATACAACATAACACAATACTATATATCGTAATACTATATAACGTAATATAATATAACGTAATACTATATAACGTAACATAATATAACGTAATACTATATAACGTAATACTATGTAACGTAATATAATATAACGTAATACTATATAACGTAATACTATATAACATAATACAATATAACGTCAAACGTTATAACGTAATACTATATAACGTAATACTGTATAACGTAATACTATATAACGTAATACTATATAACGTAATACTGTATAACGTAATACTGTATAACGTAATACTGTATCACGTAATACTATATAACGTAATACTATATAACGTAATACAACATAACGTAATACTATATAACGTAATACTATATAACGTAATACTGTATAACGTAATACTGTATAACGTAATACTGTATCACGTAATACTATATAACGTAATACTATATAACGTAATACAACATAACGTAATACTATATAACGTAATACTATATAACGTAATACTATATAACGTAATACTATATAACGTAATACTATATAACGTAATATAATATAACGTAATATTATATAACGTAATACAATATAACGTAATACAACATACCGTAATACTATATAACGTAATACTGTATAACGTAATACAATATACCGTAATACTATATAACGTAATACTATATAACATAATACAATATAACGTCAAACGTTATAACGTAATACTATATAACGTAATACTGTATAACGTAATACTATATAACGTAATACTATATAACGTAATACTGTATAACGTAATACTGTATAACGTAATACTGTATCACGTAATACTATATAACGTAATACTATATAACGTAATACAACATAACGTAATACTATATAACGTAATACTATATAACGTAATACTATATAACGTAATACTATATAACGTAATACTATATAACGTAATATAATATAACGTAATATTATATAACGTAATACAATATAACGTAATACAACATACCGTAATACTATATAACGTAATACTAAATAACGTAATACAACATAACGTAATACTATATAACGTAATACTATATAACGTAATATAATATAACGTATTACTATATAACGTAATACTATATAACGTAATACTATATAACGTAATACTATATAACGTAATACTATATAACGTAATATAATATAACGTATTACTATATAACGTAATACCATATACCGTAATAGTATATAACGTAATACTATATAACGTAATACTATATAACGTAATACAACATAACGTAATACTATATACCGTAATACTATATAACGTAATACTAAATAACGTAATTCAACATAACGTAATACTATATAACGTAATACTATATAATGTAATACTATATAACGTAATACAATATAACGTCAAACGTTATAACGTAATACTATATAACGTAATACAACATAACGTAATACTATATAACGTAATACTATATAACGTAATACAACATAACGTAATACTGTATAACGTAATACTGTATAACGTAATACTATATAACGTAATACTGTATAACGTAATACAATATACCTTAATACTATATAACTTAATACTGTATAACGTAATACAACATACCGTAATACTATATAACGTAATACTATATAACGTAATACTAATTAACGTAATACTGTATAACGTAATACTATATAACGTAATACTATTTAACGTAATACTATATACCGTAATGCTATATAACGTAATATAATATAACGTAATACAACATAACGTAATACTATATAACGTAATACTATGTAACGTAATATAATATAACGTAATACTATATAACGTAATATAATATAACGTAATACTATATAACGTCAAACGTTATAACGTATTACTATATAACGTAATACCATATACCGTAATACTATATAACGTAATACTATATAACGTAATACTATATAACGTAATACTATATAACGTAATACAACATAACGTAATACTATATACCGTAATGCTATATAACGTAATATAATATAACGTAATACAACATAACGTAATACTATATAACGTAATACTATGTAACGTAATATAATATAACGTAATACTGTATAACGTAATACTGTATAACGTAATACAATATAATGTGAAACGTTATAACATACTACTATATAACGTAATACAATATACCGTAATGCTATATAACGTAATATAATATAACGTAATACTATATAACGTAATAATATATAACGTGATACAACATAACGTAATACTATTTAACGTAATACTATATACCGTAATGCTATATAACGTAATATAATATAACGTAATACAACATAACGTAATACTATATAACGTAATACTATGTAACGTAATATAATATAACGTAATACTATACAACGTAATATAATATAACGTAATACAACATAACGTAATACATTATAACGTATTACTATATAACGTAATACTATATAACGTAATACTATATAACGTAATACCATATAACGTAATATAATATAACGTAATACAATATAACGTAATACTATATAACGTAATACTAAACAACGTAATACTGTATAACGTAATACTATATAACGTAATACTATATAACGTAATATAATATAACGTAATACTATATGTCGTAATACTATATAACGTAATACTATATAACGTAATACTATATAACGTAATATAATATAACGTAATATAATATAACGTAATATAATATAACGTAATACAACATAACGTAATACTATTTAACGTAATACTGTATACCGTAATGCTATATAACGTAATACTATATAACGTAATACTATATATCGTAATACTACATAACGTAATACTATATAACGTAATATAATATAACGTAATACTATATAACGTCAAACGTTATAACGTATTACTATATAACGTAATACCATATACCGTAATACTATATAACGTAATACTATATAACGTAATACTATATAACGTAATACTATATAACGTAATACAACATAACGTAATACTATATACCGTAATGCTATATAACGTAATATAATATAACGTAACACAACATAACGTAATACTAAATAACGTAATACTGTATAACGTAATACTATATAACGTAATAATGTATAACGTAATACAATATACCGTAATACTATATAACGTAATACTATATAACATAATACAATATAACGTCAAACGCTATAACGTAATACTATATAACGTAATACTGTATAACGTAATACTATATAACGTAATATAATATAACGTAATACTATATAACGTAATACTATATAACGTAATACAACATAACGTAATACTATATACCGTAATGCTATATAACGTAATATAATATAACGTAACACAACATAACGTAATACTTAATAACGTAATACTGTATAACGTAATACTATATAACGTAATACTAAATAACGTAATACTGTATATCGTAATACAATATACCGTAATACTATATAACGTAATACTATATAACGTAATACTATATAACGTAATATAATATAACGTAATACAACACAACGTAATACTGTATAACGTAATACAATATACCGTAATACTATATAACGTAATACTATATAACATAATACAATATAACGTCAAACGTTATAACGTATTACTATATAACGTAATACCATATACCGTAATACTATATAACTTAATACTATATAACGTAATAATGTATAACGTAATACAATATACCGTAATACTATATAACGTAATACTATATAACGTAATATAATATAACGTAATACAATATAACGTAATACTATATAACGTAATACATTATAACGTATTACTATATAACGTAATACTATATAACGTAATACTATATAACGTAATATAATATAACGTAATACTATATAACGTAATACAACATAACGTAATACTATATAACGTAATACTATATAACGTAATATAATATAACGTAATACTATATAACGTAATATAATATAACGTAATACTATATAACGTAATACAACATAACGTAATACTATATAACGTAATACTATATAACGTAATATAATATAACGTAATACTATATAACGTAATATAATATAACGTAATACTATATAACGTAATACTATATAACGTAATATAATATAACGTAATACTATATAACGTAATACTATATAACGTAATACAACATAACGTACTACTATATAACGTAATACTATATAACGTAATATAATATAACGTAATACAATATAACGTAATACTATATAACGTAATACTATATAACGTAATACTGTATAACGTAATACAATATAATGTGAAACGTTATAACATACTACTATATAACGTAATACAATATACCGTAATGCTATATAACGTAATATAATATAACGTAATACTATATAACGTAATACTATATAACGTAATACAACATAATGTAATACTATTTAACGTAATACTATATACCGTAATGCTATATAACGTAATATAATATAACGTAATACAACATAACGTAATACTATATAACGTAATACAATCTAACGTAATACAATCTAACGTAATACAACATAACGTAATACTAAATAACGTAATACTATATAACGTAATATAATATAACGTAATACTATATAACGTAATACTGTATAACGTAATACAATATAATGTGAAACGTTATAACATACTACTATATAACGTAATACAATATACCGTAATGCTATATAACGTAATATAATATAACGTAATACTATATAACGTAATACTATATAACGTAATACAACATAATGTAATACTATTTAACGTAATACTATATACCGTAATGCTATATAACGTAATATAATATAACGTAATACAACATAACATAATACTATATAACGTAATACAATCTAACGTAATACAATCTAACGTAATACAACATAACGTAATACTAAATAACGTTATACTATATAACGTAATACTATATAACGTAATACTGTATAACGTGATACTATATAACGTAATACTATATAACGTAATACTGTATAACGTAATACTGTATAACGTAATACTGTATCACGTAATACTATATAACTTAATACTATATAACGTAATACAACATAACGTAATACTATATAACGTAATACTATATAACGTAATACTATATAACGTAATACTATATAACGTAATATAATATAACGTAATATTATATAACGTAATACTATATAACGTAATACTATATAACGTAATACAACATAACGTAATACTATTTAACGTAATACTATATACCGTAATGCTATATAACGTAATATAATATAACGTAATACAACATAACGTAATACTATATAACGTAATACAATCTAACGTAATACAATCTAACGTAATACAACATAACGTAATACTAAATAACGTAATACTATATAACGTAATACTATATAACGTAATACTGTATAACGTGATACTATATAACGTAATACTATATAACGTAATACAATATAACGTCAAACGTTATAACGTAATACTATATAACGTAATACAACATAACGTAATACTGTATAACGTAATACTATATAACGTAATACTATATAACGTAATACTATATAACGTAATACTATATATCGTAATACTATATAACGTAATACTATATAACGTAATACAATATAACGTCAAACGTTATAACGTAATACTATATAACGTAATACAACATAACGTAATACTATATAACGTAATACTATATAATGTAATACTATATAACGTAATACTGTATAACGTAATACTGTATAACGTAATACTATATAACGTAATACTGTATAACGTAATACAATATACCTTAATACTATATAACTTAATACTGTATAACGTAATACAATATACCGTAATACTATATAACGTAATACTATATAACGTAATACTAATTAACGTAATACTGTATAACGTAATACTATATAACGTAATACTATTTAACGTAATACTATATACCGTAATGCTATATAACGTAATATAATATAACGTAATACAACATAACGTAATACTATATAACGTAATACAACATAACGTAATACTATATACCGTAATGCTATATAACGTAATATAATATAACGTAACACAACATAACGTAATACTAAATAACGTAATACTGTATAACGTAATACTATATAACGTGATACTAAATAACGTAATACTGTATAACGTAATACTATATAACGTAATACTATATATCGTAATACTATATAACGTAATACTATATAACGTAATACAACATAACGTAATACTATATACCGTAATGCTATATAACGTAATATAAAATAACGTAATACAACATAACGTAATACTAAATAACGTAATACTGTATAACGTAATACTGTATAACGTAATACTATATAACGTAATACTAAATAACGTAATACTGTATAACGGGATACTATATAACGTAATACTATATAACGTAATACTATATAACGTAATATAATATAACGTAATATAATATAACGTAATACAACATAACGTAATACTATTTAACGTAATACTGTATACCGTAATGCTATATAACGTAATACAACATAACGTAATACTATATAACGTAATACTATATAATGTAATACTATATAACGTAATACTGTATAACGTAATACTATATAACGTAATACTGTATAACGTAATACTATATAACGTAATACTATATAACGTAATACAACATAACGTAATACTATATAACGTAATACTATATAACGTAATACTGTATAACGTAATACTGTATAACGTAATACTGTATCACGTAATACTATATAACGTAATACTATATAACGTAATACAACATAACGTAATACTATATAACGTAATACTATATAACGTAATACTATATAACGTAATACAACATAACGAAATACTATATAACGTAATACTATTTAATGTAATACTATATAACGTAATATAATATAACGTAATACTATATAACGTAATACTATATAACGTAATACTATATAACGTAATATAATATAACGTAATATAATATAACGTAATACAACAAAACGTAATACTATTTAACGTAATACTGTATACCGTAATGCTATATAACGTAATACAACATAACGTAATACTATATAACGTAATACTATATAATGTAATACTATATAACGTAATACTGTATAACGTAATACTATATAACGTAATACTGTATAACGTAATACTATATAACGTAATACTATTTAACGTAATACAACATAACGTAATACTATATAACGTAATACTATATAACGTAATACTGTATAACGTAATACTGTATAACGTAATACTGTATCACGTAATACTATATAACGTAATACTATATAACGTAATACAACATAACGTAATACTATATAACGTAATACTATATAAGGTAATACTATATAACGTAATACTATATAACGTAATACTATATAACGTAATATAATATAACGTAATATTATATAACGTAATACAATATAACGTAATACAACATAACGTAATACTATATAACGTAATACTATATAACGTAATATAATATAACGTAATACTATATAACGTATTACTATATAACGTAATACCATATACCGTAATACTATTTAACGTAATACTATATACCGTAATGCTATATAACGTAATATAATATAACGTAATACAACATAACGTAATACTATATAACGTAATACAACATAACGTAATACTATATACCGTAATGCTATATAACGTAATATAATATAACGTAACACAACATAACGTAATACTAAATAACGTAATACTGTATAACGTAATACTATATAACGTGATACTAAATAACGTAATACTGTATAACGTAATACTATATAACGTAATACTATATATCGTAATACTATATAACGTAATACTATATAACGTAATACAACATAACGTAATACTATATACCGTAATGCTATATAACGTAATATAATATAACGTAATACAACATAACGTAATACTAAATAACGTAATACTGTATAACGTAATACTATATAACGTACTACTAAATAACGTAATACTGTATAACGGGATACTATATAACGTAATACTGTATAACGTAATACAATATACCGTAATACTATATAACGTAATACTATATAACATAATACAATATAACGTCAAACGTTATAACGTAATACTATATAACGTAATACTGTATAACGTAATACTATATAACGTAATATAATATAACGTAATACTATATAACGTAATACTATATAACGTAATACTATATAACGTAATACTGTATAACGTAATACAATATACCGTAATACTATATAACGTAATACTATATAACGTAATATAATATAACGTAATACTATATAACGTAATACTGTATAACGTAATACTGTATAACGTAATACTATATAACGTAATACTAAATAACGTAATACTGTATAACGGGATACTATATAACGTAATACTATATAACGTAATACTATATAACGTAATATAATATAACGTAATATAATATAACGTAATACAACATAACGTAATACTATTTAACGTAATACTGTATACCGTAATGCTATATAACGTAATACAACATAACGTAATACTATATAACGTAATACTATATAATGTAATACTATATAACGTAATACTGTATAACGTAATACTATATAACGTAATACTGTATAACGTAATACTATATAACGTAATACTATATAACGTAATACAACATAACGTAATACTATATAACGTAATACTATATAACGTAATACTGTATAACGTAATACTGTATAACGTAATACTGTATCACGTAATACTATATAACGTACTACTATATAACGTAATACAACATAACGTAATACTATATAACGTAATACTATATAACGTAATACTATATAACGTAATACAACATAACGAAATACTATATAACGTAATACTATATAATGTAATACTATATAACGTAATATAATATAACGTAATACTATATAACGTAATACTATATAACGTAATACTATATAACGTAATATAATATAACGTAATATAATATAACGTAATACAACAAAACGTAATACTATTTAACGTAATACTGTATACCGTAATGCTATATAACGTAATACAACATAACGTAATACTATATAACGTAATACTATATAATGTAATACTATATAACGTAATACTGTATAACGTAATACTATATAACGTAATACTGTATAACGTAATACTATATAACGTAATACTATATAACGTAATACAACATAACGTAATACTATATAACGTAATACTATATAACGTAATACTGTATAACGTAATACTGTATAACGTAATACTGTATCACGTAATACTATATAACGTAATACTATATAACGTAATACAACATAACGTAATACTATATAACGTAATACTATATAAGGTAATACTATATAACGTAATACTATATAACGTAATATAATATAACGTAATATTATATAACGTAATACAATATAACGTAATACAACATAACGTAATACTATATAACGTAATACTATATAACGTAATATAATATAACGTAATACTATATAACGTATTACTATATAACGTAATACCATATACCGTAATACTATTTAACGTAATACTATATACCGTAATGCTATATAACGTAATATAATATAACGTAATACAACATAACGTAATACTATATAACGTAATACAACATAACGTAATACTATATACCGTAATGCTATATAACGTAATATAATATAACGTAACACAACATAACGTAATACTAAATAACGTAATACTGTATAACGTAATACTATATAACGTGATACTAAATAACGTAATACTGTATAACGTAATACTATATAACGTAATACTATATATCGTAATACTATATAACGTAATACTATATAACGTAATACAACATAACGTAATACTATATACCGTAATGCTATATAACGTAATATAATATAACGTAATACAACATAACGTAATACTAAATAACGTAATACTGTATAACGTAATACTATATAACGTACTACTAAATAACGTAATACTGTATAACGGGATACTATATAACGTAATACTGTATAACGTAATACAATATACCGTAATACTATATAACGTAATACTATATAACATAATACAATATAACGTCAAACGTTATAACGTAATACTATATAACGTAATACTGTATAACGTAATACTATATAACGTAATATAATATAACGTAATACTATATAACGTAATACTATATAACGTAATACTATATAACGTAATACTGTATAACGTAATACAATATACCGTAATACTATATAACGTAATACTATATAACGTAATATAATATAACGTAATACTATATAACGTAATACTATATAACGTAATACTAAATAACGTAATACTGTATAACGTAATACAATATACCGTAATGCTATATAACGTAATACAATATAACGTCAAACGTTATAACGTAATACTATATAACGTAATACTGTATAACGTAATACTATATAACGTAATACTATATAACGTAATACTATATATCGTAATACTATATAACGTAATACTATATAACGTAATACAACATAACGTAATACTATATACCGTAATGCTATATAACGTAATATAAAATAACGTAATACAACATAACGTAATACTAAATAACGTAATACTGTATAACGTAATACTGTATAACGTAATACTATATAACGTAATACTATATAACGTAATACTATATATCG
The DNA here is from genome assembly GCF_040668555.2 of Bombus flavifrons. NCBI lineage: Eukaryota > Metazoa > Arthropoda > Insecta > Hymenoptera > Apidae > Bombus > Bombus flavifrons. The sequence goes on from NC_138443.1 coordinate 2,481,884, forward strand.
TAATACTATATAACGTAATACTATATAACGTAATACAACATAACGTAATACTATATACCGTAATGCTATATAACGTAATATAAAATAACGTAATACAACATAACGTAATACTAAATAACGTAATACTGTATAACGTAATACTGTATAACGTAATACTATATAACGTAATATAATATAACGTAATATAATATAACGTAATACAACATAACGTAATACTATTTAACGTAATACTGTATACCGTAATGCTATATAACGTAATACAACATAACGTAATACTATATAACGTAATACTATATAATGTAATACTATATAACGTAATACTGTATAACGTAATACTATATAACGTAATACTGTATAACGTAATACTATATAACGTAATACTATATAACGTAATACAACATAACGTAATACTATATAACGTAATACTATATAACGTAATACTGTATAACGTAATACTGTATAACGTAATACTGTATCACGTAATACTATATAACGTAATATAATATAACGTAACACAACATAACGTAATACTAAATAACGTAATACTGTATAACGTAATACTATATAACGTGATACTAAATAACGTAATACTGTATAACGTAATACTATATAACGTAATACTATATATCGTAATACTATATAACGTAATACTATATAACGTAATACAACATAACGTAATACTATATACCGTAATGCTATATAACGTAATATAATATAACGTAATACAACATAACGTAATACTAAATAACGTAATACTGTATAACGTAATACTATATAACGTACTACTAAATAACGTAATACTGTATAACGGGATACTATATAACGTAATACTGTATAACGTAATACAATATACCGTAATACTATATAACGTAATACTATATAACATAATACAATATAACGTCAAACGTTATAACGTAATACTATATAACGTAATACTGTATAACGTAATACTATATAACGTAATATAATATAACGTAATACTATATAACGTAATACTATATAACGTAATACTATATAACGTAATACTGTATAACGTAATACAATATACCGTAATACTATATAACGTAATACTATATAACGTAATATAATATAACGTAATACTATATAACGTAATACTATATAACGTAATACAACATAACGTAATACTATATAACGTAATACTATATAACGTAATACTGTATAACGTAATACTGTATAACGTAATACTGTATCACGTAATACTATATAACGTAATACTATATAACGTAATACAACATAACGTAATACTATATAACGTAATACTATATAAGGTAATACTATATAACGTAATACTATATAACGTAATACTATATAACGTAATATAATATAACGTAATATTATATAACGTAATACAATATAACGTAATACAACATAACGTAATACTATATAACGTAATACTATATAACGTAATATAATATAACGTAATACTATATAACGTATTACTATATAACGTAATACCATATACCGTAATACTATTTAACGTAATACTATATACCGTAATGCTATATAACGTAATATAATATAACGTAATACAACATAACGTAATACTATATAACGTAATACAACATAACGTAATACTATATACCGTAATGCTATATAACGTAATATAATATAACGTAACACAACATAACGTAATACTAAATAACGTAATACTGTATAACGTAATACTATATAACGTGATACTAAATAACGTAATACTGTATAACGTAATACTATATAACGTAATACTATATATCGTAATACTATATAACGTAATACTATATAACGTAATACAACATAACGTAATACTATATACCGTAATGCTATATAACGTAATATAATATAACGTAATACAACATAACGTAATACTAAATAACGTAATACTGTATAACGTAATACTATATAACGTACTACTAAATAACGTAATACTGTATAACGGGATACTATATAACGTAATACTGTATAACGTAATACAATATACCGTAATACTATATAACGTAATACTATATAACATAATACAATATAACGTCAAACGTTATAACGTAATACTATATAACGTAATACTGTATAACGTAATACTATATAACGTAATATAATATAACGTAATACTATATAACGTAATACTATATAACGTAATACTATATAACGTAATACTGTATAACGTAATACAATATACCGTAATACTATATAACGTAATACTATATAACGTAATATAATATAACGTAATACTATATAACGTAATACTATATAACGTAATACTAAATAACGTAATACTGTATAACGTAATACAATATACCGTAATGCTATATAACGTAATACAATATAACGTCAAACGTTATAACGTAATACTATATAACGTAATACTGTATAACGTAATACTATATAACGTAATACTATATAACGTAATACTATATATCGTAATACTATATAACGTAATACTATATAACGTAATACAACATAACGTAATACTATATACCGTAATGCTATATAACGTAATATAAAATAACGTAATACAACATAACGTAATACTAAATAACGTAATACTGTATAACGTAATACTGTATAACGTAATACTATATAACGTAATACTATATAACGTAATACTATATATCGTAATACTATATAACGTAATACTATATAACGTAATACAACATAACGTAATACTATATACCGTAATGCTATATAACGTAATATAAAATAACGTAATACAACATAACGTAATACTAAATAACGTAATACTGTATAACGTAATACTGTATAACGTAATACTATATAACGTAATATAATATAACGTAATATAATATAACGTAATACAACATAACGTAATACTATTTAACGTAATACTGTATACCGTAATGCTATATAACGTAATACAACATAACGTAATACTATATAACGTAATACTATATAATGTAATACTATATATCGTAATACTATATAACGTAATACTATATAACGTAATACAACATAACGTAATACTAAATAACGTAATACTGTATAACGTAATACTATATAACGTACTACTAAATAACGTAATACTGTATAACGGGATACTATATAACGTAATACTGTATAACGTAATACAATATACCGTAATACTATATAACGTAATACTATATAACATAATACAATATAACGTCAAACGTTATAACGTAATACTATATAACGTAATACTGTATAACGTAATACTATATAACGTAATACTGTATAACGTAATACTATATAACGTAATACTATATAACGTAATACAACATAACGTAATACTATATAACGTAATACTATATAACGTAATACTGTATAACGTAATACTGTATAACGTAATACTGTATCACGTAATACTATATAACGTAATATAATATAACGTAACACAACATAACGTAATACTAAATAACGTAATACTGTATAACGTAATACTATATAACGTGATACTAAATAACGTAATACTGTATAACGTAATACTATATAACGTAATACTATATATCGTAATACTATATAACGTAATACTATATAACGTAATACAACATAACGTAATACTATATACCGTAATGCTATATAACGTAATATAATATAACGTAATACAACATAACGTAATACTAAATAACGTAATACTGTATAACGTAATACTATATAACGTACTACTAAATAACGTAATACTGTATAACGGGATACTATATAACGTAATACTGTATAACGTAATACAATATACCGTAATACTATATAACGTAATACTATATAACATAATACAATATAACGTCAAACGTTATAACGTAATACTATATAACGTAATACTGTATAACGTAATACTATATAACGTAATATAATATAACGTAATACTATATAACGTAATACTATATAACGTAATACTATATAACGTAATACTGTATAACGTAATACAATATACCGTAATACTATATAACGTAATACTATATAACGTAATATAATATAACGTAATACTATATAACGTAATACTATATAACGTAATACTAAATAACGTAATACTGTATAACGTAATACAATATACCGTAATGCTATATAACGTAATACTATATAACGTAATACTATATAACGTAATACTGTATAACGTAATACAATATACCGTAATACTATATAACGTAATACTATATAACATAATACAATATAACGTCAAACGTTATAACGTAATACTATATAACGTAATACTGTATAACGTAATACTATATAACGTAATATAATATAACGTAATACTAAATAACGTAATACTGTATAACGTAATACTATATAACGTAATACTAAATAACGTAATACTGTATAACGTAATACTATATAACGTAATATAATATAACGTAATACTATATAACGTAATATAATATAACGTAATACTATATAACGTAATACAACATAACGCAATACTATATATCGTAATACTATATAACGTAATATAATATAACGTAATACTATATAACGTAACATAATATAACGTAATACTATATAACGTAATACTATATAACGTAATACAACATAACGTAATACTATATACCGTAATGCTATATAACGTAATATAATATAACGTAATACAACATAACGTAATACTATATAACGTAATACTATGTAACGTAATATAATATAACGTAATACTGTATAACGTAATACTGTATAACGTAATACAATATAATGTGAAACGTTATAACATACTACTATATAACGTAATACAATATACCGTAATGCTATATAACGTAATATAATATAACGTAATACTATATAACGTAATAATATATAACGTGATACAACATAACGTAATACTATTTAACGTAATACTATATACCGTAATGCTATATAACGTAATATAATATAACGTAATACAACATAACGTAATACTATATAACGTAATACTATGTAACGTAATATAATATAACGTAATACTATACAACGTAATATAATATAACGTAATACAACATAACGTAATACTATATAACGTAATACATTATAACGTATTACTATATAACGTAATACTATATAACGTAATACTATATAACGTAATACCATATAACGTAATATAATATAACGTAATACAATATAACGTAATACTATATAACGTAATACTAAACAACGTAATACTGTATAACGTAATACTATATAACGTAATACTATATAACGTAATATAATATAACGTAATACTATATGTCGTAATACTATATAACGTAATACTATATAACGTAATACTATATAACGTAATATAATATAACGTAATATAATATAACGTAATACAACATAACGTAATACTATTTAACGTAATACTGTATACCGTAATGCTATATAACGTAATATAATATAACGTAACACAACATAACGTAATACTAAATAACGTAATACTGTATAACGTAATACTATATAACGTAATACTATATAACGTAATACTATATATCGTAATACTACATAACGTAATACTATATAACGTAATATAATATAACGTAATACTATATAACGTCAAACGTTATAACGTATTACTATATAACGTAATACCATATACCGTAATACTATATAACGTAATACTATATAACGTAATACTATATAACGTAATACTATATAACGTAATACAACATAACGTAATACTATATACCGTAATGCTATATAACGTAATATAATATAACGTAACACAACATAACGTAATACTAAATAACGTAATACTGTATAACGTAATACTATATAACGTAATACTAAATAACGTAATACTGTATAACGTAATACTATATAACGTAATACTATATAACGTAATATAATATAACGTAATACTATATGTCGTAATACTATATAACGTAATACTATATAACGTAATACTATATAACGTAATATAATATAACGTAATACTATATGTCGTAATACAATATACCGTAATACTATATAACGTAATACTATATAACATAATACAATATAACGTCAAACGTTATAACGTATTACTATATAACGTAATACCATATACCGTAATACTATATAACTTAATACTATATAACGTAATAATGTATAACGTAATACAATATACCGTAATACTATATAACGTAATACTATATAACATAATACAATATAACGTCAAACGCTATAACGTAATACTATATAACGTAATACTGTATAACGTAATACTATATAACGTAATATAATATAACGTAATACTATATAACGTAATACTATATAACGTAATACAACATAACGTAATACTATATACCGTAATGCTATATAACGTAATATAATATAACGTAACACAACATAACGTAATACTTAATAACGTAATACTGTATAACGTAATACTATATAACGTAATACTAAATAACGTAATACTGTATAACGTAATACAATATACCGTAATACTATATAACGTAATACTATATAACGTAATATAATATAACGTAATACAATATAACGTAATACTATATAACGTAATACATTATAACGTATTACTATATAACGTAATACTATATAACGTAATACTATATAACGTAATATAATATAACGTAATACTATATAACGTAATACAACATAACGTAATACTATATAACGTAATACTATATAACGTAATATAATATAACGTAATACTATATAACGTAATATAATATAACGTAATACTATATAACGTAATACTATATAACGTAATATAATATAACGTAATACTATATAACGTAATACTATATAACGTAATACAACATAACGTACTACTATATAACGTAATACTATATAACGTAATATAATATAACGTAATACAATATAACGTAATACTATATAACGTAATACATTATAACGTATTACTATATAACGTAATACTATATAACGTAATATAATATAACGTAATACTATATAACGTAATACAACATAACGCAATACTATATAACGTAATACTATATAACGTAATATAATATAACGTAATACTATATAACGTAATATAATATAACGTAATACTATATAACGTAATACTATATAACGTAATACTATATAACGTAATACTATATAACGTAATACTGTATAACATAATACAATATACCGTAATACTGTATAACGTAATACTATATAACGTAATATAATATAACGTAATACTATATAACGTAATACTGTATAACGTAATACAATATAATGTGAAACGTTATAACATACTACTATATAACGTAATACAATATACCGTAATGCTATATAACGTAATATAATATAACGTAATACTATATAACGTAATACTATATAACGTAATACAACATAATGTAATACTATTTAACGTAATACTATATACCGTAATGCTATATAACGTAATATAATATAACGTAATACAACATAACGTAATACTATATAACGTAATACAATCTAACGTAATACAATCTAACGTAATACAACATAACGTAATACTAAATAACGTAATACTATATAACGTAATACTATATAACGTAATACTGTATAACGTGATACTATATAACGTAATACTATATAACGTAATACTATATAACGTAATATAATATAACGTAATATTATATAACGTAATACAATATAACATAATACAACATAACGTAATACTATATAACGTAATACTATATAACGTAATATAATATAACGTAATACTATATAACGTATTACTATATAACGTAATACCATATACCGTAATACTATATAACGTAATACTATATAATGTAATACTATATAACGTAATACTGTATAACGTAATACTATATAACGTAATACTGTATAACGTAATACTATATAACGTAATACTATATAACGTAATACAACATAACGTAATACTATATAACGTAATACTATATAACGTAATACTATATAACGTAATACTGTATAACGTGATACTATATAACGTAATACTATATAACGTAATATAATATAACGTAATACTATATAACGTAATACTATATAACGTAATATAATATAACGTAATACTATATAACGTAATATAATATAACGTCAAACGTTATAACGTATTACTATATAACGTAATACCATATACCGTAATACTATATAACGTAATACTATATAACGTAATACTATATAACGTAATACAACATAACGTAATACTATATACCGTAATGCTATATAACGTAATATAATATAACGTAATACTATATAACGTAATACAACATAACGTAATACTATATAACGTAATACTATATAACGTAATATAATATAACGTAATACTATATAACGTAATATAATATAACGTAATACTATATAACGTAATACTATATAACGTAATATAATATAACGTAATACTATATAACGTAATACTATATAACGTAATACTATATAACGTAATACTATATAACGTAATACTATATAACGTAATATAATATAACGTAATATTATATAACGTAATACAATATAACATAATACAACATAACGTAATACATTATAACGTATTACTATATAACGTAATACTATATAACGTAATACTATATAACGTAATACTATATAACGTAATATAATATAACGTAATACTATATAACGTAATATAATATAACGTAATACTATATAACGTAATACTGTATAACGTAATACAATATAATGTGAAACGTTATAACATATTACTATATAACGTAATACAATATACCGTAATGCTATTTAACGTAATATAATATAACGTAATACAACATAACGTAATACTATATACCGTAATACTATATAACGTAATATAATATAACGTAATACAATATAACGTAATACTATATAACGTAATACATTATAACGTATTACTATATAACGTAATAATATATAACGTGATACTATATAACGTAATACTATATAACGTAATATAATATAACGTAATACTATATAACGTAATACAACATAACGTAATACTATATAACGTAATACTATATAACGTAATATAATATAACGTAACACAACATAACGTAATACTTAATAACGTAATACTGTATAACGTAATACTATATAACGTAATACTAAATAACGTAATACTGTATAACGTAATACAATATACCGTAATACTATATAACGTAATACTATATAACGTAATATAATATAACGTAATACTATATAACGTAATATAATATAACGTAATACTATATAACGTAATACTATATAACGTAATATAATATAACGTAATACTATATAACGTAATACTATATAACGTAATACAACATAACGTACTACTATATAACGTAATACTATATAACGTAATATAATATAACGTAATACAATATAACGTAATACTATATAACGTAATACATTATAACGTATTACTATATAACGTAATACTATATAACGTAATATAATATAACGTAATACTATATAACGTAATACAACATAACGCAATACTATATAACGTAATACTATATAACGTAATATAATATAACGTAATACTATATAACGTAATATAATATAACGTAATACTATATAACGTAATACTATATAACGTAATACTATATAACGTAATACTATATAACGTAATACTGTATAACATAATACAATATACCGTAATACTATATAACGTAATACTATATAACGTAATATAATATAACGTAATACTATATAACGTAATACTGTATAACGTAATACAATATAATGTGAAACGTTATAACATACTACTATATAACGTAATACAATATACCGTAATGCTATATAACGTAATATAATATAACGTAATACTATATAACGTAATACTATATAACGTAATACAACATAATGTAATACTATTTAACGTAATACTATATACCGTAATGCTATATAACGTAATATAATATAACGTAATACAACATAACGTAATACTATATAACGTAATACAATCTAACGTAATACAATCTAACGTAATACAACATAACGTAATACTAAATAACGTAATACTATATAACGTAATACTATATAACGTAATACTGTATAACGTGATACTATATAACGTAATACTATATAACGTAATATAATATAACGTAATACTATATATCGTAATACTATATAACGTAATACTATATAACGTAATACTATATAACGTAATACTGTATAACGCAATACTATATAACGTAATACTGTATAACGTAATACAACATAACGTAATACTATTTAACGTAATACTGTATACCGTAATGCTATATAACGTAATACTATATAACGTAATACTGTATAACGCAATACTATATAACGTAATACTATATAACGTAATACTATATAACGTAATATAATATAACGTAATACTATATAACGTATTACTATATAACGTAATACCATATACCGTAATACTATATAACGTAATACTATATAATGTAATACTATATAACGTAATACTGTATAACGTAATACTATATAACGTAATACTGTATAACGTAATACTATATAACGTAATACTATATAACGTAATACAACATAACGTAATACTATATAACGTAATACTATATAACGTAATACTGTATAACGTAATACATTATAACGTATTACTATATAACGTAATAATATATAACGTGATACTATATAACGTAATACTATATAACGTAATATAATATAACGTAATACTATATAACGTAATACAACATAACGTAATACTATATAACGTAATACTATATAACGTAATACTGTATAACGTGATACTATATAACGTAATACTATATAACGTAATATAATATAACGTAATACTATATAACGTAATACTATATAACGTAATATAATATAACGTAATACTATATAACGTAATATAATATAACGTCAAACGTTATAACGTATTACTATATAACGTAATACCATATACCGTAATACTATATAACGTAATACTATATAACGTAATACTATATAACGTAATACAACATAACGTAATACTATATACCGTAATGCTATATAACGTAATATAATATAACGTAATACTATATAACGTAATACAACATAACGTAATACTATATAACGTAATACTATATAACGTAATATAATATAACGTAATACTATATAACGTAATATAATATAACGTAATACTATATAACGTAATACTATATAACGTAATATAATATAACGTAATACTATATAACGTAATATAATATAACGTAATACTATATAACGTAATACTGTATAACGTAATACAATATAATGTGAAACGTTATAACATATTACTATATAACGTAATACAATATACCGTAATGCTATTTAACGTAATATAATATAACGTAATACAACATAACGTAATACTATATACCGTAATGCTATATAACGTAATATAATATAACGTAATACAACATAACGTAATACTATATAACGTAATACTATATAACGTAATATAATATAACGTAATACAATATAACGTAATACTATATAACGTAATACATTATAACGTATTACTATATAACGTAATAATATATAACGTGATACTATATAACGTAATACTATATAACGTAATATAATATAACGTAATACTATATAACGTAATACAACATAACGTAATACTATATAACGTAATACTATATAACGTAATATAATATAACGTAATACTATATAACGTAATACAATATACCGTAATACTATATAACGTAATACTATATAACGTAATACTATATAACGTAATACTGTATAACGTAATACAATATACCGTAATACTATATAACGTAATACTATATAACGTAATACTAATTAACGTAATACTGTATAACGTAATACTATATAACGTAATACTATTTAACGTAATACTATATACCGTAATGCTATATAACGTAATATAATATAACGTAATACAACATAACGTAATACTATATAACGTAATACTATGTAACGTAATATAATATAACGTAATACTATATAACGTAATATAATATAACGTAATACTATATAACGTCAAACGTTATAACGTATTACTATATAACGTAATACCATATACCGTAATACTATATAACGTAATACTATATAACGTAATACTATATAACGTAATACAACATAACGTAATACTATATACCGTAATGCTATATAACGTATTACTATATAACGTAATAATATATAACGTGATACTATATAACGTAATACTATATAACGTAATATAATATAACGTAATACTATATAACGTAATACAACATAACGTAATACTATATAACGTAATACTATATAACGTAATACTGTATAACGTAATACAATATACCGTAATACTATATAACGTAATACTATATAACATAATACAATATAACGTAACACAATATAACGTAATACTATATAACGTAATACATTATAACGTATTACTGTATAACGTAATACTATATAACGTAATACATTATAACGTATTACTATATAACGTAATACTATATAACGTAATACTATATAACGTAATACTATATAACGTAATATAATATAACGTAATACTATATAACGTAATATAATATAACGTAATACTATATAACGTAATACTGTATAACGTAATACAATATAATGTGAAACGTTATAACATATTACTATATAACGTAATACAATATACCGTAATGCTATATAACGTAATATAATATAACGTAATACAACATAACGTAATACTATATACCGTAATGCTATATAACGTAATATAATATAACGTAATACAACATAACGTAATAATATATAACGTAATACTATATAACGTAATATAATATAACGTAATACAATATAACGTAATACTATATAACGTAATACTATATAACGTAATACTGTATAACGTGATACTATATAACGTAATACTATATAACGTAATATAATATAACGTAATACTATATATCGTAATACTATATAACGTAATACTATATAACGTAATACTATATAACGTAATACTGTATAACGCAATACTATATAACGTAATACTATATAACGTAATACAACATAACGTAATACTATTTAACGTAATACTGTATACCGTAATGCTATATAACGTAATACTATATAACGTAATACTATATAACGTAATACTATATAACGTAATATAATATAACGTAATATTATATAACGTAATACAATATAACATAATACAACATAACGTAATACTATATAACGTAATACTATATAACGTAATATAATATAACGTAATACTATATAACGTATTACTATATAACGTAATACCATATACCGTAATACTATATAACGTAATACTATATAATGTAATACTATATAACGTAATACTGTATAACGTAATACTATATAACGTAATATAATATAACGTCAAACGTTATAACGTATTACTATATAACGTAATACCATATACCGTAATACTATATAACGTAATACTATATAACGTAATACTATATAACGTAATACAACATAACGTAATACTATATACCGTAATGCTATATAACGTAATATAATATAACGTAATACTATATAACGTAATACAACATAACGTAATACTATATAACGTAATACTATATAACGTAATATAATATAACGTAATACTATATAACGTAATATAATATAACGTAATACTATATAACGTAATACTATATAACGTAATATAATATAACGTAATACTATATAACGTAATACTATATAACGTAATACTATATAACGTAATACTATATAACGTAATACTATATAACGTAATATAATATAACGTAATATTATATAACGTAATACAATATAACATAATACAACATAACGTAATACATTATAACGTATTACTATATAACGTAATACTATATAACGTAATACTATATAACGTAATACTATATAACGTAATATAATATAACGTAATACTATATAACGTAATATAATATAACGTAATACTATATAACGTAATACTGTATAACGTAATACAATATAATGTGAAACGTTATAACATATTACTATATAACGTAATACAATATACCGTAATGCTATTTAACGTAATATAATATAACGTAATACAACATAACGTAATACTATATACCGTAATGCTATATAACGTAATATAATATAACGTAATACAACATAACGTAATACTATATAACGTAATACTATATAACGTAATATAATATAACGTAATACAATATAACGTAATACTATATAACGTAATACATTATAACGTATTACTATGTAACGTAATAATATATAACGTGATACTATATAACGTAATACTATATAACGTAATATAATATAACGTAATACTATATAACGTAATACAACATAACGTAATACTATATAACGTAATACTATATAACGTAATATAATATAACGTAATACTATATAACGTAATACAATATACCGTAATACTATATAACGTAATACTATATAACGTAATACTATATAACGTAATACTGTATAACGTAATACAATATACCGTAATACTATATAACGTAATACTATATAACGTAATACTAATTAACGTAATACTGTATAACGTAATACTATATAACGTAATACTATTTAACGTAATACTATATACCGTAATGCTATATAACGTAATATAATATAACGTAATACAACATAACGTAATACTATATAACGTAATACTATGTAACGTAATATAATATAACGTAATACTATATAACGTAATATAATATAACGTAATACTATATAACGTCAAACGTTATAACGTATTACTATATAACGTAATACCATATACCGTAATACTATATAACGTAATACTATATAACGTAATACTATATAACGTAATACAACATAACGTAATACTATATACCGTAATGCTATATAACGTATTACTATATAACGTAATAATATATAACGTGATACTATATAACGTAATACTATATAACGTAATATAATATAACGTAATACTATATAACGTAATACAACATAACGTAATACTATATAACGTAATACTATATAACGTAATATAATATAACGTAATACTATATAACGTAATACAATATACCGTAATACTATATAACGTAATACTATATAACGTAATACTAAATAACGTAATACTGTATAACGTAATACTATATAACGTAATACTATATAACGTAATATAATATAACGTAATACTATATAACGTAATATAATATAACGTAATACTATATAACGTAATACTGTATAACGTAATACAATATAATGTGAAACGTTATAACATATTACTATATAACGTAATACAATATACCGTAATGCTATATAACGTAATATAATATAACGTAATACAACATAACGTAATACTATATACCGTAATGCTATATAACGTAATATAATATAACGTAATACAACATAACGTAATACTATATACCGTAATGCTATATAACGTAATATAATATAACGTAATACAACATAACGTAATACTATATAACTTAATACTATATAACGTAATATAATATAACGTAATACAATATAACGTAATACTATATAACGTAATACATTATAACGTATTACTATATAACGTAATAATATATAACGTGATACTATATAACGTAATACTATATAACGTAATATAATATAACGTAATACAACATAACGTACTACTATATAACGTAATACTATATAACGTAATATAATATAACGTAATACAATATAACGTAATACTATATAACATAATACAATATAACGTCAAACGTTATAACGTATTACTATATAACGTAATACCATATACCGTAATACTATATAACTTAATACTATATAACGTAATACTGTATAACGTAATACAATATACCGTAATACTATATAACGTAATACTATATAACATAATACAATATAACGTAACACAATATAACGTAATACTATATAACGTAATACATTATAACGTATTACTGTATAACGTAATACTATATAACGTGATACTATATAACGTAATACTATATAACGTAATATAATATAACGTAATACAACATAACGTACTACTATATAACTTAATACTATATAACGTAATATAATATAACGTAATACAATATAACGTAATACTATATAACGTAATACATTATAACGTAACACAATATAACGTAATACTATATAACGTAATACATTATAACGTATTACTGTATAACGTAATACTATATAACGTAATACATTATAACGTATTACTATATAACGTAATACTATATAACGTAATACTATATAACGTAATACTATATAACGTAATATAATATAACGTAATACTATATAACGTAATATAATATAACGTAATACTATATAACGTAATACTGTATAACGTAATACAATATAATGTGAAACGTTATAACATATTACTATATAACGTAATACAATATACCGTAATGCTATATAACGTAATATAATATAACGTAATACTATATAACGTAATACAATATAACGTAATACTATATAACGTAATACATTATAACGTATTACTATATAACGTAATGCTATATAACGTAATACTATATAACGTAATATAATGTAAAGTAATACTATATAACGTAATACAACATAACGCAATACTATATAACGTAATACTACATAACGTAATACATTATAACGTATTACAATATAACGTAATACTATATAACGTAATACATTATAACGTATTACTATATAACGTAATACTATATAACGTAATACTATATAACGTAATACTATATAACGTAATATAATATAACGTAATACTATATAACGTAATATAATATAACGTAATACTATATAACGTAATACTGTATAACGTAATTCAATATAATGTGAAACGTTATAACATATTACTATATAACGTAATACAATATACCGTAATGCTATATAACGTAATATAATATAACGTAATACAACATAACGTAATACTATATACCGTAATGCTATATAACGTAATATAATATAACGTAATACAACATAACGTAATACTATATAACGTAATACTATATAACGTAATATAATATAACGTAATACAATATAACGTAATACTATATAACGTAATACATTATAACGTATTACTATATAACGTAATAATATATAACGTAATACTATATAACGTAATACTATATAACGTAATATAATATAACGTAATACTATATAACGTAATACAACATAACGTAATACTATATAACGTAATACTATATAACGTAATATAATATAACGTAATACTATATAACGTAATACAATATACCGTAATACTATATAACGTAATACTATATAACGTAATACTAAATAACGTAATACTGTATAACGTAATACTATATAACGTAATACTATATAACGTAATATAATATAACGTAATACTATATAACGTAATATAATATAACGTAATACTATATAACGTAATACTGTATAACGTAATACAATATAATGTGAAACGTTATAACATATTACTATATAACGTAATACAATATACCGTAATACAATATAACGTAATACTATATAACGTAATACATTATAACGTATTACTATATAACGTAATAATATATAACGTAATACTATATAACGTAATACTATATAACGTAATATAATATAACGTAATACTATATAACGTAATACAACATAACGTAATACTATATAACGTAATACTATATAACGTAATATAATATAACGTAATACTATATAACGTAATACAATATACCGTAATACTATATAACGTAATACTATATAACGTAATACTAAATAACGTAATACTGTATAACGTAATACTATATAACGTAATACTATATAACGTAATATAATATAACGTAATACTATATAACGTAATATAATATAACGTAATACTATATAACGTAATACTGTATAACGTAATACAATATAATGTGAAACGTTATAACATATTACTATATAACGTAATACAATATACCGTAATGCTATATAACGTAATATAATATAACGTAATACAACATAACGTAATACTATATACCGTAATGCTATATAACGTAATATAATATAACGTAATACAACATAACGTAATACTATATACCGTAATGCTATATAACGTAATATAATATAACGTAATACAACATAACGTAATACTATATAACTTAATACTATATAACGTAATATAATATAACGTAATACAATATAACGTAATACTATATAACGTAATACATTATAACGTATTACTATATAACGTAATAATATATAACGTGATACTATATAACGTAATACTATATAACGTAATATAATATAACGTAATACAACATAACGTACTACTATATAACGTAATACTATATAACGTAATATAATATAACGTAATACAATATAACGTAATACTATATAACATAATACAATATAACGTCAAACGTTATAACGTATTACTATATAACGTAATACCATATACCGTAATACTATATAACTTAATACTATATAACGTAATACTGTATAACGTAATACAATATACCGTAATACTATATAACGTAATACTATATAACATAATACAATATAACGTAACACAATATAACGTAATACTATATAACGTAATACATTATAACGTATTACTGTATAACGTAATACTATATAACGTAATACATTATAACGTATTACTATATAACGTAATACTATATAACGTAATACTATATAACGTAATACTATATAACGTAATATAATATAACGTAATACTATATAACGTAATATAATATAACGTAATACTATATAACGTAATACTGTACAACGTAATACAATATAATGTGAAACGTTATAACATATTACTATATAACGTAATACAATATACCGTAATGCTATATAACGTAATATAATATAACGTAATACAACATAACGTAATACTATATACCGTAATGCTATATAACGTAATATAATATAACGTAATACAACATAACGTAATAATATATAACGTAATACTATATAACGTAATATAATATAACGTAATACAATATAACGTAATACTATATAACGTAATACATTATAACGTATTACTATATAACGTAATAATATATAACATGATACTATATAACGTAATACTATATAACGTAATATAATATAACGTAATACTATATAACGTGAAACGTTATAACGTATTACTATATAACGTAATACAATATACCGTAATACTATATAAAGTAATATAATATAACGTAATACAACATAACGTAATACTATATACCGTAATGCTATATAACGTAATATAATATAACGTAATACAACATAACGTAATACTATATAACGTAATACTATATAACGTAATACTATATAACGTTAAACGTTATAACGTATTACTATATAACGTAATACCATATACCGTAATACTATATAACGTAATACTATATAATGTAATACTATATAACGTAATACAACATAACGTAATACTATATACCGTAATGCTATATAACGTAATACAACATAACGTAATACTATATAACGTAATATAATATAACGTAATATAATATAACGTAATACAACATAGCGTAATACTATTTAACGTAATACTGTATACCGTAATGCTATATAACGTAATACTATATATCGTAATACTATATAACGTAATACTATATAATGTAATACTATATAACGTAATATAATATAACGTAATATTATATAACGTAATACTAAATAACGTAATACTGTATAACGTAATACTGTATAACGTAATACTGTATATCGTAATACTGTATAACGTAATACTATATAACGTAATACAACATAACGTAATACTATATAACGTAATACTATATAACGTAATACTATATAACGTAATACAATATAACGTAATACTATACATCGTACTACAATATACCGTAATACTATATAACGTAATACTATTTAACGTAATACAATATAACGTAATACTATATAACGTAATACATTATAACGTATTACTATATAACGTAATACAACATAACGTAATACTATATAACGTAGTACTATATAACGTAATATAATATAACGTAATACAATATAACGTATTACTATATAACGTAATACAATATACCGTAATACTATATAACGTAATATAATATAACGTAATACAATATACCGTAATGCTATATAACGCAATACTATATAACGTAATACAATATAACGTGAAACGTTATAACGTATTACTATATAACGTAATACAATATACCGTAATACTATATAAAGTAATACTATATAACGTAATACTATATAACGTAATACAATATACCGTCATACTATATACCGTAATATAATATATCGTAATACAACATATCGTAATACTATATAACGTAATATAATATAACGTAATACTGTATAACGTAATACTGTATAACGTAATACTATATAACGTAATAATATATAACGTAATATAATATAACGTAATACAACATAACGTAATACTATAGAACGTAATACTGTATAACGTAATACTGTATAACGTAATACTATATAACGTAATACTATATAACGTAATACAACATAACGTAATACTATATAACGTAATACAACATAACGTAATACTATATAACGTAATACTATGTAACATAATACTGTATAACGTAATACTATATAACGTAATACTATATAACGTAATACTGTATAACGTAATACTGTATAGCGTAATACTATATAACGTAATACAACATAACGTAATACTATATAACGTAATATAATATAACGTAATATAATATAACGTAATACAACATAGCGTAATACTATTTAACGTAATACTGTATACCGTAATGCTATATAACGTAATACTATATATCGTAATACTATATAACGTAATACTATATAATGTAATACTATATAACGTAATATAATATAACGTAATATTATATAACGTAATACTAAATAACGTAATACTGTATAACGTAATACTGTATAACGTAATACTGTATACCGTAATACTGTATAACGTAATACTATATAACGTAATACAACATAACGTAATACTATATAACGTAATACTATATAACGTAATACTATATAACGTAATACAATATAACGTAATACTATACATCGTACTACAATATACCGTAATACTATATAACGTAATACTATATAACGTAATACAATATAACGTAATACTATATAACGTAATACATTATAACGTATTACTATATAACGTAATACAACATAACGTAATACTATATAACGTAGTACTATATAACGTAATATAATATAACGTAATACAATATAACGTATTACTATATAACGTAATACAATATACCGTAATACTATATAACGTAATATAATATAACGTAATACAATATACCGTAATGCTATATAACGCAATACTATATAACGTAATACAACATAACGTAATACTATATAACGTAATACTATGTAACGTAATACTATATAACGTAATACTATATAACGTAATACTATATAACGTAATAGTATATAACGTAATACGATATAACGTGAAACGTTATAACGTATTACTATATAACGTAATACTATATAACATAATACTATATAACGTAATACAATGTAACGTGAAACGTTATAACGTATTACTATATAACGTAATACAATATACCGTAATACTATATAACGTAATACTGTATAACGTAATACAACATAACGTAATACTACATACCGTAATACTAAATAACGTAATACAATATAACGTGAAACGTTATAACGTATTACTATATAACGTTATACAATATACCGTAATACTATATAACGTGATACTATATATCGTAATACAATATAACGTGAAACGTTATAACGTATTACTATATAACGTAATACAATATAATGTAATACCATATAACGTAATACAATATAACGTGAAATGTTATAACGTAATACTATATAACGTAATACTGTATAACGTAATACAATATACCGTAATACTATATAACGTAATACTGTATAACGTAATACAACATATCGTAATACTATATACCGTAATACTAAATAACGTAATACAATATAACGTGAAACGTTATAACGTATTACTATATAACGTAATACAATATACCGTAATACTATATAATGTAATACTATATATCGTAATACAATATAACGTGAAACGTTATAACGTATTACTATATAACGTAATACAATATAATGTACTACCATATAACGTAATACAATATAATGTGAAATGTTATAACGTAATACAATATACCGTAATACTATATAACGTGATACTATATATCGTAATACAATATAACGTGAAACGTTATAACGTATTACTATATAACGTAATACAATATAATGTAATACTATATAACGTAATACAATATAACGTGAAACGTTATAACGTATTACTATATAACGTAATACAATATACCGTAATACTATATAACGTAATACAATGTAACGTGAAACGTTATAACGTATTACTATATAACGTAATACAATATACCGTAATACTATATAACGTAATACTGTATAACGTAATACAACATAACGTAATACTACATACCGTAATACTAAATAACGTAATACAATATAACGTGAAACGTTATAACGTATTACTATATAACGTTATACAATATACCGTAATACTATATAACGTGATACTATATATCGTAATACAATATAACGTGAAACGTTATAACGTATTACTATATAACGTAATACAATATAATGTAATACCATATAACGTAATACAATATAACGTGAAATGTTATAACGTAATACTATATAACGTAATACTGTATAACGTAATACAATATACCGTAATACTATATAACGTAATACTGTATAACGTAATACAACATATCGTAATACTATATACCGTAATACTAAATAACGTAATACAATATAACGTGAAACGTTATAACGTATTACTATATAACGTAATACAATATACCGTAATACTATATAATGTGATACTATATATCGTAATACAATATAACGTGAAACGTTATAACGTATTACTATATAACGTAATACAATATAATGTACTACCATATAACGTAATACAATATAATGTGAAATGTTATAACGTAATACAATATACCGTAATACTATATAACGTGATACTATATATCGTAATACAATATAACGTGAAACGTTATAACGTATTACTATATAACGTAATACAATATAATGTAATACTATATAACGTAATACAATATAACGTGAAACGTTATAACGTATTACTATATAACGTAATACAATATACCGTAATACTATATAACGTGATACTATATATCGTAATACAATATAATGTGAAACGTTATAACGTATTACTATATAACGTAATACAATATAATGTAATACTATATAACGTAATACAATATAACGTGAAATGTTATAACGTATTACTATATAGCGTAATACAATATACCGTAATACAACATAACGTAATACTATATAACGTAATACAATATAACGTGAAATGTTATAACGTAATACAACATAACGTAATACAATATAACGTAATAATATATAACGTAATACTAAATAACATAATACTGTATAACGTAATACTATATAACGTAATACTATATAACGTAATACTGTATAACGTAATACTGTATAGCGTAATACTATATAACGTAATACTATATAACGTAATACTAAATAACGTAATACTGTATAACGCAATACTATATAACGTAATACTATATAACGTAATACTGTATAACGTAATACTGTATAACGTAATACTATATAACGTAATACTATATAACGTAATACAACATAACGTAATACTATATAACGTAATACAACATAACGTAGTACTATATAACGTAATACTATATAACGTAATACTGTATAACGTAATACTGTATAGCGTAATACTATATAACGTAACACTATATAACGTAATACTAAATAACGTAATACTGTATAACGCAATACTATATAACGTAATACTATATAACGTAATACTGTATAACGTAATACTGTATAACGTAATACTATATAACGTAATGCTATACAACGTAATACAACATAACGTAATACTATATAACGTAATACAACATAACGTAGTACTATATAACGTAATACTATATAACGTAATACTATATAACGTAATACTATATAACGTAATATAATATAACGTAATATAATATAACGTAATATAACATAACGTAATACTGTATAACGTAATACTGTATAACGTAATACTATATAACGTAATACTAAATAACGTAATACTGTATAACGTAATACTATATAACATAATACTTTATAACGTAATATAATATAACGTAATACTATATAACGTAATATAACATAACGTAATATAATATAACGTAATATAACATAACGTAATACTGTATAACGTAATACTGTATAACGTAATACTGTATAACGTAATACTATATAACCTAATACTGTATAACCTAATACTATATAACGTAATACTATATGACGTAATACTTTATAACGTAATATAATATAACGTAATACAACATAACGTAATACTATATAACGTAATATAATATAACGTAATACTACATAACGTAGTACAATATAACGTAATACTATATAACGTAATATAATATAACGTAATACTGTATAACGTAATACTGTATAACGTAATACTATATAACGTAATACTATATAACGTAATACAACATAACGTAATACTATATAACGTAATATAATATAACGTAATACTGTATAACGTAATACTGTATAACGTAATACTATACAACGTAATACAATATCACGTAATACTGTATAACGTAATACTGTATAACGTAATACTATATAACGTAATACTATATAACGTAATACAACATATCGTAATACTATATAACGTAATACTGTAAAACGTAATACTGTATAACGTAATACTATATAACGTAATACTATATAACGTAATACTGTATAACGTAATACAACATAACGTAATACTATATAACGTAATATAATATAACGTAATACTGTATAACGTAATACTGTATAACGTAATACTATATAACGTAATACTATATAACGTAATATTATATAACGTATTACTATATATCGCAATACAATATACCGTAATACTATATAACGTAATAATATATAACGTAATATAATATAACGTAATACAACATAACGTAATACTATAGAACGTAATACTGTATAACGTAATACTATATAACGTAATACTATATAACGTAATACAACATAACGTAATACTATATAAGGTAATACAACATAACGTAATACTATATAACGTAATACTATATAACGTAATACTATATAACGTAATACTATATAACGTAATACTATATAACGTAATAGTATATAACGTAATACGATATAACGTGAAACGTTATAACGTATTACTATATAACGTAATACAATATACCGTAATATAATATAACGTAATACAATATAATGTAATACTATATAACGTAATACAATATAACGTGAAACGTTATAACGTATTACTATATAACGTAATACAATATACCGTAATACTATATAACGTGATACTATATATCGTAATACAATATAACGTGAAACGTTATAACGTATTACTATATAACGTAATACAATATAATGTAATACTATATAACGTAATACAATATAACGTGAAACGTTATAACGTATTACTATATAACGTAATACAATATACCGTAATACTATATAACGTAATACTATATAACGTAATACAATATATCGTAATACTGTATAACGTAATACTGTATAACGTAATACTATATAACGTAATACTATATAACGTAAGACAACATAACGTAATACTATATAACGTAATACTGTATAACGTAATACTGTATAACGTAATACTATATAACGTAATACTATACAACGTAATACAACATAACGTAATACTATATAACGTAATACAACATAACGTAGTACTATATAACGTAATACTATATAACGTAATACTATATAACGTAATACTATATAACGTAATATAATATAACGTAATATAATATAACGTAATATAACATAACGTAATACTGTATAACGTAATACTGTATAACGTAATACTATATAACGTAATACTAAATAACGTAATACTGTATAACGTAATACTATATAACGTAATACTTTATAACGTAATATAATATAACGTAATACTACATAACGTAATACTATATAACGTAATATAATATAACGTAATATAATATAACGTAATATAATATAACGTAATATAACATAACGTAATACTGTATAACGTAATACTGTATAACGTAATACTATATAACGTAATACTAAATAACGTAATATAATATAACGTAATACTACATAACGTAATACTATATAACGTAATATAATATAACGTAATATAATATAACGTAATATAACATAACGTAATACTGTATAACGTAATACTGTATAACGTAATACTGTATAACGTAATACTGTATAACGTAATACTATATAACCTATTACTGTATAACCTAATACTATATAATGTAATACTATATGACGTAATACTTTATAACGTAATATAATATAACGTAATACAACATAACGTAATACTATATAACGTGATATAATATAACGTAATACTACATAACGTAGTACAATATAACGTAATACTATATAACGCAATATAATATAACGTAATATAACATAACGTAATACTGTATAACGTAATACTGTATAACGTAATACTATATAACGTAATACTAAATAACGTAATACTGTATAACGTAATACAACATAGCGTAGTACTATATAACGTAATACTATATAACGTAATACTATATAACGTAATACTATATAACGTAATACTGTATAACGTAATATAATATAACGTAATATAACATAACGTAATACTGTATAACGTAATACTGTATAACGTAATACTATATAACGTAATACTAAATAACGTAATACTGTATAACGTAATACTATATAACGTAATATAATATAACGTAATACTGTATAACGTAATACTGTATAACGTAATACTATATAACGTAATACTATATAACGTAATGCTATATAACGTTATACAATATACCGTGAAACGTTGTAACGTATTACTGTATATCGTAATACAATATACCGTCATACTATATAACGTAATATAATATAACGTAATACTGTCTAACGTAATACTATATAACGTTATACAATATAACATGAAATGTTATAACGTATTACCATATAACGTAATACTATATAACGTAATACTATATAACGTAATACTATATAACGTAGTACAATATACCGTAATACAACATAACGTAATACTATATAACGTAATATAATATAACGTGTAATGTTATAACGTATTACTATATAACGTAATACAATATACCGTAATACTATATAACGTACTACTATATAACGTAATACAATATAACGTGAAACGTTATAACGTATTACTATATAACGTAATACAATATACCGTAATACTATATAACGTAATATAATATAACGTAATACTGTATAACGTATTACCATATAACGTAATACAATACACCGTAATACTATATAACGTAATACTTTATAACGTAATATAATATAACGTAATACTACATAACGTAATACTATATAACGTAATATAATATAACGTAATACTATATAACGTAATACAACATAACGTAGTACTATATAACGTAATACTATATAACGTAATACTATATAACGTAATACTATATAACGTAATATAATATAACGTAATACTGTATAACGCAATACTGTATAACGTAATACTTTATAACGTAATATAATATAACGTAATACAACATAACGTAATACTATATAACGTAATATAATATAACGTAATACTACATAACGTAGTACAATATAACGTAATACTATATAACGCAATATAATATAACGTAATACTGTATAACGTAATACTGTATAACGTAATACTTTATAACGTAATATAATATAACGTAATACAACATAACGTAATACTATATAACGTAATATAATATAACGTAATACTACATAACGTAGTACAATATAACGTAATACTATATAACGTAATATAATATAACGTAATACTGTATAACGTAATACTGTATAACGTAATACTATATAACGTAATACTATATAACGTAATACAACTAAACGTAATACTATATAACGTAATACTGTATAACGTAATACTGTATAACGTAATACTTTATAACGTAATATAATATAACGTAATACAACATAACGTAATACTATATAACGTAATATAATATAACGTAATACTACATAACGTAGTACAATATAACGTAATACTATATAACGTAATATAATATAACGTAATACTGTATAACGTAATACTGTATAACGTAATACTATATAACGTAATACTATATAACGTAATACAACTAAACGTAATACTATATAACGTAATACTGTATAACGTAATACTGTATAACGTAATACTATATAACGTAATACTATATAACGTAATACAACATAACGTAATACTATATAACGTAATACAACATAACGTAGTACTATATAACGTAATACTATATAACGTAATACTATATAACGTAATACTATATAACGTAATATAATATAACGTAATACTACATAACGTAGTACAATATAACGTAATACTATATAACGTAATATAATATAACGTAATACTATATAACGTAATACTATACATGGAAATACAATATACCGTAATACTATATAACGTAATATAATATAACGTAATACTGTATAACGTAATACTGTATAACGTAATACTATATGACGTAATGCTATATAACTTAATACAACATAACGTAATATAATATAACGTAATACTGTATAACGTAATACTGTATAACGTAATACTATATAACGTAATACTATATAACGTAATATAATATAACGTAATACTGTATAACGTAATACTATATAACGTAATATAATATAACGTAATACTATATAACGTAATACTATACATGGAAATACAATATACCGTAATACTATATAACGTAATATAATATAACGTAATACTGTATAACGTAATACTGTATAACGTAATACTATATGACGTAATACTTTATAACGTAATATAATATAACGTAATACAACATAACGTAATACTATATAACGTAATATAATATAACGTAATGCTACATAACGTAGTACAATATAACGTAATACTATATAACGTAATATAATATAACGTAATACTGTCTAACGTAATACTATATAACGTTATACAATATAACATGAAATGTTATAACGTATTACCATATAACGTAATACTATATAACGTAATACTGTATAACGTAATACTATATAACGTAATACTATATAACGTAATACTATATAACGTAATATAATATAACGTAATATAATATAGCGTAATATAACATAACGTAATACTGTATAACGTAATACTGTATAACGTAATACTGTATAACGTAATACTATATAACCTAATACTGTATAACCTAATACTATATAACGTAATACTATTTAACGTAATACTTTATAACGCAATATAATATAACGTAATACTACATAACGTAGTACAATATAACGTAATACTATATAACGTAATATAATATAACGTAATACTGTATAACGTAATACTGTATAACGTAATACTATATGACGTAATACTATATAACGTAATACAACATAACGTAATACTATATAACGTAATATAATATAACGTAATACTGTATACCGTAATACTATATAACGTAATACTATATAACGTAATACTATATAACGTAATACAATATAACGTGAAACGTTATAACGTATTACTATATAACGTAATACAATATACCGTAATACTGTATAAAGTAATACTATATAACGTAATACTATATAACGTAATACAATATACCGTAATACTATATACCGTAATATAATATATCGTAATACAACATATCGTAATACTATATAACGTAATACTATATAACGTAATACTATATAACGTAATACTATATAACGTAATACAATATAACGTGAAACGTTATAACGTATTACTATATAACGTAATACAATATACCGTAATACTATATAACGTAATACTATATAACGTAATACTATATAACGTAATACTATATAACGTAATAATATATAACGTAATATAATATAACGTAATACAACATAACGTAAAACTATATAAAGTAATACTATATAACGTAATACCATATAACGTAATACACTATACCGTATTACTATATACCGTAATATAATATATCGTAATACAGCATATCGTAATACTATATAACGTAATATAATATAACGTAATACTGTATAACGTAATACTATATAACGTAATACTATATAACGTAATACTATATAACGTAATACTATATAACGTAATACAATATAACGTGAAACGTTATAACGTATTACTAAATAACGTAATACAATATACCGTAATACTATATAACGTAATACTATATAACGTAATACTATATAACGTAATACTATATAACGTAATACTATATAACTTAATAATATATAACGTAATATAATATAACGTAATACTATATATCGTAATACTGTACAACGTAATACTATACAACGTAATATTATATAACGTACTACTATATAAAGTAATACCATATAGCGTAATACCATATAACGTAATACTATATAACGTAATATAATATAACGCAATACAACATAACGTAATACTACATAACGTAATGCTATATAACGTGATACTATACAACGTAATACTATATAACGTAATACTATGTAACGTAATACTATATAACGTAATACTGTATAACGTAATACAATATACCGTAATGCTATATAACGTAATATAATATAACGTAATACAACATAACGTAATACTGTATAACGTTATACTATATAACGTAATACTATATAACGTAATATAATATAACGTAATACAACATAACGTAATACTATATAACATAATACTATATAACATAATACAATATAACGTGAAACGTTATAACATATTACTATATAACGTAATACAATATACCGTAATGCTATATAACGTAATATAATATAACGTAATACAACATAACGTAATACTATATAACGTAATACTATATAACGTAATATAATATTACGTAATTCAACATAACGTAATACTATATAACGGAATACTATATAACGTAATACTATATGACGTAATACTTTATAACGTAATATAATATAACGTAATACAACATAACGTAATACTATATAACGTAATATAATATAACGTAATACTGTATAACGTAATACTGTATAACGTAATACTATATAACGTAATACAATATAACGTAATACTGTATAACGTAATACTGTATAACGTAATACTATATAACGTAATACTATATAACGTAATACAACATAACGTAATACTATATAACGTAATACTGTATAACGTAATACTGTATAACGTAATACTATATAACGTAATACTATATAACGTAATACAACATAACGTAATACTACATAACGTAATACAACATAACGTAGTACTATATAACGTAATACTATATAACGTAATACTATATAACGTAATACTATATAACGTAATATAATATAACGTAATATAATATAACGTAATATAACATAACGTAATACTGTATAACGTAATACTGTATAACGTAATACTGTATAACGTAATACTATATAACCTAATACTGTATAACCTAATACTATATAACGTAATACTATATGACGTAATACTTTATAACGTAATATAATATAACGTAATACAACATAACGTAATACTATATAACGTAATATAATATAACGTAATACTACATAACGTAGTACAATATAACGTAATACTATATAACGTAATATAATATAACGTAATACTGTACAACGTAATACTGTATAACGTAATACTGTATAACGTAATACTATATAACGTAATACAATATAACGTAATACTGTATAACGTAATACAATATACCGTGAAACGTTATAACGTATTACTACATAACGTAATACTATATAACGTAATACTATATAACGTAATACTGTATAACGTAATACTGTATAACGTAATACTATATAACGTAATACTATATAACGTAATACAATGTAACGCGTAAGGTTATAACGTATTACTATATATCGCAATACAATATACCGTAATAATATATAACGTAATATAATATAACGTAATACAACATAACGTAATACTATATAACGTAATACTATATAACGTAATATAATATAACGTTATACTGTATAACGTAATACTGTATAACGTAATACTATATAACGTAATATAATATAACGCAATACAACATAACGTAATACTACATAACGTAATACTATATAACGTAATATAATATAACGTTATACTGTATAACGTAATACTGTATAACGTAATACTATATAACGTAATACAGTATAACGTGAAACGTTTTAACTTATTACTATATAACGTAATACAATATACCGTAATACTATATAACGTAATATAATATAACGTAATACTGTATAACGTAATACTGTATAACGTAATACTATATGACGTAATGCTATATAACTTAATACAACATAACGTAATACTATATAACGTAATATAATATAACGTAATACTGTATAACGTAATACTATATAACGTAATACTATATAACGTAATATAATATAACGTAATACTGTATAACGTAATACTATATAACGTAATATAATATAACGTAATACTATATAACGTAATACTATACATGGAAATACAATATACCGTAATACTATATAACGTAATATAATATAACGTAATACTGTATAACCTAATACTATATAACGTAATACTATATAACGTAATACTATATAACGTAATATAATATAACGTAATATAATATAACGTAATATAACATAACGTAATACTGTATAACGTAATACTGTATAACGTAATACTATATAACGTAATACTAAATAACGTAATACTGTGTAACGTAATACTATATAGCGTAATATAATATAACGTAATACTGTATAACGTAATACTGTATAACGTAATACTATATAACGTAATACTATATAACGTAATACAATGTAACGCGTAAGGTTATAACGTATTACTATATATCGCAATACAATATACCGTAATAATATATAACGTAATATAATATAACGTAATACAACATAACGTAATACTATATAACGTAATACTATATAACGTAATATAATATAACGTAATACTGTATAACGTAATACTGTATAACGTAATACTATATAACGTAATACAGTATAACGTGAAACGTTTTAACTTATTACTATATAACGTAATACAATATACCGTAATACTATATAACGTAATATAATATAACGTAATACTGTATAACGTATTACCATATAACGTAATACAATACACCGTAATACTATATAACGTAATACTATATAACGTTATACAATATACCGTGAATCGTTATAACGTATTACTGTATATCGTAATACAATATACCGTCATACTATATAACGTAATATAATATAACGTAATACTGTCTAACGTAATACTATATAACGTTATACAATATAACATGAAATGTTATAACGTATTACCATATAACGTAATACTATATACGTAATACTATATAACGTAATACTATATAACGTAGTACAATATACCGTAATACAACATAACGTAATACTATATAACGTAATATAATATAACGTGTAATGTTATAACGCATTACTATATAACGTAATACAATATACCGTAATACTATGTAACGTAATACTATATAACGTAATACAATATAACGTGAAACGTTATAACGTATTACTATATAACGTAATACAATATACCGTCATACTATAAAACGTAATATAATATAACGTAATACTGTCTAACGTAATACTATATAACGTTATACAATATAACATGAAATGTTATAACGTATTACCATATAACGTAATACTATATAACGTAATACTATATGCCGTAATACTATATAACGTAATACTATATAACGTAATATAATATAACGCAATACAACATAACGTAATACTACATAACGTAATACTATATAACGTAATATAATATAACGTTATACTATATAACGTAATACTATATAACGTAATACTATATAACGTAATACAGTATAACGTAATACTATATAACGTAATACTATATAACGTAATACAATATAACGTAATACTATATAACGTAATACAACATAACGTAGTACTATATAACGTAATACTATATAACGTAATACTATATAACGTAATACTATATAACGTAATACTATATAACGTAATACAACATAACGTAATACTATATAACGTAATATAATATAACGTAATTCTATATAACGTAATACTGTATAACGTAATACAATATACCGTAATACTATATAACGTAATACTATATAACGTAATACTATATAACGTAATACTGTATAACGTAATACTATATAACGTAATACTGTATAACGTAATACAATATACCGTAATACTATATAACGTAATACTATATAACGTAATACTAAATAACGTAATACTGTATAGCGTAATACTATATAACGTAATACTATATAACGTAATACTATATAACGTAATATAATATAACGCAATACAACATAACGTAATACTACATAACGTAATACTATATAACGTTATACTATATAACGTAATACTATATAACGTAATATAATATAACGCAATACAACATAACGTAATACTATATAACGTAATACTATATAACGTAATACTATATAACGTAATACTAAATAACGTAATTCTATATAACGTAATACTATATAACGTAATACTAAATAACGTAATACTGTATAACGTAATACTATATAACGTAATACTATATAACGTAATACTATATAACGTAATATAATATAACGTAATATAATATAACGTAATATAACATAACGTAATACTGTATAACGTAATACTGTATAACGTAATACTGTATAACGTAATACTATATAACCTAATACTGTATAACCTAATACTATATAACGTAATACTATTTAACGTAATACTTTATAACGCAATATAATATAACGTAATACTACATAACGTAGTACAATATAACGTAATACTATATAACGTAATATAATATAACGTAATACTGTATAACGTAATACTGTATAACGTAATACTATATGACGTAATACTATATAACGTAATACAACATAACGTAATACTATATAACGTAATATAATATAACGTAATACTGTATAACGTAATACTATATAACGTAATACTATATAACGTAATACTATATAACGTAATACAATATAACGTGAAACGTTATAACGTATTACTATATAACGTAATACAATATACCGTAATACTATATAAAGTAATACTATATAACGTAATACTATATAACGTAATACAATATACCGTAATACTATATACCGTAATATAATATATCGTAATACAACATATCGTAATACTATATAACGTAATATAATATAACGTAATACTGTATAACGTAATACTATATAACGTAATACTATATAACGTAATACTATATAACGTAATACTATATAACGTAATACTATATAACGTAATACAATATAACGTGAAACGTTATAACGTATTACTATATAACGTAATACAATATACCGTAATACTATATAACGTAATACTATATAACGTAATACTATATAACGTTATACTATATAACGTAATAATATATAACGTAATATAATATAACGTAATACAACATAACGTAAAACTATATAAAGTAATACTGTATAACGTAATACCATATAACGTAATACAATATACCGTAATACTATATACCGTAATATAATATATCGTAATACAGCATATCGTAATACTATATAACGTAATATAATATAACGTAATACTGTTTAACGTAATACTATATAACGTAATACTATATAACGTAATACTATATAACGTAATACTATATAACGTAATACAATATAACGTGAAACGTTATAACGTATTACTATATAACGTAATACAATATACCGTAATACTATATAACGTAATACTATATAACGTAATACTATATAACGTAATACTATATAACGTAATACTATATAACGTAATAATATATAACGTAATATAATATAACGTAATACTATATATCGTAATACTGTACAACGTAATACTATATAACGTAATATTATATAACGTACTACTATATAAAGTAATACCATATAACGTAATACCATATAACGTAATACTATATAACGTAATATAATATAACGCAATACAACATAACGTAATACTACATAACGTAATGCTATATAACGTAATACTATATAACGTAATATAATATAACGTAATACAACATAACGTAATACTACATAACGTAATGCTATATAACGTAATACTGTATAACGTAATACAATATACCGTAATACTATATAACGTAATACTATATAACGTAATACTAAATAACGTAATACTGTATAACGTAATACTATATAACGTAATACTAAATAACGTAATACTGTATAACGTAATACTATATAACGTAATACTTTATAACGTAATATAATATAACGTAATACTACATAACGCAATACTATATAACGTAATACAACATAACGTAATACTATATAACGTAATACAATGTAACGCGTAAGGTTATAACGTATTACTATATATCGCAATACAATATACCGTAATAATATATAACGTAATATAATATAACGTAATACAACATAATGTAATACTATATAACGTAATACTATATAACGTAATATAATATTACGTAATTCAACATAACGTAATACTATATAACGGAATACTATATAACGTATTACAATATAATGTGAAACGATATAACATATTACTATATAACGTAATACAATATACCGTAATGCTATATTACGTAATATAATATAACGTAATACAACATAACGTAATACTATATAACGTATTACTATATAACGTAATACTATATAACGTAATACAATATAACGTCAAACGTTAGAACGTAATACTATATAACGTAATACTATATAACGTGATACTGTATAACGTAATACTATATAACGTAATACTATACATGGAAATACAATATACCGTAATACTATGTAACGCAATACTATATAACGTAATACTATATAACGTAATACTATATAACGTAATACAACATAACGTAATACTATATAACGTAATATAATATAACGTAATACTGTATAACGTAATACTATATAACGTAATACTATATAACGTAATACTATATAACGTAATACAACATAACGTAATACTATATAACGTAATACAATATAACGTGAAACGTTATAACGTATTACTATATAACGTAATACAATATACCGTAATACTATATAACGTAATACTATATAACGTAATACTATATAACGTTATACTATATAACGTAATAATATATAACGTAATATAATATAACGTAATACAACATAACGTAAAACTATATAAAGTAATACTGTATAACGTAATACCATATAACGTAATACAATATACCGTAATACTATATACCGTAATATAATATATCGTAATACAGCATATCGTAATACTATATAACGTAATATAATATAACGTAATACTGTTTAACGTAATACTATATAACGTAATACTATATAACGTAATACTATATAACGTAATACTATATAACGTAATACAATATAACGTGAAACGTTATAACGTATTACTATATAACGTAATACAATATACCGTAATACTATATAACGTAATACTATATAACGTAATACTATATAACGTAATACTATATAACGTAATACTATATAACGTAATAATATATAACGTAATATAATATAACGTAATACTATATATCGTAATACTGTACAACGTAATACTATATAACGTAATATTATATAACGTACTACTATATAAAGTAATACCATATAACGTAATACCATATAACGTAATACTATATAACGTAATATAATATAACGCAATACAACATAACGTAATACTACATAACGTAATGCTATATAACGTAATACTATACAACGTAATACTATATAACGTAATACTATGTAACGTAATACTATATAACGTAATACTGTATAACGTAATACAATATACCGTAGTGCTATATAACGTAATATAATATAACGTAATACAACATAACGTAATACTGAATAACGTTATACTATATAACGTAATACTATATAACGTAATATAATATAACGTAATACAACATAACGTAATACTACATAACGTAATGCTATATAACGTAATACTGTATAACGTAATACAATATACCGTAATACTATATAACGTAATACTATATAACGTAATACTAAATAACGTAATACTGTATAACGTAATACTATATAACGTAATACTAAATAACGTAATACTGTATAACGTAATACTATATAACGTAATACTTTATAACGTAATATAATATAACGTAATACTACATAACGCAATACTATATAACGTAATACAACATAACGTAATACTGTATAACGTAATACTGTATAACGTAATACTGTATAACGTAATACTATATAACCTATTACTGTATAACCTAATACTATATAACGTAATACTATATAACGTAATACTTTATAACGTAATATATTAAAACGTAATACTACATAACGTAATATTATATAACGTAATATAATATAACGTAATATAATATAACGTAATATAACATAACGTAATACTGTATAACGTAATACTGTATATCGTAATACTGTATAACGTAATACTATATAACCTAATACTGTATAACCTAATACTATATAACGTAATACTATATGACGTAATACTTTATAACGTAATATAATATAACGTAATACAACATAACGTAATACTATATAACGTAATATAATATAACGTAATACTGTATAACGTAATACTGTATAACGTAATACTATATAACGTAATACAATATAACGTAATACTGTATAACGTAATACTGTATAACGTAATACTATATAACGTAATACTATATAACGTAATACAACATAACGTAATACTATATAACGTAATACTGTATAACGTAATACTGTATAACGTAATACTATATAACGTAATACTATATAACGTAATACAACATAACGTAATACTATATAACGTAATACAACATAACGTAGTACTATATAACGTAATACTATATAACGTAATACTATATAATGTAATACTATATAACGTAATATAATATAACGTAATATAATATAACGTAATATAACATAACGTAATACTGTATAACGTAATACTGTATAACGTAACACTGTATAACGTAATACTATATAACCTAATACTGTATAACCTAATACTATATAACGTAATACTATATGACGTAATACTTTATAACGTAATATAATATAACGTAATACAACATAACGTAATACTATATAACGTAATACTATATAACGTAATACTATATAACGTAATACAACATAACGTAATACTATATAACGTAATACAACATAACGTAGTACTATATAACGTAATACTATATAACGTAATACTATATAACGTAATACTATATAACGTAATATAATATAACGTAATATAATATAACGTAATATAACATAACGTAATACTGTATAACGTAATACTGTATAACGTAATACTATATAACGTAATACTTTATAACGTAATATAATATAACGTAATACTACATAACGCAATACTATATAACGTAATACAACATAACGTAATACTGTATAACGTAATACTGTATAACGTAATACTGTATAACGTAATACTATATAACCTATTACTGTATAACCTAATACTATATAACGTAATACTATATAACGTAATACTTTATAACGTAATATATTAAAACGTAATACTACATAACGTAATATTATATAACGTAATATAATATAACGTAATATAATATAACGTAATATAACATAACGTAATACTGTATAACGTAATACTGTATATCGTAATACTGTATAACGTAATACTATATAACCTAATACTGTATAACCTAATACTATATAACGTAATACTATATGACGTAATACTTTATAACGTAATATAATATAACGTAATACAACATAACGTAATACTATATAACGTAATATAATATAACGTAATACTGTATAACGTAATACTGTATAACGTAATACTATATAACGTAATACAATATAACGTAATACTGTATAACGTAATACTGTATAACGTAATACTATATAACGTAATACTATATAACGTAATACAACATAACGTAATACTATATAACGTAATACTGTATAACGTAATACTGTATAACGTAATACTATATAACGTAATACTATATAACGTAATACAACATAACGTAATACTATATAACGTAATACAACATAACGTAGTACTATATAACGTAATACTATATAACGTAATACTATATAATGTAATACTATATAACGTAATATAATATAACGTAATATAATATAACGTAATATAACATAACGTAATACTGTATAACGTAATACTGTATAACGTAACACTGTATAACGTAATACTATATAACCTAATACTGTATAACCTAATACTATATAACGTAATACTATATGACGTA
The DNA here is from genome assembly GCF_040668555.2 of Bombus flavifrons. Lineage (NCBI taxonomy): Eukaryota > Metazoa > Arthropoda > Insecta > Hymenoptera > Apidae > Bombus > Bombus flavifrons. Next base: position 2,521,815 of record NC_138443.1, read on the forward strand.
ATACTTTATAACGTAATATAATATAACGTAATACAACATAACGTAATACTATATAACGTAATACTATATAACGTAATACTATATAACGTAATACAACATAACGTAATACTATATAACGTAATACAACATAACGTAGTACTATATAACGTAATACTATATAACGTAATACTATATAACGTAATACTATATAACGTAATATAATATAACGTAATATAATATAACGTAATATAACATAACGTAATACTGTATAACGTAATACTGTATAACGTAATACTATATAACGTAATACTAAATAACGTAATACTGTGTAACGTAATACTATATAGCGTAATATAATATAACGTAATACTGTATAACGTAATACTGTATAACGTAATACTATATAACGTAATACTATATAACGTAATACAATGTAACGCGTAAGGTTATAACGTATTACTATATATCGCAATACAATATACCGTAATAATATATAACGTAATATAATATAACGTAATACAACATAACGTAATACTATATAGCGTAATACTATATAACGTAATATAATATAACGTAATACTGTATAACGTAATACTGTATAACGTAATACTATATAACGTAATACAGTATAACGTGAAACGTTTTAACTTATTACTATATAACGTAATACAATATACCGTAATACTATATAACGTAATATAATATAACGTAATACTGTATAACGTATTACCATATAACGTAATACAATACATCGTAATACTATATAACGTAATACTATATAACGTTATACAATATACCGTGAAACGTTATAACGTATTACTGTATATCGTAATACAATATACCGTCATACTATATAACGTAATATAATATAACGTAATACTGTCTAACGTAATACTATATAACGTTATACAATATAACATGAAATGTTATAACGTATTACCATATAACGTAATACTATATAACGTAATACTATATAACGTAATACTATATAACGTAGTACAATATACCGGAATACAACATAACGTAATACTATATAACGTAATATAATATAACGTGTAATGTTATAACGTATTACTATATAACGTAATACAATATACCGTAATACTATGTAACGTAATACTATATAACGTAATACAATATAACGTGAAACGTTATAACGTATTACTATATAACGTAATACAATATACCGTAATACTATATAACGTAATATAATATAACGTAATACTGTATAACGTATTACCATATAACGTAATACAATAAACCGTAATACTATATAACGTAATACTATATAACGTTATACAATATACCGTGAAACGTTATAACGTATTACTGTATATCGTAATACAATATACCGTCATACTATAAAACGTAATATAATATAACGTAATACTGTCTAACGTAATACTATATAACGTTATACAATATAACATGAAATGTTATAACGTATTACCATATAACGTAATACTATATAACGTAATACTATATGCCGTAATACTATATAACTTAATACTATATAACGTAATATAATATAACGCAATACAACATAACGTAATACTACATAACGTAATACTATATAACGTAATATAATATAACGTTATACTATATAACGTAATACTATATAACTTAATACTATATAACGTAATACTATATAACGTAATACTATATAACGTAATACTATATAACGTAATAATATATAACGTAATACAATATAACGTGAAACGTTATAACGTATTACTATATATCGTAATACAATATACCGTAATACTATATAACGTGAAACGTTATAACGTATTACTATATAACGTAATACTATATAACGTAATACTATATGCCGTAATACTATATAACGTAATACTATATAACGTAATATAATATAACGCAATACAACATAACGTAATACTACATAACGTAATACTATATAACGTAATATAATATAACGTTATACTATATAACGTAATACTATATAACGTAATACTATATAACGTAATACTATATAACGTAATATAATATAACGTAATATAATATAACGTAATATAACATAACGTAATACTGTATAACGTAATACTGTATAACGTAATACTGTATAACGTAATACTATATAACCTAATACTGTATAACGTAATACTATATAACGTAATACTATTTAACGTAATACTTTATAACGCAATATAATATAACGTAATACTACATAACGTAGTACAATATAACGTAATACTATATAACGTAATATAATATAACGTAATACTGTATAACGTAATACTGTATAACGTAATACTATATGACGTAATACTATATAACGTAATACAACATAACGTAATACTATATAACGTAATATAATATAACGTAATACTGTATAACGTAATACTATATAACGTAATACTATATAACGTAATACTATATAACGTAATACAATATAACGTGAAACGTTATAACGTATTACTATATAACGTAATACAATATACCGTAATACTATATAAAGTAATACTATATAACGTAATACTATATAACGTAATACAATATACCGTAATACTATATACCGTAATATAATATATCGTAATACAACATATCGTAATACTATATAACGTAATATAATATAACGTAATACTGTATAACGTAATACTATATAACGTAATACTATATAACGTAATACTATATAACGTAATACTATATAACGTAATACTATATAACGTAATACAATATAACGTGAAACGTTATAACGTATTACTATATAACGTAATACAATATACCGTAATACTATATAACGTAATATAATATAACGTAATACTGTATAACGTATTACCATATAACGTAATACAATAAACCGTAATACTATATAACGTAATACTATATAACGTTATACAATATACCGTGAAACGTTATAACGTATTACTGTATATCGTAATACAATATACCGTCATACTATAAAACGTAATATAATATAACGTAATACTGTCTAACGTAATACTATATAACGTTATACAATATAACATGAAATGTTATAACGTATTACCATATAACGTAATACTATATAACGTAATACTATATGCCGTAATACTATATAACTTAATACTATATAACGTAATATAATATAACGCAATACAACATAACGTAATACTACATAACGTAATACTATATAACGTAATATAATATAACGTTATACTATATAACGTAATACTATATAACTTAATACTATATAACGTAATACTATATAACGTAATACTATATAACGTAATACTATATAACGTAATAATATATAACGTAATACAATATAACGTGAAACGTTATAACGTATTACTATATATCGTAATACAATATACCGTAATACTATATAACGTGAAACGTTATAACGTATTACTATATAACGTAATACTATATAACGTAATACTATATGCCGTAATACTATATAACGTAATACTATATAACGTAATATAATATAACGCAATACAACATAACGTAATACTACATAACGTAATACTATATAACGTAATATAATATAACGTTATACTATATAACGTAATACTATATAACGTAATACTATATAACGTGAAACGTTATAACGTATTACTATATAACGTAATACAAAATACCGTAATACTATATAACGTAATACTATATAACGTAATACTGTATAACGTTATACTATATAACGTAATACTATATAACGTAATATAATATAACGTTATACTATATAACGTAATACTATATAACGTAATACTATATAACGTGAAACGTTATAACGTACTACTATATAACGTAATACAATATACCGTAATACTATATAACGTAATACTATATAACGTAATACTGTATAACGTATTACTATATAACGTAATACAATATACCGTGAAACGTTATAACGTATTACTATATAACGTAATACAATATACCGTAATACTATATACCGTAATACTATATAACGTAATATAATATAACGCAATACAACATAACGTAATACTACATAACGTAATACTATATAACGTTATACTATATAACGTAATACTATATAACGTAATATAATATAACGCAATACAACATAACGTAATACTATATAACGTAATACTATATAACGTAATACTATATAACGTAATATAATATAACGTAATATAATATAACGTAATATAACATAACGTAATACTGTATAACGTAATACTGTATAACGTAATACTGTATAACGTAATACTATATAACCTAATACTGTATAACGTAATACTATATAACGTAATACTATTTAACGTAATACTTTATAACGCAATATAATATAACGTAATACTACATAACGTAGTACAATATAACGTAATACTATATAACGTAATATAATATAACGTAATACTGTATAACGTAATACTGTATAACGTAATACTATATGACGTAATACTATATAACGTAATACAACATAACGTAATACTATATAACGTAATATAATATAACGTAATACTGTATAACGTAATACTATATAACGTAATACTATATAACGTAATACTATATAACGTAATACAATATAACGTGAAACGTTATAACGTATTACTATATAACGTAATACAATATACCGTAATACTATATAAAGTAATACTATATAACGTAATACTATATAACGTAATACAATATACCGTAATACTATATACCGTAATATAATATATCGTAATACAACATATCGTAATACTATATAACGTAATATAATATAACGTAATACTGTATAACGTAATACTATATAACGTAATACTATATAACGTAATACTATATAACGTAATACTATATAACGTAATACTATATAACGTAATACAATATAACGTGAAACGTTATAACGTATTACTATATAACGTAATACAATATACCGTAATACTATATAACGTAATACTATATAACGTAATACTATATAACGTTATACTATATAACGTAATAATATATAACGTAATATAATATAACGTAATACAACATAACGTAAAACTATATAAAGTAATACTGTATAACGTAATACCATATAACGTAATACAATATACCGTAATACTATATACCGTAATATAATATATCGTAATACAGCATATCGTAATACTATATAACGTAATATAATATAACGTAATACTGTTTAACGTAATACTATATAACGTAATACTATATAACGTAATACTATATAACGTAATACTATATAACGTAATACAATATAACGTGAAACGTTATAACGTATTACTATATAACGTAATACAATATACCGTAATACTATATAACGTAATACTATATAACGTAATACTATATAACGTAATACTATATAACGTAATACTATATAACGTAATAATATATAACGTAATATAATATAACGTAATACTATATATCGTAATACTGTACAACGTAATACTATATAACGTAATATTATATAACGTACTACTATATAAAGTAATACCATATAACGTAATACCATATAACGTAATACTATATAACGTAATATAATATAACGCAATACAACATAACGTAATACTACATAACGTAATGCTATATAACGTAATACTATACAACGTAATACTATATAACGTAATGCTATGTAACGTAATACTATATAACGTAATACTGTATAACGTAATACAATATACCGTAGTGCTATATAACGTAATATAATATAACGTAATACAACATAACGTAATACTGAATAACGTTATGCTATATAACGTAATACTATATAACGTAATATAATATAACGTAATACAACATAACGTAATACTACATAACGTAATGCTATATAAAGTAATACTGTATAACGTAATACAATATACCGTAATACTATATAACGTAATACTATATAACGTAATACTAAATAACGGAATACTGTATAACGTAATACTATATAACGTAATACTAAATAACGTAATACTGTATAACGTAATACTATATAACGTAATACTTTATAACGTAATATAATATAACGTAATACTACATAACGCAATACTATATAACGTAATACAACATAACGTAATACTATATAACGTAATACAATGTAACGCGTAAGGTTATAACGTATTACTATATATCGCAATACAATATACCGTAATAATATATAACGTAATATAATATAACGTAATACAACATAATGTAATACTATATAACGTAATACTATATAACGTAATATAATATTACGTAATTCAACATAACGTAATACTGTATAACGGAATACTATATAACGTATTACAATATAATGTGAAACGATATAACATATTACTATATAACGTAATACAATATACCGTAATGCTATATTACGTAATATAATATAACGTAATACAACATAACGTAATACTATATAACGTATTACTATATAACGTAATACTATATAACGTAATACAATATAACGTCAAACGTTAGAACGTAATACTATATAACGTAATACTATATAACGTGATACTGTATAACGTAATACTATATAACGTAATACTATACATGGAAATACAATATACCGTAATACTATGTAACGCAATACTATATAACGTAATACTATATAACGTAATACTATATAACGTAATACAACATAACGTAATACTATATAACGTAATAGAATATAACGTAATACTGTATAACGTAATACTATATAACGTAATACTATATAACGTAATACTATATAACGTAATACTATATAACGTAATACAACATAACGTAATACTATATAACGTAATATAATATAACGTAATTCTATATAACGTAATACTGTATAACGTAATACAATATACCGTAATACTATATAACGTAATACTATATAACGTAATACTATATAACGTAATACTGTATAACGTAATACTATATAACGTAATACTGTATAACGTAATACAATATACCGTAATACTATATAACGTAATACTATATAACGTAATACTAAATAACGTAATACTGTATAACGTAATACTATATAACGTAATACTAAATAACGTAATACTGTATAACGTAATACTATATAACGTAATACTTTATAACGTAATATAATATAACGTAATACTACATAACGTAATACTATATAACTTAATATAATATAACGTAATATAATATAACGTAATATAACATAACGTAATACTGTATAACGTAATACAGTATAACGTAATACTGTATAACGTAATACTATATAACCTAATACTGTATAACCTAATACTATATAACGTAATATTATATGACGTAATACTATATAACGTAATACTATATAACGTAATACTGTATAACGTAATGCTATATAACGTAATATAATATAACGTAATACAACATAACGTAATACTGAATAACGTTATACTATAGAACGTAATACTATATAACGTAATATAATATAACGTAATACAACATAACGTAATACTATATAACGTAATACTATATAACATAATACAATATAACGTGAAACGTTATAACATATTACTATATAACGTAATACAATATACCGTAATGCTATATAACGTAATATAATATAACGTAATACAACATAATGTAATACTATATAACGTAATACTATATAACGTAATATAATATTACGTAATTCAACATAACGTAATACTATATAACGGAATACTATATAACGTATTACAATATAATGTGAAACGATATAACATATTACTATATAACGTAATACAATATACCGTAATGCTATATTACGTAATATAATATAACGTAATACAACATAACGTAATACTATATAACGTAATACTATATAACGCAATACTATATAACGTAATACTATATAACGTAATACTATATAACGTAATACAATATAACGTGAAACGTTATAACGTATTACTATATAACGTAATACAATATACCGTAATACTATATAACGTAATACTATATAACGTAATACTATATAACGTAATACTATATAACGTAATACAACATAACGTAATACTATATAACGTAATATAATATAACGTAATACTGTATAACGTAATACTATATAACGTAATACTATATAACGTAATACTATATAACGTTATACAACATAACGTAATACTATATAACGTAATATAATATAACGTAATTCTATATAACGTAATAATATATAACGTAATATAATACAACGTAATACAACATAACGTAAAACTATATAAAGTAATACTATATAACGTAATACCATATAACGTAATACAATATACCGTAATACTATATACCGTAATATAATATATCGTAATACAGCATATCGTAATACTATATAACGTAATATAATATAACGTAATACTGTTTAACGTAATACTATATAACGTAATACTATATAACGTAATACTATATAACGTAATACTATATAACGTAATACAATATAACGTGAAACGTTATAACGTATTACTATATAACGTAATACAATATACCGTAATACTATATAACGTAATACTATATAACGTAATACTATATAACGTAATACTATATAACGTAATACTATATAACGTAATAATATATAACGTAATATAATATAACGTAATACTATATATCGTAATACTGTACAACGTAATACTATATAACGTAATATTATATAACGTACTACTATATAAAGTAATACCATATAACGTAATACCATATAACGTAATACTATATAACGTAATATAATATAACGCAATACAACATAACGTAATACTACATAACGTAATGCTATATAACGTAATACTATACAACGTAATACTATATAACGTAATACTATGTAACGTAATACTATATAACGTAATACTGTATAACGTAATACAATATACCGTAATGCTATATAACGTAATATAATATAACGTAATACAACATAACGTAATACTGAATAACGTTATACTATATAACGTAATACTATATAACGTAATATAATATAACGTAATACAACATAACGTAATACTATATAACGTAATACTATATAACATAATACAATATAACGTGAAACGTTATAACATATTACTATATAACGTAATACAATATACCGTAATGCTATATAACGTAATATAATATAACGTAATACAACATAATGTAATACTATATAACGTAATACTATATAACGTAATATAATATTACGTAATTCAACATAACGTAATACTATATAACGGAATACTATATAACGTATTACAATATAATGTGAAACGATATAGCATATGACTATATAACGTAATACAATATACCGTAATGCTATATTACGTAATATAATATAACGTAATACAACATAACGTAATACTATATAACGTAATACTATATAACGTAATACTATATAACGTAATACAATATAACGTCAAACGTTAGAACGTAATACTATATAACGTAATACTATATAACGTGATACTGTATAACGTAATACTATATAACGTAATACTATACATGGAAATACAATATACCGTAATACTATGTAACGTAATACTATATAACGTAATACTATATAACGTAATACTATATAACGTAATACAACATAACGTAATACTATATAACGTAATATAATATAACGTAATACTGTATAACGTAATACTATATAACGTAATACTATATAACGTAATACTATATAACGTAATACTATATAACGTAATACAACATAACGTAATACTATATAACGTAATATAATATAACGTAATTCTATATAACGTAATACTGTATAACGTAATACAATATACCGTAATACTATATAACGTAATACTATATAACGTAATACTATATAACGTAATACTGTATAACGTAATACTATATAACGTAATACTGTATAACGTAATACAATATACCGTAATACTATATAACGTAATACTATGTAACGTAATACTAAATAACGTAATACTGTATAACGTAATACTATATAACGTAATACTAAATAACGTAATACTGTATAACGTAATACTATATAACGTAATACTTTATAACGTAATATAATATGACGTAATACTACATAACGTAATACTATATAACGTAATATAATATAACGTAATATAATATAACGTAATATAACATAACGTAATACTGTATAACGTAATACTGTATAACGTAATACTGTATAACGTAATACTATATAACCTAATACTGTATAACCTAATACTATATAACGTAATATTATATGACGTAATACTATATAACGTAATACTATACATGGAAATACAATATACCGTAATACTATGTAACGTAATACTATATAACGTAATACTATATAACGTAATACTATATAACGTAATACAACATAACGTAATACTATATAACGTAATATAATATAACGTAATACTGTATAACGTAATACTATATAACGTAATACTATATAACGTAATACTATATAACGTAATACTATATAACGTAATACAACATAACGTAATACTATATAACGTAATATAATATAACGTAATTCTATATAACGTAATACTGTATAACGTAATACAATATACCGTAATACTATATAACGTAATACTATATAACGTAATACTATATAACGTAATACTGTATAACGTAATACTATATAACGTAATACTGTATAACGTAATACAATATACCGTAATACTATATAACGTAATACTATGTAACGTAATACTAAATAACGTAATACTGTATAACGTAATACTATATAACGTAATACTAAATAACGTAATACTGTATAACGTAATACTATATAACGTAATACTTTATAACGTAATATAATATGACGTAATACTACATAACGTAATACTATATAACGTAATATAATATAACGTAATATAATATAACGTAATATAACATAACGTAATACTGTATAACGTAATACTGTATAACGTAATACTGTATAACGTAATACTATATAACCTAATACTGTATAACCTAATACTATATAACGTAATATTATATGACGTAATACTATATAACGTAATACTATATAACGTAATACTGTATAACGTAATGCTATATAACGTAATATAATATAACGTAATACAACATAACGTAATACTGAATAACGTTATACTATATAACGTAATACTATATAACGTAATATAATATAACGTAATACAACATAACGTAATACTATATAACGTAATACTATATAACGTAATACTATATAACGTAATATAACATTACGTAATTCAACATAACGTAATACTATATAACGGAATACTATATAACGTAATACTAAATAAAGTAATACTGTATAACGTAATACTATATAACGTAATACTAAATAACGTAATACTGTATAACGTAATACAATGTACCGTAATACTATATAACGTAATACTATATAACGTAATACTATATAACGTAATACTGTATAACGTAATACTATATAACGTAATACTGTATAACGTAATACAATATACCGTAATACTATATAACGTAATACTATGTAACGTAATACTAAATAACGTAATACTGTATAACGTAATACTATATAACGTAATACTAAATAACGTAATACTGTATAACGTAATACTATATAACGTAATACTTTATAACGTAATACTATATAACGTAATACAACATAACGTAATACTATATAACGTAATATAATATAACGTAATACTGTATAACGTAATACTATATAACGTAATACTATATAACGTAATACTATATAACGTAATACTATATAACGTTATACAACATAACGTAATACTATATAACGTAATATAATATAACGTAATTCTATATAACGTAATACTGTATAACGTAATACAATATACCGTAATACTATATAACGTAATACTATATAACGTAATACTATATAACGTAATACTGTATAACGTAATACTATATAACGTAATACTGTATAACGTAATACAATATACCGTAATACTATATAACGTAATACTATATAACGTAATACTAAATAACGTAATACTGTATAACGTAATACTATATAACGTAATACTGTATAACGTAATACAATATACCGTAATACTATATAACGTAATACTATATATCGTAATACTAAATAAAGTAATACTGTATAACGTAATACTATATAACGTAATACTAAATAACGTAATACTGTATAACGTAATACTATATAACGTAATACTTTATAACGTAATATAATATAACGTAATACTACATAACGTAATACTATATAACGTAATATAATATAACGTAATATAATATAACGTAATATAACATAACGTAATACTGTATAACGTAATACTGTATAACGTAATACTGTATAACGTAATACTATATAACCTAATACTGTATAACCTAATACTATATAACGTAATATTATATGACGTAATACTATATAACGTAATACTATATAACGTAATACTATATAACGTAATATAATATAACGTAATATAATATAACGTAATATAACATAACGTAATACTGTATAACGTAATACTGTATAGCGTAATACTGTATAACGTAATACTATATAACCTAATACTGTATAACCTAATACTATATAACGTAATACAACATAACGTAATACTATATAACGTAATACAACATAACGTAGTACTATATAACGTAATACTATGTAACGTAATACTATATAACGTAATACTATATAACGTAATATAATATAACGTAATATAATATAACGTAATATAACATAACGTAATACTGTATAACGTAATACTGTATAACGTAATACTATATAACGTAATACTAAATAACGTAATACTGTATAACGTAATACTATATAGCGTAATATAATATAACGTAATACTGTATAACGTAATACTGTATAACGTAATACTATATAACGTAATACTATATAACGTAATACAATGTAACGCGTAAGGTTATAACGTATTACTATATATCGCAATACAATATACCGTAATAATATATAACGTAATATAATATAACGTAATACAACATAACGTAATACTATATAACGTAATACTATATAACGTAATATAATATAACGTAATACTGTATAACGTAATACTGTATAACGTAATACTATATAACGTAATACAGTATAACGTGAAACGTTTTAACTTATTACTATATAACGTAATACAATATACCGTAATATTATATAACGTAATATAATATAACGTAATACTGTATAACGTATTACCATATAACGTAATACAATACACCGTAATACTATATAACGTAATACTATATAACGTTATACAATATACCGTGAAACCTTATAACGTATTACTGTATATCGTAATTCAATATACCGTCATACTATATAACGTAATATAATATAACGTAATACTGTCTAACGTAATACTATATAACGTTATACAATATAACATGAAATGTTATAACGTATTACCATATAACGTAATACTATATAACGTAATACTATATAACGTAATACTATATAACGTAGTACAATATACCGTAATACTGTATAACGTAATACTATATAACGTAATACAATATAACGTGAAACGTTATAACGTATTACTATATAACGTAATACAATATACCGTAATACTATATAACGTAATACTATATAACGTAATACTATATAACGTAATACTATATAACGTAATACTATATAACGTAATATTATATAACGTAATACTATATAAAGTAATACCATATAACGTAATACCATATAACGTAATACTATATAACGTAATATAATATAACGCAATACAACATAACGTAATACTACATAACGTAATGCTATATAACGTAATACTATACAACGTAATACTATATAACGTAATACTATGTAACGTAATACTATATAACGTAATACTGTATAACGTAATACAATATACCGTAATGCTATATAACGCAATATAATATAACGTAATACAACATAACGTAATAGTGTATAACGTTATACTATATAACGTAATACTATATAACGTAATATAATATAACGTAATACAACATAACGTAATACTATATAACGTAATACTATATAACATAATACAATATAACGTGAAACGTAATAACATATTACTATATAACGTAATACAATATACCGTAATGCTATATAACGGAATATAATATAACGTAATACAACATAACGTAATACTATATAACGTAATACTATATAACGTAATACTATATAAAGTAATACTAAATAACGTAATACTATATAACGTAATACTATATAACGTAATACAATATAACGTGAAACGTTAAAACATTTTACTATATAACGTAATACAATATACCGTAATGCTATATAACGTAATATAATATAACGTAATACAACATAACGTAATACTATATAACGTAATACTATATAACGTAATAGAATATTACGTAATTCAACATAACGTAATACTATATAACGGAATACTATATAACGTATTACAATATAATGTGAAACGTTATAACATATTACTATATAACGTAATACAATATACAGTAATGCTATATTACGTAATATAATATAACGTAATACAACATAACGTAATACTATATAACGTAATACTATATAACGTAAAATAATATAACGTAATACCATATAACGTAATACTATATAACGTAATACTACATAACGTAATACTATATAACGTAATACTATATAACGTAATACTATATATCGTAATACTATATAACGTAATACTATATAACGTAATACAATATAACGTCAAACGTTATAACGTATTACTATATAACGTAATACAATATACCGTAATAATATATAACGTAATACTATATAACGTGAAACGTTATAACGTATTACTATATAACGTAATACAATATACCGTAATACTGTATAACGTAATACTGTATAACGTAATACTATATAACGTAATACAACATAACGTAATACTATATAACGTACTACTATATAACGTAATACTATATAACGTAATATAATATAACGTAATACTATATAACGTAATACTATATAACGTAATACTATGTAACGTAATACTATATAACGTAATACTATATAACGTAATACAATATAATGTGAAACGTTATAACATATTACCATATAACGTAATACAATATACCGTAATACAACATAACGTAATACTATATAACGTAATACTATATAACGTAATACATTATAACGTATTACTATATAACGTAATACTATATAACGTAATACAACATAACGTAATACTATATAACGTTATACTATATAACGTAATAATATATAACGTAATACTATATAACGTAATGCTATATAACGTAATATAATATAACGCAATACAACATAACGTAATACTACATAACGTAATGCTATATAACGTAATACCATATAACGTAATACTATATAACGTAATACAATATAACGTAATACTATATAACGTAATACTATATAACGTAATACTATATAACATAACACTATATATCGTAATACTATATAACGTAATATAATATAACGCAATACAACATAACGTAATACTACATAACGTAATGCTATATAACGTAATACTATACAACGTAATACTATATAACGTAATACTATATAACGTAATACTGTATAACGTAATACAATATACCGTAATGCTATATAACGTAATATAATATAACGTAATACAACATAACGTAATACTGTATAACGTTATACTATATAACGTAATACTATATAACGTAATATAATATAACGTAATACAACATAACGTAATACTATATAACGTAATACTATATAACATAATACAATATAACGTGAAACGTTATAACATATTACTATATAACGTAATACAATATACCGTAATGCTATATAACGGAATATAATATAACGTAATACAACATAACGTAATACTATATAACGTAATACTATATAACGTAATACTATATAACGTAATACTAAATAACGTAATACTATATAACGTAATACTATATAACGTAATACAATATAACGTGAAACGTTATAACATTTTACTATATAACGTAATACAATATACCGTAATGCTATATAACGTAATATAATATAACGTAATACAACATAACGTAATACTATATAACGTAATAGAATATTACGTAATTCAACATAACGTATTACTATATATCGTAATACAATATACCGTAATACTATATAACGTGAAACGTTATAACGTATTACTATATAACGTAATACTATATAACGTAATACTATATGCCGTAATACTATATAACGTAATACTATATAACGTAATATAATATAACGCAATACAACATAACGTAATACTACATAACGTAATACTATATAACGTAATATAATATAACGTTATACTATATAACGTAATACTATATAACGTAATACTATATAACGTGATTCGTTATAACGTATTACTATATAACGTAATACAAAATACCGTAATACTATATAACGTAATGCTATATAACGTAATACTGTATAACGTTATACTATATAACGTAATACTATATAACGTAATATAATATAACGTTATACTATATAACGTAATACTATATAACGTAATACTATATAACGTGAAACGTTATAACGTATTACTATATAACGTAATACAATATACCGTAATACTATATAACGTAATACTATATAACGTAATACTGTATAACGTAATACTATATAACGTAATACAATATACCGTAATGCTATATAACGTAATGTAATATAACGTAATACCATATAACGTAATACTATATAACGTAATACTATATAACGTAATACTATATATCGTAATACTATATATCGTAATACTATATAGTGTAATACTATATAACGTAATACAATATAACGTTAAACGTTATAACGTATTACTATATAACGTAATACAATATACCGTAATGCTATATAACGTAATATAATATAACGTAATACAACATAACGTAATACTATATAACGTAATACTATATAACATAATATAATATTACGTAATTCAACATAACGTAATACTATATAACGTAATACTATATAACGTATTACAATATAATGTGAAACGTTATAACATATTACTATATAACGTAATACAATATACCGTAATGCTATATTACGTAATATAATATAACGTAATACAACATAACGTAATACTATATAACGTAATACTACATAACGTAATATAATATAACGTAATACCATATAACGTAATACTATATAACGTAATACTATATAACGTAATACTATATATCGTAATACTATATATCGTAGTACTATATAACGTAATACTATATAACGTAATACTATATAACGTAATACAACATTACGTAATACAATATACCGTAATACAACATAACGTAATACTATATACCGTAATACAACATAACGTAATACTATATAACGTAATACTATATAACGTAATACAATATAACGTCAAACGTTATAACGTATTACTATATAACGTAATACTATATATCGTAACACAACATAACGTAATACTATACAACGTAATACTATATATCGTAATACTATATAACGTAATACTGTATACTGTAATACTGTATAACGTAATAATGTATCACGTAATACTATATAACGTAATACTATATAACGTCAAACTTTATAACGTATTACTATATAACGTAATACAATATACCGTAATACTATATAACGTAATACAACATACCGTAATGCTATATAACGTAATACTATATAACGTAATACTATATAACGTAATACAATATAACGTCAAACGTTATAACGTATTACTATATAACGTAATACTATATATCGTAATACAACATGACGTAATACTATACAACGTAATACTATATATCGTAATACGACATAACGTAATACTGTATAACGTAATACTGTATAACGTAATACTATATAACGTAATACTATATAACGTAATACAATATAACGTCAAACTTTATAACGTATTACTATATAACGTAATACAATATACCGTAATACTATATAACGTAATACAACATAACGTAACACTATATAACGTAATACAACATAACGTAATACTATATAACCTAATACTATATAACGTAATACTATATAACGTAATACTGTATAACGTAATACAATATACCGTAATACTGTATAACGTAATACTGTATAACGTAATACTATATAACGTAATACTATATAAAGTAATACAATATAACGTCAAACGTTATAACGTATTACTATATAACGTAATACTGTATAATGTAATACTGTATAACGTAATACTGTATCACGTAATACTATATAACGTAATACTATAGAACGTAATACAATATAACGTCAAACGTTATAACGTATTACTATATAACGTAATACTATATACCGTAATACAACATAACGTAATACTATACAACGTAATACTATATATCGTAATACGACATAACGTAATACTGTATAACGTAATACTGTATAACGCAATACTATATAACGTAATACTATATAACGTAATACAATATAACGTCAAACTTTATAACGTATTACTATATAACGTAATACAATATACCGTAATACTATATAACGTAATACAACATAACGTAATACTATATAACGTAATACACATAACGTAATACTATATAACGTAATACTATATAACGTAATACTATATAACGTAATACTGTATAACGTAATACAATATACCGTAATACTGTATAACGTAATACTATATAACGTGAAACGTTATAACGTAATACTATATAACGTAATTCTATATAACGTAATACTGTATAACGTAATACTGTATAACGTAATACTATATAACGTAATACTATATAACGTAATACAATATAACGTCAAACGTTATAACGTATTACTATATAACGTAATACAACATACCGTAATGCTATATAACGTAATACAACATAACGTAATACTATATAACGTAATACAACATAACTTAATACTATATAACGTAATACTATATAACGTAATACTATATAACGTAATACTGTATAACGTAATACTGTATAACGTAATACTGTATCACGTAATACTCTATAACGTAATACTATATAACGTAATACAACATAACGTAATACTATATAACGTAATACTGTATAACGTAATACTGTATAACGTAATACTATATAACGTAATATAATATAACGTAATACAACATAGCGTAATACTATATAACGTAATACTATATAACGTAATACAACATTACGTAATACAATATACCGTAATACAACATAACGTAATACTATACCGTAATACAACATAACGTAATACTATATAACGTAATACTATATAACGTAATACAATATAACGTCAAACGTTATAACGTATTACTATATAACGTAATACAATATACCGTAATACTATATAACGTAATACTATATAACGTAATACTGTATAACGTAATACTGTATAACGTAATACTATATAACGTAATACAACATAACTTAATACTATATAACGTAATACTATATAACGTAACACTATATAACGTAATACTGTATAACGTAATACTGTATAACGTAATACTGTATCACGTAATACTCTATAACGTAATACTATATAACGTAATACAACATAACGTAATACTATATAACGTAATACTGTATAACGTAATACTGTATAACGTAATACCATATAACGTAATATAATATAACGTAATACAACATAGCGTAATACTATATAACGTAATACTATATAACGTAATACAACATTACGTAATACAATATACCGTAATACAACATAGCGTAATACTATATACCGTAATACAACATAACGTATTACTATATAACGTAATACTATATAACGTAATACAATATAACGTCAAACGTTATAACGTATTACTATATAACGTAATACTATATATCGTAACACAACATAACGTAATACTATACAACGTAATACTATATATCGTAATACTATATAACGTAATACTGTATAATGTAATACTGTATAACGTAATACTGTATCACGTAATACTATATAACGTAATACTATATAACGTAATACAACATTACGTAATACAATATACCGTAATACAACATAACGTAATACTATATACCGTAATACAACATGACGTAATACTATATAACGTACTACAATATACCGTAATACAACATAACGTAATACAATATACCGTAATACAACATAACGTAATACTATATACCGTAATACAACATACCGTAATGCTATATAGCGTAATACTATATAACGTAATACAATATAACGTCAAACGTTATAACGTATTACTATATAACGTAATACTATATATCGTAATACAACATGACGTAATACTATACAACGTAATACTATATATCGTAATACGACATAACGTAATACTGTATAACGTAATGCTGTATAACGTAATACTATATAACGTAATACTATATAACGTAATACAATATAACGTCAAACTTTATAACGTATTACTATATAACGTAATACAATATACCGTAATAGTATATAACGTAATACAACATAACGTAACACTATATAACGTAATACAACATAACGTAATACTATATAACGTAATACTATATAACGTAATACTATATAACGTAATACTGTATAACGTAATACAATATACCGTAATACTGTATAACGTAATACTATATAACATGAAACGTTATAACGTAATACTATATAACGTAATACAACATAACGTAATACTATATAACGTAATACTATATAACGTAATACTGTATAACGTAATACAATATACCGTAATACTGTATGACGTAATACTATATAACGTGAAACGTTATAACGTAATACTATATAACGTAATACTATATAACGTAATACTGTATAACGTAATACTGTATAACGTAATACTATATAACGTAATACTATATAACGTAATACAATATAACGTCAAACTTTATAACGTATTACTATATAACGTAATACAATATACCGTAATAGTATATAACGTAATACAACATAACGTAATACAATATACCGTAATACAACATAACGTAATACTATATACCGTAATACAACATACCGTAATGCTATATAGCGTAATACTATATAACGTAATACAATATATCGTCAAACGTTATAACGTATTACTATATAACGTAATACAATATACCGTAATACTATATAACGTAATACAACATAACGTAATACTATATAACGTAATACTATATAACGTAATACTATATAACGTAATACTGTATAACGTAATACAATATACCGTAATACTGTATGACGTAATACTATATAACGTGAAACGTTATAACGTAATACTATATAACGTAATACAATATACCGTAATACTATATAACGTAATACAACATAACGTAATACTATATAACGTAATACAACATAACTTAATACTATATAACGTAATACTATATAACGTAATACTATATAACGTAATACTGTATAGCGTAATACTGTATAACGTAATACTGTATCACGTAATACTCTATAACGTAATACTATATAACGTAATACAACATAACGTAATACTATATAACGTAATACTGCATAACGTAATACTGTATAACGTAATACTATATAACGTAATATAATATAACGTAATACAACATAACGTAATACTATATAACGTAATACTATATAACGTAATACTATATAACGTAATACAATATAACGTCAAACGTTATAACGTATTACAATATAACGTAATACTATATATCGTAATACAACATAACGTAATACTATACAACGTAATACTATATATCGTAATACAACATAACGTAATACTGTATAACGTAATACTGTATAACGTAATACTATATAACGTAATAATATATAAAATAATACAATATAACGTCAAACTTTATAACGTATTACTATATAACGTAATACAATATACCGTAATACTATATAACGTAATACAACATAACGTAATACTATATAACGTAATACAACATAACGTAATACTATATAACGTAATACTATATAACGTAATACTATATAACGTAATACTGTATAACGTAATACAATAAACCGTAATACTGTATGACGTAATACTATATAACGTGAAACGTTATAACGTAATACTATATAACGTAATACTATATAACGTAATACTGTATAACGTAATACTGTATAACGTAATACTATATAACGTAATACTACATAACGTAATACAATATAACGTCAAACGTTATAACGTATTACTATATAACGTAATACAATATACCGTAACACTATATAACGTAATACAACATAACTTAATACTATATAACGTAATACTATATAACGTAATACTATATAACGTAATACTGTATAACGTAATACTGTATAACGTAATACTGTATAACGTAATACAATAAACCGTAATACTGTATGACGTAATACTATATAACGTGAAACGTTATAACGTAATACTGTATAACGTAATACTATATAACGTAATACTATATAACGTAATACAACATAACGTAATACTATATAACGTAATACTATATAACGTAATACTATATAACGTAATAAAATATAACGTCAAACGTTATAACGTATTACTATATAACGTAATACTGTATAACGTAATACTATCTAACGTAATACTATATAACGTAATACAACATAACGTAATACTATATAACGTAATACTATATAACGTAATACTATATAACGTAATACTGTATAACGTAATACAATAAACCGTAATACTGTATGACGTAATACTATATAACGTGAAACGTTATAACGTAATACTGTATAACGTAATACTATATAACGTAATACTATATAACGTAATACAACATAACGTAATACTATATAACGTAATACTACATAACGTAATACTATATATCGTAATACAACATAACGTAATACTATATAACGTAATACTATATATCGTAATACTACATAACGTAATACTATATAACGTAATACAATATAACCTCAAACGTTATAACGTATTACTATATAACGTAATACAATATACCGTAATGCTACATAACGTAATATAATATAACGTAATACAACATAACGTAATACTATATAACGTAATACTATATAATGTAATACAGTATAATGTGAAACGTTATAACATATTACTATATAACGTAATACAATATACCGTAATGCTATATAACGTAATATAATATTACGTAATTCAACATAACGTAATACTATATAACGTAATACTGTATAACGTAATACTGTATAACGTAATACTATATAACGTAATACTATATAACGTAATACAACATAACGTAATACTATATAACGTAATACTATATAACGTAATACTATATATCGTAATACAACATAACGTAATACTATATAACGTAATACTATATAACGTAATACAACATAACGTAATACTATATACCGTAATACAACATAACGTAATACTATATAACGTAATACTATATAACGTAATAAAATATAACGTCAAACGTTATAACGTATTACTATATAACGTAATACTGTATAACGTAATACTGTTTCACGTAATACAACATAACGTAATACTATATACCGTAATACAACATAACGTAATACTATATAACGTAATACTATATAACGTACTACAATATACCGTAATACAACATAACGTAATACAATATACCGTAATACAACATAACGTAATACTATATACCGTAATACAACATACCGTAATGCTATATAACGTAATACAATATAACGTCAAACGTTATAACGTATTACTATATAACGTACTACAATATACCGTAATACAACATAACGTAATACTATATAACGTAATACTGTATAACGTAATACTGTATCACGTAATACTATATAACGTACTACAATATACCGTAATACAACATAACGTAATACTATATAACGTAATACTATATAACGTAATACTATATAACGTAATACAATATAACGTCAAACGTTATAACGTATTACTATATAACGTAATACTATATATCGTAATACACCATAACGTAATACTATACAACGTAATACTATATAACGTATTACTATATAACGTAATACTATATATCGTAATACACCATAACGTAATACTATACAACGTAATACTATATAACGTAATACTATATATCGTAATACAACATAATGTAATACTATACAACGTAATACTATATAACGTAATACTATATAACGTAATACTGTATAATGTAATACTGTATAACGTAATACTGTATCACGTAATACTATATAACGTAATACTATATAACGTAATACAACATTACGTAATACAATATACCGTAATACAACATAACGTAATACTATATACCGTAATACAACATAACGTAATACTATATAACGTAATACTATACAACGTAATACTATATATCGTAATACAACATAACGTAATACTGTATAACGTAATACTGTATAACGTAATACTATATAACGTAATACTGTATAACGTAATACAATATAACGTCAAACTTTATAACGTATTACTATATAACGTAATACTATATATCGTAATACTACATAACGTAATACTGTATAATGAAATACTGTATAACGTAATACTGTATCACGTAATACTATATAACGTAATACTATATAACGTAATACAACATTACGTAATACAATATACCGTAATACAACATAACGTAATACTATATACCGTAATACAACATAACGTAATACTATATAACGTAATACTATATAACGTACTACAATATACCGTAATACAACATAACGTAATACAATATACCGTAATACAACATAACGTAATACTATATACCGTAATACAACATACCGTAATGCTATATAACGTAATACAATATAACGTCAAACGTTATAACGTATTACTATATAACGTACTACAATATACCGTAATACAACATAACGTAATACTATATAACGTAATACTATATAACGTAATACAATATAACGTCAAACGTTATAACGTATTACTATATAACGTAATAGAATATACCGTAATACTATATAACGTAATACAACATAACGTAATACTATATAACGTAATACAACATAACTTAATACTATATAACGTAATACTATATAACGTAATACTATATAACGTAATACTATATAACGTAATACTGTATAACGTAATACTGTATAACGTAATACTGTATCACGTAATACTCTATAACGTAATACTATATAACGTAATACAACATAACGTAATACTATATACCGTAATACAACATAACGTAATACTATGTAACGTAATACTATATAACGTAATACTATATAAAGTAATACAATATAGCGTCAAACGTTATAACGTATTACTATATATCGTAATACTATATATCGTAATACACCATAACGTAATACTATACAACGTAATACTATATAACGTAATACTATATAACGTAATACTGTATAATGTAATACTGTATAACGTAATACTGTATTACGTAATACTATATAACGTAATACTATATAACGTAATACAACATAATGTAATACTATACAACGTAATACTATATAACGTAATACTATATAACGTAATACTGTATAATGTAATACTGTATAACGTAATACTGTATCACGTAATACTATATAACGTAATACTATATAACGTAATACAACATTACGTAATACAATATACCGTAATACAACATAACGTAATACTATATACCGTAATACAACATAACGTAATACTATATAACGTAATACTATACAACGTAATACTATATATCGTAATACAACATAACGTAATACTGTATAACGTAATACTGTATAACGTAATACTATATAACGTAATACTGTATAACGTAATACAATATAACGTCAAACTTTATAACGTATTACTATATAACGTAATACTATATATCGTAATACTACATAACGTAATACTGTATAATGAAATACTGTATAACGTAATACTGTATCACGTAATACTATATAACGTAATACTATATAACGTAATACAACATTACGTAATACAATATACCGTAATACAACATAACGTAATACTATATACCGTAATACAACATAACGTAATACTATATAACGTAATACTATATAACGTACTACAATATACCGTAATACAACATAACGTAATACAATATACCGTAATACAACATAACGTAATACTATATACCGTAATACAACATACCGTAATGCTATATAACGTAATACAATATAACGTCAAACGTTATAACGTATTACTATATAACGTACTACAATATACCGTAATACAACATAACGTAATACTATATAACGTAATACTATATAACGTAATACAATATAACGTCAAACGTTATAACGTATTACTATATAACGTAATAGAATATACCGTAATACTATATAACGTAATACAACATAACGTAATACTATATAACGTAATACAACATAACTTAATACTATATAACGTAATACTATATAACGTAATACTATATAACGTAATACTATATAACGTAATACTGTATAACGTAATACTGTATAACGTAATACTGTATCACGTAATACTCTATAACGTAATACTATATAACGTAATACAACATAACGTAATACTATATACCGTAATACAACATAACGTAATACTATGTAACGTAATACTATATAACGTAATACTATATAAAGTAATACAATATAGCGTCAAACGTTATAACGTATTACTATATATCGTAATACTATATATCGTAATACACCATAACGTAATACTATACAACGTAATACTATATAACGTAATACTATATAACGTAATACTGTATAATGTAATACTGTATAACGTAATACTGTATTACGTAATACTATATAACGTAATACTATATAACGTAATACAACATTACGTAATACAATATACCGTAATACAACATAACGTAATACAATATACCGCAATACTATATAACGTAATACAACATAACGTAATACTATATAACGTAATACAACATAACGTAATACTATATAACGTAATACTATATAACGTAATACTATATAACGTAATACTGTATAACGTAATACAATATACCGTAATATTGTATGACGTAATACTATATAACGTGAAACGTTATAACGTAATACTATATAACGTAATACTATATAACGTAATACTGTATAACGTAATACTGTATAACGTAATACTATATAACGTAATACTATATAACGTAATACAATATAACGTCAAACGTTATAACGTATTACTATATAACGTAATACAATATACCGTAATACTATATAACGTAATACAACATACCGTAATGCTATATAACGTAATACAATATAACGTCAAACGTTATAACGTATTACTATATAACTTACTACAATATACCGTAATACTGTATAACGTAATACTATATAACGTAATACTATATAACGTAATACAATATAACGTCAAACGTTATAACGTATTACTATATAACGTAATACAATATACCGTAATACTATATAACGTAATACAACATAACTTAATACTATATAACGTAATACTATATAACGTAATACTATATAACGTAATACTGTATAACGTAATACTGTATAACGTAATACTGTATCACGTAATACTCTATAACGTAATACTATATAACGTAATACAACATAACGTAATACTATATAACGTAATACTGTATAACGTAATACTGTATAACGTAATACTATATAACGTAATATAATATAACGTAATACAACATAACGTAATACTATATAACGTAATACTGTATAACGTAATACTATATAACGTAATACTATATAACGTAATACTGTATAACGTAATACTGTATAACGTAATACTGTATCACGTAATACTCTATAACGTACTACAATATACCGTAATACAACATAACGTAATACTATATAACGTAATACAATATAACGTCAAACGTTATAACGTATTACTATATAACGTAATAGAATATACCGTAATACTATATAACGTAATACAACATAACGTAATACTATATAACGTAATACTGTATAACGTAATACTGTATAACGTAATACCATATAACGTAATATAATATAACGTAATACAACATAACGTAATACTATATAACGTAATACTGTATAACGTAATACTATATAACGTACTACAATATACCGTAATACAACATAACGTAATACAATATACCGTAATACAACATAACGTAATACTATATACCGTAATACAACATACCGTAATGCTATATAACGTAATACAATATAACGTCAAACGTTATAACGTATTACTATATAACGTACTACAATATACCGTAATACAACATAACGTAATACTATATAACGAAATACTATATAACGTAATACAATATAACGTCAAACGTTATAACGTATTACTATATAACGTAATAGAATATACCGTAATACTATATAACGTAATACAACATAACGTAATACTATATAACGTAATACAACATAACTTAATACTATATAACGTAATACTATATAACGTAATACTATATAACGTAATACTGTATAACGTAATACTGTATAACGTAATACTGTATCACGTAATACTCTATAACGTAATACTATATAACGTAATACAACATAACGTAATACTATATACCGTAATACAACATAACGTAATACTATGTAACGTAATACTATATAACGTAATACTATATAAAGTAATACAATATAGCGTCAAACGTTATAACGTATTACTATATATCGTAATACTATATATCGTAATACACCATAACGTAATACTATACAACGTAATACTATATAACGTAATACTATATAACGTAATACTGTATAATGTAATACTGTATAACGTAATACTGTATTACGTAATACTATATAACGTAATACTATATAACGTAATACAACATTACGTAATACAATATACCGTAATACAACATAACGTAATACAATATACCGCAATACTATATAACGTAATACAACATAACGTAATACTATATAACGTAATACAACATAACGTAATACTATATAACGTAATACTATATAACGTAATACTATATAACGTAATACTGTATAACGTAATACAATATACCGTAATACTGTATGACGTAATACTATATAACGTGAAACGTTATAACGTAATACTATATAACGTAATACTATATAACGTAATACTGTATAACGTAATACTGTATAACGTAATACTATATAACGTAATACTATATAACGTAATACAATATAACGTCAAACGTTATAACGTATTACTATATAACGTAATACAATATACCGTAATACTATATAACGTAATACAACATACCGTAATGCTATATAACGTAATACAATATAACGTCAAACGTTATAACGTATTACTATATAACTTACTACAATATACCGTAATACTGTATAACGTAATACTATATAACGTAATACAATATAACGTCAAACGTTATAACGTATTACTATATAACGTAATACAATATACCGTAATACTATATAACGTAATACAACATAACTTAATACTATATAACGTAATACTATATAACGTAATACTATATAACGTAATACTGTATAACGTAATACTGTATAACGTAATACTGTATCACGTAATACTCTATAACGTAATACTATATAACGTAATACTATATAACGTAATACTGTATAACGTAATACTGTATAACGTAATACTATATAACGTAATATAATATAACGTAATACAACATAACGTAATACTATATAACGTAATACTGTATAACGTAATACTATATAACGTAATACTATATAACGTAATACTGTATAACGTAATACTGTATAACGTAATACTGTATCACATAATACTCTATAACGTACTACAATATACCGTAATACAACATAACGTAATACTATATAACGTAATACAATATAACGTCAAACGTTATAACGTATTACTATATAACGTAATAGAATATACCGTAATACTATATAACGTAATACAACATAACGTAATACTATATAACGTAATACAACATAACTTAATACTATATAACGTAGTACTATATAACGTAATACTATATAACGTAATACTGTATAACGTAATACTGTATAACGTAATACTGTATCACGTAATACTCTATAACGTAATACTATATAACGTAATACAACATAACGTAATACTATATACCGTAATACAACATAACGTAATACTATGTAACGTAATACTATATAACGTAATACTATATAACGTAATACAATATAGCGTCAAACGTTATAACGTATTACTATATATCGTAATACTATATATCGTAATACACCATAACGTAATACTATACAACGTAATACTATATAACGTAATACTATATAACGTAATACTGTATAATGTAATACTGTATAACGTAATACTGTATTACGTAATACTATATAACGTAATACTATATAACGTAATACAACATTACGTAATACAATATACCGTAATACAACATAACGTAATACAATATACCGCAATACTATATAACGTAATACAACATAACGTAATACTATATAACGTAATACAACATAACGTAATACTATATAACGTAATACTATATAACGTAATACTATATAACGTAATACTGTATAACGTAATACAATATACCGTAATACTGTATGACGTAATACTATATAACGTGAAACGTTATAACGTAATACTATATAACGTAATACTATATAACGTAATACTGTATAACGTAATACTGTATACCGTAATACTATATAACGTAATACAACATAACGTAATACTATATAACGTAATACAACATAACTTAATACTGTATAACGTAATACTATATAACGTAATACTATATAACGTAATACTGTATAACGTAATACTGTATAACGTAATACTGTATCACGTAATACTCTATAACGTAATACTATATAACGTAATACAACATAACGTAATACTATATAACGTAATACTGTATAACGTAATACTGTATAACGTAATACTTTATAACGTAATATAATATAACGTAATACAACATAACGTAATACTATATAACGTAATACTGTATAACGTAATACTATATAACGTAATACTATATAACGTAATACTGTATAACGTAATACTGTATAACGTAATACTGTATCACGTAATACTCTATAACGTACTACAATATACCGTAATACAACATAACGTAATACTATATAACGTAATACTATATAACGTAATACTATATAACGTAATACTGTATAACGTAATACTGTATAACGTAATACTGTATCACGTAATACTCTATAACGTAATACTATATAACGTAATACTGTATAACGTAATACTGTATAACGTAATACTATATAACGTAATATAATATAACGTAATACAACATAACGTAATACTATATAACGTAATGCTGTATAACGTAATACTATATAACGTAATACAATATACCGTAATACAACATAACGTAATACTATATAACGTAATACTATATAACGTAATACAATATAACGTCAAACGTTATAACGTATTACTATATAACGTAATAGAATATACCGTAATACTATATAACGTAATACAACATAACGTAATACTATATAACGTAATACTGTATAACGTAATACTGTATCACGTAATACTCTATAACGTAATACTATATAACGTAATACAACATAACGTAATACTATATAACGTAATACTGTATAACGTAATACTGTATAACGTAATACTATATAACGTAATATAATATAACGTAATACAACATAACGTAATACTATATAACGTAATGCTGTATAACGTAATACTATATAACGTAATACTGTATAACGTAATACTGTATAACATAATACTATATAACGTAATATAATATAACGTAATACAACATAACGTAATACTGTATAACGTAATAATGTATAACGTAATACTATCTAACGTAATACTATATAACGTAATACAACATAACGTAATACTATATAAAGTAATACTGTATAACGTATTACTATATAACGTAATACAATATACCGTGAAACGTTATAACGTATTACTATATAACGTAATAGAATATACCGTAATACTATATAACGTAATACAACATAACGTAATACTATATAACGTAATACAACATAACTTAATACTATATAACGTAGTACTATATAACGTAATACTATATAACGTAATACTGTATAACGTAATACTGTATAACGTAATACTGTATCACGTAATACTCTATAACGTAATACTATATAACGTAATACAACATAACGTAATACTATATACCGTAATACAACATAACGTAATACTATGTAACGTAATACTATATAACGTAATACTATATAACGTAATACAATATAGCGTCAAACGTTATAACGTATTACTATATATCGTAATACTATATATCGTAATACACCATAACGTAATACTATACAACGTAATACTATATAACGTAATACTATATAACGTAATACTGTATAATGTAATACTGTATAGCGTAATACTGTATTACGTAATACTATATAACGTAATACTATATAACGTAATACAACATTACGTAATACAATATACCGTAATACAACATAACGTAATACAATATACCGCAATACTATATAACGTAATACAACATAACGTAATACTATATAACGTAATACAACATAACGTAATACTATATAACGTAATACTATATAACGTAATACTATATAACGTAATACTGTATAACGTAATACAATATACCGTAATACTGTATGACGTAATACTATATAACGTGAAACGTTATAACGTAATACTATATAACGTAATACTATATAACGTAATACTGTATAACGTAATACTGTATACCGTAATACTATATAACGTAATACAACATAACGTAATACTATATAACGTAATACAACATAACTTAATACTGTATAACGTAATACTATATAACGTAATACTATATAACGTAATACTGTATAACGTAATACTGTATAACGTAATACTGTAT
Source organism: Bombus flavifrons (assembly GCF_040668555.2). NCBI lineage: Eukaryota > Metazoa > Arthropoda > Insecta > Hymenoptera > Apidae > Bombus > Bombus flavifrons. The sequence continues at coordinate 2,554,101 of NC_138443.1, forward strand.
CACGTAATACTCTATAACGTAATACTATATAACGTAATACAACATAACGTAATACTATATAACGTAATACTGTATAACGTAATACTGTATAACGTAATACTTTATAACGTAATATAATATAACGTAATACAACATAACGTAATACTATATAACGTAATACTGTATAACGTAATACTATATAACGTAATACTATATAACGTAATACTGTATAACGTAATACTGTATAACGTAATACTGTATCACGTAATACTCTATAACGTACTACAATATACCGTAATACAACATAACGTAATACTATATAACGTAATACTATATAACGTAATACTATATAACGTAATACTGTATAACGTAATACTGTATAACGTAATACTGTATCACGTAATACTCTATAACGTAATACTATATAACGTAATACAACATAACGTAATACTATATAACGTAATACTGTATAACGTAATACTGTATAACGTAATACTATATAACGTAATATAATATAACGTAATACAACATAACGTAATACTATATAACGTAATGCTGTATAACGTAATACTATATAACGTAATACAATATACCGTAATACAACATAACGTAATACTATATAACGTAATACTATATAACGTAATACAATATAACGTCAAACGTTATAACGTATTACTATATAACGTAATAGAATATACCGTAATACTATATAACGTAATACAACATAACGTAATACTATATAACGTAATACTGTATAACGTAATACTGTATCACGTAATACTCTATAACGTAATACTATATAACGTAATACAACATAACGTAATACTATATAACGTAATACTGTATAACGTAATACTGTATAACGTAATACTATATAACGTAATATAATATAACGTAATACAACATAACGTAATACTATATAACGTAATGCTGTATAACGTAATACTATATAACGTAATACTGTATAACGTAATACTGTATAACATAATACTATATAACGTAATATAATATAACGTAATACAACATAACGTAATACTGTATAACGTAATAATGTATAACGTAATACTATCTAACGTAATACTATATAACGTAATACAACATAACGTAATACTATATAAAGTAATACTGTATAACGTATTACTATATAACGTAATACAATATACCGTGAAACGTTATAACGTATTACTATATAACGTAATACAATATACCGTAATACTGTATAACGTAATACTGTATAACGTAATACTATATAACGTAATACTAAATAACGTAATACTATATAACGTAATACTATATAACGTAATACAATATAATGTGAAACGTTATAACATATTACTATATAACGTAATACAATATACCGTAATACAACATAACGTAATACTATATAACGTAATACTATATAACGTAATACTATATAACGTAATACTGTATAACGTAATACTGTATAACGTAATACTGTATCACGTAATACTCTATAACGTAATACTATATAACGTAATACAACATAACGTAATACTATATAACGTAATACTGTATAACGTAATACTGTATAACGTAATACTATATAACGTAATATAATATAACGTAATACAACATAACGTAATACTATATAACGTAATGCTGTATAACGTAATACTATATAACGTAATACAATATACCGTAATACAACATAACGTAATACTATATAACGTAATACTATATAACGTAATACAATATAACGTCAAACGTTATAACGTATTACTATATAACGTAATAGAATATACCGTAATACTATATAACGTAATACAACATAACGTAATACTATATAACGTAATACTGTATAACGTAATACTGTATCACGTAATACTCTATAACGTAATACTATATAACGTAATACAACATAACGTAATACTATATAACGTAATACTGTATAACGTAATACTGTATAACGTAATACTATATAACGTAATATAATATAACGTAATACAACATAACGTAATACTATATAACGTAATGCTGTATAACGTAATACTATATAACGTAATACTGTATAACGTAATACTGTATAACATAATACTATATAACGTAATATAATATAACGTAATACAACATAACGTAATACTGTATAACGTAATAATGTATAACGTAATACTATCTAACGTAATACTATATAACGTAATACAACATAACGTAATACTATATAAAGTAATACTGTATAACGTATTACTATATAACGTAATACAATATACCGTGAAACGTTATAACGTATTACTATATAACGTAATACAATATACCGTAATACTGTATAACGTAATACTGTATAACGTAATACTATATAACGTAATACTAAATAACGTAATACTATATAACGTAATACTATATAACGTAATACAATATAATGTGAAACGTTATAACATATTACTATATAACGTAATACAATATACCGTAATACAACATAACGTAATACTATATAACGTAATACTATATAACGTAATACTATATAACGTAATACAACATAACGTAATACTATATAACGTAATACTATATAACGTAATACTGTATAACGTAATACAATATACCGTAATACTGTATAACGTAATACTGTATAACGTAATACAATATACCGTAATACTGTATGACGTAATACTATATAACGTGAAACGTTATAACGTAATACTATATAACGTAATACTATATAACGTAATACTGTATAACGTAATACTGTATACCGTAATACTATATAACGTAATACAACATAACGTAATACTATATAACGTAATACAACATAACTTAATACTGTATAACGTAATACTATATAACGTAATACTATATAACGTAATACTGTATAACGTAATACTGTATAACGTAATACTGTATCACGTAATACTCTATAACGTAATACTATATAACGTAATACAACATAACGTAATACTATATAACGTAATACTGTATAACGTAATACTGTATAACGTAATACTTTATAACGTAATATAATATAACGTAATACAACATAACGTAATACTATATAACGTAATACTGTATAACGTAATACTATATAACGTAATACTATATAACGTAATACTGTATAACGTAATACTGTATAACGTAATACTGTATCACGTAATACTCTATAACGTACTACAATATACCGTAATACAACATAACGTAATACTATATAACGTAATACTATATAACGTAATACTATATAGCGTAATACTGTATAACGTAATACTGTATAACGTAATACTGTATCACGTAATACTCTATAACGTAATACTATATAACGTAATACAACATAACGTAATACTATATAACGTAATACTGTATAACGTAATACTGTATAACGTAATACTATATAACGTAATATAATATAACGTAATACAACATAACGTAATACTATATAACGTAATGCTGTATAACGTAATACTATATAACGTAATACAATATACCGTAATACAACATAACGTAATACTATATAACGTAATACTATATAACGTAATACAATATAACGTCAAACGTTATAACGTATTACTATATAACGTAATAGAATATACCGTAATACTATATAACGTAATACAACATAACGTAATACTATATAACGTAATACTGTATAACGTAATACTGTATCACGTAATACTCTATAACGTAATACTATATAACGTAATACAACATAACGTAATACTATATAACGTAATACTGTATAACGTAATACTGTATAACGTAATACTATATAACGTAATATAATATAACGTAATACAACATAACGTAATACTATATAACGTAATGCTGTATAACGTAATACTATATAACGTAATACTGTATAACGTAATACTGTATAACATAATACTATATAACGTAATATAATATAACGTAATACAACATAACGTAATACTGTATAACGTAATACTATATAGCGTAATACTGTATAACGTAATACAATATACCGTAATACTGTATAACGTAATACTATATAACGTAATACTAAATAACGTAATACTATATAATGTAATACAGTATAATGTGAAACGTTATAACATATTACTATATAACGTAATACAATATACCGTAATGCTATATAACGTAATATAATATAACGTAATACAACATAACGTAATACTATATAACGTAATACTATATAACGTAATATAATATAACGTAATACTATATAACGTAATACTATATAATGTAATACCACATAACGTATTACTATATAACGAAATACTATATAACGTAATACTATATAACGTAATACTATATAACGTAATACTATATATCGTAATACTACATAACGTAATACTATATAACGTAATACTATATAACGTAATACTGTATAACGTAATACTGTATAACGTAATACTGTATCACGTAATACTCTATAACGTACTACAATATACCGTAATACAACATAACGTAATACTATATAACGTAATACAACATAACGTAATACTATATAACGTAATACTGTATAACGTAATACTGTATCACGTAATACTCTATAACGTAATACTATATAACGTAATACAACATAACGTAATACTATATAACGTAATACTATATAACGTAATACTTTATAACGTAATATAATATAACGTAATACAACATAACGTAATACTATATAACGTAATACTGTATAACGTAATACTATATAACGTAATACTATATAACGTAATACTGTATAACGTAATACTGTATAACGTAATACTGTATCACGTAATACTCTATAACGTACTACAATATACCGTAATACAACATAACGTAATACTATATAACGTAATACTATATAACGTAATACTATATAACGTAATACTGTATAACGTAATACTGTATAACGTAATACTGTATCACGTAATACTCTATAACGTAATACTATATAACGTAATACAACATAACGTAATACTATATAACGTAATACTGTATAACGTAATACTGTATAACGTAATACTATATAACGTAATACTAAATAACGTAATACTGTATCACGTAATACTCTATAACGTAATACTATATAACGTAATACAACATAACGTAATACTATATAACGTAATACTATATAACGTAATACTGTATAACGTAATACTGTATAACGTAATACTGTATAACGTAATACTGTATAACGTAATACTATATAACGTAATACTAAATAACGTAATACTATATAACGTAATACTATATAACGTAATACAATATAATGTGAAACGTTATAACATATTACTATATAACGTAATACAATATACCGTAATACAACATAACGTAATACAACATAACGTAATACTATATAACGTAATACTGTATAACGTAATACTGTATCACGTAATACTCTATAACGTAATACTATATAACGTAATACAACATAACGTAATACTATATAACGTAATACTATATAACGTAATACTGTATAACGTAATACTGTATAACGTAATACTGTATAACGTAATACTGTATCACGTAATACTCTATAACGTACTACAATATACCGTAATACAACATAACGTAATACTATATAACGTAATACAACATAACGTAATACTATATAACGTAATACTGTATAACGTAATACTGTATCACGTAATACTCTATAACGTAATACTATATAACGTAATACAACATAACGTAATACTATATAACGTAATACTATATAACGTAATACTGTATAACGTAATACTGTATAACGTAATACTGTATAACGTAATACTGTATAACGTAATACTATATAACGTAATACTAAATAACGTAATACTATATAACGTAATACTATATAACGTAATACAATATGATGTGAAACGTTATAACATATTACTATATAACGTAATACAATATACCGTAATACAACATAACGTAATACTATATAACGTAATACTATATAACGTAATACTATATAACGTAATACTGTATAACGTAATACTGTATAACGTAATACTGTATCACGTAATACTCTATAACGTAATACTATATAACGTAATACAACATAACGTAATACTATATAACGTAATACTGTATAACGTAATACTGTATAACGTAATACTATATAACGTAATATAATATAACGTAATACAACATAACGTAATACTATATAACGTAATGCTGTATAACGTAATACTATATAACGTAATACAATATACCGTAATACAACATAACGTAATACTATATAACGTAATACTATATAACGTAATACAATATAACGTCAAACGTTATAACGTATTACTATATAACGTAATAGAATATACCGTAATACTATATAACGTAATACAACATAACGTAATACTATATAACGTAATACTGTATAACGTAATACTGTATCACGTAATACTCTATAACGTAATACTATATAACGTAATACAACATAACGTAATACTATATAACGTAATACTGTATAACGTAATACTGTATAACGTAATACTATATAACGTAATATAATATAACGTAATACAACATAACGTAATACTATATAACGTAATGCTGTATAACGTAATACTATATAACGTAATACTGTATAACGTAATACTGTATAACATAATACTATATAACGTAATATAATATAACGTAATACAACATAACGTAATACTGTATAACGTAATAATGTATAACGTAATACTATCTAACGTAATACTATATAACGTAATACAACATAACGTAATACTATATAAAGTAATACTGTATAACGTATTACTATATAACGTAATACAATATACCGTGAAACGTTATAACGTATTACTATATAACGTAATACAATATACCGTAATACTGTATAACGTAATACTGTATAACGTAATACTATATAACGTAATACTAAATAACGTAATACTATATAACGTAATACTATATAACGTAATACAATATAATGTGAAACGTTATAACATATTACTATATAACGTAATACAATATACCGTAATACAACATAACGTAATACTATATAACGTAATACTATATAACGTAATACTATATAACGTAATACAACATAACGTAATACTATATAACGTAATACTATATAACGTAATACTGTATAACGTAATACAATATACCGTAATACTGTATAACGTAATACTGTATAACGTAATACAATATACCGTAATACTGTATGACGTAATACTATATAACGTGAAACGTTATAACGTAATACTATATAACGTAATACTATATAACGTAATACTGTATAACGTAATACTGTATACCGTAATACTATATAACGTAATACAACATAACGTAATACTATATAACGTAATACAACATAACTTAATACTGTATAACGTAATACTATATAACGTAATACTATATAACGTAATACTGTATAACGTAATACTGTATAACGTAATACTGTATCACGTAATACTCTATAACGTAATACTATATAACGTAATACAACATAACGTAATACTATATAACGTAATACTGTATAACGTAATACTGTATAACGTAATACTTTATAACGTAATATAATATAACGTAATACAACATAACGTAATACTATATAACGTAATACTGTATAACGTAATACTATATAACGTAATACTATATAACGTAATACTGTATAACGTAATACTGTATAACGTAATACTGTATCACGTAATACTCTATAACGTACTACAATATACCGTAATACAACATAACGTAATACTATATAACGTAATACTATATAACGTAATACTATATAGCGTAATACTGTATAACGTAATACTGTATAACGTAATACTGTATCACGTAATACTCTATAACGTAATACTATATAACGTAATACAACATAACGTAATACTATATAACGTAATACTGTATAACGTAATACTGTATAACGTAATACTATATAACGTAATATAATATAACGTAATACAACATAACGTAATACTATATAACGTAATGCTGTATAACGTAATACTATATAACGTAATACAATATACCGTAATACAACATAACGTAATACTATATAACGTAATACTATATAACGTAATACAATATAACGTCAAACGTTATAACGTATTACTATATAACGTAATAGAATATACCGTAATACTATATAACGTAATACAACATAACGTAATACTATATAACGTAATACTGTATAACGTAATACTGTATCACGTAATACTCTATAACGTAATACTATATAACGTAATACAACATAACGTAATACTATATAACGTAATACTGTATAACGTAATACTGTATAACGTAATACTATATAACGTAATATAATATAACGTAATACAACATAACGTAATACTATATAACGTAATGCTGTATAACGTAATACTATATAACGTAATACTGTATAACGTAATACTGTATAACATAATACTATATAACGTAATATAATATAACGTAATACAACATAACGTAATACTGTATAACGTAATACTATATAGCGTAATACTGTATAACGTAATACAATATACCGTAATACTGTATAACGTAATACTATATAACGTAATACTAAATAACGTAATACTATATAATGTAATACAGTATAATGTGAAACGTTATAACATATTACTATATAACGTAATACAATATACCGTAATGCTATATAACGTAATATAATATAACGTAATACAACATAACGTAATACTATATAACGTAATACTATATAACGTAATATAATATAACGTAATACTATATAACGTAATACTATATAATGTAATACCACATAACGTATTACTATATAACGAAATACTATATAACGTAATACTATATAACGTAATACTATATAACGTAATACTATATATCGTAATACTACATAACGTAATACTATATAACGTAATACAATATAACCTCAAACGTTATAACGTATTACTATATAACGTAATACAATATACTGTAATGCTATATAACGTAATATAATATAACGTAATACAACATAACGTAATACTATATAACGTAATACTATATAATGTAATACAGTATAATGTGAAACGTTATAACATATTACTATATAACGTAATACAATATACCGTAATGCTATATAACGTAATATAATATTACGTAATTCAACATAACGTAATACTATATAACGTAATACTGTATAACGTAATACTGTATAACGTAATACTGTATAACGTAATACTATATAACGTAATACAACATAACGTAATACTATATAACGTAATACTATATAACGTAATACTATATATCGTAATACAACATAACGTAATACTATATAACGTAATACTATATAACGTAATACTATATAACGTAATACAACATAACGTAATACTATATAACGTAATACTGTATAACGTAATACTGTATAACGTAATACTTTATAACGTAATATAATATAACGTAATACAACATAACGTAATACTATATAACGTAATACTGTATAACGTAATACTATATAACGTAATACTATATAACGTAATACTGTATAACGTAATACTGTATAACGTAATACTGTATCACGTAATACTCTATAACGTACTACAATATACCGTAATACAACATAACGTAATACTATATAACGTAATACTATATAACGTAATACTATATAACGTAATACTGTATAACGTAATACTGTATAACGTAATACTGTATCACGTAATACTCTATAACGTAATACTATATAACGTAATACAACATAACGTAATACTATATAACGTAATACTGTATAACGTAATACTGTATAACGTAATACTATATAACGTAATATAATATAACGTAATACAACATAACGTAATACTATATAACGTAATGCTGTATAACGTAATACTATATAACGTAATACAATATACCGTAATACAACATAACGTAATACTATATAACATAATACTATATAACGTAATACAATATAACGTCAAACGTTATAACGTATTACTATATAACGTAATAGAATATACCGTAATACTATATAACGTAATACAACATAACGTAATACTATATAACGTAATACTGTATAACGTAATACTGTATCACGTAATACTCTATAACGTAATACTATATAACGTAATACAACATAACGTAATACTATATAACGTAATACTGTATAACGTAATACTGTATAACGTAATACTATATAACGTAATATAATATAACGTAATACAACATAACGTAATACTATATAACGTAATGCTGTATAACGTAATACTATATAACGTAATACTGTATAACGTAATACTGTATAACATAATACTATATAACGTAATATAATATAACGTAATACAACATAACGTAATACTGTATAACGTAATAATGTATAACGTAATACTATCTAACGTAATACTATATAACGTAATACAACATAACGTAATACTATATAAAGTAATACTGTATAACGTATTACTATATAACGTAATACAATATACCGTGAAACGTTATAACGTATTACTATATAACGTAATACAATATACCATAATACTGTATAACGTAATACTGTATAACGTAATACTATATAACGTAATACTAAATAACGTAATACTATATAACGTAATACTATATAACGTAATACAATATAATGTGAAACGTTATAACATATTACTATATAACGTAATACAATATACCGTAATACAACATAACGTAATACTATATAACGTAATACTATATAACGTAATACTATATAACGTAATACAACATAACGTAATACTATATAACGTAATACTATATAACGTAATACTGTATAACGTAATACAATATACCGTAATACTGTATAACGTAATACTATATAACGTAATACTAAATAACGTAATACTATATAATGTAATACAGTATAATGTGAAACGTTATAACATATTACTATATAACGTAATACAATATACCGTAATGCTATATAACGTAATATAATATAACGTAATACAACATAACGTAATACTATATAACGTAATACTATATAACGTAATATAATATAACGTAATACTATATAACGTAATACTATATAATGTAATACCACATAACGTATTACTATATAACGAAATACTATATAACGTAATACTATATAACGTAATACTATATAACGTAATACTATATATCGTAATACTACATAACGTAATACTATATAACGTAATACAATATAACCTCAAACGTTATAACGTATTACTATATAACGTAATACAATATACCGTAATGCTATATAACGTAATATAATATAACGTAATACAACATAACGTAATACTATATAACGTAATACTATATAATGTAATACAGTATAATGTGAAACGTTATAACATATTACTATATAACGTAATACAATATACCGTAATGCTATATAACGTAATATAATATTACGTAATTCAACATAACGTAATACTATATAACGTAATACTGTATAACGTAATACTGTATAACGTAATACTATATAACGTAATACTATATAACGTAATACAACATAACGTAATACTATATAACGTAATACTATATAACGTAATACTATATATCGTAATACAACATAACGTAATACTATATAACGTAATACTATATAACGTAATACTATATAACGTAATACAACATAACGTAATGCTATATAACGTAATATAATATAACGTAATACAACATAACGTAATACTATATAACGTAATACTATATAACGTAATATAATATAACGTAATACTATATAACGTAATACTATATGATGTAATACCACATAACGTAATACTATATAACGTAATACTATATAACGTACTACAATATACCGTAATACAACATAACGTAATACAATATACCGTAATACAACATAACGTAATACTATATACCGTAATACAACATACCGTAATGCTATATAACGTAATACAATATAACGTCAAACGTTATAACGTATTACTATATAACGTACTACAATATACCGTAATACAACATAACGTAATACTATATAACGTAATACTGTATAACGTAATACTGTATCACGTAATACTATATAACGTACTACAATATACCGTAATACAACATAACGTAATACTATATAACGTAATACTATATAACGTAATACTATATAACGTAATACAATATAGCGTCAAACGTTATAACGTATTACTATATAACGTAATACTATATATCGTAATACACCATAACGTAATACTATACAACGTAATACTATATAACGTAATACTATATAGCGTAATACTGTATAACGTAATACTGTATCACGTAATACTCTATAACGTAATACTATATAACGTAATACAACATAACGTAATACTATATAACGTAATACTGTATAACGTAATACTGTATAACGTAATACTATATAACGTAATACCGTATAACGTAATTCTGTATCACGTAATACTATATAACGTAATACTATATAACGTAATACAACATAACGTAATACTATATACCGTAATACAACATAACGTAATACTATATAACGTAATACTATATAACGTAATACAATATAACGTCAAACGTTATAACGTATTACTATATAACGTAATACTATATATCGTAATACAACATAACGTAATACTATACAACGTAATACTATATATCGTAATACTACATAACGTAATACTGTATAATGTAATACTGTATAACGTAATACTGTATCACGTAATACTATATAACGTAATTCTATATAGCGTAATACAACATTACGTAATACAATATACCGTAATACAACATAACGTAATACTATATACCGTAATACAACATAACGTAATACTATATAACGTAATACTATATAACGTAATACTATATAACGTACTACAATATACCGTAATACAACATAACGTAATACAATATACCGTAATACAACATAACGTAATACTATATACCCTAATACAACATACCGTAATGCTATATAACGTAATACAATATAACGTTAAACGTTATAACGTATTACTATATAACGTACAACAATATACCGTAATACAACATAACGTAATACTATATAACGTAATACTGTATAACGTAATACTGTATCACGTAATACTATATAACGTACTACAATATACCGTAATACAACATAACGTAATACTATATAACGTAATACTATATAACGTAATACTATATAACGTAATACAATATAGCGTCAAACGTTATAACGTATTACTATATAACGTAATACTATATATCGTAATACACCATAACGTAATACTATACAACGTAATACTATATAACGTAATACTATATAACGTAATACTGTATAATGTAATACTGTATAACGTAATACTGTATCACGTAATACTATATAACGTAATACTATATAACGTAATACAACATTACGTAATACAATATACCGTAATACAACATAACGTAATACTATATACCGTAATACAACATAACGTAATACTATATAACGTAATACTATACAACGTAATACTATATATCGTAATACAACATAACCTAATACTGTATAACGTAATACTGTATAACGTAATACTATATAACGTAATACTATTTAACGTAATACAATATAACGTCAAACTTTATAACGTATTACTATATAACGTAGTACTATATATCGTAATACTACATAACGTAATACTGTATAATGAAATACTGTAAAACGTAATACTGTATCACGTAATACTATATAACGTAATACTATATAACGTAATACAACATTACGTAATACAATATACCGTAATACAACATAACGTAATACTATATACCGTAATACAACATAACATAATACTATATAACGTAATACTATATAACGTACTACAATATACCGTAATACAACATAACGTAATACAATATACCGTAATACAACATAACGTAATACTATATACCGTAATACAACATACCGTAATGCTATATAACGTAATACAATATAACGTCAAACGTTATAACGTATTACTATATAACTTACTACAATATACCGTAATACAACATAACGTAATACTATATAACGTAATACTATATAACGTAATACAATATAACGTCAAACGTTATAACGTATTACTATATAACGTAATAGAATATACCGTAATACTGTATAACGTAATACTATATAACGTATTACTATATAACGTAATACAATATACCGTAATACTGTATAACGTAATACTGTATAACGTAATACTATATAACGTAATACTAAATAACGTAATACTATATAACGTAATACTATATAACGTAATACAATATAATGTGAAACGTTATAACATATTACTATATAACGTAATACAATATACCGTAATACAACATAACGTAATACTATATAACGTAATACTATATAACGTAATACTATATAACGTAATACAACATAACGTAATACTATATAACGTAATACTATATAACGTAATACTGTATAACGTAATACAATATACCGTAATACTGTATAACGTAATACTATATAACGTAATACTAAATAACGTAATACTATATAATGTAATACAGTATAATGTGAAACGTTATAACATATTACTATATAACGTAATACAATATACCGTAATGCTATATAACGTAATATAATATAACGTAATACAACATAACGTAATACTATATAACGTAATACTATATAACGTAATATAATATAACGTAATACTATATAACGTAATACTATATAATGTAATACCACATAACGTATTACTATATAACGAAATACTATATAACGTAATACTATATAACGTAATACTATATAACGTAATACTATATATCGTAATACTACATAACGTAATACTATATAACGTAATACAATATAACCTCAAACGTTATAACGTATTACTATATAACGTAATACAATATACCGTAATGCTATATAACGTAATATAATATAACGTAATACAACATAACGTAATACTATATAACGTAATACTATATAATGTAATACAGTATAATGTGAAACGTTATAACATATTACTATATAACGTAATACAATATACCGTAATGCTATATAACGTAATATAATATTACGTAATTCAACATAACGTAATACTATATAACGTAATACTGTATAACGTAATACTGTATAACGTAATACTATATAACGTAATACTATATAACGTAATACAACATAACGTAATACTATATAACGTAATACTATATAACGTAATACTATATATCGTAATACAACATAACGTAATACTATATAACGTAATACTATATAACGTAATACTATATAACGTAATACAACATAACGTAATGCTATATAACGTAATATAATATAACGTAATACAACATAACGTAATACTATATAACGTAATACTATATAACGTAATATAATATAACGTAATACTATATAACGTAATACTATATAATGTAATACCACATAACGTAATACTATATAACGTAATACTATATAACGTACTACAATATACCGTAATACAACATAACGTAATACAATATACCGTAATACAACATAACGTAATACTATATACCGTAATACAACATACCGTAATGCTATATAACGTAATACAATATAACGTCAAACGTTATAACGTATTACTATATAACGTACTACAATATACCGTAATACAACATAACGTAATACTATATAACGTAATACTGTATAACGTAATACTGTATCACGTAATACTATATAACGTACTACAATATACCGTAATACAACATAACGTAATACTATATAACGTAATACTATATAACGTAATACTATATAACGTAATACAATATAGCGTCATACGTTATAACGTATTACTATATAACGTAATACTATATATCGTAATACACCATAACGTAATACTATACAACGTAATACTATATAACGTATTACTATATAACGTAATACTATATATCGTAATACACCATAACGTAATACTATACAACGTAATACTATATAACGTAATACTATATATCGTAATACAACATAACGTAATACTATACAACGTAATACTATATAACGTAATACTATATAACGTAATACTGTATAACGTAATTCTGTATCACGTAATACTATATAACGTAATACTATATAACGTAATACAACATAACGTAATACTATATACCGTAATACAACATAACGTAATACTATATAACGTAATACTATATAACGTAATACAATATAACGTCAAACGTTATAACGTATTACTATATAACGTAATACTATATATCGTAATACAACATAACGTAATACTATACAACGTAATACTATATATCGTAATACTACATAACGTAATACTGTATAATGTAATACTGTATAACGTAATACTGTATCACGTAATACTATATAACGTAATTCTATATAGCGTAATACAACATTACGTAATACAATATACCGTAATACAACATAACGTAATACTATATACCGTAATACAACATAACGTAATACTATATAACGTAATACTATATAACGTAATACTATATAACGTACTACAATATACCGTAATACAACATAACGTAATACAATATACCGTAATACAACATAACGTAATACTATATACCCTAATACAACATACCGTAATGCTATATAACGTAATACAATATAACGTTAAACGTTATAACGTATTACTATATAACGTACAACAATATACCGTAATACAACATAACGTAATACTATATAACGTAATACTGTATAACGTAATACTGTATCACGTAATACTATATAACGTACTACAATATACCGTAATACAACATAACGTAATACTATATAACGTAATACTATATAACGTAATACTATATAACGTAATACAATATAGCGTCAAACGTTATAACGTATTACTATATAACGTAATACTATATATCGTAATACACCATAACGTAATACTATACAACGTAATACTATATAACGTAATACTATATAACGTAATACTGTATAATGTAATACTGTATAACGTAATACTGTATCACGTAATACTATATAACGTAATACTATATAACGTAATACAACATTACGTAATACAATATACCGTAATACAACATAACGTAATACTATATACCGTAATACAACATAACGTAATACTATATAACGTAATACTATACAACGTAATACTATATATCGTAATACAACATAACGTAATACTGTATAACGTAATACTGTATAACGTAATACTATATAACGTAATACTATTTAACGTAATACAATATAACGTCAAACTTTATAACGTATTACTATATAACGTAATACTATATATCGTAATACTACATAACGTAATACTGTATAATGAAATACTGTAAAACGTAATACTGTATCACGTAATACTATATAACGTAATACTATATAACGTAATACAACATTACGTAATACAATATACCATAATACAACATAACGTAATACTATATACCGTAATACAACATAACGTAATACTATATAACGTAATACTATATAACGTACTACAATATACCGTAATACAACATAACGTAATACAATATACCGTAATACAACATAACGTAATACTATATACCGTAATACAACATACCGTAATGCTATATAACGTAATACAATATAACGTCAAACGTTATAACGTATTACTATATAACTTACTATAATATACCGTAATACAACATAACGTAATACTATATAACGTAATACTATATAACGTAATACAATATAACGTCAAACGTTATAACGTATTACTATATAACGTAATAGAATATACCGTAATACTATATAACGTAATACAACATAACGTAATACTATATAACGTAATACAACATAACTTAATACTATATAACGTAATACTATATAACGTAATACTATATAACGTAATACTGTATAACGTAATACTGTATAACGTAATACTGTATCACGTAATACTCTATAACGTAATACTATATAACGTAATACAACATAACGTAATACTATATACCGTAATACAACATAACGTAATACTATCTAACGTAATACTATATAACGTAATACTATATAACGTAATACAATATAGCGTCAAACGTTATAACGTATTACTATATATCGTAATACTATATATCGTAATACACCATAACGTAATACTATACAACGTAATACTATATAACGTAATACTATATAACGTAATACTGTATAATGTAATACTGTATAACGTAATACTGTATTACGTAATACTATATAACGTAATACTATATAACGTAATACAACATTACGTAATGCAATATACCGTAATACAACATAACGTAATACTATATACCGTAATACAACATAACGTAATACTATATAACGTAATACTATATAACGTAATACAATATAACGTCAAACGTTATAACGTATTACTATATAACGTAATAGAATATACCGTAATACTATATAACGTAATACAACATAACGTAATACTATATAACGTAATACAACATAACTTAATACTATATAACGTAATACTATATAACGTAATACTATATAACGTAATACTGTATAACGTAATACTGTATAACGTAATACTGTATCACGTAATACTCTATAACGTAATACTATATAACGTAATACAACATAACGTAATACTATATACCGTAATACAACATAACGTAATACTATCTAACGTAATACTATATAACGTAATACTATATAACGTAATACAATATAGCGTCAAACGTTATAACGTATTACTATATATCGTAATACTATATATCGTAATACACCATAACGTAATACTATACAACGTAATACTATATAACGTAATACTATATAACGTAATACTGTATAATGTAATACTGTATAACGTAATACTGTATTACGTAATACTATATAACGTAATACTATATAACGTAATACAACATTACGTAATGCAATATACCGTAATACAACATAACGTAATACTATATACCGTAATACAACATAACGTAATACTATATAACGTAATACTATATAACGTAATACAATATAACGTCAAGCGTTATAACGTATTACTATATAACGTAATACTATATATCGTAATACAACATAACGTAATACTATACAACGTAATACTATATATCGTAATGCAACATAACGAAATACTGTATAACGTAATACTGTATAACGTAATACTATATAACGTAATACTATATAACGTAATACAATATAACGTCAAACTTTATAACGTATTACTATATAACGTAATACAATATACCGTAATACTATATAACGTAATACAACATAACGTAATACTATATAACGTAATACAACATAACGTAATACTATATAACGTAATACTATATAACGTAATACTATATAACGTAATACTGTATAATGTAATACTGTATAACGTAATACTGTATCACGTAATACTATATAACGTAATACTATATAACGTAATACAACATTACGTAATACAATATACCGTAATACAACATAACGTAATACTATATACCGTAATACAACATAACGTAATACTATATAACGTAATACTATACAACGTAATACTATATATCGTAATACAACATAACGTAATACTGTATAACGTAATACTGTATAACGTAATACTATATAACGTAATACTATATAACGTAATACAATATAACGTCAAACTTTATAACGTATTACTATATAACGTAATACTATATATCGTAATACTACATAACGTAATACTGTATAATGAAATACTGTATAACGTAATACTGTATCACGTAATACTATATAACGTAATACTATATAACGTAATACAACATTACGTAATACAATATACCGTAATACAACATAACGTAATACTATATACCGTAATACAACATAACGTAATACTATATAACGTAATACTATATAACGTACTACAACATACCGTAATACAACATAACGTAATACAATATACCGTAATACAACATAACGTAATACTATATACCGTAATACAACATACCGTAATGCTATATAACGTAATACAATATAACGTCAAACGTTATAACGTATTACTATATAACGTACTACAATATACCGTAATACAACATAACGTAATACTATATAACGTAATACTATATAACGTAATACAATATAACGTCAAACGTTATAACGTATTACTATATAACGTAATAGAATATACCGTAATACTATATAACGTAATACAACATAACGTAATACTATATAACGTAATACAACATAACTTAATACTATATAACGTAATACTATATAACGTAATACTATATAACGTAATACTGTATAACGTAATACTGTATAACGTAATACTGTATCACGTAATACTCTATAACGTAATACTATATAACGTAATACAACATAACGTAATACTATATACCGTAATACAACATAACGTAATACTATGTAACGTAATACTATATAACGTAATACTATATAACGTAATACAATATAGCGTCAAACGTTATAACGTATTACTATATATCGTAATACTATATATCGTAATACACCATAACGTAATACTATACAACGTAATACTATATAACGTAATACTATATAACGTAATACTGTATAATGTAATACTGTATAACGTAATACTGTATTACGTAATACTATATAACGTAATACAATATAACGTCAAACTTTATAACGTATTACTATATAACGTAATACAATATACCGTAATACTATATAACGTAATACAACATAACGTAATACTATATAACGTAATACAACATAACGTAATACTATATAACGTACTACAATATACCGTAATACTATATAACGTAATACAACATAACGTAATACTATATAACGTAATACTATATAACGTAATACAATATAACGTCAAACGTTATAACGTATTACTATATAACGTAATACTATATAACGTAATACTGTATAACGTAATACTGTATAACGTAATACTGTATCACGTAATACTCTATAACGTAATACTATATAACGTAATACTATATAACGTATTACTATATAATGTAATATAATATAACGTAATACAACATATCGTAATACTATATAACGTAATACTGTATAACGTTATACTATATAACGTGATATTATATAACGTAATATAATATAACGTAATACTGTATAACGCAATACTATATAACGTAATACTATATAACGTAATACAATATACCGTAATACTATATAACGTAATACTATATAACGTAATACTATATAACGTAATACAACATAACGTAATACTATATAACGTAATACTATATAACGTAATACTATATAACGTAATACTATATAACGTAATACTGTATAACGTAATACTGTATCACCTAATACTGTATCACGTAATACTCTATAACGTAATACTATATAACGTAATACAACATAACGTAATACTATATAAAGTAATACTGTATAACGTAATACTGTATAACGTAATACTATATAACGTAATACTATATTACGTAATATAATATAACGTAATACTATATAACGTAATACTATATAACGTAATACTATATAACGTAATACTATATAACGTAATACAATATAACGTAATACTATATAACGTAATACTATATATCGTAATACTATATAACGTAATACTATAAAACGTAATACAATATAACGTCAAACGTTATAACGTATTACTATATAACGTAATAATATATAACGTAATACTATATAACGTAATACAATATAACGTGAAACGTTGTAACATATTACTATATAACGTAATACAATATACCGTAATACAACATAACGTATTACTATATAACGTAATACAATATACCGTAATACTATATAACGTAATACAATATAACGTGAAACGTTGTAACATATTACTATATAACGTAATACATTATACCGTAATACAACATAACGTAATACGGTATACCGTAATACTGTATAACGTAATACTATATAACGTGAAACGTTATAATGGAATACTATATAACGTAATACTATATAACGTAATACTATATAACGTAATACTATATAACGTAATACAACACAACGTAATACTATATAACGTAATACAACATAACGTAATACTATATAACGTAATACGATATAACGTAATACTATATAACGTAATACGGTATACCGTAATACTGTATAACGTAATACTATATAACGTGAAACGTTATAATGGAATACTATATAACGTAATACTATATAACGTAATACTATATAAGGTAATACGATATAACGTAATACTACATAACGTAATACTGTACAACGTAATACTATATAACGTAATACTATATAACGTAATACTCTATATCGTAATACTATATAACGTAATACAACATAACGTAATACTATATAACGTAATACTATATAACGTAATACTATATAACGTAATACTATATAACGTAATACTATATAACGTAATACAACATAACGTAATACTAGATAACGTAATACTATATAACGTAATACTCTATAAAGTAATACAACATAACGTAATACTATATACCGTAATACTATATAACGTAATACTATACAACGTAGTACAATATAACGTGAAACGTTGTAACATATTACTATATAACGTAATACATTATACCGTAATACAACATAACGTAATACGGTATAACGTAATACTATATAACGTAATACTATATACCGTAATACAACATAACGTATTACTATATAACGTAATACAATATACCGTAATACTATATAACGTAATACTATACAACGTAATACAATATAACGTGAAACGTTGTAACATATTACTATATAACGTAATACATTATACCGTAATACAACATAACGTAATACGGTATACCGTAATACTATATAACGTAATACTATATAACGTAATACTATATAACGTAATACGGTATACCGTAATACTGTATAACGTAATACTATATAACGTGAAACGTTATAATGGAATACTATATAACGTAATACTATATAACGTAATACTATATAACGTAATACAACATAACGTAATACTAGATAACGTAATACTATATAACGTAATACTATATACCGTAATACTATATAACGTAATACTATATAACGTAATACTATATAACGTAATACAACATAACGTAATACTAGATAACGTAATACTATATAACGTAATACTCTATAGCGTAATACAACATAACGTAATACTATATATCGTAATACAACATAACGTAATACTGTATAACGTAATACTGTATAACGTAATACTACATAACGTAATACTATATAACGTAATACTATATAACGTAATACAACATTACGTAATACAATATACCGTAATACAACATAACGTAATACTATATACCGTAATACAACATAACGTAATACTATATAACGTAATACTATATAACGTAATACTATATAACGTAATACAATATAACGTCAAACGTTACAACGTATTACTATATAACGTAATACTATATATCGTAATACAACATAACGTAATACTATACAACGTAATACTATATATCGTAATACAACATAACGTAATACTATATAACGTAATACTATATAACGTAATACTATATAACGTAATACAATATAACGTCAAACGTTATAACGTATTACTATATAACGTAATACTATATATCGTAATACACCATAACGTAATACTATACAACGTAATACTATATAACGTGATACTATATAACGTAATACTGTATAATGTAATACTGTATAACGTAATACTGTATCACGTAATACTATATAACGTAATACTATATAACGTAATACAACATTACGTAATACAATATACCGTAATACAACATAACGTAATACTATATACCGTAATACAACATAACGTAATACTATATAACGTAATTCTATATAACGTAATACTATATAACGTAATACAATATAACGTCAAACGTTATAACGTATTACTATATAACGTAATACTATATACCGTAATACAACATAACGTAATACTATATAACGTAATACTATATAACGTACTACAATATACCGTAATACAACATAACGTAATACAATATACCGTAATACAACATAACTTAATACTATCTAACGTAATACTATATAACGTAATACTATATAACGTAATACTGTATAACGTAATACTGTATAACGTAATACTGTATCACGTAATACTCTATAACGTAATACTATATAACGTAATACAACATAACGTAATACTATATAACGTAATACTGTATAACGTAATACTGTATAACGTAATACTATATAACGTAATATAATATAACGTAATACAACATAACGTAATACTATATAAAGTAATACTATATAACGTAATACTATATAACGTAATACAATATAACGTCAAACGTTATAACGTATTGCTATATAACGTAATACTATATATCGTAATACAACATAACGTAATACTATATACCGTAATACAACATAACGTAATACTATATAACGTAATACTATATAACGTAATACTATATAACGTAATACAATATAACGTCAAACGTTATAACGTATTACTATATAACGTAATACAATATACCGTAATACTATATAACGTAATACAACATAACGTAATACTATATAACGTAATACAACATAACTTAATACTATCTAACGTAATACTATATAACGTAATACTATATAACGTAATACTGTATAACGTAATACTGTATAACGTAATACTGTATCACGTAATACTCTATAACGTAATACTATATAACGTAATACAACATAACGTAATACTATATAACGTAATACTGTATAACGTAATACTGTATAACGTAATACTATATAACGTAATATAATATAACGTAATACAACATAACGTAATACTATATAAAGTAATACTATATAACGTAATACTATATAACGTAATACAATATAACGTCAAACGTTATAACGTATTGCTATATAACGTAATACTATATATCGTAATACAACATAACGTAATACTATATACCGTAATACAACATAACGTAATACTGTATAACGTAATACTGTATAACGTAATACTATATAACGTAATACTATATAACGTAATACAATATAACGTCAAACTTTATAACGTATTACTATATAACGTAATACTATATATCGTAATACTACATAACGTAATACTGTATAATGAAATACTGTATAACGTAATACTGTATCACGTAATACTATATAACGTAATACTATATAACGTAATACAACATTACGTAATACAATATACCGTAATACAACATAACGTAATACTATATACCGTAATACAACATAACGTAATACTATATAACGTAATACTATATAACGTACTACAATATACCGTAATACAACATAACGTAATACAATATACCGTAATACAACATAACGTAATACTATATACCGTAATACAACATACCGTAATGCTATATAACGTAATACAATATAACGTCAAACGTTATAACGTATTACTATATAACGTACTACAATATACCGTAATACAACATAACGTAATACTATATAACGTAATACTATATAACGTAATACAATATAACGTCAAACGTTATAACGTATTACTATATAACGTAATAGAATATACCGTAATACTATATAACGTAATACAACATAACGTAATACTATATAACGTAATACAACATAACTTAATACTATATAACGTAATACTATATAACGTAATACTATATAACGTAATACTGTATAACGTAATACTGTATAACGTAATACTGTATCACGTAATACTCTATAACGTAATACTATATAACGTAATACAACATAACGTAATACTATATACCGTAATACAACATAACGTAATACTATGTAACGTAATACTATATAACGTAATACTATATAACGTAATACAATATAGCGTCAAACGTTATAACGTATTACTATATATCGTAATACTATATATCGTAATACACCATAACGTAATACTATACAACGTAATACTATATAACGTAATACTATATAACGTAATACTGTATAATGTAATACTGTATAACGTAATACTGTATTACGTAATACTATATAACGTAATACAATATAACGTCAAACTTTATAACGTATTACTATATAACGTAATACAATATACCGTAATACTATATAACGTAATACAACATAACGTAATACTATATAACGTAATACAACATAACGTAATACTATATAACGTACTACAATATACCGTAATACTATATAACGTAATACAACATAACGTAATACTATATAACGTAATACAACATAACTTAATACTATATAACGTAATACTATATAACGTAATACTATATAACGTAATACTGTATAACGTAATACTGTATAACGTAATACTGTATCACGTAATACTCTATAACGTAATACTATATAACGTAATACTATATAACGTATTACTATATAATGTAATATAATATAACGTAATACAACATATCGTAATACTATATAACGTAATACTGTATAACGTTATACTATATAACGTGATATTATATAACGTAATATAATATAACGTAATACTGTATAACGCAATACTATATAACGTAATACTATATAACGTAATACAATATACCGTAATACTATATAACGTAATACTATATAACGTAATACTATATAACGTAATACAACATAACGTAATACTATATAACGTAATACTATATAACGTAATACTATATAACGTAATACTATATAACGTAATACTGTATAACGTAATACTGTATCACCTAATACTGTATCACGTAATACTCTATAACGTAATACTATATAACGTAATACAACATAACGTAATACTATATAAAGTAATACTGTATAACGTAATACTGTATAACGTAATACTATATAACGTAATACTATATTACGTAATATAATATAACGTAATACTATATAACGTAATACTATATAACGTAATACTATATAACGTAATACTATATAACGTAATACAATATAACGTAATACTATATAACGTAATACTATATATCGTAATACTATATAACGTAATACTATAAAACGTAATACAATATAACGTCAAACGTTATAACGTATTACTATATAACGTAATACTATATAACGTAATACTATATAACGTAATACAATATAACGTGAAACGTTGTAACATATTACTATATAACGTAATACAATATACCGTAATACAACATAACGTATTACTATATAACGTAATACAATATACCGTAATACTATATAACGTAATACAATATAACGTGAAACGTTGTAACATATTACTATATAACGTAATACATTATACCGTAATACAACATAACGTAATACGGTATACCGTAATACTGTATAACGTAATACTATATAACGTGAAACGTTATAATGGAATACTATATAACGTAATACTATATAACGTAATACTATATAACGTAATACTATATAACGTAATACAACACAACGTAATACTATATAACGTAATACAACATAACGTAATACTATATAACGTAATACGATATAACGTAATACTATATAACGTAATACGGTATACCGTAATACTGTATAACGTAATACTATATAACGTGAAACGTTATAATGGAATACTATATAACGTAATACTATATAACGTAATACTATATAAGGTAATACGATATAACGTAATACTACATAACGTAATACTGTACAACGTAATACTATATAACGTAATACTATATAACGTAATACTCTATATCGTAATACTATATAACGTAATACAACATAACGTAATACTATATAACGTAATACTATATAACGTAATACTATATAACGTAATACTATATAACGTAATACTATATAACGTAATACAACATAACGTAATACTAGATAACGTAATACTATATAACGTAATACTCTATAAAGTAATACAACATAACGTAATACTATATACCGTAATACTATATAACGTAATACTATACAACGTAGTACAATATAACGTGAAACGTTGTAACATATTACTATATAACGTAATACATTATACCGTAATACAACATAACGTAATACGGTATAACGTAATACTATATAACGTAATACTATATACCGTAATACAACATAACGTATTACTATATAACGTAATACAATATACCGTAATACTATATAACGTAATACTATACAACGTAATACAATATAACGTGAAACGTTGTAACATATTACTATATAACGTAATACATTATACCGTAATACAACATAACGTAATACGGTATACCGTAATACTATATAACGTAATACTATATAACGTAATACTATATAACGTAATACGGTATACCGTAATACTGTATAACGTAATACTATATAACGTGAAACGTTATAATGGAATACTATATAACGTAATACTATATAACGTAATACTATATAACGTAATACAACATAACGTAATACTAGATAACGTAATACTATATAACGTAATACTATATACCGTAATACTATATAACGTAATACTATATAACGTAATACTATATAACGTAATACAACATAACGTAATACTAGATAACGTAATACTATATAACGTAATACTCTATAGCGTAATACAACATAACGTAATACTATATATCGTAATACAACATAACGTAATACTGTATAACGTAATACTGTATAACGTAATACTACATAACGTAATACTATATAACGTAATACTATATAACGTAATACAACATTACGTAATACAATATACCGTAATACAACATAACGTAATACTATATACCGTAATACAACATAACGTAATACTATATAACGTAATACTATATAACGTAATACTATATAACGTAATACAATATAACGTCAAACGTTACAACGTATTACTATATAACGTAATACTATATATCGTAATACAACATAACGTAATACTATACAACGTAATACTATATATCGTAATACAACATAACGTAATACTATATAACGTAATACTATATAACGTAATACTATATAACGTAATACAATATAACGTCAAACGTTATAACGTATTACTATATAACGTAATACTATATATCGTAATACACCATAACGTAATACTATACAACGTAATACTATATAACGTGATACTATATAACGTAATACTGTATAATGTAATACTGTATAACGTAATACTGTATCACGTAATACTATATAACGTAATACTATATAACGTAATACAACATTACGTAATACAATATACCGTAATACAACATAACGTAATACTATATACCGTAATACAACATAACGTAATACTATATAACGTAATTCTATATAACGTAATACTATATAACGTAATACAATATAACGTCAAACGTTATAACGTATTACTATATAACGTAATACTATATACCGTAATACAACATAACGTAATACTATATAACGTAATACTATATAACGTACTACAATATACCGTAATACAACATAACGTAATACAATATACCGTAATACAACATAACTTAATACTATCTAACGTAATACTATATAACGTAATACTATATAACGTAATACTGTATAACGTAATACTGTATAACGTAATACTGTATCACGTAATACTCTATAACGTAATACTATATAACGTAATACAACATAACGTAATACTATATAACGTAATACTGTATAACGTAATACTGTATAACGTAATACTATATAACGTAATATAATATAACGTAATACAACATAACGTAATACTATATAAAGTAATACTATATAACGTAATACTATATAACGTAATACAATATAACGTCAAACGTTATAACGTATTGCTATATAACGTAATACTATATATCGTAATACAACATAACGTAATACTATATACCGTAATACAACATAACGTAATACTATATAACGTAATACTATATAACGTAATACTATATAACGTAATACAATATAACGTCAAACGTTATAACGTATTACTATATAACGTAATACAATATACCGTAATACTATATAACGTAATACAACATAACGTAATACTATATAACGTAATACAACATAACTTAATACTATCTAACGTAATACTATATAACGTAATACTATATAACGTAATACTGTATAACGTAATACTGTATAACGTAATACTGTATCACGTAATACTCTATAACGTAATACTATATAACGTAATACAACATAACGTAATACTATATAACGTAATACTGTATAACGTAATACTGTATAACGTAATACTATATAACGTAATATAATATAACGTAATACAACATAACGTAATACTATATAAAGTAATACTATATAACGTAATACTATATAACGTAATACAATATAACGTCAAACGTTATAACGTATTGCTATATAACGTAATACTATATATCGTAATACAACATAACGTAATACTATATACCGTAATACAACATAACGTAATACTATATAACGTAATACTATATAACGTAATACTATATAACGTAATACAATATAACGTCAAACGTTACAACGTATTACTATATAACGTAATACTATATATCGTAATACAACATAACGTAATACTATACAACGTAATACTATATATCGTATTACAACATAACGTAATACTATATAACGTAATACTATATAACGTAATACTATATAACGTAATACAATATAACGTCAAACGTTATAACGTATTACTATATAACGTAATACTATATATCGTAATACACCATAACGTAATACTATACAACGTAATACTATATAACGTGATACTATATAACGTAATACTGTATAATGTAATACTGTATAACGTAATACTGTATCACGTAATACTATATAACGTAATACTATATAACGTAATACAACATTACGTAATACAATATACCGTAATACAACATAACGTAATACTATATACCGTAATACAACATAACGTAATACTATATAACGTAATTCTATATAACGTAATACTATATAACGTAATACAATATAACGTCAAACGTTATAACGTATTACTATATAACGTAATACTATATACCGTAATACAACATAACGTAATACTATATAACGTAATACTATATAACGTACTACAATATACCGTAATACAACATAACGTAATACAATATACCGTAATACAACATAACGTAATACTATATAACGTAATACTATATAACGTAATACTATATAACGTAATACAATATACCGTAATACTGTATAACGTAATACTATATAACGTAATACTGTATAACGTAATACTGTATAACGTAATACTGTATCACGTAATACTCTATAACGTAATACTATATAACGTAATACAACATAACGTAATACTATATAACGTAATACTGTATAACGTAATACTGTATAACGTAATACTATATAACGTAATATAATATAACGTAATACAACATAACGTAATACTATATAAAGTAATACTATATAACGTAATACAATATAACGTCAAACGTTATAACGTATTGCTATATAACGTAATACTATATATCGTAATACAACATAACGTAACACTATACAACGTAATACTATATATCGTAATACAACATAACGTAATACTGTATAACGTAATACTGTATAACGTAATACTATATAACGTAATACTATATAACGTAATACAATATAACGTCAAACTTTATAACGTATTACTATATAACGTAATACAATATACCGTAATACTATATAACGTAATACAACATAACGTAATACTATATAACGTAATACAACATAACGTAATACTATATAACGTAATACTATATAACGTAATACAGTATACCGTAATACTGTATAACGTAATACTATATAACGTGAAACGTTATAACGTAATATTATATATCGTAATACTATATAACGTAATACTGTATAACGTAATATTGTATAACGTAATACTATATAACGTAATACTATATAACGTAATACAACATAACGTAATACTATATAACGTAATACTATATAACGTAATACAATATACCGTAATACTATATAACGTAATACTATATAACGTAATACTGTATAACGTAATACAATATAACGTAATACTATATAACGTAATACTATATATCGTAATACTATATAACGTAATACTATATAACGTAATACAATATAACGTCAAACGTTATAACGTATTACTATATAACGTAATACAACATAACGTAATACTATATAACGTAATGCAACATAACGTAATACTATATAACGTAATACTATATAACGTAATACAATATAACGTGAAACGTTGTAACATATTACTATATAACGTAATACAATATACCGTAATACAACATAACGTATTACTATATAACGTAATACAATATACCGTAATACTATATAACGTAATACTATATAACGTAATACTATATATCGTAATACAACATAACGTAATACTATATAACGTAATACAATATAACGTGAAACGTTGTAACATATTACTATATTACGTAATACATTATACCGTAATACAACATAACGTAATACGGTATACCGTAATACTGTATAACGTAATACTATATAACGTGAAACGTTATAATGGAATACTATATAACGTAATACTATATAACGTAATACAACATAACGTAATACTATATAACGTAATACAACATAACTTAATACTATCTAACGTAATACTATATAACGTAATACTATATAACGTAATACTGTATAACGTAATACTGTATAACGTAATACTGTATAACGTAATACTGTATCACGTAATACTCTATAACGTAATACTATATAACGTCAAACGTTATAACGTATTGCTATATAACGTAATACTATATAACGTAATACAACATAACGTAATACTATATAACGTAATACAACATAACGTAATACTGTATCACGTAATACTCTATAACGTAATACTATATAACGTAATACAACATAACGTAATACTATATAACGTAATACAACATAACGTAATACTGTATAACGTAATACTATATAACGTAATACTATATAACGTAATACAACATAACGTAATACTATATAGCGTAATACAACATAACGTAATACAACATAACGTAATACTATATAACGTAATACTATATAACGTAATACTATATAACGTAATACAACATAACGTAATACTATATAACGTAATACTATATAACGTAATACTGTATAACGTAATACTATATAACGTAATACTATATAACGTAATACAACATAACGTAATACTGTATAACGTAATACTGTATAACGTAATACTGTATCACGTAATACTCTATAACGTAATACTATATATCGTAATACAACATAACGTAATACTATATAACGTAATACTATATAACGTAATACTATATAACGTAATACAACATAACGTAATACTATATAACGTAATACTATATAACGTAATACTGTATAACGTAATACTATATAACGTAATACTATATAACGTAATACAACATAACGTAATACTGTATAACGTAATACTGTATAACGTAATACTGTATCACGTAATACTCTATAACGTAATACTATATATCGTAATACAACATAACGTAATACTATATAACGTAATACTATATAACGTAATACTATATAACGTAATACTATATAACGTAATACTATATAACGTAATACTATATATCGTAATACAACATAACGTAATACTATATAACGTAATACTATATAACGTAATACTCTATAACGTAATACTATATAACGTAATACAACATAACGTAATACTATATAACGTAATACTATATAACGTAATACAACATAACGTAATACTATATAACGTAATACTATATAACGTAGTACTATATAACGTAATACTAAATAACGTAATACTGTATAACGTAATACAATATACCGTAATACTATATAACGTAATACTATATAACGTAATACTATATAACGTAATACTAAATAACGTAATACTGTATAACGTAATACTATATAACGTAATACTATATAACGTAATACTATATAACGTAATACTAAATAACGTAATACTGTATAACGTAATACTGTATAACGTAATACTGTATAACGTAATACTCTATAACGTAATACTATATAGCGTAATACAACATAACGTAATACTATATAACGTAATACTATATAACGTAATACTATATAACGTAATACTATTTAACGTAATACTATATAACGTAATACTGTATAACGTAATACTATATAACGTAATACTGTATAACGTAATACTGTATAACGTAATACTCTATAACGTAATACTATATAGCGTAATACAACATAACGTAATACTATATAACGTAATACTATATAACGTAATACTATATAACGTAATACTATTTAACGTAATACTATATAACGTAATACTGTATACCGTAATACTGTATAACGTAATACTCTATAACGTAATACTATATAGCGTAATACAACATAACGTAATACTATATAACGTAATACTATATAACGTAATACTATATAACGTAATACTATATAACGTAATACGATATAACGTCAAACGTTATAACGTATTACTATATAACGTAATACAATATACTGTAATACTATATAACGTAATACTATATAACGTAATACTGTATAACGTAATACAATATACCGTAATACTATATAACGTAATACTAAATAACGTAATACTGTATAACGTAATACTGTATCACGTAATACTATATAACATAATACTATATAACGTAATACTATATAACGTAATACAACATAAAGTAATACTAGATACCGTAATACTATATAACGTAATACTAAATAACGTAATACTGTATAACGTAATACTGTATCACGTAATACTATATAACATAATACTATATAACGTAATACTATATAACGTAATACAACATAACGTAATACTAGATAACGTAATACCATATAACCTAATACTATATATCGTAATACAACATAACGTAATACTATATAACGTAATACTATATAACGTAATACAACATAACGTAATACTATATAACGTAATACTATATAACGTAATACTATATAACGTAATACTATATAACGTAATACTATATAACGTAATACAACATAACGTAATACTATATAACGTAATACTATATAACGTAATACTATATATCGTAATACAACATAACGTAATACTAGATAACGTAATACCATATAACCTAATACTATATATCGTAATACAACATAACGTAATACTATATAACGTAATACTATATAACGTAATACAACATAACGTAATACTAAATAACGTAATACTGTATAACGTAATACAATATACCGTAATACTATATAACGTAATACTATATAACGTAATACTATATAACGTAATACTAAATAACGTAATACTGTATAACGTAATACTATATAACGTAATACTATATAACGTAATACTATATAACGTAATACTAAATAACGTAATACTGTATAACGTAATACTGTATAACGTAATACTGTATAACGTAATACTCTATAACGTAATACTATATAGCGTAATACAACATAACGTAATACTATATAACGTAATACTATATAACGTAATACTATATAACGTAATACTATTTAACGTAATACTATATAACGTAATACTGTATAACGTAATACTATATAACGTAATACTGTATAACGTAATACTGTATAACGTAATACTCTATAACGTAATACTATATAGCGTAATACAACATAACGTAATACTATATAACGTAATACTATATAACGTAATACTATATAACGTAATACTATATAACGTAATACTATTTAACGTAATACTATATAACGTAATACTGTATACCGTAATACTGTATAACGTAATACTCTATAACGTAATACTATATAGCGTAATACAACATAACGTAATACTATATAACGTAATACTATATAACGTAATACTATATAACGTAATACGATATAACGTCAAACGTTATAACGTATTACTATATAACGTAATACAATATACTGTAATACTATATAACGTAATACTATATAACGTAATACTGTATAACGTAATACAATATACCGTAATACTATATAACGTAATACTAAATAACGTAATACTGTATAACGTAATACTGTATCACGTAATACTATATAACATAATACTATATAACGTAATACTATATAACGTAATACAACATAAAGTAATACTAGATACCGTAATACTATATAACGTAATACTAAATAACGTAATACTGTATAACGTAATACTGTATCACGTAATACTATATAACATAATACTATATAACGTAATACTATATAACGTAATACAACATAACGTAATACTAGATAACGTAATACCATATAACCTAATACTATATATCGTAATACAACATAACGTAATACTATATAACGTAATACTATATAACGTAATACAACATAACGTAATACTATATAACGTAATACTATATAACGTAATACTATATAACGTAATACTATATAACGTAATACTATATAACGTAATACAACATAACGTAATACTATATAACGTAATACTATATAACGTAATACTATATATCGTAATACAACATAACGTAATACTATATAACGTAATACTATATAACGTAATACTCTATAACGTAATACTATATAACGTAATACTATATAACGTAATACTCTATAACGTAATACTCTATAACGTAATACTATATAACGTAATACTATATAACGTAATACTATATAACGTAATACAACATAACGTAATACTATATAACGTAATACAACATAACGTAATACTATATAACGTAATACTATATAACGTAATACTATTTAACGTAATACTATATAACGTAATACTGTATAACGTAATACTATATAACGTAATACTGTATAACGTAATACTGTATAACGTAATACTCTATAACGTAATACTATATAGCGCAATACAACATAACGTAATACTATATAACGTAATACTATATAACGTAATACTATATAACGTAATACTATTTAACGTAATACTATATAACGTAATACTGTATAACGTAATACTGTATAACGTAATACTCTATAACGTAATACTATATAGCGTAATACAACATAACGTAATACTATATAGCGTAATACAACATAACGTAATACTATATAACGTAATACAATATACTGTAATACTATATAACGTAATACTATATAACGTAATACTGTATAACGTAATACAATATACCGTAATACTATATAACGTAATACTATATAACGTAATAATATATAACGTAATACAACATAACGTAATACTATATAACGTAATACTATATAACGTAATACTATATATCGTAATACAACATAACGTAATACTATATAACGTAATACAACATAACGTAATACTGTATAACGTAATACTATATAACGTAATACTGTATAACGTAATACTGTATAACGTAATACTCTATAACGTAATACTATATAGCGTAATACAACATAACGTAATACTATATAACGTAATACTATATAACGTAATACTATATAACGTAATACTATTTAACGTAATACTATATAACGTAATACTGTATACCGTAATACTGTATAACGTAATACTCTATAACGTAATACTATATAGCGTAATACAACATAACGTAATACTATATAACGTAATACTATATAACGTAATACTATATAACGTAATACTATATAACGTAATACGATATAACGTCAAACGTTATAACGTATTACTATATAACGTAATACAATATACTGTAATACTATATAGCGTAATACTATATAACGTAATACTGTATAACGTAATACAATATACCGTAATACTATATAACGTAATACTAAATAACGTAATACTGTATAACGTAATACTGTATCACGTAATACTATATAACATAATACTATATAACGTAATACTATATAACGTAATACAACATAACGTAATACTAGATACCGTAATACTATATAACGTAATACTAAATAACGTAATACTGTATAACGTAATACTGTATCACGTAATACTATATAACATAATACTATATAACGTAATACTATATAACGTAATACAACATAACGTAATACTAGATAACGTAATACTATATAACCTAATACTATATATCGTAATACAACATAACGTAATACTATATAACGTAATACTATATAACGTAATACAACATAACGTAATACTATATAACGTAATACTATATAACGTAATACTATATAACGTAATACTATATAACGTAATACTATATAACGTAATACTATATAACGTAATACTATATAACGTAATACAACATAACGTAATACTATATAACGTAATACTATATAACGTAATACTATATATCGTAATACAACATAACGTAATACTATATAACGTAATACTATATAACGTAATACTCTATAACGTAATACTATATAACGTAATACTATATAACGTAATACTCTATAACGTAATACTCTATAACGTAATACTATATAACGTAATACTATATAACGTAATACTATATAACGTAATACAACATAACGTAATACTATATAACGTAATACAACATAACGTAATACTATATAACGTAATACTATATAACGTAATACTATTTAACGTAATACTATATAACGTAATACTGTATAACGTAATACTATATAACGTAATACTGTATAACGTAATACTGTATAACGTAATACTCTATAACGTAATACTATATAGCGTAATACAACATAACGTAATACTATATAACGTAATACTATATAACGTAATACTATATAACGTAATACTATTTAACGTAATACTATATAACGTAATACTGTATAACGTAATACTGTATAACGTAATACTCTATAACGTAATACTATATAGCGTAATACAACATAACGTAATACTATATAGCGTAATACAACATAACGTAATACTATATAACGTAATACAATATAACGTAATACTGTATAACGTAATACTGTATAACGTAATACTATATAACGTAATACTATACAACGTAATACGATATAACGTCAAACGTTATAACGTATTACTATATAACGTAATACAATATACTGTAATACTATATAACGTAATACTATATAACGTAATACTGTATAACGTAATACAATATACCGTAATACTATATAACGTAATACTAAATAACGTAATACTGTATAACGTAATACTGTATCACGTAATACTATATAACATAATACTATATAACGTAATACTATATAACGTAATACAACATAACGTAATACTAGATAACGTAATACTATATAACCTAATACTATATATCGTAATACAACATAACGTAATACTATATAACGTAATACTATATAACGTAATACAACATAACGTAATACTCTATAACGTAATACTATATAACGTAATACTATATAACGTAATACTCTATAACGTAATACTATATAACGTAATACTATATAACGTAATACTATATAACGTAATACTATATAACGTAATACAACATAACGTAATACTCTATAACGTAATACTATATAGCGTAATACAACATAACGTAATACTATATAACGTAATACTATATAACGTAATACTATATAACGTAATACTATTTAACGTAATACTGTATAACGTAATACTGTATCACGTAATACTATATAACGTAATACTATATAACGTAATACAACATAACGTAATACTATATAACGTAATACTATATAACGTAATACTATATAACGTAATACTGTATAACGTAATACTGTATAACGTAATACTATATAGCGTAATACAACATAGCGTAATACTATATAACGTAATACAACATAACGTAATACTATATAACGTAATACTATATAACGTAATACTATATAACGTAATACTATATAACGTAATACTATATAACGTAATACTATATAACGTAATACAACATAACGTAATACTATATAACGTAATACTATATAACGTAATACTATATATCGTAATACAACATAACGTAATACAATATACTGTAATACTATATAACGTAATACTATATAACGTAATACTGTATAACGTAATACAATATACCGTAATACTATATAACGTAATACTAAATAACGTAATACTGTATAACGTAATACTGTATCACGTAATACTATATAACATAATACTATATAACGTAATACTATATAACGTAATACTATATAACGTAATACTGTATAACGTAATACTGTATAACGTAATACTCTATAACGTAATACTATATAGCGTAATACAACATAACGTAATACTATATAACGTAATACTATATAACGTAATACTATATAACGTAATACTATATAACGTAATACGATATAACGTCAAACGTTATAACGTATTACTATATAACGTAATACAATATACTGTAATACTATATAACGTAATACTATATAACGTAATACAACATAACGTAATACTATATAACGTAATACAACATAACGTAATACTATATAACGTAATACTATATAACGTAATACTGTATAACGTAATACTGTATAACGTAATACTCTATAACGTAATACTATATAGCGTAATACAACATAACGTAATACTATATAACGTAATACTATATAACGTAATACTATATAACGTAATACTATATAACGTAATACAACATAACGTAATACTATATAACGTAATACTATATAACGTAATACTATATATCGTAATACAACATAACGTAATACTATATAACGTAAGACTATATAACGTAAGACTATATAACGTAATACTGTATAACGTAATACTGTATCACGTAATACTATATAACGTAATACTATATAACGTAATACAACATAACGTAATACTATATAACGTAATACTATATAACGTAATAGTATATAACGTAATACTGTATAACGTAATACTGTAGAACGTAATACTATATAGCGTAATACAACATAGCGTAATACTATATAACGTAATACAACATAACGTAATACTATATAACGTAATACTATATAACGTAATACTATATAACGTAATACTGTATAACGTATTACTATATAACGTAATACAATATACCGTAATACTATATAACGTAATACTATATAACGTAATACTGTATAACGTATTACTATATAACGTAATACAATATACCGTAATACTATATAACGTAATATAATATAAGGTAATACAACATAACGTAATACTGTATAACGTAATACTATATAACGTAATATAATATTACGTAATTCAACATAACGTAATACTATATAACGTAATACAATATACCGTACTACTATATAACGTCATACTATATAACGTAATACTATATAACGTAATAATATATACCGTAATACTATATTACGTAATACTGTATAACGTATTACTATTTAACGTAATACAATATACTGTAATACTATATAACGTAATATAATATAACGTAATACAACATAACGTAATACTGTATAACGTATTACTATATAACGTAATACAATATACCGTAATACTATATAATGTAATACTATATAACGTAATACTATATAGCGTAATACAACATAACGTAATACTATATAACGTAATACTATATAACGTAATACAACATAACGTAATACTATATAACGTAATACTATATAACGTAATACTGTATAACGTGATACTATATAACGAAATGCAATATAACGTGAAGCGTTATAACGTATTACTATATAACGTAATACAATATACCGTAATACTATATAACGTAATACTATATAACGTAATACTATATAACGTAATACTATATAACGTAATACTATATAACGTAATACAACATAACGTAATACTATATAACGTAATACAACATAACGTAATACTATATAACGTAATACAACATAACGTCATACTATATAACGTAATACTATATAACGTAATAGTATATAACGTAATACTGTATAACGTAATACAATACACCGTAATACTATATAACGTAATACTATATACCGTAATACTATATAACGTAATACTGTATAACGTATTACTATATAACGTGATACAATATACCG
The DNA here is from genome assembly GCF_040668555.2 of Bombus flavifrons. Classification (NCBI taxonomy): domain Eukaryota; kingdom Metazoa; phylum Arthropoda; class Insecta; order Hymenoptera; family Apidae; genus Bombus; species Bombus flavifrons. The sequence goes on from NC_138443.1 coordinate 2,595,205, forward strand.
TAATACTATATAACGTAATACAACATAACGTAATACTATATAACGTAATACAACATAACGTAATACTATATAACGTAATACTATATAACGTAATACAATATACCGTAATACTGTATAACGTAATACTATATAACGTAATACTATATAACGTAATACTATATACCGTAATACTATATAACGTAATACTGTATAACGTATTACTATATAACGTGATACAATATACCGTAATACTATATAACGTAATACAACATAACGTAATACTATATAACGTAATACAACATAACTTAATACTATATAACGTAATAGTATATAACGTAATACTGTATAACGTAATACAATACACCGTAATACTATATAACGTAATACTATATAACGTAATACAACATAACGTAATACTATATAACGTAATACTATATAACTTAATACTATATAACGTTATACTATATAACGTAATACTATATAACGTAATACTGTATAACGTAATACTATATAACGTAATACTATATAACGTAATACAACATAACGTAATACTATATAACGTAATACTATATAACGTAATACTCTATAACGTAATACTATATAACGTAATACTATATAACGTAATAGTATATAACGTAATACTGTATAACGTAATACAATACACCGTAATACTATATAACGTAATACTATATACCGTAATACTATATAACGTAATACTGTATAACGTATTACTATATAACGTAATACAACATAACGTAATACTATATAACGTAATACAACATAACGTAATACTATATAACGTAATACTATATAACGTAATACTATATAACGTAATACTGTATAACGTAATACTGTATAACGTAATACTGTATCACGTAATACTATATAACGTAATACTATATAACGTAATACTATATACCGTAATACTATATAACGTAATACTGTATAACGTATTACTATATAACGTGATACAATATACCGTAATACTATATAACGTAATACAACATAACGTAATACTATATAACGTAATACAACATAACTTAATACTATATAACGTTATACTATATAACGTAATACTATATAACGTAATACTATATAACGTAATACTGTATAACGTATTACTATATAACGTAATACAACATAACGTAATACTATATAACGTAATACAACATAACGTAATACTATATAACGTAATACTGTATAACGTAATACTGTATAACGTAATACTGTATCACGTAATACTATATAACGTAATACAACATAACGTAATACTATATAACGTAATACTATATAACGTAATACAACATAACGTAATACTATATAACGTAATACTATATAACGTAATACAACATAACGTAATAGTATATAACGTAATACAATATAACGTAATACAACATAACGTAATACTATATAACGTAATACTATATAACGTAATACAACATAACGTAATACTGTATAACGTAATACTATATAACGTAATACTGTATAACGTAATACTATATAACGTAATACTATATAACGTAATACAACATAACGTAATACTATATAACGTAATACTATAGAACGTAATACTATATAACGTAATACTGTATAACGTAATACTGTATCACGTAATACTCTATAACGTAATACTATATAACGTAATACAACATAACGTAATACTATATAACGTAATACTATATAACGTAATACTCTATAACGTAATACTATATAACGTAATACTCTATAACGTAATACTATATAACGTAATACAACATAACGTAATAGTATATAACGTAATACTGTATAACGTAATACAATACACCGTAATACTATATAACGTAATACTATATACCGTAATACTATATAACGTAATACTGTATAACGTATTACTATATAACGTAATACAACATAACGTAATACTATATAACGTAATACAACATAACGTAATACTATATAACGTAATACTATATAACGTAATACTATATAACGTAATACTGTATAACGTAATACTATATACCGTAATACTATATAACGTAATACTGTATAACGTATTACTATATAACGTAATACAACATAACGTAATACTATATAACGTAATACAACATAACGTAATACTATATAACGTAATACTATATAACGTAATACTATATAACGTAATACTGTATAACGTAATACTGTATAACGTAATACTGTATCACGTAATACTATATAACGTAATACTATATAACGTAATACTATATACCGTAATACTATATAACGTAATACTGTATAACGTATTACTATATAACGTGATACAATATACCGTAATACTATATAACGTAATACAACATAACGTAATACTATATAACGTAATACAACATAACTTAATACTATATAACGTAATAGTATATAACGTAATACTGTATAACGTAATACAATACACCGTAATACTATATAACGTAATACTATATAACGTAATACAACATAACGTAATACTATATAACGTAATACTATATAACGTAATACTATATACCGTAATACTATATAACGTAATACTGTATAACGTATTACTATATAACGTGATACAATATACCGTAATACTATATAACGTAATACAACATAACGTAATACTATATAACGTAATACAACATAACTTAATACTATATAACGTAATAGTATATAACGTAATACTGTATAACGTAATACAATACACCGTAATACTATATAACGTAATACAACATAACGTAATACTATATAACGTAATACAACATAACGTCATACTATATAACGTAATACTATATAACGTAATAGTATATAACGTAATACTGTATAACGTAATACAATACACCGTAATACTATATAACGTAATACTATATACCGTAATACTATATAACGTAATACTGTATAACGTATTACTATATAACGTAATACAACATAACGTAATACTATATAACGTAATACAACATAACGTAATACTATATAACGTAATACTATATAACGTAATACTATATAACGTAATACTGTATAACGTAATACTGTATAACGTAATACTGTATCACGTAATACTATATAACGTAATACTATATAACGTAATACTATATACCGTAATACTATATAACGTAATACTGTATAACGTATTACTATATAACGTGATACAATATACCGTAATACTATATAACGTAATACAACATAACGTAATACTATATAACGTAATACAACATAACTTAATACTATATAACGTTATACTATATAACGTAATACTATATAACGTAATACTATATAACGTAATACTGTATAACGTATTACTATATAACGTAATACAACATAACGTAATACTATATAACGTAATACAACATAACGTAATACTATATAACGTAATACTGTATAACGTAATACTGTATAACGTAATACTGTATCACGTAATACTATATAACGTAATACTATATAACGTAATACTATATACCGTAATACTATATAACGTAATACTGTATAACGTATTACTATATAACGTGATACAATATACCGTAATACTATATAACGTAATACAACATAACGTAATACTATATAACGTAATACAACATAACTTAATACTATATAACGTTATACTATATAACGTAATACTATATAACGTAATACTGTATAACGTAATACAACATAACGTAATACTATATAACGTAATACTGTATAACGTAATACTGTATAACGTAATACTGTATCACGTAATACTATATAACGTAATACTATATAACGTAATACTATATACAGTAATACTATATAACGTAATACTGTATAACGTATTACTATATAACGTAATACTATATAACGTAATACAACATAACGTAATACTATATAACGTAATACTATATAACGTAATACAACATAACGTAATACTATATAACGTAATACTATATAACGTAATACAACATAACGTAATAGTATATAACGTAATACAATATAACGTAATACAACATAACGTAATACTATATAACGTAATACTATATAACGTAATACAACATAACGTAATACTATATAACGTAATACTATATAACGTAATACTGTATAACGTAATACTATATAACGTAATACAACATAACGTAATACTATATAACGTAATACTATAGAACGTAATACTATATAACGTAATACTGTATAACGTAATACTGTATCACGTAATACTCTATAACGTAATACTATATAACGTAATACAACATAACGTAATACTATATAACGTAATACTATATAACGTAATACTATATAACGTAATACTCTATAACGTAATACTATATAACGTAATACTCTATAACGTAATACTATATAACGTAATACAACATAACGTAATACTATATAACGTAATACTATATAACGTAATACTATATATCGTAATACAACATAACGTAATACAATATAACGTAATACTATATATCGTAATACAACATAACGTAATACTATATAACGTAATACTATATAACGTAATACTCTATAACGTAATACTATATAACGTAATACTATATAACGTAATACTCTATAACGTAATACTATATAACGTAATACTATATAACGTAATACTATATAACGTAATACTATATAACGTAATAGTATATAACGTAATACAACATAACGTAATACTATATAACGTAATACTATATAACGTAATACTGTATAACGTAATACTGTATAACGTAATACTGTATAACGTAGTACTCTATAACGTAATACTATATAGCGTAATACAACATAACGTAATACTATATAACGTAATACTATATAACGTAATACAACATAACGTAATACTATATAACGTAATACAACATAACGTAATACTATATAACGTAATACTATAGAACGTAATACTGTATAACGTAATACTGTATCACGTAATACTCTAAAACGTAATACTATATAACGTAATACAACATAACGTAATACTATATAACGTAATACCATATATCGTAATACAACATAACGTAATACTATATAACGTAAGACTATATAACGTAAGACTATATAACGTAATACTGTATAACGTAATACTGTATCACGTAATACAACATAACGTAATACTATATAACGTAATACTATATATCGTAATACAACATAACGTAATACTATATAACGTAATACTATATAACGTAATACTATATAACGTAATACTGTATAACGTAATACTGTATAACGTAATACTCTATAACGTAATACTATATAGCGTAATACAACATAACGTAATACTATATAACGTAATACTATATAACGTAATACTATATAACGTAATACTATATAACGTAATACAACATAACGTAATACTATATAACGTAATACTATATAACGTAATACTGTATAACGTAATACTGTATCACGTAATACTATATAACGTAATACTATATAACGTAATACAACATAACGTAATACTATATAACGTAATACTATATAACGTAATACTATATAACGTAATACTGTATAACGTAATACTGTATAACGTAATACTATATAGCGTAATGCAACATAGCGTAATACTATATAACGTCATACAACATAACGTAATACTATATAACGTAATACTATATAACGTAATACTATATAACGTAATACTGTATAACGTATTACTATATAACGTAATACAATATACCGTAATACTATATAACGTAATATAATATAAGGTAATACAACATAACGTAATACTGTATAACGTAATACTATATAACGTAATATAATATTACGTAATTCAACATAACGTAATACTATATACCGTAATACTATATTACGTAATACTGTATAACGTATTACTATATAACGTAATGCAACATAACGTGAAGCGTTATAACGTATTACTATATAACGTAATACAATATACCGTAATACTATATAACGTAATACTATATCACGTAATACTATATAACGTAATAATATATACCGTAATACTATATTACGTAATACTGTATAACGTGATACTATATAACGAAATGCAATATAACGTGAAGCGTTATAACGTATTACTATATAACGTAATACAATATACCGTAATACTATATAACGTAATACAATATACTGTAATACTATATAACGTAATATAATATAACGTAATACAACATAACGTAATACTGTATAACGTATTACTATATAACGTAATACAATATACCGTAATACTATATAATGTAATACTATATAACGTAATACTATATAGCGTAATACAACATAACGTAATACAACATAACGTAATACTATATAACGTAATACTATATAACGTAATACAACATAACGTAATACTATATAACGTAATACTATATAACGTAATACTGTATAACGTGATACTATATAACGAAATGCAATATAACGTGAAGCGTTATAACGTATTACTATATAACGTAATACAATATACCGTAATACTATATAACGTAATACTATATAACGTAATACTATATAACGTAATAATATATACCGTAATACTATATTACGTAATACTGTATAACGTATTACTATATAACGTAATACAATATACTGTAATACTATATAACGTAATATAATATAACGTAATACAACATAACGTAATACTGTATAACGTATTACTATATAACGTAATACAATATACCGTAATACTATATAACGTAATACTATATAACGTAATACTATATAACGTAATACTATATAACGTAATACTATATAACGTAATACAACATAACGTAATACTATATAACGTAATACAACATAACGTAATACTATATAACGTAATACAACATAACGTCATACTATATAACGTAATACTATATAACGTAATAGTATATAACGTAATACTGTATAACGTAATACAATACACCGTAATACTATATAACGTAATACTATATACCGTAATACTATATAACGTAATACTGTATAACGTATTACTATATAACGTGATACAATATACCGTAATACTATATAACGTAATACAACATAACGTAATACTATATAACGTAATACAACATAACGTAATACTATATAACGTAATACTATATAACGTAATACAATATACAGTAATATTGTATAACGTAATACTATATAACGTGAAACGTTATCACGTAATATTATATAACGTAATACTATATAACGTAATACTGTATAACGTAATACTATATAACGTAATACAATATAACGTCAAACGTTATAACGTATTACTATATAACGTAATACTATATAACGTAATACAACATAACGTAATACTATATAACGTAATACAACATAACTTAATACTATATAACGTTATACTATATAACGTAATACTATATAACGTAATACTGTATAACGTAATACTATATAACGTAATACTATATAACGTAATACTATATAACGTAATACTATATACCGTAATACTATATAACGTAATACTGTATAACGTAATACTGTATCACGTAATACTCTATAACGTAATACTATATAACGTAATACAACATAACGTAATACTATATAACGTAATACTGTATAACGTAATACTGTATAACGTAATACTATATAACGTAATATAATATAACGTAATACAACATAACGTAATACTATATAACGTAATACTATATAACGTAATACAACATAACTTAATACTATCTAACGTAATACTATATAACGTAATACTATATAACGTAATACTGTATAACGTAATACTGTATAACGTAATACTGTATCACGTAATACTCTATAACGTAATACTATATAACGTAATACAACATAACGTAATACTATATAACGTAATACTGTATAACGTAATACAACATAACGTAATACTATATAACGTAATACTATATAACGTAATACAACATAACGTAATACTATATAACGTAATACAATATAACGTAATACAACATAACGTAATACTATATAACGTAATACTATATAACGTAATACTATATAACGTAATACAACATAACGTAATACTATATAACGTAGTACTATATAACGTAATACTATATAACGTAATACTGTATAACGTAATACAATATACCGTAATACTATATAACGTAATACCATATAACGTAATACAACATAACGTAATACTATATAGCGTAATACAACAAAACGTAATACAACATAACGTAATACTATATAACGTAATACTATATAACGTAATACTATATAACGTAATACTATATAACGTAATACTATATAACGTAATACTATATATCGTAATACAACATAACGTAATACTATATAACGTAATACTATATAACGTAATACTCTATAACGTAATACTATATAACGTAATACAACATAACGTAATACTATATAACGTAATACTATATAACGTAATACTATATAACGTAATACTGTATAACGTAATACTGTATCACGTAATACTCTATAACGTAATACTATATAACGTAATACAACATAACGTAATACTATATAACGTAATACTATATAACGTAATACAACATAACGTAATACTATATAACGTAATACAATATAACGTAATACAACATAACGTAATACTATATAACGTAATACTATATAACGTAATACAACATAACGTAATACTATATAACGTAATACTATATAACGTAATACTGTATAACGTAATACTATATAACGTAATACTATATAACGTAATACAACATAACGTAATACTATATAACGTAATACTATAGAACGTAATACTATATAACGTAATACTGTATAACGTAATACTGTATCACGTAATACTCTATAACGTAATACTATATAACGTAATACAACATAACGTAATACTATATAACGTAATACTATATAACGTAATACTCTATAACGTAATACTATATAACGTAATACTCTATAACGTAATACTATATAACGTAATACAACATAACGTAATACTATATAACGTAATACTATATATCGTAATACAACATAACGTAATACTATATAACGTAATACTATATAACGTAATACTGTATAACGTAATACTATATAACGTAATACTATATAACGTAATACTATATAACGTAATACTAAATAACGTAATACTGTATAACGTAATACTGTATAACGTAATACTGTATAACGTAATACTCTATAACGTAATACTATATAGCGTAATACAACATAACGTAATACTATATAACGTAATACTATATAACGTAATACTATTTAACGTAATACTATATAACGTAATACTGTATAACGTAATACTATATAACGTAATACTGTATAACGTAATACTGTATAACGTAATACTCTATAACGTAATACTATATAGCGTAATACAACATAACGTAATACTATATAACGTAATACTATATAACGTAATACTGTATAACGTAATACTATTTAACGTAATACTATATAACGTAATACTGTATAACGTAATACTGTATAACGTAATACTCTATAACGTAATACTATATAGCGTAATACAACATAACGTAATACTATATAACGTAATACTATATAACGTAATACTATATATCGTAATACTATATAACGTAATACGATATAACGTCAAACGTTATAACGTATTACTATATAACGTAATACAATATACTGTAATACTATATAACGTAATACTATATAACGTAATACTGTATAACGTAATACAATATACCCTAATACTATATAACGTAATACTAAATAACGTAATACTGTATAACGTAATATTGTATAACGTAATACTGTATAACGTAATACTGTATAACGTAATACTGTATCACGTAATACTATATAACATAATACTATATAACGTAATACTATATAACGTAATACAACATAACGTAATACTAGATAACGTAATACTATATAACCAAATACTATATATCGTAATACAACATAACGTAATACTATATAACGTAATACTATATAACGTAATACAACATAACGTAATACTATATAACGTAATACTATATAACGTAATACTATATAACGTAATACTATATAACGTAATACTATATAACGTAATACAACATAACGTAATACTATATAACGTAATACTATATAACGTAATACTATATATCGTAATACAACATAACGTAATACTATATAACGTAATACTATATAACGTAATACTCTATAACGTAATACTATATAACGTAATACTCTATAACGTAATACTATATAACGTAATACTATATAACGTAATACTATATAACGTAATACTATATAATGTAATACAACATAACGTAATACTATATAACGTAATACAACATAACGTAATACTATATAACGTAATACTATAGAACGTAATACTGTATAATGTAATACTGTATCACGTAATACTCTAAAACGTAATACTATATAACGTAATACAACATAACGTAATACTATATAACGTAATACTATTTAACGTAATACTATATATCGTAATACAACATAAAGTAATACTATATAACGTAATACTATATAACGTAATGCTATATAACGTAATACTGTATAACGTAATACTGTATAACGTAATACTCTATAACGTAATACTATATAGCGTAATACAACATAACGTAATACTATATAACGTAATACTATATAACGTAATACTATATAACGTAATACTATATAACGTAATACAACATAACGTAATACAATATACCGTAATACTATATAACGCAATACTATATAACGTAATACAATATAACGTGAATCGTTATAACGTATTACTATATAACGTAATACAATATACCGTAATACTATATAACGGAATACTACATAACGTAATACTATATAACGTAATACAATATAACCTCAAACGTTATAACGTATTACTATATAACGTAATACAATATACCGTAATACTATATAACGTAATACTATATAGCGTAATACAACATAACGTAATACAACATAACGTAATACTATATAACGTAATACTATATAACGTAATACAACATAACGTAATACTATATAACGTAATACTATATAACGTAATACTGTATAACGTGATACTATATAACGTAATGCAATATAACGTGAAGCGTTATAACGTATTACTATATAACGTAATACAATATACCGTAATACTATATAACGTAATACTATATAACGTAATACTATATAACGTAATAATATATACCGTAATACTATATTACGTAATACTGTATAACGTATTACTATATAACGTAATACAATATACTGTAATACTATATAACGTAATATAATATAACGTAATACAACATAACGTAATACTGTATAACGTATTACTATATAACGTAATACAATATACCGTAATACTATATAACGTAATACTATATAACGTAATACTATATAACGTAATACTATATAACGTAATACTATATAACGTAATACAGAATAACGTATTACTATATAACGTAATACAATATACTGTAATACAATATAACGTGAAACGTTATAACGTATTACTATATAACGTAATACAATATACCGTAATACTATATAACGGAATACTACATAACGTAATACTATATAACGTAATACAATATAACCTCAAACGTTATAACGTATTACTATATAACGTAATACAATATACCGTAATACTATATAACGCAATACTATATAACGTAATACAATATAACGTGAAACGTTATAACGTATTACTATATAACGTAATACAATATACCGTAATACTATATAACGTAATACTATATAACGTAATACTATGTAAAGTAATACAACATAACGTAATACTATATAACGTAATACTCTATAACGTAATACTATATAACGTAATACAACATAACGTAATACTATATAACGTAATACTATATAACGTAATACTATATAACGTAATACAACATAACGTAATACTAGATAACGTAATACTATATAACGTAATACTATATATCGTAATACAACATAACGTAATACTATATAACGTAATACTATATAACGTAAGACTATATAACGTAATACTGTATAACGTAATACTGTATCACGTAATACTATATAACGTAATACTATATAACGTAATACTATATACCGTAATACTATATAACGTAATACTGTATAACGTATTACTATATAACGTAATACAATATACTGTAATACAATATAACGTGAAACGTTATAACGTATTACTATATAACGTAATACAATATACCGTAATACTATATAACGGAATACTACATAACGTAATACTATATAACGTAATACAATATAACCTCAAACGTTATAACGTATTACTATATAACGTAATACAATATACCGTAATACTATATAACGCAATACTATATAACGTAATACAATATAACGTGAATCGTTATAACGTAATACAATATACCGTAATACTATATAACGTAATACTATATAACGTAATACTATATAACGTAATAATATATACCGTAATACTATATTACGTAATACTGTATAACGTATTACTATATAACGTAATACAATATACTGTAATACTATATAACGTAATATAATATAACGTAATACAACATAACGTAATACTGTATAACGTATTACTATATAACGTAATACAATATACCGTAATACTATATAACGTAATACTATATAACGCAATACTATATAACGTAATACTATATAACGTAATACTATATAACGTAATACAGCATAACGTAATACTATATAACGTAATACTATATAACGTAATACAACATAACGTAATACTATATAACGTAATACAACATAACGTCATACTATATAACGTAATACTATATAACGTAATAGTATATAACGTAATACTGTATAACGTAATACAATACACCGTAATACTATATAACGTAATACTATATACCGTAATACTATATAACGTAATACTGTATAACGTATTACTATATAACGTAATACAATATACTGTAATACAATATAACGTGAAACGTTATAACGTATTACTATATAACGTAATACAATATACCGTAATACTGTATAACGTATTACTATATAACGTAATACAATATACTGTAATACAATATAACGTGAAACGTTATAACGTATTACTATATAACGTAATACAATATACCGTAATACTATATAACGGAATACTACATAACGTAATACTATATAACGTAATACAATATAACCTCAAACGTTATAACGTATTACTATATAACGTAATACAATATACCGTAATACTATTTAACGCAATACTATATAACGTAATACAATATAACGTGAAACGTTATAACGTATTACTATATAACGTAATACAATATACCGTAATACTATATAACGTAATACTATATAACGTAATACTATGTAAAGTAATACAACATAACGTAATACTATATAACGTAATACTCTATAACGTAATACTATATAACGTAATACAACATAACGTAATACTATATAACGTAATACTATATAACGTAATACTATATAACGTAATACAACATAACGTAATACTAGATAACGTAATACTATATAACGTAATACTATATATCGTAATACAACATAACGTAATACTATATAACGTAATACTATATAACGTAAGACTATATAACGTAATACTGTATAACGTAATACTGTATCACGTAATACTATATAACGTAATACTATATAACGTAATACTATATACCGTAATACTATATAACGTAATACTGTATAACGTATTACTATATAACGTAATACAATATACTGTAATACAATATAACGTGAAACGTTATAACGTATTACTATATAACGTAATACAATATACCGTAATACTATATAACGGAATACTACATAACGTAATACTATATAACGTAATACAATATAACCTCAAACGTTATAACGTATTACTATATAACGTAATACAATATACCGTAATACTATATAACGCAATACTATATAACGTAATACAATATAACGTGAATCGTTATAACGTATTACTATATAACGTAATACAATATACCGTAATACTATATAACGTAATACTATATAACGTAATGCAATATAACGTGAAGCGTTATAACGTATTACTATATAACGTAATACAATATACCGTAATACTATATAACGTAATACTATACAACGTAATACTATATAACGTAATAATATATACCGTAATACTATATTACGTAATACTGTATAACGTATTACTATATAACGTAATACAATATACTGTAATACTATATAACGTAATATAATATAACGTAATACAACATAACGTAATACTGTATAACGTAATACTATATAACGTAATACAACATAACGTAATACTATATAACGTAATACTATATAACGTAATACTGTATAACGTGATACTATATAACGTAATGCAATATAACGTGAAGCGTTATAACGTATTACTATATAACGTAATACAATATACCATAATACTATATAACGTAATACTATATAACGTAATACTATATAACGTAATAATATATACCGTAATACTATATTACGTAATACTGTATAACGTATTACTATATAACGTAATACTATATAACGTAATACTATATAACGAAATACAACATAACGTAATACTATATAACGTAATACTATATAACGTAATACAATATAACGTGAATCGTTATAACGTATTACTATATAACGTAATACAATATACCGTAATACTATATAACGTAATACTATATAACGTAATACTGTATAACGTATTACTATATAACGTAATACAATATACTGTAATACAATATAACGTGAAACGTTATAACGTATTACTATATAACGTAATACAATATACCGTAATACTATGTAACGTAATAGTATATAACGTAATACTATATAACGTAATACTATATAACGTAATATAATATAACGTAATACTATATAACGTTATAGTATATAACGTAATACTATATAACGTAATACAATATACCGTAATACTATATAACGTAATACTGTATAACGTATTACTATATAACGTAATACAATATACTGTAATACTATATAACGTAATATAATATAACGTAATACAACATAACGTAATACTGTATAACGTAATACTATATAACGTAATACTATATAACGTAATACTGTATAACGTATTACTATATAACGTAATACAATATACTGTAATACAATATAACGTGAAACGTTATAACGTAATACTATATAACGTAATACTATATACCGTAATACTATATAACGTAATACTGTATAACGTATTACTATATAACGTAATACAATATACTGTAATACAATATAACGTGAAACGTTATAACGTATTACTATATAACGTAATACAATATACCGTAATACTATATAACGTAATACTATATAACGTAATACTATATAACGTAATACTATATAACGTAATGCAATATAACGTGAAGCGTTATAACGTATTACTATATAACGTAATACAATATACCGTAATACTATATAACGTAATACTATATAACGTAATACTATATAACGTAATAATATATACCGTAATACTATATTACGTAATACTGTATAACGTATTACTATTTAACGTAATACAATATACTGTAATAATATATAACGTAATATAATATAACGTAATACAACATAACGTAATACTGTATAACGTATTACTATATAACGTAATACAATATACCGTAATACTATATAACGTAATACTATATAACGTAATACTATATAACGTAATAATATATACCGTAATACTATATTACGTAATACTGTATAACGTATTACTATTTAACGTAATACAGTATACTGTAATACTATATAACGTAATACAATATACCGTAATACTATATAACGTAATACTATATAACGTAATACTATATAACGTAATACTATATAACGTAATACTATATAACGTAATACTATATAACGTAATACAACATAACGTAATACTATATAACGTAATACAACATAACGTAATACTATATACCGTAATACAACATAACGTAATACTATATAACGTAATACTATATAACGTAATAGTATATAACGTAATACTGTATAACGTAATACAATACACCGTAATACTATATAACGTAATACTATATCCCGTAATACTATATAACGTAATACTGTATAACGTATTACTATATAACGTAATACAATATACTGTAATACAATATAACGTGAAACGTTATAACGTATTACTATATAACGTAATACAATATACCGTAATACTATATAACGGAATACTACATAACGTAATACTATATAACGTAATACAATATAACCTCAAACGTTATAACGTATTACTATATAACGTAATACTATATAACGTAATACTCTATAACGTAATACTCTATAACGTAATACCATATAGCGTAATACAACATAACGTAATACAACATAACGTAATACTATATAACGTAATACTATATAACGTAATGCAACATAACGTAATACTATATAACGTAATACTATATAACGTAATACTGTATAACGTGATACTATATAACGTAATGCAATATAACGTGAAGCGTTATAACGTATTACTATATAACGTAATACAATATACCGTAATACTATATAACGTAATACTATATAACGTAATAATATATACCGTAATACTATATTACGTAATACTGTATAACGTATTACTATATAACGTAATACAATATACTGTAATACAATATAACGTGAAACGTTATAACGTAATACTATATAACGTAATACTATATACCGTAATACTATATAACGTAATACTGTATAACGTATTACTATATAACGTAATACAATATACTGTAATACAATATAACGTGAAACGTTATAACGTATTACTATATAACGTAATACAATATACCGTAATACTATATAACGTAATACTATATAACGTAATACTATATAACGTAATAATATATACCGTAATACTATATTACGTAATACTGTATAACGTATTACTATATAACGTAATACAATATACTGTAATACTATATAACGTAATATAATATAACGTAATACAACATAACGTAATACTGTATAACGTATTACTATATAACGTAATACAATATACCGTAATACTATATAACGTAATACTATATAACGTAATACAACATAACGTAATACTATATAACGTAATACTATATAACGTAATACAACATAACGTAATACTATATAACGTAATACTATATAACGTAATACAACATAACGTAATACTATATAACGTAATACTATATAACGTAATACTATATAACGTAATACTATATAACGTAATACTGTATAACGTAATACTATATAACGTAATACTATATAACGTAATACAACATAACGTAATACTATATAGCGTAATACAACATAACGTAATACAACATAACGTAATACTATATAACGTAATACTATATAACGTAATACAACATAATGCAATACTATATAACGTAATACAATATAACGTGAATCGTTATAACGTATTACTATATAACGTAATTCAATATACCGTAATACTATATAACGTAATACTGTATAACGTATTACTATATAACGTAATACAATATACCGTAATACTATATGACGTAATATAATATAAGGTAATACAACATAACGTAATACTGTATAACGTAATACAATATAACGTAATATAATATTACGTAATTCAACATAACGTAATACTATATAACGTAATACAATATAACGTAATACAACATAACGTAATACTAGATAACGTAATACTATATAACGTAATACTATATAACGTAATACTCTATAACGTAATTCAACATAACGTAATACTATATAACGTAATACTATATAACGTAATACTCTATAACGTAATACTCTATAACGTAATACCATATAGCGTAATACAACATAACGTAATACAACATAACGTAATACTATATAACGTAATACTATATAACGTAATGCAACATAACGTAATACTATATAACGTAATACTATATAACGTAATACTGTATAACGTGATACTATATAACGTAATGCAATATAACGTGAAGCGTTATAACGTATTACTATATAACGTAATACAATATACCGTAATACTATATAACGTAATACTATATAACGTAATAATATATACCGTAATACTATATTACGTAATACTGTATAACGTATTACTATATAACGTAATACAATATACTGTAATACAATATAACGTGAAACGTTATAACGTAATACTATATAACGTAATACTATATAACGTAATACTATATAACGTAATACTATATAACGTAATACAACATAACGTAATACTATATAACGTAATAATATATAACGTAATACTATATAACGTAATACAACATAACGTAATACTAGATAACGTCATACTATATAACGTAATACTATATAACGTAATACTCTATAACGTAATTCAACATAACGTAATACTATATAACGTAATACTATATAACGTAATACTCTATAACGTAATACTCTATAACGTAATACCATATAGCGTAATACAACATAACGTAATACAACATAACGTAATACTATATAACGTAATACAACATAACGTAATACTATATAACGTAGTACTATATAACGTAATACTGTATAACGTGATACTATATATCGTAATGCAATATAACGTGAAGCGTTATAACGTATTACTATATAACGTAATACAATATACCGTAATACTATATAACGTAATACTATATAACGTAATAATATATACCGTAATACTGTATTACGTAATACTGTATAACGTATTACTATATAACGTAATACAATATACTGTAATACTATATAACGTAATATAATATAACGTAATACAACATAACGTAATACTGTATAACGTATTGCTATATAACGTAATACAATATACCGTAATACTATATAACGTAATACTGTATAACGTATTACTATATAACGTAATACAATATACCGTAATACTATATGACGTAATATAATATAAGGTAATACAACATAACGTAATACTGTATAACGTAATACTATATAACGTAATATAATATTACGTAATTCAACATAACGTAATACTATATAACGTAATACAATATAACGTCAAACGTTATAACGTATTACTATATAACGTAATACAATATACCGTAATACTATATAACGTAATACTATATAACGTAATGCAATATAACGTGAAGCGTTATAACGTATTACTATATAACGTAATACAATATACCGTAATTCTATATAACGTAATACTATATAACGTAATACTATATAACGTAATACTATATAACGTAATACTATATGACGTAATACTATATAACGTGATACTATATAACGTAATACTCTATAACGTAATTCAACATAACGTAATACTATATAACGTAATACTATATAACGTAATACTCTATAACGTAATACTCTATAACGTAATACCATATAGCGTAATACAACATAACGTAATACAACATAACGTAATACTATATAACGTAATACAACATAACGTAATACTATATAACGTAATACTATATAACGTAATACTGTATAACGTGATACTATATAACGTAATGCAATATAACGTGAAGCGTTATAACGTATTACTATATAACGTAATACAATATACCGTAATACTATATAACGTAATACTATATAACGTAATAGTATATAACGTAATACTGTATAACGTAATACAATACACCGTAATACTATACAACGTAATACTATATACCGTAATACTATATAACGTAATACTGTATAACGTATTACTATATAACGTAATACAATATACTGTAATACAATATAACGTAATATAATATAACGTAATACTCTATAACGTAATACTCTATAACGTAATACCATATAGCGTAATACAACATAACGTAATACAACATAACGTAATACTATATAACGTAATACAACATAACGTAATACTATATAACGTAATACTATATAACGTAATACTGTATAACGTGATACTATATAACGTAATGCAATATAACGTGAAGCGTTGTAACGTATTACTATATAACGTAATACAATATACCGTAATACTATATAACGTAATACTATATAACGTAATACTATATAACGTAATAATATATACCGTAATACTATATTACGTAATACTGTATAACGTATTACTATATAACGTAATACAATATACTGTAATACTATATAACGTAATATAATATAACGTAATACAACATAACGTAATACTGTATAACGTATTACTATATAACGTAATACAATATACCGTAATACTATATAACGTAATACTATATAACTTAATGCTATATAACGTAATACTATATAACGTAATACAATATAACGTGAAACGTTATAACGTAATACTATATAACGTAATACTATATAACGTAATACTATATAACGTAATACAACATAACGTAATACTGTATCACGTAATACTCTATAACGTAATACTATATAACGTAATACAACATAACGTAATACTATATAACGTAATACTATATAACGTAATACTATATAACGTAATACAACATAACGTAATACTATATATCGTAATACAACATAACGTAATACTACATAACGTAATACTATATAACGTAATACTGTATGTCGTATTACTATATAACGTAATACTATATAACGTAATACTATATAACGTAATACAATATACCGTAATACTATATAACGCAATACTATATAACGTAATACAATATAACGTGAATCGTTATAACGTATTACTATATAACGTAATACAATATACCGTAATACTATATAACGTAATACTATATAACGTAATACTATATACCGTAATACTATATAACGTAATACTGTATAACGTATTACTATATAACGTAATACAATATACTGTAATACTATATAACGTAATACTATATAACGTAATACAATATAACGTGAAACGTTATAACGTAATACTATATAACGTAATACTATATAACGTAATACTATATAACGTAATACAACATAACGTAATACAACATAACGTAATACTATATAACGTAATACTATATAACGTAATACAATATAACGTGAAACGTTATAACGAATTACTATATAACGTAATACAATATACCGTAATACTATATAACGGAATACTACATAACGTAATACTATATAACGTAATACAATATAACCTCAAACGTTATAACGTATTACTATATAACGTAATACAATATACCGTAATACTATATAACGCAATACTATATAACGTAATACAATATAACGTGAATCGTTATAACGTATTACTATATAACGTAATACAATATACCGTAATACTATATAACGTAATACTATATAACGTAATACTATATAACGTAATACTATATACCGTAATACTATATAACGTAATACTGTATAACGTATTACTATATAACGTAATACAATATACTGTAATACTATATAACGTAATACTATATAACGTAATACTATATAACGTAATACTATATAATGTAATACAATATAACGTGAAACGTTATAACGTATTACTATATAACGTAATACAATATACCGTAATACTATATACCGTAATACTATATAACGTAATACTGTATAACGTATTACTATATACCGTAATACAGTATACCGTAATACTATATAGCGTAATACAACATAACGTAATACAACATAACGTAATACTCTATAACGTAATACCATATAGCGTAATACAACATAACGTAATACAACATAACGTAATACTATATAACGTAATACTATATAACGTAATACTATATAACGTAATACTATATAACGTAATACTATATAACGTAATACAACATAACGTAATACTAGATAACGTAATACTATATAACGTAATACTATATAACGTAATACTCTATAACGTAATTCAACATAACGTAAAACTATATAACGTAATACTATATAACGTAATACTCTATAACGTAATACTATATAACGTAATACTATATAACGTAATACAACATAACGTAATACTATATAACGTAATACTATATAACGTAATACTATATAACGTAATACTATATAACGTAATACAACATAACGTAATACTAGATAACGTAATACTATATAACGTAATACTATATAACGTAATACTCTATAACGTAATTCAACATAACGTAAAACTATATAACGTAATACTATATAACGTAATACTCTATAACGTAATACTCTATAACGTAATACCATATAGCGTAATACAACATAACGTAATACAACATAACGTAATACTATATAACGTAATACTATATAACGTAATACAACATAACGTAATACTATATAACGTAATACTATATAGCGTAATGCAATATAACGTGAAGCGTTATGACGATTTACTATATAACGTAATACAATATACCGTAATACTATATAACGTAATACTATATAACGTAATACTATATAACGTAATACTATATAACGTAATACAACATAACGTAATACTATATAACGTATTACTATATAACGTAATACTATATAACGTAATACAACATAACGTAATACTAGATAACGTAATACTATATAACGTAATACTATATAACGTAATACTATATAACGTAATTCAACATAACGTAATACTATATAACGTAATACTATATAACGTAATACTCTATAACGTAATACCATATAGCGTAATACAACATAACGTAATACAACATAACGTAATACTATATAACGTAATACTATATAACGTAATACAACATAACGTAATACTATATAACGTAATACTATATAACGTAATACTGTATAACGTGATACTATATAACGTAATGCAATATAACGTGAAGCGTTATAACGTATTACTAAATAACGTAATACAATATACCGTAATACTATATGACGTAATACTATATAACGTAATAATATATACCGTTATACTATATTACGTAATACTGTATAACGTATTACTATATAACGTAATACTATATAACGTAATACAACATAACGTAATACTATATAACGTAATACTATATAACGTAATACTGTATAACGTATTACTATATAACGTAATACAATATACTGTAATACAATATAACGTGAAACGTTATAACGTATTACTATATAACGTAATACAATATACCGTAATACTATATAACGGAATACTACATAACGTAATACTATATAACGTAATACAATATAACCTCAAACGTTATAACGTATTACTATATAACGTAATACAATATACCGTAATACTATATAACGCAATACTATATAACGTAATACAATATAACGTGAATCGTTATAACGTATTACTATATAAAGTAATACAATATACCGTAATACTATATAACGTAATACTATATAGCGTAATACTATATACCGTAATACTATATAACGTAATACTGTATAACGTATTACTATATAACGTAATACAATATACTGTAATACAATATAACGTGAAACGTTATAACGTATTACTATATAACGTAATACAATATACAGTAATACAACATAACGTAATACTATATAACGTAATACAACATAACGTAATACTATATAACGTAATACTATATAACGTAATACTATATATCGTAATACAACATAACGTAATACTATATAACGTAATACTATATAACGTAATACTGTATAACGTATTACTATATAACGTAATACTGTATAACGTAATACTGTATCACGTAATACTCTATAACGTAATACTATATAACGTAATACAACATAACGTAATACTATATGACGTAATATAATATAACGTAATACTATATAACGTAATATAATATAACGTAATACTATATAACGTAATACTATATAACGTAATACTATATAACGTAATACTATATAACGTAATACAATATACCGTAATACTATATAACGCAATACTATATAACGTAATACAATATAACGTGAATCGTTATAACGTATTACTATATAACGTAATACAATATACCGTAATACTATATAACGTAATATAATATAACGTAATACAACATAACGTAATACTGTATAACGTATTACTATATAACGTAATACAATATACCGTAATACTATATAACGTAATACTATATAACGTAATACTGTATAACGTGATACTATATAACGTAATGCAATATAACGTGAAGCGTTATAACGTATTACTATATAACGTAATACAATATACCGTAATACTATATAACGTAATACTATATAACGTAATACTATATAACGTAATAATATATACCGTAATACTATATTACGTAATACTGTATAACGTATTACTATATTACGTAATACTGTATAACGTATTACTATTTAACGTAATACAATATACTGTAATACTATATAACGTAATATAATATAACGTAATACAACATAACGCAATACTGTATAACGTATTACTATATAACGTAATACAATATACCGTAATACTATATAACGTAATACTATATAACGTAATACTATATAGCGTAATACAACATAACGTAATACTATATAACGTAATACAACATAACGTAATACTATATAACGTAATACTATATAACGTAATACTATATATCGTAATACAACATAACGTAATACTATATAACGTAATACTATATAACGTAATACTGTATAACGTATTACTATATAACGTAATACAATATACTGTAATACAATATAACGTGAAACGTTATAACGTATTACTATATAACGTAATACAATATACCGTAATACTATATAACGGAATACTACATAACGTAATACTATATAACGTAATACAATATAACCTCAAACGTTATAACGTATTACTATATAACGTAATACAATATACCGTAATACTATATAACGCAATACTATATAACGTAATACAATATAACGTGAATCGTTATAACTTATTACTATATAACGTAATACAATATACCGTCATACTATATAACGTAATACTATATAACGTAATACTATATAATGTAATACTATATACCGTAATACTATATAACGTAATACTGTATAACGTATTACTATATAACGTAATACAATATACTGTAATACAATATAACGTGAAACGTTATAACGTATTACTATATAACGTAATACAATATACCGTAATACTATATAACGTAATACTATACAACGTAATGCAATATAACGTGAAGCGTTGTAACGTATTACTATATAACGTAATACAATATACCGTAATACTATATAACGGAATACTACATAACGTAATACTATATAACGTAATACAATATAACCTCAAACGTTATAACGTATTACTATATAACGTAATACAATATACTGTAATACTATATAACGTAATATAATATAACGTAATACAACATAACGTAATACTGTATAACGTATTACTATATAACGTAATACAATATACCGTAATACTATATAACGTAATACTATATAACGTAATGCTATATAACGTAATACTATATAACGTAATACTATATAGCGTAATACTATATAACGTAATACTATATAACGTAATACAATATACCGTAATACTATATAACGCAATACTATATAACGTAATACAATATAACGTGAATCGTTATAACGTATTACTATATAACGTAATACAATATACCGTAATACTATATAACGTAATACTATATAACGTAATACAATATACCGTAATACTATATAACGCAATACTATATAACGTAATACAATATAACGTGAATCGTTATAACGTATTACTATATAACGTAATACAATATACCGTAATACTATATAACGTAATACTATATAACGTAATGCAATATAACGTGAAGCGTTATAACGTATTACTATATAACGTAATACAATATACCGTAATACTATATACCGTAATACTATATAACGTAATACTGTATAACGTATTACTATATAACGTAATACAATATACCGTAATACTATATAACGTAATACTATATAACGTAATGCTATATAGCGTAATACAACATAACGTAATACAACATAACGTAATACTATATAACGTAATACTATATAACGTAATACAACATGACGTAATACTGTATCACGTAATACTCTATAACGTAATACTATATAACGTAATACAACATAACGTAATACTATATGACGTAATATAATATAACGTAATACTATATAACGTAATATAATATAACGTAATACTATATAACGTAATACTATATAACGTAATACTATATAACGTAATACAACATAACGTAATACTATATAGCGTAATACTATATAACGTAATAATATTTACCGTAATACTATATTACGTAATACTGTATAACGTAATACAATATAACGTGAAACGTTATAACGTAATACTATATAACGTAATACTATATAACGTAATACTATATAACGTAATACAACATAACGTAATACTGTATCACGTAATACTCTATAACGTAATACTATATAACGTAATACAACATAACGTAATACTATATAACGTAATACTATATAACGTAATACTATATAACGTAATACAACATAACGTAATACTATATAACGTAATACTATATAACGTAATACTATATAACGTAATACTATATAACGTAATACTGTATAACGTAATACTATATAACGTAATACTATATAACGTAATACAACATAACGTAATACTATATAGCGTAATACTATATAACGTAATACTGTATAACGTAATACTATATAACGTAATACTATATAACGTAATACAACATAACGTAATACTATATAACGTAATACTATATAACGTAATACAACATAACGTAATACTGTATCACGTAATACTCTATAACGTAATACTATATAACGTAATACAACATAACGTAATACTATATAACGTAATACTATATAACGTAATACTATATAACGTAATACAACATAACGTAATACTATATAACGTAATACTATATAACGTAATACTATATAACGTAATACTATATAACGTAATACTGTATAACGTAATACTATATAACGTAATACTATATAACGTAATACAATATACCGTAATACTATATAACGGAATACTACATAACGTAATACTATATAACGTAATACAATATAACCTCAAACGTTATAACGTATTACTATATAACGTAATACAATATACCGTAATACTATATAACGCAATACTATATAACGTAATACAATATAACGTGAATCGTTATAACTTATTACTATATAACGTAATACAATATACCGTCATACTATATAACGTAATACTATATAACGTAATACTATATAACGTAATACTATATACCGTAATACTATATAACGTAATACTGTATAACGTATTACTATATAACGTAATACAATATACTGTAATACAATATAACGTGAAACGTTATAACGTATTACTATATAACGTAATACAATATACCGTAATACTATATAACGTAATACTATACAACGTAATGCAATATAACGTGAAGCGTTGTAACGTATTACTATATAACGTAATACAATATACCGTAATACTATATAACGTAATACTATATAACGTAATACTATATAACGTAATAATATTTACCGTAATACTATATTACGTAATACTGTATAACGTATTACTATATAACGTAATACAATATACTGTAATACTATATAACGTAATACAATATAACGTGAAACGTTATAACGTAATACTATATAACGTAATACTATATAACGTAATACAATATACTGTAATACTATATAACGTAATACAATATAACGTGAAACGTTATAACGTAATACTATATAACGTAATACTATATAACGTAATACAATATAACGTGAAACGTTATAACGTAATACTATATAACGTAATACTATATAACGTAATACTATATAACGTAATACAACATAACGTAATACTATATAACGTAATACTATATAACGTAATACTATATAACGTAATACTATATAACGTAATACTGTATAACGTGATACTATATAACGTAATGCAATATAACGTGAAGCGTTATAACGTATTACTATATAACGTAATACAATATACCGTAATACTATATAACGTAATACTATATAACGTAATATAATATAACGTAATACTATATAACGTAATAGTATATAACGTAATACTATATAACGTAATAGTATATAACGTAATACTATATAACGTAATACTGTATAACGTGATACTATATAACGTAATACAATATAACGCAATACTATATAACGTAATACAATATAACGTGAATCGTTATAACGTATTACTATATAACGTAATACAATATACCGTAATACTATATAACGTAATACTATATAACGTAATGCAATATAACGTGAAGCGTTATAACGTATTACTATATAACGTAATACAATATACCGTAATACTATATACCGTAATACTATATAACGTAATACTGTATAACGTATTACTATATAACGTAATACAAAATACCGTAATACTATATAACGTAATACTATATAACGTAATGCTATATAGCGTAATACAACATAACGTAATACAACATAACGTAATACTATATAACGTAATACTATATAACGTAATACAACATGACGTAATACTGTATCACGTAATACTCTATAACGTAATACTATATAACGTAATACAACATAACGTAATACTATATGACGTAATATAATATAACGTAATACTATATAACGTAATATAATATAACGTAATACTATATAACGTAATACTATATAACGTAATACTATATAACGTAATACAACATAACGTAATACTATATAGCGTAATACTATATAACGTAATAATATTTACCGTAATACTATATTACGTAATACTGTATAACGTAATACAATATAACGTGAAACGTTATAACGTAATACTATATAACGTAATACTATATAACGTAATACTATATAACGTAATACAACATAACGTAATACTGTATCACGTAATACTCTATAACGTAATACTATATAACGTAATACAACATAACGTAATACTATATAACGTAATACTATATAACGTAATACTATATAACGTAATACAACATAACGTAATACTATATAACGTAATACTATATAACGTAATACTGTATAACGTAATACTATATAACGTAATACTATATAACGTAATACAACATAACGTAATACTATATAGCGTAATACTATATAACGTAATACTGTATAACGTAATACTATATAACGTAATACTATATAACGTAATACAACATAACGTAATACTATATAACGTAATACTATATAACGTAATACAACATAACGTAATACTGTATCACGTAATACTCTATAACGTAATACTATATAACGTAATACAACATAACGTAATACTATATAACGTAATACTATATAACGTAATACTATATAACGTAATACAACATAACGTAATACTATATAACGTAATACTATATAACGTAATACTATATAACGTAATACTATATAACGTAATACTATACAACGTAATGCAATATAACGTGAAGCGTTGTAACGTATTACTATATAACGTAATACAATATACCGTAATACTATATAACGTAATACTATATAACGTAATACTATATAACGTAATAATATTTACCGTAATAATATATTACGTAATACTGTATAACGTATTACTATATAACGTAATACAATATACTGTAATACTATATAACGTAATACAATATAACGTGAAACGTTATAACGTAATACTATATAACGTAATACTATATAACGTAATACAATATACTGTAATACTATATAACGTAATACAATATAACGTGAAACGTTATAACGTAATACTATATAACGTAATACTATATAACGTAATACAATATAACGTGAAACGTTATAACGTAATACTATATAACGTAATACTATATAACGTAATACTATATAACGTAATACAACATAACGTAATACTGTATCACGTAATACTCTATAACGTAATACAATATAACGTAATACAACATAACGTAATACTATATAACGTAATACTATATAACGTAATACTATATAACGTAATACTATATAACGTAATACTGTATAACGTGATACTATATAACGTAATGCAATATAACGTGAAGCGTTATAACGTATTACTATATAACGTAATACAATATACCGTAATACTATATAACGTAATACTATATAACGTAATATAATATAACGTAATACTATATAACGTAATAGTATATAACGTAATACTATATAACGTAATAGTATATAACGTAATACTATATAACGTAATACTGTATAACGTGATACTATATAACGTAATACAATATACCGTAATACTATATAACGCAATACTATATAACGTAATACTATATAACGTAATACTATATAACGTAATACTATATAACGTAATACTGTATAACGTGATACTATATAACGTAATGCAATATAACGTGAAGCGTTATAACGTATTACTATATAACGTAATACAATATACCGTAATACTATATAACGTAATACTATATAACGTAATATAATATAACGTAATACTATATAACGTAATACAATATAACCTCAAACGTTATAACGTATTACTATATAACGTAATACAATATACCGTAATACTATATAACGCAATACTATATAACGTAATACTATATAACGTAATACTATATAACGTAATACAACATAACGTAATACTATATAGCGTAATACTATATAACGTAATACTGTATAACGTAATACTATATAACGTAATACTATATAACGTAATACAACATAACGTAATACTATATAACGTAATACTATATAACGTAATACAACATAACGTAATACTGTATCACGTAATACTCTATAACGTAATACTATATAACGTAATACAACATAACGTAATACTATATAACGTAATACTATATAACGTAATACTATATAACGTAATACAACATAACGTAATACTATATAACGTAATACTATATAACGTAATACTATATAACGTAATACTATATAACGTAATACTATACAACGTAATGCAATATAACGTGAAGCGTTGTAACGTATTACTATATAACGTAATACAATATACCGTAATACTATATAACGTAATACTATATAACGTAATACTATATAACGTAATAATATTTACCGTAATAATATATTACGTAATACTGTATAACGTATTACTATATAACGTAATACAATATACTGTAATACTATATAACGTAATACAATATAACGTGAAACGTTATAACGTAATACTATATAACGTAATACTATATAACGTAATACAATATACTGTAATACTATATAACGTAATACAATATAACGTGAAACGTTATAACGTAATACTATATAACGTAATACTATATAACGTAATACAATATAACGTGAAACGTTATAACGTAATACTATATAACGTAATACTATATAACGTAATACTATATAACGTAATACAACATAACGTAATACTGTATCACGTAATACTCTATAACGTAATACAATATAACGTAATACAACATAACGTAATACTATATAACGTAATACTATATAACGTAATACTATATAACGTAATACTATATAACGTAATACTGTATAACGTGATACTATATAACGTAATGCAATATAACGTGAAGCGTTATAACGTATTACTATATAACGTAATACAATATACCGTAATACTATATAACGTAATACTATATAACGTAATATAATATAACGTAATACTATATAACGTAATAGTATATAACGTAATACTATATAACGTAATAGTATATAACGTAATACTATATAACGTAATACTGTATAACGTGATACTATATAACGTAATACAATATACCGTAATACTATATAACGCAATACTATATAACGTAATACTATATAACGTAATACTATATAACGTAATACTATATAACGTAATACTGTATAACGTGATACTATATAACGTAATGCAATATAACGTGAAGCGTTATA
The DNA here is from genome assembly GCF_040668555.2 of Bombus flavifrons. Lineage (NCBI taxonomy): Eukaryota > Metazoa > Arthropoda > Insecta > Hymenoptera > Apidae > Bombus > Bombus flavifrons. Next base: position 2,626,492 of record NC_138443.1, read on the forward strand.
ACGTATTACTATATAACGTAATACAATATACCGTAATACTATATAACGTAATACTATATAACGTAATATAATATAACGTAATACTATATAACGTAATAGTATATAACGTAATACTATATAACGTAATAGTATATAACGTAATACTATATAACGTAATACTGTATAACGTGATACTATATAACGTAATACAATATACCGTAATACTATATAACGCAATACTATATAACGTAATACAATATAACGTGAATCGTTATAACTTATTACTATATAACGTAATACAATATACCGTCATACTATATAACGTAATACTATATAACGTAATAATATTTACCGTAATACTATATTACGTAATACTGTATAACGTATTACTATATAACGTAATACAATATACCGTAATACTATATAACGTAATACTATATAACGTAATATAATATAACGTAATACTATATAACGTAATAGTATATAACGTAATACAACATAACGTAATACTGTATCACGTAATACTCTATAACGTAATACTATATAACGTAATACAACATAACGTAATACTATATAACGTAATACTATATAACGTAATACTATATAACGTAATACAACATAACGTAATACTATATAACGTAATACTATATAACGTAATACTATATAACGTAATACTGTATAACGTGATACTATATAACGTAATGCAATATAACGTGAAGCGTTATAACGTATTACTATATAACGTAATACAATATACCGTAATACTATATAACGTAATACTATATAACGTAATACTATATAACGTAATACTATATATCGTAATACAACATAACGTAATACTATATAACGTAATACTATATGACGTAATACTATATAATGTAATACTATATAACGTGATACAATATAACGTGAAACGTTATAACGTATTACTATATAACGTAATACATTATACCGTAATACTATATAACGTAATAGTATATAACGTAATACAACATAAAGTAATACTATATAACGTAATATAATATAACGTAATACTATATAACGTAATAGTATATAACGTAATACTATATAACGTAATAGTATATAACGTAATACTATATAACGTAATACAATATAACGTGAAACGCTATAACATATTACTATATAACGTAATACAATATACCGTAATACTATATAACGTAATATAATATATCGTAATACAACATAACGTAATGCTATATAACGTAATATAATATAACGTAATACAATATACCGTAATACTATATAACGTAATACTATATAACGTAATACTATATAACGTAATACAACATAACGTAATACTGTATCACGTAATACTCTATAACGTAATACAATATAACGTAATACAACATAACGTAATACTATATAACGTAATACTATATAACGTAATACTATGTAACGTAATACTATATAACGTAATACAACATAACGTAATACTAGATAACGTAATACTATATAACGTAATACTATATAACGTAATACTCTATAACGTAATACAACATAACGTAATACTATATAACGTAATACTATATAACGTAATACTCTATAACGTAATACTATATAACGTAATGCAATATAACGTGAAGCGTTATAACGTATTACTATATAACGTAATACTATATAACGTAATACTATATAACGTAATACAACATAACGTAATACTGTATCACGTAATACTCTATAACGTAATACAATATAACGTAATACAACATAACGTAATACTATATAACGTAATACTATATAACGTAATACTATGTAACGTAATACTATATAACGTAATACAACATAACGTAATACTAGATAACGTAATACTATATAACGTAATACTATATAACGTAATACTCTATAACGTAATACAACATAACGTAATACTATATAACGTAATACTATATAACGTAATACTCTATAACGTAATACTATATAACGTAATGCAATATAACGTGAAGCGTTATAACGTATTACTATATAACGTAATACTATATAGCGTAATACAACATAACGTAATACAACATAACGTAATACTATATAACGTAATACTATATAACGTAATACAACATAACGTAATACTATATAACGTAATACTATATAACGTAATACTGTATAACGTGATACTATATAACGTAATGCAATATAACGTGAAGCGTTATAACGTATTACTATATAACGTAATACAATATACCGTAATACTATATAACGTAATACTATATAACGTAATGCAATATAACGTGAAGCGTTATAACGTATTACTATATAACGTAATACAATATACCGTAATACTATATAACGTAATACTATATAACGTAATACTATATAACGTAATACAACATAACGCAATACTAGATAACGTAATACTATATAACGTAATACTATATAACGTAATACTCTATAACGTAATTCAACATAACGTAATACTATATAACGTAATACTATATAACGTAATACTCTATAACGTAATACTCTATAACGTAATACCATATAGCGTAATACAACATAACGTAATACAACATAACGTAATGCTATATAACGTAATATAATATAACGTAATACAATATACCGTAATACTATATAACGTAATACTATATAACGTAATACTATATAACGTAATACTATATAACGTAATACAATATAACGTGAAACGTTATAACGTAATACTATATAACGTAATACTATATAACGTAATACAACATAACGTAATACTATATAACGTAATACTATATAACGTAATAGTATATAACGTAATACTGTATAACGTAATACAATACACCGTAATACTATATAACGTAATACTATATACCGTAATACTATATAATGTAATACTGTATAACGTATTACTATATAACGTAATACAATATACTGTAATACAATATAACGTGAAACGTTATAACGTATTACTATATAACGTAATACAATATACCGTAATACTATATAACGGAATACTACATAACTTAATACTATATAACGTAATACAATATAACCTCAAACGTTATAACGTATTACTATATAACGTAATACAATATACCGTAATACTATATAACGCAATACTATATAACGTAATACAATATAACGTGAATCGTTATAACGTATTACTATATAACGTAATACAATATACCGTAATACTATATAACGTAATACTATATAACGTAATACTATATAACGTAATACTATATACCGTAATACTATATAACGTAATACTGTATAACGTATTACTATATAACGTAATACAATATACTGTAATACAATATAACGTGAAACGTTATAACGTATTACTATATAACGTAATACAATATACCGTAATACTATATAACGTAATACTATATAACGTAATGCAATATAACGTGAAGCGTTGTAACGTATTACTATATAACGTAATACAATATACCGTAATACTATATAACGTAATACTATATAACGTAATGCTATATAACGTAATACTATATAACGTAATACAATATAACGTGAAACGTTATAACGTAATACTATATAACGTAATACTATATAACGTAATACTATATAACGTAATACAACATAACGTAATACTGTATCACGTAATACTCTATAACGTAATACTATATAACGTAATACAACATAACGTAATACTATATAACGTAATACTATATAACGTAATACTATATAACGTAATACAACATAACGTAATACTATATAACGTAATACTATATAACGTAATACTATATAACGTAATACTATATAACGTAATACTGTATAACGTAATACTATATAACGTAATACTATATAACGTAATACAACATAACGTAATACTATATAACGTAATACTATATAACGTAATACTATATAACGTAATACAACATAACGTAATACTATATAACGTAATACTATATAACGTAATACTATATAACGTAATACTGTATAACGTAATACTATATAACGTAATACTATATAACGTAATACAACATAACGTAATACTATATAGCGTAATACAACATAACGTAATACAACATAACGTAATACTATATAACGTAATACTGTATAACGTAATACTATATAACGTAATACTATATAACGTAATACAACATAACGTAATACTATATAACGTAATACAACATAACGTAATACTATATAACGTAATACTATATACCGTAATACTATATTACGTAATACTGTATAACGTATTACTATATAACGTAATACAATATACTGTAATACTATATAACGTAATATAATATAACGTAATACAACATAACGTAATACTGTATAACGTATTACTATATAACGTAATACAATATACCGTAATACTATATAACGTAATACTATATAACGTAATACTATATAACGTAATACTATATAACGTAATACTATATAACGTAATACTATTTAACGTAATACTATATAACGTAATACAACATAACGTAATACTGTATCACGTAATACTCTATAACGTAATACTATATAACGTAATACAACATAACGTAATACTATGTAACGTAATACTATATAACGTAATACTATATAACGTAATACAACATAACGTAATACTATATAACGTAATACTATATAACGTAATACAACATAACGTAATACTATATAGCGTAATACAACATAACGTAATACAACATAACGTAATACTATATAACGTAATACTATATAACGTAATACAACATAACGTAATACTATATAACGTAATACTATATAACGTAATACTGTATAACGTAATACTATATAACGTAATACTATATAACGTAATACAATATACTGTAATACTATATAACGTAATATAATATAACGTAATACAACATAACGTAATACTATATAACGTAATACTGTATAACGTAATACTATATAACGTAATACTATATAACGTAATACAACATAACGTAATACTATATAGCGTAATACAACATAACGTAATACAACATAACGTAATACTATATAACGTAATACTGTATAACGTAATACTATATAACGTAATACTATATAACGTAATACAACATAACGTAATACTATATAACGTAATACAACATAACGTAATACTATATAACGTAATACTATATACCGTAATACTATATTACGTAATACTGTATAACGTATTACTATATAACGTAATACAATATACTGTAATACTATATAACGTAATATAATATAACGTAATACAACATAACGTAATACTGTATAACGTATTACTATATAACGTAATACAATATACCGTAATACTGTATAACGTAATACTATATAACGTAATACTATATAACGTAATACTATATAACGTAATACTATATAACGTAATACTATATAACGTAATACAACATAACGTAATACTGTATCACGTAATACTCTATAACGTAATACTATATAACGTAATACAACATAACGTAATACTATATAACGTAATACTATATAACGTAATACTATATAACGTAATACTATATAACGTAATACAACATAACGTAATACTATATAACGTAATACTATATAACGTAATACTATATAACGTAATACTATATAACGTAATACTATATAACGTAATACAACATAACGTAATACTATATAACGTAATACTATATAACGTAATACTGTATAACGTAATACTATATAACGTAATACTATATAACGTAATACAACATAACGTAATACTATATAACGTAATACAACATAACGTAATACTATATAACGTAATACTATATACCGTAATACTATATTACGTAATACTGTATAACGTATTACTATATAACGTAATACAATATACTGTAATACTATATAACGTAATATAATATAACGTAATACAACATAACGTAATACTGTATAACGTATTACTATATAACGTAATACTATATAATGTAATACTGTATAACGTATTACTATATAACGTAATACAATATACTGTAATACAATATAACGTGAAACGTTATAACGTATTACTATATAACGTAATACAATATACCGTAATACTATATAACGGAATACTACATAACGTAATACTATATAACGTAATACAATATAACCTCAAACGTTATAACGTATTACTATATAACGTAATACAATATACCGTAATACTATATAACGCAATACTATATAACGTAATACAATATAACGTGAATCGTTATAACGTATTACTATATAACGTAATACAATATACCGTAATACTATATAACGTAATACTATATAACGTAATACTATATAACGTAATACTATATACCGTAATACTATATAACGTAATACTGTATAAACTATTACTATATAACGTAATACAATATACTGTAATACAATATAACGTGAAACGTTATAACGTATTACTATATAACGTAATACAATATACCGTAATACTATATAACGTAATACTATATAACGTAATGCAATATAACGTGAAGCGTTGTAACGTATTACTATATAACGTAATACAATATACCGTAATACTATATAACGCAATACTATATAACGTAATACTATATAACGTAATACTGTATAACGTAATACTATATACCGTAATACTATATAACGTAATACTGTATAACGTATTACTATATAACGTAATACAATATACTGTAATACTATATAACGTATTACTATATAACGTAATACAATATACTGTAATACTATATAACGTAATACAATATAACGTGAAACGTTATAACGTAATACTATATAACGTAATACTATATAACGTAATACAACATAACGTAATACTATATAACGTAATACTATATAACGTAATACTATATAACGTAATACTGTATAACGTGATACTATATAACGTAATGCAATATAACGTGAAGCGTTATAACGTATTACTATATAACGTAATACAATATACCGTAATACTATATAACGTAATACTATATAACGTAATACTATATAACGTAATACTATATATCGTAATACAACATAACGTAATACTATATAACGTAATACTATATGACGTAATACTATATAATGTAATACTATATAACGTGATACAATATAACGTGAAACGTTATAACGTATTACTATATAACGTAATACATTATACCGTAATACTATATAACGTAATAGTATATAACGTAATACAACATAAAGTAATACTATATAACGTAATATAATATAACGTAATACTATATAACGTAATAGTATATAACGTAATACTATATAACGTAATAGTATATAACGTAATACTATATAACGTAATACAATATAACGTGAAACGCTATAACATATTACTATATAACGTAATACAATATACCGTAATACTATATAACGTAATATAATATATCGTAATACAACATAACGTAATGCTATATAACGTAATATAATATAACGTAATACAATATACCGTAATACTATATAACGTAATACTATATAACGTAATACTATATAACGTAATACTATATAACGTAATACAATATAACGTGAAACGTTATAACGTAATACTATATAACGTAATACTATATAACGTAATACTATATAACGTAATACAACATAACGTAATACTGTATCACGTAATACTCTATAACGTAATACTATATAACGTAATACAACATAACGTAATACTATATAACGTAATACTGTATAACGTAATACTATATAACGTAATATAACATAACGTAATACTATATAACGTAATACTATGTAACGTAATACTATATAACGTAATACAACATAACGTAATACTAGATAACGTAATACTATATAACGTAATACTATATAACGTAATACTCTATAACGTAATACAACATAACGTAATACTATATAACGTAATACTATATAACGTAATACTCTATAACGTAATACTATATAACGTAATGCAATATAACGTGAAGCGTTATAACGTATTACTATATAACGTAATACTATATAGCGTAATACAACATAACGTAATACAACATAACGTAATACTATATAACGTAATACTATATAACGTAATACAACATAACGTAATACTATATAACGTAATACTATATAACGTAATACTGTATAACGTGATACTATATAACGTAATGCAATATAACGTGAAGCGTTATAACGTATTACTATATAACGTAATACAATATACCGTAATACTATATAACGTAATACTATATAACGTAATGCAATATAACGTGAAGCGTTATAACGTATTACTATATAACGTAATACAATATACCGTAATACTATATAACGTAATACTATATAACGTAATACTATATAACGTAATACAACATAACGCAATACTAGATAACGTAATACTATATAACGTAATACTATATAACGTAATACTCTATAACGTAATTCAACATAACGTAATACTATATAACGTAATACTATATAACGTAATACTCTATAACGTAATACTCTATAACGTAATACCATATAGCGTAATACAACATAACGTAATACAACATAACGTAATGCTATATAACGTAATATAATATAACGTAATACAATATACCGTAATACTATATAACGTAATACTATATAACGTAATACTATATAACGTAATACTATATAACGTAATACAACATAACGTAATACTGTATCACGTAATACTCTATAACGTAATACTATATAACGTAATACAACATAACGTAATACTATATAACGTAATACTATATAACGTAATACTATATAACGTAATACAACATAACGTAATACTATATAACGTAATACTGTATAACGTATTACTATATAACGTAATACAACATAACGTAATACTATATAACGTAATACAACATAACGTAATACTATATAACGTAATACAACATAACGTAATACTATATAACGTAATACTATATAACGTAATAGTATATAACGTAATACTGTATAACGTAATACAATACACCGTAATACTATATAACGTAATACTATATACCGTAATACTATATAATGTAATACTGTATAACGTATTACTATATAACGTAATACAATATACTGTAATACAATATAACGTGAAACGTTATAACGTATTACTATATAACGTAATACAATATACCGTAATACTATATAACGGAATACTACATAACTTAATACTATATAACGTAATACAATATAACCTCAAACGTTATAACGTATTACTATATAACGTAATACAATATACCGTAATACTATATAACGCAATACTATATAACGTAATACAATATAACGTGAATCGTTATAACGTATTACTATATAACGTAATACAATATACCGTAATACTATATAACGTAATACTATATAACGTAATACTATATAACGTAATACTATATACCGTAATACTATATAACGTAATACTGTATAACGTATTACTATATAACGTAATACAATATACAGTAATAGAATATAACGTGAAACGTTATAACGTATTACTATATAACGTAATACAATATACCGTAATACTATATAACGTAATACTATATAACGTAATGCAATATAACGTGAAGCGTTGTAACGTATTACTATATAACGTAATACAATATACCGTAATACTATATAACGTAATACTATATAACGTAATACTATATAACGTAATAATATATACCGTAATACTATATTACGTAATACTGTATAACGTATTACTATATAACGTAATACAATATACTGTAACACTATATAACGTAATATAATATAACGTAATACAACATAACGTAATACTGTATAACGTATTACTATATAACGTAATACAATATACCGTAATACTATATAACGTAATACTATATAACGTAATGCTATATAACGTAATACTATATAACGTAATACTATATAACGTAATACTATATAACGTAATACAACATAACGTAATACTATATAACGTAATACTATATAACGTAATACTATATAACGTAATACTGTATAACGTAATACTATATAACGTAATACTATATAACGTAATACAACATAACGTAATACTATATAGCGTAATACAACATAACGTAATACAACATAACGTAATACTATATAACGTAATACTGTATAACGTAATACTATATAACGTAATACTATATAACGTAATACAACATAACGTAATACTATATAACGTAATACAACATAACGTAATACTATATAACGTAATACTATATACCGTAATACTATATTACGTAATACTGTATAACGTATTACTATATAACGTAATACAATATACTGTAATACTATATAACGTAATATAATATAACGTAATACAACATAACGTAATACTGTATAACGTATTACTATATAACGTAATACAATATACCGTAATACTATATAACGTAATACTATATAACGTAATACTATATAACGTAATACTATATAACGTAATACTATATAACGTAATACTATATAACGTAATACAACATAACGTAATACTGTATCACGTAATACTCTATAACGTAATACTATATAACGTAATACAACATAACGTAATACTATATAACGTAATACTATATAACGTAATACTATATAACGTAATACAACATAACGTAATACTATATAACGTAATACTATATAACGTAATACTATATAACGTAATACTATATAACGTAATACTGTATAACGTAATACTATATAACGTAATACAACATAACGTAATACTATATAGCGTAATACAACATAACGTAATACAACATAACGTAATACTATATAACGTAATACTATATAACGTAATACAACATAACGTAATACTATATAACGTAATACTATATAACGTAATACTGTATAACGTAATACTATATAACGTAATACTATATAACGTAATACAACATAACGTAATACTATATAACGTAATACAACATAACGTAATACTATATAACGTAATACTATATACCGTAATACTATATTACGTAATACTGTATAACGTATTACTATATAACGTAATACAATATACTGTAATACTATATAACGTAATATAATATAACGTAATACAACATAACGTAATACTGTATAACGTATTACTATATAACGTAATACAATATACCGTAATACTATATAACGTAATACTATATAACGTAATACTGTATAAACTATTACTATATAACGTAATACAATATACTGTAATACAATATAACGTGAAACGTTATAACGTATTACTATATAACGTAATACAATATACCGTAATACTATATAACGTAATACTATATAACGTAATGCAATATAACGTGAAGCGTTGTAACGTATTACTATATAACGTAATACAATATACCGTAATACTATATAACGCAATACTATATAACGTAATACTATATAACGTAATACTGTATAACGTAATACTATATACCGTAATACTATATAACGTAATACTGTATAACGTATTACTATATAACGTAATACAATATACTGTAACACAATATAACGTGAAACGTTATAACGTATTACTATATAACGTAATACAATATACCGTAATACTATATAACGTAATACTATATAACGTAATGCAATATAACGTGAAGCGTTGTAACGTATTACTATATAACGTAATACAATATACCGTAATACTATATAACGTAATACTATATAACGTAATACTATATAACGTAATAATATATACCGTAATACTATATTACGTAATACTGTATAACGTATTACTATATAACGTAATACAATATACTGTAATACTATATAACGTAATATAATATAACGTAATACAACATAACGTAATACTGTATAACGTATTACTATATAACGTAATACAATATACCGTAATACTATATAACGTAATACTATATAACGTAATGCTATATAACGTAATACTATATAACGTAATACAATATAACGTGAAACGTTATAACGTAATACTATATAACGTAATACAACATAACGTAATACTGTATCACGTAATACTCTATAACGTAATACTATATAACGTAATACAACATAACGTAATACTATATAACGTAATACTATATAACGTAATACTATATAACGTAATACAACATAACGTAATACTATATAACGTAATACTATATAACGTAATACTATATAACGTAATACTATATAACGTAATACTGTATAACGTAATACTATATAACGTAATACTATATAACGTAATACAACATAACGTAATACTATATAGCGTAATACAACATAACGTAATACAACATAACGTAATACTATATAACGTAATACTGTATAACGTATTACTATATAACGTAATACTGTATAACGTAATACTGTATCACGTAATACTCTATAACGTAATACTATATAACGTAATACAACATAACGTAATATTATATGACGTAATATAATATAACGTAATACTATATAACGTAATATAATATAACGTAATACTATATAACGTAATACTATATAACGTAATACTATATAACGTAATACTATATAACGTAATACAATATACCGTAATACTATATAACGCAATACTATATAACGTAATACAATATAACGTGAATCGTTATAACGTATTACTATATAACGTAATACAATATACCGTAATACTATATAACGTAATACTGTATAACGTATTACTATATAACGTAATACAATATACCGTAATACTATATAACGTAATACTATATACCGTAATACTATATAATGTAATACTGTATAACGTATTACTATATAACGTAATACAATATACTGTAATACAATATAACGTGAAACGTTATAACGTATTACTATATAACGTAATACAATATACCGTAATACTATATAACGGAATACTACATAACGTAATACTGTATCACGTAATACTCTATAACGTAATACTATATAACGTAATACAACATAACGTAATACTATATAACGTAATACTGTATAACGTAATACTATATAACGTAATATAACATAACGTAATACTATATAACGTAATACTATGTAACGTAATACTATATAACGTAATACAACATAACGTAATACTAGATAACGTAATACTATATAACGTAATACTATATAACGTAATACTCTATAACGTAATACAACATAACGTAATACTATATAACGTAATACTATATAACGTAATACTATATAACGTAATATAACATAACGTAATACTATATAACGTAATACTATGTAACGTAATACTATATAACGTAATACAACATAACGTAATACTAGATAACGTAATACTATATAACGTAATACTATATAACGTAATACTCTATAACGTAATACAACATAACGTAATACTATATAACGTAATACTATATAACGTAATACTCTATAACGTAATACTATATAACGTAATACTATATAACGTAATACTATATAACGTAATATAATATAACGTAATACTATATAACGTAATACTATATAACGTAATACTATATAACGTAATACTATATAACGTAATACAATATACCGTAATACTATATAACGCAATACTATATAACGTAATACAATATAACGTGAATCGTTATAACGTATTACTATATAACGTAATACAATATACCGTAATACTATATAACGTAATACTGTATAACGTATTACTATATAACGTAATACAATATACCGTAATACTATATAACGTAATACTATATACCGTAATACTATATAATGTAATACTGTATAACGTATTACTATATAACGTAATACAATATACTGTAATACAATATAACGTGAAACGTTATAACGTAATACTATATAACGTAATACTATATAACGTAATACAACATAACGTAATACTGTATCACGTAATACTCTATAACGTAATACTATATAACGTAATACAATATACTGTAATACTATATAACGTAATATAATATAACGTAATACAACATAACGTAATACTGTATAACGTATTACTATATAACGTAATACAATATACCGTAATACTATATAACGTAATACTATATAACGTAATACTATATAACGTAATACTATATAACGTAATACTATATAACGTAATACTGTATAACGTAATACTATATAACGTAATATAACATAACGTAATACTATATAACGTAATACTATGTAACGTAATACTATATAACGTAATACAACATAACGTAATACTAGATAACGTAATACTATATAACGTAATACTATATAACGTAATACTCTATAACGTAATACAACATAACGTAATACTATATAACGTAATACTATATAACGTAATACTCTATAACGTAATACTATATAACGTAATGCAATATAACGTGAAGCGTTATAACGTATTACTATATAACGTAATACTATATAGCGTAATACAACATAACGTAATACAACATAACGTAATACTATATAACGTAATACTATATAACGTAATACAACATAACGTAATACTATATAACGTAATACTATATAACGTAATACTGTATAACGTGATACTATATAACGTAATGCAATATAACGTGAAGCGTTATAACGTATTACTATATAACGTAATACAATATACCGTAATACTATATAACGTAATACTATATAACGTAATGCAATATAACGTGAAGCGTTATAACGTATTACTATATAACGTAATACAATATACCGTAATACTATATAACGTAATACAACATAACGTAATACTATATAACGTAATACAATATAACGTGAAACGTTATAACGTAATACTATATAACGTAATACTATATAACGTAATACTATATAACGTAATACAACATAACGTAATACTGTATCACGTAATACTCTGTAACGTAATACTATATAACGTAATACAACATAACGTAATACTATATAACGTAATACTATATAACGTAATACTATATAACGTAATACAACATAACGTAATACTATATAACGTAATACTATATAACGTAATACTATATAACGTAATACAACATAACGTAATACTAGATAACGTAATACTATATAACGTAATACTATATAACGTAATACTGTATAACGTGATACTATATAACGTAATGCAATATAATGTGAAGCGTTATAACGTATTACTATATAAAGTAATACAATATACCGTAATACTATATAACGTAATACTATATAACGTAATAATATATACCGTAATACTATATTACGTAATACTGTATAACGTATTACTATATAACGTAATACAACATAACGTAATACTATATAACGTAATACAACATAACGTAATACTATATAACGTAATACAACATAACGTAATACTATATAACGTAATACTATATAACGTAATAGTATATAACGTAATACTGTATAACGTAATACAATACACCGTAATACTATATAACGTAATACTATATACCGTAATACTATATAATGTAATACTGTATAACGTATTACTATATAACGTAATACAATATACTGTAATACAATATAACGTGAAACGTTATAACGTATTACTATATAACGTAATACAATATACCGTAATACTATATAACGGAATACTACATAACTTAATACTATATAACGTAATACAATATAACCTCAAACGTTATAACGTATTACTATATAACGTAATACAATATACCGTAATACTATATAACGCAATACTATATAACGTAATACAATATAACGTGAATCGTTATAACGTATTACTATATAACGTAATACAATATACCGTAATACTATATAACGTAATACTATATAACGTAATACTATATAACGTAATACTATATACCGTAATACTATATAACGTAATACTGTATAACGTATTACTATATAACGTAATACAATATACAGTAATACAATATAACGTGAAACGTTATAACGTATTACTATATAACGTAATACAATATACCGTAATACTATATAACGTAATACTATATAACGTAATGCAATATAACGTGAAGCGTTGTAACGTATTACTATATAACGTAATACAATATACCGTAATACTATATAACGTAATACTATATAACGTAATACTATATAACGTAATAATATATACCGTAATACTATATTACGTAATACTGTATAACGTATTACTATATAACGTAATACAATATACTGTAACACTATATAACGTAATATAATATAACGTAATACAACATAACGTAATACTGTATAACGTATTACTATATAACGTAATACAATATACCGTAATACTATATAACGTAATACTATATAACGTAATGCTATATAACGTAATACTATATAACGTAATACAATATAACGTGAAACGTTATAACGTAATACTATATAACGTAATACTATATAACGTAATACTATATAACGTAATACAACATAACGTAATACTGTATCACGTAATACTCTATAACGTAATACTATATAACGTAATACAACATAACGTAATACTATATAACGTAATACTATATAACGTAATACTATATAACGTAATACAACATAACGTAATACTATATAACGTAATACTATATAACGTAATACTATATAACGTAATACTATATAACGTAATACTGTATAACGTAATACTATATAACGTAATACTATATAACGTAATACAACATAACGTAATACTATATAACGTAATACTATATAACGTAATACTATATAACGTAATACAACATAACGTAATACTATATAACGTAATACTATATAACGTAATACTATATAACGTAATACTGTATAACGTAATACTATATAACGTAATACTATATAACGTAATACAACATAACGTAATACTATATAGCGTAATACAACATAACGTAATACAACATAACGTAATACTATATAACGTAATACTGTATAACGTAATACTATATAACGTAATACTATATAACGTAATACAACATAACGTAATACTATATAACGTAATACAACATAACGTAATACTATATAACGTAATACTATATACCGTAATACTATATTACGTAATACTGTATAACGTATTACTATATAACGTAATACAATATACTGTAATACTATATAACGTAATATAATATAACGTAATACAACATAACGTAATACTGTATAACGTATTACTATATAACGTAATACAATATACCGTAATACTATATAACGTAATACTATATAACGTAATACTATATAACGTAATACTATATAACGTAATACTATATAACGTAATACTATATAACGTAATACTATATAACGTAATACAACATAACGTAATACTGTATCACGTAATACTCTATAACGTAATACTATATAACGTAATACAACATAACGTAATACTATATAACGTAATACTATATAACGTAATACTATATAACGTAATACAACATAACGTAATACTATATAACGTAATACTATATAACGTAATACTATATAACGTAATACTATATAACGTAATACTGTATAACGTAATACTATATAACGTAATACTATATAACGTAATACAACATAACGTAATACTATATAACGTAATACAACATAACGTAATACTATATAGCGTAATACAACATAACGTAATACAACATAACGTAATACTATATAACGTAATACTATATAACGTAATACAACATAACGTAATACTATATAACGTAATACTATATAACGTAATACTGTATAACGTAATACTATATAACGTAATACTATATAACGTAATACAACATAACGTAATACTATATAACGTAATACAACATAACGTAATACTATATAACGTAATACTATATACCGTAATACTATATTACGTAATACTGTATAACGTATTACTATATAACGTAATACAATATACTGTAATACTATATAACGTAATATAATATAACGTAATACAACATAACGTAATACTGTATAACGTATTACTATATAACGTAATACAATATACCGTAATACTATATAACGTAATACTATATAACGTAATACTATATAACGTAATACTATATAACGTAATACTATATAACGTAATACAACATAACGTAATACTATATAACGTAATACAACATAACGTAATACTATATAACGTAATACAACATAACGTAATACTATATAACGTAATACTATATAACGTAATAGTATATAACGTAATACTGTATAACGTAATACAATACACCGTAATACTATATAACGTAATACTATATACCGTAATACTATATAATGTAATACTGTATAACGTATTACTATATAACGTAATACAATATACTGTAATACAATATAACGTGAAACGTTATAACGTATTACTATATAACGTAATACAATATACCGTAATACTATATAACGGAATACTACATAACGTAATACTATATAACGTAATACAATATAACCTCAAACGTTATAACGTATTACTATATAACGTAATACAATATACCGTAATACTATATAACGCAATACTATATAACGTAATACAATATAACGTGAATCGTTATAACGTATTACTATATAACGTAATACAATATACCGTAATACTATATAACGTAATACTATATAACGTAATACTATATAACGTAATACTATATACCGTAATACTATATAACGTAATACTGTATAAACTATTACTATATAACGTAATACAATATACTGTAATACAATATAACGTGAAACGTTATAACGTATTACTATATAACGTAATACAATATACCGTAATACTATATAACGTAATACTATATAACGTAATGCAATATAACGTGAAGCGTTGTAACGTATTACTATATAACGTAATACAATATACCGTAATACTATATAACGCAATACTATATAACGTAATACTATATAACGTAATACTGTATAACGTAATACTATATACCGTAATACTATATAACGTAATACTGTATAACGTATTACTATATAACGTAATACAATATTCTGTAATACAATATAACGTGAAACGTTATAACGTATTACTATATAACGTAATACAATATACCGTAATACTATATAACGTAATACTATATAACGTAATGCAATATAACGTGAAGCGTTGTAACGTATTACTATATAACGTAATACAATATACCGTAATACTATATAACGTAATACTATATAACGTAATACTATATAACGTAATAATATATACCGTAATACTATATTACGTAATACTGTATAACGTATTACTATATAACGTAATACAATATACTGTAATACTATATAACGTAATATAATATAACGTAATACAACATAACGTAATACTGTATAACGTATTACTATATAACGTAATACAATATACCGTAATACTATATAACGTAATACTATATAACGTAATGCTATATAACGTAATACTATATAACGTAATACAATATAACGTGAAACGTTATAACGTAATACTATATAACGTAATACTATATAACGTAATACTATATAACGTAATACAACATAACGTAATACTGTATCACGTAATACTCTATAACGTAATACTATATAACGTAATACAACATAACGTAATACTATATAACGTAATACTATATAACGTAATACTATATAACGTAATACAACATAACGTAATACTATATAACGTAATACTATATAACGTAATACTATATAACGTAATACTATATAACGTAATACTGTATAACGTAATACTATATAACGTAATACTATATAACGTAATACAACATAACGTAATACTATATAGCGTAATACAACATAACGTAATACAACATAACGTAATACTATATAACGTAATACTGTATAACGTATTACTATATAACGTAATACTGTATAACGTAATACTGTATCACGTAATACTCTATAACGTAATACTATATAACGTAATACAACATAACGTAATATTATATGACGTAATATAATATAACGTAATACTATATAACGTAATATAATATAACGTAATACTATATAACGTAATACTATATAACGTAATACTATATAACGTAATACTATATAACGTAATACAATATACCGTAATACTATATAACGCAATACTATATAACGTAATACAATATAACGTGAATCGTTATAACGTATTACTATATAACGTAATACAATATACCGTAATACTATATAACGTAATACTGTATAACGTATTACTATATAACGTAATACAATATACCGTAATACTATATAACGTAATACTATATAACGTAATACTATATAACGTAATACAACATAACGTAATACTATATAGCGTAATACAACATAACGTAATACAACATAACGTAATACAATATAACGTAATATAATATAAAGTAGTACTTATAACGTAATACTTTATAACGTAATACTATATAACGTAATACAATATAACGTAATACTATATAACGTAATACCATATAACGTAATAGTATATAACGTAATACCATATAACGTAATAATATATAACGTAATACTATATAACGTAATATAATATAACGTAATACAACATAACGTAATACTATATAACGTAATGTAATATAACGTAATACAACATAACGTAATACTATATAACGTAATATAATATAACGTAATACTTTATAACGTAACACTATATGACGTAATACTATATAACGTAATACTATATAACGTAATACTATATAACGTATTATAATATAACGTAATACAACATAATGTAATACTATATAACGTAATACAATATACCGTAATACTATATAACGTAATACTATATAACGTAATAATATATACCGTAATACTATATTACGTAATACTGTATAACGTATTACTATATAACGTAATACAATATACTGTAATACTATATAACGTAATATAATATAACGTAATACAACATAACGTAATACTGTATAACGTATTACTATATAACGTAATACAATATACCGTAATACTATATAACGTAATACTATATAACGTAATGCTATATAACGTAATACTATATAACGTAATACAATATAACGTGAAACGTTATAACGTAATACTATATAACGTAATACTATATAACGTAATACTATATAACGTAATACAACATAACGTAATACTGTATCACGTAATACTCTATAACGTAATACTATATAACGTAATACAACATAACGTAATACTATATAACGTAATACTATATAACGTAATACTATATAACGTAATACAACATAACGTAATACTATATAACGTAATACTATATAACGTAATACTATATAACGTAATACTATATAACGTAATACTGTATAACGTAATACTATATAACGTAATACTATATAACGTAATACAACATAACGTAATACTATATAGCGTAATACAACATAACGTAATACAACATAACGTAATACTATATAACGTAATACAACATAACGTAATACTATATATCGTAATACTATATAACGTAATACTGTATAACGTAATACTATATAACGTAATACTATATAACGTAATACAACATAACGTAATACTATATAACGTAATACAACATAACGTAATACTATATAACGTAATACTATATAACGTAATACTATATATCGTAATACAACATAACGTAATACTATATAACGTAATACTATATAACGTAATACTGTATAACGTATTACTATATAACGTAATACTGTATAACGTAATACTGTATCACGTAATACTCTATAACGTAATACTATATAACGTAATACAACATAACGTAATATTATATGACGTAATATAATATAACGTAATACTATATAACGTAATATAATATAACGTAATACTATATAACGTAATACTATATAACGTAATACTATATAACGTAATACTATATAACGTAATACAATATACCGTAATACTATATAACGCAATACTATATAACGTAATACAATATAACGTGAATCGTTATAACGTATTACTATATAACGTAATACAATATACCGTAATACTATATAACGTAATACTGTATAACGTATTACTATATAACGTAATACAATATACCGTAATACTATATAACGTAATATAATATAAGGTAATACAACATAACGTAATACTGTATAACGTAATACTATATAACGTAATATAATATTACGTAATTCAACATAACGTAATACTATATAACGTAATACAATATAACGTCAAACGTTATAACGTATTACTATATAACGTAATACAATATACCGTAATACTATATAACGTAATACTATATAACGTAATAATATATACCGTAATACTATATTACGTAATACTGTATAACGTATTACTATATAACGTAATACAATATACTGTAATACTATATAACGTAATATAATATAACGTAATACAACATAACGTAATACTGTATAACGTATTACTATATAACGTAATACAATATACCGTAATACTATATAACGTAATACTATATAACGTAATGCTATATAACGTAATACTATATAACGTAATACAATATAACGTGAAACGTTATAACGTAATACTATATAACGTAATACTATATAACGTAATACTATATAACGTAATACAACATAACGTAATACTGTATCACGTAATACTCTATAACGTAATACTATATAACGTAATACAACATAACGTAATACTATATAACGTAATACTATATAACGTAATACTATATAACGTAATACAACATAACGTAATACTATATAACGTAATACTATATAACGTAATACTATATAACGTAATACTATATAACGTAATACTGTATAACGTAATACTATATAACGTAATACTATATAACGTAATACAACATAACGTAATACTATATAGCGTAATACAACATAACGTAATACAACATAACGTAATACTATATAACGTAATACAACATAACGTAATACTATATATCGTAATACTATATAACGTAATACTGTATAACGTAATACTATATAACGTAATACTATATAACGTAATACAACATAACGTAATACTATATAACGTAATACAACATAACGTAATACTATATAACGTAATACTATATAACGTAATACTATATATCGTAATACAACATAACGTAATACTATATAACGTAATACTATATAACGTAATACTGTATAACGTATTACTATATAACGTAATACTGTATAACGTAATACTGTATCACGTAATACTCTATAACGTAATACTATATAACGTAATACAACATAACGTAATATTATATGACGTAATATAATATAACGTAATACTATATAACGTAATATAATATAACGTAATACTATATAACGTAATACTATATAACGTAATACTATATAACGTAATACTATATAACGTAATACAATATACCGTAATACTATATAACGCAATACTATATAACGTAATACAATATAACGTGAATCGTTATAACGTATTACTATATAACGTAATACAATATACCGTAATACTATATAACGTAATACTGTATAACGTATTACTATATAACGTAATACAATATACCGTAATACTATATAACGTAATATAATATAAGGTAATACAACATAACGTAATACTGTATAACGTAATACTATATAACGTAATATAATATTACGTAATTCAACATAACGTAATACTATATAACGTAATACAATATAACGTCAAACGTTATAACGTATTACTATATAACGTAATACAATATACCGTAATACTATATAACGTAATACTATATAACGTAATGCAATAAAACGTGAAGCGTTATAACGTATTACTATATAACGTAATACAATATACCGTAATACTATATATCGTAATACTATATAACGTAATACTGTATAACGTATTACTATATACCGTAATACAATATACCGTAATACTATATAACGTAATACTGTATAACGTATTACTATATAACGTAATACAATATACCGTAATACTATATAACGTAATATAATATAAGGTAATACAACATAACGTAATACTGTATAACGTAATACTATATAACGTAATATAATATTACGTAATTCAACATAACGTAATACTATATAACGTAATACAATATAACGTCAAACGTTATAACGTATTACTATATAACGTAATACAATATACCGTAATACTATATAACGTAATACTATATAACGTAATGCAATATAACGTGAAGCGTTATAACGTATTACTATATAACGTAATACAATATACCGTAATACTATATAACGTAATACTATATAACGTAATACTATATAACGTAATAATATATACCGTAATACTATATTACGTAATACTGTATAACGTATTACTATATAACGTAATACAATATACTGTAATACTATATAACGTAATACAATATAACGTGAAACGTTATAACGTAATACTATATAACGTAATACTATATAACGTAATACTATATAACGTAATACAACATAACGTAATACTATATAGCGTAATACAACATAACGTAATACAACATAACGTAATACTATATAACGTAATACAATATACCGTAATACTATATAACGCAATACTATATAACGTAATACAATATAACGTGAATCGTTATAACGTATTACTATATAACGTAATACTATATAACGTAATACTGTATAACGTAATACTATATAACGTAATACTATATAACGTAATACAACATAACGTAATACTATATATCGTAATACAACATAACGTAATACTATATAACGTAATATAATATAAAGTAGTACTTTATAACGTAATACTATATAACGTAATACAATATAACGTAATACTATATAACGTAATGCTATATACCGTAATACTATATAACGTAATATAATATAACGTAATACAACATAACGTAATACTATATAACGTAATATAATATAACGTAATACAACATAACGTAATACTATATAACGTAATATAATATAACGTAATACTTTATAACGTAATACTATATAACGTAATACTATATAACGTAATACTATATAACGTAATACTATATAACGTATTACAATATAACGTAATACAACATAACGTAATACTATATAACGTAATACAATATACCGTAATACTATATATCGTAATACAACATAACGTAATACTATATCTCGTAATATAATAAAACGTAATACTATATAACGTAATACTATATAACGTAATACTATATAACGTAATACAATATAACGTGAAACGTTATAACGTATTACTATATAACGTAATACAATATACCGTAATACTATATAACGTAATATAATATAACGTAATGCAACATAACGTAATACTATATAACGTAATGCAATATACCGTAATACTATATAACGTAATATAATATAACGTAATACAACATAACGTAATACTATATAACGTAATATAATATAACGTAATACAACATAACGTAATACTATATAACGTAATACTATATAACGTAATACAATATACCGTAATCCTATATAGCATAATATAATATAACGTAGTACAACATATCATAATACTATATAACGAAATGTAATATAACGTAATACTATATAACGTAATACTATATAACGTAATACTATATAACGTAATACCATATAACGTAATAATATATAACGTAATACTAAATAACGTATTACTATATAATGTAATATAATATAACGTAATACAACATATCGTAATACTATATAACGTAATACTGTATAACGTTATACTATATAACGTAATAATATATACCGTAATACTATATTACGTAATACTGTATAACGTATTACTATATAACGTAATACAATATACCGTAATACTATATAACGTAATACTATATAACGTAATGCAATATAACGTGAAGCGTTATAACGTATTACTATATAACGTAATACAATATACCGTAATACTATATAACGTAATACTATATAACGTAATACTATATAACGTAATAATATATACCGTAATACTATATTACGTAATACTGTATAACGTATTACTATATAACGTAATACAATATACTGTAATACTATATAACGTAATACAATATAACGTGAAACGTTATAACGTAATACTATATAACGTAATACTATATAACGTAATACTATATAACGTAATACAACATAACGTAATACTATATAGCGTAATACAACATAACGTAATACAACATAACGTAATACTATATAACGTAATACAATATACCGTAATACTATATAACGCAATACTATATAACGTAATACAATATAACGTGAGTCGTTATAACGTATTACTATATAACGTAATACTATATAACGTAATACTGTATAACGTAATACTATATAACGTAATACTATATAACGTAATACAACATAACGTAATACTATATATCGTAATACAACATAACGTAATACTATATAACGTAATATAATATAACGTAATACAACATAACGTAATACTATATAACGTAATATAATATAACGTAATACTTTATAACGTAACACTATATGACGTAATACTATATAACGTAATACAACATAACGTAATACTATATAGCGTAATACAACATAACGTAATACAACATAACGTAATACAATATAACGTAATATAATATAACGTAATACTTTATAACGTAACACTATATGACGTAATACTATATAACGTAATACTATATAACGTAATACTATATAACGTATTATAATATAACGTAATACAACATAACGTAATACTATATAACGTAATGCAATATACCGTAATACTATATAACGTAATATAATATAACGTAATACAACATAACGTAATACTATATAACGTAATATAATATAACGTAATACAACATAACGTAATACTATATAACGTAATATAATATAACGTAATACAACATAACGTAATACTATATAACGTAATATAATATAACGTAATACTTTATAACGTAATACTATATAACGAAATACTATATAACGCAATACTATATAACGTAATACTATATAACGTATTACAATATAACGTAATACAACATAACGTAATACTATATAACGTAATACAATATACCGTAATACTATATATCGTAATACAACATAACGTAATACTATATCTCGTAATATAATAAAACGTAATACTATATAACGTAGTACTATATAACGTAATACTATATAACGTAATACAATATAACGTGAAACGTTATAACGTATTACTATATAACGTAATACAATATACCGTAATACTATATAACGTAATATAATATAACGTAATGCAACATAACGTAATACTATATAACGTAATGCAATATACCGTAATACTATATAACGTAATATAATATAACGTAATACAACATAACGTAATACTATATAACGTAATATAATATAACGTAATACAACATAACGTAATACTATATAACGTAATACTATATAACGTAATACAATATACCGTAATCCTATATAGCATAATATAATATAACGTAGTACAACATATCATAATACTATATAACGAAATGTAATATAACGTAATACTATATAACGTAATACTATATAACGTAATACTATATAACGTAATACCATATAACGTAATAATATATAACGTAATACTAAATAACGTATTACTATATAATGTAATATAATATAACGTAATACAACATATCGTAATACTATATAACGTAATACTGTATAACGTTATACTATATAACGTAATAATATATACCGTAATACTATATTACGTAATACTGTATAACGTATTACTATATAACGTAATACAATATACCGTAATACTATATAACGTAATACTATATAACGTAATGCAATATAACGTGAAGCGTTATAACGTATTACTATATAACGTAATACAATATACCGTAATACTATATAACGTAATACTATATAACGTAATACTATATAACGTAATAATATATACCGTAATACTATATTACGTAATACTGTATAACGTATTACTATATAACGTAATACAATATACTGTAATACTATATAACGTAATACAATATAACGTGAAACGTTATAACGTAATACTATATAACGTAATACTATATAACGTAATACTATATAACGTAATACAACATAACGTAATACTATATAGCGTAATACAACATAACGTAATACAACATAACGTAATACTATATAACGTAATACAATATACCGTAATACTATATAACGCAATACTATATAACGTAATACAATATAACGTGAATCGTTATAACGTATTACTATATAACGTAATACTATATAACGTAATACTGTATAACGTAATACTATATAACGTAATACTATATAACGTAATACAACATAACGTAATACTATATATCGTAATACAACATAACGTAATACTATATAACGTAATATAATATAACGTAATACAACATAACGTAATACTATATAACGTAATATAATATAACGTAATACTTTATAACGTAACACTATATGACGTAATACTATATAACGTAATACTATATAACGTAATACTATATAACGTAATACAACATAACGTAATACTATATAGCGTAAAACAACATAACGTAATACAACATAACGTAATACAATATAACGTAATATAATATAAAGTAGTACTTATAACGTAATACTTTATAACGTAATACTATATAACGTAATACAATATAACGTAATACTATATAACGTAATACCATATAACGTAATAGTATATAACGTAATACCATATAACGTAATAATATATAACGTAATACTATATAACGTAATATAATATAACGTAATACAACATAACGTAATACTATATAACGTAATACAATATAACGTGAAACGTTATAACGTATTACTATATAACGTAATACAATATACCGTAATACTATATAACGTAATATAATATAACGTAATACAACATAACGTAATACTATATAACGTAATATAATATAAAGTAGTACTTTATAACGTAATACTATATAACGTAATACTATATAACGTAATACAATATAACGTAATACTATATAACGTAATACCATATAACGTAATAGTATATAACGTAATACCATATAACGTAATAATATATAACGTAATACTATATAACGTAATACTATATAACGTAATACTATATAACGTAATACAATAAACCGTAATACTATATAACGTAATATAATATAATGTAATACAACATAACGTAATGCTATATAACGTAATATAATATAACGTAATACTATATCACGTAATATAATATACCGTTATACTGAATAACGTAATACTATATAACGTAATACTATATAACGTAATACTATATAACGTAATACAATATAACGTGAAACGTTATAACGTATTACTATATAACGTGATGCAATATACCGTAATACTATATAACGTAATATAATATAACGTAATACAACATAACGTAATACTATATAACGTAATACTATATAACGTAATACAATATACCGTAATCCTATATAGCATAATATAATATAACGTAGTACAACATATCATAATACTATATAACGAAATGTAATATAACGTAATACTATATAACGTAATACTATATAACGTAATACTATATAACGTAATACCATATAACGTAATAATATATAACGTAATACTATATAACGTATTACTATATAATGTAATATAATATAACGTAATACAACATATCGTAATACTATATAACGTAATACTGTATAACGTAATACTATATAACGTAATACTATATAACGTAATACTATATAACGTAATACTATATAACGTAATACTATATAACGTAATACTATATCACGTAATACTATATAACGCAATACCATATAACGTAATACTACATAACGTAATACAATATAACGTAATCCTATATAACGTAATATAATATAACGTAATACTATATAACGTAATACTATATAACGTAATACTATATAACGTAATACTATATAACGTAATACTATATAACGTAATACCATATAACGTAATAATATATAACGTAATACTATATAACGTATTACTATATAATGTAATATAATATAACGTAATACAACATATCGTAATACTATATAACGTAATACTGTATAACGTAATACTATATAACGTAATACTGTATAACGTAATACTATATAACGTAATACTATATAACGTAATATAATATAACGTAATACTATATAACGTAATACTATATAAAGTAATATTATATCACGTAATACTATATAACGTAATACTATATAACGTAATACAATATAACGTGAAACGTTATAACGTATTACTATATAACGTAATACAATATGCCGTAATACTATATAACGTAATATAATATAACGTAATACAGCATAACGTAATACTATATAACGTAATACTATATAACGTAATACTATATAACGTAATACTATATAACGTAATATAATATAACGTAATACTATATAACGTAATACTATATAACGTATTACTATATAACGTAATACAATAAACCGTAATACTATATAACGTAATATAATATAATGTAATACAACATAACGTAATACTATATAACGTAATATAATATACCGTTATACTGAATAACGTAATACTATATAACGTAATACCATATAACGTAATAGTATATAACGTAATACTATATAACGTAATACTATATAACGTAATACTATATAACGTAATACTATATAACGTAATAGTATATAACGTAATACAACATAACGTAATACTATATAACGTAATACTATATAACGTAATACTATATATCGTAATACAACATAACGTAATACTATATAACGTAATACTATATAACGTAATACTGTATAACGTAATACTGTATAACGTAATACTGTATAACGTAATACTCTATAACGTAATACTATATAGCGTAATACAACATAACGTAATACTATATAACGTAATACTATATAACGTAATACAACATAACGTAATACTATATAACGTAATACAACATAACGTAATACTATATAACGTAATACTATAGAACGTAATACTGTATAACGTAATACTGTATCACGTAATACTCTAAAACGTAATACTATATAACGTAATACAACATAACGTAATACTATATAACGTAATACCATATATCGTAATACAACATAACGTAATACTATATAACGTAAGACTATATAACGTAAGACTATATAACGTAATACTGTATAACGTAATACTGTATCACGTAATACAACATAACGTAATACTATATAACGTAATACTATATATCGTAATACAACATAACGTAATACTATATAACGTAATACTATATAACGTAATACTGTATAACGTAATACTATATAACGTAATACTATATAACGTAATATAATATAACGTAATACTATATAACGTAATACTATATAACGTAATATTATATCACGTAATACTATGTAACGTAATACTATATAACGTAATACTATATAACGTAATACAATATATCGTGAAACGTTATAACGTATTACTATATAACGTAATACAATATACTGTAATACTATATAATGTAATATAATATAACGTAATACAACATAACGTAATACTATATAACGTAATATAATATAAAGTAGTACTTTATAACGTAATACTATATAACGTAATACTATATAACGTAATACAATATAACGTAATACATTATAACGTAATACTATATAACGTATTACAACATAACGTAATACTATATAACGTAATACTGTATAACGCAATACTATATAACGTAATATTATATAACGTAATCCAATATAACGTAATACTGTATAACGAAATACTATATAACGTATTACTATATAACGTAATACAATAAACCGTAATACTATATAACGTAATATAATATAATGTAATACAACATAACGTAATACTATATAACGTAATATAATATAACGTAATACTATATCACGTAATATAATATACCGTTATACTGAATAACGTAATACTATATAACGTAATGTTATATACCGTAATACTATATAACGTAATACTATATAACGTAATACTATATAACGTAATACTATATAACGTAATACTATATAACGTAATACCATATAACGTAATAATATATATCGTAATACTATATAACGTATTACTATATAATGTAATATAATATAACGTAATACAACATATCGTAATACTATATAACGTAATACTGTATAACGTTATACTATATAACGTGATATTATATAACGTAATATAATATAACGTAATACTGTATAACGCAATACTATATAACGTAATACTATATAACGTAATACTATATAACGTATTATAATATAACGTAATACAACATAACGTAATACTATATAACGTAATGCAATATACCGTAATACTATATATCGTAATACAACATAACGTAATACTATATCTCGTAATATAATATAACGTAATACTATATAACGTAATACTATATCTCGTAATATAATATAACGTAATACTATATAACGTAATACTATATAACGCAATACCATATAACGTAATACTACATAACGTAATACAATATAACGTAATCCTATATAACGTAATATAATATAACGTAATATAATATAACGTAATATAATATAACGTAATACTATATAACGTAATACTATATAACGTAATACTATATAACGTAATACCATATAACGTAATAACATATAGCGTAATACTATGTAACGTAATACCATATAACGTAATAATATATAACGTAATATAATATAACGTAATACTATATAACGTATTACAACATAACGTAATTCTATATAACGTAATACTGTATAACGCAATACTATATAACGTAATATTATATAACGTAATCCAATATAACGTAATACTGTATAACGTAATACTATATAACGTATTACTATATAACGTAATACAATAAACCGTAATACTATATAACGTAATATAATATAATGTAATACAACATAACGTAATACTATATAACGTAATACTGTATAACGCAATACTATATAACGTAATATTATATAACGTAATCCAATATAACGTAATACTGTATAACGAAATACTATATAACGTATTACTATATAACGTAATACAATAAACCGTAATACTATATAACGTAATATAATATAATGTAATACAACATAACGTAATACTATATAACGTAATATAATATAACGTAATACTATATCACGTAATATAATATACCGTTATACTGAATAACGTAATACTATATAACGTAATGTTATATACCGTAATACTATATAACGTAATACTATATAACGTAATACTATATAACGTAATACAATATACCGTAATCCTATATAGCGTAACATAATATAACGTAATACAACATATCGTAATACTATATAACGAAATGTAATATAACGTAATACTATATAACGTAATACTATATAACGTAATACTATATAACGTAATACTATATAACGTAATACTATATAACGTAATACAATATAACGTGAAACGTTATAACGTATTACTATATAACGTAATACAATATACCGTAATACTATCTAACGTAATACTATATAACGTACTAATATATAACGTAATAATATATAACGAGTATTACGTTATATATAACGTAATACTATATAACGTAATATATTATAACGTAATACAACATAACCTAATACTATATAACGTAATACTATATAACGCAATACCATATAACGTAATAGTATATAACGTAATACCATATAACGTAATAATATATAACGTAATACTATATAACGTAATACTATATAACGTAATACTATATAACGTAATACTATATAACGTAATATAATATAACGTAATACTATATAACGAAATACTATATAACGTATTACTATATAACGTAATACAATAAACCGTAATACTATATAACGTAATATAATATAATGTAATACAACATAACGTAATACTATATAACGTAATATAATATACCGTTATACTGAATAACGTAATACTATATAACGTAATACCATATAACGTAATAGTATATAACGTAATACTATATAACGTAATACTATATAACGTAATACTATATAACGTAATACTATATAACGTAATAGTATATAACGTAATACAACATAACGTAATACTATATAACGTAATACTATATAACGTAATACTATATATCGTAATACAACATAACGTAATACTATATAACGTAATACTATATAACGTAATACTGTATAACGTAATACTGTATAACGTAATACTGTATAACGTAATACTCTATAACGTAATACTATATAGCGTAATACAACATAACGTAATACTATATAACGTAATACTATATAACGTAATACAACATAACGTAATACTATATAACGTAATACAACATAACGTAATACTATATAACGTAATACTATAGAACGTAATACTGTATAACGTAATACTGTATCACGTAATACTCTAAAACGTAATACTATATAACGTAATACAACATAACGTAATACTATATAACGTAATACCATATATCGTAATACAACATAACGTAATACTATATAACGTAAGACTATATAACGTAAGACTATATAACGTAATACTGTATAACGTAATACTGTATCACGTAATACAACATAACGTAATACTATATAACGTAATACTATATATCGTAATACAACATAACGTAATACTATATAACGTAATACTATATAACGTAATACTGTATAACGTTATACTATATAACGTGATATTTTATAACGTAATATAATATAACGTAATACTGTATAACGTAATACTATATAACGTAATACTATATAACGTAATACTGTATAACGTAATACTATATAACGTAATACTATATAACGTAATATAATATAACGTAATACTATATAACGTAATACTATATAACGTAATATTATATCACGTAATACTATGTAACGTAATACTATATAACGTAATACTATATAACGTAATACAATATATCGTGAAACGTTATAACGTATTACTATATAACGTAATACAATATACTGTAATACTATATAATGTAATATAATATAACGTAATACAACATAACGTAATACTATATAACGTAATATAATATAAAGTAGTACTTTATAACGTAATACTATATAACGTAATACTATATAACGTAATACAATATAACGTAATACATTATAACGTAATACTATATAACGTATTACAACATAACGTAATACTATATAACGTAATACTGTATAACGCAATACTATATAACGTAATATTATATAACGTAATCCAATATAACGTAATACTGTATAACGAAATACTATATAACGTATTACTATATAACGTAATACAATAAACCGTAATACTATATAACGTAATATAATATAATGTAATACAACATAACGTAATACTATATAACGTAATATAATATAACGTAATACTATATCACGTAATATAATATACCGTTATACTGAATAACGTAATACTATATAACGTAATGTTATATACCGTAATACTATATAACGTAATACTATATAACGTAATACTATATAACGTAATACTATATAACGTAATACTATATAACGTAATACCATATAACGTAATAATATATATCGTAATACTATATAACGTATTACTATATAATGTAATATAATATAACGTAATACAACATATCGTAATACTATATAACGTAATACTGTATAACGTTATACTATATAACGTGATATTATATAACGTAATATAATATAACGTAATACTGTATAACGCAATACTATATAACGTAATACTATATAACGTAATACTATATAACGTATTATAATATAACGTAATACAACATAACGTAATACTATATAACGTAATGCAATATACCGTAATACTATATATCGTAATACAACATAACGTAATACTATATCTCGTAATATAATATAACGTAATACTATATAACGTAATACTATATCTCGTAATATAATATAACGTAATACTATATAACGTAATACTATATAACGCAATACCATATAACGTAATACTACATAACGTAATACAATATAACGTAATCCTATATAACGTAATATAATATAACGTAATATAATATAACGTAATATAATATAACGTAATACTATATAACGTAATACTATATAACGTAATACTATATAACGTAATACCATATAACGTAATAACATATAGCGTAATACTATGTAACGTAATACCATATAACGTAATAATATATAACGTAATATAATATAACGTAATACTATATAACGTATTACAACATAACGTAATTCTATATAACGTAATACTGTATAACGCAATACTATATAACGTAATATTATATAACGTAATCCAATATAACGTAATACTGTATAACGTAATACTATATAACGTATTACTATATAACGTAATACAATAAACCGTAATACTATATAACGTAATATAATATAATGTAATACAACATAACGTAATACTATATAACGTAATACTGTATAACGCAATACTATATAACGTAATATTATATAACGTAATCCAATATAACGTAATACTGTATAACGAAATACTATATAACGTATTACTATATAACGTAATACAATAAACCGTAATACTATATAACGT
Source organism: Bombus flavifrons (assembly GCF_040668555.2). NCBI lineage: Eukaryota > Metazoa > Arthropoda > Insecta > Hymenoptera > Apidae > Bombus > Bombus flavifrons. The sequence goes on from NC_138443.1 coordinate 2,662,170, forward strand.
AATATAATATAATGTAATACAACATAACGTAATACTATATAACGTAATATAATATAACGTAATACTATATCACGTAATATAATATACCGTTATACTGAATAACGTAATACTATATAACGTAATGTTATATACCGTAATACTATATAACGTAATACTATATAACGTAATACTATATAACGTAATACAATATACCGTAATCCTATATAGCGTAACATAATATAACGTAATACAACATATCGTAATACTATATAACGAAATGTAATATAACGTAATACTATATAACGTAATACTATATAACGTAATACTATATAACGTAATACTATATAACGTAATACTATATAACGTAATACAATATAACGTGAAACGTTATAACGTATTACTATATAACGTAATACAATATACCGTAATACTATCTAACGTAATACTATATAACGTACTAATATATAACGTAATAATATATAACGAGTATTACGTTATATATAACGTAATACTATATAACGTAATATATTATAACGTAATACAACATAACCTAATACTATATAACGTAATACTATATAACGCAATACCATATAACGTAATACTACATAACGTAATACAATATAACGTAATCCTATATAACGTAATATAATATAACGTAATACTATATAACGTAATACTATATAACGTAATACTATATAACGTAATATAATATAACGTAATACTATATCATGTAATATAATATACCGTTATACTGAATAACGTAATACTATATAACGTAATGTTATATACCGTAATACTATATAACGTAATACTATATAACGTAATACTATATAACGTAATACAATATACCGTAATCCTATATAGCGTAACATAATATAACGTAATACAACATATCGTAATACTATATAACGAAATGTAATATAACGTAATACTATATAACGTAATACTATATAACGTAATACTATATAACGTAATACTATATATCGTAATACAACATAACGTAATACTATATAACGTAATACTATATAACGTAATACTATATAACGCAATACCATATAACGTAATACTACATAACGTAATACAATATAACGTAATCCTATATAACGTAATATAATATAACGTAATACCATATAGCGTAATACTATGTAACGTAATACCATATAACGTAATAATATATAACGTAACATAATATAACGTAATACTATATAACGTAATACAACATAACGTAATACTATATAACGTAATACTGTCTAACGCAATACTATATAACGTAATATTATATAACGTAATCTAATATAACGTAATACTGTATAACGTAATACTATATAACGTAATACTGTATAACGTAATACTATATAACGTAATACTATATAAAGTAATATAATATAACGTAATATAATATAACGTAATACTATATAACGTAATACTATATAACGTAATACTATATAACGTAATACCATATAACGTAATACCATATAGCGTAATACTATGTAACGTAATACCATATAACGTAATAATATATAACGTAACATAATATAACGTAATACTATATAACGTAATACAACATAACGTAATACTATATAACGTAATACTGTCTAACGCAATACTATATAACGTAATATTATATAACGTAATCTAATATAACGTAATACTGTATAACGTAATACTATATAACGTAATACTATATAACGTAATATAATATAACGTAATACAACATATCGTAATACTATATAATGAAATGTAATATAACGTAATACTATATAACGTAATACTATATAACGTAACACAATATAACGTGAAACGTTATAACGTATTACTATATAACGTAATGCAATATACCGTAATCCTATATAGCGTAACATAATATAACGTAATACAACATATCGTAATACTATATAACGAAATGTAATATAACGTAATACTATATAACGTAATACTATATAACGTAATATTATATACCGTAATACCATATAACGTAATATAATCTAACGTAATACAACATATCGTAATACTATATAATGAAATGTAATATAACGTAATACTATATAACGTATTACTATATAATGTAATATAATATAACGTAATACAACATATCGTAATACTATATAGCGTAATACTGTATAACGTTATACTATATAACGTGATATTTTATAACGTAATATAATATAACGTAATACTGTATAACGTAATACTATATAACGTAATACTATATAACGTAATACTATATAACGTAATACTGTATAACGTAATACTATATAACGTAATACTATATAACGTAATATAATATAACGTAATATAATATAACGTAATACTATATAACGTAATACTATATAACGTAATACTATATAACGTAATACCATATAACGTAATACCATATAGCGTAATACTATGTAACGTAATACCATATAACGTAATAATATATAACGTAATATAATATAACGTAATACTATATAACGTAATACAACATAACGTAATACTATATAACGTAATACTGTCTAACGCAATACTATATAACGTAATATTATATAACGTAATCTAATATAACGTAATACTGTATAACGTAATACTATATAACGTAATACTATATAACGTAATATAATATAACGTAATACAACATATCGTAATACTATATAATGAAATGTAATATAACGTAATACTATATAACGTAATACTATATAACGTAACACAATATAACGTGAAACGTTATAACGTATTACTATATAACGTAATGCAATATACCGTAATACTATATAACGTAATATAATATAACGTACTACTATATAACGTAATACAATATACCGTAATACTATCTAACGTAATACTATATAACGTAATTATATATACCGTAATACTATATAACGTAATACTATATAACGTAATACTATATACCGTAATACTATATAACGTAATACTATATAACGTAATACTATATAACGTAATACTATATAACGTAATACAACATAACGTAATACTATATAAAGTAGTATAATATAACGTAATACTGTATAACGTAATACTATATATCGTAATACTATATATCGTAATACTATATAACGTAATACAATATAACGTTATACTGTATAACGTAATACTATATAACGTAATATTATATACCGTAATACCATATAACGTAATATAATCTAACGTAATACAACATATCGTAATACTATATAATGAAATGTAATATAACGTAATACTATATAACGTAATACTATATAACGTAACACAATATAACGTGAAACGTTATAACGTATTACTATATAACGTAATGCAATATACCGTAATACTATATAACGTAATATAATATAACGTAATACTATATAACGTAATACAATATACCGTAATACTATCTAACGTAATACTATATAACGTAATTATATATACCGTAATACTATATAACGTAATACTATATACCGTAATACTATATAACGTAATACTATATAACGTAATACTATATAACGTAATACTATATATCGTGATACAAAATAACGTAATACTATATAACGTAATACAACATAACATAATACTATATAACGTAATACAATATAACGTTATACTGTATAACGTAATACTATATAACGTAATACTATATAACGTAATATTATATACCGTAATACTATATAACGTAATACTATATAACGTAATACCATATAACGTAATAATATATAACGTAATATAATATAACGTAATACTATATAACGTAATACTATATAACGTAACACTATATAACGTAATACAACATAACGTAATACTATATAAAGTAGTATAATATAACGTAATACTGTATAACGTAATACTATATAACATAATATTATATAACGTAATACTATATAACGTAATACTATATAACGTAATACCATATAACGTATTATAATATAACGTAATACAACATAACGTAATACTATATAACGTAATACAACATAACGTAATACTATATAACGTAATACTGTATAACGTATTACTATATAACGTAATACCATATAACGTAATAATATATAACGTAATATTATATACCGTAATACTATATAACGTAATACAATATAACGTAATACTATATAACGTAATACAACATATCCTAATACTATATAATGAAATGTAATGTAACGTTATACTGTATAACGTAATACTATATAACGTAATATTATATACCGTAATACTATATAACGTAATACTATATAACGTAATACTATATAACGTAATACAACATAACGTAATACTATATAAAGTAGTATAATATAACGTAATACTGTATAACGTAATACTATATATCGTAATACTATATAACGTAATACTATATAACGTAATACAATATAACGTTATACTGTATAACGTAATACTATATAACGTAATATTATATACCGTAATACTATATAACGTAATACTATTTAACGTAATACCATATAACGTAATAATATATAACGTAATATAATATAACGTAATACTATATAACGTAATACAACATAACGTAATACTATATAACGTAATACTGTATAACGCAATACTATATAACGTAATATTATATAACGTAATCTAATATAACGTAATACTGTATAACGTAATACTATATAACGTAATACTATATAACGTAATATAATATAACGTAATACAACATTACGTAATACTATATAACGTAATACTATATAACGTAATACCATATAACGTAATACCATATAACGTAATACCATATAACGTAATAATATATAACGTAATACTATATAACGTAATACTATATAACGTATTATAATATAACGTAATACAACATAACGTAACACTATATAACGTAATACAATATACCGTAATACTATATAACGCAATACCATATAACGTAATACTACATAACGTAATACAATATAACGTAATCCTATATAACGTAATATAATATAACGTAATACCATATAACGTAATACTATATAACGTAATACTATATAACGTGATACTATATAACGTATTACTATATAACGTAATACCATATAACGTAATAATATATAACGTAATACTATATAACGTATTACTATATAATGTAATATAATATAACGTAATATAACATATCGTAATACTATATAACGTAATACTGTATAACGTTATACTATATAACGTGATATTATATAACGTAATATAATATAACGTAATACTGTATAACGTAATACTATATAACGTAATACTATATAACGTAATACTATATAACGTAATACCATATAACGTAATACCATATAACGTAATACTATGTAACGTAATACCATATAACGTAATACTATATAACGTAATACCATATAACGTAATAATATATAACGTAATATTATATACCGTAATACTATATAACGTAATACTATATAACGTAATACTATATAACGTAATACAACATATCGTAATACTATATAATGAAATGTAATATAACGCAATACTATATAACGTAATACTATATAACGTAATACTATATAACGTAAAACAATATAACGTAATACTATATAACGTAATACTATATAACGTAATACAACATAACATAATACTATATAACGTAATACAATATAACGTTATACTGTATAACGTAATACTATATAACGTAATACCATATAACGTAATTATATATAACGTAATATAATATGACGTAATACTATATAACGTAATACGACATAACGTAATGCTATATAACGTAATACTGTATAACGCAATACTATATAACGTAATATTATATTACGTAATCTAATATAACGTAATACTGTATAACGTAATACTACATAACGTAATACTATATAACGTAATACTATATAACGTAATACTATATAACGTAATACCATATAACGTAATAATATATAACGTAATACTATATAACGTATTACTATATAATGCAATATAATATAACGTAATACAACATATCGTAATACTATATAACGTAATACTGTATAACGTTATACTATATAACGTGATATTATATAACGTAATATAATATAACGTAATACTGTATAACGTAATACTATATAACGTAATACTATATAACGTAATACTGTATAACGTAATACTATATAACGTAATACTATATAACGTAATATAATATAACGTAATACTATATAACGTAATACTATATAACGTAATATTATATCACGTAATACTATATAACGTAATACTATATAACGTAATACTATATAACGTAATACAATATAACGTGAAACGTTATAACGTATTACTATATAACGTAATGCAATATACCGTAATACTATATAACGTAATATAATATAGCGTAATACAACATAACGTAACACTATATAACGTAATACAATATACCGTAATACTATATAACGCAATACCATATTACGTAATACTACATAACGTAATACAATATAACGTAATCCTATATAACGTAATATAATATAACGTAATACTATATAACGTAATACTATATAACGTAATACTATATAACGAAATGCTATATAACGTAATACAATATACCGTAATACTATATAACGCAATACCATATAACGTAATACTACATAACGTAATACAATATAACGCAATCCTATATAACGTAATATAATATAACGTAATACTATATAACGTAATACTATATAACGTAATACTATATAACGTAATACTATATAACGTATTACTATATAACGTAATACCATATAACGTAATAATATATAACGTAATACTATATAACGTATTACTATATAATGTAATATAATATAACGTAATACAACATATCGTAATACTATATAACGTAATATTATATCACGTAATACTATATAACGTAATACTATATAACGTAATACTATGTAACGTAATACAATATAACGTGAAACGTTACAACGTATTACTATATAACGTAATGCAATATACCGTAATACTATATAACGTAATATAATATAACGTAATACAACATAACGTAACACTATATAACGTAATACAATATACCGTAATACTATATAACGCAATACCATATAACGCAATACTACATAACGTAATACAATATAACGTAATCCTATATAACGTAATATAATATAACGTAATACTATATAACGTAATACTATATAACGTAATACTATATAACGAAATACTATATAACGTAATACAATATAACGTAATACTATATAACGTAATACTATATAACGTAATACTATATAACGTAAAACAATATAACGTAATATAATATAACGTAATACTATATAACGTAATACTATATAACGTAATACAACATAACATAATACTATATAACGTAATACAATATAACGTTATACTGTATAACGTAATACTATATAACGTAATATTATATACCGTAATACTATATAACGTAATACTATATAACGTAATACTATATAACGTAATACAACATAACGTAATACTATATAAAGCAGTATAATATAACGTAATACTGTATAACGTAATACTATATATCGTAATACTATATAACGTAATACTATATAACGTAATACAATATAACGTTATACTGTATAACGTAATACTATATAACGTAATATTATATACCGTAATCTAATATAACGTAATACTGTATAACGTAATACTATATAACGTAATACTATATAACGTAATATAATATAACGTAATACAACATAACGTAATACTATATAACGTAATACAATATACCGTAATACTATATAACGCAATACCATATAACGTAATACTATATAACGTAATACTATATAACGAAATGCTATATAACGTAATACAATATACCGTAATACTATATAACGCAATACCATATAACGTAATACTACATAACGTAATACAATATAACGTAATCCTATATAACGTAATATAATATAACGTAATACTATATAACGTAATACTATATAACGTAATACTATATAACGAAATACTATATAACGTAATACTATATAACGTAATACTATATAACGTAATACTATATAACGTAATACTATATAACGTAAAACAATATAACGTAATACTATATAACGTAATACCATATAACGTAATAATATATAACGTAATATAATATAACGTAATACAACATAACGTAATACTATATAACGTAATACTGTATAACGCAATACTATATAACGTAATATTATATAACGTAATCTAATATAACGTAATACTGTATAACGTAATACTATATAACGTAATACTATATAACGTAATATAATATAACGTAATACAACATAACGTAATACTATATAACGTAATACTATATAACGTAATACCATATAACGTAATACCATATAACGTAATACCACATAACGTAATAATATATAACGTAATACTATATAACGTAATACTATATAACGTATTATAATATAACGTAATACAACATAACGTAACACTATATAACGTAATACAATATACCGTAATACTATATAACGCAATACCATATAACGTAATACTACATAACGTAATACAATATAACGTAATCATATATAACGTAATATAATATAACGTAATACTATATAACGTATTACTATATAATGTAATATTATATCACGTAATACTATATAACGTAATACTATATAACGTAATACTGTATAACGTTATACTATATAACGTGATATTATAAAACGTAATATAATATAACGTAATACTGTATAACGTAATACTATATAACGTAATACTATATAACGTAATACCATATAACGTAATACCATATAACGTAATACTATGTAACGTAATACCATATAACGTAATACTATATAACGTAATACTATATAACGTAATACTATATAACGTAATACCATATAACGTAATACCATATAACGTAATAATATATAACGTAATATAATATAACGTAATACAACATAACGTAATACTATATAACGTAATACTGTATAACGCAATACTATATAACGTAATATTATATAACGTAATCTAATATAACGTAATACTGTATAACGTAATACTATATAACGTAATACTATATAACGTAATATAATATAACGTAATACAACATAACGTAATACTATATAACGTAATACTATATAACGTAATACCATATAACGTAATACCATATAACGTAATACCACATAACGTAATAATATATAACGTAATACTATATAACGTAATACTATATAACGTATTATAATATAACGTAATACAACATAACGTAACACTATATAACGTAATACAATATACCGTAATACTATATAACGCAATACCATATAACGTAATACTACATAACGTAATACAATATAACGTAATCATATATAACGTAATATAATATAACGTAATACTATATAACGTAATACTATATAACGTAATACTATATAACGTAATACTATATAACGTATTACTATATAACGTAATACCATATAACGTAATAATATATAACGTAATACTATATAACGTATTACTATATAATGTAATATTATATCACGTAATACTATATAACGTAATACTATATAACGTAATACTGTATAACGTTATACTATATAACGTGATATTATAAAACGTAATATAATATAACGTAATACTGTATAACGTAATACTATATAACGTAATACTATATAACGTAATACCATATAACGTAATACCATATAACGTAATACTATGTAACGTAATACCATATAACGTAATACTATATAACGTAATACTATATAACGTAATACTATATAACGTAATACCATATAACGTAATACTATATAACGTAATACTATATAACGTAATACTATATAACGTTATTCTATATAACGTGATATTATATAACGTAATATAATATAACGTAATACTGTATAACGTAATACTATATAACGTAATACTATATAACGTAATACTATATAACGTAATAATGTATAACGTAATACTATATAACGTAATACTATATAACGTAATATAATATAACGTAATACTATATCACGTAATATAATATACCGTTATACTGAATAACGTAATACAATATATCGTAATGTTATATACCGTAATACTATATAATTTAATACTATATAACGTAATACTATATAGCGTAATACAATATACCGTAATCCTATATAGCGTAATATAATATAACGTAATACAACATATCGTAATACTATATAACGAAGTGTAATATAACGTAATACTATATAACGTAATACAATATAACGTGAAACGTTATAACGTATTACTATATAACGTAATGCAATATACCGTAATACTATATAACGTAATATAATATAACGTAATACAATATAACGTTATACTGTGTAACGTAATACTATATAACGTAATACTATATAACGTAATACAACATAACGTAATACTATATAACGTAATACTATATAACGTAATACAACATAACGTACTACTATATAAAGTAGTATAATATAACGTAATACTGTATAACGTAATACTATATAACGTAATACTATATAACGAAATACTATATAACGTATTACTATATAACGTAATACTATATAACGTAATACTATATAACGAAATACTATATAACGTATTACTATATAACGTAATACAAAATAACGTAATACTATATAACGTAATACAATATAACGTGTAACGTTATAACGTATTACTATATAATGTAATACAACATAACGTAATACTATATAACGTAATACAACATAACGTAATACTATATCACGTAATATAATATACCGTTATACTGAATAACGTAATACAATATAACGTAATGTTATATACCGTAATACTATATAATGTAATACTATATAACGTAATACTATATAACGTAATACAATATACCGTAATCTTATATAGCGTAATATAATATAACGTAATACAACATATCGTAATACTATATAACGAAATGTAATATAACGTAATATTATATAACGTAATACTATATATCGTATCACAATATAACGTGAAACGTTTTAACGTATTACTATATAACGTAATGCAATATACCGTAATACTATATAACGTAATATAATATAACGTAATATAACATATCGTAATACTATATAACGTAATACTGTATAACGTTATACTATATAACGTGATATTATATAACGTAATATAATATAACGTAATACTGTATAACGTAACACTATATAACGTAATACTATATAACGTAATACTATATACCGTAATACCATATAACGTAATACCATATAACGTAATACTATGTAACGTAATACCATATAACGTAATACTATATAACGTAATACCATATAACGTAATAATATATAACGTAATATTATATACCGTAATACTATATAACGTAATACTATATAACGTAATACTATATAACGTAATACAACATATCTTAATACTATATAATGAAATGTAATATAACGCAATACTATATAACGTAATACTATATAACGTAATACTATATAACGTAATACTATATAACGTAAAACAATATAACGTAATACTATATAACGTAATACTATATAACGTAATACAACATAACATAATACTATATAACGTAATACAATATAACGTTATACTGTATAACGTAATACTATATAACGTAATATTATATACCGTAATACTATATAACGTAATACTATATAACGTAATACTATATAACGTAATACAACATAACGTAATACTATATAAAGTAGTATAATATAACGTAATACTGTATAACGTAATACTATATACCGTAATACTATATAACGTAATACTATATAACGTAATACAATATAACGTTATACTGTATAACGTAATACTATATAACGTAATATTATATACCGTAATACTATATAACGTAATACTATATAACGTAATACCATATAACGTAATAATATATAACGTAATACCATATAACGTAATAATATATAACGTAATATAATATAACGTAATACTATATAACGTAATACAACATAACGTAATACTATATAACGTAATACTGTATAACGCAATACTATATAACGTAATATTATATAACGTAATCTAATATAACGTAATACTGTATAACGTAATACTATATAACGTAATACTATATAACGTAATATAATATAACGTAATAAAACATAACGTAATACTATATAACGTAATACTATATAACGTAATACCATATAACGTAATACCATATAACGTAATACCATATAACGTAATAATATATAACGTAATACTATATAACGTAATACTGTATAACGTAATACTATATAACGTAATACTATATAACGTAATATAATATAACGTAATACTATATAACGTAATACTATATAAAGTAATATTATATCACGTAATACTATATAACGTAATACTATATAACGTAATACAACATAACGTAATACAATATAACGTTATACTGTATAACGTAATACTATATAACGTAATATTATATACCGTAATACTATATAACGTAATACCATATAACGTAATAATATATAACGTAATATAATATAACGTAATACTATATAACGTAATACAACATAACGTAATACTATATAACGTAATACTGTATAACGCAATACTATATAACGTAATATTATATAACGTAATCTAATATAACGTAATACTGTATAACGTAATACTATATAACGTAATACTATATAACGTAATATAATATAACGTAATAAAACATAACGTAATACTATATAACGTAATACTATATAACGTAATACCATATAACGTAATACCATATAACGTAATACCATATAACGTAATAATATATAACGTAATACTATATAACGTATTACTGTATAACGTAATACTATATAACGTAATACCATATAACGTAATACCATATAACGTAATACTATGTAACGTAATACCATATAACGTAATACTATATAACGTAATACTATATAACGTAATACTATATAACGTAATACCATATAACGTAATAATATATAACGTAATACTATATAACGTATTACTATATAACGTAATACCATATAACGTAATAATATATAACGTAATACTATATAACGTATTACTATATAATGTAATATAATATAACGTAATACAACATATCGTAATACTATATAACGTAATACTGTATAACGTTATACTATATAACGTGATACTATATAACGTAATACAATATAACGTGAAACGTTATAACGTATTACCATATAACGTAATGCAATATACCGTAATACTATATAACGTAATACTATATAACGTAATACTATATAACGTAATACAATATAACGTATTACTATATAACGTATTATAATATAACGTAATACAACATAACGTAACACTATATAACGTAATACAATATACCGTAATACTATATAACGCAATACCACATAACGTAATACTACATAACGTAATACAATATAACGTAATCCTATATAACGTAATATAATATAACGTAATACTATATAACGTAATACTATATAACGTAATACTATATAACGTAATACTATATAACGTATTACTATATAACGTAATACCATATAACGTAATAATATATAACGTAATACTATATAACGTATTACTATATAATGTAATATAATATAACGTAATACAACATATCGTAATACTATATAACGTAATACTGTATAACGTTATACTATATAACGTGATATTATATAACGTAATATAATATAACGTAATACTGTATAACGTAATACTATATAACGTAATACTATATAACGTAATACTATATAACGTAATACCATATAACGTAATACCATATAACGTAATACTATGTAACGTAATACCATATAACGTAATACTATATAACGTAATACTATATAACGTAATACTATATAACGTAATACCATATAACGTAATAATATATAACGTAATACTATATAACGTATTACTATATAATGCAATATAATATAACGTAATACAACATATCGTAATACTATATAACGTAATACTGTATAACGTTATACTATATAACGTGATATTATATAACGTAATATAATATAACGTAATACTGTATAACGTAATACTATATAACGTAATACTATATAGCGTAATACTGTATAACGTAATACTATATAACGTAATACTATATAACGTAATATAATATAACGTAATACTATATAACGTAATACTATATAACGTAATATTATATCACGTAATACTATATAACGTAATACTATATAACGTAATACTATATAACGTAATACAATATAACGTGAAACGTTATAACGTATTACCATATAACGTAATGCAATATACCGTAATACTATATAACGTAATATAATATAACGTAATACAACATAACGTAACACTATATAACGTAATACAATATACCGTAATACTATATAACGCAATACCATATAACGTAATACTACATAACGTAATACAATATAACGTAATCCTATATAACGTAATATAATATAACGTAATACTATATAACGTAATACTATATAACGTAATACTATATAACGAAATACTATATAACGTAATACAATATACCGTAAAACTATATAACGCAATACCATATAACGTAATACTACATAACGTAATACAATATAACGTAATCCTATATAACGTAATATAATATAACGTAATACTATATAACGTAATACTATATAACGTAATACTATATAACGTAATACTATATAACGTATTACTATATAACGTAATACCATATAACGTAATAATATATAACGTAATACTATATAACGTATTACTATATAATGTAATATAATATAACGTAATACAACATATCGTAATACTATATAACGTAATACTATATAACGTATTATAATATAACGTAATACAACATAACGTAACACTATATAACGTAATACAATATACCGTAATACTATATAACGCAATACCATATAACGTAATACTACATAACGTAATACAATATAACGTAATCCTATATAACGTAATATAATATAACGTAATACTATATAACGTAATACTATATAACGTAATACTATATAACGAAATACTATATAACGTAATACTATATAACGTAATACTATACAACGTAATACTATATAACGTAATACTATATAACGTAAAACAATATAACGTAATATAATATAACGTAATACTATATAACGTAATACTATATAACGTAATACAACATAACATAATACTATATAACGTAATACTGTATAACGTAATACTATATATCGTAATACTATATAACGTAATACTATATAACGTAATACAATATAACGTTATACTGTATAACGTAATACTATATAACGTAATATTATATACCGTAATACTATATAACGTAATACTATATAACGTAATACCATATAACGTAATAATATATAACGTAATATAATATAACGTAATACAACATAACGTAATACTATATAACGTAATACTGTATAACGCAATACTATATAACGTAATATTATATAACCTAATCTAATATAACGTAATACTGTATAACGTAATACTATATAACGTAATACTATATAACGTAATATAATATAACGTAATACAACATAACGTAATACTATATAACGTAATACTATATAACGTAATACCATATAACGTAATACCATATAACGTAATACCACATAACGTAATAATATATAACGAAATACTATATAACGTAATACTATATAACGTATTATAATATAACGTAATACAACATAACGTAACACTATATAACGTAATACAATATACCGTAATACTATATAACGCAATACCATATAACGTAATACTACATAACGTAATACAATATAACGTAATCATATATAACGTAATATAACATAACGTAATACTATATAACGTAATACTATATAACGTAATACTATATAACGTAATACTATATAACGTATTACTATATAACGTAATACCATATAACGTAATAATATATAACGTAATACTATATAACGTATTACTATATAATGTAATATAATATAACGTAATACAACATATCGTAATACTATATAACGTAATACTGTATAACGTTATACTATATAACGTGATATTATAAAACGTAATATAATATAACGTAATACTGTATAACGTAATACTATATAACGTAATACTATATAACCTAATACCATATAACGTAATACCATATAACGTAATACTATGTAACGTAATACCATATAACGTAATACTATATAACGTAATACTATATAACGTAATACTATATAACGTAATACAATATAACGTGAATCGTTATAACGTATTACTATATAATGTAATACAACATAACGTAATACTATATAACGTAATATAATATAACGTAATACTATATCACGTAATATAATATACCGTTATACTGAATAACGTAATACTATATAACGTAATACAATATAACGTTATACTGTATAACGTAATACTATATAACGTAATATTATATACCGTAATACTATATAGCGTAATATAATATAACGTAATACAACATATCGTAATACTATATAACGAAGTGTAATATAACGTAATACTATATAACGTAATACAATATAACGTGAAACGTTATAACGTATTACTATATAACGTAATGCAATATACCGTAATACTATATAACGTAATATAATATAACGTAATACAATATAACGTTATACTGTGTAACGTAATACTATATAACGTAATACTATATAACGTATTACTATATAACGTAATACCATATAACGTAATAATATATAACGTAATACTATATAACGTATTACTATATAATGTAATATAATATAACGTAATACAACATATCGTAATACTATATAACGTAATACTGTATAACGTTATACTATATAACGTGATATTATAAAACGTAATATAATATAACGTAATACTGTATAACGTAATACTATATAACGTAATACTATATAACGTAATACCATATAACGTAATACCATATAACGTAATACTATGTAACGTAATACCATATAACGTAATACTATATAACGTAATACTATATAACGTAATACTATATAACGTAATACAATATAACGTGAATCGTTATAACGTATTACTATATAATGTAATACAACATAACGTAATACTATATAACGTAATATAATATAACGTAATACTATATCACGTAATATAATATACCGTTATACTGAATAACGTAATACAATATAACGTAATGTTATATACCGTAATACTATATAATTTAATACTATATAACGTAATACTATATAGCGTAATACAATATACCGTAATCCTATATAGCGTAATATAATATAACGTAATACAACATATCGTAATACTATATAACGAAGTGTAATATAACGTAATACTATATAACGTAATACAATATAACGTGAAACGTTATAACGTATTACTATATAACGTAATGCAATATACCGTGATACTATATAACGTAATATAATATAACGTAATACAATATAACGTTATACTGTGTAACGTAATACTATATAACGTAATACTATATAACGTAATACAACATAACGTAATACTATATAACGTAATACTATATAACGTAATACAACATAACGTACTACTATATAAAGTAGTATAATATAACGTAATACTGTATAACGTAATACTATATAACGTAATACTATATAACGTAATACTATATAACGTAATACAATATAACGTTATACTGTATAACGTAATACTATATAACGTAATATTATATACCGTAATACTATATAAAGTAATACTATATAACGTAATACTATATAACGAAATACTATATAACGTATTACTATATAACGTAATACAATAAACCGTAATACTATATAACGTAATATGATGTAATGTAATACAACATAACGTAATACTATATAACGCAATATAATATAACGTAATACTATATAACGTAATTCTATATAACGTAATACTATATAACGTAATACAATATAACGTTATACTGTATAACGTAATATTATATACCGTAATACTATATAAAGTAATACTATATAACGTAAAACTATATAACGTAATACTATATAACGTAATACTATATAACGAAATACTATATAACGTATTACTATATAACGTAATACAATAAACCGTAATACTATATAACGTAATATGATGTAATGTAGTACAACATAACGTAATACTATATAACGTAATATAATATAACGTAATACTATATCACGTAATATAATATACCGTTATACTGAATAACGTAATACTATATAACGTAATGATATATACCGTAATACTATCTAACGTAATGCAATATACCGTAATACTGTATAACGTAATATAATATAACGTAATACAACATAACGTAATACTATATAACGTAATACTATATAACGTAATACAAAATAACGTAATACTATATAACGTAATACAATATAACGTGTAACGTTATAACGTATTACTATATAATTTAATACAACATAACATAATACTATATAACGTAATACAACATAACGTAATACTATATCACGTAATATAATATACCGTTATACTGAATAACGTAATACAATATAACGTAATGTTATATACCGTAATACTATATAATGTAATACTATATAACGTAATACTATATAACGTAATACAATATACCGTAATCTTATATAGCGTAATATAATATAACGTAATACAACATATCGTAATACTATATAACGAAATGTAATATAACGTAATATTATATAACGTAATACTATATATCGTAACACAATATAACGTGAAACGTTATAACGTATTACTATATAACGTAATGCAATATACCGTAATACTATATAACGTAATATAATATAACGTAATACTATATAACGTAATACTATATAACGTAATACTATATAACGTAATACTATATAACGTAATATAATATAACGTAATACAATATAACGTAATACTATATAACGTAATACTATATAAAGTAGTATAATATAACGTAATACTGTATAACGTAATACTATATAACGAAATACTATATAACGTAATACTATATAACGTAATACTATATAACGTAATACTATATAACGTAATACAACATAACGTAATACTATATAACGTAATACTATATAACGTAATACAACATAACGTAATACTATATAAAGTAGTATAATATAACGTAATACTGTATAACGTAATACTATATAACGTAATACTATATAACGTAATACTATATAACGTAATACAATATAACGTTATACTGTATATCTTAATATGATATAATGTAATACAACATAACGTAATACTATATAACGTAATATAATATACCGTAATACTATATCACGTAATATAATATACCGTTATACTGAATAACGTAATACTATATAACGTAATGATATATACCGTAATACTATCTAACGTAATGCAATATACCGTAATACTATATAACGTAATATAATATAATGTAATACAACATAACGTAATACTATACAACGTAATACTATATAACGTAATACTATACAACGTAATACTATATAACGTAATACAAAATAACGTAATACTATATAACGTAATACTATATAAAGTAGTATAATATAACGTAATACTGTATAACGTAATACTATATAACGAAATACTATATAACGTAATACTATATAACGTAATACTATATAACGTAATACAACATAACGTAATACTATATAACGTAATACTATATAACGTAATACAACATAACGTAATACTATATAAAGTAGTATAATATAACGTAATACTGTATAACGTAATACTATATAACGTAATACTATATAACGTAATACTATATAACGTAATACAATATAACGTTATACTGTATATCTTAATATGATATAATGTAATACAACATAACGTAATACTATATAACGTAATATAATATACCGTAATACTATATCACGTAATATAATATACCGTTATACTGAATAACGTAATACTATATAACGTAATGATATATACCGTAATACTATCTAACGTAATGCAATATACCGTAATACTATATAACGTAATATAATATAATGTAATACAACATAACGTAATACTATACAACGTAATACTATATAACGTAATACTATACAACGTAATACTATATAACGTAATACAAAATAACGTAATACTATATAACGTAATACTATATAAAGTAGTATAATATAACGTAATACTGTATAACGTAATACTATATAACGAAATACTATATAACGTAATACTATATAACGTAATACTATATAACGTAATACAACATAACGTAATACTATATAACGTAATACTATATAACGTAATACAACATAACGTAATACTATATAAAGTAGTATAATATAACGTAATACTGTATAACGTAATACTATATAACGTAATACTATATAACGTAATACTATATCACGTAATATAATATAACGTAATACTATATAACGTAATACAATATACCGTAATACTATGTAACGTAATACTATATAACGTAATGATATATACCGTAATACTATCTAACGTAATGCAATATACCGTAATACTATATAACGTAATATAATATAACGTAATACAACATAACGTAATACGATATAACGTAATACTATATAACGTAATACAAAATAACGTAATACTGTATAACGTAATACAATATAACGTGAAACGTTATAACGTATTACTATATAACGTAATGCAATATACCGTAATACTATATAACGTAATATAATATAACGTAATACAACATAACGTAATACTATATAACGTAATATAATATGACGTAATACTATATAACGTAATACAACATAACGTAATACCATATAACGTAGTATAATATAACGTAATACTGTATAACGTAATACTGTATAACGTAAAACTATATAAATTAATACTATATAACGTAATACTATATAACGAAATACTATATAACGTATTACTATATAACGTAATACAATAAACCGTAATACTATATAACGTAATATGATATAATGTAATACAACATAACGTAATACTATATAACGTAATATAATATAACGTAAGACTATATCACGTAATATAATATACCGTTATACTGAATAACGTAATACTATATAACGTAATACAATATAACGTGAAACGTTATAACGTATTACTATATAACGTAATGCAATATACCGTAATACTATATAACGTAATATAATATAACGTAATACAATATAACGTTATACTGTATAACGTAATACTATATAACGTAATATTATATACCGTAATACTATATAACGTAATACTATATAACGTAATACTATATAACGTAATACAACATAACGTAATACTATATAAAGTAGTATAATATAACGTAATACTGTATAACGTAATACTATATATCGTAATACTATATAACGTAATACTATATAACGTAAAACTATATAACGTAATACTATATAACGAAATACTATATAACGTAATACTATATAACGTAATACTATATAACGTAATACTATATAAGGTAATACTATATAACGTAATACAATATAACGTAATATTATATACCGTAATACTATATAACGTAATACTATATAACGTAATACTATATAACGTAATACAACATAACGTAATACTATATAACGTAATATAATATAACGTAATATAATATAACGTAATACAACATAACGTAATACTATATAACGTAATACTATATAACGTAATACTATATAACGAAATATGATATAATGTAATACAACATAACGTAATACTATATAACGTAATACAATATACCGTAATACAACATCACGTAATACTATATAACGTAATATTATATAACGTAATACTATATAACGTTATACTATATAACGTAATATAATATAACGTAATACTATATAACGTAATACAACATAACGTAATACTATATAACGTAATACTATATAACGTAATATAATATAACGTAATACTATATAACGTAATACTATATAACGTAATACTGTATAACGTAATACTATATAACGTAATACTATATAACGTAATATAATATAACGTAATACAATATAACGTAATACTATATAACGTAATACATTATAACGTATTACTATATAACGTAATACTATATAACGTAATACTGTATAACGTAAAACAATATACCGTAATACTATATAACGTATTACCATATAACGTAATACAATATAACGTGAAACGTTATAACGTATTACTATATAACGTAATATAATATATCTTAATATAATATAACGTATTACAACATAACGTAATACTATATAACGTAATATAATATAACGTAATACATTATAACGTATTACTATATAACGTAATACTATATAACGTAATACTATATAACGTAATATGATATAACGTAATATAATATAAGGTAATACTATATAACGTAATATAATATAACGTAATACAACATAACGTAATATTATATAACGTAATATAATATAACGTAATACAACATAACGTAATACTACATAACGTAATACTATATAACGTAATACTATATAACGTAATACATTATAACGTATTACTATATAACGTAATACTATATAACGTAATACTATGTAACGTAATACAATATAACGTGAAACGTTATAATGTATTACTATATAACGTAATGCAATATGCCGTAATACTATATAACGTAATATAATATAACGTAATACTATATAACGTAATACTATATATCGTAATATAATGTACCGTAATGCTACAGAACTTAAAACTATATAACGTAATACTATATAACGTAATACTATATAACGAAATACTATATAACGTAATATAATATAACGTAATATAATATAAGGTAATATTATATAACGTAATATTATATAACGTAATACTATATAACGTAATACTATATAACGTAATACTATATAACGTAATACTATATAACGTAATACTATATAACGTAATACTATATAACGTAATACAATATAACGTAATACTATATAACGTAATACTGTATAACGTACTAC
Organism: Bombus flavifrons; assembly: GCF_040668555.2. NCBI lineage: Eukaryota > Metazoa > Arthropoda > Insecta > Hymenoptera > Apidae > Bombus > Bombus flavifrons. Next base: position 2,684,696 of record NC_138443.1, read on the forward strand.
TATATAACGTAATACTATATAACGTATTACTATATGACGTAATACAATATACCGTAATATTATATAACGTAATACAATATAACGTGAAACGTCATAACGTATTACTATATAACGTAATACAATATACCGTAATACTATATAACGTATTACTATATAACGTAATACTGTATAACGTACTACTATATAACGTAATATTGTATAACGTAATACTATATAACGTAATACAATATACCGTAATACTATATAACGTAATACTATATAACGTAATACAATATAACGTGAAACGTTATTACGTATTGCTATATAACGTAATACAATATAACGTAATACTATATAACGTAATATAATATATCATAATACTATATAACGTAATACAATATAACACGAAACGTTATGACGTAGTATAATATAACGTGATATATTATAACGTAATGCAACATAATGTAATACTATATAACGTAATATAATATAACGTAATACTACATAACATAACACTATATAACGTAATACAATATATCGTAATATAATATAACGTAATACTATATAACGTAATACTATATAACGTAATATAATATAACGTATTACTATATAACGTAATACAATATAAAGTAACACTATATAACGTAATACAATACAACGTGAAACGTTATAACGTAGTATAATATAGTGTAATATAATATGACGTAATACTATATAACGTAATACTATATAACGTAATACTATATAACGTAATACAATATACCGTAATACTATATATCGTAATACAATATACCCTAATACTATATAACGTAATACTATATAACGTAATACTATAAAACGTAATACTATATAACGTAATATAATATAACGTAATACTACATAAAGTAATACAATATAACGTAATACTATATAACGTAATATAATATAACGTAATACAACATAACGTAATACTATATGACGTAATACTATATAACGTATTACTATATAACGTAATACAATATACCGTAATACTATATAACGTAATACAATATAACGTGAAACGTCATAACGTATTACTATATAACGTAATACTGTATAACGTACTACTATATAACGTAATATTGTATAACGTAATACTATATAACGTAATACAATATACCGTAATACTATATAACGTAATACTATGTAACGTAATATAATATAACGTAATACTGTATAACGTAATACTATGTAACGTAATATAATATATCGTAACACTATATAACGTAATACAATATAACACGAAACGTTATGACGTGGTATAATATAACGTGATATAACATAACGTAATACAGCATAATATAATACTATATAACGTAATATAATAAATATAACGTAATACTACATAACATAATACTATATAACGTAATACAATATATCGTAATATAATATAACGTAATACTATATAACGTAATACCATATAACGTAATATAATATAACGTATTACTATATAACGTAATACAATATAAAGTAACACTATATATTGTAATACAATATAACGTAAAACGTTATAACGTATTATAATATAATGTAATATAATATGACGTAATACTATATAACGTGAAACGTTATATCTTAGTATTATATAACGTAATACAACTTAACATAATACTATATAAAGTAATATAATATAACGTAATACTATGTAATGTAATATAATATAACGTAACTCTATATAACGTAACACTATATAACGTAATACTATATAACGTAATACTATATAACGTAATATAATATAACGTGATACTACATAACGTAATACAATATAACGTAATACTATATAACGTAATACTATATAACGTAATGTAATATAACGTAATACTATATAACGTAATATAATATAACGTAATACTATATAATGTGATATAATATATGGTAACTCTACATAATGTAATACAATATAACGGGAAACGTTATAACGTAGTATTATACAACGTAATATAATATGACGTAATACTATATAACGTAATACAATATAACGTAATACTATATAACATAATACTATATAACGTAATGTAATATGACGCGATACTATATAACGTAATACAATATAACGTAATACTATATAACGTAATATAGTATAACGTACTACTATATAATGCCAAACGTTATAACGTAGTATAATATAACGTTATACTATATAGCGTAATACTATATAAAAGAATAGAATATATCGTAATACTATATAACGTGATACGCTATAACGTAATATAATGTTACATAATACAATATATCGTAATACTATATAAAAGAATAGAATATATTGTAATACTATATAACGTGATACGTTATAACGCATTATAATATAACGTAATACTATGTAACGTGGTACGTTATAACGTAGTATAATATAACGTAATATAATATAACGTAATAAAATAATACGTAATACTATATAACGTAATACATTATAACGTAATACAATATACCGTGAAACGTTAAAACGTAATAGAATATAACGTAATACTATATAACGTAATATAATATAACGTAATACTATATAATGTGATATAATATATCGTAACTCTACATAACGTAATACAATATAACGTGAAACGTTATAACGTAATATAATATAACGTATTATAATATAACGTAATACTATATAACGTAATACAATATAACGTAATACTATATAACATAATACTATATAACGTAATGTATTATAACGCGATACTATATAACGTAATACAATATAACGTAATACTATGTAGCGTAATATAGTATAACGTGATACTATATAACGTCAAACGTTATATCGTAGTATAATATAACGTGATATAATATAACGTATTACTATATAGAGTAATACTATATAACGTGATACGTTATAACGTAGTATAATATATCGTAATACTATATAATGTGATACGTTATAGCGTAGTATATTGTTACATAATACAATATATTGTAATATAATATAACGTAATACTATATAGCGTAATACTATATAACGTAATATAACATAACGTGAAGCGTTATAACGTAATATAATATAACGTAATACAATATAACGTAACATAACATAACATGAAGCGTTATAACGTAATAATATATAACGTAATACTAAATAACGTAATATAATATAACGAAAAACCTCGTAACGTTATATAATATAGCAGGATACTATATAACTTATTATAATGTAACGTAATACTATGTAACGTAATACATTGTAACGTAATATAATATGACGTAATACTATGCATCGTAATATATTGTAATATAATATAACGTAGTACTATATAACGTAATATAATTTATCGTCACTATAGAACATATTACTATATATCATAATACAATATAACGAAATACAATGTAACGGAGTGCAATATAACGTAATATAATATAAGTTAGTAGACTATAACATATTATTATATTCCGTATTATGATATAACGCATTACTATATAACATTATATAATTTAACCTAATACAATAGAATAGAATACTATGTTACATAATACAATATAACGAAATACATTATAGCGTAATATAATACAACCTAAAATATTGTAATGTAATATAATTTAACGTAATGCTATAGGTCATTATACTATATTACATAATACATTGTAACGTAACAGAATGTAACCTAATATATTAGAACGTTTTTTTCTTTTTTTATTTAATATTTCACATTCACAATTTGTCCAATTTGGACATTGTTAGCTTTTTTTAGCTGTTTGATTATCATGTGGGTGGCTACCCCCAGCGGGGTACCATCCTCATGTTTGTTAGGTTATGTCCTTTATGAGATTTGCTGGGTATTTCCTTTTTAGTCTTCTTTCTATGCTTGATATGTTGATCGTCTCCGCTACCAGCCGGTTCGTGTTCGTTGCTATTCTTTCTCTGTACCTTCTTGTGCATCTGCTAATCTCCTCCTTGACCGTTTTTATTCCCAGGTCTTTCCGTATGTCCTCGTTTCTAACGTACCATTTTGCGTTTACTATTGTTCTAAAAATTTTAGCTTGAATTGTCTCTGTTTTGCTTATATGGCTGATTGCTGCTGTTCCCCATAGTGGTATTCCGTACGTCCAGATTGGTTTTATGATCGTTTCGTATATTTTTTATTTATTTTCTATGTCTAGTTCAGATTTTCGACTTGTTAGCCAATACATTTGTCTCCTTGCTGTTTGTATTTTGTCTATTATTGATTTAATATGCTGTTTCCATGTGAGTTGTGTATCCAAATGGAGTCCTGAGTATTTGACTTGCCTTGTTTGTATTATGTGTGTGTCGTTCAGTAAAATGTTTGGTGGTATCTGTTTTCGCAATGTGAATGTAATGTGGTTGCATTTATTGTGGTTTGCTTTAATTTGTTTCATTTGTAGCCACTTTTCTATTTTTGTGATATGTTCTTGTAGTAATGTGACTGGTGTTACAGGATTAGTGTGCCTGACTAGTACAGCTGTGTCGTCCGCGAATGTCAGTATTTTGCTATTGGTAGTTGTTGGTATGTTGGCCGTGTATGGTGTATATACTATTGGTCCTAAGACGCTTCCTTGCGGAACCCCTGCCTTGATGTCTTTGACTTCGGAGTATGTGTCCTTGATTTTTATTACGAAGGTTCTGCTGCTTAAGTAAGATTTTATTAATTGGTATATTTGCTCCGGCAATTGTTTCCTGATTGTTTGTAGTAGGCTTTCCTGGTTTATTTTATCAAATGCTTTCTCTATGTCCATAAAGAGGGCTCTACAGTATTGTTTATTTTCTAGTGCTAGTATTATTTCGTTGACTAGCCTGTGTATTTGCTCTATAGTGGAGTGTTTGTTTCTGAATCCGAATTGGTGATCCGGTATTAATTTTTCCTTCTCTATTATTGGATTTATGCGGTCGTAAATTATTTTCTCTAGTATTTTAAAGAACACAGGAAGTAATGATATTGGTCTGTATGATGTAGTTTGATGTGGGTCTTTGCCTGGTTTGGGTAACATTGTGATCTGTGCCACTTTCCATAGTTTAGGAAAGTATTGAATTCATGATATTGCATTGTAAATTATTGTGATTAGTCGTATCGCTTTTGGCGGAAGGTTTTTCAAGATTTTGCCATTGATTAGGTCGATTCCTGGTGCTTTATTATTTTTTGTTTTCTCGATTATGTTTCTAATTTCTTGTGCTGTTGTTTTAGGTATGGTGTAGTGTTTGTCAGTTGATGTACTAGTGGTTAGCGCATCCTCGTCCGTATGACTATTGTGGTTGCTGTTGTTAATATTATGTGGTGTAAATATGTTGCATAGGTGGTTGAAAAATTCTTCAGCTTGCTCTTCGTTGCATCTTCCCCATGTGTTATCTGCTTTTCTGATTGCTGGGACTAGTTTTATTGTCTTCTTTATTTTTTTCGTGGCTTTTCATAGGGAGTAGTTGTAGTTCTCGTGTGCAGATAGTGATTCTATGAACTTTGTGAACTCGTTGTTGTTGTGCTCTTTTATTTTGTTTTTTATTTCCTTTGCAAGTTTGTTTAGGTGTTTTTTGTTTTCTTTTGTTCTATATTTTTGCCATTTTGCTTTCGCTTTTCTTTTTCCTCTAATTTTTTCGAGGATGTCTGGCGCAATTATTTTTGTTTGTCTATGGTTGATTCAGGTATAGTGGTTGGCCATGCTGCTTCTTGAATAGTTTCTGTAAATGTTGTTACTTCTTGTTCGATGTGTTCAGGTGTTTTCAATGGGATGTTGCAGTTGATTTTGCTCTCGATTATTTTTATAAATGTTTGCCATTTGGTGGTTTTATTGCATAGTGTCTCTGAATCGTGATAAAATATTGGTTTGTTTCTGTATGTAATTATTATGGGTGTATGATCGGAGCTAAGCTCGAGGCTGGGTGCTATATTTAGTTTATTTGCGTTTAGTCCCTTTGTAACTGCAAAATCAAGTAGGTCAGGTATTTTTCTCAGGTCTGTCTGAGGTTATTGTTTCTAATGTATTTTTCCAGGGTTCTACCTCGAGGTGTAGTGATTCTTGATCCCCATAGTGTGTGCTTTGAATTGTAGTCTCCCGCTGCGATATACTTGTCACCTAAGTGTTGAAAGTACTCTTCCCACATTTGCGATGTAATTTTGTGTCGCGATGGTACATATACTGCTGACAACTGTAAATGGTTGCTGCTAGTTTGTACAGTAACGGTGGTTGCTTGTATGTATTCCTTTCTTACTTGGCTGTGTAACTGGTGTTTAATGTCGTTTCTTATTATTACTGCGGTCCCTCCGTGTGCTTTTTCGGAGGGATGCTTGGTATCATATATGGTATAGTACGGTATTTTTATGTAACCTGTACCCCGCTGTAATTGTACCCCGCTGGGGGTAGCCACCCACATGATAATCAAACAGCCAAAAAATTCTACCAAATGTCCAAATTGGACAAATTGTGAATGTAAACAACGAAATAAAAAAAAAAAAACAAAAACCTAGACACGCGTCTGCACGCTTCGGCACTCAACAGCGAACTTGAAGAATAAACATGAGCGAACTTATCATTCAGCCTAATATTTGTGGTGATAGGGCGTGATAGTGATTGAAGGAACACTTGAATTCGTTTAACAATAAATGTTTATTAACAACTATATTCGATGAGTACACTTGGCGTAAAACTCGCGGTTATTAAATTCGGTTCGCGGTTACAAGTTCAAGCTCGGGTAGGTACGATTCAATACGCGCTACGAGTTCGGACGATGATTGCCTGAGATGTCGAGCGACTCGGACCAATGCTTACTACCAACTACCAACTATCAATTCGGACAGGCGTCTCGCGACTCACTTTTCATCACGATGATGCTGTATAGGAAAACTATGATGGGAAGTGTCTAAGGATACGAGATCATCGGATTCGTTGAGGAAAGCGTTGGTTCAGAAAGTGAGGGAAATGGACGTCGCTGTTAATTGGCTAAATTTTGAATCGTTGGTTGGAAAAGGATTCTAACGACCCTTGAGAGAAAGTTGCTAGCAGGAAGCATCGCACGTGAGGAAAGCAGACTTCCAGCATCTTCCCGTAGTGGGTGGTAGGTATAGGGACTGTTGAGACAAAAGCTATTTGTTCCTTTGGAGGACCTTAGCTAAATAAATCCTAAGATTTATAGCGGGTCCTTAGGTTAGCTGAAGATATTCTGAAGGAATGTATCGAAATCTGGCAATCATCTTGTCCGAAGGATAGAGTCTTTATGTAGCGAGTCACGGGACAGAAGTTGGAAAGTTTGCTGTCGAGTGCCGCTACATATTAAAAATGTTGATATTGTTTATCTTAAAAATTATAACTTTGGCGTAACCTAACAAGTTTTTCCCATTTCCAGCTACAATATTTTATATTGAGATAAAATAAAAAGACCAACAAAATTATACTCTTACTTTCTTCTTCCTGTAATCTTCATGTGAATATTCAAAGATGACACATGTATGATCCAAAGAAACGTTTCTTTTATTGTTTGAAGGTTTTATATCGAGATGTAATAAACTAACAATAAAATGCCGAAATTTCAAAGTTACTGCTATTTTCAGTACTTACGTTTCCTCCATTGTGTAGATTTGTAGACCTTTCTCGTCCTTTTTCCTTTGTAAGAATATTTCTTAAAAATCAGAAACTCCATGATTGCTTTTGAAATTCCTCCGATAATAATTTACTTCCCATGATACGTTCCTGAATTCCGACTTGAATAAATACGTCTGAAACATTTCGAAAGCAAAGCATCCACGAGACAAAAACTTCGCTTGCTTTCAAAACGATAAACTGTTATCTTGAAACCTTTCGCCGTTTTTCAATCCTTCTCAGCTATCTTTTAAGGCTTTTATCCAAGTTGAAATTACTATTTTTACTATCATAAAAACAGAGATTCGAAGCTTAGCAAAATGAACGCAAAATGCAGGAACAGATTACAGCGAAATCCCCGTAGTCAGAAAATCTCTTCAATAACTGACAGCTTATACGCTGTTTGAACAAAACGTGCTGCTTTTTGCTCGACGTTGGTCGTTTCGAAATAAATTTGCAAATCCTGGAAAGATAAACAAGGATGATACTCTGTACGATATCTGTCACATTTTGTAATAGACTACGGATGTTTACGCACTCTTATAGTTTTATAAAGCTAACTAGAGAAATGCAAGTTAGATAAAAATTTGTTTTATCCACTAAATATTATAATAAATATCCTACAGTCTCAAGAGTTAAGAAAAGAAGATTTAAAGAGTTGATTATGGCTTTCACTCTCACAGAAGATTTTTAAAATTGATTTATTTTCTGGTGACATAAAAATCTTAAATTTCTAATGTCTACCGTATTACGCGTTTAGTTTCATTTAAAAAGTTACATACAATTTTTGGAATTTACATTCTGCACATTCACTGAATGTTCTCTTAAAGATTTAACAGAAAGCATTGATGAGTCTTTTAATTGGTAACTTACGTTTTTATTTCAAAGTACTTTGTTTCAAATTTACCGTCATAAAACAATTTATATAATCGTTTAAATTTGAAGCTTTACCCAACGCTAGCGTGTAACTAATTAAAGGAGAGTTTAAAATAACTTAGCAAGAAAGTTACTAAGCTTATACCTCCGTTCAGATCAATACTCACCAAACTCTCAGCCGATACTTCCAGAGAATAATTTACAATCTATGTTCAATGCTTCGAACCATTACCACAAAAAACTTCAATTTACAAAATTTCTTCCTAATTAACCTTAGGGTTTGCGCAATAACTTTTCCATGTAGCAATTAACTTACCCTAGTTTACCCTATACATGCTAATCTTATGTTGAAATGCCTCTTGAAAAATTAGAAACAGGTATTTACATTTCCAAAATATTTATTTTTTTTTTTTACTCCTTGTGATGAATATAAAAAATTATTGTTCTTTTTTTTCTTTTCAATTATTTTCCTTTTTTTATTACTAGACTGTGTTTATACAAATTCATATTTCTATCAAAATGATTAACAGATTTGTTTCAACTAGTAAGTGCATGTTTCATTATGGATATTTTATATACATAATGTACATATATATATTTAAGATATATTTTATGTGAGTCACATGTATGTTGTAAATTTTTGAACTTTTAATTTTTTCATAAACTCACGAACATTCGCAGTCTACGTATTATCATCGTGCCACATTTTATGGGCCGCGAAATAAAGTATGAAATGTATATACATACGTACTTATACATATGTACGGTTTATCAGGTGTATCATTTTTCTAACTGATGACATTTAAATGTCCTTAAAAAGAATCACAATGAATACTAGTACCACCAATAGTTACGAAAAAGAACCGAAGCAATCCAAAAATAGTTTCTTCCATTCTTTTTATAACAGCGGAAGTTTCATGGCACTTCAAACACGGTTTGTTTTTGGCAGAAATTCCCCGCTGTTCACTGCTTCGTGATTTTGTATCATCCACAAGGAAATATCTTGTCCGCTAAATTCGAACAGTCGTTCCGCACCTATTGATACATACGCCCGCACTCTGACTGATTTCCGGTGAACATGCGAGCCCATGTTGCAGCATATTCCCGCCTACAGTGACTACAAAAAGTATTTCTGTATACCCTCACTTTCCAACAAAGTGCAGTCTATTAGGTTTTACATTTCATTCTTATAGTATTACAGCTTTGTAATACATAATATCAAATGTAATAGTATGAAATTTAATGTACCTACTTGAGTCTAATTCGAGGAGGAAATAATGGAGGCGTTAAGGGATAATCCCATGAACAAGCTATACGAATACGTAAGACCATACGAAAAAATGCCAAAGTAAATAGAAGTAGTTAATCAAGAAATAAAGGCAAACAATATATTATAAAGTATGGTAAATATTGTAAGAAAGGGAACAAAGTGTTGTAAGAAGCAGTATGTACTTGAATCTTGTACTTGAAATTCATTAATATGTTGACGTTACAAGAAATACAACTGGTTTAAATACTTTTTGTAGCCACTGTAGATACATACACATATCGCAGTGTATCAAACTGAACAAACGAAAGAAGGGAAAGTTTCAGCGGGGAATTAACGGGAGGGGGCGGTGACAGCTTTTGGAAAATTCCCGCGAAAGCCAGCGGCCATGAACGTGCAATAATCCCTGTTGCGTTCACTGTGTTGACCCGTTGATGGTTCGCTGACCGGAAAGGATAATTTGTCGCAGAACAGAATGAACAGAATGAATTGCCTGACTATCTGTGATTTTTATTCCGAGATGTTACACGAACACTGCAGTATCTTATCTTTGACCTGTTTGTTGTCACGTGATTTTGAAAGGGAGAAATGACGTTTTCAGTTGGTCCTTTTATTTCGTTTATTCGCTCCTCGTTTTTATATTTTGATTACTTTAAAAATGTTATGGCTGGCAATGACTTGTCGGTGTACATGTCACAGTCAAAAAGTAACATGTATTTAGTAAATTTATTTTAGTAAATTTATTTATTTTTAGTAAATACACTGACTAGTCAGTATAAGTGTTTATATAAAATTTTAATAAAAGTATCGAAATGTAGTATAAAACTATCTACTATTTCTAGATTTATTCGTTACTATACACTAGTAGGTACGTGCGTATATTGACTTACGTATTATTAACTTATCAATTTTACCTCCCAAAAATTTTATAGTCACCAGTGGTATTTCCTTACTTTCGTATCATGAATTTCGTTACGTAAAATCCATCTTTAAAAAATCAAGAAAAGATTGGCATCCGCTTAAATTCCTTCCATTTCCCTCCAAGTCGTTACAAAAAATATATATGTATATTCCTTAACCAGGAATAAAACCAGGGATCAGGAGAAAATCAGAATTTCTAGTAGCCTCCAGCATGTTAAAGTGAAATTCAGGCGAGCATTTACGAATTCATCTGCGACTCAAATTAATTGCTACTCTCGAAAAACTTGGTCTTGGGAAAATGTTCAAAACAAAACTTCTCTTAATTCGAGTTCCTCTGTAAACTTCGAATATCGAAGAATTTTCACGAGATTTGTTTAGAGATGCACGAGATTTGTTTGGAAATGCTGGATACCGAATAGTCATTACGCGGTATGTTGCAGTACTAGGTACAGTTATTTGATATCGCCGATAAATCAGTGCGGGAAATCGAAGCCAAATTTGACGCTAACAAGCATCACCGGACCGGTCTTCTCATTATCATGGCCATCAATTATCAACTTTGCGATCGTGCTGGAACTGGAATACGCATGCCTGACTCCGAAAGGAGTTTTCCGCAACGATATTGACTTTGCGATCCAACGTGGATTTGATAAGCCACGGTACTGTAATTAGCGCAGAACTTATGGCAGGAATTTCAACAGTTATACCGATCAATTATACTTTAATATTCGATAAACCTAATCTTGTGTGTTGGTGTAGTGTTAATTTACTATTGAAAGTTTACATTTAAGGGAAAATTGCGTATCTTGACCAAATGTTGTTTGCGAAGTATTAACGTTATGAAATAGAAAAGCTTGATGATTTCTTTTGAAGGATCGAAGGTGTCAATTTCGAGTTTATTTTATTAATGGATTTAATATACAGTCTAATGCACAGTAATATACAGACATAAGTAAGTTACATAAACTTGAATATTTCGACAGAGATTCACATTTTTCATCTAGTCCTTATTGATGATATAAATTCTAACAATTCTTTTTTTTTTTTTTGAGAAATAATATATTTTCATCGCATTTAAACAGTTTGAATATATATATATATATATATATATATATATATTTATCTAAATACAACTTTTCGTTACTTTATGGAAGTTTGTAATAAATGATCTTTCAATCTTGAAAACAATACCAACTCTCCATATAACCCAATATATTTGTAAAAATTTGAAATTGACATATATTCGTCAAACATTCACAGTCGAATGATATGAAAACTGAAAAATAAACTCAGAAAATGGTTCTGAGTAATGAGAACATACGAGTACATAACTTTAAATTCTTACATAACTTTACTTGGAAAAAGCGAAGCCATCATTTTTATAACGTTTCAGCTTTTTCACCTCCTCAAAACGCAACGTTACCTCTAGACGCGCCGTAACTCACACGATACAGCGTGTTAATCAAACTTATCTGCTCCTAATGAAGCTGTCGCAGTTTAACCAGCCGAATGGCGTTCATAACGGGATTTCTGGTGGAATAACGCACAGCCTTGCTGTATTAAATCCCGTTCGCCGAGGATTGATGTCTGCGCGTAATGCCAGAAACGCGACTCGCGTGGCGTTGCCAAATCGACCGGATCAGAAATTGATTCGCGCTAATTATCCTTGGTTTTGCCTGGATGAATACGATGTAACACGGTTCGACTATCACTGCAAAAGGAAATTGCACTGTTCGTGTTAATTGTTCTAATGTTTCTTGGCCATTTGTCGTAACAGAAGAATTATAATGTTGAAGTATTCCTTTGTTCTTGCTACGTGATTTCTAATTAGGACAGAGCAAACAATTAAAAAACGATTTCAGATAGAGTATAAATTGACATTTAAGAACGACTCGAATAACGATTTTGTTCAAATTTGAATATTTTACATTAACCAAGATATTCATGTAAAAATTTAAGAATGCATTAACACGTTACCTGTGTCAATTTTGTTTAAACTTGAAATGGTCGTTAACAGTAGAAAAATACGACTGCCTTAATAATGAGCAAAAGAACACACCATATCAGTAAATAGTTCAAATATACATACAAAACGAAGGAACATAAGAAACCAAACCTTGTAAATATCAAGTTAATCCAGCTAAATATTTGATTCATTTTTAATTGGATTGATTTGCCTTTTATTTAATTTCGTATGAAATTTAAAGTAATTACTATTATATATGCATATATATAATTTCTTAATTCAACCCTATGTTAAAGATTTGCTCTTCCAAATTAGAAAAACTTTTAAATAAATTCGTGATAGATAGCATAAACTTCAAAAACATATGACCTTTAAGATAGAGGTGGAAGAGAAGAGAAGCCTACGTGCACTAACCACTAATATGCTACTACTTTTCTCTACTCACCTGCAGCTGCTACGTGTTTAAAATCGGGCAAAAGGTATAACGCACAACGTAGAATAGTACCCGCAGAATTAAATCTGATTTAAAGCGAAAAGAACGTTGGATTCGTAAGGTAAAAGTGAATTTTCCGAGGAAGAAAAGTGAGACTGAGTTGTTGGAGAGTGGCTGAGTGACAGCTGCGAGTGTGTACGTTCGTACTCGTGTAGGGGATGAAAGCGTTATTGAGGGCAGACAGTGCGTGGTGAGATTGAAGTTCGAGGGAATAACGAGTGAAGCAAAAGTTTTAGGGAGTATACCGAAGCGAGGGTGTTTCAAGAGCTTAACACGAACGAGCTTTAGTATTGTAGCCTGTGGAAAACGTGCTTGATTTGAGTTATAACAGAATGTTGCAATACTCTTCTATCACTCTGATACACAATATTTCGCTATAATCGTGTGCCTCAACTGCACAATTATTTATTATAATTTGCTATAATAGTATAGTTTGTACTATGTTAATGTAATACATTATAATTTTGATTATTATAATCGATTTGTTATAATTTTAAATTACTTACTATCTATTTTTTTCTTTTAGATATGTAAATAGTTAAGATAATTTTGATATAGAAGAATAACAATTGTATTGTAAACTAAAGGATGAAGTTCGCGAATGATCTATTGAGATTCTATATTTCTTAAATATAATAATTGATGATAAATAATATAATTGAATCTGAAAATGAAATATACCGCCCTCGTTCATGAGTATTAGTGCGCTGATTAGAAGTCAGGCAACCTGAGATATTGTTAGAAAATTGATAAAATTTGTAAGAATTATTAAAGCTATTTTCTCGATATAATGAATGTATCAACAATGATGTCATTTGATCAATATTTCTAAACCTAGACGGAGAAAATGAAACTTCTAGAATAATAAATCATTTAACATCATTAACATAAATGAAAGATAAAAATTCAATAAATGTTCATATTGTTAGCTAAGCAAGGTAGCAAAACCACTATCACCTTATTAAACATTCTTCTATGTATTTAAAAAAACGACGACAAACTTCCTGATAAAATTCAAGTTAAACGATACAAATTCCCCAATAATCTTATACAAACACGCCAAGAAATTCCTAACGATCACGTTCCACGCTCTTGAGCGACATTTTCCTCCTCTCCTATAACAAGCATACTCTTCAACGCCGAACTAAATAGTTACATAACTAACCCTCAAGCTTTGATACGCGTTCCACGTTAATTAATCAAATCTTTGGAAGCGGTATTTTCGTTGCAGGCCGCACGAATGAAAAGGCTGTTATCACGACGACCGCAACCATTGACGCTCTGTCGCAACAAATTGGAAATTTTAACACTATTGTTGATAGATTTTACAAAACAGATTGGCGTTTGTAAAAAAAACTGTTACGAATTTTCAATATAAAATGAAAACATTGCGGAGATAAAGCGAAATCGATCGAATTTCTCATCGAGAATCGCGGTGGTAATTATGAAGTTTAATGAATTTCAATCTGTCCGCTGTTATACAATGGCCACAGATGGTATTAGTTTATACAGTATTTATTATAGCGTTTACATAACAGATAATTAGGTTTAAGTGTATTAAATTTCGTACCAATTAGTAGTACTTTTATGTGACTACGAAAATTTTATATTACGTAAATGAAATTCAGAATTCGATGAAAAATCGCCTCAGTGAAAAATAAAGTTACGTGGCAATACTTTTTGTATTTACTAGATGCCCATAGGCATTTTAAAAGTTCAATCAGAGTATGTTGTTGACGTCTTCGAATGTTTAACCGATATCGTTCATGTAATTGCCTCAGGCATTTGGTATTTATTATCATCATTCACGTATCTATACGTATCATATTATATTAAAAATTGATAGCATGGTTAGAATTGTTTTCGAGTATTACGTTTCATCGAAAGATAACTGTTTCATCAACTTTAATTTAATATTCTTAACTTCAACTTGACTAACTTACTTAAATATTCTTAACTTTGTCACGCGTATCAGATTTTCCCACAGTGGAAGGATTGAATATCAAGGGATATCATATGATCCTTCCAAGACGATATTAAGGAAACGTTACTAAAGCAGTTGACTGCTTTAATTTTTATTTATTTCTGACTAGAAAACAGTATTTGGTATAATAAATACAATAATTGAGGAAGCTCTAGAAAAATACGTACAATAATTGTTTATAATTTGAAGAATGAACCTCACACGATATTTTGGTACGTACTAGATTTTATACATTTTCATGCTAGACTGCTTCGATCATTTAGATACATATTAAAATAATTAAAATTTTTTTTAAAGTATAAGAGAAAATCTTCATAAAATTCTGCCATTCATAATCTCTTATATTTTTCTGTTAACAATCGTACACATCTAGATGAAAATAAACGTCAAAGTTTGGTGCTAAAGACATTATTTCCTGGAACATCTTGGAGACTATTATGTATGGAGAGATGGCGTGAATTTCGAATGAAAAAGATTTCATACTTTTGAAGCTTAATGAAAAAATCAAAAACAAAAATGGTAACATGCTTATCTCGAATTAAAATCAGCCACGGTTCGGTTGGCAGAGTCGAAGAGACGTATATAAAAACAGGAGAGATTCTTGTTTTACGATTTTCAACAGCATGGCGAGAAATGGAAGTAACTTCCGGCGACGGGAAATGAGCACCGTTGCGGCTGGGTGGAAATTTACGTCACCTTGAAACTCATTATAGTACTCGTATATATACGTGCGTGATTGTGCGAATAAAAAAAGAAATGAAGAAAGGACGATTTATTAATAGCTTTTTGATTTATGCAATACTATGCATTTACTTCCGTAAAAGTGACACACAATAGATACACTATTCTTAGATAGTGTACTTTTGTATTACATATTTCGACTTTTTAAAGTTCAACGTGCAACATACTTTATAGTATAGAGTTACTGTTGGACTCAAGAAATAAATTTTATTTAAATGAAATGACAGGTTTTAAGAAAAGATATTAGAATTCTTAAGAACAATTAAATTTTGTGAAAATAAAATTTAGTATAATAGGATAGGGTATGGTAAATAAATAGTAAAGTATAGTTACAATAATCACTTAAGATTGTACATAGAAAGTACTCAAGTTCTTGCCGATTCTTGACAGGATATAATTCTTAGATTATAAATAATTATAATTAAAAAGTTACAGATAAAAGGAGCTATACTAGTTCTGTACTTTATTATGTTGGGGATACATAGTAGATTATAATTATATTATATAGATTATATATTCTAATAAAATTGATTTTCCAAATATAATGTGCCACAATTAAATTAACATATGCCATAAAATCTACATAAAAGCAAAGACATTTTTATATTTCAGAATTTTATTTATGATCGTAATTTTTATCTTCCAGATAAAGATTTTTCTGTATCAGAATATCTTTTAACTCTTTATGTATTTTTCCAATTTTATTCCAATTCATTCTATTGATATGCTACATTTTGCAGCAAATTGTATATCAAATATTCGATGGACAAATTAAACGATAGTTACTTGTGCGCTTTGTAAAAGCTTAAGTTTTAAGCGCAATAAGGACCAACCGAGATATTGGAGTTGGGGAAAAAGGATTTGCGGGCGAATTGGATAGCTTAATTGGTAGAGCAATTGTCGGACAAACGAAAGATTCCAGACTTCAAGTTCTGGTTCAACAGTTGGAATGAATAGCCAATTCTTCCTCATCGTTCCCCAAATCGCCGCAATTATTGACCGCCTGAAATCGTTAAAGATCATTTATTTACTATGATGAAACTATCTATAAAGCTTTAAATATACTAAAAAAATAAAAGATAACTGTCTCGTAGCTACAGACATATAAATAATTAATAGCTTATCTCTGTAGAATATAATTGGTATATTAAGATACGATAAATGGTAAAATATAAATACAATAAGTATTTGTATTGCAGTGAAATAAGTACAGGATAAGTACTTCCCTTTCAATAGAATAAGTATTTGAAAACAAATGGAGCAACTCCGCGCGACATAAGGATAAAATTTTATTTTAAACAGTTACTAAAAAAATATGCATATGAAAAATGATAGGGAATAGAAAGTACAATTACAAAATTCAATAAACACTTTTTACACTTCTGAAACTAATATAAATATCGTAACAGTAATGTATATTTTTCTTATTATATCGAATCATACTATTATTCTTAACTTTATGTACAATACTTGATATTGCAATAATACTATTTTCCTATGATTATACATAGAAAAACAAGACAACTTCCTTAGAAAAATATTCCGAATGTAAGTTTCTTGTATATAGGTCTATAATAATAATAATAGATTCAAATGAAATAATTTTACAAAAACTCATGACGACGTGAATCTTTATAAGATACAAATTTTCAAGAGGTGGTTAATTTGACAATAATACAAAATTAAGCTATATGTAAATATGACAGATATTTGAATTCAATACCTCCGATACTCTCAGTTCTATTTTCGAAACGCTCCACCTGAAGAAGGAAAAAATATTCAATCAGCGTTTCAGTTTGTTTTATATCGATTGAAAAAAAACATAAGGTAAAAGTGTTATTCATTTCACCGGCGACACAGCGCCGTACAATTTGGTCGATAATACATTTCGATGGCCTCTGGAAGTTGGAAATCAACGCTTGATTGTAACCAGATCTTTTAATATCATACTATGAACAGTCGGCAGTACTCGAAGCTATGCATTTAAGCTCCGTTTCCTTTTTATCGGGATCACTATCCGGAGAATGAAAAATCACATTGCAACGCATCGTTATTAACAACTATCAAGCATGGATTTCATAAAACATGGAAGTCATATATCTTCTTTGAAATGTTCATGATTGCCTTTATTTAATTAAATTCTACAAAAAACAGGGAAACATACAAGAATTTAGTTTGGCTTTTAGAATCCAATTTTATAATGATAATTTTATAAATTTGTAACAGAAAATTCACTTCTTTTAGACGTTTTCAACAGAAAACCGATTTCAAATAACTTAGTACAAAATCTGCTTACGATAATAGTAGAGCGTTCGCCGTGAAAATTCTGGTACATGAACAAAATACGAATGCACCACTGAATGCACTGTTTCACCCATGAGTAACCCTTGTTGCAAACCTTTCGTCGTATCGAACATTTGCCTCCCTTTAAATACGAATCAGTGAAATACCGTAGACCAATAGGAATGCAATTACTGCAGTTGCTACAGTTTGTGTCGGCGTGTAGCATTTTTTACAAACGCATACAACATTCGCATAGCATACACTGTAACAGAACGTACGAACCATTCGGGGTTACAAAACATTAATTTTCTTTCAGCTTTGAAACTATGTGATAGTTACACGCGTATTCAAACTGGACCATGCTTGTGCGAAGAAAAGCATTATTTAATATGCGTTTTGATTCTGCCTCGTTGGTGTGAGAAAAAAGTACAGAAAAATCTTTAATTAGTTCATAATTTTCCGAATATTTCTTTATATAAGTTGCTATATTATTACACAGAAAATTGCTTGTTTTTTAATCAAAATGTCATTGGTATATTCCTTCAAACGTGATAAGAAATACACAAGGGGGCTTTGAAAAAAATACCTGAGAAGACTGACCAAAATTCTGCTATCATTTTTCGCTAGAACAGCAGAATAATAGGACTTCACATATTTTTTATATATTAAAATGCCTTAATTTTTTTATTAAAAATTTGTAGTTTATTGATATATATTATTAAACAAATGGAAGAACAGGCGAAAGAAAAAGGGAAGAGTAGGCATAGGAAAGGAAGGCAAAGAAGAAAAGTCTAACAATATCTGATAATTATTACAGATACTATTACAGAAACTACATGGAAGATTTTTTTATGCATCTTTTAAAAATGTTTATGACATAGACACTAACAAGAAAACATTTGTATAATTAGCAATAGAGTTGTGGAATATACTTATCACATAGTGTGATAGCTATAAATAATATAACTAATTTTTAGTAATATAAAAACATACACAAGAAAAAAGGAACATGCCAATCAAAATCTCTTAATCACTATAAAATCTTTCAACCCACCCGAACATCGATCGAAAACTTTTCGTGGAATTATCGTCCACCCAGTTCCATCTAATCAAATTCCAAGGCGAAGCAGTTCGAACGAATAGAATATCAAACGAGAACGGAGAATCATTGCACGTAGATCGTTCGAGGAACTTCCGCTACGCCTTGAAATATCTTTTTCGACGAAATTTCGATTTACTTCGGGAAACTCTTCGAAACGTTTATTCTTTCAATCCACGTTCGAGAAAAGTTTCTTTCTTATACTCCGGAAATTCAGCATCTGATATCATTCGAGAGTTCTCGTGAACTTACCCACTGTATGCAATTGCTCCTTCGAAACGATCCACGGATAATAATCATTCTAAAACCTATCAAGAAAACATGCCGGTATTCTTAGACCATCCTAGAGTTCCAAATGAGAATCTTTTTGCGATACGTGTTCGAATGTCTTACCTTGCACGATCCGAAAGTTCCACACATTTACCGTTGAATAAGCTTCGATCGGATTAGTTGGATTACTTTCGAACGCTTTCACAGCAGAATTGTGTTGAATTACAATTGGCTTTTTTCCATAAATTATGGTTATAAAATCATTCTGTTGCATGATATTCGATTACATTGTAATTCGTAATTCATATTTTACAATGCAATTTATAATTACAATTGAAGCACAATTACGAAGCACAATTGAATAATGTAATCGACAAACATAAACATAAGATTAAAAGATACGTCGTATGGACATGAAACGAGTATAAACATGAAAGATAAATATGTATTAACATTTATCTCACTTCTTCAGAGTTCCTCTAATTCAGTTATATCGTATCTCAATTATTAAGTTGTCCGAAAAGTGTCTTTCTTTTACAAACTCGTCTATACAACGATGCATCTTTATACAAACATGAAACCTAATCTGTCGAAAGTTGTGAAAATAATATAAAACGGAGAATGTTGTGCATCCATTATTTCCTTACAAAACGAAAAAAACTTTTCGGACGACCTAATATATCGTAATTTAATTACACTCATGAGTATAGTAATTAGCAATTCAATTGATTTAAAAGTTCGAATTATGTAATTAAATTACAGTGTAATCCAATTAGGACAATTGTGCTTTTGTTTCCTTATTGATGTGACTTCTTGCATAAAAGATCCTTATTCTTTCTGGGGAATTTTGTTACGTTTTCCAATGCTAGAAGTAACTGAGTAATCAAAATGGCCAATTTATAATTTTTTATAATAATTTTATAACTTTACAACGATGCATTTTTGGAATTTTGAATGATTCTTTATAAAATAATATACGGTTAAAAGTTTGCTTTTTATCTTGAATAGTGGTATTTTTTTGTATATCTCCATTTTAGGAGAAACATAAATATGAAACTGAATAAACATCGCATTATGTGTATTCTATTCTTCCACTTTTTCACTTTTGAATGGTGTAAACATTGGACAATTACTTGTATCGACGAAACAAGAATACCTAGATGTTTAGATACAAAATAGAAAAAGTTGAGAATCGAAGATAACAGAAAGTACAAGCTAAAAGGAGAGGAAATGAAATTTCTTGCAGCTATCTGTCGCCAGTGTCGTTCCATGTTATTATGGAAATCCACCGGAGCATGTTGCACAGTTTAATTAATCCGGATCGTTGCAGTCGGCTCGTTTAAATTTAAGTCAAACCGTTTAACAAGTTCCTGAACAAACTAAAAAGAGATGAGAGAAATAAAAGAGCGATGGTTAAAACCGTTTATTCAAGAGAGTTCGCATCATAAAGGTGATCTTTTAGAATAAAACTTTAAACCTCACTGTTATTTACCATTAACCATGCTGGATTAAATACTCCTTCACTTATTTATATTTTTTCGCACATGATATCGATCGTGTATTAAATAATTTCATTGCTGTAAGTAATTCCATCCGTTCCAATTTTTTAATATAACATTGCTTTGTCTACTGTAAATGTTTGATTTGAGATTGTTGTTTTATTACAGATATTTTCATACACGTAGTTTAAGATTTCTTCGTGATATTAGAAATTTGACTCTTTTTATAAAAAGGAATATTTTAATTTAAAAAAAGTTATATATTTATACAAGTAGCAAAGTAATCACTTTTCTTTTTCTGGAAAAATGATGATGCACTAACTCTTTATGATCTGAATTATTTTCTTCTTATATTTTACTACCATCTGTACTTTTAATACTTTACAAATGTTCATATAACACATATGCTATATACAGAGCAATATAAATGTATACGAATATAGAATTCTACGAAAAGAATATCTACGAATACAATCAAAATTGTAAATATTTGTGTGTATGTGTGTGAATCATGAAATATATGGTATATATAAAAGAAATAATACTTTAAAATATTCAAGATATAGAGGATTAAAATATATATCGCTGATTGACATTGATAATGCCACAATCCAGAATTTTAAAAATTTGCTCTTATTAAATATAAGTCTACATTACATTTCTATTTTTATAATGTAAAACGGTATAAACTCATCAATTTTGCGTCAGGGGGCAGTTATATTAATAAAGCCTGTATTTAATATTTTCAAAAATGTAAATTTAAAAAGCCTCTCCTCTAATATTTACACTCTTTAAGTTGTGCCACTATCACTACCGTTGTTGCCAAGCAACGACGAGATAAAAATAGTAGTTTCATCAACAATAACGACTAATTACTATGAATTTAGACTGTTACTATTATCGATCATAATATTTCGCTACAGTAACCAAAGTAACAATAAGGAAACACACAGCGTGTAATATTTAACTCTTATAATCTTGTTATTGCAACTAAGACTATAACAGAATCAGTACTAACTATTAAACAATAAACCTCAGCTTAACTACCGAATTATTTCTCCCGCTACAAAGTTACAGGTCCCTGAAGTAAGGTTCACATTTTCCTTCTAAGAACCATTCAGAAACTTACAGCGGAATTGGTATTAACAACTAACCAATAACCCTCAACTTAACCACCAAATTATTTCCACGATCATGAAGTTACAACTTCCTGAGATAAGACCTACGTTTTCCTTCTATGAGCCATTCTGAAACTTTTCCCCTTCAAGTTAATCCAAAGAAGTCAGACATCATCGTATTTCAACGATTATTGCATCGTTGTCTTATTTCATCTTAATTTTTAATGAGGCCATCCTCCTAAAAACACACCCTTGGAATACAGAATTGCTGACAGATTTTTATTCATAGAAAGTCAAATGAAATGATAGAAATTATGTGCGGCAGCAAAATGATCGTCACACGCTCAAGAAGACCACTCGCTCGGAAACAGTAACCAGGCAGACGAAACGTCCTGCATGCCACAGCTATCGAAATAACAGCCGGACGGTAACGGAATAGCCGCCTCTGAGACACATCCGACGACAACCCCTCCAAAGGGACTAAAACCTCAATATAAAACTCTCCTAAATTAGCGTTCAAGACATTATTCTGTCGTAACACTTTGAACCGTCACTCTGTTGGATTTATATAATAAAAATTCCATTATCACATACGAAGTTCAATTTCTTCACCTTATTCGTGAAACGTTCGAACTGCGTCGCGAGGAGATCACCGGCGATCTGTCGGTTTCGTGATTTCTTGTGTCTCCGACGTGACAAAATTGGCAATCCAGCCAGGATCCATTCATCGCATCAAGAGGAAACTTCAACAGGAACTCTACGGATTTTACTACAGAAAATTTACGCAACTTTTCTAAAATCGAGAAACCACTGATAGACCTCACAAAGAAAGACAGTCCATTCCACTGGTCCAATAAACAACAGCTTGCATTTGACACACTGAAACAAAAACTCTGTGAAGCTCCTGTACTGCAATACCCGGACTTTGAAAAAACATTCACATTAATAACAGACGCAAGTAACGAAGGATCAGGAGCAATACTCTCCCAAGATGGACATCCATGTTGTTACATATCCCGGAAGAAATCCAATCTGATCTAGAAAACCCGAACTATTATGACGAATATATCGACTGGAAAACCAATATCACCTCAGCTCCAATAACTCAAAAACCTAACAGACCACACTTTAAACAAATTACAAAGACCGAATTAGGAGACTTTAACGAACAACACTGGTTGCATCAATTAACTAAACACTATTAAACACCAAACTGGACACTTGCATATAGGAATAAACGACAATAGCTTCAGCACATTAGAAAAAGTAAACATTCAACTTATGTTAAGGTTTCTAATAAACAAATTTCCTCAAATTAAACTGATATTTGAACAAGATCCGGCAGTAGAGTACGATAACGAAAAAAATAAAGTATATTACGCGAGAATCATAAAGAAATAGTAGGACACTTAGGTATACACCGCACCGTGAAACGAATACAAGAACACCATCACTGGACAAACCTAGAGCAAGATGTCACAGAATTGCGAAACTGCGAAACCTGCCAACGAGAAAAATTAAACCGTATCAGGGCCAAAGAACAACCCATAATAACTGACACACCCGCTAGCCCTAATGATAAAATCGCAATAGACATACTCGGACCCCTCACCAAAACCAAACAAGGCAACCAATTTATCCTATCTATCCAAGATCAATTAACCAAATAACATGCTATTTTCAATATCAAACACTTCCACCCTAACTAAAGATCAATTATTTAAACGCTGGAAAAATCGACATAACGCCTAAATAGCAAAAGCAAGACAAATCACTGAATCAAACAAAAAGCGATATCAAAGAGATCAGATTCGAAAAATTATCAAAACACAAACGATATTCCAAGTAAAAGATAAAGTATGGGTACATAATGATCACAAAACCAACAAACTAGACCACGAATGGCTAGGACCGGCTGAAATCCTCTCGTCCAATCCACCCACTTATCTTATTGAATATTCCAACGGTCAAACGCAAAGAATCCACGGTAACAGATTAAAACCTTATTTTTCAGGAAGGCAACCATAACATGGATAATTCTAACTCTCGAATACATTCAAAGCGATCTACTAGTAAGACCACTAAATTATGCCAACGTTTTCTTAGAACATATAGATGATTGCTATCTGTACAGTGAACAAGTAGATATCACCCTTATAGTGGATCTTACCGACCCAATCGATCAAACCAATAGATTACAACATGTAATTGAGCTAATAGACCGACAATATAAACCACCTTGCGCTTACACACCAGAGATAAGCAATCTAAAAATCAAGTGTAAAAATCTCCAAAACCTAACGCATCAACTCAAATTGTTATTACACTATAGAAGCAAACGCGGACTACTCAACGTTATAGGCTCAGCATTTAAAACTCTATTCGGAACTCTTGGCGAAGAAGACCTAGAACAATCAATCGGAGAGACAGCAATTTAAAATCAAACTCACTATAAAGGACAATTTAAATAAAACCAACAAATATTTTAACACTTATGAATGCGAGTGTACGTAAAGAATTCTTAAAATCAGTTCTTGGAGAAATTGTACAACAGTTTTGGTCGCATCCTCAATTAACAACATTAATTCGCAAGATCTTTATTGTAAAATTATTTACTTAATCTAGTATTACATTAACAAAAATTGGTTGCATCTGTATACCAAGAATACTACTATAGATGCACTTGACGTACATATCACTACAACTACGGTATTCCTTATTACTGGATTGGAGACTTTTATGCAAATTCAGATTTTTCAGAATATAATTAAGAAAATAGAACCTAGGTAAAAAATCTTCAAATTTCCCATAAATGCATTAAAATTCGCGGTCTACTTGTCACTTTATAAATTATATATCGAAATATATACAGATCCATACAGCCATAGATCCATATATTGAAACATGCAGATCCATTCTGCTAGCCATAGCAGTTACATCCAGTAAATCGGAACTTTGGAAAGCTCTTTCATTTACGAAGCGGATTAATCGAAACGACGGCGCGGCGCTTGTTTCCGTTAATCCGTGGCCGCGAAGGCAATTAAAGCGTTGTCGTCGCATCGTCGCTTTGATAGAAAGCGACCGTGAGAGGCAGTGTCCAACGCGATCACGGTTCATCGTGATCGTTGAAAGGTTGCTATGAAAACAGACAAAGATGCCTCAGGCACAATGTGCGATGGAACGACAAGGCTTTTTCTCTATAGATAGCGAACGCGTATGCGATCGAAAAAAGAAAAAAAATATACGAGGAAAAACCATGAAAATGAAATATCGAGAAGCCGACTGACAAAGAAGTGATGCGAGATGGATGCTCGATGCTCGTTATTCGAAAAAAAGTCGTTCACGTGCAATTATGAACGGCGTCGCATATGCATGCAAATCTACTGTGAAATTGAACTTTCTGTCATATGGTGAGTGAAAAATTTAATCGAGGATCATGAAGGTAGTGATGAAATGAATAGACTGATGTTTATACAATTTTATATCTTTGTAAATATGACTAAAAAAATAGATTCTAAATAGAAATCTATTTCATCTAAATATTATAATTAGTGTCCTACTTTGCATATTCCATATATTTTTACTTATATGTAGATTGCTAGATTTATATCCTGATTCGATTACCGACGTATATTTTCTATGAAAAAGTCTGAAAACACATTGAAATTTAATTTCGGTAATTAAATTCACCAGTAATTTCGTGGATACGTAAACTTTAGTTAAAATTAAACCACGCGATAACGGTGGATACCATTTTAATTTCATAATTTTCGAAGGATTAGTGCCTCCCGTACGTGAGTCTTTTTCATAATAGCACCCGCAATGTCGTAACTTTTAGATACCGTCTAAAAATAAGAATTATGCTGGGAATTGCCGGGATGAAATGAAATTGCAATTGAACTTTCACGAAACTAATAGTAAACTGTATCAGGGATTGTTTCTAGGATAATATAAGTTAAGTCATCAGTCTATTGTTTTTGTGCTTACCTTTAAATTTTGTAGTTTTTGCCTATTTTTGTAAAAAGTAACTGCACCTATGAAGCTTTATCTCGGAAATTATTTATTAGATTAAATTCGTTTACCGGAAGTAGAGGATAAGCCGAAATCCTCTTTAATCCATAGTATCTATCAATAGCCAAAAAGTTTCCAATACTAAACCAACAAGATAACTCAAATTCCAATTAGCTTCGAACAAAATTTTCATTTTACTATTCAACCAAACAAACTACCCTAAAATCCTTCCTGATTCTAATTTTCTCAATTTTCTCCACAATTAAGCAAAATATTTCTCAGTGCAAGGAATAGCAAACGCTTAGCTATGTAGCGGCACATGAGTCAGAGGACAATTCAAATCATGTTGTTGTTTTGCCTCGGAGTATCAAGACCGTTAGATTACAAGTAATGTAAGAACAAATAAACTCCGGGCAAAACAGTGTCGCCGCTACATGCAACCGTCGAATGAAGACGAATTTGAATTTTCCGACTCTCCCCCGACCAGTATAAATAAACGGACGCGATCGCGAGCGATACAGTACATATAGAGTATCGAAGAGTATCGAAGAGTATCTATAAGTTAACAACCAGTTATCAATCAATTATCAGTTAGTCGCGTGAATCAGTATCTATCAAGTATCTACGGGTTACTAACGAGTTATCAGCGATCTTATTAATGAATTACACACTGTCTTTAACGAGTCCGTTAGTACGAGCATCTTAGCGAATATTGTCTGTACTTATTTATTAATCATTTTAAAATATACTTGACGGTTTTCTATATCAAGTATCTCGTTATTTAAACACAACAAACCACACAACATTTACCACAGCTAGCTCTCGCTCGCTTTCATGACATTACTTTAATGAAATTATTATTGATTATTACATGAAATTGTTTTACGAAATATCGTACTTCCGAAGTTTTTCTGCCCAAGGTTGGCCTTTATTCGGATTAGATGTTTCGTTGGAGTTTTATTGAGAGAAAGAAATAAACAAAACGAGACAGCAAGATTCTCAGACCAGGGGAACAGCTCTTCGCTGACCATACCTACAAGGCCAGAATGGTTGCATGACCATTTTGGCAAACTTGAGCGCGCATCCTATTTATAATTCAAGAAACGCGTACCCGCGGAGCGGATGCAAATTTAAATTCGAACACGTTGCATCTGGAGCACATCCTTATTTCTCGAATTTCTCGGCAAATAAGACGATAGAAGATCGAGTACGGAATAAGACGCATGATAATTGGGAAAACTGTGAATAAAGTAGTGAATATATAGTAACTGAACTGGAATATAATAGTTGCAGATTTTTGTGAAATGTTCATTTTTTAGGTACAGATACATTGAGAATTGTCGAATCGATAACAGTATTAATATCATTGGTTGGATCGAGTATGTACATATTGGGAATTGTGAAATATTTGTTGAAAAAAGATCTAACGAAGTTATATACTTTTTTGAATGTAACATGTGTTACTGAATGAGTTACGAGGTAATAAAAATATGAAGGAGAATAAAAGGGACGTGTATTATGTGAAATTTGATACACCGTTGTTGGTAATGATAAATGTGTTGTCGCTATATTTCATATTTTATGACGTTTGTTTTTGTATAAATCAGCCGTGACACTCTTATTTTGCCTTCATTTCTTTCGGAATTTATGATTAATTTCATATTATTTATTTACTTTGTACTAAATAATAGGTACATTTCTTCTGTTATGAGTTGCAACAGATCGTAGCTTCTTTCATCTTTAATGTTATCTTTCAGAGGAAGATTGTATTAAGAGACCCGTTGTTGTTAATGGAATAATTCATTGGACTATTTAAAAAAGCATACAATAAATTATTTTACAACTAATGAATAAATAAAAAATGAAAGAAAAAAAAGATTCACTATTTTAGTCAACGTAAATTAAATTATTATGTCATCGTCACGTCCTGTGCTCCACGCGAACCGTAACGTAAGTCGGGAAAAGGAATGCGTCACCACTCGCGAATAGGGCGAGTCACAAGTCTGGGTAAATAGTAGAATTAGGAACAAGAAGCTTAAAAGAGACTAAAGATATGACGCGTGCGAACACTTTAATATTGCAATAAATTAACCAACAAATACACAACATTTAACAATTAACCTGGGAATGTAGAGGTCGTTACAAGGAACATCGGGCAAATCCAATGCATTTGTCGGAAAACCCCTCCTTGTCCGGTGGGGTGGTGATGCGCGTAGGGGCACAAGTTCTCCTCAGGAACTTCTGCAAGCAAACGTACTTTCGTACAATTGTCGGTGATTGGAGGTTCAATGGGGGACGTGGCGGAGGCTCCGCAGTGTGCTCTTCAGACGGCGTTGAATCGTTGATAGGAGGATCGTCGGGGCGCGGTGTCGACGGAGGTTCTGCGTCATTGACCCAAGCAGAATATATTCGCTCTTCGTTTTCATTCGCGGCGCTTTGCCCCCGCACAGCACCTGCGCTTCCTCGGATCATTTTTGTTAAATCTCTTTCGATTCTTTCTTTTCTTACACTGGTGGGTCACACGGAGATAGATATTTCGACTAAAGTTAAACGAAACAAAATTAAAATAAAATTACGTACTTGCTCAGCCGCATTGGAAGCCAAGAGGTCGGTTCCTCTGCATTCGTATTCGGGAAAGGCGTGCAAAGGGTGCACGAGTGCTTCAGGAAATTATACTAAAGAACACAGAGAGATGCGTGTTAGAATCAGCTAAACAATAAGATACCCACTGACACGTACCACCTTGCGCGCGCTTCCGTCACAACAATACCCAGTACGATAAGCAGATAACGAAAGTTGAAGGATCACGATCTTCTCGCGTAGCATCACCAGTGACAAACTACAAGGACTTCTAAAGATGGGAAACTTCAACAACACGTCTATGGAAACCATATCAGCGAAGAGAAGAAACCCTAATACTTTCGGAAAGACACAAGCAGATTTGTGAATCGCAAGACTTGCGAAGCCACATTGGTTACCATAGAAGGTATTATCGTTACAAACAATCTTTGTTCGTGTTAAATGCCAAAAGCAAAAAGAGATCATAGAAGCGAAGACCATAACAGCAAAAAACGTGCAGAATGTTGTTTTTTGAACAGAAATTCGTTTTTTTTGCCGTCAATCTAAAGCTTCATCGCCAGTAGTTTACGATAATGATTATTATCCCTGTTTCATAACTTACATAAAAAATTAATAACAGAATCTTGTTACTAAACTTATAATTAAATAACTCAAATAAATCGCTAATTAAGAAGATATCTAAAATATTTATTTATTCCAAGAAAACTTTAATCTCCCGTGCTAGTACTCCTGCACATAGTGGATAAGTTTATTTACCAGTCGTATTGATACGCTAAGTAACGCTACCCATACGGTTATATTAATAAATTAGAACAACAAGAATACAGCTGTTTTGGAAATTCAAAATAGTGCCGCATTTTTAGAAGGGTGCGACAAGTTTTTGAATCCATTCGGTTGTTGCGGAAGTAATTACAACACAACTTTCTGGGATATTCGGAATAGTGTCGCGCTTTAGAAGGATGCGACAAGTTTCTGAATTTATTCCACTCAGTTGTCGCGAAGGTGTTAAGAGCACAACCTTCTGGGATATTCAGAATAGTGCCGCGCTTTACAAGGGCGCGGCAAGTTTCTGAATTTATTCCACTCAGTTGTCGCAAAGGTGTTAAGAGCACGACCTATTGGGATATTCAAAATAGTGCTGTGCTTTGAAAGGGTATCGAATTAATCGAAATAGTTAACAACTATTTCTGGTGGCAGTGAGGTGGTTATAACGTGTTGGTTTGTTTGATAAAGAAAATGAGTGGATGAATTTGTAACAGTCAGATGTATTAAAATAAGTATAAATACAAGTACAAGAGATAGTGTATGCCTGTTGTAATCGTCCCTCGCTCAACGCTACTATGTCGATTGAAGAAAGGATGATAATACTCTGTCTTAGGGAGCACGTTCATACATTTATATCAACGGACGTTACCACAAAAAGTTAGCCTTCTTATGTAACTCTGGCTGAAGATTACAAGAAACGGCAATAACAATCTGTTTAGAGTTCATTTGCCTCTAGACCTTGTAAACCAAACAACGTTAGTATTCAGAGGTACAATAATATGGGTCTCTCCCAGATTTGAATTTTCTGTTTCCACTTGAACTTTTTCTACGTTCATGTGCCCCTACAGCAGCAACTACCGTTTGATTTAAATATAATTTGAGAAAGCTGCGATTCGACATCTACAGTAATACATAATATATTGACTAAAAGTTCTAGGAGACCTTCTGATATATCTAGTTGACAGTCTAATTTCCTTTTAAAATTAATCCGTTTCTATTCGCTGAGAAATCCAAAGATTACCAAGAAAATTCAATGTAAAACAACATAAAAATGCAAAATTGCACACTCCTCGAATTTTTTGAAAGACTTTTCCCTGAAACTGTAATTTTATGCTTGGGAACAAATTAGGTTTCTTCTCACGAGAACCAGGTTCGAGGATAAAATCAGCAAAACGAATAAAGGACTTTCGTTAGCTGATCTGTTTTCGCTGTTTGCATTTGAAATAGTTAGAAAATTCGCTGGAATATTGCCATAAAAGTCGCACATCGCGGAATTTAAAATTCATAGTAGATAGAGCACGGAATGTACAATTTTAAAAACTAATTTACGATGCTACTTAGGACGAAGATATTAGTCGTAATTTATTGAAGACAGAGAGAAAATTTATTATAAGTAACGTTTAATTTCATAAACAGAGCACAGTAATGCTTTCTAATAAAAAAATGTTATTACATGCTTCGAAAGAATCCTGTAAAATATATTACTAGAAAACACATTTCGCGTTTTCATTTCCTTGTCCCTTATTTTTAAACTACTTTAATTGACGTTGAACGTTGTTAATCTTTTTAACTTTTCACTCTCCGCTGACTGTGCCCTTTAATCTTTGCATTTTTTATTTCTGTGCGCTACCTATGGCTTGTACCTTTACTCTCCTCTTTACTTTCTACACTCTTTATTTTTCTGCAGTCACTTTATTGCACTCTTCGATCTCTGCACTCTGTAATTTATATTTCTCTTCAGCTTTTAGTCCCTATATTAATATTATTAAAATTGTTAATATACATCTCGCGTATATTCAATATATCTAATATATCAGTATGAAAATAAGTAAAAGGAAGGCTTAAATAGCTAAAACGTATAATTTCATTGGCACAATATCCGTTCAAAAGAAATTCATACGTACTATTGAATAAGAGAAGTTTTTTGTTAGCTCTTCCATGTGGAAAAATTATTAGGGAGTATGATTAAAGACCTACCATCTTTAAAAATCCATAAGAATATATCTTTTTTAGTTTCGAAACATATTGAAATTCCCTTAGAGTAATGAAAAGTAATTATTATAATTATATTGATAAAATTTGGAACCAATCTGAACATGCATATGGAAGCTACAAAATATTTTGTGCAAGTACATATGTATATGTATCTCGCAGAGATTACAAAGCTATTTAAACAGATAATTATTCATTATATAAATAAACTTCGATATGCAGACCGTTTTTACCACTAATTATATGATTGAAATTCCTAATTTATATTACAAATTTTGAAATTTCATTACTATACAAACATGCACATCATAAATTACAAAAATATTTAGTCAATTATTTATTATATTAATAAATTTCAATATTTAATGGAGCCATCTTCAACGCTTATTACACTAGTATTATCGATAAAACTGATCCCTTCAGTCCATTATGTCTTCTTTAGAAAAGTATCAAGAAAGATAAGCCATAAATGTGTTTATATAGCTGAAACGAATCTTTCTTCGGGTTTCAAATGCTTAATAAGAAAAAAGGAAGAAATTGTAACATCACCAATGTTGTAATCTGATTCCACAATATGTTAGATCGGTAACACTGGCTGATGGGTCTGCACGTTGTGTGCGGTACCACACCCTTGCATTATCTCCCAATCTACTATCACCTCGAGGTGACAGCAATGCTGAGGCTCGACTGGATGCCACCCCAGGGTAGACCCAACCACTAACCGAGATCGTAACCCAACCCCCGAGGGTTGTACATACATACAACAATGCTTCTAGGATTTCCAAAGAAACTCACCTAACAGATCATTGCATTTAGGAAGAATGGTCTCCTTTCATTGAATTTCCCTTCTCAACTCACGCCTTGAGCGGATTATGATTTATTATGAACTTCATTGTGAATTGGTTAACCCCTTGCCTTAATCATTTATTCCGGAAAATCTTTCCTAAAAATATGAATTTCTTCTTATTTCTTCTTTGTAATCTATATGTACAATGATTTATAATGTAACCTACGTTCCTTGTTTATGTAGAAATTGCTGATTAAATACTTCAATGAAATGGCGAATTTTCTACGTTTCTTGGTGCTTTCCACTTCGAATTTCTAAACATTGTGCTCAGTATGTTCACAGAAATGCTCGCTAATTTTATAACAGTTATTATGATCTACCTTTTTGACAAGTCAATTTTCAAAATGCATCAATTATTTTAAAAGAATCTTTAATAGCTGCAGAGCTTCAAGAATTGTTTAATTCTGAAATCAATAATTTCTACAAATATAGTATGATAGAACTGGTTAGTCATTAAAAAAGTGCATTGAATCATTTGAAAATTAAAATATACAGGATGTACGTAATGTTCGAAAATATTCAAATTTTACAAAGCAAAATGTATTGATTATAATATTTAGTGAATGAAATAAAAGATCCGTAAAAATATAGATTTCCATCAAAATTGATAATCTACGAATCTATACAATCTATACAAAAAATATTTGTTCATATTCTTCTTTTCCAATGAAGAGTTTTTTTTTAATCAGGTTTCATGTTTCATTTTCACAGTAAAAATTTTTTTTTTTGTCGTATGAAATAACTATCAAATGATATGAAGCTCAATCAATTAGTATGCAATTACTACAATAAATACAACGGTGTACAAATACTTCGTGTAGCCACTGTAACTGCAACTAAATTAACAAGATAGAGTCTTGCATCGAAAAGAGAATTTGTGAGCTAGTGAACACAAAGCACTACCATCTCGTTTCAGTTACATTTATCGTGAAGTTCGAAACTGTAAAAGTTCACATGGTAGCAATTACGATCAAACGGAAAGAAATTAGACGACAGAATGCTGGTTCACGTTGGACAAAAGAGTCGTGCTATTTTTATGCCTTTCATTTCATTCCCGTGTTATTCGATTCGCCGTGTCGACAATGGTACGGGTCCTGGATGGATTTCACTTCGGTTCGATTTTTCTGTCTAACGTGCTTGCCAGGCATCCCTCGAGAAAGATAAATCATCGTCGCGTGTGTTAAACGAATCGGCCGGCGATTTCTTCTTAAGATGAGTGAGGGTTTCCTCCGATTGCCGACTGAAAAATTGAATTAGGTATCAAAGAAAACGACAAGACGATACCACTCGACTAAAGGGGTGGTCTTTTGCTCGAGAACGATCTCGCGAATAATCGATCGACTCCTAGCTGTAAATATCCTGGCGCAGACGTGACATCGTCGTGACGAATGATATGAAAAAGAATCGAACTTGCAGACAAAAGCTCCGTCAAGCCGTGAAAATTGGACAGATTAACGGGGTTGGCAGAAAGCAGCAGAATTATTACTAAGTAAAGAAGAGAATGTGTTCCAGAGTTTTTTGTGAACAGAATTCATTGAGAACTCATTTCAGGGCAATTACTGCTTTTGTTATAGTGCCATTTAGAGTGTGAAAAATTAATTATGAGACACACTCTATATGGATAATTATAATTTTATATGGTTTTAAGGACGCAACAAGTGAATTGTTGCGTGCGTTTTTAAAAATTGTATAGAGACGATGCATATGATTTTATAAATATTGTTTACAATGAAATTTCCATTTCAAAGAATTTAGAACAACATATTAAACATACATATATATTATATATACATATAATATATACATATTATACAACAAGAAATTACAATATTATCGTGTGATCTGTGGGTTCACATCATAATAGGAGTTTGAGATAGCATCTCCAATGAGTAATTCACAAATATTGTGAAATTTGTACAAATAATTCATAGGTGTATATAAATTTATAGATAGATTTATAGATGACAAAATTTAATTCTTTAATTTTGTATACTTCTAACTAGATTTTGTACTTGTTGTACTTTCATATCTGTAATTGAAAATTTTAGGCTGATTTTGTACTGTTAAATATCATAATGAGGTAATGAGTGCTGCTTTTATGTTGATTCTAATTATTAATTTATCACTATTTCGTATACTTCGGTCAAGATCCAATAGTGTTGCTATAAATCAAGCAATAAGACTGGCTACTTGCAGACAGTGATGTATATTTAAACAGAAAACGATATCTCCTTTGACACGAAAACAAAACGTACTTAAATTAATCGAAGCTGTAATTGTAGAAACCTCCGAGTTAAATCAAATGACAAGATTGGAAGCAAAAAAGCATGGATTACCAATAAAAATCACAACGATCGTTACAAAGGAGAGATGGAAAATGAAAAAAGTTCTCTAGCAGTAGAAGTGGCGTGCGAATAGAACCGTAACCATTCTTATGCCACTTTTGTAACCGAACCTGGGGCAACTTTGCCCTCTTTAGCCTGGCTCAACGTAACGTCGCATCGTTATTTGTTTCTTTTTCTCTGAAAGAGACGAGGGGGAAAAACGGAGAACAAATGTACAGGCGAGAACACGCAGAACAATTTCTGTTTTACGTTGGAATTGGATCCGTTTGTTTTTATTCCGAATTGTGGTCGTGTGACTAAACTTTCGTTTGTATTTCATTTACAAGCTTCTTTTATTTTTCGGTACCATTATTTATGACGCATTTCATAATAGCATAGCACATTCTTTTGATACTATTTCTGTTAAGAACTCTTGGAAATCGAAACTAAACCGTGGCAGGAAAACATTTGAACTGTGTGAATTGCAATAGAATTTCACCTAACGAGATACTGATCAGCGAAGCAAACAATTATCGGATTAATTAATGAAAAATTTAAAGATAGAAAACAAGAATAGAAGTTCTGAGAAATTGTCAATTCTTTGTTCAAAAGATTTTCAGATGTTCAGATCTTTCAGATCAGTTCAAGATGATTTTCCCACATATAAAAAAAAAGTTATTCGATTATCCAAAAAATTGGATTATTCGATAGTTTAAATATTATGTATTTAAGGATTAACAAATAGTAAGTATATTTATAAGCATTTACCTGGCATCATCAAATCGACGATTTATTGCGTTTTTTCTTCATTATGTTTATCTTTAAATAGATCTCAATTGTTGATTTCGCGCCCCCGCATAAAGATAAAAATTGATCAAAATTATACAAAGTTATACATAAATTATTTTATTACAACAAACCCTTTCATTTCTCCTGTCACCTTTCAATCGCTCCAAATCGCAATTCCATGACAAGCAACTAAAAATATCTAGCTATTCCAACTCGAGCAGTAAAACGTAGAAAAGGCAGAGAACGAGGTAATAGCGTGCCAGTGGAGATACGGCTGTGCTTCGAAGATACTCGATATCGACGAACACAGGGCAAAACGAGAACAAAGGGAAAAGTGTCCTAGCGCGATACGAGTTAGTAGTCGCACCGGAAACGGGTGCAAAGCTTTGTAGAATCGCATGGCAAAGGGAGGGAGGAAGAGCCGTCTCTCCGCGAACAATTCATATTATAGCTCCTTACACCTCCCACGGCGCATTGTTATTGCACCGTAATACGTCGTCACGTGGTACTTGGATCATTTCTCTATCCGAGAAACTGCTTATGCAGACAATGTGTACAATCTGCTTACGCAGACAATATTCTACAAATCGAGCGCGTCTTTTCAGTCAATGAATTGCCAGATTATTGCTTTTGTATACAGCGGTGTGTAAAAGTTTCTAGCCAAATAGCTTTTTTTACTTTTCGTTCACTTGAAAGCTATTTTGATTAAAATTGTCATCTAATCAGTTATAATCTAAAATAATGTTATTTTTGTATACATGGTACTGCACAACTGTAAAAATTATTTACGTAGAAACAATAGATATGTAGGACAAATCCTTCATTAATAACTGTCAGCAATTGTACATGGATATAAATGGTTCCAATTAACTTCATAACTTCTTCGAATCTCTTGACCTTCGAATTCTTGAAAAGGGATCAATTCGTCGCTTTTATAACCAACAACTATTTTTATTGTTATTAAATCACAGTGTGGACAAAGATCATATTAAAGAACAAAACGATAGTCAGTATTCGCATTAGTTTTCTTGTTTTTTTACAATGTCAAATTTTTGTAACTAGTGGCTATTTTTTTACACACAATATTAAATTACAGCGTGAGCAGGAATTATATTAGGGAGCTTCTCGATAATAAATGGAAACGTATTTTTGTTAATTCTCTTCTTTCTTTAAAATTTTAATTGTTAAATGGTTATTTCTGTCGTAACGTAAATTATGTTAAATTTTATACGATTTTTAAATAAAATTAAACGAAAGGCTATATTGAATGTACGACTTATTTAGAAAGAAAAGATAGAAAATAGAAAATAAGTGGTAGCAACAATTAATCTCATCTAGAGACTGTAAGGAAGTGGCTCGATTTCTTCAATCGGATAGCAATCATCTTGCTGTAAGCACAAAATTGCCAGATAAGAAGATATTGCAGCGAAGAATCACACAAACTAGTAAACAGTTAAAAAAGAACAATAAGGATTTATTTTCCTTTCTGCAAGATTATTACCGTTGAAAATAGTAACTCTAGCGTAAAACGACTCGTAAAGCAAAAAGCAATTAAAGACAGCGTAACGAGTTCGTTACAGTTGAAGTATGTGCAGTAGAATAAAGTAAAATCGTCGAAAATTTAAATTAGAACACTTCCTTCATTGCTTTTCTTTTAAGATGC
Organism: Bombus flavifrons; assembly: GCF_040668555.2. Taxonomy (NCBI): domain Eukaryota; kingdom Metazoa; phylum Arthropoda; class Insecta; order Hymenoptera; family Apidae; genus Bombus; species Bombus flavifrons. Next base: position 2,721,693 of record NC_138443.1, read on the forward strand.
ACCGTAACTTTTTCTAACTTAATGTACGTAGTTTTGTTAGCTTTTTGCTACATAATGAAAAAAAAGTTATTCTACTTGAAACTTAAAAAATATATTTAATAAATCCAGTTGAAACATAGTGATACCATTATATTTCTAAGGAAATATTAAAAATAACAAAAATATATACAAATAATTACAAATTATGTTCGAGAATATAGAATTATATTCATATTATATTCGAAAAATAATATTACACTTAATATATAATTATTATAAATTATACTTTTCCTTAATATCATTATCATAATTGTTCTTGAAGTTGCTACTTGGATTTTAAGAGGAAATTTTAGAAAGTTACGTTTACTGATACCGTTTATCCCGAAGTGACATTTATTATGCAACAACCTAATGACTCGGCCTTTTCAAACTGAGCTAAAATATACAAAGAACAATGAGAGGAGGCAGACATAAATAAATGAAGGTTGAGGAAAAAGGTATGAGTTCTCAAGTGAATAAGAGTGACTACGAGACTAGACAAGCAATATAACAGGCGAGTAACAACATGGTTCTGAAGACGTGTAGAAGAACGTAATTTGGAGGAACGAAACGAAATGTACTACTTGGATCGTAGAGGCTGCTGACAGGGAATATTTCAACAAGGCGAAAGATATTTCTGTACTCGATTCCATCGAAAATTCTTTCGACGATCATTCAATCCTCCTCTGAGGTATCTTGTGAAATTTATCAAGCTTATCGCACACGACTGTTTTGATTGTGGTCGATTTGGAAATTTCCTTCGTGCTTGCAACGAGTACGACATAGATAAGATATTCTACATAATATAGTAGAATTTCCAAAATTCGAATAATTATGATTCAAACGTTCTATTAGTTGAACAATATTTTAGAAATCTTATTGTGTCATCTCCAACGGGATGAAAAAGAACGATTCAACTGGAATCATAGGGTGAATTTTACGATTTTTTGGAAAGATTGATTTGTCTAAAAATATTTAGCAGTAGTTAGCAGCCATTTCGTTAAATTTTACAAATTGTATTTTATCGAACAGAAAATTGATTGTTGTGTATGATCAACAGTAATTTTTATTTCCTTCGTTGCTTTGTATAGAGTTGATATTGCACACTTTAATATTATGTAATGTTTTAGAAGAATTGTGTTGTGTACTAGATGTTGAAACGAAACAGAAGATTTTCTCAAAAGCTCGAGCAGTAAAAGCCATAAAAGTGGTAAATGTACAACAGCGCAAGCATTCATGCTATAAAACGTTTATGGTATTAGGAAAAGATTTCAAATAGGCAATTTATAACACAGACGGTTTCAAATAGGCAATTTAAAGCACAAATAAAATACAATACCATATTGTATGTGTTGTATGAAACAAAATTTATATAATATAGTACATTCATAAGAGATATTTGCAACAAGGTATCTACCAACTCTATTTGTCATTTTCTTCAGAATTTCTAATCCTATACATATCAACTTACAGCATTTTGCTGTAAATATCTTGTATAGAAATAAAATATATGAAATAAAATAGCTTGTATCAAGAAATACTTAAAACCAAAGGAAATTTGCAAGTTTATGTATTAGGTAGAAAAATATAAGGTAAAAGGAAGAGGAAGGCAAACGATATAAATGTACGAGGAACGCGAATGAGAAGATAGAAAAGGAACACAGGAAAAAATAAGGTAGAGGAAGACTGCAAGAAAAATAAAATAATAGGTGTTGATAAGAGACAGAGGAACAATGAACCAGAAAAAGGAATAAAACGACAAAACAAGAAGAAGAAGAAGGAGTAAAAGAAAAAGATGGAAGGATGAAAACTCATAGGTAACAACGGAGGTAATTACCTAGCTTCATAGTTGTACGTTGTCAACCAGTGAAACAGGGTGTTAACAACTGAAAAAGACACTGAAAAAGTATTCTACTGTGGTTAATAACATACAATTTTAAATAATACAAGCTCATTATAAAAGAAACAATATTTGATTTTGTAAAAAACACAACTAAATTAATTGTTAATTGTCTTACACAAAACTGTTTTCCTTTATTTAAACTGGAAACTAAATTTTCATTATAAAATAGAAATACTCATAATAAAACGTAATTTTTATATGTTACAACGTTTATTCAGCTAGAAAGTTTTTCAAAAATCGTGAAAATATATACTACTTAGTTTCTGAATGAGTAGTACATCATCCTTTAAATTTGTCGATTAAACTTTCAACGAGAGAGAGAAAACAGTTTGTTCGAGACAGCCACGGGATATTTACAGATTTAAATCGGAGAGAATCGTGTGTAAAAGTTTTATAAGCTGCATCTGACATTACGAAAGGAACCAACCTACCACTTGATGTTGTATAAATAAAATGTTTAGAAAATCTTTCGTTAATTTTGCAAAACGATAACTGAAGGACCGACTTGGAAACCCGACACGCTGTTATTAACTTCATTAAACTGAAACTAACCAGGCGAACCGAAATACACAGATACAATATGTATACGTTTCTTCGTTTATGATAAACGGCGTTAATCAAGATTTAACAAACGACAAACTGAACTCAATGGAAATTTAATGAATGGTAAACAGAATCTTCTTCATCAGATTTCTGATACAAAGAATATTGAACCTATAAATAACGTTAACAAATAAATAAGTAATATATTTAAACTTCCTCATGTTTAAACTTTGCAAATATAATAAGCCATTAAATCCATTGATCGTAATCTGTCATAAGATTCGTTTAAGTAAGAAGCAAAATAACAATTTAACATTCACATTTTACTTCGCTGTTTATCAATTAATTAGTGTAAAAAAAATACGACGGAGCTATTGGAATCGCCTGGATTTCTCCGATAAAGATACAATTCCACAAAAAAGATACAATTCTAATTTCCAAGAGAAACATACAATTCCCCGTGATAATCAACATGTTAATACACTCACCTTGACCACCTAAATAGACCAGGAAATTGGTCGTGTTTGACAGTGGGAAAGCAATATCGGTTTCCTTTATTAGACTTTCAATTTGATCTTGCGACGCTTCATGAATATATTACCACGTCATTTCGCGTTCCTAGAAAACCTGATATCGCGATACTTACGGTTACTCCACTTACGATCGCGTCGACGTTGCTTTTTGTTCTCAACTAACTCGCCGCTGTTATCTCCATGATAGCGTTATTTAGTGTTTCACACGAGAATTACCGTGATCCATCGTCTGAACGATCTTTTTGTATGCCTTGCGGAAGTTCAAAATTGAAAACGTTATCATAGTGGTTTTAGAATAGTTTCGCTAAACTATGATGAATTAGAACCTGCATTTTTAACATAGAAGTCGCAGAGAAAGCCAGAAAGTGTTTTCTAATTAACCGATTATCGATTAATCGCAATTACTTTTATAGAGAATTGCATCATGAAGATTTTCGATTCTTTGTTACATATTTATATTGATGAAATTTTTCGCATGTTGCAAATGTAGACTATATACAGAAGAATTTCATGTACGGAATAAGATCCATTTACGAGTATCAAAAATTTTATTTTACTTGCTTTGATTGAAGAAAAAATATGACAGAGCTAAAAATTGTGGAAATATTCGTAATATTTAGGAAAACGAATATTTGATTGAAAGTACGTATGTATGTATGTTCATGGGGAATGGTTTCAGTTATCTCAAATAGATTTTTATTTAAAAATCACACATATACGGGATGCTTTTGTAAATAAATCAATGCTTGTTTGTTGATAATAGAAAGTCGTAACGTTTCAATTTATGAAACTGCAAGCTGGATAAAAATATCAATATCAAACATTCGTGAAGATAACATATGTGGTGGACGGTGAGACGTGTTGTTGGTTAAAGTAATAAGAAGACGAGTCAATTCAATTAACAATATTTACAGATATTTTAAACTGTAGAATACAAAATTAATCGCAAGCGTTGCTCGCTTTATGATATTCGTTATGAGATTGGGCGATACTGTGATACTGATACTAATTGTTATAGTGATTCGCTAGACTAATTTGTTACACTTGTTCGCTCGACTGACTGACTGACTGACTCGATACTGATATTGATTCGCGCGACTGACTGTGTCTGGAGGACATGATCGTCTATTTATACTGGTCGAGGGGGGTACCGAAAGGTTTGAACTTGTCGCCGGTTGTAGGTTGCACATAGCAGCGAAATTGCTTTGTCTAGAGTTTATTTATTACATTATGTGCGTCATACAGTGTTAATCCTCTGTGGCAAAACAACTACGTGAGGTGTCTTCGAATTGAAACGTCCTAAGATGTATATGCCGCTACACATATAATTTGTAACACAATTTTTTTTGTACAGTTTTTCTCAAATAATGACTTATCATATTTACAACGTCACGATATAGTGTCGTTATATAGTAAAGTACAGTTTCAATAAAATTTTAAATAATTCACTCAGAACAAAATTATAACAGCTTTAAGGATTAATAATAGTAGATAGACCACAAATATCTACGCAATATCTATGATTTTTATAATCATAACTAAAAGATTAGAGTCAAAGCAAATAACAAATATCACTCCATCAAACTATCGTTGAATATACAATTCGCCCAACATTCCTAAAATCAGTATATACATTACCATAATCCTTGAAGATAGAAAAACAGGACATTAGGAGGATGACATAATGCGTTAGGTAAAAATCTCGAGCAGCGCGTGGCATTCTATGCGAGCATAATATCTACGAAGCCTAATATCGAAACCTCCTTGCCTATTGCGTCGACTGAATAGCGTCGAACCGAATTTCATTTATCAGGTCACGTTTTCCTATCGGAAGATCGATGGAAATCACCCATTCCATTGCTCCTTTCCGCGAAAACGCAGCAATAGGGCATCGAAGAACGCGAAGATCAATGCCAAAGGGAAGACCAGGTCGCGATATCCAAAGCGAAGCAAGGAGTCAAGAAACGAAAAGACGAAAAAGAGAAGAAGGAGATCCATCAGAATGGAAATGGAGTGTGCGTTATGCGCAGTACGGGATTTATAAAATGTCGCGTGTGCCAATTCGATGCATGTATACGTTCAAGTCAGGAAATCCGCTGAAAAGAAGCGGACCAAAGATGGATTCGTCTGTCCCTTTCCCGTGAAAACGCGCCATTCTATCATGTAGTTGCGTGCACGAATCACAGAAAGCGTTTTGCGTCGCTTTTCCCTATTCAATTGCACCTTTTGTAAAGGCACGTGTCCATTTGAGAGTAAAACCATAGCAAGTTGATCTCGAGAGTGTTCTCCGCAAGTGGACACTGCGTTGAGAGCGAGTGTCCGAGTCACTGTCAGATCAAATAGTCGCTCTCAACGCCAGTGTCCACTTGTGAGAAATACTATCGAGAGCAACTCACGATATTTTTACTTTTAAGTGGACACTTGGACACGTACCTTCAAAGATGGAAAACTACGGCTGATCAGCGAGAACACGATTGCAGAACTATATTTCACCAGAATTATTACAGCTTGATCAACAAGAAGATGAGCTAGTTAGAAGAAATTATGTGATGGAAAACTAAACCTAAAGAATGAAGAAATTTCATTTTCTATACTTTTTCATTCACTATATTATTCAGTTTTATATTGGGAATCATCTTCTATCCACTTGTACAATATTTTTAATTCAAGTCATAGTTTGGATTTATCGCTTGAATGAACAATCGTGGAATTATATATTATTATTTTTATTAAGAAAGTTTTGTAAGTTTCTGAACTTTACAGGAAGATAAATTTAATCGACAGTAAAAATTAGATAAAAATTAGACAGTAACATAAGAGTACGAAAATATGTGTATAAGTGATCAAATTAATTTGATCGTAATATAACGTTTCTCTGTTTTCATAAATATTTCTGCATTTCTAGGAATATTGTTAAAGAATCAAACTTTTGCCCACTAAACTTTTATTTCCGTATCTTTCTCAAAATCCATTGCACCTTTCGCCAACAAGTTCGTTTCGAAGGAAAATTTCCTACTTATAGTTAACCGTTTTTTGTTTCTTTCTTTGACTTTTGTAAGACGCGAAATATATCGCTGGTGGGCACAAAACGGATTTACGAAAGATGTAAAGAGTAATAGGAGAAGGCGTAGAAGTATGATGTAGGAGAATTTGAAGGAGAATTGTATTATGTGCTGACTGTATTGATGTTTCTATCAAAAAATAAAGAAAGAAAGTTTATTGAAAAAGAAACCTTTTTTTCGTTTCAAGTTCTTATTACGAGAAAATAATAAAATCTTTTTTATAATTATTTTAACATGAATCGTGAAAAATATAAAATTAAATAAATCTTAAAAGGTAAAAAATATATATGAAAATAGCAGTTCAGCCTACTCATTAAATCAAACTAATGCTATCAAATTTAAATTTATTCAGTTCAGACCCTTCGTATATAACAATATTTTGTGCCATAAATTTTTTATATGTTATACTATCAGAACAACGTAAATCGAAAGTATATATTAAATAAATAATTAAATAAATACATGTAAATAAATATAAACTTGTATTTAATACAGAAAAATTATATTGGCTCCCAAAGATAACAGAGAAGAGAAAATGGAAACAACAAATAAATATAAAGATCAAAACATTACAAATAAACCAAATAAATTAATTAATATGTCAGTCACTTAAATTCACTTTACTTTTAAATAGTATAAATCTAAAAATGAATGGTATATCTAAAATAGTATAAATAAGGAGAGCGCGATAAAATAGTAAATTAAATAAATTAACTATCATTGTGTTAATATAATTTAGAATTATTTGCAGTCTCAAAAAGAAAAATTATAACCAGTATATAAAACCTTCTCACATACATAGAACAAAATATGAACGAACTTTAAATAAATTATGCAATCAATCGCAAAATATTTCAGGAACGAATTTCTTTGTACCAAAAAAGCTCGCTCATGTTAGATTCAGGGAAGCAACCACATATCCCAATTCGAAATCGCATATGCACGATCCGTTTGCCATTCCCACGGGAATTCTAGTTTACCACTATCCCGAAAAAGATCTTTGTAAAAATAGCTTTTTCTAAGCGTTCCTAAATATATAATACGATTTTCAATGAAATACAAGTTTGACAAAAGTACCTCCGAATCCAAATTGTGGAAATTTCAAACGAATCGCTAGCACTTGTCTCAACTCGAATACGAACGGTAAATGTTTTAAAGACGAATAAATTCTGTAACCGTGAAAACTTACCATTTCCAGTTTTTAAATAAATTGGAAACTTTCTGAACTTTAAATTTCAAGAAACTTTTATCTTCTTGATTTTGAATTTCGAAGTTTGGCGAGATTTTTAAACTTTAGCTTCGAAAGTATTGTACAGACAAACATTAATTCTTTTGTTACTCTTTTACTTGTCGGGTCAAGTAGCCACTTATTTAAATCAAACAAAAAGAAAACTAACTATGTACTATTTAAAATTTCTCTTTATCAAGGAATTGTCTCCGTCTACTGCACAAAATATTTTTAAAATCTCAAAAGAAGTATTTTAATTTCCTATTTTCCTTTAATCGTACAGAAACCTTATTTGCAAAGTAAAATAACAGAATTTTAGAACACATGTATTTTACTGTACAAATATAAAGGAATCCATAATAATATTATTACTATTATACCTATATTACATCTATAATTATAATATTATCTATAATATTATAACACATAGTTCATTATAAATTGAATATTCAATTGAAATGTGCAATTCATACATAAATTTTAAGAAGAATATATCTAGTAAAATAATAATACAAAAAAATACAAAATATAAATAAAATAAAAATACAAAAAAGAGTAGTAAAATCTACAATACTAAAATAAGAGAATAAAAATTAAGAAACGGGTACCAAAAAAGTACACAAACCCCAAGAAGAAATTAAATAATGAAACCACCTGACTGTCTCATTAATCCTCCACAGCAGAGCGATTCTTAATCCATCTTATCCTTTCATCACACTGTCCATCTTGGAACAACAAAAACCTTTTAAAATAACCAATCTCCTTGTCACCTAGTTACACCAACTCAACCATCACTGTCAACCCCAGCAGACAGCCAAGAACCCTCTTACATCATCATGATCTTCCATCGCGAGCAGTTTCTTCAGTTTTGTAGTCGACATCAAATTCGAAGATTCTACTCTCTCTAGCAAAGAATTCTCTCTTTCTTTCTTCTTGTCAATCGTGACTACGCTATTCGTCGGAAACTTGCAACTCGGCTGAAGCGTGGCATCCACCGAGGAGAACACAGTGAGGAGATTTACAGTGTTTTGGGTGAAATGAAGCAAGAAAGTCCGACGAAATCCGACGCTGTCGGTAGGATGCGGAGATTTGAGGCTGGCAAACCGAAAATCGATAACTGATTCACAGGCGACCAGAGAAGCAAACAAGCTACGAATCTATCAAAATAGATACTCCTGTAGGGAGAGATGGATGATCTATGGATTCTGCACGACGTTTCCATATCGTTACCCTTTTTGTGCCAGCCATGTACAGGCAGTTGTGAAGGTCGCATACTGTTATGGACCGGGGACGAAAGTATCCATAGAATTGAGTTTGAAATAGTTTCGATGAAGGTGAATGTCGTAGGGGATGATCGTGACTAGGTAAACAAGATGGACGTTTGATCGTTTGTTTTATTGGTATGCTGTTTCAGATAATTTCGGAACAAAATAAAGATATGTTTTGTGAATATTCTTTTTTTTGCAATGATCAGATATAGTTTAGAAGCGAGTTTGGAAGTTAGGCGATGTTAAAGATAGTGGACTATATTAAGTTTACGATAATATAACTGTTTTAGGATTCAAAGGAAAAATGGACGTAGTCGTAAAAAGTAAAGTATTTAGAAAACAAATTTCATGAACTTTCTCGCACTATACATCTAAAATTCATCATTCTTATTTCTTATATAATAATATGTTTCTGGTTCTTTCTAATAACATTAGATACTTCACTTTCACGAAATTTGTTTTTATAATCCGAACTTTCATAACTCTTCTGTTGGAGAAATATGACATTGATCACTTTTTCCCCAAGCCAGGATTCTTTAACCCTCGATTTTTCTTGATCCTGGCCGTTTTTGCTCTTATTTTTTTGCCTCTTATAGAACTCTCTAACCTACGGTGATAAAATTTCAATTTCAATCGGAAATGGACTATAATCCTTTTTCTCCTCAAGTCTTAAATCGTGTTTCTATCGTAATAAAAGTCAACATTAATTTTGCAGAAAACACATGTTTCTAGTCATTGCAAAAATAAAGATCTCTAGACCTGTTATTTAAATGATTTTCGTAATTCTACTATTAATTTTCATTTGATGTTGAACGGATCAAAGTGCTGGCAGGTGTACTTAATATTCTTCCCCGCGCGTTTTTCGTTTTTCCTGCCAGAATATTATATTTTTCACTAGTCACCTTTAACATTATTATTATATTACCTATAACACTCTTATCACCAGTTATTGACCCAATTCTTGAGTAATTAATACGTTATTTACTACTTATTAATCAAAAATCATGTATTACAAAAGCCCATTCGGAAAACGAAAAGGCCGATCAGGTCGCTAGGCAGGCCGCCACGTTCTCATATTCAAATGAATATTTTATGACCTCTTTCATAGGAGACTTAATTATAGACTTAATAAACTCGAAAATCCGATTAACGTAGCAGTGTTTTAGTACTACACGTCAATAACTCGTTCTTCCAAAAATACGTAATAACCACCTCGCTACCCACATGAAACCAAGTCCCTATTTCTCGCATCCGAGTAAGCCACATAAAAATCTCCCACTTGCATCTATTGGCAAAGGACCCAGCTGCATTATGTAAAAAATGCAACGTACCTTTTATCCTCCCCGAAATATAGCACACATCGCACCAAGGACAAACTGAAACTGCGTATTAACGATAATGTCAGCAAGGACAGAACTCACGATCTGTTAAATTCATTAAAGAAACCAAAATAATTGACTTGATACTTTAAGCATATCCGTCCCCGTCGCCAATAAATCCGCAGTTTATGCGACGCTAAATCTATATATAAAAAAAGTTTATTACATGGGTCGAAGGCACAAAAATGTTACTATAATTTAAGAAATAAATAACTTATTATAGTATTATACATATTTTAATTTCTTCGATCTTCATAAGATTGTAAGATCTGGGTGCAAGAAAAAATGATATAGAATAGTGAAAAGAAAATTGTGCAAATTCTTGAAATTGCCTCTTACACTGTAAATTAAATAGTGTTCGATAATATGAATTATCTAAAACGAAATTACAAACGATATGTTCTGTTAACGCAACATCGATTCATGATGAGTTAATCTCTCTTGTCTCAAATTTTTTCGTTCTAGCGATCAGATCGTCCGACGACTTTAACTAATTACAACGTAATTCTTTTTACGCCCGATTTACTGTGGCAGTGCTTGTTTTATGACCCAACCCGATGTCGAGGTAATCTCCGCGTGGATCGTGACTCATGTTGCCTAGTACTGCCTCGAAATTATAGTTCGTAAATTGTTTCACCAGTAAATCGAATACTAGATTCCGTGGAGAATTCTCTGGTTTGTGTGTTCGCAAAACATACCGCGCAGGTATACCTAAAGGTATGTTTACACTGTTGTGTATGTTTACATATATTGTCGTAGGGTTCTTTTTAGCGTAGATTGTGTTGTTAAAGACAATGAGAGTAAGCATCTAAGTAAGTAAGTAAGTACTAAATGAAATTATCGGTTTATCATATCTAAATATGGAATATGTACATACTAAACGAGCGAATGCTCATTCTTCTCTGTTTCTTGCAAAATTAAAAAGTAAACGAATTATACATATATTATTTTTCCTTATTTGTCGACTACTCATTGAGTCGAAAATAAAATATGCTAATACTCTAATACTCTAAAATGGTTTACAATTTGTATTTGTATATGACAGGAATGGCACTTTAGGAAAAAATTAAAAAAGTCATCTTGGGCCATATTGTCCAACGAACTATAGTCTAAGATCACGAAGATTGTGCTCAAAAAATGTCTATTCGATTGTTGTAAATATCTTTATGAAGAGATTACACGATAACTGTTTACATTAAACAATGAAATGCTCTTTTCTCGTTCTCACCCTATGTTTTTGCTCGTTTGGTCTAAACGCACCTTAAGGGAGATGCGAGTAAAAAGGTACGGACGAATTGTCAGGAAAAATTGAAAATCAATATCCAATTTGCGAGGAGCAAGAGGAGAGTAAGAGACACGTATATAATAGGCCATAACGTTTTTAAAAGACGTCATTAGGTCGTTAGAATTAAGGAGGAACATGATATTCATCGGTTTGATCGATGTGCTGCTTTTCCTGGTAAAACGCTTATTTTCCTTATTTCCGCGTCTGCTATTAGATTAAGATAGTTGTGTCGATAAAATGATGAAATAGAAAATTTTATTCGATACTTTCTTTTTTTCTCGTCGTTCATTTTCTAAATATGTTATTTGGAATTTCATCTCATTTTTTCACTTAGAAGTAACGTCAAGAGTTATATCATCAATCTTAGTGATGAAGCAAATGTTTTCTTTTCTTATTTTCGCACTTGATATTAAATTACGATACTTGTTTCGATGAAAGTACAGAAATACAAAATTTTATAAAAGTGCGAGACTTCTTTCTTCTCGTTGAACTTTTATGAATTTCTTGTTTTGTCTGGACTTTACTTTAATTTGTCCAAGTATGACGTTTTCACGTTTACGACATTCGTCATAATTATATTTAATGATATAAAATTAATACAATATCAGAAACTTTTATAAAACTTTTAATTTATGTCACAATCGAATAATTATACAGGAAAACACTTTGCTATCGGAATATACTTAATTAATTTATTTGTTCATTTTATTCATCTCCGTAAATGTCATGATAACAAAGAAACGTTAATTAAATATTGCTTTTACATATTTTTAGAGATATTTCTCCAAGGCATGGTTGCCTATTTTATTTTATGCCAATGTATAAGCAGGAAGGTTCATCAGAAGCATAATAATTGCCTCGATCTCACTATATTAATATATAATATATTATAAGCTTGCATACAATGATAATATATAAATGGAACATAAACGACTAAAATGTAGATTGATTAAAAATACCGTCCGATGTTTCCTCTAGTTATCCCTATATTTTGTATAGTGCGAAGTAGATGATTACTATGCTACTTTGAAGGATCCTTGTATTGTAGAAGACACTTTTTGATCATAGGCTAATATTAATTTTCAATTACAAGACGAAGCTCTTCATCGAGTATTCAATTTCCGCGAGGACAAACTCGATATTCATGAAATTTTCAGCTCGATATACGATCAAACCTGCTTCCTTTCTCGCCTTTTACACCTCATTTTCCGATATAAAATTGGATACCGCGTGTCAAAAGAAACGGGATAACTCTGCTAGGAACTGGGAACCAGTTAGAGCTTTCGTTTGCGATTCGGAATAATCTGGGAAAATATACGGTCCTCCGAGGAAAACTCGGATGTTCATACGTATCAATACTGATCAATCTACACTACATGTGAATAAATTTTTACCGGTCAACGAGTTGAAGTGTCACGAATATTTCATACGAATGTTTTGCTTTTTCTTTCGCGTCCGATTTAAATGGAAATGGTTGAATACTTAAAAAAATATGAAAGGCATGGAAAAATATTTTAGTTGAGAGTCACGGGATATCGAAAGTGATAGATCATGTTCATATATTTCTTTGTCCTGATGTTAATCTTAAAAAATCTTGGGAATTAAAATCGCGAAAATGGAAGTTTATATAGATACTTTTTTCTCCATCCATACATTATAGTTTTTAGATACAATCAATCGTCTTAAACTCAAGTTACTCTTACACCATAAAAGTAAAACCTAGAACCTGTAACTTATAACATAAGTAACATACATAGATAATTAACTCGTGGTAACAACAATATGAAAATTTATATAATATTTTATATCAAATTTATTTATTTTAGTATTGTATTTTCTTACAATTTACATAGGAAAGCTTTCCGAATAATATACCCAGCCATGTTTTTATCTACACAAACAGTCTTCAGGATGTGAACTTTCACACTTTACGTGTTCCTGAGTATTGAAAATATTTGAAAAATTATCTTTTTTCTGTATTGGAGTAAAACAAATTTAATACCTAAAAGATTATCACCCTATTCTAAAAAAATTTCATTATTCAGATGTTTTTTCTCCCTATTAGTATAGATATGAAAAGCTCTACAACATATTATATACTGTAAATAATACTGATAATAACTACGGAGAACAATATAAAATAAACAGTGGGTTTGTGTATATTTAAAAGATAATTAAAACACATTAAGCAACACAAAATTGAGAAAAAACATATTTGTCCAGTCAAATTGTTTCTCTTGTTCCTCCCACTTTAAATTCTTCAAATTTATTAGTCTCCTGTTTAACTTTCTTAACTCCATTTCGTTATTAATCACATCAATCTACAAAACATTTTAACAGCCGCATTATTCATCGTTTAACAAGAAACTCAATATTATTTCCTCACGGTTGATGCAATGCAACCGAACACGTTTATTGGTGCACAGTTTCATTAACAAAGGAAGAAAGTGAAAACAACAAAAGGAATCAGAAGAAAAAGAAAGAAAAATGTTATTCGGAAGAGCACTCTCAACATTCTAAAGACCGCCCTCTTGCCACAACCCCATCAACAGCTCGTTTCTTCTATGCGATGCTTCCGACGAAAGAGAGAGGCGGAAGAATCTTTCAGGATAGTGAACAGAGAGATAACGGGAAATGAACTTTGGAAAAATGCATTCTCATGTTGACGTAGAGTTACGGGATAATACGTATCGCAAAGCTCCGTATTACATGGCGAAGTGAAAAATCCTTTCACCTGCAGGAAAACGTATGTATTTCTTCCCTCGTTTGGTGAATGTTCTCTTAAAAATTGTAAAGATACGATATACGTTTTGGAGAAGTATCAAAGAAAACTTTAAGTGAGATATTTATAACAATCTTTTATTTTCGGATAGTAAAACATTTGTTTAATATTGTTATATATCGACATTGTTTTTTGCAAATGTGATAGATTCCTTCAATTAAAAATTAATCTAACAAAAAAAAAGTAGAAGAAAATTTCAGTTCGATTTCTCATTTAGTTTTAATTTTCACTTATAACTTTACTTTAAATTTTAATAAATCGAACTAAATTACCATAGATTAATATTATCAATTAACAAAAACGTGTTACAATCAAATCTACTTTATCCTTAATTCATTAACTTGTGAAGACGTATACTATATTTAGTAACAAAATCAATGAGCAAATCTTAATAATGACAGGCTATTAAAAATGAAGAAACATCAAATACTCGTAAAATTCGTCTCTTGCAATTAATATAAAATTGAGGGGGAAACGTAGAAAGCGATAAAATTGAAGAACCCTCTAATTTCCAAACTCTAATTGCGTGCAAATTGATTTAAACCTAGTTGCGAACAGCGTAGTTGCTCACGAATATTTTCGTGCATCAGTCTCGAGACTTCATTCCCTGTTCACAGTAATAATCCTCATACAAAACATTAATTTCAGTGGAAGCTTTATTACTAATTTCCAAATGAATATTTCTCATTAATAATTAATGACGATTAAGAATGAATTTTGTTAATATGTTCGTAAAATTTCACTCTCTCTTTCTCTCTGTCTCTCTCTCTCTCTCTCTCTCTCTCTCTCTCTCTCTCTTTGCCTCTCTTATGGTTTATATACAAGGTATTCATGGATTTATCATCCAACGTTTTTCTCGATAAGTATGAGGAAAGATTGAAAGAGAAAACGGATGAATAGTTCGAAGTGAACTACATATTCACGATGATACTTCTTTCGCAAGCGCAAAAATGTATGTGCTTTTTGCAGTTGCGCTGTCTTTTTAGATGGAATCCACACTTTTTTCTTCATACATTAAATCTGGTCATTCTACGTCATTCTACGTAAAAGACGCAATATAAAATACTTATGAAATACAAAATACTTATTTTGAGATTTAACACTTCGATAATAGTTTATGCAGAAAGTAAAAGTACGAAGCGTTTCAATATTGTTTTGATATCGGCTACAAAAGTATGCAATAAGGAAATATAATTTCGATTTAAAAGTACAAGCATTACTTTAACAGAGCTTATCAAGGTCATTGCAAGGTAAAATGAATATCGTCATGATATGTCTCCCTCGAAGTCGTATAACATTTGTCTCAACTATTTTTTTTTTTTTTTTTGTATCATCTATAATTTTCTAGATATTTACGTATTTCCAGATAAAACGGACACACTGTATATATTCATTTACGAATTGTGTGGTAATTTCGTGTAATATGTAAATGAGGTGTATTATCTGTTATAATTGTAGAGCTGCTGATTGTAGATGTCGCTGTTGGGGAACTGCTGTTTTTCTTCTAATTTAGATGCGTGAAAGAAAAATCGGACTCCGGTCGCCGGGATTCGAACCCGGGTCCCGAACGTTCGTAACCTAAGGCACTAACCACTGCGGTGCCGTCGTCCACAAGTTAGTGTCGAGTGGTGGTATTTGCTGTTGAGTGCCGCCACAGTACCCCCTTACCAGTGATAACGTTTCTTCTTCGCGTGGTAAAGCGTCAGCCGATTGTTGTCAAGCCCGTGTAGATGTTGCGCGTTGTCTTCGATGCGGAGCCTTCCGCGGACGGTCGTAGGTCTCTGTTCCTCGCGTCTCCCCGCGAACGTACGGAAGTTCAGATATGTTTGATATGACCTCTGTTCATTCATACACACACACATCGACACATTTTCTCATAGAAGTGCACACACGTTGAAACTTATTTAATAAATCAGTTGTACACTAAACATCTCGTAACCGCGAAACTAATAGTTTTTGGACTCGTCTTCATTAAGACTCTTTTGGTTGTTTTGTTGAGTAGTAGATGCTTCTACAATTTTTTCACGACCTTTCTGTGCATCCTGCATATAAAAATGTATATAATAGTATATTACATTACACAGTAAATAATGATGTAATATTATACTTTGGTACATATTACATAAAGTTACCACAAAGCTTCTAAAGAGAAAATAATGTAGATCGAAAGGATGTAGATCACGTAAGACAACAAATTTGAAAATTAATAATATACTCGGACGATATAACGGCTATGTAAAGAAGGAGAAAAAAAGAAGTAATCTTGGAACACGAACCACTACAGCTGTTAACTTTACGACTTTACTCTTGCTCTACACCTAAAATTCACGCCAGTGTTTACTATCTTTCCCTGACTCGCTAAAGGAAAATATTAAGCCACGCGATGTTCAATGAAAATGATTGACTATACGAATAGAAAACTTTCAAGAGGATCGATTCGAAAAAGAAGAAGAACAAAGAAGGCTTTATAATGATAAAAGATATGATATTCGAGTTATCTCGCGCTTGCTTCTATTTCAACCATGGGAATATAGGACCGCAACGTAATAGCTATGGAATATTAGTCTTTTTCTTTCTGTTCGAAAAAATTCGACTGAAAATTCTTTTAAAAAATTCTGCAAGATGAAGATGATTCATTGAAATAAAAAATTAATTGAAGATTTTTCAAAATGTAATACTGATCAGAAATTTGAAATCATTTCTTAGTTATACATACATATATTAACTCTTTTACATTTATTTCAGATAGTCTAATTATAATTAAAAATTAGTTATTTTGACTATGGTAGTTTTAATATTAATATCCAACACGCGATTAAAGTGGGATTAGTATATGAAATATCTATGAAAAATTATAAATCGCCCATTTCAACTAGTCTGATGGTGTCTGTTAAAATCCAGCTCACAAATGACTGAAAATCGAATTCCCGTAATTACCGATCAAGGAACGCCCGACACAAGTATCTCGACCTCTCTCAGAATCAAAGGGCTCTCTTATTCAAGAAGCAGCTTGGAAGAAGCGTTTCTGGAAGATAGCTTTCTTGTGTGGCCTTTTCTTGCAGGTTCTCCCTCGAGAGGGAAAAAGCACAGGTCTCTACTCCATCGAAAGCGATTCGTGCACAGAGAGAAAGAGAGAGAGAGAGAGAGAGAGAGAGAGAGAGAGATAAGAAGGGGAGAGAGAGATAGAGAGAGAGAGAGAGAGCGAAAGAATAATAACTATGACGCTTGCAAAGTCAATGTGGAGGATCTTTACGTTCTATACGAAACGTCGAGACAAAATGAAAGTCCTAAAAGTCATTGAAGTCAACAAGAACTTTGTACTCTGGTGAAATGATTGAAAGCGGACTTCTACGATTCTGTCACCTCAAACACATTCAAACGAAGGTCCCCTTTTTCGAACAGTAAAATTCCTTTGTGAATGAAGCATGAAAAGGTTAAACGGGTTCATAGGTGAATCCAATAAAAGAAAAGACGATTGGTCTTTTTTATGTTTGAAGGTGTGGTAGAATGAGCAAATAAAGGCTTGATACATATCGTTTAGAAACCATACTGATTAAGTGTGATTGAAAAGTATGTAGACTACTATACCATGTGGATTTTTACGTATTTTTGCAAGATTTATAGATACAAAAATGCACATAATGCATATTATATGCACGAAAGTATAAAATATCCAGAACAGAGTATTCATGATAATATGTTATAGATGAAACGAATTTCTATTTAAATTCAATTTTTTAGTCATGTTCATAAAAATATAAAAATGCGTTAAAATCCGAAGTCTAATTACATCTATATTATTTTCAAAATTTGCCTTATATATATATATAATGTATGTATGATATATGTATACTTTAGAATCAATTATATTATATTATACAAAATATATAGATAGACGTTATAATAATTCACAATTGGTCGTAATATTATTAGATCAGTCTAAAGATAATGAATCAAATTTGGAACATAATCATTATATTACTATATTATACTTTTATTATATCTACATTATATGCTTGTTTAAAATAGAGAATAGATATAGATATTGAAAGTCAAGTAATAATTATAACGTAATAGGTAAACAAATATAGAACAAATTAAATCTGTATAACACGACATCTAGCACGACTTAAAATTTAATCCTCTCGAATTTGTCGCACCGTGATTACACGCGCTATTGCAAATCTGATTATTTAACCATAAGGCAGAAAATACGGAGGCAAAAGCGGATGTTGGACCGTGAATTGATAAGGGTTAAAATGAATATTCTTCGTCCGTGAGTCGAAGTTTCTCGTAGGTCCAAAACCTGCCTGTTCCGTGTCATATATCAAAAACGACACGGTCGACGAGATCTTAAAGAGGATGAGGAAAAAGCAAGATGCTTCTTCATGCTGGCGAAATCGGAATCCTCCTGGCGAATCGATACTCGATTTAAACGAAGACGACATCGCATTCATGCTAGAACGAATCTTAATATATTCGTAATCTTTGGTAAAAATGGAAACAGTAAGTAAAAGCGGAAGAGTTGAGTTTTATACAATTAAATAAAATATTTGATCAATTGAACAAAAAGTATAATTAAAATTAGTTATATAGAGTGTCGTTTAATAAATTGCTATTTGTACTATATACAGAAAAACATTACGTTACATAAGGAAAAATTTCCAAGAAATATATACGTATGTTTCGCTAAAAAGGAGTTAAGTTTATCTCCAGAATAAAGTATAGTTCTCTGAAATTGGAGCAAAAGCAGGGAAATAACTGCATAGAAATAAAAATAACCTCCTGTACAAAATATATCGAGAAATCGGCTAATACATGAGTACCACTGTTATTCTTGCATTTTGCATCAGAAAAGTAAACGTCGTAAGACTGAAATACGGCCGATAAACCCTGACAGTAAGAATGTTTCACCAGCATGCATTCTTAAGGCACCGCTGCCTCTTCAATAAGATACATAATATAAAAGGTCACTCTGTATGTTTACCGGTATCGATGTTTTGAAACACGGATACTATTGAATGTCCAGAGCAATAAATAAAGTTCTACTATTTATTTCTCCTATAAAGTTGAATGCTATCGTAGCTGAACGTAAAATCAATGGACATCACTGTCTAACCAACCTTCTCCTGAATAGGTAGTTACATAAAATATGTCTATCAGTTGAATAATTTAGAAGTATTCAATATTTCATTACGGTAACTCATGTTTGGGAAATGGGCTTCAATTTAAGAATATAGGTACGACACTGCTAGCATTTTTGTTCATACGCAGTTGGTCATAAAAGTATCTGATCACGTTACGTTTATTTATGCAAAATATTTTCTATACGTGTAACGACATAATCCATAAAGAAAAAAATAGCTCAAAAATTACTTTCATAATATTTAGTGAAATATTAAAAATGTTTACTATCTTACTCTACAATGATATAATCTATTAATCTAAAAATAAAATAAAATCTATAGTGAGAAAATTGATAGAGACATACTGATTTAAACTAACTATTTTTTCGTACTAACTTTATTTATGATTTCACAAATCACCTTTAAAAGTATATGGATATCTTTTGACGTAATCTTCGTGTCTTTTCTTACGACAATATACTCTTTGTGCCTTATACTTTATAAAAATAGCCCCTTTATCCTGCTGTTTTTGGGCAATACGTCCACTTTCCCTTTTCTCGTGCGACAGGCTGTCGTCTTCGTTTTTCTCCTCTAATCCATAAAATCCCTTCGTTTTTCTTCCTAATAAAGCCAAATAGTGTCGAAGGACAAATTATCTTTGCCAACCAATATACTTAACCTAGACATTCGTAAAATCTTAGACAAAGGTGTCTCAACATAATAGACACAAAATTGAATAACCTTACAACTACCAATATGAGAAGAAATAACTTTAAATCCCACGATTAGACTGCGCATTTCTATTCTTCTTGTCAAAATTTCAAAGTGCAAAAATGTACAGAATATACGAAATATGTAAAATATCCAAGATAGAATATTCGTTACAATTTTTAGTAATTGTGTCCATAAAAAAATAAATATTAGATGGGACGTTGAATGAGGAATGAGAAACACATAACAGTAAAGTAAAATTTAATGAAATAAAATAAATGGGAAGTATCTTAGCCATTACGTGATACGTGTTCGCTTTTTTTTATTAACTAACCGACTCAGCCATCCAATCCGCATTCGTTCTTCCGATATTCTTTCATTCTCTCATTGTTGTTATATCTATATTTAGAGGTAGGATCGCATTAGTTATTAATTTATTATTCGGATGAAAAACACCACACTTCTCGGAGCCGAAAAACCTTTATTGCACACACTTGGAAGGGACACGAACGAATGAACGAAAAGGAAGTCTTAAACTATCGATCTGGTCTATCGACCGTGTCTAGTAATATCTTCTAGTTACTCCTTTTTGTAACTAGCCGTCAGCATATAGATGGCGAGCGAGAACTCACGTTGTCATTTTCAACACTCATCAACGCGCACATACACATCATTTATCCTTATACATATTCAAAAATTGTGTTATTTCCTCTAAATTCTAATAAAAATACCCAATCTATTTATGGTTGAGGGTGAGACGTGTTGTTGGTTAAAATAATAACGAGACGAGTTGATTTCGTCAAATATATTTACAGATATTTTTAAATGTAGAATACAGAGCTAATCGTAAGTGTTGCTCGCTCGATGCTATTAGTTACAAAGATACTCGATACTAATACTTATTGTTATGCTGATTTGCTAAACTGATTCGCTATACTTATTTGCTCGACTGATAATCTCGACGACTCACTGGACTGACGACGTCTAGAGAGCATGCATGTCTATTTATACTGGTCCGGGGGGGGGGAATGTTTGAACTTGTCTCCGGTTGACGGTTGCATGTAGCAGCGATATTGCTTTGTTTATTACATTTTGTGCGTCGTGCTGTGTTAATCCTCTGTTGCAAAACAACGATATGAGGCATCCTTGATTCGAAACGTCCTATGACGCATATTGAAGAACAATGGTTAAAGGATGAAATTAATTAATTATTTTATTCTATAGCTAAAAGTTAAAAGCTGGAATTTTTCCAAATTCTCTATGTACAAGTGAGACTTATAAAACCGTGAGAACAAATTCAATCCGTATAAATCACTCATAAATGGCTGGGAACGTTCCACTAAAGCGGCAGAAATTTACATAGCGCACTTCTTCCGGGGGCCACACCGGTGCCTGACGCAAAGAACCTAATACCACCGAATATTCCCTGTAATCTTCTTTGAGTTACGATTCGTTCTAAACGACGTCGTTCCATAAAGTTTCTACTCCGGTTTGCCACAAGTACCATTAATTCTACCGGTCTACCGAATGCTTCGATTACTTCCACCGCGGTGAACTCTACAGATGTGAAGACCTCACAGCCACACGGTGCGCCATTTGTTTATTCGGTTTCGTTGGAATGCCAATCCGTCCTGTCTCGTTTACTCACCTTTGGGCAGTTGCCAATATATCCAGATTGGATTTCACGCCGGTAAAAACGCTCTCTTTTCCCCATCGTCCTATGAAAATCGCGATTCAAACTCGAGGTCGCGATGAGAGAAAAAGCCACGGATCGAAGTTATGGCTGGTTGCATACCAAAATGGAGATAGTTGTAAAATTCGATCAAGAGAGCTATTGATCGATCGGAGCACGAGTTTCTCTACAGGGTCATAAATTTTGGAAATTACCGTCGTACCTGATGCGATTACGTTCTGACCGATTGGGATGGAAAACAGTGTGAAACGGAACGGGCGAACTTTTTGCTGAATTTTGATGTGGCTCTCAAATGAAATCGATAGAGTAAGTAGTTGGAGTATGATAGGTCTTCTTTTCTTTGGTTAGAGAAGAGGATTTCGGAAGGATGAAATTTGTGTTATGAGTCTATCAGATGAGTGTTATATATGAAAATTTGTTAGTCTTTGAAGTATATCTTGCTTTAATCATTCTAAAAAGTTTGGTAAAACGTGGGTTTCAGATAACCATTGTGACAATCAACGTGTTAATTAATTTATTTATAGGAGAAGAAAAGAAGAGCTTTGATCATGTGAGAACAGCTATGATATACTATCATGTAAATTTTACGAAAATCTAGCTATTTTCTTTATCTCTTGCGCATTAGTCTTTTCCAAGGTATTGCTGAATTAATGTATGATACAATATTCCTATATTCTTAGGAAAACATTGATTGAACAATGTATTCATAAGAGTCAGATAGTGTTATTTACAAGAATTACACGATCTCTTGTACGACTTCTTGTTATTTATTTATAGCAGTGGGGATCGGAAAAATTTGATTTATTACTGTTCCAGCAAAGAATTAATAATGTTTCCCACGAGGATTGATGTGTTCTAAAGGCTTCCAAACAGTGGTATGCAATAACGTAAATAAAAATTCTAGTACTTCGATGAATAACTCTTGCAGTCGATCAAATTTCCATAGTCTTATGACTTCATAACAATGTTTCGGAAGAGCGACGGGACAAATATATCCAGCGATTGTAATATAAAAATCCCACCCATTAATATTCATCGTGATAAACCGAAGGCAATTCGCACCATCGTGTTGAAGCAAAAATACCGGTCATTGCTTTAAGCTGTGAAAAGCAATAAATAATTTACACAAGACACAACTTTCTCCCCTCCCCTTGCCTACTTTTGCATCCCCCTACTTCGTTATTATTGTTACTGCATCTACGATCGACATATGCATTACGAAATTGAAAATTAACATTGTAAGTCAGTTACTAATCAACAAGAATTAATAATAATATTTATGTTCGTTTTATCAAGTTTCAAAACTTCTTAGGCAAGTTATGGAAGTATTTCGCAACACAGGACGCAATTCGATAATAACAATAAATTGACGGCTTACAATTAGAAGTTGCTCCGAAATGCGAACGAAACTGCAAAGTTCAAAGTAGGAAGATTAAATCGAGACAGATATTTCATAACGTGTCGAAAATTCGTAAGTTTCGTGAAGATTTTGTTTGTAAAGTTAATCGTCCAGCTTTTATCGATATTTCGATGTTAATGATTAGAAATGATAAACGAAGAGAGAGTAGACGCGAGTTTCATAAATATCGAATAAAATTAACGATGTTTTACTAGAAACCCACAAAATTCAAAAATATTAGCCAAATTATAAATGAAAGTTCTGTATATTTTTACACTTTGAAATTTGCCATAAATTCATAAACATCTACGTTCCATAAATGCTTACCTATTAGTGCATTATGAATAATTTATTAATGAATACGAAAAACTTTGATGCAAAGACGATATGTTTTATAATTGCATCGTCGAAAATCGTTAAAATCTGTATCCATTGTACCGATATTTTTCAATCAATTAAGCACGCAACAATCTAGGTCGGAAAAAGTATCGTCGTGCAATGAATTGTTTGCTACTGATGCAAATAAACGAATGAAAAAAAGAAGGGAAAAAGACAATGAGCTGGATGAAGGAAAGAAAGCCATCGATTCATTAACGTAATTAAACGCTCGCATCGATACGTCCTGAAAATAAATCCGTTTCAATTGATTTACGCTGAATCGCGGTTTGCCAATCGAGCTGTTCATTTTTTAAACAAATAACGCGAAATCCGTGCATATGCTGAAACCTAATCGATTGAAAATAAATAATATGTTCACCGTGTGATTTATTTTTGCTCGCTTCGTAAAATACATCTCTTTCTATCCTACTGTCAGAACATACAGGTAAATGTTTAAGACCGCAATGTTCTAATCACAAAAAATTGGATCATTTAATATTAGAGATATGTATCTTTTTTAATAAAAAATACAAATCTTATCGCAGTTGTTTTATTAAATAGAACAATATATCGTCGAAAATTATATTAAATACATGTAATATATTTGGAAGGAAATTCAATTATCATATATTAAAAATCTCTGTGTGTAAACAATTTGTTATCTATATTATAGAAACATAAAAATTTTATTGTAGTTGATTACGACAATTTTTCTATTGCTAGAATCTGTAACGAATTACGTACAATATAATAGCTAAGAAGGGATCGTGTTATTAAATGTTAGAGGGCCTTTTGTGTATAAGTAATCATATTTACACGGAAATAAAAATTTTATCGCTGTTATCCTATTGAATAAGACAACTGCCTTGCTGCCGGATCCAACAGCTAGATACATATTTATATGAAATATATTTCGAAAGAAATTAAATTATTTAATATTAGAAATCCTTATACATATAGCAGTTTAATATATTTTTAATAGAAAATGAAATATTTTGTCACGATTGCCACAGTGAGAAATTAGAACAATTTGTTCAAGTTCTTAATGATTTTCTATGTTTACGAGGTACTGATAGATGTGTTTTCTATCACAAAAGGTACCTGTATATTGCTTTTGTTACTATAAAAGTAATTCAGACTTGCACACATTTTCCTCCAAATATATAGCTTTGTGCATTTATAACTTTTATATTTTTAACCTTCTATTCCGAATTTTTTCACATTTTCTCTATTTGTGTGCAAAAAAATTGTTTTAATAATAAAATACTTGAAATTTGATTTCTTCCAGTTTAAAATAACCCGTTTATTTTGTCACACTGGAATAAAAAATACAATAAATAAAAAATATTTTTTAAAATAAAAAGGGTGAAAAGTCAAACCGGGAATATGTCAGTTGAATAAATGAATTGCAAATTATATTATAAAGTTATACCTTCGGAATATTTTACCACTAATTTACATTTCTATTCATAAATTCCTCGAACAACGAATTTTACAGTATTTTAAAAACAGGCGGGATCTACTCTCAAATGCTTCCCTTTAATTAACATAAACATTCGGAATAATAATAATAATAAAAATCGAACGTGCAAATATTAGCTTAATTTTCACCGTAAAATCTATTTAAAAACCGCAGTCAGGTAAATTTATCTGAGAAACAAAGAAAGGGAAATTATACACATATATATTTTTATGCATGTACAAAAGAAAATGCATAGTTTGTATAAAAATGCCAAAAGAGATAAAGGCTGACTTATTACGTCAATCAATGTCACATTCTTTGCTTTTTATTTTATTTTAATTATGACGTTGAACTTTTTATAATAGATCTTTTATGGACTACCTTTATACCTACATATTTTTTATATTTTTTCACAACTTTATTAGCAAACAGTATTATTCATAAAACATTCTCGTAGTTTTCTTATTTTTAGTAACACTGTGAAAAATAATAAGTGGCATGTTATTGAAAGGTATAAAAAATAAAATGTATAATAGAAATAAAATGGAATATGGAATATTTCAAAAAATTGTGATTTACAAAGGAACCTTTATTTCATAAAATTTCACGCTAAAAATCTGCAGTATTTTTATGTTTTCGTAACCTACTACGAAATTCATACTAATTTAATATTTCATCATAAACTTCATGGTATTTCGATATTTTACTTCCAGTATTTTATTTCCAGTATTTTACTTCCAATAATATCAGGAAATTCGTTTAAAAAGGAACTGCGCCTTCCAAAATGTATTAAAAGTAAACCCATGTAACGTTCTTTTTCACTTTAAACCGAATTCCGTCAAAAAATTTCAATCCATCAGTGGTACGATTAAAAAAATCGGAATTCGATGAAAAATTCCATTCGATGGATAATTGTTCCTGTCAGGAATTTTTTAGTGTTTCCACCATGCCACGAAGGGCGTAATAATGCTCGGTATCATCGTTTCCTGGCGAAATGTTTTCGATTTTAACTAGAATAATCTCGGTCATCAGTTGCGAAACGGATCGTGCAACGAGAAATCTATTATTGCCTCCTTCTTGGATTTCTAGCAAGATTACTTCAATAGATTCGGAGAATAATGGAAAAGTATAGAAATTCAATTATAGGCGCAATCTTATCGAGCCATTGCAATAGTTGGCTATAAGTTAGCCCAATTCTTCTTCCTAATTGCCAGACTATTGACTTAATAATGCATTTCACAGCTGTCCAGGAAACATGCTTTTAACTTATCTAATTTTATTTCCGATATAAAACGATTATTATCTCGAACTTTCAATTTTTAATTCTAGAATTTGTAATACTTTCAAGTAGATGTTACTAATTTTATACAATTTTTCGTACTTTCAACTAAATGTTCTACATAGAATTAAATATTAAATGCTTTTAATATTTAATATTCTGTTATAATATTACGTGATGCTATTAAATATTTCAACATTTTAAATGTTTCCAATGCTTGTAGACAGTGCATGTAAAAGAGTTGGTCAACTTTTTTAATTACAGAAGTTGACAACCTCTAGTCAAGTATTGCTTATTCTAATTATACATTCCCCCTTAGTTAAAATTTTTTGATTGCATAAAATAAATGAAATTTCCTTGAAGTTGTAACTAATTGTAAGTGAGCAAATAAAATTATTAATTTCTTAATTTACTCGTGCCTCTGTAGAATAATGATTCTTTAACAAACGTATACTAAGAAAAAAGAAAAAATTTCGAGCTTCAAAATTTCAGCAATATGAATTAGTAAAGAAGCTGCATTCTTCCGAATTTAAGGAACAAAAATATATTTTAAAATGACTCTAACAACAAAGAAGTCATTAAAAACGTTTCACCGTTTACATATTTCCCACGCGGAACGATGTTTCAACGGATTTTAACTGCGCTGCGTTTTTCCTTCCGTCGTATAAACCTAAACAACCGTACATTGATAAAACCATAGCAAAATACGATGTGCTTTGAAACAATGCCGCATCGAAACAACAAGATTTATTCCGAAACGTGAAATACGGTTTGAAATATACAGTCGCATGGCTGCACTGCCTTTTTAATGTTCATGGACACATGTGCAAGCGGTGGCATGAATGGAATCGCGAACCATTTGCATACGTATTTTTACTATACATTCAAAGAAACGTATTCCCAAGAGATTGCATCGAGTTTGTCGACGTGATATTTTACTTTTATCGACGTCTTAATGAATCAAAAATAAAGAGAAAACAATTAATGATACGTCGAGTCTAGATCTTTAGTGAGATACGAGTAGAACTCCGAAAGAATTCTCCGTTTTTCGAAGAATCCAAGAAGGGAAACAGATTGTTCGTGGCTGAAGTATCATTATTGAACCATTGAAAGGTATACGATCATTAATTTCGTTCTTTGGTAATTTTTATTATCCCACTTCGGACATCGTTAACGTTCGCAATCTCGATTAATTTACCTTAGCACGCGCTCGAAGTAAATTGAGTTAGCTTCGAAGTGGTACTGGATTTACAAGTGCAAATTCCTTATATTTTTTCAATTATTGAAATAAAGTTATGTCCTAAGTTTGTTTCCTTCAAGTTCTCTCTTGAAGAAAAAGAAACTGAATACCATAGTCACCTTCCGATTTTAATCATCTTCCAATGCTTAAATAGATACAGTTAGAAAAACATGGTATGTTATTAAAAAAGAGAAATACTTTCATATCCTCTAAGCAATTTCACCTGCAAAAGAGTCGATATAACAACACGACGAGCCATTTTGTGCTATGCAACTTTTATTCGAAAAATTTCTCTCTTCTCGTGCTCTCACAGATACTCAGGATGGTGGTTGCTATTAGACCTTATTAAAACCTTGTTACACTCTATATATTAAAATAAAGTAAACGACAATTAAACGATTAAAAGCTTATCAAACGATTCTTCAATAAAATGATATCAGCAACTCATTTTGCCAATTCATTATTTTCGGAATGTGAAAAATACATAGCAGAAATATTTATACGATAATAACCTTTTTACCTATCATCGTCCGACACGTGTGTCACGATTTATTGCGAGAAATTATATTTCACGGTTCCAACGAATAACGAGGCCATTACAGAGATTACAGGTCGCGCCATGATTTCAGCAAACATCTCACTGTTTCTTTTTTCCTTTTTAAACTTCAGCCCTTTCTCTTTCACCCTTACTCTTGCTCTGTTTTGCTCGCGGCACGCGAATTTTCAGCGGACTTTATCAGGCCGCCCGATGCTTGTCGCGGTTTCAACGCGATCGTAATTAATTTGTTGCCACCTCGCGAACGCAAGCCAATGAAATTAGGCCGTTGGAATGCAATTTCGTAATCGGGCACCTGAGAGCAAACAAAATTAATCGACTCGCGAAAGGTTTTCAGAGATACGCACGTCTAGTGGATGCTTCGAATTGTTTCAGTTAGTTTTCGTTCCATGCACCTGGTAAAAGTAAAAGATCGGAATGAATATCTTTTTGGATTTTTCCACTTTTTTAAATCTGGTATCGAAGTATGATGGAATTCATCCCGTAATAATACATTAAATATTATGTACATATACAATTGCGTCAGGAATTGTTGAAATATTTTCGGAAAATAATTATATCATGTAATAAGTAGGTAATTGAAATAATTGATCTTCGAAGAATCACGTTGCACGGAGGAGAATTATTAAAAGTCTGGCTTGAGATTAGATTTGTTCAAGGCCTATATTTATGTATATATATGTCGGAGATGAAAGTAAACCGGAGCCTTTCCTTTGAAATTTTGGGAAAATCCTCTAATACTTTAGCCTAGATTCTATCATAGCCGTAATTAAGCAATTGTTGTCATTCAATCTAATTGTAATTGTTCGAGATTTGTGATAGTGAGATTGGGCTCGAGGCAACACAACTGGTCGCCGAACGTAGCCACGGTCACGGGATGGACGTTTTGCCTGACGGAGGTGTGGAGTGGTTGTATGGTTCTCCCTAGAAATGTGGTTGTGGCGGCATACGGCCTCAAGAACGGTTGTACAAAACGATGGCTAATTCAAATGAAGAATTCTAAATTCTAACGATAACCCGACATATATATATTCTTTATAAAAGAGAAGAAAGGAAGAATAGGAAGGAATGTTGTTGTAAATTTTGAACATTTGTGATTAACAAAATTGTAAGGAAGATTAAAGCAGGAAGATTCTATTTAGTAAAAATCGAAAGCTACAGTGTGAAAATCCAGCTTTTTAATAGAACGGAAATATTCACATGTCGTGTTAAAAGAAGAAAAACTCTGATTTCTCGCGTGTGTGTTTAGCCGTTACCGCTTGGAAAATAGGCTACGGTATATTTACGATATATTTGCTTCCTAGCAGCCATTGTAGTCCAATTGCTAGTTTACTGTGATTTTGCTACAACGTGTACGCAGTTCACAAGTTTTCGAACAAACCCAAACAGTACAAGTTTTCGAACAAACCCAAAGAGTACAAGTTTTCGAGAGGATAAAAATAAATGGAACTGTTTGTAGAGTTTGTTAGAAACTTCGGAATTTCGAATCCAAACATGTGCTGATTCCCAACGGAGAACTCATTACTTTGATACGAAAGTTACAATTGACTTGTTATTATCGAAGCTGGTATCAAACGAATAGCACTTGTATGGATAAAAAAGAGAAAAGCTGACTTTCATTAGCCTGTTAAACGGTTCGTTCTTTAGTTAGAAATTTCTATAATCTCTATAATTTCTATCACCTTAGAATTAGAATGTGATAAAAATAAATCAATTTCCGATCAATCAGATTTTAAAATTCTTTCAAATATAAATATGACATGATTTATTTGCAACAAAGATGAAATACCGCATTTAAAGTTTAAAGCATTCACAACATTAAAAAGAATAAGAAATCCATGAATAAAGAAATTATTATCTCCTGTTTAACAAGTTAAAATGAGAGACTCATTATTATTCGATAAATGAATAACTGTGGTAATTAAGAGATAGTTAATCCAGCAATTTCATATTTCTTCCTCTCCTGTTATATCTTTTAACAAGTAAACAGGATATTTCACAGCAAATAAATATCGTACAATTATCAAATATATCATTATCTCTTATTTACACAATGTTTGCTGAGAAAACAAATTACTACGTTGAGAATAAATCTATTATTAATAGTATTAAATAAGTATTCGAATTTATTCTCATAACACAATTATTACAGAATGCGATTAAAACCATTCAGAACATTTCCATTTCCAGAACCATTCAGTTTTATAACAATTATAAGATTTCCTACAATAATTTGACAAATTTCGATCAATCACTTTAGTAAAAATTGCCCTTTTTCTTGAAAATATTCCTACAAATGATAAATTATCCTGATAAATTACGCACGACATTAAAACCATTACGTTCCCATTATTAGCAATGTTATCCATTACGTGCTATCGACCCTTTGTTTTAACATCATTCTCTCCCTAGATATCATGATAAAAAAACGACCTTTACAGAAAAACAAATTTTTGACTATTTTGTTAATAAGTGCAGTTTCAAATGAAATAATATCAATCCATTTTCGTTGTAAAATGTTGATCTACTTCAGGAAAATTGACATGCATAAAGTTTGAACAATTATATAAAATACGCACAAATTGCAACTTTGATTTTCAGAAACATAATTATAATAAAAATTGTTATCTTTCTTATGCATGGCATGATCGGATCGGATAATGAAGTTTCGTATATTTATTTTAACTCTTCATAACATTAAATATACGTAATTCACAGTAAACTTCTTCTTTAATATGCTTAATAATTAAAAAAAGACAAATACTTAATAAATGATATTAGCGGGATAAAAATGAAAAAAAGCTATATTTCATATACACCGATCCAATATTTGCATAAACATTGCCAGTTTAATAATGACTAACAACGTTCTCCTCTCACGAACAAACAAAAGTCTAGTCAAAGAAACTTAAATAGCCGTTAAAATCGCAACTTTCCCTCTTGTTATCCAGTGTTGCGAGTAATTCAAGGGGGATCCCGCGATTTTTCACAATATCGGCAACAGGCAAAGCGATATCCCTCGCGAATGATGCGAATAATTAAGCGGCCGGATCGATTTGTCGCGGCATCGCGGGCGAGGTAGCCGCGAATATACGCGTGTGATATCGAAAAATTGATTACCGCTATCGGGGAACACGTACACAGACGGTCGAGCAACGCGAAACGATTTTAATTACGTTCGAAGCTGATGATCGCGAACGTCGCTTCCGGATAACGGGGGCTACGATGAAATAAAATTCCTCGAGCTGCATAAAGGAATCAACGGATATCCGGGACGAGATAACGAGGTTACAAACAGAGAATCGCTATCAAAGAGATTGCAACGTTATAATTTCGATTCGCGCTGATAAATTTTTAGAAAGACGAGCTCGCTCGTAAATTGTAAAAATCGAACCGATTTTTCGACGATTTACATTCGTACCACGTCGTAAATGGAGCTTTGAAAAGAATTATGATGGCGAAGGATGAACGTAACGCACTCTGCTATTGATGGTTCTGATGTACTTTTTCTTTTCTCATTGATGTGGCACTATCTAACATAGTTGAATTTAAACGTACGAAGATTTTTTTTATAACCTTTTCTGTCCTTTATTTTTGGAGTCTACTTTTGGAGTGAGATTTTTGTTGGGCGGGACCGAGAAAGGAAGCTGCATGAAATTAATTCATATTTGAATAAAACTCGTTTGTCACAATTTGTTATAAAGTTGACTGCAGAATTTAGTCATTGAACATATATTCTCCGGATAAAATAAATTACGCGAGACAATAACAGATTGAAATATTCATTCTACATTAGTTTACTCTACACTGAGCGCTATAAATGTTTCATAATACATCATATGTATAATCGATGCATTATAATATTATACTATAAATATTTTAGGTGTCAAAAGTGTTCTGTTCTACATTATTTCCTAGATGTATAAATCTGCGATTGCTTCGAACTTGCAGAAAAAACGATATTTTAAATGTATTAGGTAATAGTAAAATATAATTGATTGTTTACATTAAAATCAGGAAATCAAAAACGAATATATTTATCATGTTCTTCTTCTGTCTTTAAAATACATTAGGAGCCTTGAAAATGTATAGGTATACGTCTAACGTGAATCATTGTAAATTTCCAAGTTTAAATTCACATAACAAATGGAATTATTTTTCTCGTAAGATTAAAAAGATTACATTACTGTAGCAAGTAACAGTTCAGTATTTGGCGGCTTTAAAATTTTTTACCACATTGCGGTCACGTCATTCAAATTTCAGGAATTTCTCCCAAATTTCTCCACACTCGAGCGATATCCTTTCTCCCAATTTATGTTTGAGGAAAAACGATGTTCGGCTTCGTACTTTTTAACGCGGAAGCTCGGTCGGATAGCGCTTGACGCGACGAAAAATTATGCGAACGTGAGCCGAAACTGGAATCATTGCCTGCAGATTTATGTAGTCGAAGGGAAGATATATCTTCACCAACCGAACTTTT
Organism: Bombus flavifrons; assembly: GCF_040668555.2. Classification (NCBI taxonomy): domain Eukaryota; kingdom Metazoa; phylum Arthropoda; class Insecta; order Hymenoptera; family Apidae; genus Bombus; species Bombus flavifrons. The sequence continues at coordinate 2,754,018 of NC_138443.1, forward strand.
TCTTCGAAGCTTGAACCAATCAACGATAAAATTGTCATGCCGATCGAAGACAGACAAAAGTAGAACTTATACTTAACTACCGTCTATTTGGTTTTGGGAAAAAATTCACTGGAAATTTAGTGAAAAATTTCATATGTGTTAAGTAGGAAAGAAAAAATGAAAAGACAACAGCAAAAAGTAGATCAAATTCAGATTTTTTGACACGGTAGAAAAATGTTTCGAATCATGTATTTCTTAATACTAGAAACGTTTAAAATATTTAAAACATTAAAATATGCTTCTTAATTTCAAGAATATTTATAATCATTGTTATAATTTTATTATACATATATACATATATGTACAAAATTGAAAGAACCGTGCGCAGTATAAAACGACGAACCTCATACTCTCAAAATTATCACTGTTTAATATCTCTCATTTAATGTTGCTAAAGTTGAATATTTTTTTTTACTGATGTAAAAGAAGGAATGGAATAAAGTAATAATAAAATCATTTTTTCCGGATTACAAAAAAATATTAACTCTTTACACTCAGAATTTTTTGAAACAATTGACAATTGCAATTTCTTTATTTCATATCTTTCTATATTTATTATATTTTTTCTATTCACAATAGTCTTTTTATCATTAGAAACTGCGTATTTCAAAAAAATGGTTTAAATGGTTTAAATGTTCACTGCTAGATTTTACGAACAGATCGTTCCTAAATACTTTACTGCAACTACATTTATCGCGATACGATTTAAATGTCCGATTTAATGCAAACGATAAATCATCAAACTGCTCGTCTATCAAATTTCATACTCTCAGCACTCGTTTATCGACGTAACTGCTTTCCAATTTTGCGATTAAGCAGCGCTTGCGATCGTTACTACCAGGAACGATACCATTAACGCCGGTGCAAAATTCAATTGCTATTAAAATGTAAGAATTTTGCAATATCTAAAAATATAAAAATTGCGAAAAGCGCTTCTTAATTTCATGAATTTTATGGAATTCATTTAATTCCTACTCTGAGTCATATGCTTCTGCTTTTTCAAAGAAAAGTAAGCTTAATGTTCGGAAACACGTTATAAAAACCGTAATCAAAATAACTTTCAACGATAATTACCGGATTTGGTAGAAATACTTTTTAAACTAGATGTTTATAGTACTTATATACAACTGTGGATATTAATTTTGAATTTCCTGACGTTTATCCCGTGCATATAAAATCGTATGAATAATATAATATAGTGCATGTGTATGCTAAACAAATATGACGAAACTCATAACTTGAAGTCGTTTTGTATTTTGTAGTACTGAAATATATGAACGCCATATCTGTATGTAACAAGTTACCAACCAGATTTATGAATTCTCGTTCCTCATCTCGATACTAACTCCGTTTTATTTTGAAAAACACATTTCACAATTATTTTTTAAACTTTCTCTCAATTCTAATTATACATATTTTTTATGCGTTTGTCTATATTTTGCGAAAACTTTGAAATTCTTCGGAATTTCAGTCAGTTAATTTATAATACATAAAATTAAATTAAAACGTTTCGAATAATAGGTTAAATGATTACAAACTCGGTAATAGAATCAGTGGAGCAAATCGATGTATCAAACTGTATCATTGAAATCTTCTATAAATTAAAAAGCGAGCAAATTTTCCTCTTAAAATTAGACTCGTTTAACCCGTTGTGAGAAAAAGTACGTAGAGTTTATTGCGATGCTTTGAATCTTATGCAACACGCAAGAAACCTTTCTCTTTAGAAAAGAAAATCTAATAAGCGGCGATATCTTTCACGAAACTCTTCTATTTTAGAAAATATAAGACAGTTTTAAATTCCATATAAAAGTATATATCGCCGAGGTTAAAGGAAAGACGAATTTTATTTCAAGCAGTCTTAGAACGTTTTAATTACATTTTACGCGTAAATTATTCTTCTAATGAAATAGGCCGCATCGAGGCTTAAATGGGAGCAAATCGGTAAAAGTTTCATTGGGTACATACGATGTGGAGCAACGAGGTATTGCAGGGTAAATTACGATGCATAATTAAACGATCTATCGTACACGCTTAAACTAATAAAATATTTCGCGCGCGAACAAACCTAGCTCTCCGTAAAGTAATTATAGCGTGATTATTGGCGAAAACCGATGTCAATGCGATTACGTCTGTGACCCATGATAATTCGATGATTTCCGTTTAATGTAACCATCATTGTCCTTCCAAATTAATCAAACTTCAAGTATGACAAAAATTCGATTCGAATAAAATAATTAAATGATTCCGAATTGTAACTGTTTTTTTTTATTGAATCATTATTGGACTATCTTGAAAGTTTTTGTAAATTTTATTACATCCGATTTTATCGATCTATACTTTCTAATATATCAGCCTTATAGATTTAGTCAAGTATTTGATACATTCTTTACTAAAAGAAAAAATCCATTGTATTTTTTATCGTCGCACGAAAACACGATTTCTGATAATCTGCCAAGTTTACCGAATACCACGTTTTTTCTCCTCGAATCGTGTCTAGTTTACATGCGGAAATTCAGTTCCGATTTTTAATAGCTACGTCCACCACGGGTATCAGATGCTACCTTCCATTTCGTTTCCACGCTCTTCACATATAGAAAACGAATATGATCGATGGGTTTCTTTCATAGAGATAGATTGTTGCTAGACTGGCAGGAAATTTTATTCATGTATACATGTATACTAGCATATCTTTTCTTGCAAAGAGATAGCTTTTCCCAAAGCTTAATTTTTCTATGGTCGATATTACGTATACGCAACGTTATACTTTATAACTTATTAACTAACTAAATAATGTGATATGTGACTATATATTATTAATGAAAGTAAAAAAAAGTTAAGAAATGAAAAAAAAACCAACACTACACAGAATTCCCAAGCGGTCAACCATCTAAGTACTATCCGTGCCCAGCGCTGCTTAACTTTCGTGATCGGACGAGAACGAGTGCTTCCAACGCGGTTTGAGCGTTGGCTGAAAGTATTGGTTTACGATATTGTGGTACTGAATATTATACTTCAATGTAATCAACATAATTCAATATAATTAATTAGTAATACAAAAATTGTAAAGTTAAATTAATAATGAAACATTATGTCACCATAGCTATAAATTGTTAAGTAATAGATTCTCTTACCTAATCGATACAAATTTGCCAGTAAAGCAAATGAAATTTTACAAACGAATTTTAAAACGTGAACTTTATCTCTGGGAACCCAGTTTTCTTGATCGAAACCTATATTTACTGAAAGTGCTCATTGAATAGAAGTCAAACAACATCAATTTTAAATTTAGGAATTTTCCTAGTCAAAGTTGTTTCCCAAAAATAGTAGCAAAATTTTTTATGGCTTGCTTTGTTTTATACTGAATAATCGTAAATTGTTTGTTTGTCCTTGTTGATATTATGAGTGACAGATACTGTCTCGTAGAAATAGAAAAGTGCCAGTAGTATTGGCAGGCGTTAGGCTATTGTATATATATTTTTTTAAGCGGCAGAAAGCAACCCTTGTGAAAAATAGTATTTGACAAATGAATTGGTATATTAATAACAAGGCGATGTTCCGCTACTTTCAGCACAATATGTATTTAAATAAATAATAAAGCTTATCGTCTAAATGTAAAATTTACCACGTTAAACTAAACCATAAGCTTTAAAAATACATAACTATTGGATTGGTGGATTCCTAAAATCAAAACCACTACGTACCGTGTCTATTCATCGAGTACTATCAGAAAATGCAAAAGTAGTTAAAAAGAGAATGGTTCCCAGAGGAAAAGTTTACCCGTTTCAAAAATCAAAAATTATCCGAGTATCTTATTTGAATTAATTAAAAAGTTGTAAAATTATAAAAGAGAAATCCCCAAGCTACAACTCGTCACTTTTCGAATTTACATGTACAGACGATAAAACATTAAATAATTATTATCACTCGGCTTATGTTTCGTAAGATCCATTCAGAGTATCAGTTTAATGGAACTGGAAAAAATCGCTCAGAGGTATCTTTAACTTATTTCACCTCTTTTTTAATAGCTGCAAGACAGCTCACGTCTGGTAGATTTTCCGTGTACGTGATGCACTCAGCCGAAAGACGAGCAAAAATCGTTGCGTTATCCAGCGGGGAGATAATGTCTCCTGACCGCGTGGCGGAAGTTAATCGAGCAACCACCGCTGTAACTGGAATAAAAGGTCATTAAGTGGAAACGGTTGGCAAAGAAAAACGAACACGATGAACTTCCTTTTATTACCTCCCATACGAAGTCATTCTCTACGAAAGAGCCCCACTGTATCTTTCTCTCTTTCCCTCACATCCTCTTTAACAAACGCACAGCCGTTTATATGTACTTGGTCTTTATCAGTCCTTAGTCAGTCATTAAAATACTCATTCTCTCCTTGTTCCATCCTTTCCCCTTCTTCCTAGAGGAATATTCCTTTTCCTCTTGGTTATTCTAATTCTCTATCATCTTGCGGTTTTTTACTTTTCACGCTTTCTCCAATCATCAATCGATTTCCTCCCTCTTTCGACTCTTCTCGCGCTTTTTCTTCTGATTTCTTTCTTAGTCCTTCATCTTTACCGAGTTAGGGGTCCTTAGTTAATCATTAAAATACTCATTTTCTCCCTATTCCGCTATTTCTCCTTCGTGCTAGAGTTATACAAGTTCATGCAAATATTTTAGTGATCTTCGCAAGGTGTATGCTCCCAATAATGTCTTGTAACTTTTATATACACTTTCAGGTACTCGTAGGAATAGAATTATAGGACTGTACTATACGCACTATATATCCGAAAAACATTGAATAACATATGGATGGTGCTATAAACACAATAACAATTAAAAACTGTATACATTTTCAGATCCAAACTTGATCAATATAATCACGATAGCCGTATCTCGTTACAGTGCTTATAAAATTTCAAAATGTTTTATAAAATATAATACGTAAAAAATTTTTCAGCATAATCCTTTGTATACTGTGTAGGTATCTTCCCCTCTTGTTTATTCTAATTTAATATCATCTTTCGGATTTTTCTTTTCCTCGCTTTCTCCTATTGATTATCAATTTCCTCTTTCTCTCAACATTTTCCACTCTTTTTCTTCTAATTTTCTTCTTTTTCACTCTCTTTCCCTTTCCGTTTTTTCGATCTTCCATCCATGTTTCTCTTCTTCCTTTATTTCTTGTCCCATTACTTTCCTCTCTTGACTACACACTTTCATTCTCTCCGCTTTTTCGTTTCACCACTCGTCAACTTTATCTATCTCTCCACTGTCTCATTTCTCGTCACCTATGTCTTTGCATTCAACATATTTTACAATAGACTTAATGGAACCGTGCAGCTGCTGTCGTACAGCCATCAGAGAAATTCACACCATTGTAGTAATTCTCGTAAGCCCTACCTTGCTTCCTTCTTTTTCTCTCTCTTTTCATCCTTCCATAATAGAACCGCAGAACCATATTATTCCCTGGTTACACGGAATCCGTCAATATCAATCTGATGTTCGTCAATATTTCATAGCATTGATATCGAAAGCTTGGAAAATATTCAAACAGTTTCACAGTGCCGTCAATAAGCGAGCTATTTACAGATCAAAATATTTAAATTCATTATTTGAAATATTGGTGTTAGAGCACTTGTAATTGATACTTATCTTAAGATTGCGAATATTTATGTATCTATGCAAAACTTGTATTAAATGCAAAGCTATACAGAAATATATAAAATATTCATAATATAATACTCGTTATAATCTTTAACAAGTAAACCAATTCTCTACCTAGATGCCATGTTTTTAAAATTATTCATAAAGATATGGCTTTGGATAAATACCCGCAGCCTTCTTATCTCATAAGAGTTTCATCAATTTTCTCCGATTTTCGTTTTGTGAAATTAACCGATTTGGCAAATAAGCGGCTGAAATAGATTTAGCAGGAAATGGCAGATTCACTATCATTGTTTCCCCATTTTCTTTTCGTTTTTACGAGCGAAAAAACGCCCATTAGGCGTGGACGGGGTGTTCATAAATCAGCAAGACAGCTATAGTATCCATAATGGCTGCATGGCGCGGTACAGTCGATATTTCGACTATCAAACGACGAAACCCTCGATGAAAGGAAATTAAACATTCGTGATCAATACGAATGACGGATATACTGCCTTGCAAATGGATTTGTCTTTTGCCTGCTAGGCTATCAAAGCGTTGTGGTTTGTGAGTGAATTAAACATTCAATTTGGCGTTCGTATTGCCGGAATATTGTATGTACAGAAATTTTTATTCTACATAGAATGTTTTATCGATTTAACGTTGAGGCGATTCACAACTCAAAAATGTCTTAAAAAACTTTATTATCAAAATTCACTTTACCTTTTATGAAAGTATTCGTAATATAAATTCAGTTCTCAATTTTTAAAGTTCCATTACTTTCGTGAGTTATATCAATAATTCTTGAACAAAACTTAACGTACATTAATTTTGAAATTATATTAGTATTCATATCATTATTGACAATTGTAAAATATAAAATATGATTATAATATATGTCGGGATAAGGGATAAGGTTGTGGGTGTTTGGTGACTCCTCATTGGAATTAGCCATCGTTATTGTATAACAAAAGTACGGTTTATTAACACAAGTATGGATACCACAGACTTGACAATCAACCACGGCGATTAGGCGCTCGCGACACTAGTGACAATGACCTTAAATTCGATAACGAATCCGCGGTCAACGAGATGATAGATGTACGTGCTCACAAAATCTAAGTCGGACTCCTTTTTAATAAAACGCGTAATATTCACTGATCGTAAGGCGTTACTCTTTTCATCGATGAGATCGCAAGAGAGAATGACTTTCCGTCCCGATGATGCCACAGAGGAAAACTATGATGGGGTGTGTCTAAGGACACGAGATCATCTGATTCGTCGAGGATAGTCTTCGTTCAGAAAGTAAGGGAAATTGACGTTGCTGCTAATTGGTCAATCTCCATATCGGTGGTTAGAAAAAGATGCTAGCCGCCCTCAAGGGAAAGTTGCTAGTGGGAGACGTCGTTCGTTGAAAAAATAGATCTCCCCTATCTTCCCGTAGTTGGGACAAAGACTGTTTGTCTGTTTGAAAGACTTTAGGTAACTAGATCTTAGTGTTTATAACGGCCCTCGGGCTAGCTGATCACGTACTGTGGAGACGCGTCGGTATCTGGTAACCATCGTACCGAAGAATAGGATCTGCGTGTGGCGAGCCACGGGACAGAAACCGTTGGAATGTTTACTATCGCGTGCCCCTACAAATATTTCTTTTAAGGAGAGCTATAGAATTACTCCATACCTTTGTTAGACAAAGCGTTCATCCTGTGATCGCGACTACGTTCGGCGACTGGCTGTCGCCTCGAGCCCAAGCTCATTATCACAAGTCTCGAACAATTACAATCGAATTGAATAACTACAATCGTTTAATTACAGCTATGGTAGATTCTAGATTACAATGTTGCGGGATTATCCGAAATTCCAAAGGTTCCGGTGTTCTTTCATCTCCGACATATATACATATATACATCTATTAACGTTAGAAGCCTTTCCAGCACGTTCGAAGAATCTTCTTAATCTGATTTTTAACTTGAAAACTGAAAATTCTGAAGATAAAGAGCTTGACTAAAAACAAAAATAATTCTCCAAGACTTGACAATTGTAAACGCCAATCTTTTTTACTATCGCGTATCGATTTTTAAAAAATCAATTTAATCGCATTATGATGTTCTATTATTTTACGTATCTACAATGATTAGAAGAAATAAATTTATTGTAATTTAATCTATCCATAATTTTTTAATTAAAGTACCTACGTCTTGTCGAAAGTAAGCAAGTGTTGGAATAGTCTCGTATCACAGTGTGATTCGCTATACAAAAATTCTCTTATTTAAACGTTCTTGTCTGTCTATTAACTCGGATGTTTAAAGTTCTCTACTTCCCCAATTCCCTTCGCATCCCGGTACAGATATACTTAGTTTCGTCACCAGTAGTTAAGATTAAAAGTTGCTAATTACACGAGCGAATATCTTATTAGTTCGCAAGTCCCTTATTTTAAATGCTCTTACGAATTCTCAAAGTATTTGTCGCAGTCACTTTGATCACAGAAAATTTCGAATCGAGCATTTAACAACATCCTATTAATTCCGTCCTTTCTACATGCCTCTAAGCGCTCTGGTTGCTTCGTACAAATAACATATACAAATAATAACTATATTTTTTTAATTATTTATTCGTAATAATTATAATAAAATTTTTATAAAAATATTTTTTAATGAAATAAATTTGGCAAATTTGACGCCTACGCCCAGAAACAATGGATAAAAATTGTCCTCTGAAATATATGTATGTACACCAAGAATTGTTAGAATTCGATTTTTGTACGATAGTTGAATAGCTTCTGCGGCAGAAGATCGTAAAGAAGAGTAACGACTGTCACATCGCGACCATAAATCAGAAAGAAAGATGCGAGCATGCTGGTACACGTCGATTGAGTTTTTAATAAAGTTTTTTATCGCTAACATCGTTATCATACGACTGCATCATCGTACTAGGATCATAAGCTTTTGTCTCGACAATGTCATTCCATTCTGACACTTTAATTTAAATATTCTAATCTTTCAGATCACTTCATGTTCACACTACATATATTATCGTATACCAAATTAACTAAATAATATACTTAAATACACTATTTAATGGACTTCCGGTTTGGTTCGGGGCGAGGGTAACACGCGGACGGAGAGCTCTGTGGAAAAAGGGAAGTGTGAAGGGAAAAAGAAGAAGGAAGTACAAAGTGACACGAAGAAGGGAAAATAAAGGGTGAGAATACGAGGAGAAAGTGAAAGAAAAGCGAAAAGAAGTCAGGAACGAGGGAGAGGTACGAATTAGAAAAATTAGAGGAGAAGAGGTTAGGAAGTCAAAAGCGCGGCAAATAAAGTAAGGTAGGAAAACGACAGATGGCGTCAAACAGAGGAAGCCAAGGAACGCGGGTAAAGCGGGAAATAAGACAGATTTCAAAAACACTATTTAATGTATCAAAATATACCTTCCTTTTTATAGTATTAATTCCCTCGATTTTTATACATAAAGCTCAATATTCTAATTCAATGGTAATATTTTTAGATACGATAAAATAATGTAGCAAACAATACTCTTCAATATACCATACAACATATTAAAATGAAATGATAAATGTAATAAAACAGTATGCTAAGCAATATTTTTCAATATATTATACACGTACTAAAATATTCTAGTAGTCGATAAACATTTCCTATAATTCCCTGATAGTTAATCGTGCTATTACACTGCATCTCAGGTACATATCTGCTGAAGTATAATCGCATTTTCATACGTGTTTTGATATACTCTGGTAATACCTCGTCTTAAAGGTCCTTCAACGGCGCGATTTCGTGTATTTCTAATGAGGATGCATTAAGATGTTGCTCGCGTTGGATCGCGTAGGCGTCCCTTGTCGCGTGGGCTACAGCCATCCCACGATGATATCAGGGAAACGCGAGTAGCTGCGAGCGCGCACAGTAGCTTCATACAACTGCCCTTCCTTCCGGAGATACTGGAACGCGATTCAGCTAGGAAACGTGGGAAACGAGCAACGGAATCCCATGATAATCTGTACTGATAAAACACGTGTTCAAATTGTTATATGATATCCAGGTTTCGCTCTAAATTTACTTTGTATGCAGAGAAGAATTTTAATATAACAAGAATACGAATTATCTGTACTTACGCAACGATCCAAAATTATCTGGATATTATTTTTTCTATTATTATTTTATCTGGATACTTATTTTCAACAAAATGTATCTTAGGATATTATAGATGAATCGAGCTGCAGTGATTTCAATCTTTAGAATTGGATTACGCATATTTATGTATCTTTAGAAAATTTGAAAAGTCTAGAAACGCACAGCAATAAATGCAATATAAATAGTATGCTAAAATGTATAAAATATAGGGTATAATTCGTAATGTGTAATTTTGATCACTATTTAATTTATGACACATTAACCCATATGAATTCAAGCGTTCACCGCAGTTCACAGACAAGATGCGTCATTTTGATAGCAATTTCACGAAATTCAAATACACATTTTCGATTAAAGAATGTTCAGCCGCGCTTCCGATGCTCAATTTTAGGAATTGCAACTGTCGAACATCGAACAGCACGATGATATCGACGTTTTGCATGCAACGATGCGAATGTTACGCGTCGATGACGGATCATTCAGTTGGAAAAATGAAATTCACTTTGACACGCAGCTTCAGATCAGATCTCGGATTGTGAATGGTTGTTCAACCCTCGCCAATCTGACGATGCTAAATTTATTTTCACTTTACAACGAATTAAATAATGATAACGAACAAACGAAAGCCTTAATAATGTATCGTAAAAAATTAGAAATATGAAAAGTATTATAACTATTTAATTTTTAGGTAAGAAATAAAATATTCTTGGTAAAATATTAGTGAAAAGTCTAGAATAGCATGTATTTCGTGCTTGCATTCAATTTGAGAAAGAAAGAGCAAATATTCCCTAAGAAATGGAAACTATTTAATATTCTAAAAAGATCACTTTTATTTCTATGGATTACAAATAACTCGATCTATTCAATTCATCAGTTGTTATTTTTCAATATGTTCACGAACATACAAATTTTGTTATCGTATTCTACGCGAGGAGTTATCGTATTCTACCAGGAGTTTTTCCTGGATACTATAATTTCGCAGATCTTCTTTCTGCGATCTTTAAAAAGGACAGTATGTAATTGCACAACATACATTTTCCCCAGGATTCTGTCGCTTCCAATCTTTTTCCTCCCTGATTTCTCCATGATATAGTCGGTAGAAAAGAATGGAAAGTGAAAGAAAACTGACGTGCACGCATGCAAAGGGACAAATCAAAGTGCATTCTCTGCGAGCTTTTTGTAGGGGGAACTTTCCTGACGAACTGAACAACTGAACGTAAATGAGGCGCGCATTGTTGCATAATTCATGTCCATGCAAAGGCAAAAGGAACAGGTTGGATTGTGTGCAAACAACGAAAAATCCATGTTCCTCGTTGGACGTTATCCGCTGATTTAAATTGTATTCTTAATGCATATTCACGGAATGAAATTGAAGTTTCTTTGGATCTAAATACGTGAGATTTTCATTTTACTCGAGTACTATTTTATTGTATTGATAAGGGGACTGTGGATTTTTATGCATTTATGCGAGATGTAAAGATACAATAATGCGCAAAATAAAAAAAGTTTAGCACCTCCTGTAGTACATATTGTATGTCTCAGTTAATTTATCATGGATTACATAGTAAATATCTGTCTTAGTTACAACTCTATGAAGAAAAACAGACTGTTTTCAGGACAAAATTAAACTATTTCAAGAATCGCATGTAACGAAGAAAAAATCTTTTTTAATGTCACGATTTTTTCACGAAATTTCAAGGTTATCGGTATATTTACAAATGAAACCCTATATTTCTTTATCCATCAATAGATGCGTTTATGTATATTCTATACAAAATATTGAGACACTTGTATCTGAAAATGCTATTTTAAAATGATATTTTAACCTTAATTTTGTAAAACTTAATATAGAAAAAACAAGGGAAGACGTAAAGTAACACTCTTGCGTTTATATTTTCCTTGTCTTTCATTCTATATTTGATGAGAGATATGGTAAACTTATTTTTCTTAATTTTTTTATGTTAATTATGATTTTAATTTTTTTGTTTATTTTATCGCATATTTTACTTCAATTTACTTAATTTATTTTATTAAATAGTACAAAAGACAAAGTGAAATAGGATATAATAAATTTTATGGTATGATTCTAATCCAATTATCGAAAGATCAAGATCTACAAAAGTTTCCTGGTATATTAGGAAGGAGCAGGAAATACAGTATCTTGATAAGATCTAGACTCGATTGGCGACGCATACAAAAGTCGTATGACGTGACAATGGTTCGCGGGAAAATGACGAACCTTCATGGAAAGATCGATACACTCGCAGAATGAAACACAGCGAAACGTAGAACGGCGAAAGACAAATGGTAGAAAGAAAATCTAGAAAAATAAGGAACACGGAATGATATATGGTCCCTGTACATCCGCAATGTTCTTGAAAGGTGAGGATCGAAGAAACGATATCTATTTTTGAGTCAACAAAAAAACGATCGTGTATAATTGATCGACGTAGAAATTTTTCTAAATCGAGCAATAAACATATCAAGAATAACAAAAATTCTAGTATTAATTCTTTACAATTTTGTTCTATCGCATATTTTATTTTTTATAATTTCTTTCATTTAATGCTATTGCTTCGTACTATATTAATATTATACCGTATGTAAGAATTAAAAGCAGTAGTAATTTTCAATCCATGTTTCACTTTTTCAAAGATTCCCATCGAAAGAAGTTATCGATACTTTTTATACCAACTTTTCAAATTTATAATATTAACGATGCCACTTAGTTGATATTAATGTCGCTATTCCACAAATTCGAAACCGAAAAAGAATAAATAACTGTGGACAATATTCGCGAGAGAGGATATATGAAAGCATAGGGAAATAAAGAAATATGTCGTGTGATCGACAGATGAAACTCAAGGGATTTATGAAATTGGATTGCATGCAGAATGCAAAAGTATACAAAAGATAAAATCGAGATGAAAATTATGAGAGACCATACCGTCAATGTATCATCGAGAAAAAGTGAAATAGTATGCATTCCATACAATCCGGCCTTTTTTAATTCAATGTGTTCTATAGTTTTATAGTGAAAGTTAAAATATTCGCAATCAGTTATATATAAGTAATAATAAATATAAGTAAATGATTCTTCTAACTGCTCCGATTGAACAATTTTTGTTAATACATTTCCATCTTTTTACAATATATGATGTTTTTTGGATAAGAGTCTTTGAAGAATCTCTAATGTCACATTTTATTATATCACATCGGACGTGTAGTTTTGAACTAACACGCACAGAGAACGTTATCGATTGCTATTCTATTATATATCTTTGTTTTAATTGTATCCCAATTAAAATACTAATACATCGTTTTAAAAATAAAATATTAAAATAATTAAAATAATTATAATATAATATAAATATATTAATATAGTAATATAAAATAGTATAATATAAAATATAAACGAAATAATATAATAATATAAAACTAAAAGCACAAAATCTTTTCAGTCTAATGAGATAAGTACATTGATATTAATAAAAGTTAAAAAGTGACGGTAACAGGGGTCAAAGTTTCTTTGTTAAATTCTTTCCATCTCCGACAGCTCTTACTTCGTCAGCGTTAATTAAAATCTCAAGAATCGCCCGGTTACCTTTTCTCTTTTTTCCCCTCGAGAAACACATCTATTTAGCGTCGTGTTCTCCTTAAAAGTTTCCAATTTCCAAGACTTGCTCAAAAAAAAAGTTGTCGCAAAAATCGCCGCTCGAACGCTCGTTTCGAACGGCGACAACGACCAACTGTCTCGATATCACCGGTTAAGACAAAATTTAATCAAGGCTCGTGCGCACCAACGCAACGCTTCGACTTCAATTTGTTCGGGACAAGACTAGCTTGGACAATAACGTTGTCCGAGGCCAACTTTCGTCGGCCATGTTAAAAGATGGCAACGGAGCTCGTATAACTTATAATTGATAATTAAATATAATTAAATAAAGGAAAATTGTTGGCCCTGACGAATTGAAACGGACAACGAAATCGATAATGTAAACTGCTGGGAATTTTATAAAACATCCAAAATTTCTTGTAACGTTGGCGTTCAATTCTTTTACGAATTAATTTTGTTGATTACGTAGACATGTACGAGCAATTTTAATTCAATTAAATTGCGTTTTTGGTGGTAGTTCGTTAATGTGGATTCTACCAATGAATATAATATGATTTTAATCTACCATAAAAATAATATTCAGAAATTGTATTTTACTTTTACTTTGCTTTATTTTTCATGTAAACAAAATTTTTATTTATGCAATAAATCTAGTAACACTTAATTTCTGTATAAAATTCTGTTGCGTTAATATTATTAAATATACGTGGTTTCTACTACAGTGTATAATACAATTTTAATCTGCCATAATGATAATATTTGAAGAAATGTTGGTTTTTATCGCGATAACAAAATTTTACCTACATAATTTCAATTTTTAATGTACATGTAACAAAAATATGCGTGAGTCTCTTCCTACGAGGATTCTAATGATTTTCACGTGACAAAATGAAACATAACAATTCGCAAAATTAAAAGTAGCTCAAGTGTACAGTCTCGTGAATATTTTATTGAAATCCTTCGAAACTGTAATGTATGTGACCTTTGCGTGTATCGACATCTGCGTGTCTCATACACAGGCTATTAAATTCAACACCGAACAATCTGGTATTTAGTTCGCGTTATATAAGGATTTCACGTGTTCGTTAAAAAAGAATTCTGGCAAAGCATTGTTTAACAACAATTACATGCAAATCCCATTGCATAAGCGACTAATTACAATTTTTCATGAATGTACGAGTAGGAACAACTGAAACAATCAGTGGTTGCGAAAAAGAACGTTAGCATTGAAATTAACGTCTTAATTTGTAACATTTTGTTGTGTATTATGGTTATTATTTTACACGATGTATGCGGCAAAAATCAAATAAAATTCACATTACAGATATAAATGGAATATTTCATTTATGTGAAGATTATAATGGTAAAAATAATATTTAAAATATGAGATTGAACAGACAGTAAATGTGGTTGGTATAAATCACACTCCAGATGTGTTTATTTATTTTCATTTACTGTTATTACCAGACATATATAAATATAGATATTGAAATTTCATTGAAAACGTGTTTTTGACATCGGCATTATAAAATATTTGTGCTTTGTTTTATAACTATATAAAATATCAAAAGTGTAATATTATTATATTTATAGCCTAAAAAAATTTTCTACCTGGTCCCCATCTTTTTAATTATGCTCATAAAACTATAAATTTGCACAGATATCCGTAATCTACTTACAAACACTCAACCTGTCAAATAAACTTGCATATTTACACCTTGTTATGTTACATAATTTATTATCACGCAATTCTTCCATAACCCATTACACTCAGAACATTTCAAAACTTCGTTCAACTTTTCTTTTCACCGGTTCCGGAATCAACTTCATTCCAACTCTTCTAGGGAACGAGCGGCTAAAAATAACTAGCGTAATTGCGTCAGTGTCAATCAAGTCGGCTATCGGCAACCAAAGCCACGCGATCGACTCGAAATCCCTCGAGTAAGCCAGCCAAGAAAGGAGAAAGATTCGCAGGAATATCCCCAAAGGCGAATTTATTCGTGGACACAAATTGTCGATGCTGTCGTTTCCCGACAACGCTGAGAACCTCCCAACGAATCCAACGCTACATTGGGATTAATTTTCACCCATCTTCTATCAATTTTTCTCCGGCTTGGAAGAGGATCGTAACTCCTGATTTCTGGCCAGAATAGCCTTAATGCTCTGAACTGGATGTTTCACCGAGCATCAGCTATCTAGGATTACGTTTTATCGCGATGATCTAAAATATATCGGCCATACTTGGTTATGCTGTCAACGTTTTAACGTCTCTCCTTTGGAAAATTATTTATTGTCAAGGTTCGCATTCTTCAGCCTCGTGTCGTTAGCCTTCTCCTAAAGAAAATCCCTAAATCGGTGATTTTAGTGATCGTAAACTTTTTTCAAGTTCTATTGACTAGACTAAGTGTTATTATGGAATCTTGAAATAGCTCAAATGTTACAACTAGACTGTAAATGTTTACGCAACGTACATATTATTTTGAATACAATCAAAGAAGTAAAACCTAAATAAAGATTTACTTCATATTCTAAATATTATAATGAATAGTTCGCTTCGGATATTTCGTATGTTTTTGTATATTATAAGCAGTCGATAGATTCTTGCATATTCAAATATCCTATAAATTTATAAATATCTGCACAAACGTCTTAAGAAGTAAAAACATTTAAAATAATATCAAGAACCATAAAAAGATCGAATTACCGTTTAGTAAAAAGCTTAAGACTAAAGCTAAAGCGCAGAACTGTAAGTTAATTTATACTTATAATTGTCATTAATGTAATAATGCGTTTACACCATATTTGCACATCACTTTGCTACTTACAATTAATGGGAAATACGTTAATTCTCAATTACTTTGTAGAATACTATAAAACGCTTCCAATCTAACGATTTTCAAATAGATCCTCGTTTATTGGGTTCTGAATGAATGATCACGTGATTGGATCGATGAACTGAAAGAGACATTTATCGTAGACCTCTATGGACCGGAAGAAGATTAAACGGTATTGCTAATACACGTAGCACGCACCATGTGTTGAAAGATCATGGTGTATGTCGAAAAAGCTGAACGTAATCACGCGACGGGATATTGTGTAGGAGTGGTTGCGGTTTGGGGTGGAACGAAGGATGTGGAGAATAAACGTGAAAATGAGGGTGAATACGTAGTTGAGGACGAGATACATAGGTGGTTTGGGTGATTAGGGGATTACGTGTTTGATTGATAATTCGTTATTCTTCTTTGCGGTTGAAAGATAGATTTATGGTAAAACGTGGTGTTGAAATTAAATACGTAATTTTTTATAGTAATGTTTTTAATTTGAATAAGACAGAATGATTACGCCTGAATTAATTCCAGTTAATAGTCTACAATTGCTCACAAAAGTATTTGGACACTTGTCATTGTGTATGTTATATAAAATCTTATGAAATTCCATTAGGATAATGAAACACGACTATCAGAGTGATATTAGTAAAATTTGGAATCCAATCTGGAAATGTAAACGAAAATTAGCAGATATTTACTGCATACATACATTCAGTAAAAAATTAGTATACAGTATGAATAACCATCTTAATCATATAATAAATGTTAAAGATAATTCCAATGCATATTTACTCTCAAAGAAATTATAACAGTGACTTAATAACTTGAAACCTAAGGTAAATTTAACTTCATCGAAAATAAAATTTTTATATATGTACATTACACACCGTGTATCAAATGATCTTTATTGGAAATTACGAAACATTTGTTGCTTCACTGATATAATGATTCATGCAGATTGTTTTATAACTATTATACAGCACAAGGACACACACAATTGCAGGAGGTCATGAGGTATGGCCACAAGTTTAATGACGCGTGTAATTTAATTGCAGAGTTAACACGAAAAGTTAATCTGAATTCCTACGATTCTCAGGAATTTCGTGACTGCAGTCGTGGCTCCATTTTCGGGGATTTCCTCCTTCATAATTAACTCCTTTGTCTTTGCTCAAAGAGCTTCGCCACATTTAACACGTAAACATTATTTACTTTACAAGAATGTATATGTTGTATTTTCCTGTACTACAAAATATCGTAGATCGTCTGACTCAGATAAAATGTTATTCGATAAAGCTAGATATATTTTAAAAACATCACAGATTCGATACTTTATGACGTAGTATATTTAAAATAAAATTCAATTTTTTTTGTTTTGTACATTTTAACTCCCTTTTATATCTCTATTTTTCCAATTTCACTTGCTTTTCAGTGTCCTATTATATTTTATCAATATACTATTATACTGGAATTAAGTTATTAAAGTTCTAGATTAAGGTAAAAAGGTGCAATTAATTTTAATTTGCCTTTTCACAAGCAAAAAAAAACCTGCTCATAGAAAGTTAAATTACCAAGTAGAAAATTATGTGGTAGCGCAGAAATCGGGTTAAATTCCAACAATATTATATTCTTCATAATTATTATTTATCACGTTCATAAGGTTCTTTAAATTATTTGAATTAAAAAATGCGTTCCTGGCTCTTCTACTCTTTTATACTCGTTACTTCTTTCAATTAACAACATTTTAACATTAACAAGCTTCTCTTATTTGTTTTTCCGTTCGTGCTCTTTTATCATCAAAATTCAGATAGCTTTTACGAATATTTTTTAACTGCACACCCGCCCACGTTATTATTGTCTAAAAATGCTATAAAGCAATATGGTTGTCATTTTATTTCGTACTGCAAATTTTCTTTTCCTCGTTATACTTGCGCGTGTCAAATACAATTTTATCAAAGAATTAAATTGGAATTTACGATTAGTTTGTCGTATCATACATGCTCCTGATTTTACTTCCATAACTAAACAGATTTACACGCATAGAAAATATTAACAAGTCAAAAGTCCAAAATTACAATTACCATTAATCAGCTCGTATCATATTCCAAAATCAACTCAGAAACTGGTACCAATACAGCGACCACACAACTCTCCTAATTCCCGACCTAGTTCACACAGAAATTCTTGTTGCAACCAACCCACCACCACCTCACATCGCTAATTACTTTAGACCGAAGGCCCACTAAGAAATTCATCAGCCGTTCCTAAAAATAATAGCCGTACACGAATCTTTTTTCCGCGACACCCTCTGACCCTTGACCTGTCACGCGAAAATGAAGAAACGTCGCAAGAATAACTTGTCGACCTTGGCAAATTCGTTTCTACCGCCGCTTCCGTCGAGAGACGTATTCCTCTGGTTTCGTGGTACCTTCGAAAGCTCACGATAGCTCGGCAAAGTTATTAATAGTGAAACGGGAACGTCGCTACGACGAAGATGGATAACAATAAGGAAAAAGACAGGAACAGGTTTGAAGGGTAAGAAGGAAGAAATTCGGGCGGAGGATAGACGAAGGGAAAAAGCGAAGGAATAGCTAATGGAGATGCTCGAGAGTGGCGTCGAGTTAATAGCGAGTGCGGTGGAGCGAACCGAAGGCCGACCTGGAAGGGGTTGAAATATTAAATTAAACGAGCCACGTTGGCTCGACTTCGCTACCTTCTATTCTACGTCGAGCTCGCGATTCGTCGTCGGATACTATACGAGACCAGGTCCGGATGGAAACACGAACCGAGGGACTTTTTTTCATCGTCAAGATTGATGCTTCCTTTGACGATTCAACGTGCCACGCGCGTTACCAAACACGTGCGGAGGTTGGCGATCGCGAACCTTGCCTTTTGGAACGGGTTCAAGGTCGAATTTACCACCCGTTGTTGGCTTCCGAAAGAAAACACCGTTTCGGGAATTTGCAGTAGCGTTTCCGAGAGGATGCATGGATCGCATTGTCCACGGAATCTGTATCTGATTCTCCGAATGAAAAATGCGATACGTGTCTGTGTTGTTCGGAAGGCACGCTCAGATTTATGGATACAGGTCGAAGGGAGGGTGACTCCGAAACCAGAACGAGGCGAAAGGGACTGCATCGTGATTTGACTGCCTCGTTTGTCTGCTTTTTCGTGCTGTTGGCTTGCGCTCGATGAAAAGACAGTTCGAATAGAGCGGGAGATTTATCTATGAGGTAAAGTTTTCTTCGATTGAACAGTATAATTTACAGTAGTTGTTTTCATATCAAGTACAGTAGAACGCCCCTTATCCGCATACCCATTATTCGAATAGCCTAATATCCGAACATTCGCAGCAACGAATGATCTTTTCCGTTTCAAATATGTACATATTTTATTAGTGTTTATATAAGATGTATTCATTCCTTTATTCGATCGAGTGAATTCTGATGATTAGAATCTAGTATGAAACTAATAATATTTTATGAAAACAAAATACGACATAATTAGAAAATTCATAATTAGAAAAGTGTAAGAAAAGCCACAATCATAGACATTAAGAAGCAAAAACATGATACAAAGAATTATCTAAAGCAGGTAGGACCCTCTGCTGCTGACAACGGTGAAAAAGCCTTAAATATACTGATGTAATAAAATGATTTCGTTGCGATAAAGACGATAATAATTAAGATTGTACACAAATGGAAACAACAAACGAGAGTGGTAATGAACAGGTGCCTTCTCACGTCGAACGTTAGAATTTAATCTTAAAGTTAAGA
The DNA here is from genome assembly GCF_040668555.2 of Bombus flavifrons. Classification (NCBI taxonomy): domain Eukaryota; kingdom Metazoa; phylum Arthropoda; class Insecta; order Hymenoptera; family Apidae; genus Bombus; species Bombus flavifrons. The sequence goes on from NC_138443.1 coordinate 2,774,054, forward strand.
TAAATAATCTGTGGAATAATCTGTGTTCGAAGTAGGAAAAAATGTAACTCTATGTAGTTATTTGTGTTGAAAGATTTATGTGCAGTCAAAAAGATACGAAGTCCATAAATATTTAAAGAAACTATTAATTACTCTTAATCTGTGTTTGAGTAAATGAAATTTCATATCAGAAAGTGATTGTTCAATTATCCGAAAAGTTGTGTCTCCACATTAGGTCGGATAAGCTCTATTGTATTAGATGTGTAAGTATTGTACGTAGTAGTGTCATAAATCATAGATTCTGGATTTGATAGAGGAAGCTCTACGTAGAAAGTAAATTAACTCCCAGTTGGTTATATATCATTGTATTATATGTTTTTTTAATTTTACAGTAATTTTAATTTATAACCTAAGTTTTATTTGATAATTATGCACTATCGATTTCTTGCATAAACTATGGACTATATACTGAAATTAGATGCCTTGAAATTGAGTAATCTTCGAAGTTATATCGTTTTGGCCTTATGAGTTGATATATTTATTATATTCTTGATATACACTTAGAATCCTATTGAAATATCTAATACTTTCCAACAAAGTTGTATAATTGTTCAGCTCCGGTTTTACAATCCAATTCGTAAAAATGCAAATACATAACTTCATCCTAAAAACAAAATTTATGATATAATTATATATATAACTTCCTTTTCTTTTAAGAGCTTTTGTTATCTATAAATGAAATTACCTATATCGTTTATAAAAATTGTATGTTAACAGCAAGCTTCTAGTTACATTTAATAATATTAAACTTCTACCTCCTTTCAAGTTGCTTCGAGTATACGGTTAATACAACTTAAATATACAAAGTTTTCATAAACTTGGAATTAAATGTTGAAGATTACCAGGAAGAAACTTTAACTTCCAAGATTATATCGAAGGGAATAGCTTCGTCGAAAATCTTGAAATAATAATACTAAGAATGTGGCAGAAAAATAAAAAGGAAAACATCCGATCGATTAAAGACCAAAATGAAATTACTTTTCTTCTCTTCGAAGATGAAAGAAGAAAATGTCATTACTTGTAACTTAATGGTTTCACGCAACAAAATAACGTAACAGTGTGAGAAAGAAAAATCGACCTGATAGAACATATTTGACAGAGCAGAATAAAATATAACAAGACATCAAACATAAAACAATAGGAAGAAAATGCGGAAAGGAAGGAAAGAAGTTTTTTAGAAGTTTATTCTATTGATGCGATATTTTATAAGGACATATTGTATACATTCATATCATACGAAGAGTTGTATATCTATAAAAATAACCATAAACAATTGTAAATTTGTTTTGACTATTCCGATAGTTCTAGCGTTAATTGTTTTTATGGAAAAATTGGAGCAACAATCGAGCCTTCTCTTCTCAAAAAGTTAGTTAAAAAAAAGAGGAGACTCGCTGTTTACCAGGATTAAAAAATACCATGAGGCACAAAGTTAGCGTGATTCTTTCCCCTAAACTGATTTTGCCGGCCGCTATAGGAAAATATCTGATTTAGACGCCACCCCCTATACTAGATAAACTACGTTAATGTGGGAGTCTTTTGTAAAGGCAACACGCCACTTCCTTATCTGATCAACACTCGTGGAAATAAATTCACCCGGTATGTGTGTATAGCTGTATCAATGAGTGTAATCGGTCATCGTTAATAAGCAACCCCTATCGTAGATCTTAATTTGTCTGGGATTTTAACGAAGAATTATAAGCCAGCTTGAAGAAGGAATTCCTGTTTTCCATAAACTTTTAGAAGACGTACGGGAAATTTAATTTGTATGAAAATTATCATCGAGTGAAAAAATTCATAAAAATTTCTAAAGGAAAATTATGAAGCTTGTGAAATAATAATTAACTAGGGTTTTAATTAACGCTCGATATTCTATTACAGTATGTTATTGTCTTGATCGAGTTCGTAATTCATATTTCTTCTTCTCCTTGTCTTTTTAATTATAGACTACGATTGTCTAGAGTTCTTTCTTTCGAGATGTTCGAAAACATCTCAACACGAAATCGCTGGTCTTAGAACGCGCAAAGATGTAATTGCAGCTGATAAATTGAATTCCTTATCGCCTGAGCGGGTAAAAAGCTGATAAAGGATTATTGCTCCTGGAATATTTATAGTGCTTTAGTTTCTTATATGCCTATTGTTCTGCCTTTATTTTTAGCCTTTTTCACTCCTGTTCGATATTAATCTCGTTTCTTCGAATGATTTCCATTAAAGCGAATTGATAGGTCGAAATCGCATAATGGTTGACTTGTTCTACTTACAGTTCGTTGTTCTCTCAAAAACATCGTCTTTTAAATTTAAAGAAATAACGAGAGTAGAATAAAATAAAATATTTAATACTATTAAAAAATGTAATAGATGTTTATGAAGGATATTTTCAACAAAAATATCGTTTAGCAAAATACCATCTGTTGAAGGGTCTTTCATTCAATTATCTGTGAATAATGTTAGCATTCTGTAGTACATGCCACTTAGCTTTTTTCTACTTTTCTGAAGATTTTATTTGATGTGAATTTTTTAGAAATTCCTGTCAATGTTGTTCTGATACGAAAATAGTACATTAAAGGTCTCGTTAGTAGTTAACCTGTTCTACTTGAAAAACACTCCTCATGCCAAAAATATAAAAATCCAACTTTATGGTAACACGAAACATGATATAACGAAACATATTTATATCGTGTACTCTCGTTAAACACTAACTAAATAATGCAAAAAAAAAATTTAAGCTATTACAAGTGTTTCACAAACTCGGCTTTTTCCACGTTTTTTCCACGTGGCTTTTTATTGAATATCATGCATTATAAATTTCAATTTCATTTTGTAAGCAATACACAACTATAACTCCGTATCCTTCACCATAAACTGTGTAAACGTTTGCAATTAAAATTAATCTTTAATTTTCGTTGCAACGATATTAGAACATTCCCTATGATTTTATCATTCGTAATTTATTTTTCGATCCGTTAAAAATTAATTCAAGCATTTAATTCTTAAAAGAAACACAGCTTTCAATTCAACAACCCAAACAATCTCCAATCGCATCAACAAAAAGAAGTAAATTTCGATTTTTATTCGCTTAATAACTATTTCTTTCTAACCCAATAAAGCTATAACTAAATGACTGTAATAAATATACACACGATATACAAATAAGCTAAACCCAGCAATCACTTTTGCACATATACCCTCTTTAATACAATATCCCCAAAAATGAACTTATCTCAACCAAAACATAATAATCCAACTTCTCCCCTAATTCTTTCCCATATATACTCTAATACTTTTTCAACCAATTATATCTCTCTTCAAATCCTTCCTCCAGGTTAGTCAAGGCAATTCAACAGAAGTCGTTCGTACTCGATTCATCATATATCGCTCGCCACAAATCTTCTCGGAAGTGGACACGCGGAAAATCCCTGCAAATCGCATTTATTCTCCCGATAGAAAGTATCGGTCAGCATCTCACGTAGAAATCGCAAAATATCACGATTCGTCGAGGTGGCTTAAAGCAAAAAAAAAAAAGAGAAGGCAGAAATCTCAGTAACCTTATATCCCTTGACATGACGGGGGTCGTGATAAATAGTGGAAATTCGAAAGCTACCAGACACTCGCCACTCGCGCGACCTTCCGAGGCGTTGAAAGCTTCTTTCTAACAATACATATTACATATGTATCTTGTGTCAAAGTGGATTGTCATCGAGGATGAGACAAACTTAATATACACCGTTACATAACCATAAGCATAGTACTTGATTACATCTATTAGAAAACTCTAATAAATTTTATTTCATTCAGTATTTTTACAACACATACACGTATGACGCAAGTGAAATAACAAATTTATAATAAAATAATTAGAAAACAAAAACAGTAAAAAGCATTCAATTTGTATTAAATATCGATATGTATTCAAATATTTTTATGATCGGCAGTGTATATTTAAAACTATCTTAACTTAATTTGTATCGAAAATAAATGCATTTTCTAATCACTAAGATAATTTTAGAATACATTGCGTCATATTTTATACCACCTTTTCTCATAAAACGTCGATTGCCAAACGATTATTGGAGTCAAAATAAAATAGTTTTCTCTACTTTCGATAGCTCATGATCTAGGAAATGAAATTCATTAAAAGTTTATGATTATAAATTAATCATTTGTTTAGTTTTCGATCCATTAAAAATTAATTCAAACGTTTAATTCTGAAACTCTGAAATTGTTAAAAAATTTAACTCTGCTATATTTCAAACAATAAATATGTATAACTTAATCTTCATAGACACTTTACCTGCTAACTCTTTAACTTCTAACTTTTAAATACGACTTGATGTGAAGACAAAATCACTTACATCTCCTTTGATTCTCGTATCACGCTTTGTGCGAAACCTAGAAGCGTCCCAATACCTATGAACGAAAGTGAACTTGTGTAGAACGCGATTCTGACTTGGCCTCGGAAGAACAATACATTGTTGAGACACACCAATGGCCGCTGGAGTCCTGTATCGTTCACGGAGTTCCATATTTTCGTATATTTCACATCGTTGCGAAAGGATCGTTATCTGACCGGGGTATTTTGTTCCCCAGCGCTATTTGCCGCAGTGGTTCGCGTAACTCAAAACTTCCTCCCTCGCTGCTTCTTTCGCTAATAAAAAGATTATTTATAGAACGGACTGCAGTTTATAGTGCTTTCACGACGGCACTTGAGATTCCTCCCTAAAACGTTAGGGAAGAGTTATTACGTAAGCGAACCACGCTGAAGAAAGCACCGTTTCCTTAGATTGGGCGTTGTCGCGGTAAGGATTACACATTTTAAGTATGCTTTAATATAAACAGCAGGAATTTTGTAAAGTAAACTCATATTCAACGAAGAAAATAAAAAATACTGTTCTAAATATGAATTTGTGTAATAACAAGACTGTCATAGAATAGAATGTTTCAGCCAATCTGTTAACAAATTATGAAACTTATACGTCCAAAAGAAAAGATTTTCAAATAAGGTATTACATTTGCTTCAAAACAGCAATTTATATGATAAAGGATATTACAAGATACAAGTTTTTTCTTCCGCTTTATAAATCGGCCATAAAACTCATATCTATCAAAAAATTATACAGAAAAGTATTATCCGAAATAATATTTTATATTAAAATAGAAATTGATATAATCAAATAACTATTACAAGATATATATATTACACAATTCACGAGATCAACATTTTTCACTGGACAAGGGGAAAGTGAAGGCTATGGTAATCTGTAGTAATACAAAACGCGATGTAATCCATATATCATAAGTATATTTCCATACACAAGATGTATAAAACGTGCGGCTAATAAGAGGATCCACTTAACTTGATTTTCCAATTCTCGAACACGTTAAATCACTAGTAACTATGAATCTTGTCCAGAAGTCACGTTGCACAATCGCGATTAACACGTTGGCTGCGTTTCCTTTTATTATTATAAGAGCAAGGCAAGAGAAGAAGTCAATATGAAAGCGAGTTCTGTAGCGCAAACACATATTTTCTTTTACAATTTTATAATTGATTAATTTTTTCTATGAATGAAAAGTGTTTTTAGCTTACATAAATTTATATACCGTTTTATAAGAAAGACTAACAATGATTAATCATGCTCCAGCAAACAATCATCGATTGTTCAGTCGGTTTTCAACAGAAAAATACCGCCTTCCTGGAATAATACTGTGATCGAGAGTGTGGCATGTTGTGAAATTTGTTGAGAGACGCTAACTAGCAATAGGTATCGTTATAAACTATCGTGGCAAATGATAATTGACGTTGTCGGTGAGAGTATAGCGTAAAATTAAATAGATGGAATATTAATGGAATATGAAAATTTCGAAAATATAAAACACAAAAGTATATCATGGAACAATTGATATAAATAGTCATAAAGAGTAACAAATCTCCAAAAATTCAAAATAGATATATTCCTTGTATATTGACTTTTAAGAACTAGAAATGGAAGAGTCAAGAATTAAAAATGAAACGAAATAAATGATAGATTTTAATTTAGCACGTCATTTTACACGTCACAGTGTAGACGAATTAATGAATAAAACCATTTGTTCACCCTCCTTCAAACATGTCAACCAGGCTGTTATATGAAATTGGACATTTTACGAATATATTCGGTGTGCAATCGTGCGAAACGAAGGTTCGTTCTGAAGATTAACGGCGATAGGAATTAAAAACTAATTCACGTAAAAAGCTTTATACATAACTGTTACCTGATGTTTTAATATGCATACGAATGCACATTCATCATAACGATAACTATCCAAAGAGCATTTTGCATCTATTTTCGAATCTCTTATACATGCGCTTTTGAAATTTAATATCGAATAGGTAAATTGAAATGCCATAAAATGTTGGAAATGAGATATTTCCATTTCAAAAGTATTTATTTATTTATGCAAATGAATTATCTCGTTCGGATAATTCAACCGTAGAATTTACGCTCGAAAGGTTTCGAAATTCTACAAACTTGTATCGAACGCTGCCTCTGAACTGCGATTACTCGAGTTACTGCTTGCGCATATTTTAGAGTTTCTTCGTAAAATGTTACATAATTTAACATCACTTTAAAATACGAAGAACATCTATTTCTCACATTATTTTTATATATGCCCACTGTTTTATAATTTCATCTATCTCGAAAAATATATAGAATACCCTTTTAATTCAAACTTCAATTTCCACTTATTTCTTAAACCTCCACTGCTCTTTCTGATTTCACCATCCCTCCCAAAAATAGTATGAAATATCATTCTCTTTGACAGTACCCTTTACCGAAGAATCTTCTCAATTTTATTCCAAAAATGATTAAGTGAACATAATTATTAAAGTAATTAATTGAACGCAATTAACTTGCCTGTTCGACCCTATTATTAATTATGTAACCGAACCTCTTGAAATAGCAACAATTACCGTTCATTATCGACCGATTAAAATTATATAGCTATCGCGGCTAGAATTTCTCCCGCGGCATCGCGTGAATTCCTGTATTCTCTAAGGAAATTTCTGCATGGAAGCCAGTCGTAGATAGAACTACGCTCGTAGACCGACACAACGAACGCGAGGCGAAGAAGGACGCTCGTTCGAGGTGATCGCTCTTTATTGATCAATCCTTGCAATTCATGGAGGGCAGGATATCCATTAGAAGGTTCACCGCGAGTTCCGTACACATGCACGACCGGGTATTTTTCATTGATCGAAACGTTTCTTTTCATGGCAACCACGTACCCGGTCAACCGAACGCCGAATGTCTCGCCTGTTAACCTTTTAACCGACTACCAGTATCGTTTGAAACGTGGCATTCGATACCTGAACGTGGCATGCCGATCTGCGATAACCCTTTGCACTTTGTCTTTTGGTTTTTCCCCTATATTGAAAAATGGAAATTCCTTTTTCTATTTAACAGAAAACAAATCAGAACAATCGCTAAATTCATACCTGGATAGTATGGGGTAAATGTATCTATCACTGCGAGTGTACGCTATATTGTGATATTTTTCTTCGATGAGATTAGGATATTTAAAAATAAATTTTTCATCCTCAAAAAATTTTCACAGTTTAATAAGAATGTCTTCGTCGTAGTTGGAGAAACAAAAATATTTTTCAATTACTCTCATATTTTTATAACCTCGGAATTTATAGAAATAGTTTTCATAAAAGGTACAGACTAGATCATTTGTTCGCTAAAAACTGTTAAAAATTGTACGTTTAAATGATTCAAATGATACATTCGTCATATTATTTTGGATTAAATAGTTAAAAGTTTTTTTATTAATTAAATATCTATTTTGTTATAATAAAATTATTAAAAGAGATTTTTCTTGCTTCCTTAATGAAAAATTAAACCCTTAGCATTCTACATTTGAAAAAAGGAAGAGCTCATTACTGTGGCACAAAATTCAGTGAAAGTTCGTAATACTCCGGTGCCACCTGTCAAACTTGATCATCTGCATAATGTAATTAGCCTCACGAAAGTACGGAAGTGGAATCAACGCAGTTTCAAAAATAATACAAACAGAATACGTAAAAAACATCTGTATACGATAATGTAATCTAATTAGATAAAATACGTTGAATAAAATAGTCAAAAAATATTTTATACTCTATACTTAAGTCTGTATATTTGTGACTTTAGATACCTTCGTGTATTTCGATAGCTTTATGTTAAATAATATTTTAAATGATAAAGTCACTGTTGGTAAAAGTTTAATATAACAGCTCTTTATTATCGTTTTTATACATAAATTTAAATCAGCATTCATCGCTTGATTTTTCGATATCCTTTTACGTTACGCTACATTTTGAAGGTTAAAACCAATATTTTTCGAATGTGAAATACATTATTGTTAAATGTAGAACGGCTGATGAATTATTCTGTCATAAGGAATCAAGAAAAATAGTCTAACAAAATGCGACTAAATCTTATTACCGTAGTAATTAATACCTTTATACATTTATGGGAAATTTGAAAACACAAAAATGCACAGAATCTATATACAGTAATGGGTAAAAGAAAATTTAGATATACATGTTACAAAAAATACCATAATTTTACAAAATAAAATTATATTTGACAAAGAAAGATTCAGTTTTAAATATAAAATAATCGATAATAAAGTCGCATTGTTCCAATAGATCGTTATCATTATAAAAAGAAATGAAATTCTTAAAAATTTGTCTTTCCATCAATAAAACCAAACCTAACTTCCATTGCAACTCGTATCTTAATTACATGACTACAATCTGTATAGCGTACAACGAGCAAACAGTGCCGCGTTAGTATCTTGTTTTGGCCCTCATTTCGTGGATTGTCGCCTTTTGCCTCTCGAATTACCTTTGTTGTTGCCAGGAAGCAGCCAGGCTACCGAAAAGCTTCTGTTAATTACACGCTTAATGATTACGAGTCAAGATTAAACGATGTATTCTGCGGCCAGATAATTGTTTGTACAGTGTATTGTCTGTAGCACACGCGTTACGTTTAAGGAGTTGAATTTCTGGTAACAGCACGTACCAATCTCTTAAAGATACATGTAACTGTTTTCCTTCTTAATGAATGGTTTCCTGTATTAGATCAAATTAATACACTGAATTTTTTTTTGTTTCTAATCTCATGATAATATAAGATTTTACTTTGATGTAGAGATCATTGATATGGAATGTGAGAAGTTTAAATTACATCAGTATAGTAAGAGAGCAAATTTGTCATACTGAATTTTGAAAATTGCAAACATGTGAACAATAATGAACATTAAATAAAGAATAAGAATTATACATTTTTTTTAGTCTCTTTTTTGTACATGTATATTGTTCATTATTTCATCATAAAATATTCTACGATTTTCTGGTAATAATTGACTTCGAACAATAGAATATAAACTCCTAAAATATGAACTCCATAATTTCCAGATATGAAACAACAGTTACTATTTTGAAACTAAGCAAACAGTTCATTTTTTTTCGAAAATTCACTGGATGAATAATGCATCGATGGGATTAAGCTCGTTTTGGCGTGCAGTTACTTCGGTTGTCCAGGCTCCGATGAAGCATTATTCCATTTTACCATGCGGGTTCGGCGGTATTTTCTGTTTTACGTCGGGGAACAGGCTTGCTCGAAGCGGTGAAACAAAAAACGGGTCAAATTTATTTCGGAGATATATAACCCTTTCGCCCCTATCGTTGGTCATAGTCAGCATTCGCTAAATGATTCATTGATAGTAACATTGGCTCCAGCCGCCACTGACACACACAATTTTTACAGATAAAGAATTTATCTCGTAGAAACGTTGGGACTACGAACGGACCCTGACTACTATCCATCAAATGTTAAATAAAACAATGAATACTGTATTCGATAATAAAACAACAATAACAGTAACAATAAAATTTAACTAAGGATAGAAGAATGTTATGTGAAGTTGACACTTACTAATCATATATATTATAATTAAGAAAAAATTCAATTATACTTTATATACTATATTTTGTTATTTTGAAGATCTTATCATGTGTTTTTCTTACATTAAATCATATTTCTTAATATATTATTGCACACATTAGTAAGAGAGATAAATCTGAACAACTTGATCAGTCTTTCAGTGCGATATACAAATAAGGACAGAAGATCTCCACGTAATCAGCATAAGGGGGACTCGATGCATCGGCACGATCGCGGAAAACACCGATTTACATCAATTTCGCGGAGAACAATAACGCTATTGTTCTGCTATTCAATTTTGACAAAAACGTTTCAAGAGCACAATTACGTGGAATAACGACGTTGGCGTTTCGTGTAAGAATCTCCGCCGCATAATCCAATTTTAATAGCAGGGAACGTGACGCGGCCGAGTAATTTGGCTGAAAACGAATACCGAGCGTGGAAAAAAGATTGCACGGTTCGTATGGTCGAGCTTTGGCCCGTATAAACGTAAAAGGGGAAACGGAGGCCAGACCAAGATACGATGAATGTACAATGTACAGCCACTCACGTAAAAAATGTAACGTAGTTTCTCGTTCTTGCGCTGTTTTTTTTACACGGTTTTAATACCGTAGTGACCTTTGCTGTTCCAAGTTAAACTGCTGAGGTTAATAGTCCGTGTATTATTTAATGCTTCGAGAAGAGTTTTCTACGGGGTTTTACATAAGATAGTTGCCTTCAGGAAAGTTTAATATATAACACAATAGTATAGAATAACTATTTAATTATTGCAGATATAGCACAAAAATACAGAATAATTATCTTCTCCTGACTTCAATAAACTCAAATGCAAATTTTTAAATTCATCAAGCTTTTACATTTGTTTTGAGTTGATTAAAAACTCAAATTTTTAATAAATAAACTTATTTTTTAATAAATTCAAATTTCCTGAACAAATAAATTTACGATTTCGCTAGAATACGACTGCTACGATGCACGCTTCTATCCACAAATCGATTGTAATACATTTTATCCAGAAATTTCACGGTCGATTCTTTCGCAATTCGAAGCTACAACATGTTCGAAAATCCCGAGGTACGATGAATCTCTATCGAAATTCAAGTCAGCCTCCTCACGTTATCCATCACGATTCACAACGTCGACACGATGCGTTGTCTCAAGAGGATTTCCAGTTGAAATCTTGCAGCAGTCCAGCCACAAGTTCTTGCACGAAACACGAGTTACACGTTATGCCCGTGAATTCAATTTCTCGAGAGGATTCATGGGATAATGAGGTCGTCGGATCAAAAACATGATTCGATATCATCCCTCAGTATTTCTACTCCGTTAGTAATGTCGGTCTTGAGGGAAGTACTTTCGAACAATCCGCGCCAAGATTTCGACCAGATGATTTTCAATGGCAAATGGGTTTCACGTGTAACGAAAGAGCTTTCTTTATGTGCACTTCCTACGAAACTCGTTGACCGTCACGAAAATTCTATATATGGTGTTAGATTGACCTTCCTCCTTTTTCATATTCATGTTTTTTTTTTCTTCTTTTTCTTGTTCGTGGGAGGGATTTCTCTTTTAAATTTAGAAGAGGTAGTAATCTTTCTTCCTCTTTTTACTTTCACGTAAATGTGGCTGGAATAGTGGAAAATGTGCTGGAAGAAAGATGAAAGTTACAAGTATAGTTCAAATTAGATTGACATTACCTATATAATAAATTTAGGTTTATTGCCAGTTTGAACATATTTAAAACTATATATAATTGAAGATGTCATTTATGTTGAATACACCAAATGAATTCTACTGGTAACCAAATTTTGTTGAAATGCAGGTAGCTACGAAAATATTCAATCGCATTAAACATCCACTTTAATACACCCTGTACATCGTTTTCAGCTATTCGTAAATAGAATAACAGCCTGTTTAAGATAATTAAATCCTACTGGTTGAATCAAAGAAGATTATATAATCGGACCTAAATGTTGGGATAGTCAAAATTCACCAGAGACTTCACTAAAAATAGCACAAAGTTAAATTATAGCGAAAAACAGTCAACTTTCAAGAACTCAGTACTGAACACCCACGGCACAATTGATCGTTTCTCAGAAACGCAGTATCATTTCCTGTTATCGAATGGATGTTTTCAGTGACACATAAATTCCGCGATAAGAAAAGAATCACATTTATTTCGCGATGTTTCTGCTATTTTTACAGAGGAAATAAGAAACAACGTTTATTCGAACGATTTCGAAAACAACAGCCGTGCACGTAGTACAATGGGTCTGTCCTACTTTTGTATTGGGTTCTCAATTTAATTTACGCAAGCTTTCGAGATTATCCGGTGTGAGATTAGTGGCTTACGCATCGATCATCCGAGCCTATATAGCGAAGCATGCTTATTTCTTGATCGTTCCATTACAGGCAAGCGTGATATAAAGTTCGAATAATTCATCCAAATTCGTGACAATTTTTTATCCCATTTTTCTCGATTTTTTATTGTCAAACCTATATCTTTTTCATTTTTATTTTACGACTGAATTTTTGCGTTCCGAAACTTTTATTTCATAAACGTTTTTTTTTTTTTAGTTCCCTAATTTTCGCTATCGAGGTATGAAATAAAATTTGAATTCACTTAAATTCGTGACATTTTTTTCAACCTCTCGTTTTCTATTTTCAAGACTTTTTGTATATCTTTCTAATATTTATTTTACGATTAGATTTTCGTGCTTGGAAAATTTAGTTTCATAATAATCGCGTAATCGTTATTTTACTTTCCAATAACCTTCTATTACTTAAATTTGAAATTTTAATAAGTTTTAACTGTTAATAAGCCACGCGAGAATTGTCACGAATTTGTGCGCGACGAATTTACGTTTCTTGCGAATTCGTATCTTGTAGCACAACGTCCCATATTTTATCATGACTATAAGTCTGAAAGTAAAACGTTTGTTGTAGATACGATCGAACCCTCGTGGCGATACGCAGGATAATATGAGAGCGGTAAGACAACCCTTAATATCAATCTACCAATCACAAATTCACTAGTACATCGTTAGATGATTTGTCGAAGAGTCGCTTCCCTTTAGAGCTTTTCATCCGGTGCAAAGGGATAAACTTGGCACGAGAAAAATAATTATTGTCTCTTATACAGTCGCTAGATAATAATTTCTAAATTTCATGAGTACGTTGATAATATTAACAAATATTGATAGATAATGTTACTTACTCTTCAAAATTATTCGCGATAGATTTTTAACACGGTAAACACGTTTGATTGATTAGAGATCTGCAATTACGGTTTCCATCAATCACTTTGTAGAGTAAACGCAAGTACAGTGGCTACAAACGACATTGGCATACCAAATATTAGTATATACATACTAATTAATTATGTTCAGGTATGTTAAATTTCGTATCATATAGTAGTACTTTCAAATGCATATAAAAATTTGATACGGTGAAAACGAAATGAAAAACCTGATAAAGAAAGCACTTTAAGGGAAAATAAGAATATGTGCCAATATCTTTTGTAATCACTGTAAACGCATAATAAATTAAACGAACGCAAACGGAAGTTCGCGAAGTTGAATTTGTTCTGAGTTACACGATATGTGTATGCTATGAATATAATGTCGAGCGTCGATCGTTTACAGAAACTTCTGCCTGTGTTAAATAGTCAACTAACAATCCCTTTGCGCCCCGCTTCCACTTCTAAACAAGATTGCAGCCGGTTTCATAATGACAACCCTTTTATCTACCAACGACTTCGACTTTTCTGTTGAAGTTCCGTTTAAAACTTCCAAGTGACTTTAAGAAGATTATGAAACTGGCGGTAAACATGAATTTTGCGAGATAACGCGATAAAACAGTTGGACGCTGTACCATTTCGTCACAATATTCACGAGAATCAGAGCGAGAAATCATTGAAATATTTAACGGCTTGTTTGCGTACATCTCTTCTCAGTCATATAGTAATTCATTATCTCTACAAAAAATACAATTAATAATTAAACTATTTTAACGAAACAAATTGAGTGTTCAAACAGACTTCATAGTAATTAATCATATCCTTCGCTTTTGCCATGCTTCGTACCAGATTCGATATGTTGTGTAATTTTTTTAGAATAATTCGGACGTAACTAATTATGAAATTCATTTATCAAGGAAACGAAGTACCGTAACTATATTACGAAGCTTCACGTTTACTGTTTCATTAATTTATGAGTTTGTTTCCCCTAACAAAGTTCAAGATTAATCGATTAATTTATCTTCAGATCAATCTGATTAATTAATAGATCCGTTTTTGCATGGAACAGCTAGAACATGTAATTAACACTTCAACAAAAGTTGTATTGTCTCATTAAATTGGTTCGTTAATGGCATAAAATCAATCAATTTTGCAAAGTAAAATATAAAGCTTCTACTATTTAAATGACAAATTTTTCGCACTTGTACCCGTAGAATATTCTGACAGAGTTTAAAATACTGGAATATTCTACATATTTTTACATATTATGTATATTCTGTATAGTTTTGCATCTTGAAACTTCCCGCTGATGCATAATCATTCGCAATCTAGTCGTCACATTAAAAACAGCATCTTTCAAAGGGACCAAGAGAGAAAAAAGAAAAGTCATAAGTTATGGGTACGTTTCTGTTATTCGTGCAATCGCATCTCATCGTGGCAAGTCTAATTCGCATGAAAAGAAGACCGAACTGGTCTGTGGGTGGCCTAGATTTAAACACCCACCAGATTATAATCTGTCTTAAAATTGGGGCGTAAAAAAAGGCCGGAGAAACGATAAAAATAATCAGACGAGCAGAAGGTAATTCTCGTGGCGGATAACTAAGCTCGCGACCCAGCGGATTTCTGTCTGTACCACTAGTTCCGGCTTCAGCTCATGGTCTCAAACCACCCACGGCTTTTCTCACTTCTCTCAGTTATTCTGGATGTCATCTACATTCCTGACGGCGAGGGTTAAGTTCATCTGTATTTCCGTTCTTTCGCATGCCGACAATTTTTTCAAAGAATTTATTCACCACCAACTCCCATTTTCATCTGTACTTATGAGTTCACATGAATATACCACAAATGAAATTATTTTACGGGCAAAGATTATTATCGCTTGTGGTATTCAAGAGAATCAGTTTTGTGCGTTTTGTGACGGTCGTTCGATTAATTATACGCGTTGTTGTTAATAGATGTGAACATAAAGCGGTTCAATAAAGAATTTAAATGTCATTAAGCGTTAGTCAAGGCTGCTTGTCATTTCTGGACAATGCGTCTGTGATGGTACCGTCGTTATAGAAGGATTTTATAATGATACAGAATTTTCAAACGTTTTTCATCTTTATGCTTACCATGTTATTATTTTATAACGCATTATTAACAGTAGTCGTTGAATTTGTTATTTTTATATATGTAAATGTAGACTATTAATGGATATAATTTTTGTTAATATAACATTCCTCTGCGTAAAATTATTTAACGAACATTAAGAAATCCATTTTTTAAACCACTGTACATCCTCTGACCTGCATCTCCACCTCCACTATCACAGTACTGGGAAGCTTTACTAATGAAACCGCTAGTAGATCCTGAGCTTCAAGCTCCACCTTACTAGCCTTGCAACCTCCTATCCTTCTATCTTTTCTTCCATAGAAACTTCGTACTTTTATTTTTCCCCTTTTCCTTCCTTTAAAAGAGTCATAAATTTAAGTATACATCATTTAAAGCAAACCCTAAGACGTGTTATGTGTTGACATAATAACAAATTACATATCACATACATATAGTTAATGATTTCCTATATAGGCTATTAAGAATTTAAATATTCGCTTGTAAAAGTAAAAAACGATTGATACTAAAATTACCGGCGAAAATAAAATATTCTTCCTAAAAAGATACCTTTTCACCCTTTTATTTCTCCTCCAATTTCACTATGATTATCGTCCTAAAGTTATATCTTGTTTGTTATGCGTTCGATTTATGTCGAGGTAATTCTACTAAAAGTTGATATCGGAAACCATGTTCGTATATGTAAAACCTAGCTTACTCTGATAATCTCATTAATATTCAATGGTCATTTCAAGCGTACGTTGTAGTCGTAAATCTCGCAGAGTTCCTCTATGCAATCTATGATAATGCGCTTTTTTCAAACGAATTATTCGGAATAAGTACGCAATCTAAATGCGTTTGATTCAATCGTCCCTCGCCTCTTTGTCGGATTCACTTTAATCATATATTTTACATAATAGACACAATTTCCTTTACTTAATAAAGAAAATGTTTTCATCTAAAAAGATAAAAATAATAAATTAACTGCGCATCTTTGTGCATTTAGAGCAAAGTGAAAAGTATAACAATACATACAATGCACATAATATGTAAAGATAACATAAAATATCCAGGCTAAAATGCCCAATATGATATTTAGTGGACAAAACGAACCTCTATATATGTAAAATCCATTCTGTTAGTTACATTCATAAAAATATGAAATTGCATAGATACATCTAATGATTAGACTAATGACTTTATATCGTAAACGAATTTCTTTCTTTTATAAGGAAAATGTTATCATTATAAAAGATGAAAATAATCCAATTTTCTTCAGCCTTAATTGTTGATCAATATTTTCATCACTATTTTAAAATTTGCTTCGCAAACAAATGTAATTCGTTTAAAATAACTACGACGAAATGGTAAATCGGTTAACAAGCGGCAAATCTACTAATCATTTACGGATTTTCGTTCGATAATTGTCAAGCGGACGGTAAAATATCCTTGCAATCAGGCTCATTGGAGTTTCGATGGATTAATCTGCTTATCCTAGGCAAAGCGGCATATAGTCCTAGCTGTTCGTGCGGATCACGATTCAACTAGTTAGATTTTCGGGTCAATGAACCGATCTGAAACCAACCAAAAAGTCGGACTAGTCGAATCGTTAATCGTAGAGATATTCTACGCGAGTTTTGAACTATGACGATAAGACAATTTGCTCATTATTTGTCGTGTTTAGTTTGGAAGAATCAAAATAAAAAAACGTGAAAGAAACGAAATTAAAAAATGGTAAATAGCGATAGTAACGCTATAATTGCTACAGTTCTACCATATAAGTATGTATTACATGTCATCTAGAATTGGTTGATTAACAAATTTCTAAATGCTTATTAGCTTATCTTATTCTTATGCGAATATCAATTTACACTATCGTTATGTCTACTACACATTAATTATTCAAATTACTAAATATTTATGTCACTAGTAATATCATCAAATACTCAATAAAACTTTCGTTACCTTTGTTTTCGTTATTTGCTTCATTTACTATGCATGTGATCTATTAATTACCTTAAGTAGCACGTTACCTATTGTCGTTTGACTAAAGAGCTTCTAATTATCTTAATGTCGAGCACAATTTACTGTATCGAACGATGCACCGACTTCCCGTCGAAGTCGCACGCAATCCGATTACCCTGACGCGAACATCGAAATTGATGGCGAAGCCAAAACGCAGATCAGACCCTAAGGGTTTCGCGTCTATGCATATTTGATAAGGAAGAGGGTTAGTTCAACGTTACGCTTAAATCATCAAAGATTCGGATATTATTAAATCATAAATCATGTCGAAATATCGATAATGATTCATCAGGTGAACCATATGTAGTAATGATATATATAAATGTTCATTAACAAAATATTATAAGTGGATATAATTAATAATAAATTATAATCAATGAAATAATTTAGAGATAAATTGTGTATTTACATTGAATTAAATTATCTGAATAAAAATTTAGATACTTTATTATTGATTCTTCTATAATAAGCTATAGTATTAAGGAGACATTTATGGCAATACGTTATAGAGAAGAGTTTCTAAAAGCTAGAAGAATTACAGCAAGGATTATAATTATACGATATTGCAGAATATTTATATAAAATAGAGCGTATTAAATGCATTCAAGCGAGCATCATAAATATTTTGGAGATATCATACGTATTAGAACTAGATAAAAGGTTCAGTACATATTAATTCATTAAAAATATATATTTATTTAATAAATTAGTATTACATATAACTTAAATAAATTATTTAATATATATTTAGGTATTACGTTGCCATATGTGTGACGTAAGTACTGTATACGTTCTGTAATTTTTGCATGGACATTGCCATTTAGATTTAATTAAAATTCATGCTATGGCATAGAATGGTTAGATCTTAAAAAAATGCACAAAAAATAATTTCGTAGATTTCTTCTTTCTAATTTTCCATTGTCCTCGTGTATTATAGATTAAGATAGTATTAAAAAGCATTAAATATTAAAATAAAATTACAAAATACTTTAGGGAAAAAGGAAAAATACTTTATAAAAAATGCAATAAAATATTTGATACGTAAAAGCAAAAAATTAGTTCGTAATGCTACTAACTAAAAAAATGAATTTGCTAACATTAATTTATATACTTTACTACGTAATCTGAATCCGGATCAGAAAAATTCCGAGACAAAGAGAATCTATTTATAAATGCATATGTATGTACGTATTAGGTTGTCCCAAACGTTTCTTTCATCTTATAAGGAAATAATAGATGCACAACATTTTTTGTTTTATTTTATTGTATTGAAATATTGAATTTGTTCCAATAGAACAAAATTTATCATACATAATTCAATAAAATAATAAATAACAAAAAATGTTGTGCATTTCTTATTCCCTCATAATACAAAAGAAACTTTTGAGGCAACCTAATATTTCCTTTTATTTCACTAAAATGAACTCGGTGTACAATTTCCACTGGGGAGTTACTTGCAATTTAAGAAACGTTACAACGGACTTCAAAACACGAAGTTTCGTACTTACCTACTATGATAACTGTTTATCACTATCTAGTTGCTACAGTATACACGGGAGATTTGTTCTACCGGAAGGATCGAGAACCACAGTCGCATTGTTATCATGTCCACAGATTGCGAGTTCAATTTGAGAATATATTCTGTGGCGTGTGATTCATGAATACGTTCACGAATTGCGACACATATGTTCACTATCAATTATACATATGTATTTTCTATATGCTAACGCTTTAATTGCATTTAATTTGGACGAAGAAAATTTAATTGTAATTTTTGTCTATTATGATATTTGACTTTTCTTAATTTTTTATTAATTGTAACATTTGATTTTCCGATAAGAAAAGTTTCTTTTTCTTTTCTTCTTTTTTCTTTTCTCCCTCTTTTTCGTAGTTTCTCTTTAAAGAGTTACGTATATTAAAGCCATGGAAAAATCACAACGTTTTACGCATTGAAATGTCGAATGATTTCATAAAAAAGTACTTTATAAAATAAATATTGTAACTCTGACATGTAGTTAAAAACAATTATTTAATTATTTCTCAACGTATAACATAAATTCATAGCAATTTACTATATTTTAACAATCGTATTATATTAATGAGATTTGTTCAGCTACAACCTAATTAATAAATCTTATTCGTTTTCGTAATATGGATATATCCAAAAGTTTTACTTTAAGCAGATTATAAAATTATTCTCAAATAAGAATTCCGCATAATATGTATATTCCTTTAAATATTAAATCCCGCGATATATCATCACTATATTGCCCATTCGGTGTTTACTACATTATATTGTAAAACATAATACAGAACCACTTGTTCACTAAACCTTTAAACGGCGATATCAATTCAGTCTTCAGAAGGTAAAAGCGCCATTCTTCACCCACTCGTTTTATTCAAAATTCCAAGCTCACAGAACTTCAAACCACACACGAACCCCGCATACCAACGAGCTATCCATCCAACCGCGCACGACTATCGTGCACCGTAAAAAGAACGTGTTCAAAAGTTCCAGTGGAGAAGCTAAACTTTCAAAGAACCGCGAACTCGTTGGATAAATACAGCTACAAAACTGCGGTCTATTATTAAAATAACAGAATATCGAAGATGTTTGACAAACGACAAAACAAAAGGGAAAAAGAGAAGAACACCCATCGTGTACTATGTACAGTACATCTGACAGTAGAACACATTATCCTAACTTGTTGTACTGCTGGAAATACTTACACACCTTAACATAAGACCCACCTTAAAGAACAAGGAATCGATATAAAAGCAATTACAATATCTAAAGCACGTTAAACTGTATAACAAACTGTGAACCTTACCTCTTATGTCGCTAATAACTCATTAATATATGTGACATTAAATATACATGTGATAGGAAAAGAAAAAGCATTCGTAAAAAGGAATTCATGAAATCTTCACCTTTCTGTTACAGTGTAGCGGCCACGCGGTACGATGTTTCGCCGGTGGTCCCCGGAAGAGCAACGAGTCTCAATGTCCGATGCTGCAGAAGGTCGAGAAGCCCGTCCTCTCCTCATCCACGACGATTACGCCACCGATGGTGTCGACCAAGTCGACGATTGTAAGAAACCACCTGAACAGTACCTGTAGCGTGACGAATTCGCCTCATCAGAAGAAACTGCGGTTCCACTTGGCGAAAGAGAGGAAGGCCAGTACCACGTTGGGAATTATAATGAGCGCCTTCATCGTCTGCTGGCTACCATTTTTCGTGTTAGCCCTGGTCAGGCCATTCCTCAAGGATCCAGACGCCATCCCAGCATTTTTATCCAGCCTGTTCCTCTGGCTCGGTTATTGCAACAGCTTATTGAACCCTATCATCTACGCGACCTTGAACAGAGACTTCAGGAAGCCATTCCGCGAGATCCTATACTTCCGCTGCAGTAATCTGAACCATATGATGAGGGAGGAGTTTTACCAGAGCCAATACGGCGATCCTATTAACAATTGCGAGATCAAAGCCGGCGAGATGGACGACGCTGAGCGTCTCAACAATCAGGGTATCGAGGCGATCGATATCGCCACGAGCGCTCCAAACGAGAGCTTCCTGTGATCTCGGAGTAATGTCGATCGCCAAGCCGATCGCGAAACCCTCGAAACGAACCTGGACCGACCGTGATCGATCACTCATCGTCAAAAGACCCCTGTCACGTTAATAGCCGATCGATCTTCTCGGTTTCGCGAACGAAACCGATCGTAGATTATTTCGTAAGTTGGTAGATAACTAACTACTTTCGATTTTCCAATAACTGACTACTCAGTGGACCTGTTGTTCGTCGCGTTACCATGTTGCTCGAGGAAATCAAAATACTCTACCAGTTTAACCGTGACGGATTGAAGATCTAATTTCTAAGAAGAACTTCCCTCCGAATTGATTTAAGTAAACGTTATCGTCACTGTACGTTCGATGATCATGCATGTTAACGTAGAATCAGCGACTGCGATCGATTGCGACTTAGATCATTTGGGCCAAGTCAAAGAGTCTGAACATCTTCTCCTCGGTGTGTATTTGCTGTTTTCAGCTGGATCGATCCGAATTGTCTCGTGGTCAGACGTCCGAATAGAGCCTCGTGAAATCTGTTCTGTTTCGTGGTAAGGAAAGAAGTCGTCCCAGTACTGTCTCCGTGGAGTGACAGGCGCAGAGCAAGAACTCGTGTTGCGGAACAGACGCTTCTTCGACTAGACTGAGATCACGTGGAGAGTGAGAAAAAGAGAAGTTAGCAAAGAAATTCTCTTAGGGTTTAAATGTGATTGGAGAAGCGACTTGGAGAAGCAAGAACGAAATACTCGAAAGCTTGGATGGTTAGATCGAGTCGATATTAAGTACATTTATTTGTTGTGATGTCCATGATATACGAATGAAAAAAATTCATGTTCCATGGGAAATCATGGTCTCTAACATTGTACAAAGGATACTAAACTCATCTGTGTAGTGTCGCAATGATAATACTGAACGGTGTATAATTAGTAAAAGAAAAAAAAAAAACAAGATATGTCTTGAAAATAGGAACTTCCGATTTAGGTGTACGAAAACGCGTCTGCCAGTGCAATCGGTTCTTGAAATTGTAGATGGTTAGGACGAAGGCAAAATGGCGTGCGTTTTAAGCGATTCTGATCTTTTTAAGGATCATAAAATGATTTATTGGGGACACACGAAACTAATGAAGTTTAAGAGTAATTTATGAAAGGGAAGCTTTATTGAATTTAGTTCCCTATATTGTTTCAGCAGTAGAGTACTTATTAATTGTAACGAATTATATTATACTTAAAAATGTAAATTTAAAATAAAAAAAAGTTACAAGGTTAATACATATATTCAGTGTGAAAAGGATGTTAGCTTAATACGACTTATAAATGAAATCAGAGGAACATAAAAGTTTGTTATAAAGTTGACGATGTTTCACCAGTCATTGAAATTACAGTATAGCAATTTAACAATTTAATTTTCGATATGGACTTGTGTATTCGTAGTCTATACTTTAAAATATCCGGTATAAAAGTTACTGGCTAAATTGTACGTAACAAGAGATAAAAGGTACGAATGATTTAAAGAATGATAATTCAGAATGCTGAATTACTAGGTAATAACTTTTTCAATGCAATTTCCTTAAAAACAATGCTCCAAGAAAAGGGAGTATTTAATATATAAAGAAAGAAA
Organism: Bombus flavifrons; assembly: GCF_040668555.2. NCBI lineage: Eukaryota > Metazoa > Arthropoda > Insecta > Hymenoptera > Apidae > Bombus > Bombus flavifrons. The sequence goes on from NC_138443.1 coordinate 2,796,600, forward strand.
ATCGAACAAACAATGGGTGCCGGTGGGAAATGTCAATTGGAAAAACAAATCACCGGTTGGAAAATTAACCGTGACACACGAGAGCAGTAAAACCATCGAGAGCCATGGTTTCTTGTATCTCTGGAGTACGATTACCGAGTATGTGCTTCCCATTTGAATCGTTGAGTATCCTTGGAATTATTGGGTCAAACAAATCCTGAAAAATGGTAAGATTGGTTTCAAACCAATAATCGTATGATAAAATGGCAAAAGCTACGTCGAGTAAAATAAAAAATAGGATCTTAAAGAAATATAAAGATGTTATTTTCGTGCAAAACGAAGAGTCATAATGAAATTATTAAGTGGTAAAGAAATAACGATGTAGTAGACGAAGATCAAACAACGCTGATAAAGTAAAGAATGAAGAAATAATGGATAAATTTCTGCACAGAATTGAAACAAACATGAAAATATTTAGGAGAGTAGATGACGATGTGCGTCGAGGAATTTCAAATGTAACCTCCGGCCGGAGACCACGATCGATCGGAACTCGATAGAATTGAATTTTCAGCGTTACCAGCGGGATGACACGGATGCCTTCGAATTTTCATGACGTCGAAAATGAAAAATTTATGTCGCACATTCGTGGATCCCATCTGAACAGACAAACAGAAATTAGGACAAAAAAGTAAGGCGAAAATGGAAAACCACAATTTTTCGAGGAAAAGTGAACGATGATTGAGAGAAACGATCGACAATGATCGATAAAAAGTTTAAGAAATGCTTAGAGAAAGCATTGTATAGAGGAATGCGATTACTATAAGTGAACAAAATATGGAAACAATAGTATACCACTTTTTTTGACATTATTTTTGCTATTAAATGAAAGCAAATATAGAAAGATAATTAATTTTAATGTAAAAGTGAGAAAATTATTAATTCCAATATGAATAATAATAATTATAAAAGAACTAAAATTAATAAGAAGAAAGAATCAAAAAAATATACGTATACGCAATTACTTGAAATAAACAAAAATAAAAATAGCCAGAGTATAGTCGACTTAAATCAACAACAGAACACGAGTTGAAAAGTCAAACTGTAACCAAATCAAATCCGCGTGGTCTACCCGTATCCACTACTGCGGTGTATATAACCAAACATCAAAACCAATCTCGTCGAAAAATAAAAAAATAACAAAAAGCTATGATTCTCAAATAAACACATTTTTACGATAGTTCAGAAAGCTCTGTGATTTTTGTAAACCAATAGGTAAAACATTCGCGTCATGACAATCTTCTCAAGCGCGAAATGAAAATAATGACAGAATAATAAAATTTCATAAAAATTTCATAAAATTTCAAGAAAATTTGTTCGATAAAATTGATATTAAAAATCTCAATAGCACATGTTTGAAGCAGCTTCTAACAAAATAGAATACAGAAGAAAGTAAAGAAAATGTCATCTTATGTACCTATATTCATATTGCATAATCAACTCAAGTCATTGAAAAGTAATAAAATCGAAGGAGAAACTTCCTTTAATGCATCATACTGATTACAGATCGAACTATTAACGTTGTGTGGCCAATTCTCTTAGATAGTGGCCAAGTAATGGCGTGCAGAGAGGCAGCAATGAAATTTGCAAGACATTAGGAATAGTTAGAGTCGGTTTAATTCCAATCGAAGTCAAACCGGCGGAATCTAATCCGAAATTTTGGTTACGGTCGATAATGCGTTCGGTCACGAGCTTGGCACACGCGAATCTCTTCACGGTAATCACTCGTCGATCGAATGATGCAGAGCCAAGCAGTAATAGTTCGCTTAAGCTGTTGAATATCGTGACGGTGATTATCATTTCGTCTATTAGACAGGATTAAATTATTGTTCGATTGAACTCTGAGACATTCGAAAATATTTCGCGTTCAATTCGTTCAATAGATAATTAGTATATTATTGCACGTAATTACATTTGCAGGCTCGGTGATAATTTAAGGAATATCTTAAAAACTTTCATTCGAATTTTTTGAATAAAAAATTCTGAACTATATTGCAGAAGTAACCTTGTTCTATGTTTTTAACTACGATTTTATTCTGCGGAGTGTAACCTCCATGATCCTGCATAAAACATTTTTAGATACACTATTTTACAACCTTCGTTTAGAGGCTAAGAAAATTATCATACCGCATAGATATACGTAGAAGACAATTAAGTTTGTTTCATACAATAAAGATAGTTCAACATTACACAACGCAGTCGGCATTATTGATAAGCAAAAACGCTTGAAACTTGACGACTTCAGGGGAACATACCGACAAATGTGTCATAAGCTTACTGACCATGATATTACGACGTGCTAGATAAAAATAAGTACACATTGCGTGAGATGTCCAAATTACTCAGTTTTATCAACAACGCGTTATCTTTATACATAGAATGTTGATATTACGTAACTTTACACCTTTCTAATTTTACAACATTGATTCTTTTATTTATCACCGTGCTTTTAGAACCTTTCATTACACTATAGATATAATAGTAGCTCTTGACAATTAAGATACCTATACTTAAGTCAAATTGGTTTAATTTCTAATTACTAATATTCTATCAATATATTGCAAATTATAAACTAAAAAACCTATTATCCTTGTTCCATCAGATCTTATATTAACTACGATATTCTTTGGAAGTTTTCTTCATTTTTCATTGAAAAAGATGAAAGCGTTAAATGATTTCTTACTGAAAACGTGTGAGAAAGTTGCAATCAATGTCACGTTCAAGTCAAAGTTTCAAGTTAAAATACACCTTTCTAAGTTGTCAAACCTTCGTCGATATGTATTTCAAAAACTAGTTTACTACCAGTCACTTCGGAACTATGAAAGCGTGGCAAGTAAGATAAATTGCACCATCGCCTTCCAGTCAGTTCATTCTATTTAAAAACTCTTTTGGACATGAAAAATATATTCTCAAGGTTTTTCTTCAAAAATCAGCGCACCACACCTTAGTTCACAACTACGACGGAGTGACAAGCAGGATAAAAAGAATTGTCGATTTTTAGTCAATTTATTTAACCAAAATCGAATAAAAATTTATTCTTTAGTTCTTTTCTTATCGATGTAGGGCTAATGCATCTATTCAGCAGAACAGGCTCGCAGAAAGTAGCTACGATTCACCTTTATATTCGTGCTGGATTCGAAAAAGCATAGTACAAGTTAAGTGTGAACGCGAAATTCAGCCATTCGAACGCGAATTCGTTGGAACGCGTGTAGGCGAGAGGCGAATGTAGAAGAAAAGCCGACTCAACTACTATATCCTGACCTGAATCTTTTCAAGGTAAATCAAATCGTAAGGAAAGGAGGTTCGTGGTTAGGCGAGTAATAAAATTGCATTACAAACGTGTTACAACAAATTTTAGATAGTTTTCGTGAAAATACATTCGATCATGCGAGTTTCTCATGCACATAATAATCATTATTTCAATTCATTTAAATAAATACATTTAAATGAATAAATTTAAATAAATTTAAATAAATGAATTTTAGTTTAGTTATTTCAAGTTTATTTAAATTTATTATAATAAACACTTCAAAATGGTTCATATGATTTTTTACATCATTCAAGAACTTTTATATTTAAAAAACGAATGAGAGCAAAAGATGTCTGAACGCACGCAAAATATTGTTAGTGTGGCTAAACACTGTTGGCAAATATACCGTCACTGGTAGACCCGTGCTATTAAAAACATATAAATATTACGTAATTATGTAGGTATAATCGTGCATGGTGCTAACAATGAGATTCATTCCAATAAACGGCTATAAATTCATGGAGAGAGTAATTCGATTATAGAACCAAATACCTTAGACACGATCGGGTCGAAACTTTATAGAAATGATATTTGACAGTATTATGAAGCGATATTTTTGTATACGACCGTATTGTTACGTTATCTCTGAGTATTTTATCCTACCAAAATGTTCATTGTACTTTACTAATATTATAGTATTTATTACACATATAATAATAGTGAGAGTGATAATACATGTTGCACCATGCGTTACATTTTAGAAAATCGAATGATTATTATAAAAATAAATTATTATATAAATTGTAGCATAGTAACATATACCAAAGATTTATTATGATTACTAATATTGTAAAATTACTACATTTGTATTTATTTATCTCGTATATAATAATTTACTTACGTAAAATATGTATATTTGTTATGTTATATTCAAATTGTATTAAATGTTAAAAGCTGGTGGTCAACAGTGAAGGAATAAAACAAATCAATAATGATTATCTGTAGTTGTCACTAATCGCAATCGTATTCACTGATGACCATCATTGATTAGGAAACTAGCGACTGTTGTTAAAAATTGCGAGTACGAGTTTTCAGCTACTACCAATAGCTGCTGAATAATTATCGCCATAATCATTAAAAACTTGCTTGTAACTATTGTGTCTCTAATATTTATTAGAATAGCAGCTAAAGATATCTCATATTTGTAAACGTGTGCTGGTAAATACCTACCAACTAATAGCAACAATCTGAAAGATAATTTGAAATGTACAATCTTTTTGATATTCAATTTAAGTACAAAATTAATTGTAAAGAAATAAACTTGAAATTTTAGAAAAAGATAGAATCACTTTAAAAAGAGATATGTATATTCTCAAACTAGTAATAATTGAATTAAAGGGAAGAGTTGCGCATAATTGTTATAAATATATCACTAAACATGTTTGCTTCACATACTCAGCAACTCATTAATTTCAATTGTTATAATCCATAAGACTCATGTTTTATGATTTTTCACAAAATTTGATAGATTATAGAATAAAATAAATTCGAGAAAAACTGTTATTTTTGTGGACATACTTAAGGAGTTTCTTACGTAGATGATGAAAAATTGTAATTGCAATCATTGTTTATGGCGCAGCGATGTTTCTCTGAAGTTGCGACCCGATGGAAAATTAAGCTTAGCATAAATTAACACAATAATTGCCACGAACGTTACCTGGATCTACGAAATGGAGCCCAGTGAAAATACATATACCTAGGAAACAATGTAAAATCATCAATTGAATAGATTGTAATGAATGCTACTAGCTCTACCTATTTCCACGCGATTTATCACAATTTACCGTGATAATTGCCGTGTTGTTCGTTTAGCCCTTCGTTTCAAGGTAATAATTTAATTGGAAAACAAATTATTTAACTATTTTTTCAGAAAATATGAATTATGGAGAAATTGTTTTAAACTTTTTAATATTTCCAAGAGCGAAAATAAATAATGAGAAAATAAATATAAACCTTGCAAATTAAATGTTTTATTAAGGACGAATTTTACGATATTTAGGTTCTGTTACTGAAAATACATACATTACATTTTCTGTTATAAATTCATTTTATAAACTCGTATCGACAAAAACACCTACAAGAAAATTTATGATGTATTTATGCAAAATCTATAATTTATTTTACCTTCAACTCCTTCATCATTATTAGCTAATGTGCACTTTCTTCCCTTCGTGTAATTTAGCCTTCTTCCTATACCATGCTTCACAGGTTTTCCAGATTAAAAAGGTTTTACAGTGTTTTCAATCCCCCTAATTTGAATCTTTTTCTCCCTCTCTAAGCTACTTTGGATTATCCGAAGTTTGTTTGAATTTAAGATTCTCTAAATTGCTTTTTTTAAATCTTCAGTTATTCGGTATTAGTGAGCTTTTCCGTATTTTTATGATCTTGAATCAATTTAAACTTTCTGCGTCTCGGATTTTAAGTTGATATCTTTCTATCTTAATTCGACATTCTTCGATATCTCTACCTTCTCTCATTTTCATATTCAATTATTTCAAATTATTACGGTTTCATCGCAATCTTATTTTTTTTAATTTAAGTTTCATCCCTCTTATCTTCCATTTAAACTTCTTACTTTACTTCACATTTTCAAGTGTACCGAATCAGCTAGATTGCGTTGTATTCTTATTTCTTTTAATTTCACTCTTCTTCTTCCAAGCAGTCTCAATGGATTCTGTTTCCTCTTGTTTCAACCTGCATCTTTTCTTCATCCTCAAATTATTCTCGATTAACAAAATTTCCGTATATTTTAATTTTTTCTCATGCTCTATGTATTTTCTTCGAACTAACAACACATTATAATAATACTTTGACGTTGTTTAATCTAAGACTTCTTCCTTTACCTCATCTTTAATTTCTTGAATTAGATCCTCTACTATCGCCTTCATTTATCTTCAACCATATTAAGTTAGAAAATTCTTTCTCTATCTTAATTATCGTTTAACTCACAAATTCTTAACCATCGATCAACCTTCGAATAGAAATTTCTAAAGTACAAGCATAAAAGTTAAACGAATTTAATTGACATTATTATTCTTTACAAAATTTGAAATCTGTTTCTTACCATTAACAAAATTTAGTTGTTTCCACTGATAAATCGAATACAAATTTTACGTTAATAGCGTGAAACAAAGGGTTAAATCGTACCACGCGAAGCCCAACATTATCAAGTTCATTGTTCGTTCGATTTCGCGACGAACTGACACCGTTTCGAACCAGGGATGGAAAACGTATCATTAGCTAGACAATCCTAGACGTTTCTTATGCGAACTGTTTGTATGTGACATGAATCAAAAATACATATATTAGGGTGTTTATCGGTAAAGATCACTCGTGTGTCAAGGACACGATCTCTTTGATGCAGAAGATTGTTTCCTCCCTTGCAGAGATTTCCAAACAAGTTAAAGGGATAATGATATTTACACGAGAATTTTAAAAGTCGATAGAAAAGAATAAATAAATGTACGTTTGGAAATCGCTGCTTTAGATGTACATTAAATCGAGTATAAGGGTTTAGACAAGAATTAACGTTTTGATTCACGTGAACGAATTCCTTCAAATTGCAAATCGCTGGATACAACCTTTAAAGTACGAATATCGAGAAATTAATGACCAAACTGGAGTTAATAAGATAAATATGTTCACGATAAAAGTACTCATCGTGTTGTATTTGATGTGAAATGAAATACAGGAAAAATTTTGCTGAAAGGTCAGATTACACACTGCAATTTACGCAAATAGTACAGTGGTAATTTCATACTGTAAGATTAATATTGGAGAATTTGTAAATAATTCTATATGACGCGGGAACATACATTAACATGGAGAAAAACATGAAAATAAAAGGATTCTACAATATTTTCACTTATAATAGAAATAATAGATTCCATTCGAAGAGAGATTCATAAATACATACGTCGTATTTTCAGCGCAGAAAGACAAAATGACGGGACAGATAAAATGGAATCGTAGAATAATAACAGAAAAATGGCGAGGTCATAAAATGCTGTTTCAAAGTACAGAGGAGAAGCTAAAAAGAAAGTTTAAAAAGTACTTTAAAGGTTGATACCCCGTAATCTCTTTAAGCTGTCTACGAGCTGCGAAGATAGGTCGTTTATATTGAATTCTTTGAAACGACGTTCTTATCCAAAGCGTAGAAATTGCTATCCTAAAAGATATCGTTGTTCCTCGATAATCGAATCGCTATCGACGAATCTTCATTCGGTGTAAATACATATATTTGCGACGAAATTGCTAATTGAATTCCTATTCGTTTGATCCGAGCAATAACGATGTTTCGAAGCGGAAATTTTAAGAAGCATCTGAGTTTGACTTTCTTTCTCGGATTTGTTACGAATGATCAAGAACGGCAGAAAGGAAAGTAGAAAAAAAGCAAAAAAAAAAAAAAAAAAAAAAAAAAAGAAAGCAACAGAATAGATAAGTATAGATAAGTATTGTAATCATGCGATAAACGAGAATAACATACGTCATCGATGTCGTTATAGTTAAAAATGATGTCTTAGGGAATAAAAGTTAGAGAATAACGCGTAACAATTTTAGGACACCGTCTCCTAGAAACTCGGAAATACATAAATCTCTATTATATCTCTGCTTTCGTGCGTGCGCGTGAAGATCAGCTGGAGAAATAACCAAAAAAAAAAAAAAAAAAGAAACGATCAACGTTACAGTATGTATGATCATTTCACGAACGTTTACATTATGTCATTTTACATTGTCGAGTCGCTCGTAAAATCGGACGATTAAACAATATCCGAATTGTGGATAGATCGACAAAAACTTAAACCGAAATATGCAAATGTAAATTTCATGGTGTAATTTAAATTTAGTAATTTTTTCATGTAGCGAAACTCTAACATTAAAATGAATACACTAAAATTCATCAATGAAGTAAATAAAGTACGATTTAATGGAATACATAAGGATATGATAATTAAAGAAATTTTATTGAATCAATTTAATAATAAAATCGACTATAATAATATAAGGAGTAAAGATCCTACTTGTTCTTTAATTAGTCACACCAAGAAGTAAAAATAAAAGTTCAAGATATAATTTATAAAATTATATTTCTCACAAAAATCTTCTCCTTATATAATTATTACTTTTCACATAAGTCGAATAAACTCATTAAAATATGTTAATTTTCTTATTTGTTAAATAGATCAGAAGAAACTAATATACTCTTGAGAATCTCGTTTTCGTTTAGCTGAACAAAACAAGCCACGACACAGATGATAAATAAAGCATGACCGTAAAACAAGAAGATTAGCTGTGTGGAAACGTTTGCCGCATACGAAAATACGAGACAAAGATATACCGACGCTGAATGGAATTAGGTACTACAAATAATATTTCGATTCAAAAGGTACGTTGTGATTCACACAGAAGACAATCCAATGGATAGAAATGCGTGACCCGAATTTAAAAATAACAGAGAGTTGTGTGTCGCCGATATTTCTTTCGATCGGCGGTAAAAATGGCCCGAAAGCACAAAAGTTTTTTGCCCGATGATACGAGCGACGGTCCCGATATCGAAACCAATACAATAGAAAAACACAAAAGGTATAATTTTGTCCACCGTGTATTTTTGATACTACAATCGATAACTTCATTATTACGTTGACGTCGAAGCGTAGGCGAGCGACACGTCGAAACTTCGCGATTTCAGTTTTTCGATGTACGCCAGAAGCAGAACGAATACGGTCATTGAAGATGGTACCTCGCGCGAAACAACTCGATTTACTTTGGCCGGCGGTGACCAGACATTCTTACGTGAATGTAATAACTTTCGAACACACAACGTGATCGTTCTCTGTACATAAAGATAGAGCACAAAAACTTTTTATGTATGACCTCGTATTCGACAACGTGTAGACCGAGTCGATGCGAGGGACTACGAATATTCTAAAATAAATATTGTGATGACTGAACAAGATCGATTACTTTGTTATCCTGTCCCTTTCTTTCTCGGAATATTTCTTTCCAGTTCGATTGTTTTTATCAAATACAATGAAATACGATATAACAATATAGTTGACATATCTTCGATGTTTATTACCCTTTTCGTTATGCTATTTTCGGAACTGAAAGCGTTTCTAATAAATATATCCAGGTAATTATTGCTAATGTAGAAAAATTATACATATGAATATTTAAGTACCTTATATAGGAAATTAGTGTAATATACATAAAAATACTTTTGTATTATAATACTCGGTATCTGAAGCTCTTGTATTTGTGTTTGTAAAAACGAAACGCTACTTTTTGAAACAATTTCGTAATTTAATTTTCAAATTCACGAACATTGCGAATACTCTACAGTAGTCTACACGTTAACGTACTCCTGTAATTCAACTATTACACTTACTATACTATGCTGTTGAATGATAGCCTCATAATATATCCGAAAAAATAAATATAGTGTCTGGGGACTTTCATGATTCAAACAGTTACCTTAGTGCGCTATGAGATATGAGGACTGTAAAAATTAAGCAGACTTCATCCAGAATTTTCTGCTGTGCACGAAGTTAAAATCTATAACGCTGTTTACTAAGGTTCTGTCCTTGAAATCGACCAACCGTGGTTTCGCATTCCTAGAGTATTTATTATCTAGCAAGATGTTACATTCACGAGATGATGTCATCAGAAATCCTTTGGTCTCAGAGTGGATCGATACTACTTCCACGTCTCCATGGTCGTATCGATCGCAGTTCCACGACTCCATAGTCATACCAGACATCCTAAAATGCCGGGATCCAGCCGAACGATGTCTCACAACCCTAGGGCATATTAGACACAATCCTAGAACTTTGCCCTCGTTCCAGACAGAGTTCCACATTCCACGTATGGTATTAAGCGTTATCTCACTATTGTCACCTTCTTGTACATTCGCTTTATCTAAAAATCCATGTTTTCGTGATTTTTTAATACGAAAATTCGCACGTCATGCAATAATTATAGAATTTACAGAATTATAAAAAGTTTAGATTACTTTGCTTAATTAGTTGTCACATATGGATATACAAATTTTGTAACATAGTAAGATTTCAATTTGCACAGTAATTAATTCATTGTTTTAATACACTTTTCCCAGATATAAATACATAATATAAAAAGTATTAATATAAAAGTTATCTTAACCGTTCCCTCAGAGACAATTATGAATACTTTGTTAAAGAAACCTCATTAAACACAAGAAGTTAAAGTTAATATAGTCCCAATAGAAGGTAAAACAAATTTTTATGTATGTTTCGTTGTAAAGTATTTTTAAGATACCAAACATCGCTGAGAGCATACTAAAGAATTAATAGGTGCAAGAACTTTCACTGGAGCAGATCCTCTTTCAATATTTACGTAGCCATCGATTTCATGAGTAGTGATATTCGCAGTCACCAGTGAATAAATAATCCAGACGTGTGAATTCCAGGCTTGAAACACTCAAGTATCAAAACCACTGTTTTCGTGAGTTATTATTTGAAATATACAATTTAATTTACAAGGACATTATATAATAGAAGGAACAGTTACGGCCCTTTGACCATTATCCTCTATTTGAAATTTCATTAATTCTCAATAGTTTGGAACCTTCCCTTTTTTTTTATTAAAAATATCTTTTCCTTTATCTTCGTTTATATGTTAGTACTGTTACACGCTTACTAAACATTTTTTTAAATATTCGTAAGCTGACGTATACTATTTAGAAATGGCTTGGTTATATGTAGCATGTTCAAATTGTTTTTAATTTAACATCGAGGAAACGTGTAAGAAAATTGCGATGCATCTGACAATGGTTCATTTCTCTGCATTGAAACGCTATAAATTTTTTGACACCATCTTTTCACCAATATTTTTGACACGAGGTAATAAGCAGCAGGCGGCATAGTAAATTTTTGTTGTAATTCAAGTTTATTGTAGTATAAAGATTGTGCAGTCACTAAATTACAATCCTAAGAAAACCGAATGAAATTGAAACATTATAGTGGACATTTCACCAATTACATGAAGAATAACGACTCGAGACTCTTTAGAACGTTCTATATTACTTCGAGTATTATTTAAAAATAACTAGCGACAACATATTTTATTTGCAACTTCTTGAAAATGTGCATTTTCGTTATTTCAAGTTGTCATTTCCTATTTATCGAATTAAGTTTCGTTATAAAAGCGATATTGGAAGTTTAAATTATCTTAGAAAAGTCTTACAAAATTTATGTTCCATAAAGATCGAAATTTGAAGATCGAAACGACGTTATAGCAAATAACGATATTAAAAAGTGGAACTTGATCAAATATAGCGTATCAACATTGAAAAGTAATTTTATTAAAGTCACAAATATCACTGTACATTTTTTTTATTTCCTTCTTGTACTCTTTGTAATAACAAAATATATTACTACTATAAAATTGATCTTAACTTCATTTGAAACTGCAATATTTCTGCTTCGTTCGCAGTTTATTCAGTAAACTACATGTACATCGACGCGGAAACGCTTTTACGTCTTTCGTCGTTTCTTGAAATTCCAATTTAAATATTCAATTGAATCAGCATGGCTACACAATGAGATGTTTTGAATAAATAAACGATAAGTTCGAAATGCGTCAAAATTGAAAACGAAGAAAGAAGCACGAGAAAGAGGAAGCTTCACTGAAACTCAAATCACTTCATTGAATTAAAAAAATTATGCAATACCCTTGATGTTAAAATCAGTTTAAATTATTTTTAAATTATAATGATCTACTTGAACTTCATACATTTTAATTCTCATAAAACATTTTGTTCTTACTATGCATCACACAGCTATTACTTTCCATTCTTTAACTCTATAAAATCGTGTCATGAGGCCCTGCCTGACCTTTACTCTTCTACCTTTGCAATCAAACATTGTACATATAATTCTGTTCTTTAAAATATTGCATAATTGTATAACGTATTCTTGAGACAAAAAATCAGTCAAATATTAATATGTTACAAATACGTTACTAAAAATGAGTATAAAATAAATAAATAGATACAAATAGAAACATTATACTGCTGCTTCATATTTAGTTTTTACGGTTACATTGCTGTTTTAATTGCGCTGCATAGTATGAGTTTTAGATTCACATTTGTTGTATATTTGTTTTTTATTTTACATTTTCCCTCAAATTTCAACAGACTTGTGTTAAAACGGAGCGAGTAAATAGTTACCATATCGTAACTATATCATATTCTGGTGCTATCGATTAAAAATCACGCAGCATATTTATGATACGTATGATCTACATTGAAACCAACAACGGTGCAACAATTGTAAATACGACGCGTTATAATGTACGAGATTGGTGTTACGATGGATATTTCAAGCGCAAACGTGACATTGTGGTAAACTGCAAACGACAAATTGCGGCCTATGATCCAAACGATCTGTTTAACTGTCGCCATTTTCCTAGGAAAATACTCGTGTCGCAAATCAGTCATTTCGTATTACGGTTTACCTTATTTAAAAATGCAATCTAAATCTCTTGTAAGAGAAATATTATTCATGAGAAAATTACTTCCAGTGGAAATCATTTAAAAATATGAAACTATGAGTTGTATGAAAAGTAGTAGTTTCGTAAATGATTATTCGACTGCGAATGTTTATATACATATTTATGGGAAATTTAAAGGCAAGATGTAAACAAGATAAAAAAATGTGCAGAATATGCAAAAACATATAAAATATCTATAAAATACACGTTATAGTATTTAGCGAGCCAAATTACTCTCTACTTTGCTTTCATTTCTTTAATTATGTTCATAAAAATATGAATTTACACAAAACTATTGCCGCAAACTATTTACTGCTAAGCAAACATAAATTTTATAAAAGTATATCGAATAAATATCTGAGGTAATAATATTAAGTAAAGAATTCTAACAGGAAATGTTAAAAATTATCGTATCTAATAGCTTTTATCGTAAATTCATTCGTGTTTTTGTATTCCTGCGAATTTCAAAAATAACTGCACCATAATAAAAGTATAAAAGACACTAAATAAAGTGACTGAAACGTGCACCTTCATAGTGTGTATAAATCTTCGTAAAATTCATTGCAAGAGCATTTCGTACACAACTATAATTTTTGCTGCTTGATGTTAACTTATGCGGAGGAGTAAGACATGGTCATGTTTATCAAGCGTTGTAAATTCGCGACGATTATGATAAAGGAACGCAGGGAATTTTTTTAAACGCCATGCGCAGCTAATAAAACAAAAAAAAAAAAACGAAAAAGCAGGAATAGAAAAACGGAAATGCAACAAATGAAGACATGCCGGCATTTTGTCTGATTTTAATATCACGTCGGTTTAGCGAAAAAATGCAAACGACGCTTTGAAAGAGGAGGAAAAAGTCCGGGGTCGTGACGGTTCCTTTTTATCCGGAAGAGTGGCTTCTCGCGATAGAGGTACTATTAAATTCTCGTTTTTAATCTCGCAGGTGACAATGGCGTGATTATATGTCAAAGGCTGACAATACATATCACCTTGCATTCACCAGAAATGAAAAAAGGAATTAGAATGCAGGGTTTTGTTAAGGTCTTTTTTCACTGAAGCTCGTTCAAAAAATGATCCTTTTTTAATCCTTTTAATCCTCTTTAATTTTCCAATAGTACAATTTATAAAATAGCTTTAAAAAAGTAAAAGAATTTGATATAAAACGTGTAAGGAAAAATTCGATTAATGAATATTGCAATAATTTTAGAGATGCAAGTATTTTTAAAAGTAATATCAAGTAAAACAAAGCTTAGATGAAAAGTATCAGGCATTTAATTGATAGACGTTCAACTGATATATTGGATTATACTTTTATGGATAATAGATTCTAATCGCAGACTTTATTCGAGTCTTTTATTTTCTGCGTGTAGATTTCGGTTAAAATAAACAATTCGCATGGCAGTCTAATAGAATCCAGATAATAATCTCAAAAATATCAAATAACGGTTCAAATCGACATACATATAATCTTGCAGCTGAAATTCCAGTTCAGTGTAGTATTATATGATATAATAGATTCTTTAATACATACATGTATTCAATAAAAAATTCCGCTCACACAATGAAAAAATCAATACCGAAATGCCAAATGGATTTAAAACTTCATTTCAATTAGAAATTCGTCTTTAATTCTGATAGAAAAATTTCTATTAAGTAAATTTTGTTTTTACGTTAAAGCTATATCATATAACTGTGTATACTGTCAAATAAAGGAAAATATTACGTTTAACCGAACTTGCTTATGTAACAACCTAATATTATACATTTTTCCACGTATAATATAACGTTATTATACTCAAATTGCAGAAAATTACAAAGATTAATTTTCTATTGTCAGATAAAATATTGACTTAAAGGTGTAAAATATTACCATTGTTAGCTCTGCCAATCTGTCTAATCAATTTATTTAAATTTTCGAAAGATACAGTTCAAACATTATCTACACTTATCAATCACTATTAATTGGATTTTTGAAAATAATATCGCTAGAACATTATTAATGTCGAAAATTGTATTATAATATTGTAAGAAATGAAACCATCGTAGCGTAAAACCATCAATTGCCTATTTGACGGGCAACGTCAACTCTCAACAGCGTTCGACGTTCAACAAAATCCATAAATCTTATTAAAGTGTCTTCTCCGATGTAAGTCAGTACGCTTTACTTCAAAATGGAAGGACTTCTGAATTAATATGATATACATAGTAAAAACAAAGCCCTTTAAGAACTACCTCGTCTCAAAAGATATCTCATAAAGCGAAGAACGTATATACAACGATAAAACAAGCTAAACGAATATCAACGGATACGAAGCGCTGCTTTTTTTTGCTGTTATCGGATCGCTGTACTTTTTATTGGCCAACAGAATGGGTTACAGTAAGTAAAAGGAAAAAGTTCCCGATGAAAATATCGCGGTAAGCCAAGGAAAAGCGGAGGAAGTTTTTCTTTGGTAAGACGTAAGCTTCGCGAAGTTTCTGAAAGAAAATATCCGTTAACGAGACATCGGTACAACGTGACCGAAACACATCCTCGAACTTTAAACAATATCTTCACGGAAACCAATGTTACCATTATTCAAGAAAAAAAATTGAATGTGACAAACCAAGAGCGGATATGGTATAATTCTAAATTATTATTATAGTACCGAAAATCTTAGTATTGTATTATTTTCGAAGAATTATTCTTCTGAGATAACGTCTTCCAGTATTTAACTAAACACTAAGTAATGACTTTCTAATTCTATAAATTATACATATAATATTTATGTAAATCAAAACGATTTTATCTCTAGTATAATATCCGGATTGCAAAATATTCGGCTAAAATGGCACTTTTAGGGATTTGTAAGATCGCTGAAACCGAAAATGAGAATCATTATTCACAGAAATAATGCGTAAAAAATTTCGATCAACCTGTTGATGTGTGATATTCTTATGGATTTTGACGATACCTTTCTTAAAATTTGATGTCCTTAACCTGCTATATGACTTACTCTTATATATTTGCATCGTGAGTATTGGATTAGGTTTGAGTTATCTTTTATTTTCCGGCCGCCTTAGGGCCGTGATCACGCAGAAAAAGATAAGCAGTAAGTAAAACTGGCATTTGGAGCATTGGCATTAACTGTTATCATTTGTTTCGCCGCTTATCGCTTACCATTCTGTATGATCACGATTTTAGTGTTAAGAAGACCTTTGTTGGTCAAATACCGTAAGGCCGAATTTTCAAAACAGTTCATTTCTGTGAAAAATAACCATTAAAATAATTATAGAAAAATCATTTTGGACTTTAGCGGCCTAAAATAACCCCGAAAAGAGACATTCAGATCAAAAATCTTGCAGTCCGGATACTATACTTTATCCAAGATTTTTATCGCATGGAAATAATACAGTGGTAATTAAATGTTTCCGATCAAAATATAATTTTATTATATCGTTACAAAAAAGTTTCTGAAAATAAAAAAAGCTTTCAGCAGCCATTGTATTTATGTATTTTGTTTTTAAAGAAGAAACTTCGTATAAAATTGATTCAATACTTTATTAAAATCAATTATTTTTTAGTATCAGAATAATTACACAATACATTATTTACTAACAAAGATATATATGACAAAGATCATCAAATTTAATCCTTCAAGCTATTAATAATAAATTCATGTAATTCGTGTAAACTGTATTTCAGTTGCACATAATTAACAGATAACAATATTTATAATATGTAATATAAATACAATTAGGTGATATCATTGTATAAAAAGAAATGCACTATAAAGTTCTGCAATATTACATAATATACAATCTTGATCTTTTCTAAGATGAAGTTACGAACTTGAGTTTAAAATTCTTAAAGAGAGTCATGAAATCAGTCAGAACTTATTGTTTTTGATTTGGAATCAAAACGGAAATCTTTCAAATCTGAACCAAATATAACAAAGTATAAATATAAAAAAGATAATAAATTGGAATTAGAAGAAATCATTTAAAATTTAAACCTACTAAATAGATGAATTCGAGTGGATAAAAAAAGAGTACTTGATCAAACCAATTACTACTAGTCAGTTTATTCACACTTGTTATCCTGTGTCTAGTAGATATATATTGTTACATTATATTATTATTTAGCATGTAAACCACTTTTACGTTTTGAATAGTAGCTTAAAATAAGAATAGCCTTAAATGGTAAATTAATAATCAAAATAATTTTATACTGTGTTTATTTGTTCGTTTGTTTCATAATGAACATCATGCCTATCGAGACATACAAATAGTTGCCAAATAAATGTTACTTCTGCTAAATGATATAAGAAAACTGTACAATAAAAGGAAATCAATATTTTTGTACTTAAGAAATAGTTAGTAAAAATTTTAAAAATGTTACCTCCATTACATTCTTTTTAATCTGCGTCATAATTGATTAAAAGGAATACTAAATATTTGAAAGAAATGAATATAATTATAGTTACAAATAGTGTGAAATAGAAATTGTTAATGGAAAATGTTAAGAAGAACTGTTACTATACAGAGAGTACTTATATTTTCATAATTACAGTTATTACAGATCTATTCTATGGATGAGAAGATATAAATATCGGCAAAGTATGACTATAGTTATTCAGAGAACATGAATTTTAAGTAGAAAACCGCATTTCCAGCAAATGAATTTATTTCATAGATTACATTACAAAATATTACACCTCATTTTTTCACGCTGGAACACTATTGCAAAAAACTATCCTTATCCATATATCAATTTCGATTAAAATAGAGGTGCATCAGTACTTCGCGCGTCTTTCTTTTTTTTTCTACAATGCATATAAACTTCTTTCCCCTATACTGCGAATAGGAAAGCTATTATTATCTCTTGCCGGAATTTCATT
This sequence comes from Bombus flavifrons, assembly GCF_040668555.2. NCBI lineage: Eukaryota > Metazoa > Arthropoda > Insecta > Hymenoptera > Apidae > Bombus > Bombus flavifrons. The sequence continues at coordinate 2,814,357 of NC_138443.1, forward strand.
TCGCTCTCTAATTATATTTCTATAAATTCTTTGAGTTTACTCTGGACAAGTAAAAACACATTGCGAACACAATGTGAGACAATGAGAAAGATATGATCGTATTATATGATCATAATAAAAATTATAAATTCACGTCGCGAATTAAGTGTCAAAAATTCAAACACCATTCGTCATTCGCGCATAATATTAAAAAATATTAATTTAGGGAAAATAAGATCATTTTAGCTGTTTCAAAGCAAAGTCTACCTTTTAGCAAATGCAACAAAGTAAAGAACATTGTCTGTAGAAACTTTTGATTTCTGTAACAGCCTTTTTTATTTCTTGTTAACTGTTACTCATATAGCATTATTATAGTGTATGTCAAATATTTATAACGTATGTATAGTGATACTTCGTTTACGCATTGCTTTTGCAACTTGTATTACTCGACTTGTCAATTACAACTGTTGGTTGTATGAAATAGCTGTAAAAAAAGAGAAAAGAATCAATTTTATTTTTCTTTAACGACAGTTTAATTCATGTGAGTTCGCACTAGAAAATTACCTTGTTACTGAACACTTTAAGCTTCAGGTGTAGCTAAGGGGGCTTCTTTCTTTTCATCAATCGTAACAGCTTCTTTTTTATCACCAGCTGCTTTATCATTTTCATCCACTTCTTTTTTTGGAGCAACCTTAAATGTATGTTATTATATATGTACATTCAACAATAATGTAAAAGATCTCCAAATAATAAAAAGCTTTATAATCTTTTCTAACTAAAATGATCTTACAAATAACATAGTACAAATGTCCAAATAAAAAATCTATGAAAACATTGTCAATAGTAGATTTAATTGTATTTTTACACCCTTCATTTTTTACATGTTTGTAAAAAAACAAAGAAAGAGATATGTTAAATTATTATGATACATATACATTATAATTATATATCTATAAATAAATCAAATGTTATACAAATGAAATGTTTTGTGAATTGTTTAGAATAATTTTAGACTAATATTTATATAACTTATTTGCAACATTTTAAAAAATCTACAAAATATAAAATATAATTTTAAGACATTAATCCATATGACCTAATTCCTACATTACAACTAAAATTTAACATCAAACTAAGATGTTATTGAAACATCATGAACTATTATTTTAATCTATATAAGTTTCATATTTTGTAATCCATTAAGAGTAATTTTAGCTACAAATGATACATTGTATCCCTAATAATAAGATACATGCACTATAATATTCTTCTTATAGTTTCCTATATATTACATATCAATTTTAAAGCTTCAAACACATAACAGTTAATATTATTTAGATTGATTCATTACCTCCTCTTTGCTAGCTTCATCAAAATTCTCCACTAAATCTGGTACCTCATCATCTTCTTCCAAAGTTGATTTACCAACTGTGCTTCCAGAAACTGTACTTGCTAGTCGTTTCAACTGTGTAACACCTTCAGGACCCAGCTGACTTATTATTCCCGGTAACATGTCAGTTATTTGTTTATTCTCACCATGACCAGTAATGGCAAATGTGTTAGCAGATAAACTAGCTTGAGCTTTTGGATTATTGAAGTGGATGACAGTACCATCATCCTTAATCATATTAACCTCCTCTATACCAGGAATTGTATTCACAGACAACTTTTTTAAACAACTTTGTAACTTCTTATCATCTGTAGCAGCAGTAGCATGAACAACCTAAAAATATATTGAATATAGTTAAATATTAATAGATTGCACATATATGTATATGTAGATAGATATATTGCTCAGTTAGTAAAATTTCTTTCTTGTAAATTCTTATACTCCACTACAGTATATCCATAAAAAATACAAAGATTCAGTTTCTATTGAAATTATAAACATTATGATATTGATAATTCTAGCCTGAATTAATATAAAATGTAAAATTAAAATCGAACTTAAACTTGGAGTATGAGAAAACTACAAAATTAAATCAAATGACATAATAAAAGTAGAAAATGGAAATCAGAAGGACAACATTGTATCTAAGAAACACGTGAAAGTAATTTAGTCAAGCAATTAAAATGCGTCTTGCACGAACTACAAAGCTTTGGTATCGTACAAGAACAGCAATTGGTGATCGTGAGACGAACAACACTTTTCAGAAGTAGGAAAATCATTTAAATGACACTTGAAATATACACTTTCGTAAACTTTTAAACTCACGACACGCCAACAGTCCTAAGAATTCTGTGAACTCGTGTTAACTTTCGAAATAAATCTATATACCTTCTTCTTGCGTCGGGGTGTTCCCTTACCGCCGATTCGTACTTGAGCTTGAAGCTTCTTCAACTTTTCAGGATTCATATTAACCTGTCTATACGACGATCACAATCCTTAGATTGTTAGTCACCAAGCTTCGACAAGCTACAAGTCTGACGCAAAGTTTTATACGATAAAATGAGCTAAACGTAACCGGCAAGCAGACACGTGCTCTCTGTTCGCCGAAAGGGTCGAGAAAATGGAAGTGTACGCTTCTGTAGCTCTCTACGTCAGAGATAGCTTCCGGCAGGGTAATGCTTCCGTTTGAATCTTAACTCAAAACACTGCACCGATTAATTGTGAATCGTATTGTTCGTACATAAAGCATGTACAAGACGATTCGATAAATCGAAATTTTTTGCGAAACATTTTGCTAAGCCAAAAGGCTTTGTTTTATCTACAGTACACCATTTCAACAATAGTTCGTCTGAACATGGAGGTTATGGAAATCATCATGTTACAATATACAACTTCGAAGAAAAAAGTCTTTATAAATGATCTTATAATAGAATTTGGAAATGTTATATTATGAAATTTGAAAAAATCGATATAATTTGGTTGAAATAAATTACCAAATAAATGTAACAATGGAAAACTGCCCGAGTTATTCAAGAATTGATCAAATTTATTGCAATGTACGGCGCGAATGTGAACTTCAAAATTAAAAACTGTTCATTATATTTGACATATTGTTTTTCTCAAGCTAGTTAATAACTTGTGTCTGCTTACATAAATACGACAGTGCATGGAGATATATGCTACACTGCAAACTACAGTTACTTAAAACTTTGTTATTAAAATATTTTTATATTATATTTTTTAATAACAATTGTTACATGTATATATTAACATATGAAGACAGACTTAAGACAGTTCTACGTTTCAAAGTACTATGAGAATATTTTTGTTATATAATCATATAAATTATATTGTATTGTATATGTTCAATGAAACTCTATAGTTATTTAAAATTTAAAGGACATATTGAAGAAAAAAACTGTAACTACAAATATTTTAGATACATAATTTATTTTAAGATTCAAACAAAGGAAGTTTCGTTAAATAATGTAAATACGTTTTGGCTCTTACATAACAGCATTCGATCTAAAGTATATATTTACAATATATCACATTCTTATACAATAATAATTTAGCACACTGTTGACAATAATAATAACATAATCTTTGCTATATTTACGTCCAATAAATTAATTAACAAATATATTGTATCATGTATTCATTCAATGCACAGAAGATACTGATTTTGCAATACGATATAATATAATCATTTTTCATATCATGAAAATATGAATCATTTATTCTATAAGAAATCTTTATTTCTCTAATGTTTACCTTTATAAAAGGATATAATAAAATAAGATCAGTCTTTAATTCTTTAAAATTAATTTAGAAACTATTTCCAAACAAAAATTGCTTACAGATTCTTTAATCACATTTAATAATTTAATTAAGTAATAAAAAAGTGTAATGTGATGGAATCACATTGTTTAAAGCATTTTTTTCATTGCCATCTTTTAACAAAAATTTTATATACTAAATTATTTAGTATTCAAAATATAGCAAATTACTTATGAAATGATTTTCAGTTTGTTTTTGTCCAGTGATAACATTTTCTCAAAAGATCTTGTATCTTATTTGATCAATAATAGGAAAGTGAAAATTTGATAATATAAATACAAATATACAAAATTTAATAATTTTTTAGTAGGGCTATTTTCCTCCATCTATGGTTTGTCTCATTTTTTACATGACCAAATTCAAATCTAATTCTAAGTTCACCAATTTTTGATATTGGTAAAATATCTGGTATCCATTCAATCAAAAATGGTGTTGGTTCAACTTGATTTGGAGAAGTATTTCCTGTAAAGTAAAATGAAACGTTTAAACAAATGAACATTTAGTAATTTGTAAACTATATTTTTTTATACATATATTTAATACTTACCAACTTTCAAATACGTTTTTAATTCTAAGGGTTTAATTAATGCGTTATTATTGGTTTTTTTGTATCTGTCTATTTCCGTTTCTTCTCTTTTATACAATTCATATGTACCATCCGCGTTTTGAACAAAACTTCTTGTGATTTCCAAAGGTATAAGAGGCGTCTCAAAAATACTTTTGACATGTAAAATATTAGTAATTTGCCATGTATATTTGGTAAATGTACCTAACGGTACACCGTCTTTTCTAACAAATGCTGTTGTTGAATTTGGCAAACGTTTCTTTTTGCCACCACATGATATCCTTTCTCGTAAACAATCAAAAAATATTTGTGGTACATGAAATACTAAGGGATCTGGTTTTCCATCAAATTGAAAATGCATAGTTTGATTTATTCTTTCTGTTATCGATGCAAGCCATTTAATGAAAGGTAAATTTATATTAGCTTCGTCCAAATCTTCGCAAGGATTTTGATACTTCTTAACAATATGTAATTTTGTTTTAGCTTTTCTTGGTTCTATTGAACTTAAATTATTCAGACTTGTGGTGTTTGTGCTTGTTGGTTTGTCATCTCTTTTTCGCTTTGTTGAAATTGGCTGTGTTATACTATTACTTTCTGTATTTGATATACTGCCAGTATCATATTGTATTAACATGTTTTTATCTACTATTTTTACACCAGTAGTATTTGAAACAGTATTAGTATCAATTATTTTCATGTTATTTACATCTAAAATAGCATTTGTATCAAGAACTTTCAATGTTCCAGTATTTAATATCTTTATATTATCATTTAATATATATTGGCTATTATTAAGCACATTATATTTAGAATCCATGCTTGTCTGATCATCCATTATCTTAACGGTATTTCCACCAAGTTGTACACCATTTTCATTAATTACTTCTAAATTATTCACCTAAATTTCAAAACAATTTTAATATTTTAATTCGTCTTCCTATGTTATATAAGCAAGCAAGTAATGTAATAAAATCTTACTTGTGATACCATATTATTATCTTCCAATAAGGTACGATCACATTCTACTCCAATATTTTCAACAATACTATGTGGTAGAATTGTAGACTCTAAATTCATTGAATCCAAATCTAATCTATTTCCATCTAAGCTCTGAACTGTTAAAGTGTCATCTCGAAATATTAAAAGATGTGTATCTGTATCATCCGTTGTTAAACCATCAAGATCTATTTTAGATATAATTTGTAATATAAATATCTTGTTATACTAAGTTCAGACTATGAATAATAGAAATCTTCTTACCAATGCCTACTATTTTATCTTGTTCATCATTTTGTAACACTGTTGTTAGTGGTTTCGATACACTTAAATCATTCTGATCTAAGTTAATATAATAACTAAATTCTTCTGATAATTTCGTATCGCTAGCAAATGCACAAATACAAGCATAAAAATGTACACAACGCTTATTCTGAGAAGACTGTGCTACATCTGGTTTGTCTCCTGTTGTTTTCCCTATGCCCTAAATTAATTATTGGTACTGTGAATAATATTCTTAGTTATAAATAATACAAGTTTAACTTGTTTTACTGATACTTACTTTAAATGTGGAACAAGAACAAAAATAACGATGTTCAATTCTATCTTTCAATTTTGTAACAAAGAGAGAAAAATGAAGGTAACCTAATGGATGTTTTGGTGAAGCTTTGCATTTGACTGCCATTATATTTTTGGACACTCGTTGTACTAAAGGCCCTGAAGTTTCAGTAGCAAGTAACCAAATTTCTTGTTTCATTTCATTATTTACATTTAAAGATGATAGAATAGAGTTCCTTAAAGTTAATGGCTGTGCCTCTGCATAGCATCTTAAGGCAGCCTGTATATGTTGACATGCAGAGACAGGCGTATCGGACGAATTCTTTTCCTATAAGAGAAGGGCATTAAAGTTTTATTAATATTAAACTAACTATTATTATTAACAATTATATTATTTTGAAACTTACATGACATTTAAGAACACTAGTATCAAAACTTCTTTCACAACTATCAACAAAACATAACGCAGTGGATTGTGAAATTAGTGTTATCATTTCATTAGAAATTGTGGCATTTATCAGTGGTAATTGAACAAATCCACGATAGTCTGGGCCTTTATCACGTACTCTAACAGAAAAAACTTGAGCAGTTGTGCCCGTAATAAGCTTACATGCTTCTGTTGATAGTTTCCTTTTTTCACCAGGTTCCTTAAATACAGCATCACAATATTTGTTTTTACAACACAAACCACGAGATCCATTATAAGTTCCACATTTTGGGCATTTACGAATTCCACGTAATGTAGCTTTACCTAAGTCAGATAGTAACTTCCTCAAACGCTCCTCATTAGACATAGCTAAAAAATGTTATATTTGATTAGTAATATATAGAATCACCTCATCAAATAATAAAATATGTTTTCAGAATAGGTTTGGTTATTTAATGTTAGATATTATTTTGTTGAAATGCTATATTATTGTAATTTTTAATAATAATATCAATTATTATATAAATATAATGTGAATTAGATCTGTTTTTGAGCTTCATATTTATATATTCTAAAAATAATGCTATAAACACTAGACATTATGATTGTTAATACAAACCTCCATAATATACAATATGCAGAGATCATTGAGCAAAAGAAATAAATAGCATTTATATTTTTAGATTATGAAAAGCTAATTAAAAAAATATTAAATTAAGGGAACATTTTTACCAAACACTCAAGCACTGTTTTACATGACACATTTTGCTAATTCTAATTGGTACAGAAATTAAAGGCATTAAACTTTTACCTGCTCCTACCTTTTACAACAGAATTAATGTTTATAATAGGAGAAAAATGTTATGTACTAATAATTATATTATAGAAAATTTTGCTTCTGACAGTAAATAAATAAAGCTCATCTCAATGCTAAATTGCTAGCATTTACGATAGAGGGCATTACTCTCTCTACAACATTAACCCAAATTCACAGAATCAAATAATTTTCCAATTATTCTTAATTCGTAACATTACTATAAAATAAAAATAGTTCATATTTATTAAAATGTTGTAATATTTGTTATGTCGTACAAACTTAAATTATTTATAATAATTGCAAAAATTTATTATTTTTCTGATAATTAAAATATTCTCACACTTTCATCTTTCTATTATTTCATTAAATATATGCGTAGATATAATTAAAAAACATCATTCCTCTTAAAATTATATCTCAGAAAACATTTTTATAGCTATGTTTTTTTAAACATTTAAAAGTTATATTTTCTTTATTTATTTATTTATTGCGGTAAAAAATTAGTTAACTACATAAACTATCTCATTCAAATATTCAAATAAATTTTTATATATTAATATTCATTCGTATTATCTCTGATATTACATATTCAATGTAAAAACAAAATAAAAAGATCACTTAAGTAGTGCTTTAAATTTCGGAACTACACTCATATTCATGTTTACAATGTCATCTGTATTGGTATTGAGTCACATAGCCATGTTTAGCAAAATTTTGTATCAAACGTAAAGCATCTGTAGGGACCAGTTTAATTAAAGAATAATCAGTTAATAAAGTGTATTATTCTTTAAAAAGTGGTAGAGACGTATTAATTGAAAAACTATAGAACATATGATAAAACATAAAAATACACAATTTATTTAACTTGTAAATATGAAACAACTTTTAACAACATCGACCAACCTAATTTAACGAAGTTTTAAAAGAAGAGATTGAACGTAAATAATATTTGTGTGCAAAAATTGAATGGTATTTACTAAAATATTTACTTGATTTAAGCGATTAGCATGTTTTTTTTGTAGTAAACTTTCAATGTTATAATTATTAAGGTTACGCGTTACTAATTTTTAACAAAATCTTGAAATTACATATTATATTTATATTCATATCTTAAGATTTTTTAAGTGTGTTACTGATATATTAATATGATTTGTACAAAAGGTGAATTCATAAAAATTGTGTTATAAAGTAAATAAATATGACGGCTGCAATTAAAACATTATGGAAGCAAGCATTAAATACGTTTGAAGAACGGAGTAATGTCGGATTTAAGCTTTGTCAAAAGAACTTTGACAAATTGCGGTACTTGATGAACAAGATTACAGCTGAAGACGTAAATTTAAATAAACAGATCCTCGATTTTATTCAAGTACAGCATGCTCCGATGTGGGTAATTGATATATTTGAAAATAAAGACTTTGCTATTTCAATTTTTATATTGAAACATGGATTTACAATGCCAATACATGATCATCCTGGAATGTATGGATTTTTAAAGGTATGATGTAAATATAATTTTAATCATATATAATTGTATCATAATCAATAATATATATTATTAATAATTATATATATATATATCAATTTCTGATTTTATTTTAAAACTATATAGGATTAAAATCTTTACTATGCTTTAAAATGTAGGTAATTAGTGGTGTAGTCCAAGTAAACAATTATACTCTGAAGCCAAATGAGGATCATACAATCAGATTAAACAAAGAAGTAATGGCATATAGACATAAACAAATATCATTACACAGCAATTCACCTGCTTGTACTCTTACACCAAGAGACAAAAATTTACATGAAATTACATGTATTGAAGGACCCGCTGCATTTTTGGATATACTTAGTCCTCCATATGATGTAGATGATTCTGGAAAAGGTCCACGACCATGTACATTTTTCAAAACTACTAGTAGTTCCAAGCTATGTACAGATTCAGATATAGTGGAAGAAGTTAAATTGGTGGTTATTGAAGGTCCACCAGATTTCTATTCTGGAAGCCTTAAATACACAGGACCACCTTTAATGTGACCTGAAGTATCAAAAAATATTTCTTGTTCTGTTTGTTAAGAAGTTTTGCATTTTATTGAATTGATTTACATTTGTAATTATATTACAAATTTTTAAGAATATTTAAATTCTAATTGAATGTATAATATTGGTGTTTATTTCTTGTACCTTTTTGCAGATATGTAAGTTTATGAATACATATACATTGTTTAGGTAAGCTCCATATATAAAAGTGATATAAAAATTTTATATTTTATAATATTAGTTTATATTGGATATAGTTTATCTTTATTTATTACGGATTTTGGACCGAAATTGGATATAATTTGTAATCTGTGACTCTTTGCATTTTTATTGATTTTTTTGTATACAAAAATGTTATTTGTATAAAAATCACGAATGTGAAATGATTACATTATATTTACTATTTCGTTGATACATAGAATAAGGATGTAAACAAAGAATGTATTATAATACACTTTACATGTAATGCGTGATAAACAAAGGCATATGATAATTATTGAATAAAAACAAAAATTTTAATTGTATAAAAAATATATACTTACTTATATTACATAATATTTAAGAAATAGGTTTATCACATCTATTGTAAAAAGATATGCATTATATTTTGATGTATATGTCTTTCAATTTAATTGTCTACATAGTTCTTACAGACCAAGAAGTTCAATCTTTTCAAGATAATTAATATTTCTAAAATATATACTATATTGTACTTAAACAATACAATTTACAAATAGCTTAATAATAAATATATTTATATATCATACAGTCTTTCTTAAAATATTCCTGTGATTCCCGAGTTTTCATTATATATTTATTCTATTTTATTAATGGTAATGATTATTTTTTCACAAACGAATATATCTTTTATCATTTAAAAAAGGGCTACAATTTTATATGTAAAAAATTGTAAATTTAAATATTTAACTTATTGTATAAATATACTTTTTAATTTGTTTTGAATGAATATTTAAAACATAATGATAGTAAAAACTTAAATATTAATTGTACGAATATAATTTAGCTGGAGAACTTAAAAAATTATAAGTGATAAGTTAATTAATTTATTGGTTATTTATATTTATCAAGGTATAAAAAAACACGGTTTATTGATTTAAATTGATATTTACTAATTTCTTATATCTACAGCAAATAAAGCATTTACATAAAATAAACTTGTATTTCAAAATTTTTTTATTTTATATATATTAATATAGTCAATACCTAATCCAAGACTTATCTATCATAGAAATAAATTTCTTTTCTAAAGACTGTATTTCTTTTTACACTCATAATCAAAATGTAAATAACTCCTAAAAACATACCATGCCTATTTTTGTCAGAGCACAGAAAACTTGTGCTGTGTTAACTTCATAAAATATAGTTTTTGTCATTAATAAACTACAGATTTACTATTTTCTTCCTGTGTAATTCTTTCGAACAAAGGAAAACTGAATTGTAGTAAGGACATTAACATATCTCAATTTTTGTTTTGTACGTAAGGAAGGATGAGTCGATATTAGTATAACTTCACTGATAATTAAATTTAAGAGATGTAACATTCCCATTTTCTTTCAATTATGTTCATCCTTAGACAGATAATAACTTACTAATTATATTTATGTATATCATAATTTCCCTTTATTATTTTTGTATGTATGTGTATATATAACTTACGTATTTGTTAAACTTGATTAAAGTACCCACAAACTTATATTGTTACATAAAAGTAATATACTGGACATCTTTTTTCATGATAAAAGTGTATTATGAGGTTTAGTTTTTTTTTAACTGAGATGTCGTTTGATAATGTATTGTTCCAAGAATCTCTTGTATGTATGTATTTAACTTGTCTGGTTAGTTTCAGAATTTTGTTGTCTTCTATATAATGAAACATTACTTTCTGTATAATCCATTATACGACGTTGACATTGTCTTACATATTGTTGCTGTTTATGGTATATCTTGAATGCACCCTTTACTGTTATAAATGCTATACCTCCCTGCAGAAATGCATACATTTCATAAAAATCTAAGACAATTATTTAACTAATAATAAATATATTTAATATATGTATACATACAAGCAATGTTCTTTGAAAATTAGAATGTATGCTTTCAAAAAATATTTTGCCACATATGCTGGCAATGCTAGGTAATAAAAGCGCACCACAAAGAATACGAGTTGCTGACATTGGATCACTCATAGGTGGTAGATCGTCAGATTGTACTCTGTCAGCACTTGAACAACTAAAATAATATGAATGTGAAACACATGATATAATTACTTCAAATTTTGTACATACCTACTAGGCAAGAAATGCCTCAAAATAGGAACCTTATATGCATGTCGCCTTAAAAGATTAAGTGCTTGATCTTCCCATCTGAGCATTTTTCCCAAAACTAACATTATTGGAATAGTTGGCAAACCAACCAATAATACCAAAGGATCAGCTTGTTCCATTATAGCTAGACCATCCTTGTGGCCAACTACTTGCATTACAGTTACTGCTCCATATGTTACAGCTGTCCAGTATACAGATGCAGCAACTATACTAGCTGCAATAAATGGGCAAATTCGAAAAACCATACCATCAATAGTATCCAGTACAACTACTAACGGCCCTGTAATAAATATATCACATTTAACACACACATTGCAATATACATATATTTATAGTATATTTCTTTATAGCAATTGTAACAGCTATATTTTAATAACAAATCTATCTAAGCTTGTTTTAAAATATATGTATAGATATTAAAATAACTAACCCATATTTGGATATACAATGATGTATTCTGTATTACACTGTGGACATGCTACATGTGCACCTGCATGTCCTTTTTGTTTTTCATCAACCCATCTCTGAATACATCCTTGATGTACCCATTTTGTTGTACCACGACAATGACATGGTTTTACCCATAAAGCAGTTGCATCATCTTCATCCGTTGCAAAGCATACCCAACAATATCTTTTGCTGAATTGAACAGAAATGTTTTGTTAAGAAGCATGTATTGAAATTTTATCTTTTATGTATAAAATTATAATATATATTAATATACATACTCATCTTCTGTATTTGCTATTGATGTATTAATGTCTGATTGGTTTGGGGAAGATGCACCATCAATCATATCATTCGGTTGGGCAATGTTTACAGATTCTGACAACACAATAGGTACTGGTTCCTCATTTGATAAGATCGCTGAAGGTTGAGCATCAGATATTTCTTTAACCAAGTTTAATTAATTAATTAATTAGTCTTGCATTTTAACACATAATATAAGTAATATTAATGTATATTTTCTGGAATGAATTGTATTTAACAACGGTTTAATTTTAAATATTAACTCATTCAGTTTCTCTGTATATGCATTGCAACATTTCTACAAGTTGTAAAATTATATAAATATATACTATTAGTAAAAAAAAGTTATTATTAGTACATATATGATCTTTACAATTTTAACATTTATTAATATGATCTTACCATTATTTGATTCATTAGTTTGTCTTTCTGGCCTTAGATTTGTGCTAAGTCTTCTTAATGTTTCTTCTATACTTGAAAGACGACCAATATTAGGCCGTGTGGTAATACTAGATTCTATACGTACTATCCTACCAGGCGAATCGAGTCCATAGAATATGTGCGGCAAATTGTTATCTGACATTTTGTCTTAATAAAATAAGATTTTCAATATTGCATTACTGTATTATACCTAAAAAAAGAATGTTATTATTTACACAAAACATAATGTTTATCAATTTATTCAACAATTCAAACATATGTAATTATATGACAATGTCAATGAAGTTATGAAACACGTACAAATGTTATACAAAAATACATTATACAAAAAATTGTAGAATCATTAGTAATTACTACACTGATGCAATTTGTTTTCTATTTAAAGGACATTTACCTTTTCAGACATTTTTTATTTAGAACATTATGTATTCTTATTTCTATGACAAAGCGACGAAAATAAATTTCAAAAATATATCGGAATAGTACAGCTATGTAAGTCTTTCTTTTACTAATCAAGTTTTACTACTTTATCAAATGAAATTGATACTATTTAGTTTAAAAAAATGTTGATACATTGCAAAATCATTTTATTAACTATTGACACGTCGTAGTGAAGTTGATCGTCCATTGGTTCGTTACGCATCGTTACAAATTAGAATAATAATTCTATCATAACAAACTTTATCAAGGAAATATTTCTAATAAAATATAGATTGTACAAAAGATTGACACACAGAATTGACATCATATGTTAGCAATGGTGCAATATGCACATTAATAAAATCGAAAATAATAATCTCTACCTGAAGCAACATTCATAAACAATTCACTGTTACACATTTACAACGAAATGACGAGACCATAGACATTTTCTTTTTAAAATACAATATAAAATAAACACGGAGTGTACAAAAATAATTTAGTTACGTTGTAATCTTCGTTAATATCTTGCAAGTCTAAAGAAAAAATCTAAATGTGTCCAAATTCACTTTATAAATGAATTTATTTCGTTTTTCAGTCTTATTGGCAACGATTAAAAGTTACGTGAAATTGCTCCTTATAGTGACGATATATATAAGTATATATTAATGCGAAAATTCGCCAATGAAATATGCCGCCAAACTTCATGCCAATATCAAACTTCTTTTTTTACGGTTACTTAACTATTTTGCCCAATTTTTCAAACGAATTTATTTGTTAAAATTTGTACGTGTTACAATAATGTAAATATTTACAATTATATAATTCACCTCGATCTTCTAGACATCAATCTTGCTCTTTTTTAAAATTCGTGATTTATATTGTTCCTCTCTGATATTGTCTTCTATATTTTCTTCAATTTTCAGCGCCATCTTCGGAATGATCATGTATATTGTTACAAACTGATTACTTATTTATTTATATTTATTAATGTAGATACATTGTAAAAATTGTTTTAACTTGTTTATACTTAACTATAATATTGATTAAGATTTATATGTAAAGTTATACATAATTATGTCATTTGTCCGCAAAAAAACCTAATTAAAATAATTCAAATTATAATTCGTTATTGGTAACGAACTATATCATTTAAATGACATATTATTAATTATTATTGGATTGTGAATTTTTATACAAATCCAAATTTTTATGAGTATAACTATATGAATGGAACCTAAATAAAGACTTGCTTTGCATATCTGGAATACCTTTGCATATTATGTACTTTCTGTATATTTTTAACAAGTTTTAATAAAAATCACAATGATTTAAACATATCATAAGTTAAAGAACTTTAGCTCTATAAATAACAAATATTTAAATATACATATATATGAGGTATATCGATATTTAAATATATGGTAATGTTAGAAATGAAATATTATTTCCGCTGTATGTAATTGTTAAAAGCTTTAATACAATAAGAGATGTTTAGTATATATATCCGTAAATTGAGAACAATGTACATGAAGTTAGCTGATAACAACCTGACATTATACGAATGTATATAGTTAACTGACATACATGTATTATGTACAATGTATGTACATATATACCATATATGTACTAATACGTACATATTGCTAACTATCTATTTATTGGATTTGTAATTGTTTACCTTCAGTATTTAACAAGAAAATTAATTCTTAAATTTGAACAGACAACATGCATAATTCATATAAGATTGTAGAAAGAATAATTAAAATTATTTATAAATTATGCAAACTGCAATAAATGTTCTGTGAAAATGCATTACGTGAACAATGCATATTAAAATATTTATGAATGATACTAACAATTAAGAACAAGTCATTTAGGAATATAAATGAGTAGTGTGAGGAAAACGAGAGCAAAATTTGCAGACTGTTGTTTAATATATTGCCAACAGTGAATAGAATATGTGGATATTTGATAAAGAAGTATCAGATTTTTTGTAATTATAGATTTACTATTGTTTTTGTTTTTCCCGTAATCTAAACATGTTTTCCGTAATATTTAACCTACAGAAAATTTTAGAAGATACTATAGGTAAAAGTGTAATTTTATATACATATATATATATATAATTATATGTATAATATAATTTGCATATAAGTATAAAACACTGACATTAATAATTTGCAAATGGAAGTATTATAAGCATGTTTAAATAATTGAGATTTTGTCAGTGATAGTATATTTAACTTACCAGTATCTTAGAGAAAGATTATAAATCTTTTGTAAATTTTATATATTATTAGTTATATTTACTTTTTATTTGCATACCATATTGAATGAAAATTTTGCATGAAAATCATATGCGATAAATAATTTATTTATTCTTTTTAGTTGAATATATCGACGTGGACTTTACATTATGGTTGTGGCTTTTGATGCCACTTTTGTTAACATTTTTACTTCCACTTCTGATTGGGATATTATTATATTTAACTGCATTAATATTGTATATATATAAGTTACACAGGTAAGTTGTTATTAGTTTGAGCATATATTTGTGATAAATTTTATATAATCTAAATATTTTATTTTCATAGAGTTAGATTAAGAAATGCATATGAAACAGACTGGAGAAATGCTGCACGCAATGTAGTAGCTGCAGTTTGGGATGCCCATGGCTGGATTTGGTATGGTATGTTACATATGAAATTAATTAAGTATAATAATCATTTTTATAAAATGAATTACATAATATAATTTTTGTGAAGTACAAAACTTGAAATTTTACATGTGTTTTTTATAGGATATGAAGTAGTTGGACTTCAAAATATACCACAAAATGAACCAGTACTTTTTGTATACTATCATGGAGCTATACCTGTAGACCTTTATTACTTTATATCTAAAATATTACTTTTAAATTCGAAGCTAATTCACACAGTAGCAGATAGATTTCTTTTCAAATGCCCTGGGTGGTCTATAATTTCTGATGTATTAAAAGTAATACCTGGTACAATCCAAACATGTTCTACTATTTTGAAAGAAGGTAATATGCTTGCAATCTCACCTGGTGGTGTATATGAAGCTCAGTTTGGAGATTCTTATTACCAATTAATGTGGAAAAAGCGAGTGGGTTTTGCAAAGGTTGCATTGGATGCTAAAGTGGTATTATATTATTATGTTATTATATTATACTTTCCTTTTATATTTGTACAAGTTTTAAATATTAATATTTTTGTAACAGTGCATAATACCTTTATTTACGAAGAATATTAGAGAAGCATTTAGAACGATAAGTTGGGGTAGGAGAATGTGGTTGAGAATATATGCTGCCACCAGATTTCCTTTTGTACCTATCTATGGTGGTTTTCCTGTAAAGTTGACAACATATGTTGGTAAACCAATTCTGTATGATGGGAATCTAACACCAGAAGAGTTACAAATGAAGGTAATGAAAATAAATGTTCAAATATTTTTTAGTGCTATTATAGTTTAAATAAAATAAAAAGTCATAATATACATACGTGAAAAGTTAGATACTATAGATTTACTATTTCTGCTCTCAGGTTGCTGATGCACTCAACAATTTAATAAATCAACATCAAAGAATACCAGGAAGTATATCATTAGCTTTGTTAGAAAGAATATATGTTGCAGAGAAAGAAGAATCATAAGTTTTAGCATTTACTCAAGTATTATAACATTGCATCTTACATATGAGATAGAAGAATGTTTGAAGATGTTATATTATTTTAAACTATTTATACTTTCAATTTATGGTGCTGATTATTTAATAATTCTTAGTAATGATAAATTCCATTAAATTTAAGGTTAATTTTGCCACTATGTAATTGTACTTATTTTTGAAGTTTTGTATTTAGTTTTGAAGAACTTATTTTTGTCTTTCCAATTGTTACATAAATATTTTATATATTTTATCTTGATTCATTGTTGATATGAAAGTATAAATTAACAAATTTATTCAGATTTCAATACATTTTTTTATATGTATATCGATTGTTTTTATATTTATACGTATTTTTTATATACATACATATATATATATATATATACATATATATAGATATAAATGATATTACTATTCTCTACACGTAACTGAAACCAGTTTTTAATTTTTTCTCAAGTATTATCGATATATTTTTATTGCAACTAGAACTCTTAATGTAAGCGATTTGTAAATATTTTTTCTGTTATAAGAATTTGCTGTGCAACTAAGCTCTGAATAATTCCATATAATATTGTACGAGTACTTATATTCATTCTCTTATTTACTATCTTTGTACACGAAAAATAAAGGACATTAGAGTTCTACATTTATTCAGTACAAATTACTTAATCATAATGTAATTTTAGAATAATTAACTTTTTTATTCTTTTCTCCAAAATGTGACTAGTTTAAGAATTTATAATTCGAATATATAAATAAATATCATTTATTCCAATTACGTAAATTGTACACAGACTGCGGATGTCTATTCATATGAAATTCATATTTTTGAGAATATAATTAAAAATGCAGAAGGTATAAAAGAAGGTAGTGCCTACCAATTATTATAGAAGCCATTATACTTTGAATATTTCATACATTTTTTCATATTATGTGCATTTCGTGCAATTTTACACTTTTAAATTTCTTATGAATGCATACAAATTTGCAATCTAATTATATAGCTCTTTCATACAACATATTAAGTGCAAAAATCAAGGAAACAATATTTACTTCAAATTTTGCGGAATCGGAAATATTCATATCGATCGTAATATGTTAACCGGAAGATCTGAAATGCAGCGAACCTAACGGCGGCTTTTCCAGTTAAAATTTCTTTCCTGAGGGTATCTGTAGTCTTCAGTTACCTTGTTATATTCATCGAACGGCATTGGATCTAGCATCGTTTTTTGCACTCACGAGAATCACATTTATGTGAATTCTATTTAGCAATACGAGCTGCCCGGTCTTGTATAACAAAATTTACTTATTTCTTCGTTAGGAATCCGATTTCTGTGACATAAAATACATAGCCATGGGCGTGGATGTAGAAGTTCTTTCTCCTGGAGATGGTAATTATTCTGTACACGATATTCTGCGATCTTTCATTTTTCTTTTTCGATTCGCTGTTTCTTTCTTTTCGAGTCACACCTCGTGTTTTTTTTTCTGTTCGACTTCGACTAAATTCCATTAATTCTATTGTGATTAAAATATGCCGGAAAGTTTAGTCGGTGAGATTTATTTACAACCTGAAAATCTATGAAAACCATGCTTTGGCGATGGTCCGTTCCAAATAAGGCGATTTCGATCTTTATTCAATACGTTTAGTATTATGTGAAATTTTAGTACTTTGTACTTTTCATTTATAATGCGACCATTCTTGTAATGTCTGTGCAGGCCAGACATATCCGAAAACCGGACAGACCGTAGTTGTTCATTATACAGGTAAATATTTTTCAAGTCATTCGTATTAAATTGTATACATTGATAATAGGATTTAAAAATAAAAAATAATTTTTAATGTGACAATTATTACTGTTATTAAATCACATTATTAATTTTGATGAAGTAAAATATTACTGTTTATAATTTGCAGTACTTTGAATTTTGTGAAATTTTAATTATTAAATGTATAATAGGTACCCTTGACAATGGAAAAAAATTTGACTCCAGTAGGGACCGTGGAGTGCCATTTAAGTTCAAAATTGGTAAAGGTGAAGTTATTAAAGGCTGGGACCAAGGAGTTGCTCAAATGTGTGTTGGAGAACGCGCTAGGTTAACTTGTTCACCAGATTTTGCCTATGGTAGCCGAGGACATCCTGGAGTATATCCTTTAATATAAGATAAACATTTGTAGTATTATTAATTTTAGAGATAAATCTAAGGAAAAAGCATAAAACCAAATTTTATAATTAATTCAAATTATTCATAATTAAAAAAAATTATTGTAAATTCTTATATTTTGCACAATATTTGCATATTATGGGTAACTGAAATTAATACAATTATTTGAATTTTGTTTTTAATAGCAGAATATAGGAATGAAGGAAGAATGGGGCATAAATAGTTAATCTTAATAATTATCTGAATAATATTATGATGTTTTCCTTGACATAGACACACTATTCCTCCAAATGCTGTCCTTATCTTTGATGTGGAATTATTGAAGGTGGAGCCTTGAAGAATTTTCCAGAGTGTATCAAATTGACTGCACACATCGGAACCACAGATAATTAAACGCTTCAAATTACATTATGTTAAGTAGTCATTGCATGAGTGGTATGTCTTACATACTAACCTTAATTTGATTGCTCATAAAAACAAAAAAATAAAATCGAAACTTTAATTCTGTTTTACACTATTGCACAATTATATACACTACAGATTACAATTGTACAGAAATCATTAATGACCAATTAACGTGGGATATCAGAACATGTTTCTCACATTTTTACGTCATAATAATATTAAAGTTTACATTGCTCGTTTTGAGGCTGATAGCATTCCTATTATAAGAAATTGAATTAAATAAATCTTGAAGCATTCAACATGTAATCCAACATCTGTGTTCATTCCAATTACTTAGTACTTGGTAAATAATCATCTGGGTATTTTGTACAAAATCTTTCAATGATCCAAAAGAAAATAATTGTATTGGTAATGTAATAGTATGAACCTTTACACAAAAAAATTCAATAAAAAAAATTGTCTTGTCTTCAAGTATATGAATATATTTATTAGCCCACAGTTAATATTTACCTATTACAATTTAAATTTTTTGTTTATATATACATATATCATTTTGAATAACTTTAATTTGTTTTGAATATTTCAACTTTGTTACAACATTTTCTTTGAACTATACATTACTTCCTCAAAATTTTGTTACATTTTTATACAATATTATACCAGTGATATACGGATATTAAAGCAAATCTTGTCAATAAAATAGCATTGACATTATATTACATAATTTACCAGTAATAGGGTATTAGTACATAAATGTTACTATTTTTTTTTACGGGTTACACAAGAAGGAATGTGTTATGAATCGCGCAACATTAATTTACATAGTACAAACAATTATGAAACGATAATTTCAAATTATTTTAAATATTTTTGTAGACATAACGAGCAATAAATTTAACAAAATTGAAATAATACTTATTATAATTATAAATAAATAATAATAAGTATTAATTATTTATAAATATTAAAAAGAAATATATATACACAAATGTAATTAATATTAAGCAAATATAATTGCACACATTAAACGGTATCAAAATGCGTTATATGTACAAATTGTTCTACATTTTTTTAACGTAAAATGTACAAATAAGTTAAGTTGATTATAATTGACATATGGCAATTGTAATGTTCAACTTAATAAAAATGTCATAGCAAGAAAAAACTCGTCATTTTAATAAACAAATAATTCTGGGAAATGTATTTCATAAGCTGGAGCTTGACTTGGTTTGGTATCTGTTGGTGGTCCACCTGGTTGAGTTGCATTTCGTGGATCAACGGATAATGTATTAAATATCTCTGACAGTTTACTTTGTAAAACATC
This sequence comes from Bombus flavifrons, assembly GCF_040668555.2. Classification (NCBI taxonomy): domain Eukaryota; kingdom Metazoa; phylum Arthropoda; class Insecta; order Hymenoptera; family Apidae; genus Bombus; species Bombus flavifrons. The sequence continues at coordinate 2,835,005 of NC_138443.1, forward strand.
ATGCTGTAAAATTATTTATCATTATTTTTATGTTTTTCACCAATAAGAAGTTTATTAACTATTTTTATACCTTTGGTTGTGTCTTTGATACCAAATCTTGGAATGGTGCGTTTCTAAAGAAGTGCGATAATTGCATTCGTTTTTCTTCCTCTATGACATGATTATTATTATTTTCTGTCAGAATTCGTTTCATACTCTCAAAAGTTAACTCTTCTCCTGGTAATTTCTGAGAATGAAAGGTATACAAAAAATAGATTATTAGAAGGTTATAAATAAATTAGAACTATATATAAAGGATGTACTTTTTGAACACCAGGAGATGAGCCACCACTATCTAATTCAGTAGCACCAGAATTAATATCGGCTAACGAATTTCGTCCAGCACTATCGACCCACGAGTGCCTAAAAATATAAAATTGATAATTACAAAGATTACACAATTAATAAGATGAGAAAATTAAAAATTGTTATAATTACTATTACCGATGTTGTAGTGAGATACTACTATAACCAGATCCCTGTTGCAATTTTCCACTGTCAAGACCAGCTCCTTTTAAACATTCGCTTAAAACAGTTTGATCAACTAATAGAGCGGGTGCTAATCTAGAAGATAAACCACTATCATACTGAGATTGCAAATCAGGCAAAAGATGAGGTGCTTCCTTTCGTCGTACTTCTACAATCTTAAAATATAAAAATTAAAGGAACTAGAATATATTCTTATTGACCAGAATATGTACCAACAAACGAAACAATTTGTAACTTACTTTATTTGCGTAATCCATGAGTGAAGTAATATTACAAACATAAGATATTAGTACAAGCAAACTGATGACAATAGCGTGCAAATTAAATTTGAGTGAAATACTGATTTGGCCACTTGTTAAAGCTAAATCCTGAAGACTCAGCACTAATCTTAGTAACTCCAACACAGTTTCTTCAGAGGCCAATTCCACGGCAAGTAATGCCAATGTTGTATATATAGATTCTACGTTTTCCACCATGTTACTTGCCAATTCTAACGATTCATATAACGCTAAATAAATTTCAGGGCCATGTTTACGAATAAATATCACATCTGGTCTGGATCCTTTTTCGATTGTAAGATCAAGTTGTGCAACATTTACTCTGTTCAATAAAAATGGTAAGATTATATTTGGGAAGAAGAAAAAAAATGATATAAATTAAAACAATCTATTATTGACAACTTACGTAGGTTTCGCAAGTTTCGTAATATTTTGATGCCTATCGATTAAAGTATGAAAGATTTTTTGTACTAAAAGCCGCATTTCAGCATCTGCTGCAAGTGACATTCTTAACAATGGCTCCAAAAAGCTTGGTGGAAAAGTTGTATTCAAATGTATAGTTTGGTATTTTGTACCAACCTGAAATGTATTTACACAAATGTAATAAGAAAAAAGTATGTATTAAGTAGCGTGCGTGTTTTGCTCGTGTTAATGATGTATAATTACTTTTAGAAGAGATTTTAGAAGAATACTTTGGAGTAGTACATCTCCTTTACCGACTGAAACTATACGATCTGGTTGACTATATGGAACTTTGCTCATTATGAACATCATAATTTCTATTTTCTGATAATCTGGAAGATGATTTGCAAACTCTCCAAGGGCATTAATAAGAGCCTCTTGATATAATTGTTCATCATTACTTGAAGATTGATTTCTTGTTACACTAACTCTAAGATGAGATAGCAGAGAATTTATTATCTCCAACACAGAGGGACCTTTAAAAATATGTTATTTTATATAATTCTGCAATACAAATAAACAAATTTTCATATGTATTAAAACTTACCAACACTTTCACCAGCTGCAATGGAAATAATTTTGGACAAAGTATCTGCAATACTTGTTCTGATCTTGGGGGATGATTTTGAATGATCATCAAGATGAATCATTAATGCTTCCACAACTGTATAAGAGTACTGTGACTAAAAATGTTTGATATATTTTGATATTTATTGATTATCCTTTTTTAAATACCTATTGATAAGTAATAACAATATTTAATGATTTTCTTCTAACCTGAATGGAGAACATAATTATCCTAAATGTATGAATAGCAAAGTAATTAGGGACCCATAACTGATGGTTATCTAAATGCCTGTAAATAATTTTTATTGTATTAATATGTTCATTAAAATTTTACCTACAATTATTTTTGTTCACAATAAAAGGTATACAATGACAAACTTTAAATGGGAAATGTAACATACAAACCTTAGAACGGGTCGAATAACACATCTTATATGACCAAATGATGCTCGGCCAACGAGTTCTCGCATACAAGTTTCTGCAAATTGTGGTGGGTCCGATCGTTCCTCAGTTGGGCTATCTGGTGTTGCATCTTCTTTATTAGAATATCTATCAAAATGAAATTGTAAATATATACATAATAATCAGTTTACATAATGTACATATGCAGTGGTTTCTTCTGTATATATCACCTTGAGTTTTGCATATTGTATAACAACGAAGGAACAATTTTATCCATGTGTACAGGTTCCCAAATGTTTTCTACTAGATCATCAGAAAGTGTTTTCCTTACTACACCCTATATTAGAAAATATAATATAATAATTTTTTAAAAACAACAAATATGTAATTAATTCCAATTTATAATAAAATAATTTTGATCAAACTACTAGTTATACATATTTAACTATATAAAGATCATGCCTGCAATCCCTGAATTCCAGCAAGCCGTATCTGTTTGCGGATAGCGTGGTCATTGTGATTGGAGTGGCACATTGCAGAGTATTTTGATACAAAGAAATCGTAACGTGTGTGATAAGACGGCGTATCCTGCTCGATGTTTGCAAACCGGACAAACTGGAAGAAGCCAGCACTTTGTTCAACTGAATTGAAAGATGCCAAAAATACAATTATTTTTGATAGTAATAAATGATAAAGTAACATTAAAAAAAATTTTATATTAGAAAATACAAATAAATATAATAATATAAAGTATCTAAAATTATTTAATGAAACTTACAGATTGGGTTGCCAGTATTTGTAATTGTGGATCAGTAGATTCTAACAATTTCTGTATCATCTTTAAGAAGCTTTCAACAAATAAATTTAAAGTCTGAGCATGGCATGCTACTAAAAGCTGATCCATTGCTTCCATAGCAATGACAACAAATCCATTTCTTCTCCTGTATTATAAATATGTTTATTTATATATTTTCTTATTCAAATATAAAAATACCTAATACATGCAGATAAGAAATTAACATTTTGTAAGATAATGATTAATGACATATTTATATGACTGGCATATAGCATAAGTAAACAAGAATTTACATTGATCACATGAGTGTGCATTTTTAACAGTTATTAAATTAATTATATGCAATTCTCTATCACTTAAGTTGTTTGTGTCATACCTGTAAATGTCCCTGGAAGCCCTTTGAAACAAATATTCTCCAATCCTGTCTAGTTTTTCAGGGCTACTCAATGAATAAAAGGTCAGTTTCTCCATGTTATTTTTTACTAAGCCATCCTAATTATAAAAATATTAATGTATATAAAAAGTACTAAATGTTAATTTCTATAATATTAGATAGCAAGATTGATGTTTTAAATTTAAAAATCAATAAAATCAAAACTAAATGTCAATCGTATGTGTATTAATAATTTTATCATGATACACTCCTTCTTGTATTTATACATATATATCTTTTAATAATAACATATTTGTACATAAACAAAATATTTGTAAACTATGTGAGAATTGACACAAAATTCAGTTCACTTAAAAAAAAGAAATTATAAGTGAGTAAGCCAATTAATATTTTAATAAATATGGTTAATTACCTAACAAATATCTCGTCCTTATATTGTTTAATAAAATAACAATATTCTTTTGAAATGAATTTGATGTTATAGATTAATACATATATGAAAAATGCGAATTACGTAATGAAACTGCGATATGATATATTTATTGTGAGAGATAATATAAAATAATTATGAAAGTTTGTTAATATATCAAAAATATAAAGTTTACCTGAGGATTTACTGGAAAGATATTGTCAACAAGTCTTTTATATCGTGGGCGTAAAGCTGAACAGCACCAGCAACAACCTGACAGAAATAGAAGGAAAGAAAATATACACGGACGAAAAATGTTTCCGTGAAATATATCGGATGATAGGTGAAAACTAACTAATCGTACGTAAATATGAAAGGGACATCTCACGAACAAATTATACGCTTCAAAACAAAATCACGATATTTACCAAACATTTCGTTACGATCGAAAAACCACTGTACACTCGAACAAACTTCGATCGACTGATGTAACCAATAGAATGTGCACTTTTAAGCCGCTACCAAAAATCATTATGCGATTTGCTCTATATGCAATCCTTATTTATAAAATAGTGTAAAATACTACTATATGGAGTTTATTAATTTGTACAGTAATTGTAATGTGTATGAGTTAAGTTATAAACAAGTATTTTGTACAGTTTATCATAGACGAATTTACATTTATCTTCAGTGACAAAATTTTGTCACGAAGAATTTAAGGTCGGTAAGATTTATTTCGTTTTTGTCGACCTGAGTTACATTTCAAAATGTAGGTAAAAGTCGAAAGATGGCAGTATGATTTACTTTTTCAACATTTGAATTTTCATTTAAAAAAGATATTGAAAAAGTTTCATGTTTTTTTTATTTTATAAAGAAACATATTATTTAAAGATTTTTTATCATATTATGTTTTTAACTACGTTTCAAATGAAGCGTAGATATAGTTTCTCATAGTTATAAATTTTATATCAATTTATTTAACATCATCTTATTTAAAAGTAGAATAACTGGAAGATTTAAATATTATTAAACACGTAAGTACTGTCGCTATCCATTAGCAATTTTACGATATCTTTATTCTCATTGCATACAGTTATTATGAGTATAATATGGATTATAAATACAATAATATCAATTACTAGAAGATTTAAATATTATTCATGAAAGAAACGATGGAATTAAATCAATTAAAATAAAGAAACATACTCATCGATATTTAAATATTTCCATTAAAATGTATACTGCTCTAATCACTGTATTTAATCGTGTCAACGCTATTCTTCAACTTCTAAGTGCAGGTGTTCATAATTTGCACTTATTTGTTGTAAGAAATGCAATAAAGAATCGAAGATAGGAGAATCACTTTCTTTTTACTAAAATTGACAATTCTTACTAACGATCAAAGAAATTAATTACGCAATTATCAACGTTAGTTACCCACGAATATGGATTTTCCACTTTAACGTAATCAGTGTACTGTGCACAAACACAAACGAACTGCATTCTTCACCTTTATGAGACACATATACGTGCATTATCTGGGGAAAACTATTTTAAGGTAAAAGCGCGAACGCCTGTCAGCTAAACCGATTCAGGAAGACAAGATGTTCCGAATGTTGACAGCGCGCTTCGAAAATCAATACAATATCGCGCGTTTATCTGTTTGCATGTTTGCAAATAACGGTTATATGAAAATTGTTCTATCGTACTTAGTATACCAAAATCAATTTATACCATTTATCTATGTCGTAAAATTAATGTTACGTATTAGAAAATTAGGAAATTGATTACGAAAATGCAATAAAGACACGGTCATCGTTTAATTTGGTCGAACATCAACTTAGAATTTTGAGGTTATTATACGCTGTTTTGTAATTGCGTACAATTTTGTATTATTTTCAAATGTGTGTGTGTGTGTGTGTTTTTTAGCGAATATTTTGTTACAGAATTATAGAATTACTTGATTAGAAATTCTTAACTTATTTTTACACAATTTTTAGAACAATTTTCAGTTGATCGCCTAATCTTGTTCAGTCGGAAATGAATTAAATTCACGCATGTTTAACAAGTTTTAAAATTTGATTTTTTCAGGAAACGCAACTTACAATGTAATTTTGTCATTCTTGGTTTTCGTTTTATTCTGAGCCACGGGAACATCCACGCTATACTTTATCCTTCGAATTACGATAGTAAAAATAATACGAGACAAGTAAATATAAATAATACGAATAAATTTTATTTCAAATATTATATTCTTTGCAAATATTACAACATACAGTTTGCTTTTTAGGAAACTTAAACTAGGTCGTACGAAGGTATTCGATTGAAACATGAAACACTTGCAAGATAATATAGTGTGCAGGATATCCTCAAAGTTTATGCGAAGTAATGAATATTACTTATATACACCATCGATAAATCGATAGACTTATATTAATGCCGTCATAAATACACAATTTTCGCTACAAAGCTGCAGAAGTTCGAAGAAATGAAAAGCTTTACAACTGATTATTTTTCATTGCTCTCATAACTCTTTTGTCAAACTACTTATATAATAATTCTTGTATGCTTTTGATGCACAATTTTATGGTTGCGAATGTCATATCAAAAGAGCGATACACGCAGATGTAGGTTTGTCAAACTACATGGAAACTGTTGCGAGTTGCGATAACAACCGTGCGAAAGCACGTGTTCCACAGCTTCAGTCAATCTCCTATTGACTCGTGAACTCTCTAGATAAAAGTCTAAAAGTTAATTTTATGGAATTACGAAGAATGTTATGCGAAAATATAGAGTAAATTAAACTGCATCAATCGTAATTCCTTTAACAACTTTCAACTGAATAAGTTCAAAGTGTAAGTATTTTATAGATAATGAATTAATCAGATTTTGCTCGATTTTGTAGATAATTTCCACTTTATTTTTATCGAGGAAGCTTTTTAACAATTTATTTAACTTTCCAACAAATGTATGGAAGTGTCCTAATACATACGTACTTAAAGTGCCTGCAAGAGGTATTTGCACATACAGTTATTTTCCAATAAAATGTTTTTTTTATTACATTTTACATTTCATTTTCTTAGTGCAAATTTTTGTAGTCACACGCAGATGCCACGAAACGATATGAAATTTAATATACCTGAACCTAATTAATTAATATGTAACCGGCTATGATAAATACAGTTGCATAGAAGTTTTGTTTCTAGTTACTGTACATACTGCAGTGCATATATCATTTTTAAAATTTTTACTTTTAACTAAAATGTTTATCATCTTATCGTAAAACAACTGATTTGTACTTACAGCCTGGGTCAGTGCACTTTCGTGCGAGAATCTCGAAAACGTCAGGCACCTCTGTCTCGAGGCAGCATTTGATCATAGCCATCTCCTCCACCAACTTCGCATCCCATGAGTATTTGCACCAAAATATTAAGATTCCACTGTTTTCAATCGTTTTGTAGATTTAATTCGTTGCAGCCAACGTAACTTCTTGTATAAAAGACCGACGAATGAAGAGGAATGCGAGAAACCAAACGGGTGGTACTGACACGACGTCGACGCTCGGCGTCGCGACGTTCGTGCCCTACTAACCCGCATTTCGTGCACGATGCTACCCTTGGCAATACTTTTCCTGACTACGTCATGCGATGTACACGCGCCTGTGCAAGAGGGTTGTCGACGTGGAACAGGGTGCGGGAGGAGAACAACCCCGTGGCGTCTCTGCTAATAAAGCTTATCCTCGTCAGGGTCGCGGTCCATGTAAATCAATGCCGAAAGAGGGTGGAATATTGTCACGGCTGACCAAATACAGCGGCTCACGAAAGTATGCGAACTCTCTTAGAAACTCTGTGTATACAATCCGGCCCGAGTGTTTGAAACATCTTTTGCTTTTTCGACAAACGTTTTCGTATATCTGTCCGAGAAACAAGAGGAGGGTATCGTATATATTACAATTATAGATTTTATCTTTAAATATCATTACGAATTTGTTTTACGTTAAAACGATTGTGAATTTTTATGAATTTATAACAAATTTGAAAGAACGAAATTCCTATAATACTTGACAGATGAAACAATTTTCTATTCGTGTTCTACGTTTCCAATTGTATTCTCTACAATATGAATTTGCATAAACATTCGCAGTCTTCCAATTATAATTCCAACACTATCAAAGAATAACATTACGAATAAAACAGTTATTTACTCAAGGTAGTCATTATCTTTTAAGGCAATATGATGTCTTTTAAGATCTGTTGAGACCGAAATATACTGCAAATTTTTGAGCGGGAGGATATACGTAATTAATGCTATTTACAATCTAAGTTGTAAACAGAGTATTTTTTTTTTTTAGAGATAAAACATCGTTTTTCGAAATTAGTTTACAAATTGTATCTTGAGTTTGTTAGACCTTACACTGATATTCTTAGAATAGCAGTAATAGCTCGATGTATTTGTATGTAGATTGTAGAACTAGAAACTAAAACTAGAAACTAATAGGTAAATTAATTTTTAGTACAAGACAAGAATAATATGTAAAAGCAAATATGGAGGTAAAATAAAGAAATGCATAAAGCAAATTAACCGATGAATTTATATATAATTTCTGAGAATTGTAATGTCGTTCCATCAAATTTTGATTTTTGGCGATAATACCTAACATAAAGCATTGCGCGAGTTAATGATATACAGTAAAAGTTCTATAAGGAACCTCGCAATCGAGTGGGCCTTTTGACTGACCCACACGTTCCGCGATACCAAAGACGGCGAGGACAGTGGAACAGCGTCGATGACGTCATCGTTCACTGACGATAGTAATTGATCTCATTGTATATAAATTTAAAGATTAAAATTTACAAGATATCAAATTAATCTATTGACACTATAGTTTTTTCTTTTTTTTTTATTTATTAAAATTTACAATCGATTCTCGCATTGAGAATTTTCAGTAATTATTGACACTATAGTGAATATAATTCTGTTTATTTACGAAGAGAAGATATGAATTGTACAATAATTATTATTTAAGTTTCGGATTCTAAATTAAAATAAATTTCTGTTGATGAAGCTTTTGTATTGAGAGACACGAGTGTAAGCATCGGGGTAGCCTTCAGCACATGGAATGACAAAGGAAGCGATACCTACAAGTTGGCCATTGTAGACAAGGGGACCGCCACTATCACCCTGTAGGGAGAACAAATATTTTTTGTGAAACTAATTTTGGAAAATTATAAGCAGATTCTAAATTCATACCTTGAATAACCATACAATTATATGGCGAATTATATGAATTGAGTGTAAGTATTTGTAAAATTATATATATGAAAGAAATGTTGTATATATATTCAATTTTTTAGTTTTAGAAATTTGTACTTGAAGTGGAATATTAGAGTGTCACATCGATGAATGTGTATATTATCTGTGATATGTGATTATATTAATTTGAAGAACATAAAATTGAAATTTAGTACGTACCATACAGATACCAACACCCTTTTTGTTATAGGTACACAACTGTCCAGGGTAGATATGGATTCCCAAACGATTCTGACAATCTGCATTGTTTAGAAGATTTACGGTTGTCGTTTGTAGGGTATTAGGCACGTTGCCTGCGTTAGCACTGGTTTTTCCCCAACCGGTCATTCTCAACGTTGCACCAACTGGTGGATCAGAAGAAACGAGAGGAATTGGCTTCTGGTTAGCGTTTATGCTAACCGGGCTAGCGAGCTGAAATTATTACAAATATTGATATATTTGCAAGTGAAATCTGGTTAAAGGAAATAGCTTTATTTGAGTTTTCATGCGTTCTAACCCTTTGACGGTATAACAAAATGACGTAGAATTCAGAATTAATGATTTAGAAACTAATTACATGTCTCTTTATCTATAAGATTTTAGATCCAAAAAAATATATACATTTTCAACTTTATATACATAGGGAATAAATATCGATAATTATGTTACATATTTGACTGTCTGCCCCAATTTTTCTCACTGTGAAAGACTCGAGTGACATCTTTTTTTTTCTTTTCAGATACGTTCGTTATTACAAGCAATCGGAATAAAGTATTTTAATGTGTATTATATACAACTATTTATATAGTATAAAAGAAAAAGAGTAAGTGAGAGAGAGAGAGAGAGAGAGAGAGAGAGAGAGAGAGAGAGAAAGTAACAAGGAGTACGTGTGTCTGAAACGTAATAATGACTACTGATCTGAGTGACTATACAGGAAGGTAACTGTGAAGGTGAAATTGTAATATCGCCGATGTAGACGATGTACCGTTGTATCGTTGGCGTGGGTTCATTTTCACAGTTAGAAATAAATATTTTATCGTTATTAATGTTAATGCTGCATTTCGATAAAACTGAAGAACTTTGTACGTTGTAAAATATTATTCCGTTCTACGATATTGATTTCTTACTTACAGTGACTACAGCAACGTCATTTCTGTAAGAATCGGCAGGGCTAGGCTTGAAATCGGGGTTGTAGACGGCCGACTTAACAGCGTGAGTTTGACCACCACTTGAGAGGGTAACTGTACCAGTTACGACAGTGAAATCCTTGAATGGAGGAGACACAATACCGTGGATGCAGTGAGCAGCAGTGACTACGTGTCTATTGGTAACCAGAGTGCCGCCGCAAAAGTGTCTTCCATTTTGTCTAAGTGATACTTGATAAGGATACTGACCAAGGCGAGCATTGGTGCCACCGACGATTTGTTCGCCAATCTCGTTCGTTTGGTTGTTGGCAAAGACGTCTATATAAATAAAATTTCGAATTAATTTTTCTTATTACAATATTATGCACAGTAATGAACTTGTTATTTTTTCATTTCGTTCCTATTCAGGTAATATGCAGAGTATGAAATTCAACTTTAGCGAATTCAGAACAGATAAGAGAATTATAATTGGATTATTTCAACGTTTGTTACTATTGAAGAAGAGTTGAATTTAATGGAGTTTATTAATAGAATTTAATTTTTTAATTTATTTTATTAGAATTTAATTTGTTTGAATTTCTATTATTTACTTACCGCCGAAAACGACACCGATTATGAAGACGACTAACGCGAGACGTGCCATTGTAACTCGTAGAATTTTGAAACTGCAGTGTAATGATACGAGTGAACGATTTCCTTTTATATGAATATCGATGTTTGAAATAGGTACTTGGATACATATCGTTATCGATACATATCATGATAAGCTTGAAAGTTAATCACATAAACACAGAAAAGTTAGAAGAACATCATACTTGAATTATCAATTTTAATGATTACTTAGAAGCAAACACATACCTTTTGACCGATGCGTGATAAAATGATTTAATGCGATTCGAAGTATTATAATAATACAATTATCGCTTTTAAAATAACGTTATTCTATTTCGGCTCGATATCTCTTGTAAAGATTATCGTCCACTGTTTTTATTGTTACTGGCTGTCATGTTTATATTTTCACGTTTTTCATGGTTTCTATATCTTAGAAAAAGTCATATATTTACCTTGATATGTTTTTATCAACTTTATGTTTTGTACGGATACAACACTTTTAAGAAAAGTTTATTAATAAATAGAATGTGTATAATTATGTTTGAATACAATATAGAAACTATTTATAAAATGATATTTATGTTATATTATGAGTTTATTACCAATAAACTTGACAGTTTAGTTATTTAAATCACTGCTTATTTATCTTAAGATTTTATACGGTACATAAGATGAATTTTCTTAAAATTATCATTTCAAGGCTTGTTGGATAAGTGAAAAAGTGTCATGGACACTGTTTGGAAATATCAGGTTTATCAGTTATGTAAGGAATAGTACGAGATACAACAGTAACCACGTGAGTCCTATAAACCAATGGACTACTGCTGTCACCCTGTAAGAAAAGGATTTTAATTATCTTCGTAGATAATCGTTAATAATTATCTTCTGAAAGGAAATAGAAAAAGAGCTTTTATATTTTGCAATCCACGCTCACTGACACTGAGATCTAATAATGCAATATTTTGATTATTTATTAATCGCAATTAATGTTATTTAAGTTTCTCAAAAACCAGACTGATCGACTTTATTCTTTGTAAATTATTCAATTTTTTCACTTCTCTCTGAATTTTCATTTAGGACGTTTATCAATTGATAAGGGGCTTAACCTTCGTGAGACGTTTCGTAATATCCATACAAACTTGTCGATGTTTATGTTACATGTACCATGCCCAACGCTATGGAAGGTGCAAATAACGTCTTCTCCATCACAGAATTTTTGACATTTCTTCGGATCGACAATTCCAACCACCAAATATGGTAAAACGTTGGAAACCTTTCCATTTTTAGGATTTGCCTTTGGTCTGGCAATTCGAGATGGAACAGCCTTTTGAAATTTGTTAAATTCGATGGGTTTGACAAGCTGAAAAAACAATAAGCAATATAAAATAATAACAAATAATTCTAAAGCATTGTTTCTTTTTATCAAGCATTTCAAATCCCACGAGAGGTACATATGTATGATATTTGTGACGATATTTAAACGAAGAGCATGTAGCTACAAGAAAGTACAATATTTGTATGGACAAAAAAAAACACGTAGCACAACTAGAGCAGAGTATGAATCTTGACAAAGAATGCTGTTAAGATGTGAAGCTGACTAATAGTAGCATCACCATAGACGCGATGATTGTCCACCCTTGGGATACAGTACAGGGAAATTGACCAGTGCTCGCGTCATTAGCCCCAATCAATTTCTTGGAATCATCGGCAGAAGTTTAGGAAAAATGTTTACAAGGAATATCTACTTTTTTGTTGACATATAAATATCATTCTATTCCTTGGTGTTCGTTACAATCCACGCACCGGATAAGTGAAGATAATTTATGAATAGACTGCGGATTTTTATGCATTTATGGGAAATTTAAATGTGTAAAAAAAGTATGTGTATATAGTGAAGTGCACAGAATACGCAAAAATATACAAAATTTTTTAAATAAACACCTGATTCTAATATTCAGATAGCGAAACAAATCTCCGCGTAGGTTTCATTCTTTTAGTTATATTTATAAAAGTATATTTTTGCATAATAATAATTACTACAAAATAAGTTGTTATAAATCTTAAGTATGTAGTGCTATCATATTGCAAGTACGAAACAAGTTATGAAATCTATAAGTACATATATGGAGAAAACGTAATCGTTGAAACAAATGAAGTTTTAATTAATTTAATGATTTGTATTACGTTTCGTAGTAATTTGTTTCGTGTATTTTTCATTTACTGTCAAGGACAATACCAGTGATGAAAATGACAACTAATGCGAGACGAGTCATTGTAACAATGAAATCGATATGATGAAGTTCTGTGATTTTCCTATATAGGATTTTCAATAAATATGATTAGCCTTGAAAACAGATAACATATTCATAGAAATTATGCATCTAAACTCCAGTTAAATACGCAGTATGTATACATATGCATGTTATAAACAACATTGATTATTTACAGAGATGTTTTCAATAGATTACATTTGAAGTAAACAGTTCTGTTTCTTTATTTTCTATGCTGATTCATAATTAATAAATGTATTCTATCGATTTCTGTGTGACAGCTCATAAAATATGAATATGTTATTTGTATGTATACACAACATCTTGTAGATTTGATCAATCTTGAAGATAGTTAATGTTGTTCGTATAAAAATTTTGAAACCATATGTGACACACATTTTTGACATGTGCGAATTTGTATTTATAAATTTTCGTCTTAAAGAATGTTGTAGGATTTAGACAAAGTATAATTTTTCAGTGATAATTCAGTGTATATAAAATTATCAGGGTATCAAAAAAAAAGTTGGGTCAAAAATATAATATATATTATATAATATATAATATATAATATATATATAATAATAGGAAACAAATGTAGGAACAGAATGGAGCGATGTGTCTCATTCATACGTTCATATGTTTTTACGTTGAAAGAATGATAAAATTAAATGTGCTAGAAATAACGAAGATATAGCAATCGATAAGATAAATCATATTAAGTACTTGAATAATGCTCGATAGATAATAATAAAGAGCAAATTAAAAATTAATTTATCAAATTAATTTAGAAACTGATAAGAAGCTGAGATTGTAAAATAAAGAATATATGTCAATTGGCTGCCTGACTTGCTAAAATATTTATAAATACGAAAATACAAGTTTGAAAACCTGTAACTATAATATTGACTCATAAACGTAAGGTAGTATTATAACAAAGTTTAATCGATGGGTAATAATTAAAATTTGAGAATGTCATTGGTAAAGCATACTCACAAGTGTCATTTACACTTGCGGTAAACAAATATTTCCATACCTTGCCGATTACTTTGATAAATTAGATTTCTTAAAACATATGTATATTTGTAATTCCTAATTTCTTATGATAATATAATCAGGCTATAACATAATAATATTCAAATTGCGAACCGGTAGCGTTACTATGTCAATATGTAAGGATATTATACAGAAGGATATATACCGATTTCTATCAATAAAATTTGTATGCATAAGAAGAATATTATCAATTTAGAAATATTTCCTCAGCTTTCTACAAGTCAAATTTCTCCTACAATTAAAATTTTCCGCACTTTAAGATGTTCGGTAACAAATGGTAAAAAATGTAATGACTTATTTCTATAACACAAAATAAAATGAAGAGTAAAGGAATTACTTTTCAGGTTTTGTTTATTATATAATAAACCCTAACGTAAAATATCCCTGACGTACAACACCCTAAAGCATCATCCACATTAATTCAAATTACATAAAATCCCTTTACCCTAAGAAGTTGTTATTTATTTGGTTTGAAATATTTTTTCAAATTTCTACTCTCATTCTTGTTTAATCAAATCATTTGCTTTCAAATAATATGGAACATTTTATTAAAGTGAGTTTATTGTTTTAATTGACTTGGAATATGCTTTCCAGTCGCAAGTAAAGTTGAAGTGCTTTTAATTACTCTCTATTTTCGACTACGTTGCTAAATAACGTAATGTTTTCCAGTTTCGTATTTGTCATTGATATTAGTTGCCTAAAGCAAGTCGAGCATTTTTTAACTTTCGATACAAACATGTTCCACGTACATAATGTTTTTATTATATTCACAATAGTAATTAATATCGTAATTAACATTTTACATACATACATAACCACTGTTAAATATCCATTACACTCCAATTAGGTTGTGCACAAACGACTTAAATTCGAATAACTTGATTAATCTGAACTAAGTTTAAGCGAAAGAAGGCACACTGGTTTTTAAATGTCAAGAATTAATAAACGAAGCCTCAAACTAGTTTTATGCTTTATTTTTGTCTTATATTGACTTCTACAAGCAATCCTCTGTAGGTTGCCCACAATTTAGTCACCCCATATTACTATTATTTCATACGATGTCATTGTTATCCGTTTCTCGACTAGCGAGCATTACAGCAGCATCAATGAATGGAACAGAACGCGAATAAATCGATCCTGGTTTGCAATACGATTCAGCCGAGCTTCGTCGGTGTACATGATTCGGTGCTTGTTTATTCGCTCGATTTCCAGTCGTATCATTCATCAGATTCGCAGAACTTTAGGATTCGAAGGCGCCCCGCTGAGGTCGACGTACGATCTACAGGTTCTATCTGATACCATCCGGTGATGTGTGAAGGTAGAACTTGCCACTCTCGTTACGATTGCGTCCTGAGCATTGATCTGTGTTCTGTGCGCGCACGCTATGCTGTTCACAGACACGTGAAATCTTTGTATCGTATTGTTTTCAGTCTGCTTTCGCAGAGTTCTCCGATATAGGTGAAGTTTCTTCGCTGGCGATATTTAATGTTCACCTACAGCCGAGTATACGTTCTCTGTTGCAATGCCACGGACCGGTGTGCTTTATAACACCGTTAATGCAGAATTATAGAGGCTGCCGATTCTGTGGGAACAGCAGAGACAATGAAATTTTGCGAACAACGTTGGAATTCAAACGGAAACTTGGAACCTCGAAGCTTCGAATATTAATGGCACATACACTACTGTGCATAAAAATTTGGAAACTCAATTCATTCAAAATATTCATATTTTTATTATATTTTTAATATTATCATAAAAGTTACGTTAATTCTTTATTTCTCGGCATAATTGGGATCAAATCTTCTGCTAAGTTGAAATCGAAACAAGGAATACACCTATATCGATCAAGTTACTCATATCTATCTTTAAAAAATAGCTGACAATAGAAAAAAGCTATATAAACTTTTAGAGTGTGGTTGGATCATTCTGAGATAATCTTTCTGAGAATTAATTCTGGCAAAATTAGTTTCCATACAAATAATTTTCATGCACTCTTAATTATTGTTTTTTAATTTATATTCATTAATATTAACTATTGTTTTCACGAATATCTACTAACTATGCATATGATTGCCTGCAATAAGATCAGAGGCAAACGTTAGGTTCAAGACTTTTATTTGAAGTGTATTTTACATAGTTGCAATAATTTAGAAGTCCAAATACTTATACACGGTAGTATAAGCATAGTAGAACATATTTTGATAATTTTTGTAACCTTCTTATTCTTCAAGATATAAAACTACAAGGTTATTTCACGAAAAATAATATCGTATGATCTACGAGATTTTCGTGCCAAATTGTTAAGACGTTGGCATTACGACAAATGTATACGATCCATGTGATCTATTTCTAAAAATATTCTGATCCACCTAAATACCAGAAACGTAAAGTAACTTTCTTACACCACGCGTACAGTCGTGTACCTCATCAGGCTTCACTCCCAATTTCTCGAACACGGCAGTCGAATGAAAGTGGATTCTTGGCGAGTTATTCGATCTACGTGAGATATTTCAGAATCGAAGATTCACCGGGAAACGCGCCATGTTAAATCGCTAAAATTAAGGAGAAAACGAAGCCAACAAATTCCAGGATCTGTCGAACTAGAATTCGAAAGTAACTAGTTGCACAATCAATGTAATGCAACTTGTATACGTGCATTTAATTTGCACATTGCCGGTCGGTCACTTATGTAAAGAAGCAAATACCTGGAACTCAGGTATTCGAGAATCGATATATTTGACGAGTAGAATTGAGAAAAAGAGAAAGATGTTCGTATACTACGAAAATCACTATAGAAATCGTTGTAGAATAAATATACGAGATTATCGAGAATATCTGTCAGGTATGTAATATCTAAATTATTGTAACTGTTCATCAGCATATAAAGTATTTAAAAAACTTATTTGGATAACATATTTTACGCGTTTGCATCTACTTACATTCAAGTGTGATACGAACAAACGAATACGAAGAGAACAATTACTGTATACTACGTAAAATTTATGACGAAAGATATAAAAGTAGTATATTTAGCATATATAGTAGTTTAGTGTACAATAGGAAATAGTACATTTGTTACTAAATATAAATTGATTTCGATGATAAACATGCAGAAACCGCGGGACACGTGAAATCAGTGATTAATAAACTAATGTTGGATATGCTTGTTCGATCGTGGGAATGGTTTAGGCATGTTTATTTCGAATTTTTCGTGTCAATCGTTCCGTGACAAGTTGTTAAATTAACGATCCATTGGCCTGGCATTGTTGGCAGACGCGTTAAGGATTAACTCGCGATATGATCGTACGTGGGAAAACGAGCGAAAGGCATTCGTAGAACGCTGTTAATTTACATGTCAATTGCGAAAGAACCGCGTTTGACTGTAAAACATTCTGATGAATGCGTGTTAACGTATATGATAAAGCGATATCCGCGTAAAATAATCGTACAAAGTGTGTATTACTCAAGGAAAATGTTGATTTTATGGTTCATTGATACGCTAAGATATTGCAAAGAAAAATATCGAAATATTTCATTTCATTAAGAAAGGTGTAGATTGGATATAAAATTTTATCGAAATCTTATCTGATATTCTTATTTCTTTAATTTGAGAAAAGAAATACGCAGATAGATAGAGTTTAATGAACCACTGCATAAAATTTTAATCTTATCAATAATCTTTTTCATTAATCCCATTATCAATTGTTAGCTTTTATCATATAGATATTTATCATATATAAATGTAAAGAATGAGTAATATAACGTAGCATATGTATAAATAATGAGTAATTAAGGAGTATCGCTTAAAATCCTACGTCAAGTGAATTGATAACAAATTACAAAGAAATCATAATTTTAGATGATCGCAAAGAGAATTTATCTTAGTAAAATACATAAATGAAGTGTTTCTTTTATACAATTTATATTATACAAATACACTTCACGTAATTTAGAATTCATATAGATTATATGATAATCTTTTAAAAATATACATACGAATTACGAAATTTTGTATACGCAATAATTCAACAAAAATGTGTATTCAATATCAGAATCATTTGTTTAAAAAATTTTATTCAGCATCAATGTGTTAAATGTTAAGGATAGCAAAGTAATAAGAACAAAAACAGAGGAAACTTTCAAAACGACTGGCTCCAAGGTATTATCGTTAGTTTGTTAACGACAAAGCAATGAAATAATGCATAAAAAATATATAAATATTTAAAAAATATATATTACTGCACATTGACAACTTTGAAAATATGAAAGATTGAACATTCGAAATGGATATGTTGTATTAACACAACGTTGGCCTTTCATAGATTCAACAGGTAAAATCACGAATGTAGGAACATCATAAATGATTTATGCAACTATTTCCTCAATAGTACCCTGTATTCGATGTTTATTAAAGTTGCTGGCGTTTAGAATAGATCACAAGCTTTCTCTACTTTCTAACTCAATAACGATAATAGGATAGGAAACGATTAAACCGCATCAGAAAGTGAACCAACCGAGCCAAAGATATCGTGCAAAAATTTTGTTCTTACTTGGAATAATCGTATTTCGAAGTAGTATAAACTCAGTCAAACACGATTCAATGATGGTTTTAACTTTTGCTGATTGCGTTCGTTTGACCGCAATGAAATAAATAAAGCACAAAATTCATAAAGCACAGATAAATTTAACACCATCGAGCGCCTATATCTGATACATTTAAACAAATTACAAAGGGTGAAATTCATTACATGGGAACAATTAGAGATGCATCGGTTTGCCTGTATCGAGAAGTATTTACGTGTTGCGTTTCGATATATCGTGCACGTTTGGTTCATTAAATATCAATGGCTCCGTGATAATTAATCACACATCGATTCTCGCAGGTAATCCACTGGTAATATCGTTAAGGATGTGGAAAGGTGGAGAAAGGTGTCGACCGTGAGCGTGATTCGAAGATGCTCGCATAAAGTCTGTCGTGGTAAGCGTGGCTCTGTTTTGCACGTTCAGTACAAGATACTTTTATGAATATATTATGTGCATCATACGAAACTTTTTTGAAATTTCGTTAGCATCGCAACTGGACCCGACTATCGTGATTATAATAGTAAAATTTGAAACGAATCTGAACACGTATACGAAGATTACAAGAAATTTCAGAAACATCTCCATTTGTTATGTAGTTTAAGATTGTACAGCGCTTACTGTATACTATAGCTTATATAAATATTCTTTCATATTACAAAATCAGTAGGTACATTAACGAATTGCATATTTAATCGTAAAAAGTACACACTATTGCTAATTTTTAAAATAAGTAACTTAAATTTATAGTTTGTGCTGACTTTATACGAAGACGGTAAGTATTGTTTGTAGTTATTAATTTGCTATTGACGTGTATACCCTGATAAAAATCGTGTACGTTATTACAAATTTATCAATGTGTCCGTGCACTTATGAGCTTAACCGCATGTTCGCGTCTATCTTGCAGTTTGATGAATTTGTTTAATTAAGTCGATCGTTGTCGTTCTCGTCGACTAGTATGTATCATCAGCGATCTTGTAAAGCATCCTTAATAAGAAGTTTCTCTCGATTCATGTCTCGTATCCTAGTGATATGTAAACGTTAATATGTAATTTTGAAATTGAGAGCTTCCGAAACGTGTAATGAAACATCCATGAACGATATATTATAGCGATCATGAAAAGACGAGATAGTAGTTAATCAATTTGAATAAAATTTGAATAAAGCGTTGTAGGATTTTTTACAACCGTGGCATGTGATTACGGTAATGAAATAATTTGTAAATAGTGAAAAAATCGAATGTTTTTGCAATTATCTTTTGAAATATGTAATATTTTGATGCTAACGACTCCTTTAATGCTGAAATGCACGATAATCATGCACGATTTATAACTGTAAAGTGTAAAGTTATACGGTGTACGTTACTTCCATAAATTTATTTGTTGTCAGTTATATGTAAATAGTTGCTTCGATAGTTTATTCGATATAAGAATATTTAACACAAGATATGAATAAATATTATTTCTAGCATGGAATGTTACTTTATTTTTACGCTCTTTTCATTCTTCCTGAAACGCCAGTGACGTAAGTGTTAGACGTTGATCTAGCACTTGCCTTATCTACCTTTACATTTCGTTTTACGACTATATTCTTTCGTACTATTCCGCTAACGAGGCCACGAAGCGCATAAAGAATATAAAACCACTTCTGAAAGGAAGGTTATTCGCTAAGTACGCAGAACAATGTGCATTGTATCGTAAGGAAATCAAATATTGATGGACATATTTGGGTGGAACGAAATGAAAAATGGTGGGAACACTTTTGTACATCTGCGAATAATATTCGGTTAAAGGAGGTTAAAATTACATTTACCCGACAGTGTTCTATATTTCTTTATTTGCATAGGAGTACAAAGAAGATAAGAGATCTGTTGAACATTCTCTTTGTTAGACATTTTTTCATACAGCCTGTAATAACGACTTCACGAGAACACATCAAAGATAATGAAATTCTTATATTTGCCTTCGAAATATAAATGAAACGAAAATACGTGTTTTGCGTGTAAGTGTAGTTTATGACTTTTAAACACAACTTAATTTCCAATTGAGTAGTAATCTAAAGTTTATCAGTCTTCAGCAATTTTTTCAATATCTCGTTAACTTTTTTCAATATCTGGTAACCATCTTTAGATAAAATAATACGTATTAACTCACAATTTAACTCTTCCTACTTTTTGGTTATTTCTAAATTCCTGAGTATTTCTATGATTCCATTATGCTACCTACACCTACCTACGTAACGATCAGCATACTAGTTATCTATACAGATCAAATTTCACGACTCATGTGTCTCGTTGGAAAAAATTCAATCGATCTGTCATTTAAGTGAAGGTGGTTGTCCGAGTTGTAGGATCTGAGACGACGAAGAAATCTCGCAAACAACAGGTCAGTCGTGGACAACTCGTAATATTCGAAGGCAGGGTGCGTAAAGCGACCGACGCTGAACGCGGGAGAATCGCTCGTGGTCCCTCAAACAAATTAACGCGAGCGCAAACACTGACGCAAGCGAGAAGACGAGCGTTGCTCGGCTGCCCGCCATTCACGAGGCCAGCGATGACAGAAAGATGGACGGGTCCCATTGAGCCTTTACCGGGAAACCACTCTCAAACATTTGGTTTGACACCTCTGTGACGTTTTTCGCGACCGTGCATAATGGCTGTTCGCTCATTAGGGAGACAGGTTAAAACCTCGATCGTTGCCACCGTTGGTGGACCATCGCGGCAGCTAAGCTGATAAAACCCTCCGGTAGTATGTAATGCAACTGTGAAAAGCGTTTCTTTCGTTGCATTCCTGGTGGTCAGCACGTTTGCTCGCCTTTGTGACCATTGGACAACTACGTGTATACCAGTAGTCGATCAAAGACGCATTCTCTGGAACGAGGGCCTTTTATCGAGCCTCGTTTGCGAGAGACGTTTCAATGTTAGCTACTTTGCTCGGGAAAAATTCTGTTAACGTAATTCGTGGTTGTGGCGGAGAATGTAAAGTGTGTTTGTTAGCTTCTTATTAGGAGAATTCTTTATCAAGAAGATCTTTTTTCATGTTTTAGTTTGGCCAAAGTTATAGCGTGCGAAGAGCGTTGGAAAAATTGGTAGTACTGGGTTGATTGCGTTCGATGGCACGTTGTAATTTTGCTTCATTACGTGTGTCTGGATTAAGGACGTTTTTCTAGTACAGAAGAGTCAAATTATGTGTGTGCTTGTGTGTGTTTAAAAGTAATATAGCTGGTATGCAGGATTGGAAAGTGGTGATGGAAGTTTTGATGTAAAGAGCACGGGAAGAGCAACCGGCAAGACTTCTTCGTGTAATAAACAATCTCGTGTGATACTTGCCTTTAATATAGCGTCATAAATGCGATATAATATTGTTAAATGTATCATGATGTAAAATAATGTATGAAAAAATAACAATTATGGAAGAGGTTGCTTTCCTTAAAACCTAAATTTGTTAATTTAAGGTAATGTTCGATAGGGAGATTTTATTAGAACTTTATTTATCCGAACGTGTCAGGCGACAAAACTGTATGAATGACATTCAATGTATATTTTTCTATAATTTTATATCTATCTTTGATTGAACTCGGAAAGAGATCAAAGTTACAACTTACAAGTTACAACAACTGAGATAAATATCGTAGAGACGACGACAACCAATGTTATGAAGAAGACAATTGTATGAGAATTGAGTTATAAAGACAGCAGTATGGTAGTCATAACAATTCAGCAGAAATTATACGTTAGTTAACTCTTTAATTTTGCATGCTAAAAAGGAAAATGATAGTTATCGTTATCTTTACTGTTATTATCAGTTGTTTGGCGTGGTATGTTAGGGTAGTTCGGTGTACGTTTAAATAATTCCAAACGTGAGCAGAAAATAATTGTGAAGGCGAACACCGGTCGCAATTTAGCAAAATGTTCGGTACTAGACGTTTCTCTGCTTTGGCACGGTTTTGTACGCCTCTCTTACTTCCTTCCTGCAACGTAGTATCATCGTAAACGGGAACGAACGTCTGCCTACCTGAAGCGAGCAACAGTGAAAGTTGCGAGTAAAGCTAGACAAGGAATAGCGTAATTTGAATAATTTTTCTTCGTATAATTTAGGTATATTTCTTATATTTATCTCCATTTCCCTCTCGCATAATTTAACTGATATTATTAGAGAAATTTTACAAATTAATCGCAAGTTCTTTACATTTCTTCTTGGAAAAGATAACAATTCAAACTTCTTTTTCGGAAACAAATTTAAATGTTAATAATTTATTAAACATTATGATTATAATGTTTTAATAGAGAACACTTAATTAATATTCTTCTCAATGTATATGTTACCATTGATATTGGCAATCGTCGAAATATCTCATTATCGCCATTAATAAACTCTCTTTTCTAAAAAAAATATAACACGAAGAATATAAAGAAAATTATAACGCTTTACTACGATTAGTGCCACATGGAAATACAACGAGCACGGTTAGTTGCGATCAATAGCGCCTCGATCGTAGCAACTAAAGGAATAAGAAAAAGAAAATGTTTATTAACGCACATATCATCCACCGGCGTTCCATAATTTTCATCACTACCAATCGATCCCCATAAGAGCTTGCAACTAAATGAGCCTGTTTGAAACGCCGAGACATCCAATCTCGATACAGTCGTTCTTTCGAGACGTGAAACAAGCAACAAGGGCGAGTATAACGAGCGCTAAAAGAAATTAGTTCGGATCCGCGATCAACTCGAGTACAACGCTATGCAGGGGTGAGATAGGGCAACGTTTGCTATGAGTATAGCGTTACTCGTGCCGTGGCTAGGTGCTCTTATCTCTACCGGAATGGGGATTACTATGTTCCTATGGGGTACAACTTGTTAGTCGATAACTTCGGTCCGATAACCAGGGATTACGGACGGCTAGTCTCGAACCGATTCGCGATAATCATTCATTAGAAAATGTTGAAACCTTTCGCACCTTGCGCTACGTAGTGCGTACAGCCACGATGGTGGATCCGCTCGGAATGGCCAGGGAGACGCGAAACGCGAAACGCGAAGGCTATTGCCGCTTTAAACAGAGTTACGAAGCGTGTCGTTAATAATGCCCACCTTCGAGTCGACTGCACCGTAACAAGTTCTCGCGTTGAATTTAATACGGACCCAGCCTCGGAACCTGGCTTGTATATATACGGACGCGATAAAATTTTACACCTGTTTATCTGTACCGGGGTAAATCTGGAATCGAGCGAACGACCCGGTTGCCTCGTTGTTTCGCGGAGCCAATTTACGATTATGTAAGCCGGAGTGCAATCGACTGGCCTGGAAATTTCCGGAGTGGGGCTGCAGTAGCTCTAGAAATGTCTCGGCGTGACGAGCTAAGACGAGCCTTTGAAATACTTGATTTTCGCAATTTTGTATAGGAGCCAAGTTTAACCAGGTGAGCCAGGTGAGGAGCATTGCGAAGAAGCGTTAAGTTTAACTTGAGAATGTTGACGATGATGTTTCTTGAATAGGTTTGATGATTTTCAGATTTTAGGTTTCGTATCTGAGAGCGACTTTAGTCCTTTTAACTCTTTTGTTCGTAAATTATTTAATCTTCTAGAATCTTTTTTTAGTCTGTGAGTAGATTTTCTTTTTATCAATTATTAATAACAGAAAATTTTTCTTTTCTGATGATTTCAATAAAACGTCATCAATCTTAAATTGCTACCGACATGGAGGCCCTAGTCAGTTTATTTAATTCATGCACGTACCAAATAACACGAATTAACGAAACATTAAACTAACGAAAAGTTTTTTTAAAACTCATAATTAACGCAAGTGTTTGACAGAATGTTCTCATCGAGTCAACCGGTAATTAAGAATTGCGTCTTCGTATGTTAAGTGTACAGCCAGAGAAATCTTAAACAGCGCAAACTACAGCCAATTTAGCTTTTCAATTAAAATTTTTTGAAGAACAACTGATAATTTAGCAGTAATAAGATCATTAGTTGGCATGATACTTTGTTGAAAAAGAAGGGAAAATGTAAATGTATAAAAGAAACTTTTATCGTAAAACATTTATAGAATTCAAAGATAATCTCCCTCAAAATAAATGTTACTAGAACGAAATAATTTTTGTCTACTTGTCAGTAATAATGTTGTGGTTAATAAATTCCAGTCTAAGAAGCACGTATGATTGTAAATTTCATGTAAGTTTCATGAAACAATCACATCTGCGTATGCCTCTTAATTATATTCAAGAATAAAGTACAATTTCTAGTTATTCTGTGGTTATTGTTAGATACAGTCACTGTAACTGAATATAAGAAGACATATTTAACATTACACTAAATACTTATATTATGTTAAAATTAAATTTAAACAAATAATATTATACCGAGTTATACTAAACATTATACTGTTTATACATAAAATAATCGAAATATGCGATACATCGCCATGTCACCAGGCGGTGATATTACACCACGACAATGCCATGACCATTACATCTTTTCTCCGATCATCGAATTAACTGCGACGAAAAAGATAATCTAGATAGAACAGAAGCGTAGCGTACTCGGAAGCCAGTTGGTATCCTCGGTATTGTGTCCAGTGAGGTGTGAACCGTGGGTGAATGAACTTGCACCAGTTCAGCCGAGATAGCGCACTACGTGTCGGTCGTGGACCACCTATAGCGCCTGCAGCCTAAACACCGAGGAAGTCGAGGTGAACTCATTCACCGAGTGAGCCAGCCCTGCTCGATTCCTGCTCGATGCCAATCTGCCCGAGGAATTCGCGCACGGTTCTTTCGTTAGAATCCACGTGATTCCTTAGCCAAGATCGTGGCACTCCTGTTAGCTGGAAAAGTCGGATTCCATTATTTTGCACGGGAGGATAGAGTTTCTTCCTTGACCGGCTGTGAGATCAATCAACGATGACCCCTGACGCGTTGCGTTCCGCGAGATGAGCGGAGATTGACGGTGGAGTTGCTTTTTGATAATCAAGGGAAAGTTGCGGTTGAGTCATGGAGGCTCGTTGAATTCGTTGAACGAGAAATTAGTTGCTTCTTCTGTTTCGTATGAGATTCGCAAAAATGTTTGTACCTGAATATCAAAGGTTAAAAACACGATAAGTTATATTTCTATATGTATTTTATATAATAGAAGAGCAATTTGAAAATTTAATATGTTGTTAACTGATTTTATATCAAAACTATTTTCGTTTGTATTTTAATACATTCAATGCGAAGCCGATGCATGTATCGAAGAGGAGAGGTTCTTAGTGACGATGTCGATATATTATCTAAATTATATTTCTTCTTTAGTATTTCTAACAATCTAACGTGCATTCTAGCCATTTTTTTAAGGGAAATCAAGTAAACAAAATGTTTTTCGGTTTTATCCATCATGGAAGGCAGGAATCGTAGAAAACCTACATCAAACATGTTGATGTACTTCTCATAATTATCGATGTACATTTACCTGGTATTTAACACGTGCTATACATTAATTCAGATTAAATTAACATATTAATAATTAGCAATCATTGCTCAAAATACGTTGCATAAACGACGGCTCTGTTGTTCGAAGCAAGACAATTTTAAACGCAATCTACGTGTTTTCTTCGTCTTCAATGAGAAACGGCTACGCAATCCGCAGGCTAAACAGGGAACGCGTATCACAGCTTCCGACTATCGAGGCGGCCTGAAGTCGTTGTAATTAATAGTTTATAGGATCAAAGAATTTATCATTCATACGTGGTGCAATGAGAGACGTGAGCGGAATAGCCGACGTCGCTCGATGCGTGATATCCCGGCGATGGGTCGCCGATAGAATACCCTCTCGGTGTGAAAGTAACTCGAGAAACGCTGTTCGATCGGCGTAATTACACCCACGATTATCTGCATCGATTGCGAAACAACGAGTTACCGTTGAATGATCGATAGTTTCGCTGGGACAAATCGAAGGGCTTCTTAAAGTGCAAGGTAGCGATTAAACATTGCACGAGCATTGTTTTACTAAAACCAATCTTCATGCTTTACGAGGATTGGAATTTTGTTAAGTGTTTACTTTGATTTGTATGCAGTTACTCATGAAAGTATTCGAATAGTTGTAGAAACTTTTTTGGGAATACATCATGTGTTTTATACGAAATATTTTTAAATACCATTAGGATTTTAGTGAGAATCAATTATCATGATCATATCGGTATTTAAAACAAATTTGAAAATGTATGCAGGAGCTACGAAATATTTAATGCAAGTATGTATTTTAATTATCTATGTATCGATAAATCTCCATAATCAGTGGGATCATTTTTTAAACTTATTATATGTTAAAGATGGCTATTCATGCTGTATACTAATTTTTTACTAAATATATGTTGGTATGAAATGTTTTGTAAGTTTTATTACTTCCAGATTGGTTTTAAATTTTACTAAAATAATCACAATAATCGCGTACATGTATTCTGTGTATTTTTGTATACAGATTTTTAAATGCGGAAAGATCCACTGATTTGACAATGAGCAATACAACTATGGGTAACATGTGGATTTTATTGTTTCCCTTTCTTTATTTATTTACTATTAAATGTATATTTTAGGTAGAGTTAGGTTTGATGAAATATTTTGGTGGATGATTCGTATAGTTCTAAAAAGGAAACTTTATTATAGGGTTTTACTACTTGCTAGGTTTTACTACTTGTTAGGAAGAGTTACAATATAAATTAATTACTTTTGGATAAAATTAAGATTGTAATGTCAGAAATCCTTGCAAATATGAAAATATTAAATATTAAATAGGTACATATAAATCATTATTATTACAAATATGATTTAGCCTAAATGGCACGATTTTAAACTAATCAAATTGATCGGTATTGCAAAATTTTTTACTGCATAGTAAATTTATCATAGTATTCCACGATAACCCTGATAAAGTGTTAGAAAAAAGCTCTTTCTGTTTGTAATTTTGCTATTAAATTACAATGTATCAAAAATGAACAAGTATCTACATACTTTTGAGGGGTAGTGTATGTGGTGTGAACAGACTTGGGAGCGGAGAGTCGGCGTACTTTTATGCAAAAACTGTCTGTCCGTCCTTTTTCAACCACGGTGCTTTATTATCGTTCAACCACGCGTCTACGACCTCCCTTGACATTCCAACACGGACGTTTAAAGTACGTCGATGCGCTTCGAGCGGCGGATACTTAGCCGTCCAGGAGAAAAATGGGTCCGGTGTTATTAGCGAGGTGTTGGATAGCTGGTACCGCTATTTGAATAATGCATACGCTACGCCCTTCAGGCCGAAGCAGGTTTCATTCGATCCAATAAGTGGCGCGACGCGCGCCCTGCGCGTTTTCCTCTTCCTACACTTCTCCTTGACGTTTCGTCGATGGCATGCGTAATTGCCTGAAAATTTGTGCGAAAAGGATAATACAAATTGCACTATACGAGAAACTATTATACGTCTACCGAGTTGAGTAAATTTGAAAGAATAAGTAGTAGGCGTAGACAATAGAAAGATGTGTATTTAATTTTGATGAAGAGTACGTTCTTGAAGATGCGCATTTGACCTCATCAGGACTGAATCTCTTTTCCTTAAGAGAAAAATTATAGTTCGTTAACTATTAACAATAGGAATAGATTTTTTCAGATGGTTTTGTAGAGAAGACGTTATGTAATTTTCAGATGAATTTTAAATTATAAGTTGGTAGGAGAACTCCAACGTTAATATATATAACATAAATATAATATATATATAATATAAATATCATGATTTAAGAATGTAGTATACCTGTTAATATAAGCATAATATAAGTTAATATTAGTATATATATATATATACTAATTAGAAAACACAATAATAACATATTTTATTATTTATCACATATATATTATATATATACAATATAATAGTAAATAAAATATGTTGTTACTACGTTTTCTGATACACAATTTTTGATTAATCTTCCTTACCATTTAGTATTTATAGTCTACTAATTCCATAAAAAAGTAACAAGTAATGCATCTAATTACGAATTTTTCATTAATTTGTAGGTTTTGCTAAAGTTCACATAGGTATTGTTTGAATCGGCCAGATTATTTGAATTCTTATAAGCGAAAGTGTATGCTGATATGCTAAAAGCGATGAAATGAAACGAAATACAATTGTCGAGTTCGGCTCGACGTATAAGGCTTAATGTATTGGAGAATAAATATTCTATATTTAAGCAAGTATAAAATATTCATATAGTATATCATGAATAAATTATCGAATATGACAACGTACATAGACAACGTACGTTCTATTAATAAAGCGTACTACATTATGTTTCATACCTCGTGCGTGTCTCCATTGTCATTGGCCATATGTAGTGCTGAATGAAGGCGCCATCCAGCCCAAATCATGTTGTCAGCGAGTGTTTTGTATTCCATCGAGCACACCGACCTCGGACAATGTCGTCATTATCATCGTTACCATTCGATCGGGTGCAAGGCCGAGTCATCGTCGCGCCAATTGCCACCTTGCACGTAAATTTTCACTGAATGATTCATCGATTCAGTTCAGTTTCCAAATTCGTTACTCATTTTCCAAGGGGAAAGCAAAAATAATTTCCAATCACAGCCTCAAAGTAATCACCGATGTAAAGTTCCTGTGGCCTGGAACTATTACCTCGGACTTCTTCGTAAAAGAGTATAGAGGAGATTTGGAGATAAAATGAAATAAATTCACGTAAATATGAAGTGAAGTTTATTTTGCAATAAATTGCGTTTAAAATTTTTTAATATGCACTTAAAAAATATAGTTGTCTTTTTTAAATTTTTCTTAAGAGAAGATAACTAATTCTTCTTAAGCTTTACTCAAGTAGCACCAGGACTTTGCATAATCCTGCGTGTGCATCTGAACTCCTACCTTTCCAGGAGAAACTTCTTTAAATATCGAGTCCGAAAAAAGAACGAGATAGAAAAACAGTTTGCAATATGATTCTAACGAAATACTCTATCCAAATCTAGTGCATTTTAAGTATTTGATTTAATAGAACAAAATTCAGAGTTACCCCGACGACAAGACCGTCCCTCGTTATCACCGTGGATTATATTCTACCGTTTCACGCTCGACTCGTTTTATGCTTCAAGATCATTAGATTCGATTGCACGACAACGGTAGAGGAAAAACGGGGAAGACCATAAAATGGAGGGTTAAAAGCGACGATGCGAATGAGACAAAAAAATAGGGGGACTGCGCAAAAAGCGGACAGTGGCGGGTCATAAGTGTGGGAAATGCACAAGTCGAACGTGAATGACAGTGAAAAGAGGAAAGTGGACAAGTTTGTGTTTTAGGATAATATAATACTATGAACGTAATGTTTATTATACTGCGTAATATGTGTATTATACTGCATCGTAGAACTATTCGCGAAGGATAGTGACTCTTTCTTTTTCTTTCTAAATGTTGAGATGTAAATATATTCTTATATGGCACAATTATATTTACTAATTAGATTTTTATTATAGGACGTTTTGTAATATGTAGGATATATTTCGAAAATAATAAGTATATCAGTTTGGTTTCATCACTATTGAACGATTATATTTCACTTTAAGTTAAAGTCCGTAGTCGTATTATAGAATTTTTGGATTTCTAGAAAATATTTAACGATACATTTAACATATTTAATGATAATTTCAAATATTTTTATCTTTCACAATAAAAAGGAGCGCAGAATACTATTTTACAAAAAGTAGCTATAAAACTAAACTATAAAAACTAATGGATAGACTCACACCACTATGATTCTGAATCCTTTAGTTGGTGTTCGCCGTCGTTAAAGTGTTAAACAGAATAAAGTAACAGAAATAGAAAGGTTAAACAAGAAAATAGAGAGTTGTTATTGGAAAAAACAGTTTCTCGGCGATGCATCGTCGTTACCGTCGTCCAGTTTACATGGACCATTGATTGCCTATCACTCCTGAAGAGGAGTCGCGCGTCCTCCACCTCCAGGTATCCAGTTTACTCGTAAAAAATTGACTTATGCTGATTGGCCGGCGAATCGGTTGATTATCGCCGTCGGTATTTCTCGCGTTATTGTACCTTACCCCTGGCTAATCGCGAACAACCGACGTCATAGGACACCAGCAACGGCAACAACAGCACAGCTGTTGCGTTGCTTGCCTTCGTCGAAGCTACTGTCGGGTAATTAGCGACGTATTAATATACCCGATATAAACGAGCGACGTGCACGCTTGTATTTCAAACAGACCACCCAACATGGTTACGTTCACATGCGTTAATTAACGATTTTCTACCAGGACGAATCAACGTAAGCATCCCCCCGTGGTTTTATTATTCGACTACAGGCATCGACTGTTCTATCAGTTGCGAAAAAGGATTGCATTGATCGATGTAGTCGATTAATGTTGTGTCACCTTTGCCAATAGATGAACATCTGATAATTAATTCGTCCGTTATTCATTAGCTCATCGAACGGGCTGCTTTTCATACGACCCTATTTTAATCGACACACGGTCGTTTTCAATCCTCTTGCGCATAGCCAATCGTAGGAACTTAAGGGCAGAATTATTAAAATCCTCGACGTGAGAATTGTGTGTGGTTCTATTTATTATTATTCTTGTATTCCAAGGAGGCTTGTAAATTTTATTTCTTGTTTTCTTTAAAAATAGCAGTTATAATACTTTCGTGAAGCTGATGATGGCAATCTGTGTGACACAAATACCTATGGATATCTATATAGAGTTATCGAGACAGGATTATTTAATCAGAGAACTGATTGTTTGAAATCACTGAACGAAAATTAAGTGTTATGACATGTTGTTGGACCGTGGATTTTTATGCATTTACAGGAAATTCAAAGGTACAGGATTGTTCAGAATACACATAATATAAAAAATATGAAGTGTATCCTATAATACCTTACAGGTAAAACGATCTTCTACCTGGGTTCTACATTTTTAATAATATTCTCAAAAATACGAATACGCATAAAAATAGTTATTGCGTAATATATTTTAATCTGTTACGACTTCCAGGGCAAAATATATAAAATTCAACGTGGCAGTCAACGTGTTAATCTGTGAAAATGCAGAACCGTGGAGAGGGAAGCGTGTCTATCTTGAAGCTCGAAGAATGATCCACGATCAGGCTAGTCGTGAAGATGCTTTCGAATCCCGTAGCGAGCGTCGTTTGTTACACGGTGGATGGGTATCAATTACGCGAATACCGGCGATTGATTGTGCATTGGCACCGTTCGAACGTGACGGAGATGCACAAAGCGCTGGAGGGACGATGTTATACCCGAGGGCATCGATCGACGATGATTCAGAAACGTTCCCATGCTATCTAAATTCTAAATAGAATCTCGGTAGAATCGATGCCGAGGCGTCGGCTGCCAGTCGGATTCAGAGAGACGTTCGATGATGAAATCCAGCTTTGGTTTATTAATCTCTGTTTAGATCAAGCGTTGGATCCATACGGTGAACTGTTTACTTGTGATATCTTCTTTGTTGCAACTAATGAGATCGTTTCTTCTTCGATGCTTCACTTCTTCCTACCTTTTTCTTTGCTTTAAAATACTTTCTACGAACGCGTGTTTAATATAACTATGTAATGAGTTAGTACAGAGAGAATTAAGGCGCAAAATATTGAAATTCGTCCGTAATATTATAAATACGAAGAATGTATTAGTTTCGATAGTTCCAAGCGCAGTAAAGGAAGCTGAAAATGTGTAAAAATCTTGATGTCGATAATAATTGCTGTTGAAGATTCTGTCTGGGGAATTTTTATATACTCGTTAATGAAAATTTCCAAGTTCAATGTATGCATATAATAAAAGAACAAGCAAGGTAATAATGCGAAATAGTACAACGATTGACACAGAATGATGGAGAAAATATCAGCAATTTTGAAGATAGCGATAATTATGATACAATAAGTAATAATTTTAGGTACTTTGAATGAAATATATATGCATGAGCCAGCTAAACTTCATAAGATACAGATGATGATATGGACCTGTATTAGATGACTGAATAATTCAATGCTTTCAGTACGGGAAATGAGAATACTTAAATAATTCGTCGATTATGGACGATTAGAATATAACAACTATAAACACTGATTACGATTTATTATACAAGCTTTTCGAGTTTCTCGTTGTCTCGAGACGGTCGAACGATACCCATTAAAGTAGGAATTTACATAGGATCTGCAGCTGATCGTTGACGGAACTACGAGCTCTCGAGGGAAGAACTAAGTGTTGCGTGATTGTTTCACGAGAAGGAAAAACGTGAGAGAGCAATTCGTTGAATGCTAGTTAATTTAACGGTGATTAGAGTTATAGTGCCGGCAAATGAAGCATGTTGCGGTGTGCCTTTACGGCTGGTTTATTGAAACAAAATGAACGAACAATTCTTCTGAAGATTCGTTACCCACAGAAAGAACTTGTTGAAAGGTCTTTGCGCATTTTTATGAACACGGCCGAAGAAATGGAATCTACGCAGAGATTCGTTTTATCTACTAAGTAATATAATAAATACTATATTTCCAACATTTTAATACTTTTGCAGATTATGTGCATCCTGTGTATTTTTGCATCGTCAAATTTATCATAAATACATAAAAATCTATTATAATCTGGCTACAGCGATTATAAAAAGTTATTTAATATTCAGTAGCAGCGAACGCTGATTATTCTTATTAAGTGCACAGATATGCACTTTGAATACAGATGTATTAAAATTAAACTAGAGAAACTATACTTGATCGATATATTAAATAGGATATTGAACGAAAATATGAATAGCTACACATTTTATTTTAAGATTAATATACTGCATGTTACAAAATAAAATGCATCTGAATAATATTAGATTCTCGTGAAAGCAATAAATATTAATAAATGCTGCAAGTAAAATTTATTAATACAATCCAGAACGAGAGTGAAGGAGTTAAAGCAAAAACCGAGGACGTTAAAGTTATCTACGATACCCATCACTCACCATAGGGAGATTCATTTAACTGGTTTCCGATCGATTGTCGCTTAACCGATGATAACAACCATCGATCGTGTGCAGTGACAGGATGATTGAAAGGCTGGCATAAATTGGTCGCGTGACAACAATCGATTCTTACGACGCGTCGCGACGTGGAGGACGTTAAACGTTCAAACAACTATTGCGTAAGCTGCCGAGTAATTGAAAGTTAACTATGTTTACGAGTTTCCTTTTCTTCTTGCTTCTCGTAATAAGTATATAATGCACCGTTTTCCTTCTCTCGTTATTCCATGATCAATCTGCTTAATGACTGTATTAACATGTTAAGGAAGCGTTAAGCAATCGTGTCTATCGCCGCTAATTATTTCGTCACGCGCTATCAAGCTTGTTCGACACAACAGAGAAAGTAGTTGCAAACTGCTCGAGATATTATGATTCGTTCGGTGTTCAATGGAAGATTAAGACGGTAATGGTACTCGATAAATCGACATCGTGTAACGTGTTACAAGGATGAATTGAACGATGCAGTTGAACGTACTTCTGAATTTATCTCGAAGCACTTACTAGGATCGTTAGTGATGCTGATCGGGGTAGGTACTGGTTCATAATATTTTATTAAAGAAAAAAAAAAAGAATGAATTCTAATATAATTTTAATTACGATAAAATTACACATTTAGCTTTGTGCTGTATATCTTGAAGCATGAAAGATGTATAATCCTACATCTCAATTTTTGCGACATTATTATGTTTCTTTTCTGATTCATTTTTCATTCCCATCTGTTTTTAAATCATTCATAATGTACTGGTAATATCGTTTAGTTTTCTCTTCATTCGGAAAATATACCTATCTTTTTCTATTATTTAAAAGTACATAAAAAATGATGTTCATGTGTTCATAATACTATAAAGATGTGACAAAAAACGTGCGAAATTTATAAAATAATTTGTTCATGTAACAGTAAGACAATTCGTGACTATCACAGGTTGGGCAAAGTACGTGTCTCAAATAAACTCGTAACTCTCACAGACTGATCACTTAAGTATTTAACCATCTAACAAATAACACAAACAAACTTTTATAAAATCCAATAGAAAATAATTCATAATAGAACAAACCTTTATCCGTATTACAACAAAGCTGCCAAACCGCAATAACATAAATAGAAATTCCATTAAAAACAGCGATACTCCGTTTATCATTGCTCACAGCGATATCGATCTAACGCAATCCGAAGTGTATAATTTCCACCGATTGAATTTCCTTTACGGCCACAGGCACGCGACACCGCGGAAGAAGGAGACAATGATTTTTTTGAAATTGGAAACTACGTCCTCCGAAGGACGCGCGAAAAGCGAAGGGAAACAGCGCGGCGATACTTTTCTCTGATATGCGCATTATGCCTCCTGAGGGTACTGAAACAATATTTTGAAATGAGTTAGCTTAGATTTTGTTGGAAACGATTCCGTAAATACGATAGTAAATAAAAGCAAGTTTAAACACATGTATGTAAACAAAGAGTACCATAACATTACAAAACGGAACTGTACGAGGGTCGTCCAGAAAGTAGTATCCGTTTTGAAATAACAACAATACAAATGTATTTTAAAAAGTTTTCTTTATTTGTGACTTTAGTATACAGGATGGTTGGTAACTGGTGGTACAAGCGGAAAGGGGGTGATTCTACGCGAAAAAAGAAGTCGAAAATATAGAATAAAAATTTTTCGTTTGAGGCTTTGTTTTCGAGAAAATCGACTTTGAATTTTCGCTCGGTACGCGTACACTTTATCACGTCTCGTTATAACGAATCTCACTGTAGATCGTTGTCTCGATGGAAAAATTTAAAAAAAGAATGAAAAAAATATTTTTATTCTATATTTCGACTTCTTTTTTCGCGTAGAATCACCCCCTTTCCGCTTACACCACCAGTTACCAACCACCCTGTATATACTAAGTTATTTTTCAATAAAAGCACTATTTGGATACTTATCGTAACGTTATACATTTTTGTTTTGACCGTTCGCGGAGAGACACGATCGCGAGATTGCACGTTAACGAAAGTCGTAAATTCCCGTTACGATTAAATAATCGACACCACGAACTGATCGATCCCCTGATTTCTGTTACGACAATAAGGGTGGTTCAAATGAGGTTATACTGATTAACAGGTATAAATTGATGTTTATTCCAACAACTTCTTGACGAGAGAGATATACTTAAGTTTCGATTGATAGCCAAAGTTACAATGTGTAGTACGCGACGTACGTTCAGATGATGATGGTTCAAAAACTGCATAAAGACTGACTTTCTGTGAAGATGATACTGCGGAGGAAGTTTGCTGTGAGTTGGTCTAATCTACAAGAAAGAGCTGATTTGTCAAGGGCAAGGTTTCATTGGGAGAGTGAGGAAAATACTTCGCTGTCAATTGGTTAACTTTCTAGGTTGGTTGGTGAGGAAGGGTGCTAACCGCCCCCGAGAGAAAGTTGCTAGTGGGAAGCATCATACGTGAGAAAACTAACTTTCCCGTAGCAACAATAAGCTTTAGAAACGATTCAGTAAAGAGATGTTTGTTCGGTCTGAAGGACCTTAGCTAGCAAATTCCTGAGATCTATGATGGGTCCTTAAGACTATTGAGGGTACGCAGTAAGGATGAGCGGATATCTGGTTCCCATCTTGCCCGCGGTGTGTGGCCTGGTCTCTGATGTGAATTGACGTTACACTGGATCCGGTGTCGAGCAGTGTTCGACAACGTATTGGTTGACGTTTGCGATTCAAAACGTTGATTTGCGCAGTGATGACTATATCATTGGATAATGATTTGGATGTTACTGGTTTAGTATGTTCGGTCGTCAGCGGATTCGTTGATTGTTGGCGTCATTGGTCATGTGTTCGTCTGTCGCTGGAAGACGGGCTTAGAGATGAGGCTGTTCGCGATGTCTCCGATCTGTGGTTTGTTGTGTGTCTTCTGTGGCGAGTTGGTGATGAATAGGGTGGCAAGGAAGGTGTTGTGGATCGACTGTTTGATGGAGAGGATTTTGGACTGGGCGTGCTGGAACGAGACCCTGAGTGGTATTTTGCCCTGTGCAACGTCGTATGATATCGCTCTCCGCACGCCCGACATGACCCGGAGTGGCATTCTCGCGCTGTATGTCCCTTCCGGAGGCAGTTGATGCATACGGATACTCGTTTGACCTCTCGAAAGCGCTCGCGAAGGGATTTGGTTTTGAAGATGTCACACATCCAGATGGAATGTGATTCTTGGCAAGTGGGGCAGGTTGACGCCGCCTGGGATGTGATAAATGCGTGTCCTCGTGGCGCGTGTTGTTGTTGACGGGGACGTTGGTAGAACGTCCCTTTTGTCTGCTTTGATGTGAAATTGATTTAGTTCGTTCGTGCTGTAAGAAAGTCTATCAGATGTGTATAAGGGGGCATTTCTTTGTTGGGTAAGGTGCAGTACCAGTCGCGAATGGTGGACGACGGTAACTTTGATGCGATCAGCTTGATGAGGACGGTATTTGATGTGACAGGTTGGCCTAATTTTTCTAGCGCCCAGAGATTCACCTTGATCGTTTCGAGAAAATCATCTACGGCTTCGGGTGTTTCCTTGGTTATTTTCGGATACTTGGAGATCAAGTGCCAGTGGCGCATACAGATTTGACTGTGGCAGCCAAATTCTTCCTTAAGAATGTCAATAGCGATTGAATAATTGAGATTTGTGATTTTTAACGACCGGATGCTTCGCGCGGCCTTTCCAGTCAAGGATGATCGGAGGTAATGGAATTTTTGTACCGGTGTCAGCCGTTCGTTTTGATCTATTATGGATGAGAAGGTGTCGTAAAAGCAATGCCAATTCTCGATGGCGCCGTTAAAAGTAGGCAAAAGAATTTTCGGTAATTCAATCGATGTCGGCTTGAAAACAGTGGCTGATTCGCCGTTTGTCGATTTCGACGGCGATGCTGGTTGTGCCCTCTCTATGAGATCTTTAATCCGTACTACTATATCGTGATACTGGTTCGTTATATCGAAGAGGCGCTCGTATTCCTCCTCGTCTAAATCTACTAGCTCGCTGTGGATGGCGTCGAACTGATTCCAAGCGTCGTTCAGCTGGTTCTCGTATAATAATAAGGTGGGCTTATCCTGATGACCGGATTGTTCGTATTGGTCGAGTAGTTTTGAGACGACAGTGAATTGGTCCATCAGATTACTTCGCTCTCGACACAAGGAATTTAGTTCTGTTGCGTTTGCCATTGTTGCACTGGACTGTTGTATCTCTTTCTTCAAATCCAAAGTATCGTTAGAGGTTGTCCGATTCAAGCCGTTTGGTGGCGTTAGATCAGATTGTTGAGACAATGCGAACATAGTTGTCGTGAGGTCGCGTATAGGTGACGAGCTGCGAGTGTTATGCAACGAGCTGCGCGTGTCATGCGACGGGATCGGCGATAGATTTGATACGATGTTCTCCGTCGGCGGAGTTTGAATATCGTTGCTGTTTTTATTTAAATTATTGTTACTTCCCTGGATAATGCTAGACGTGTTACTGCTACATTTGGGAGTTGAAGGGGTTGATGGTCGCTTGCTTTCCATGAGCTTCCTTATTCGACTGTTTAGGGACATGTAATTTGTAACCGCTTTGCATTGCTGAGTGTAATCCCTGTCGCCGAGACCCTTTAATTCCTCTTGGACGAGTCGGAACCGTTTCCACTCTTCCTCAAGTTGGGCTTGACATATTTCCAAATAATAATCGTCATTCTTGTTAGTCTGTTGGTAATCGTCGATGCATTCCTGTATAGCCTGGATGTTGTTGAGATATCTGTTGCGTTTTCGTCGCATGATGTTAATTTTTGCCGCGGTCGACATGATTTGCGATGAAGGTACTTGGTTAACGAAGATGAGACTTGTGATATGAGATAGGTGATTCCTGATACGGAATTATTCCAGCTGCTCACCACTGTGCAGCGGAGTATTGTGAGCTTCGCGAAGAAGGTGTTCTCCCCGAAAATCACTCGTGTTGTCGTGAAACTGAAGTTGTTCCGGCTGCAAGTTGTCGCTTGTCACTGTGCAGCGGGATGTTGTTTGCGTGTACTTCGCAAGGTCTCCCGAAGGTGACACGTTTTGTAGTGAGATTGGAGTTGTTGCTATGCTGATGATTGTCCAGCTACGGCGGGACGCTGCTTGGTTACGTTCCTCGACCAACGGTTTATACCTCTTTGAAGGTGACGCTCTTGACGTCACTGACTTCGCTGTAGTGATAACACTTCCGCTGCTGGTTTTGATGTATTCACGTAGCACTGTGTGGTCACTGGTGAGTGCACTTCTCAATTGACACGATCACGTCGTAGATCCAGTGAAGATATGTTGACTGACCTGTAGGCGAAGATCGAGAATGAAGTCCTGTGACGACGCTGTCGCAGAGGAAAACTCTTACTAAGTGGTAATCGCCCCACCACTCGTCACTTGCGGGTGGAACCCCGGGAAACATGGGAAAACCTACGTTTCCCCAATTTTTACCTGATGGAGCAATAACCATAAAGAACCTTTTGAATCGAAAATGTTTTATGCCACGAGAAGAAATCGCATTTTATGACCGTTCCTTAGGATTATTGCGACCCGCTTAATTCTATGCCCACAGCTATATGGTGGATGCCTCGACCGTAAAGAGTCACCGGACGTAACGATATGATTTGCAAAAAAATTGTAATTTGGCTCATTTGATGCGTCTATCATTTGCCCTAAATGCTTACGATCACCAATGATTCACCTACAACTTTATTACCGTAAACTGGTGTAATTCGGTGGTGAATTCCTTTTGGAAGATTGTTCTCAGCGTTGGAAAAGCGTAAAAGCGTCATCGGCAGGATTTTCAATCCGCATCGCCATTTTAAACGTGTGATACAACGATAATGTTAAGCACAAAATTTGATATGACTTATATCAATATATATGTCGAGTTATTATTAGGGTTAGGGGCGTGTAACGAATCTTCATTTGGACTAGCCATCGTTGTTGTACACTAGAGATTATATTTACTAATTTAATATGGTTTCTACAGAATTTGACAAATAACCGTGGTGATTAGACACTCGAGATGTTAATGACAATGATCTTAGGTTCAATAACGAATCCATGCCCAACGGGATAACTCTTTGTTAAACGTAGAATATATTTTGAAGTACAAAAAACGTTCTCTGGGACGCTCGGTATATACTGCTCGTAAAGACGTGTTCGATCACTCGCGGAGAGACGCGATCGCGAAGAAGCCCGTCAACGGGAGTCGTAAATTCCCGTTACGATTAGATAATCGACGCCACGAAATGATCGATCCCCTATTTCGTTTAGGATAATAGGGGTGGTTAATTGAGTAGTTACACTGATTCAACAGGTATAACTTTATATTTATTTCAACAACTTCGTAAAGAAATGATTACACAGATGCGAATGTACAAGTTAATAGTTGATTGATCTGCGGTGTAAAACCCGGTTACAAGATGTTGACGGTTTGAAGAAGAGAAAAAAAGTGAGCTTCGACGATGAAGCTGTGACGGAGGAAAACTAAGGATGGGTGTGTCTAGCGCACGGGATCATCGGATTTGTTGGTGACGATTTTGGCTAATAGAGTGAGGGAAATAGGCTTTGTTAATTGGTTATTTGCTATGGTGGTGGGTGAGGAAGGATGCTCACCGCCCTCAAGATAAAGTCGTTGGTGGGAGGCCTCATACGTGAGAAACAGAAACTTTCCCGTGTCAACCCGTGGTGGGCAATAAACTTTAGGAGACAATGCAGCGAAAGAATGTTTGTTAGGTTCGAAGGACCTCGACTAGGAAATTGCTGAGATTTATGGAGGGTACTTGAGAATATTGAGGGTACGCAGTAAGGACGAGCGGACATCTGGTTACCATCTTGCCCGCGGTGTGTGGCCTGGTCTAGGTAGAGTGTCGCCCGGCGTAACAGACGATATCAAACTCTCCAAGGAGATCGCACGAATAAAAGACTGATGAAAACTATCCTCTTCTTACGATCGCGTTCGTTTGTTGTATATTGGTCGGGGAATATCGACAAAATTCCAATCGCCGTTGCTAGGCAGTCCCGCGTAGCGGCGACATTGCTTCTGCCCAGAGTTTGATTATGCAACGTGTGTTCCTTAATATTGGCACTTCTGAGGCAAAACCACACGTGGCTTGATTTGTTCTCGAGCCCGTGTGCCGCTACAACTATATTTTTTAAGGAGAACTATACAACTACTCCATACCTCTGTTAGGTAAAAACGTTCATCCTGTCACGACCGGCATACTTCAAATCCGATGGACTGACGATGGAGATAAAGATGTGGCGGCACTCGGCGACAATGTATATCGCTGAAGTGCTTTTTTTTTTTTTTTTTTTTTTTCTTTTTTTTTACGTGGGGAAATCCTCATGGACACTCACTGTTGCATCGCAACAGCCGAGTAGTGTCGGACTCTTACCGACTAAAACCCCACGGTGGTCCTCCCGACGACTAGGCGAAGGTGCTCCCGGGATCTCTTGCGAATAGCTCTACCGGGGCACCCCCGGTGTCGTCTATTTCCCTCCGGGTGGAGGGAGGCATCCGGGGTCTTGCTGCTTGCTTCCTGACGTTGCATCTGGGCCGTCCGCATCCCCCAAGTGGCCCATCTTCGGGGGCGCAATAGCCCCAGCACGACCGCACCAACGCCCACACGGAGCGGTCCTTGTCTGCCCCGTGCTCGCTGCTGCTTAACTTTCGTGATCGACCGGGAACGAGTGTATCCAACGCGGCCAACGGGCGTTGGTATCGCTGAAGTGCCTAATGAACCATCAACATCCCAACCGAAGGTTCTAGAAGAAAGAGCACGTGGCAACGGTCGCGGACGCCTAGCAAATGCATGGACGATGGAGATGTTGAGGGATGACAAAAGAAAGTAATCGGATCCGATCGAAAGTCAAATTATAAGAGCTTCAGTCTTGGAAAGTCACGCCTAGAGTTCGGAAATGGATTGTAAAGTGGATTGTTGTTAGAAAAAAATAAAGTTTCTTTTTTTTATTTTTCACCTCAAATTTCTTTTTTTTATTATTTTTTGTTATTTTACGTGACAATCCCGTGACCGTGGCTACGTTCAGCAACCATTTGTGTCACCTCGAGCTCAAGCCCACTGTCACAAATCTCGGGCAAATATAATCGTATTGAATCATAAACAACTACTTCTGAGTTTTATTATTTAAGTACAGCTATAATAAATAGTCTAGACTAAAGTATTGGGAATCTTCCCAAAAATTCCAAAAGAAAGGTCCCGGTGTCCTTTCATCTCCATCTAAATGAAGCTAGGTGACCTTCTATAAGTACATTCCATCGTTTTATATAGCTTCTATACATAAACAGGTAATATTTTCTGGACGAGGCTCTTATTTGGCAAGGACAGTGAAAAACTATAAGATATACTGCAGAATACGTATGTCAGTAACGTGGTGAAAAATATCCAATACAGAAGTTATAAATACGTGCATGTACACAAATAAATTATTTAGCAACTTTAAACTTTTTTTTACCTGCTACTATATACAATGGCTATTATATATCTGTATATCGAAGCAAATTGTATTTTTATACGTAGCATAGTTTAAATCTTCAGCGGATCCTTAGTTTTATCGCACGATCGAACAATTGATAGCCGATACAAAGTCCTGTGTTCTCGTCGAAGGCGATGAACACGTTGATCTTTTTCCAGAACGATTGGGTCGTCGACCGGTGTATATTGCTGGCCATAAGCTATTCAGCTTCGTTAAGCGTCATTCAAGGAAAGATGGAGCATTGGATGGAACGTAAGGTATGCGAAGTTTCCGTGGCGCCCAAGGACGCTGCAATCTGGAGTATACCTCAGTCTGTCATGTTTACGAGATCTCCATTCCATGGAGTGAAAATTACGTTTGAATCTTCTACCGTGCTTCTCCACTGAAATCGAATGTAAAGGCGTATTGAGCTAGTATACGAGTTTGTAATGAAAATCTATGAACTAGTCGAACGAAAATAAATGCAGCAGTACGATTTCTTGCGACCAGTTGAAGTTCTTAATTCACTTTATCCCGAAGTTCTTAATTTGCTTTATCCTAAAGTTCTTAATTATTGCTGAATTATTTTTCCTTCATATCGTAACTTTCACCAATCTTTATTTTTTATACATTTCGTTCTTTCCCTTTTTCATCTGATTTTTGCTTCTTCTTCTTTTATTTCGATATAATATTGGATTTACATTATGTAATTACTTTAATAACTTTTTAGTACCTATAGCGTAACGCAGGTATTGGGATCTCGTGGTTGTAAATTGTACTATTTACTACGTACTTTATATAGCTTAATATCGGTAATCGGCGAACATAACGATATGTTTTTTGCCGTTTCGCTGTCGGAATACGAATGGCAACGAGCATGATTAAGGCATTGGACTCGATG
Organism: Bombus flavifrons; assembly: GCF_040668555.2. Classification (NCBI taxonomy): domain Eukaryota; kingdom Metazoa; phylum Arthropoda; class Insecta; order Hymenoptera; family Apidae; genus Bombus; species Bombus flavifrons. The sequence continues at coordinate 2,878,208 of NC_138443.1, forward strand.
CCGGAATATCATCTATGATATTTAATATAATAGCATATCTGCTTACAAGATGGTCATTAAAGGTTAACAAGTAACGACGTCGCGAGATTTTCGAGCCGTTAAACGAGACGCTTACCACACGAATGTGAAAAATCGTAACATGTTGAAATTACTTAGTTAGTCATATTTATTCGTGTTAAAATAGAAAACAAGCTATTTAAGTGCGTTCCGAACAAGGACGACGTACATATTAAATTACAGCATACGTAATTTAATCTGATGTTCAGTTTTATAATCTAGAGTTGCAGTGAAGCTTTTATGAAGTTTGATATTTGCAGCTCCTGCATTAAATTTAATTTTGGAATTTCAATGATACTGACAATTAAATCATAACATTACCAATGATCTTTCAAACATGTTCCATACTTGAGCGTAAATACTTGTATCGCCAATGGAAATGTATATTAGTCTAATCGTTATACATACGTTCGAGCAGAAATCTGATTGATCTAAGCAATAGGGTATGAAGAATGTTTGTCACGTGTTCACTTTAGAATCGATGAAATAACGCGATGAGAGGAATATTCTTTAATTTCGGGTAAAAGGTCATACTTAAGAACGATTCGATTCGAACGTTTAACGTGCAACAATTTATCTTCGAAAACTTTATCTTTGAATGGGAGGAAATAATAAAGGTGGAATGGCAATATTAGTAGAGGGAAAGATCGTTTCTCAACGATGATAGTGATAGTGCAGCAACGTTTGTTGCTCGGGGCATTTTTCTTGTCGCCCCTTTGAATCCAACGTTACATCTTTTTTACGAGGGATGTTGGCGCAGAAAGCTTTGAGAGAAAGGTATGTTAGCGTCGAAGCAGCTATTTTATTTGATTCGTCTTATAATTACGATACGATGTTGGCGATAAGAGTGCCTTTACGGCTGCTCTTCTCGTCTAAACGATAGCTGATGAAAAAAGGACGGAGGATCATATAATGGCGAGGAAAATGGAGAATATGAATAGCTGGTAATTTGCCATTTTTATACCAAACTTTTATTATTAACTTCTTATTTAAGATTAAATGTATTAAACGAGATATTATTTTTATATGATAATTCCGTAATTAAAAGATCCATTTCGCTAATCTTTTATTCGAAGAAGAATCTTAAGCAGTTGAAAAGATTGTTAATGCGAACTGGTGCGCGTGCATATCTGCTAACAAGACGAACTTGAGATAATACCTTAATTATTAAGATGAGGTTAATAGTCCAATTTCCTGGAAAGTTAGGCGAGCCCTTGATACAGCACTGTACAGATAATGTCGTTGTATGCGTATAAAGTATAAAGCGAACTACGCACGTGGGCGGGACAGGTTATGCATGTGTTCATTACCGACGATGCGTTGCCATCATTAATATCGAGAACGATGCCTTATACAGCGACTTCATACTCACGATAGGTATCCTGTTCTTACGTTGAGTACACATCTTAAACGCAAATTTGATTCGCATTCGGTTCAATTAAGCCTCCGGATGTGGCGAGTCAGGTCACTATCCTCGTTTCCACCGTTTTGAAAGCTTATTCCATTTCTAGCGTGGTACGGATAACCATTTAGCTTTTCATATTGTTATTTTTATTATATTCCTTTCTTAATGTAATTCTATGTCCATTATGCGCGATGCCCATTTATTGGTACGGATTATTTTGTAGACCCGTATCTCGTTGATCTTGCAATATATGTGTATTTCATTTGCCTAGATTTTGTAATGGTTAATATTCGGAAGTTTCTTCGGATAACGCGCAGAGTTTCTCTTTTTTTAGACTTTTCACTTTCAGATTAAGACAATTATAAAGCATTATTACGTTTTGCCGGAGAAAGCTTCTCAATCCGAAGTAGAATTCTAAATTCATAAATTAAAAGTAGGTAAACTTCTTCAAGCAATGACGATCTTATCAACGTGCAATGCTAAATATGTTTAGTTTCCCCTTACTTCTAAGGACAGGTATTAGGTTGTCCGGAAAGTGTCTTTCTTTTACAGACACGTCTTTTACAACGACGCATCTTTATGCAAACATGAAACCTAATCTGTCGGACGTTGTAATCTTTATCTTGATAGAACAAAATGGATCATACGTAATTCGATGAAATAATATAAACGGAATATAACGGAGAATGTTGTGTATTCATTGTTTCCTTATAAAACGAAAGAAACTTTTCGGACAACCTAATACACAGTGCAGTCGCATGTTTCGAAATCTTTAATTATGTAATTTCGCGAGACATTTCCAAACTTCTTTTTATTTCTAACGATGTAAACTGTAGTGTAACTCGTGTATGCAGTAGAATTCAGTTTATTTACGTTTCATTTATAGAAACGAAATTTTGAAATTTTGAAATTTCCATTGACTTCAGTTATATGAATTGTTTGTCCTTCGATGAGTTCAGACAAATGAACTTTCACTGCCTATATTCAAATATATTCATACTCAAACGCATCTCATGTATTCATATATACTTTTTGGATGTTGATAGTTTTCAAGTGATGTTGATAGTAACACTGTTGATAGTTTTTCATCTTCCTTTGCACCGAATGTAAACATCATTGCTAAATGAAAATATTGGTACGTTCACTTGACGTTAGGATATCGTTTCAGTAACAGTAACGTAAAAGTGTGCACAATAGTATTTAAAATGAATACCAGAAAGTCTGAAACAAAAAAGTGTAAAAGAGAAATAATATTCCGATTACACGAGAACGGCAAATCATATGACGAGATTGGCGGAACTGTGAACAGAAGTTATACAATACATTATATCATAAAAACGTCAAACAAAGCAACCTGCAAGTATGGTAGCTGATATGTTTCATAAAGAAGTTCCTTTGGAATTATGTCGACTAATCTTACGAAACAATGATTTTCATGGCAGAAAACATATATTAATGCGGTAAATCACAAAAAAAGATTGACTTTTGCAATAACCTACATTAATAAAGACAATTCTTTTTGGGACAAAGTCATCTTTTCGGACGAGTCAAAGTTTAACATTTTTGGCTCAGATGGTCAAAATTATGGAGAAAGCCAAATACGGAATTCAAGTTCGCATATGTAGGCATTCTGTATATCCAAAATCCTAACTGCGTCGAAAAATAATTTTAGTCAACCAACCGTAAAACCGACACCACGTCAATCCTCATTTCCTTTGTCACAATACCTAGCAAACCGTGTAAGCTACCCAACTAAAAATCGCAATCTCATCCCTATCTAAACTGCAAACTTCAAATTCCACCTTGCACGTTCCCCTCTCATTGAAGCGATGCGGCGGTTGTTTTTCTACGGACTCGTAGGTCACGACGCTCGCAGACGTTGCACGCGTCCGTAATTCTGCCTGTGCGAAGAGGAGGCTCGGTGCAGCGGTAGGACAGGTCCGGCGAGTGCTCCAGGGGGAAAGTATCGTTGCATTTTGATCGCGGAAGATCGTTACTCCCGATCGAGGCTCGCCACCACAGACTCGTGCACATACTTGAGCACATGTTCACGAGCATGTATGTACATGTGTACAGAGGCGTTCGTACACGTGTGCTTACCTACGTACAGTACGTCGGCTCAAAGTTAATCTGGATTAACCGGTCTTGAATTTTCTGTGCGGAGAGAGGGCGGTACGCGATGTAGAACGACGAAGCAGCAACGGCAACAGCATCGTCCACGGGGAAGCTGGCTCTGAGCATGAGGATTGGGCGAGGTTGACTGCAGCAGAGGGGGCGGGTGAGTGGACAAAAATCGAGATCAAAGAATTATGCCCTCTGGAGAGGCGCACCGGTTGCACCGCCTCGTGCGCGCAACACTCGTGCTGGCGAGCCGGCATCACGGTAGATGCGGAGGCGCATTATACGTGCTATCCCTGTGAACGGATTGTGTATGGGGATTCTTGTTTAGCTTGGCGGAAGAAGGGGTCCCGCGGATACATAACGATTGTATTTGTTTCGTCTTATTCACTGAAGCATGAATGGTCTCGGGATTCAACCTTGGACGTTAGACATTTCCTTGCGTCATAGGTGTTGTTAATGATCCTGTTCCTTCGCGTTCCGATCCTCGGCGAACAGTATCTATTCAGATGGTGGCTCGTTGATTTCTCCGACGGCAATTCTGATATCGATAAGATTACGGAAGCGATCCAACTTACGCTTCTTGCGTTTCATTCACTTTTGCGTGATGTCCGAATCCTGTTCGAGAGTCGTTATTACGTATTGATTTAATTAGGATGAATATATTAAGAGAACGATTGTGTACGTATTACGATAACATTATGCGAATAGTATCGTAATTGTTTACGAATTGACGTTTGTATAATTCTAATTCGTTGCAAGTTTATTTGAACATACGGAGAAGAGGCGAACAAAATCATTTGTATAGACTCAATAGCTGATGAAAGGTCTTAATTTTACAGAATACAATTACGATTACCAAAAATAATCAATCGATATGATATACAACAAGAGACAAAGGTATTTGTCCAGTTTGAATGTAGAAGTAAAAAGAGCAATATTTCCTATATTATTAAATATATTCAAATATATTCAGACAGTAATAAATGTAAATGTAATTATTTGTTGTCAGTTCCTGAATAGTAACTCAATAAGAGATTACAATAGGAATTCCAATTATTACAATGAAATGCACAATATAAAATAAAAATACACGAAATGTGCACAGCAGATAAATAGTATTATTCGTAAATACGTTGTACTAATTAAATTCCAGTATGGTGACAGTATGAATTGCAATGGTGCGTTTAAGAAATCTCTAAGCGACCGGCGTATAGAAGCCGCGATGAAATTGATGTATCGTGCCCGTTCGGGTATCGCTGCGCGCCGGTTGAAATATCGCGTAGCCTGTTGATAATTTGCAGAACGCATAGCCAGGAAGAGAAAAGTGGCAGTTGTTTTTCGGAAGTCTTTCGAACGACGCGAATGGCAAGAGTTCTCGCGGGCACACGGATGCCCGTTGGTAACGAACCAGTTGCGCTGTCAGGTTAATTTAATTGGTTCGATTAGAATGCATTCGCGTGCGCGAACATTGCTTTACGCAGCTAGCTGCCGCGCCGCGGTTATGCATGTTAACAACACAATTAACTACACGTTGGGTCAGTCTTCGAACGGTTGGATATCTGAACAGTAGACGCATGTGTTTCAATTAGGCAGGTAGAATTGAACATTACTGTGTGGCGTTTTACTGCGTAATCGCAGTAATTTGGCGAATGGGTTATAAATTACAATCAAGGCATAGGCTGCTTTGTATAGAGCACGAATTTTTTTCGATGTCAGCACTAAATTTATTTCCACAATAGTTCTACTTTGCTTACAATTAGCGCGGCTTTCGCGGAGTTAACACAGAGTAATTATACTAAACTGGACGTTTTTAAAGAATTTCTAAGTACAGTTTCACAGAATCTTACGTTATAATCGAGAATTAATAAAAATTTCTCGAATATGTTATGACAAAAATCATGTTATTTAAGATAAGGTAACGGAGCAACTGACAAATCAAATAAAAATTTTGAATAAAAGTTAATTTTGATAACATATATACAGGGTGGTTGGTAACTGGTGGTACAAGCGGAAAGGGGGCGATTCTACGCGAAAAAAGAAGTCGAAAATATAGAATAAAAATTTTTCGTTTGAGGCTTTGTTTTCGAGAAAATCGACTTTGAATTTTTGCTCGGTACGCGTGCACTTTATCACGTCTCTTTATAACGGATCTCACTGTAGATCGTTGTCTCGATGGAAAAATTAAAAAAAAAAAATTAAAAAAGAAATGTTTATTCTATATTTCGACTTCTTTTTTCGCGTAGAGTCACCCCCTTTCCGCTTGTACCACCAGTTACCAACCACCCTGTATATGTGTATGTAGAATGTGTTATTAACATACGTAATTAAAGATCACTAATTTGATTATAGTAATATTATGTACATAAAACTTCAAAAATAGGACACTTCTGGCTTGCTGTTGCGAGATGTAAGTAATAAATACGTGGAATGTTATCGTCGTTGAATGGGAGGTTCCGGGTATAATACGCGTCAAGAGGAACGTCGCGATTCTTATTAATTATTCATGACGATGAACGTTTAAAATGAAATTATAAGCAGCTATTCATGCGTCACTTTGCCAAATCGGTAGGTAGATTTAATCTTTCAGACGAGTTCAGCATTCGTGAACGGAAATGCTATTTGTGGCTTCCAGACGCAGGAAATGAAGTAGTTAACAATGAAACAGACTGTACATGATAAAGATATTATCTTTTCACATTAACGACACTTTTATTTGTTCATAAATTAAATATTAATAATAATAGTATTAGTAATGACATGTATTAATATATTCTCTCTTTGTTTCTTGTTTGTTATTGAAAAGAAATTCTTGTTAGCAGCATAGGCACTCTGTATATGTGTATGCGAAAACAACGTTGATAAATTGTTAAGAGATTTTCGTGGAAGTAAATTTCTTAGAGCACACTCAACCATGTGTGTATCCTTGATGGAACACAATAGGGTTAAAGAACCCTCGATGCAGCGTCAATTGATTAGCAATGGAGAACTACACAGTAGCGTGGGTTGTCAGATAGTCCTTTTTGAATTTGCAATCCTAAGATAGACTGCGTATGGTTATGCTCGCTTGTCTGCTACGCGTATACTGTGAGAATAGACGATAATAAAGTGTTGCTTGTCATCTGCAGGTACCATGATACGACGATGTTTGAAATCTATTGCATTTTCCGTGAAAAGATTTATCCCATAGCTCGTAAAATTATTCTCTCAGTGTTAAAAAGAAGTATTATCATAATGAAAAGGAAATCACAATATAGAGATAAATCAGAAGATAAACTTCAAAACTAATTTATGATGTGAATTTAAGAAAAGGATTTATGCAGATAGAATTTATAGCGAGTGATGTATTTAATCTTAAAGCTTATATTCACTAAAATGATGACAGATTCAAAACAAATCTACGAAATAAAATGACTAGTCTATAAGGTAAAGTATTATTATATTATATCTAAGGAACGGAAATTTTAATTAGTTTTGCCATACGGTGGCTTGGCGTTGGTAGTGAAACAATACGTTCCATATCTGAAATGAAACACGATGTTATGATCACGTTGTAAACTTTAATATACTGACATAGGGAATTTTATTTACATGTTCTTTGGTGTCGAATCTCCAAAATAGACTTCCTCGGCATCGGCAATTTCGTTAAGACACTTATGCGCCGGAAACGCTTTCGGATTCATTAGAGACTCTGCATATATTCGGACGGACCTTTGATGGCTGCATAATTCTTTCGAGAAAAATATTTTTCCATGAAAACCATCAATTAAAAATTAACATGGATTGCAGGAATTTTAATTGGAAATTAGAATAAAATATTTCAAGAAAAATTGGCAAACTTCATTCAATGACAAAAAAATGGTTTGATTTTTAAATAAATAGTTAATAAATAATAATGCGATCACCTAATATTACTCAGTTAATAATTAACCCTTTTAAAATAAAAGAGGAAGCATTGTAAAAAAAGTTACGAAAGGATATAATCCGACTTTGACGTCGTCGAAATAATTTGCTTTATAGACTGGAGTTTAACTTCATCTTCTAGTCGATCAACTCTAATTTCCGTTACAAATAATATCACAGTATAGACATATAAGGAAAAAAAGGAGAATCTAACATTAAAAGGATATTTCACTAGTGCTTTGAATTTTTTCCTGGCCATCGAGCATTTACGATAGATGACAACGATTACGGTAAGCAAACAACGTAAGTGGATCCTTTATAAATTACAATGATAACCGGTTATCAGATTGTATAAATGCTGTATTTGATCGCTATTAAAATTTTCTATATTCTATGAGAATGAACCACCGGGATGTCTTAACGACAAAATATTATGATTTACCTCCACCGAAGATTATAGGACAACCCGGTTGAACACTGATGCCCCCGTTTGCGTAAAAGTCAACAGTTCCCGTGTTAGTAGCTGTCCCATAAAATCCACCATCAGTGTGAAGGATAACAACGGCTTCGGCGTCGGTTGATCTGATGTGACACGTAGAAGGATAAAACAACGGAAGCGCTGGATCTAAGCCTGTATTAGGAGATTAGTACTCTTCTGGTTTTCACGTAATACACAATCTACTGTTTATAATGACGTATTAATATTTCGGGCACCACGCTGTTGGATCATTGCTCTAAATAATTATTCCTCTAAAATGTTTATGAAAATATTCGTATACTTGTAAACGCTTATCCTTATGAGGGTGTAGACATCTTTATTCGTGTTATAAGGAATATCTTATTATCGTATTGATTTTGGTAAACTTTTTAAGTTGATAAATTTCTGATAAACTTTTTAAACTGATAAATTTTTATCCAGAATTTACTATTCAACTATTATAACCAATGTACATTCGTTAATTAATTTAACATCTGATGACAATATCCCTATTTTTGCTAAATGTATATCTCTTATTTTTCTAAAAAAATCTCCTACCGGGAGATATATACAACCGGCTTTCGTATAAAAATAAATGTCACGGTTATACACGAAATTATCTTACTTTTTATAAAACTTATAACTCACCCGTTATTCGACTAAGATTGATATTCGCGTATCTGCCGACATTCCCAGCTATGTGAGCGCCCAAAGAATGCCCAACCACGTGCAACGTGTCTAAATCGATCAGATCGACGAGTTTGTTTAGGGATTCAGCAACCGCCTTCCCTATTGTGACAATTTGACTGGACACGTAAACGTAATTGATATGAAATGCTATATCTCCCCAATCCAGTAAAATGACGTTCACGTCTCCCTTGTCCAGATAGGCTGCAAACGCGAAATCGTAAACTCAATCGTCTTATTTTCCTGTTACTTATTCCCTTTTTGCATCGCGTGATAGTAATACCTTTAATTATTATCCGAGCGTTCTCTGCTTCCGTATTCTCCATGAATCCATGTATATAGAGGATACTGTCTCGGTCGGGCAATATGTCGTCTGCAATGTTTCCTGGATTCGTAACCATGCTCTCGGTGGATGTGAAGTGAGAGCTGTTACTATAGTCGTGCAAAATAGTTTTGTAATAAGACGTTTATTAACTTTAAGTGAACATTTTATGAAATTTAATGTTCAATGGAGTTGCGTATAGTAATAAGTGAATACTCTGGTATACAAAAGTTTTCGATCAGTTTTCATCAATTTTCAGCATTTCAGTTCTCATCAATTTTTTTCATTATATGTAGGTATTTCAAAAGCAATATTTTAAAGAATTTTAAATTAATATCAAATAGCAATGTTCACTTGTTCTACTGCTTTTTTAGTTCTCGATTATACCTGATATCAGTTGAAATTCTGTCAGATATCACCTTTAAACTATTAAACATGAAATGAAAAATTTGTTTCACCAGAAACTTCAACATACAATTACTAGATATAAGTACAGTACAAAACGAAATAGCGAATTTAATTATATTTCTAACTGTTAATGATATTTCCTCCGCAAGAATTTAAAAAGTATTTAACGATACGAATTGTCATATCCGTAGGAGACAAGGTCGTTGAAGAGAATGTCACCATATTTCACAAACCCTTTGTAAATCTTCAGGCGAATTTTTGTACTGACATGCAACGTATCTTCCTCATCACCTAAATCACAAAAAATGTGGTTATTCAACGAGACGTAACTCGTCCAACCTCTCCTTGTCTGATCAATAATTCTTTTACCAGTAACAAGAAAGGTCACGAGAAAAGAAAAATAAATTCATACGTACATATTACCGCGTCAATAACGTCTTTATGAATCAAATAAAATATTAAATACAGATAAGCGTATATTTTGTATTTTAACATCGTCACTTTTATTCCGAGTTTTTTATGAAAAGTACACTACGCGTTCAGTAAACCCGAAGGGAATGTGTCCATGTTTTATGACATCCTCGATCGTTATGAAACAGATTGGAAAATCTTTGCTATATATATAAAGTACCCTCTCCGTGAGACTGCAACCTCCCACTGACGTAACAAGGAAGGAATAAAAGCGAAACTTCAATATGGGGCATATAAGTCATTGATATGCGGATTACAAAATGCATTGGGAGTATAGTTTTTTTTTTCTAAGAGTACACGTATATTTTTTGCGGTAATAAAAGTCATCGTTGGATCTCGAGGTGGACATATGATTTTAACGAGCTTGAATACACGCATTGTTTGGATTTTTTATGTAATAAGCAAATGGAGAAATTACATTATTATACAGAGTTTACTACGCAATTGAGAAACTTCCTTCAAAAAAATTGCAAAAAAAGAACAGAATTGTTCTCAGATTTTTGCATCATTGAATACGACCTAATTTCGAAATATAGTATTTTTATCCCTCTGTAACCGCTTTGAAGACACGAGGGCTTGTCCCAGTTATGTACGGGACTCTGTATATTATACATTAGAATTACATTATTATAATAGACACAGAGTATAATACGTAAAACAAAAATATAACATACGTAATAATGTATGAAATAAAATTAATATACAGGGTGGAGCATTCAGATGGAAACAGGTCGTTATCATTTTTTTCTACCGAAACCATATATTTTTTAATACATCAACCGATGCATCTCGGCATTCCCTATAAAAAAGATATTAACCTATTTGTGGCGAAACCTAAACTATTTAGTAGTTTAGCAGGTATTTTAACTTTAATTTAATTTTGTTAAATTTAATACATGAAAGACAAGGACAACGCAAACACAAGAATATCTCTTCGCGTCTTTCCTTGTCTTTCGTACATTAAATTTAACAAAATTAAAGTTACAATATTTGTTAAACTCACAGGTTTTCCGGCATGAATAGGCTAATATTTTGTTTTATAGAGAATGTCGAAATGGATCGCTTAATATGTTAAAAAATATATTTATGTTAAAAAAATAATTTAAAAAACGACGATCACCTTGAAATGTGGCTAAAATATGACTTTCAGTATGAATTTCGTTTGTCATTGCGTGCCTCTAGTGTACCCACTAGATATAGTTTCTGTAGCATTTATGGAAACGAGAAAGAGTCGAGTCATGAAAAAATTGTAACTGCATCGAAAAGTAGAAAAACAGGATGTAACGAGACTGAATCGAATTATATGTTATGTATGCTACTCTATACAATGAATCTCATGATAAAAAATTAAATTTATGACATTTACGTAACCTTCCCTGAAATTGTCATATTACGTTGCAAATTGTGCGGTTGTTGTTGCAATTAAAATGATATGCATGCAAATTTTCTGTTTGTACTGTGAGCATATGCGAATGTAAGAATATTATTAGTATTGTTTAAATTGAAAGGAAGAAACAATCCATACAATTACAGAATACGTGATGTAGATGATTGATAAACGTATTTTGAAAATATACTACTAGAAAGATCACGGTTTTCAATCTGAATTAGTCACTTTATCATAGTGACCAATTCTCATAACTTTTCTGTAAGTGATGGTGTAATTAGAACAGATGCACATTATCGTACACCATCAAAACACAGAAATGCACGCTAGTCAAATATCTAACATCGATTTCTCCGTATTCTACGTTTTCATCTTATATATTTTGTCATATAAAACTATCTGCTCTCACTTGTACCACCAGTTACAAGACGCGCATGACTGCTAAATCGAAGCATAAAATTCCCTTAAGGGTTGAAGACACAATAACAAGATCAAGTATCGCGCAATACATACACATAGAACACACACGGATCGCGTTCTTTCCCACAGTCATTACCCTTTGCAAGGAATTCTCTCTTCTTCTCTGCTTCTTTAATCTCGAATATCAAATATCCGAAGGATTCAACTTCTCAAAACGTGGCAAAGTTTCACTTCCGACAGATCAGCGTGGCACTCACCTACGCTGTTGTAGAGCCGCGTCTCGCGTTATACCCGCAAACACAGCGTTCGTTAATTAAATCTTCTGGGTCAAGCGATATCCCGCGGGACGAATCAGACGATTCCGTCCCGTGGGCGTTCGCAGGTTAGAGCGACGCGTGAATACGCGCTTGGGCCAGCGCGAAACATCGACCATTAATAACACCGTGTAACGAGTATAGTTTAAGCGCGGGTACCAGCATGTCTTCCTCCTACCAACTTATGCTCTCGTGGGCTTAAACATCTGCATCCCGATGTCGTGATATCACACCGGCCCTGTTTTTGTACGTATGTGTACATACAGGGTGTACGTTCTAACGTTCTGCACGATATTTCAATCGTCCGTGATAATTTAACGTGTAATTAGAATTAGATGATTAGGAAAGAGAAATACGGCAGAATTCTATCTATTGAAATGTAATCTTAGTTAGTCGAATGAATATCAACGCGAGCTTCTACCGATTGAATTTAGTTATCAGAATGTGAATTCCTCTTATGTTACAGGTTTCTGGTTATCAAATTACGCAGGACCATTTACGAAAATTTCTCTTTTCTGGCCACAGGATTTATGATCGTAACTTGACCACAGAAAGTAAAATGAATCACTTTAGCAGTTGCAACCACTTTCACAATATTTCGTAGAGTATTTACATGTTTTTTGCGTTAAAAGGTCGTAGAGAAGATGTTAAAAAAATGGTAGAATATACGTTGTTTATTATTTAAATTCCTTATTTCTTATTAATATCTCCTATATAATATGACGAAAACAAAATTATATCGCTCTATTTAGGAAATGTATAGCGATTTGGAGTTCACCATTAAAACTACATATTCAGAAAACATTTATTACAGCCAGATAAATTTGAAATACTAATTTTTTCATTACATTGAACACCCTATATATGTATACACATACATACATGTCTACCTACGTAAGGTAGGTGGGTTGGTGGGTAGGTCGTTTACGTATTAAGTGTGTTCGCGATTTAGACACGATGAATGCGTCGTTCTTGGACACCAGCTACGAGGCGGACAGATTCCCTTTTCCTTCGAGAATTTCATCGCCCTCGAACACCTCTCTTCCTTTCTCTTTGGTCGTTTTCGCGATCACCTGAAGTCGAGAATGCGTTCGAGGAATGACGAAATACATAGCCGCAATTCCAAACTCGAAATTTGTAACTGCTATAGTTCATACCATTCAACACCCTTTTAGAACAATCAGTCATTTTATTTTTAGATTAGAATTTTTATTTTATTTTCATTTTATCATTAGAATAATTCATACTTTAATCCAATCGATATTGAATTCTAACATACTTGAGTTGAAACACAACACTCGTACTGTATACAGCAAGTTTCATCTTCTATAACATCGTACTTAACAAATGAATATTAAAATTTGTAGCATGAGAAAGCGAGATAAATCTTGTAAATATGATATTTCATATACGACATATCATTCAGTCATGTATAATGCCATATGTGTAATATATGTAATAAATATGTATAATCGCGTTTGATCAATTACGCTTACAAATCCCATATAAAATTATTTAACAGCCAATTTGAATCTCACACCTGTAACATATGTTTCTTAACAATCAAACATATTGTGTATAAAGTTTTATCGTACAGGGTGTAGAATAAAGATAGTTAATTCATTTGTATCGGTGAAAATTGTTCTTTGGAGGAATAAAAAGATATAAATGACAAAATAAATTGATGTTTTGGGCAAATCGTCGCGCACGCTGGTTAGAAAATTATATATTTACGTACCGTTGAATTAAGACTTATTATTGATACTTTACGGTTGTTCGCAATAAAAAAGCATCGAACGAGCTGCGTTAACTCCTCTGTAATCACCGAACATTCTGATGTGTATTCCACAACGAATAATTACGCGTAAAATAATAACCGATTCATGAGCAGACGAATCATTAGACTACATTGAGAAAATACGATGTAATTCCCGGTATAACATACGGAAGAAAAATCTGTCTGATCTTTCTTTTTCTTTCAATGTAAATTGTTATTACGAGCGAAAGGCTTTTTAGCTATGATCAAGAACGAAAGCAAAATTTCTAATTTTTAAATAATTACACGCAATTACAAAGATCTGATTGAGGTAAATATTTCCGTTTCAATGCACGCTTTATTCGATATTAACATTTTAAATGGAAATGGAATATTCGAAATTTGTATCATAGAATGATAAAAGCGCAGAATATTTTGTAATAAAATCGTTATTCTATAAACTATTCCATTTCCGAAAACACAAGCCCAGAAACAATCTACAGAATTATCATATAAAATTTTTGATTAGTAAATATAAATTTAGCAAATTTAAATATCTTTACTGACAAACTTTAGTCAGATACTTAAAATTTAAATATCCTTCCTAATTGAGATACAACAATTTTGTTTAGTTACTTAATATCTAGATATCATCACTAACTCGATATACAAATTCAATATACAAATTATGCGTTTAACTGATACAAATTTGTTAAATTTAAATCTCCTGATACGTGTCCCACCCTAGTGCCAATACTGAAACAGAAACTACGTGGTCAAGACCCAGCAAAATACAATTATAAACAGCTGTCATTTCTCAGCTATAAAGCTTGAAACAGTGGTCAAAGCGAACACTTTGGAACACGGCAGTCTCGCCGCTCTGAAAGAAGAAACCAGCACGCTAAAGCGATGATCGTCGTAAAGCTTTCGCGAACAGGCTCGCAAAAGTAAGGAATCGTCGTCCCTTGTCATAACTTCTGCGAATCGACGAACAGTTTCTAATCCTATCCGTGATAAAATTCACGGGAGGGTTGCCGCGTAATTTCCATTGCATCCGGTCAACGCCTTCGGCATCCGGCTTAATCCTTACGGCGACAAATCTCGCGCGGTGTTAGCTAGTGGATGGTGCTGCAATAAAATTAGGCTACCGCGCGCTGTTATAATGCATCTCGATGTATGCCACGGAGATTTCTCACCCCCCTGCGAATTATCGCCGGTAATTCGCGGCTACGGGCAACGCATTACTCATTCTCGCGGGGGGGTTGACTTATATTCATCCACGTAATCCCTGCCGGATGATCAAAGATCCTCGACCAACGCGCCACCATGGTGGTAGCTAGCAGCAATGAAAGAAACGTCCACGGCGATATATACAATCGGAATAATATCGAAATGCTATGGGTATGGGGATGGAATTTTCTCACTTTGAGTGGACAATGAAAAATCGTGGAATAGATTTCATTGGTTTGTTTGTAGCAAATGTTTGCGATAGATATCTGAGTGTGTGTGTGTGTGTGTGTGTGTGGAAAATGAAAAATCGTGGAAACGGTGTCGTTGATTTTTATCTACATATTTGTAACAAATTTCTTTTAATCGTTCGCAACTTGAATTTAACGTGAGACTGATTTGACAATTTGGTTTGATTATGGGAACTGAAGCTAGAATTGAACGAAGGATTAAAATAATTTCTAGGTAGTGTTACCTTGTTATACATAAATTTCGTTGTATCAATTTTAGTAAATGTTTGTATCTTTTTGCAGATAAAATACTATAAAGTACCTCGTAAACTACGTACGAAATACACCGAACTAAGGTCTCGTTTACTTGATACACGCATAGAGATATCGACAAATGCTTCACCGAAAAAATTACAATTCCTTTGACATATTTGTAATTCTTCCAACGTTTTATGAACATTCCAGTTCAATTCTTCAGAGTGGACCTAACGCCACGATTGGAAGCCGAAGAATCACAAATATGTCATCCATTCACATAAAAGCTCAACATCTGAAATTCACAATTTCTTTCTCAAACATTGATCAAGTATCGTAAATCCTGCACGAGATACACTAAACTAATATGTCGTATTCTTGATGTAGATAAACATAGGAGAGCGTAGCTAGAGATGGTAGCAGAGAGCAAGAAGCCGGGTGGAAAGGTGAAGAAGAGAGTCCGATCGGCCGGCAGAGGGGTCCGCGAGGCAGTAAGGCAATAAAGCAACAAGACAATGACGGTGATTTACGCGGTCCTACGGCAAATGGGCTTACCTAGATTTTTGCGTTGGTAGCACGCGTCGGCGAGGCGAGGGAAAAGAGAAGGGAACGATTTATTAATCTGCTGTGCGACATGTACGCAGATGCGATGAGACCAGATGCTGGGGATTATTTATTTAGTTTATAACGCCCGAGACCTACCGCTACGAATAGCTTCGAGGCTATGAAAATTTCTCTTGCGTTGTTATATTATACAGGGTGTCACTAAGATAGGTGAGCAAACTTTGCTGCAGCGTTTTGCTATTCGCGTTTCGTTCATAAGCATGAAGAAAGACCGTATAAGCGTAAATTCTATTTTAATTAAACATCAATTTTTCCTTTTCAAGACACAAACGCTTTCGCTTTACATTTCGTGAGAATGGGTGTTACGAGTATAATTAAAAAGTTGAAATGATAAATTATACAAGACCTAAAAACATTTCGAAAACGTCCTTTTATCACAGCAATCTCAAAATTATGATGAATTTTTCGAAATAGATACATGCAATTTTGTTTTCATTATCGTTAGCGTAGGAAATATTAACCTTGAATTTTTCAGAGCTAATTTGCATTTACACGTTATTCTTTTAGGTATCTTTAAACGTACATATAGTGTGAAGAATACATAGCACTTTCAGCGTAAAGTAGGTATACTATAGATCTTATCATTATTCACTAACAAATAGGAGAAACGAAATAAAATAATTATGATGTATACGAATACAATTTATGAGAATTACGCTTTAATTACAGAATAGTATATCAAAAATCATTAAAAAGACATTATCCAATACTCTATTTCTTCCTCGTCAGTTTAATTACTTTAATTACATACTCATTACGTTCCATTCATGTTCGCATACAATATATATGCTCGCATTTACAATATCCATTTAAAAGCGTGATACCATCTAATATAATTAATTAACATTCGAATCCAATTCTTTCAATATTTTTGTCTGCAAATGTTTATGCATTCGCCGGAGAAAGACACAAAACTGCAGAGGGTGCACGCAATATGCAAAAGTATATAAAACATTTGAAATAAAATACACGTTATACTATTTAATATGTGAAACAAATCACTATTTAGGTTTCATATCCTTAGTTACGTTTAAAGGAATGTGAAACTGCATAAATATCCGTAGTCTGTCCATTACAATCTTAATGGCATCACAAATGAGACATTGTTTCAACGTCTACCATCTTACTAAATTATCTTAACGAAATATTATTAAAATCATCGTTTTTTAATTATGGGTCTGCAGGACGTTTGATCAATTTGATCTCTCGCGATCGCAGTCCTCACTACCTACAGCAAACCTTTAAAAAAATATATTCCTTAACGCGAGTATACTACGTGAACGTAGATCACATTAGCTACGGCCACACGCTATGTATTCGCAGATGCTACCAGAAAGCGTAAGCTGCGCGGAATAGCACGCGGCGATTACGCCTTCCAAAGACAACTTCAAAAGCCGCGTGGCCGCGGGCCGTGGTAACTCGTCTTTGTCCACCAACGTGTCGCTCTCGCGGCACCTCCAGTCACCACAGTCTCAATCCTGCACAGGGTTCTCGCTTTTAGCCACGGCTTATCGCGATATTCCTTCTGACAACCGTTAATCCCGTTGCCGCGCGTTCGCCGGACTATAATAACGATCGGCATTGCCCTCTGACGAGTATATCTGGAAGATGAACGATGCGGGGAAAATCGTTGAGTGCGTTTTCTTTTCGCGTTAGCGATGTCAGATTGATGGTGTTGCGGTTGTAGGCGTTTATACTATCCATAACGTGAAAAGAACGACTCTTTAACCGTGGACAGATTTGGAGTTCGTAAACGAAGTAGTACAATAAAAAGCAGTAATTGATACGAGACGTAATTTTTCATGCTACCAATTATCAATATCGTAACACGAAAACCGAGCAAAACTTCATTTGTCAAGAACCTGCCTTTAATATGCATTTAATATGCCGTTTATAACGCAGTAATATAATAACGCGGAGTATAACGTACTCAAATTTGAGAAGAATAAATCGAACACTTTTTAATAGGCCTCGATGATCCTCTAAATATTATGGAACCCTGTGATCTTCCTAAGAGTTGGCCCAGTTCGTATTGTCCCACCAGCCTCGAAAGAGTTAAATTGCGAGGAATCGTTTCCACAGCGAGTATCCTAGAAAGACCAACAAAGAAGAGGAATCATTCAATGTCCTACCTATTGTAACGCTCTCTTCATATTTCTCATTGCTCGATTCGTATCTCTTCGTCTTCGTCGTGTACACTCTGGTCCGTTGGTTCGTGTCGCGGAATAACGGGTCGTTACGAATCCCCGATGCACGGAGGCGCACAGTGTTGGTCTCGACATCTCGCATAGCAATGAAGTCACTCCGTAAATACATGTGTTTTTTCTTTTCTCGGTGCTACAGCGTTGTTGCATCAACTTATTGTCGTCTTTCGATCGCGGACGCGTTCTGATGGTTCACCCTCGTGCACCGTAAAAGGCTGTGCATCCTAACCGGCGGACAAACGAAGGAATAGCATCGACACGGTCCCCGGTATACACCGTTAACCCAACCCAACCCAACACTCCTAGCTCCTTCTTCAGGTTGTGTACTGGAGAAAGAGGGAGAGAGAGAGAGGTAGAGCTAGAGAGGAAGGTCGCGAACGATATCTACGACATGCCGATTCCGCATGAACGGGCAGAAAATACGATGCTGTATCGTTCCCCTCGGCCAACCCTTCCATGACCACCTCCCAACGTGCACCTTCCCAAGTTCGAGCATATTTATTACCCAGGAAACAAAGTGGCAAGTGCACGGTAAAGGCTCATTTGCAAGATCTACCTAAATCTACAGCAGTGTGTCCGCTGCCAGAGACCAAAGCTGCCAGTTCCTCCTAATGGACACTCTGTTCGGCAAATATTTATCTTTGTTAGAGTGATTTCCTTCCGCGACCAGTGTCGTCTCGTGTGCACTGCCACTGGGACGATCCTTGTCGTTGATTCTACTCGCATCGATTTTTCATTCTCCAAATGTCAATGTACGTTATTGTCCATAGGTATTGGGACAGCCTAGTGAATTTGTGGTAGAAATATATGAATTTTATAGAAATGTAGAAATTGAAGGTAAATTAATAACTGGAAAATTGAACTTATTATTCTCTTAGGAAGTTGGTAGATTTTAATTATCTATGAATTTTACTATCTATTAATTTTGACTATTTATGAATTTTAACTATCTATTACTAATATATGCAGTAGCATATCGTTTCTTTGTGAAGCGGAGAGGAAAGATTTAGTTGCATTATTTATATATTTTATAAGGGCCCAAACGAAATAATAATTTCAAAATTTGTAAAAGTCCTAATGCCTTTTATGTTTTGCCTTAATTTACACATGTATCCTAATACTTATGAATGGAAGTATTCGTACAACACTATGTTCAATGTATTGCATATTCTGTTTATTGAAATCAATACAGATTTTTAAGTAACGATTCACATTCATGAAGAATATAAATCCTTGTCCGATATATTAATTTACTAATTTAATGTACTTTATACTTCGTGATTTCATAGTGGAGAAATTAAGGCGTTCTCATTCCAACTTCGTGTGTACGCAATATTTCTATAGAGTAATAAAAAATATGATCGTATTCCAAAAAAGGAAACGTAATTAATCGTATAATTTACACAGCAATTATTCAAAGTTTCTTAACTTAAAAGACTCATCACGTATAATTCGAACTACGCAACTGACCTTAAAAAGACACACTGGAAGAACTTCGCTGACTTCAAACTGCAATTATACCAAAATTTGTATGTAATTTGTGACTATAATTATACCAACCAGTTTTTCGACAGAGACCAACTTAATAAGTATAATTACGAAAATTTTGTGTAACGCGGACAGTCGAGAATCGTCTTTCACCAGTTTTGGCGAAACAGTGAGAACACGGTGGCCCTAGTTCTTTTTCTCGAACAGGTTGCATCGTAATTCCACTATTCTTTCGCGTACAATTCGCCACGAGGACAACGAAGTGCAATGCTCTGTTGAACGTCTTAACCGGTTGCCTCGGAAAAGCCTAGGAATAATGGGTGCTCAAGATACCGCACGATTATTGCTCGCCTGTCACACCCTGATATTCTTTCGACTACTAGGCGTGTCATACTCGCTATAATATCTTTCTTTCTATACTCTTTGCCTGTGAGTTACGTGTGCTTTTTGCCAGTGGATGATAGACGATATACTAGATTATACAGCATCATTTCCCTTTTCAGATTTATTAAGTTTGTTTTGGAAAAATCGGGCTTTGTAATTGAACGATGCATTCTGTTTATTTCTTGCTTTCCTATTTTATGTAAAGAACGGACTATTTCTTTCAAGGTGGCTTCCTGTAATGGGATACTATTTTTTAGCAGCATATTGGCAGAATCACGATTACCGATACTTGTAATTGTCTTGTTATATCAGCTGTTATATTAACTTTCTTTTTCCTGTTGTATATGCATTATATGCATTAGCATCCTACTGGATATTTTAAACGTATTTCGATTTTTACGAAACGTATAGGAGTATAATTGCAACAACTTGTGGTTTTATCTTCATCAATCTGAACCAACACAAATTCTTATTTATCGAATAAAATATAAATTGGAACAAAAGTTACAGCACGCTACGAATAAACTGAAAAACTAACAATTAACCTACACAGTTCAATCTATGAAGGATATCTGATTTTTATAAACGATATCTTCGTTTATTATCCGAAATAGAACAAATATTTCAGATGTACCGAATTGATAGGACACCCTCTGTATCTCTAATCATTTTTATCAGACCATTTTAATTTCAATCAACCACGTATAATATACTTACGTAAATATGAAAAATCAGTAGTTCTAGCGTTAAATCCGAGCAGTTTGCTGCCGAGCAAGATCAGTCGCTGGAACGCGAGCAGACATCAAAATTCCCTCCACCGCGCCGCGGCGCAGCGTTGGTCAGTAGCACGTCTCGTGGCATCAGAAAACGTCTCATTGGACGCGGCGAACATTGACGTGTCCATGATCCGCATGGCATCCCTGAGCCGGTTGAGAAACAGAGTGCGCGCACCCGCGACGCAGCGCGGCGCTCCACGCAGCCGGGGACCCGTAAGAGAATCATAAACACGAGTGCAACCAGGCCAGGGAGTCCATGTGGGTGCGCCTTTCACATATGGTAAGGACGTCCGCCGAGTCTCGCTGTGCTCCGATACAACGAGTGCCGCCGTGCCAGAGAAAATGAAGCTGGATTGGCAGGGATTCGGGATAGCGTGCAATAGAGGATGGGAGACAGAAGGACGAAAGGAGGAGAAAGAAAGTCGTCAGAGATCGGCGTGGTAGAACGACCGGACGAGAGGCGAACACAGAGAAAACAGAAGGGAGAGAGTGATCCCGACCGATACTGGTAGCATTAATAGCAGTAGTAATAGTAGTATCAGTGGTATTAGTAGTAGTAGCAGTAGTAGTAGTAGTAGTAATAGTAGTAGTAATAGTATTAGTAGTAGCTTTAGTAGTAATAGTAGAAGTAGTAGTAGAAGTAGTGTGGTAGTAATAGTATTAGTAGCAGTAGTAGAGGAGTAGTAGTGGTAGTAGTAGTACTAGTAGCAGTAGCATTAGTATTAGTAGTAGTATTAGCAGTAGTAGTAGTGGAAGTAGTAGTAGTTGTAGAAGTAGTAGTAGTTGTAGCATGATCCAGCTAGTAGTGGTAACAGAAGCAACTAGCAGTTGTAGTGGTGAGGTAGTAGGGTGTACCTTACTCCGGTGAGCGGAGGCCACTGTCAGTTCTCCCGAGACCATAGGCTCGAGCCATCGCGAGATCTCCCTCTGACGATCAACACTCCACGACGATCCGCGCGGCAACGACCCCGCCAATCTTCCACTTCTTGGACGTCGGTCGAACGACGATCCTAGGGAGTCAGCGAATTCCACATTGGAGAGGATCGTTTCACCGGTCGCGACCAAACGCGTCAAGGACGGACTTGCTTGGTCAACCCCCGTCGAAATCTTCTCAGTCATCGCGCCACCTCTCCTTCCGTCTTCTTGCTTACGATCCTCCCCACTTCTATCCTATTTGATCCTCTCCGGTGGACCTCCTTTCGCGGGGAGGATCTCCCGTGGTGTTTCGAAATCGTGATCGGACTGTTTATGAGATCGATGCTTCATGCGGAGGCGTCTTGCGTGACGTGTGCTCGGTACCGGCGTAGTGTCCTGGTCTTGTCGACTCAAGATCGCACCGGAACCTTCTACGTATATTGACTGTATATCATCGGCGCTCATTCGAACGTTCGAACATTTTCGAGAGAATCGAGATCGCTGATCGAGCGACTGAGATTCCGTCGACCACGTGGACGCAGGCAGAGTGTTTCTTTAGTGGGATTCGATACGCAAACGGGAAGTAGGTGTCTACCGAAGTTGTTCTGTGGGCTAGTGGTGAAGTGGTGGGAAGATCACCGTTCGCCTGACTGCTCGTCGAAGCTACGTCTGGGTAACAAGGTAGGGGTTAATGTCGCTGATTTTTCTTTAATTTATGTTAAGCGCTTTATTCGTGGCTTGGATTTCTATCAATGATTTACAAGGAATTTCACTTTCTCTTCGTTTTATGGTGTGATAGATCATTCGAAAGCGAAAGTTAATGACAGCCTAACAGCCTCTGCCCTGGGGATCCTGGCATATTTCGAATCTCCTGCCATTCAAACACTACAAATTTTTTATTACGAACTTTTTAGTTACGTTCGTATTTATTATTTTCTTTACGTTGATTAATCGATGCAAAAAATTCAATTTACAAGTGTAAGCGAAAGTTAATTGTTGCGAGCAAACATTATTAGTGAAAGTCGACACCAGAAATAAACTTTATCCTAATAAATATTAAGTGCTTATTCTCCATATGAAATTCTATCTCTGTTCTTTCTGAACGAAAGAGATTTCGATAAAAGTGCGTTTTAATATTTTCGTATAACGAGAATATCATTAGATATAATGTAAGTATTTAATATAATAAGTATAATAAGTATTCAATATATTGCTATTCCTAACATTGGTAATTAAACGAGACCAAAAACCACCGATACCAGCAAACATTTATAATCTTTGTGTTAATCAATACGAACTCATATTGTATCAATTTTGCTATAGTCTCTCAACTTTTGTATCCCAATTTTACTTCCGTCTCGGTAAATAGAAAATCTTTTAATGTATTAAGGAATGCTTTAGCGTGCAATTGTAATAGAGATTAAGAAATCTTAAAAATAACGCAGAAATACGTAGCTTGCAAAAATAAAGGCAGTCATGATAATAATAGAGACAAATACTGAATTATATCCTTCTTACACTGCAGGTACTGAGAATAACTGCAAAATTGAGAGCAATGGTATATATATAAGATTATTAATAATAAAGATATAATTCGATATTTGTCTTTATTGTTATCATATCTGCAACTATTTTTGCAAGCAACATCTTTCTGCTTTATTCTTAAGATTTTTTATCTCTATTACAATTGTATGTTAAAGTTTATGTCAATACATTAAAAGATTTTCTGTTTACCGAAACGAAAGTGAAATCGCGATATAAAAATTTGGAAACCATAGCAAGATTGATATAATATAATATCTGATATGTGTGTGTGTCATTCTCGTTAACACGTAGTTCAATGTATGATTTTTGTTAAAAATACATGAATTTTTAGAAATATACGCTGCGTTCCTGAATTCGTAGCAAATGTGAAGTCAAGGAGATTCCACGGTTGAAAATAAGACAAAAATGAAAAGGTAGCGTACATCTACACAATATCACGAATCTTTCATACGCGATGCGATTCTGTTTGCTAATTATAAAAAGATAGGCTAATACCGGAGAGGCGAGTTCTTCGCTGCGAGTATCCGTGGAATGACGAAGCACCACCTGACATTAAAGGTTTTACTCTCTCTTTCCGCCGCTCGCGGACGTTAAGCAGCGATCGCACGTGACGTGGCGGTTGTGTGGGTGCGTTCCCCGGTAGAGAATGGCGATTTGTCAGTCAATTTCTTATCGGATTAGTGGCATTTAACGTATGATTACGCGTATACCCTTTCTGGGCACAGGTGCAGCGTTCCTAATCTTCCTCTTCGTTCAACATGCTGCCCTTTGCCACATGCCATTCCTAATAGCAAATGCGATTCCTCTCTTCTGCCGCTGCCATGCCGGCCTCAGCGTGGCCAACGACGTATTAGCATAGCAGATCCTACTAGCCGTGACAGCACTTCCTCTGATAACGCCTTCAGAATTTTTTACGAGATCCGCGGTCCCGATAGCAACGCCAGATTGCGGATAATGAATTCGGTCCACCTGACGCGGAACGTGAGCTTGGATGGAAATCATGAAAGAGTGACTGGGTACATGTAAATTGTTTTATAATATTACTTTATATTATATTATGTTAGGTTTCATAGTACCGTAGTACGGTAGAATAGCCTAATTACTAGGCAGATAAAAATGTTCTGATGATACAACAATCACCTTCCCCATATTAATTATTTTTAATTTGAATTAATTGTTCAAACAGAGATCAAGGAAATTGTCGGTTTCTTTTAATATCTAACTGTTTCTTTTTTCTGGTCATTTTAATAAAGAATGATATAAATCAAAATGTTCGTTCCTTATTATATATCAGATCTTTCTTTGTGCTCTCGTAATTGCTGATAATTAAACTTCAACATTCTGACTCCTCCAATACTCATTTTCACCGATAGATCGTATTCCTGCCATAAGTCTGAGAAAATTGGAAATATCCTCTGTAATATCTTTTGTTTGCAATTCGCATCAATCACCGCTCAAACCCCCTATAGATAAAACTTGTTTCATAAAAACCTTCCCTTGTCACGATCCAAAAACCTTCTTTCTCGCTTCTTTCCATTAAGTACAGTAGCGAATCGCTCTGAGAAAATATATCAACGCGATATAAATTTCTCCCGTAGCGGTTTCCAGGCCACAATTCATCACTCTACCCAGAATAAAGGACCTCGAAACTCTTCCCCCACCATCGATTCTCGGATTTTAATCTCCCTGACCCGTCAGGATGATAAAGGGCAAGCTCGCCTCTTAATTCGCCCTATACAGGCCTGAATTATGAACGTTTTAGGTAGTGGATCGACCGCTTAGAAATCAATCTCCCGACTGGAATTCTCGCGGGTTGTTTGCACGTAGTTAGCACGGTACAGACGATGAATGACAAGAATTTACGGGGCTGACCTTCGTGCCGGTGGCGCATTGTAACACGTACGCCGTTTAGTCGGGTGAACCAGCTCTACTGGTTCCCCAGTAACCGAGGGTCGAGGAAAACCGAGCCGTCCCTTTTAATCACGTTTTCTCGACGCCTCCTCTTGTGTCGCGATCAGGCCACCGAACCACATTCCATTGATCATCGATGCCGCAATCCCTATCGATCATTCGATCAGATCTCATCCGAGATCGAATGATACGACAGGATTCGTTCGATGGATTAATCCTACTCGCTCCTCAATTTTCATGCCCTGATTTTACTTTTGTTTCAACAAGAAAATAGAATTTATTGTTTTAATTAAATAAAAAGATTTTATTTATATTTTATTAAGAACGATGAAAAGAATTCATATGATAATTTACTAAGAACGATAAAAAGGATAATGAAAAAGACATGTATATATATGTGCGTGCGCTTTTATGTAACATTGTACATTGACATTATATATTATATAACTTTATATATAATATGTGTTTTTCATTGTCCTCTTTATCTTTTAGTAAATTATCACATGAATTATTTTCATATATATAGCAACAATGATTATTGATAAAATCAAAATAGTATAAGTAATATATTTTTTTAAAGGAATTGTTGATTCCTTGAATTCCACATTTTCTCGATCGGGGATTTCAAAGAAGGATCTGCTTTCTCGGATCGATTCAGCAGACCCAGTAACTCGTAAATGGGTGCGTCTTTGCGGTCGTTGATGTCATAGTCGTTTGAAGCTCTAGTGATTTAGTGCCAGGGCAAAAAGCGACAGTGTGTACTGTCGTTGACCGTATCGCATTTCTCTTGTGACTCACCTTTTCGCTATTTGCGATTCCCTCGAGGAAATGTCATAGAATGCAACTCCCACATAGAGATCACAAACTAGGCAACGCATACATCAAGATTAATAGCGTAGATAGAAGACTTAAATGACGCTATGAAAAAGTACATAGTGCGAATAATGATTTAATTAGTGCTGATCATTGCGTGAATCATTAAACAGATTGTGTAAATAAGTACCATAAACAGAAATGTATGATAAGTAGTACTTTTTGTGATGGTTTTCAATAGTAGACCAATATTATTAGATTTTCTCAAAACTAATTTATAGGATTGCAACAAATTTTGTTTTATGAAGTAATTTACTTTTCCATGAAGTAATTATCTTGAAGGGAGAAGAATTATTTTACGAGATAAAATATGAATTATGGATACAGTGACTCTCGAAGATATTTCAACACCTGAGTTTTAACATTTACAGTCTTTTTTATTCCTATTCTTCTATTATATTATTACGTATTATTTGAAAAGTATTTCGATCAACGAAATTCTGTAGATGACTGAAAAAAGTGTTACATAATTACCAGTACGTTATGAAACACGTTTAAAGTAGTGCAATGCGATCGCTTGGGCAGAGGCGTTCAATTGTTCTTTGATACACAGCATTCAACTTCACTCGACGCACACCATCAATTTTACCAGCAGAAAAAGGCGCGTCATTGTTCCATCCTGGCGAAAGTAAAAGCGACTCGACCTTGCCCACGAACTTAAAAGACATATCATTCATTCTCGATGATAAACGTGTTTCTTCTGTCACCATTATCCTCCACAAATTTAATATTACAGGAGAGTTCCTTACTTTCTTAACACTGTCCTACATTCTTGGCGGAAAATTTATATAACCAGGGAAGTAAAATGTAATCAATTTCTCGGATACGTTCGTTTATGTATTTGTTCGATGATTCTTTTAAATAATATACTACGTATTACATCTATAACGAAGAAAGTGAAACCGTACTATCAAATAAGTAGTTCCTCCGAAATAAATTTTTAAAACAAGATCATTTTTCCACGAGATAAAAGGTACATCTTCCACTTCAAAAAACCAAAATAGTCCCCCTAAAGTAATAAATCACTATACTGCGGATGTTCATATATGATGACGCTATTACGGTCTCACAAGTTGCCATGACAATAATTATCACGAAATACATCTGCGAGGAACACCTATAATTCTTCAACAATAACTCGAAAAATTATACACGTGATCCCATTTGAACGTACCAAAAATCGAACGACTAAGATTTATAACTTTACTTTCGTTCGAAAGAAGAATTATTTGCTTTAAACGAACCCTAAACGACACTAAACGACAACACGAGATTTTCTTAAAATAGATCGAAAATAACGAGACACTGTCCAAGATACTGTCTCTGTTCCGCATCGTGGAAACCAATCGAGCTACATCATCATGGTGGATCGTATAAGGTCAGATCTGGCGTTGGTATCCTTCGTCGATCACCCACGCCCGTTGCCTACACCCATTGTTCGGCGTAGGAAGGTCGTTTTCGAGGGGAACAGGTTCGCGTTGTGCCGAGGAATTCGCCGTTTCCCGGAAACCGGCCGCTTGACGACGCGATTTTCAGAGATCGCGATGCTCACGCCATTTGGCAGAACCACTCTCCCGCAGAGATGGAAGATTAACTAACCCTACCAGCCTCCAATAATCAGCCATCTGTGTAGAAACGAGTTAGAAGCGAGCAGTTTTGCTCCCGTTTAGAAACCAGCAGCTTTGTTTAGGAACTACCTGCTAATTCGTGGCGACAACTCTGCCGGGTTTTCTTCGTCAATGCTTAGTCGATTAGATAACGCGTGTAATGTCAATTTCGATGTTTCTAGGTCACGGAGAAGGAGAAACGTTAGTATTCATTAAAACGTTTATTGACACGGTGGTGACCGGTGATTCACCTTGTTCAAATTTTTATAACGATTAAAATGAGATATATTTCATGGATTAGAAAATGTTCAACGATGTGGGTGGTTTAGGTAACAGCGTCAGAGAAAAAATTAAATGTAAAATTAAATGGTGTAGTATAGTTCAATCTATGATTTCCAGGGAAAATATATGTGTTATATTCCTGGAGTAAATCTCAAGGAATAAAACAGCATCATTTAAACGAGTAGTAGACAGCGGATGTTAATGTATTTATGGAGAAATTATATTCCGAACTAGTCTGTTACCATAGAATTAATAAGGAAGTTCACAAATTGAAATACTTTTGGGCAAGAGATTGATTTAAATGTTCATTCATTCGTTCTTTTTAATTGTTATTTTTTGAAGATAAACATTACAAAGAAATTGAGTGATGTTATGTTCGAATATTCAACTTGACAGATTAATTTTCAATGAGCAATTACTTCAACAAATCGTTACTGATATGGAATTCTTACGCGATATTAATATTTGCAGCATAGTGTTAAATGAAGGTGTATATTAAATTTATTACAAAACTTACATGTTTCCAAATATTATTCATACATTTGAACGTCTCGCGCGAAGAATATTAATATTAATCCCGCATACTACGCTTATGCAATCTCGTTAACGTCATTCCGCAGAATAGTATGCCCTTCAACCATGAAAATAAGTAAAAGTAGAGTTAAATGGTTGAAAAACATAATTTCCTTAAAATAATATCCCCTTCAAACAAGTTCAGGTTTTCATGCTCATTTAGTTTATCTTTGAAAATAGCTAAAGAAGAAAAAAAGAAAAAAAGAGGAATAAAAAATGGAACAGCTCGTTATAACGTCCTGGAATAAGTGCAAAGATAATTACAAATGGATTTCCAACGTGATATTAAAAGGAACAACAATTTTATTTTATACGTGTAAATGAGAACAGTCTTTGAACAATCTTTTTCACTAACAATCCACGGGCCTCAAAGATAATAAACATGTCTCACCAAGCAAACCATTTCCTCTGCTCTTTCCTAACCAACCCCTATAATCAAACCTGTACCCCATCAAACCGCCTTTCAAACCACGTAAATCACTCGTCGACCAATAAAAGCCGTCTTCTCTCGATCTCATTAACTGCAATTACATACCGTGAACTAGAACCAGAGAACGTGGAATGGGAAGGTATCCGAAAAATCGGTGTCTTCAAAGAAACCCTTCTTCATCAAGGCGTCGTTTCAGCGATGTATAGTGTGGGTCACGATATAACGAAGTCGTAAAAACAGTCAATGGCTAGAATAATTATGTTTCGGGCGTTGGAACAAAGGAGTTGATAGTATTTGGGGAATACATAGATAACAACCTGAGACTTGGACTAGAAATATACGAAGAAATTATTAATTATTATAGAGTCAATGTACTTTATAAGATATACTTAAATAAAAATTTATATTTATATAACAATTTTTCCCCTCGTTTCCAAATTTATTTAAATATTAATTAATATGTAATAATAATAATTTTCTACTTTTGAGAGAAATATCATTAGTTATAAGTACTTTTTATCACACTATATGCTGTTTATCGATCCAATGTATATATGTAAATTGGAAGCTTGCACACATAACGATAATTTATAATATATCTCTAATAAACGTTCGTTAACTTGTATATGCATTATCAAGTTGCTTTCAAATTCTATCATTTTAATGACAATTATGATAATCGTACTCATTACAATATTCTAAAAATTTAATGCAACGCAATATATTCATACAAATCTCACACGATAGATATTCAAATACTATCGCGATGCTATAAAACCATCGTAATACTGTCGCTTTGCGTATCATATCACGCGATCATAGTTCTTAATAGATCCATCCTGTGAAGGAAGCCCAAGGAATCAGGAAGCAGGGGATTAAAAGTGGCACAAAGTTGTAACGGGCGCGCGAACAAAGAGTTGCCAGGGATAGATTCCCTGGCAGGGAAGGTAATAATGGTGGGAAGGTGGGTTGTGCACAGTGTGGGCCGAGAGAGGAGGCTGCCGTCGCGAAAATCGCCGCTAATAGCCGCTTAAACGTGAAAGTAGTAAAGGGCTGCAAGTGGCCCCCGTGCTGGCACTCTGCTTGAAGAAGAAGCCGGGCTGCTATCCTAGCTCGAACGACCGTCGAGTTCGAGTCGTAAAAATTCCTCGGAGAACGCGGCGATACGAAGGGAAGACGGCGGATGTTCCAGTTCGTTCCTCGCTACCATCGTCGCGTTTTCTGCCTCGCGTTTCCTTTCTTCTGCGGCTCTTTTTCCATCGTTCGACGGAATCGCCGGGCTGGCTTAACGATATGTCGGCCAGAGTAAACGTACGTAACGCGACGTAACGAACGTAATTACGCGCGCGCCAGTCTCTCGTACGCCGGTAACTTGTTAATTTCTCCCTCCCCGTTCGAACGGACGATGAAACGGGGATGCAGAGGAAGAGAACGTAAAACGGTGCACCGTGCTCTCAGAGCTCCTCCGTCAGGTTGTAAAGTCGACCTAACGCGATGCTAAGTTACGAGTTACGCTTGTAAGTGGCCGTCGTCGGATTGAACGTGCATTTAGCGCACATGGGTTGTGGAGACGGATGGAAATTTTTGGATGTCTTATTGACGTTCGTGAAGCTTATTACGAGAGAGGGTGTTGAAGAAAGGGGAATGGACCGGACACGATGTTTGTTCAAAGGATTGTTATAAGAAAGGGATGTTTTGCAATGTTGAATGATACAGCTTTCGGGGAAGCTGATATAAATGGTCCTAAAGAACCTAAGATGGTTGAACCTAAAGAACACGGTATTTTCATATTCCACCATTATTATATCAAAGACTAATTAATACAGAAATAATGATTTATAATAGAAATAATAATATTAATAAATAATAATAACTAATAATAATAGTAAGCAAATTTGATTATTCTGTACGAAGTTCAAGATCAAATTTTTTAATGTCGAAGCTTAGGTGATTCGGATAATCCCATCTTACTATATCAACAAATTTCTATTATAATGATTCAACTAATCAATAGCATACCAAATGTCTTCTCTCTAGGAAACGGTCAGAATAAGCAGAACAACAAAGCAAGTTTATTTCAAGTATACAATTTCGCTATACAGAAAAGTTTCCGTTATTCTGTGCGAACCACGTTGTCTCACGGTTTCGCTGTCTCAAGTCATCGTAGTTTGTAATTGTCGAAACGTATCGCGTCTTCGTCGCTGTAAAACATCGTGAAACATAATAAACGACTTGTTAAACGTCAATCCAGAGATCGTGCTTCGATTCGGTTCTCGCGCACAATCAACATAATTGTCTTTTTCAGAACAAGAACTAAGCAACAAGAAGAAATTCAACACGGTCTACTCTCGACTAAACATTTGGTTTTGTAATAAAGCCAACGTATCGAAGAACAGTCGACGTGAAAGTTAAGAGTCTTCGTACATTGGGCAGAAGCATGAAAGAGATCGAACGGTCGACTTACCTTCGGATTCGATGCTCGTTGCTTGTACTTACGTTGGAATTTACTTGTAGCGACTGTACATTGCTCTTCAGCATCTCTCACGGTCTCTCGGCGCTATCATAATGCATCGGCAATAACAGATGGACCGGGAGGAGCATCGGTGGATGGAAATACAGTCGGTACTAATTGCAATACGCCTTTATTGGGCCGAGTGGAATCTACCATTTAGGTGGATTGTAATTGATCCGAGAGAAGCAGAGACGCGGCGAGATTGGAACTTCATGACGTGTTATCGTCTGTCTCTTTGATCTGAAAAAAATAAGAAAAAATGCAGATAAATAAAGAAAAATTCTACTCTTTATTATTATAAATCTCCATGTCTGTATTTTATAAGAGCATCATGGTGGATATATGATTATATGTATGGAGCTATCGATATAGCGGAGCAGAGAAATTGCGGAGGAAACGCTTAAGAGCGAGATCGTGCGGTTATCTAATAAATAATGCCGGTAATCATTCGAAAAATTTCTGGTAAATGATATATTTGAACGGAAATATCATCGAGTTATACGTATATATATATATCGTTCCTAACGAGTTTCTTCGTATGGCTGCTTCTTAGCTTTGTTTTCGGTAATAACTCGGGATGTATTGGATGATACGTTTTAGTATCATTTAACATATCAAAGCAGCAACTTTGTGGTTGATATATCGTACATGATATTAAGTTGCGCCGTTTAAGTTGAAGAATAAAACGGTATAATCACCGTATTAAATGAGGCACAATTTGTTATCCAAGGCTTTACTTAACACTCGTAAAAATGTTTCGTATATGGCACATAATCTGTCTGCGATATAATTACAGATGCACTCGTAAAAATTATGTAATATAATACGATGAACGTCTTGTTTGAAAAGTATTGAGATATATTAAATAGAAATTAAAGATGGTAAAATAATCTTTGGTTTTCCTAAAGAAAGATGAGCATGGACGAGGATTGCTTTCTTTGTAAATTTAAAATTAAGTCAATACAATTTCCACCTCTTTTCAGCGGAAATATGAATTTCATCGAAATTCGAAAGGGTCAAACTCAACGTGTTACCTCGCTCACGATTCTGAATAAATCTCACTGTTACCCCGTATGCATCGATATCCGACGTGAGATATCGCAGGACGTGGATCCCGCGAATTTTTGTCAGGGTTCGCGAGTGCAAACATAACGGGAAATTTACGCAAACACGACTCGCCGGGACGCGACGATATTAATCTCTGGGTTCGCACCGTTTCTCACTGCTCGGCGACAATATCGTCGTAAATTCGTGGCAAATCGAATTCAGATTTATTCTCACCGCGGAGGCATGTTTATGCGCGAGCCAGGGCCCTCGAGCATACAGGTGTCTACTTTCAAATCGGGAGAGCCGCTACTTCGTTTGAATGTCAATTCGTTTCGCGCTGCACGCGGCACCCTTCAAGGAGAACGAGCACATTTTTCTATTATACCTTTTATTGCAATTTCATGCCGGCAGGCCCTGTCTGTTTCTCTCTTCTCTTTTCTTCTATTTGCCCGTGAACCGTTTCCACACGTGAAAGGCAACCAATTGAAAAGTGTTAATCGAGGGTCGAACACGTCGGCTCTCGAGACACCAAGAGTCTTTACGCCGTCCACTTTCTTTGTTCTTCCGCGGGGATGATGATGGACGTGGTATTTCATGCGACGGCCTGTAAACGAAGTCATTACGGCTGAGTGAATCTCGCTGGTTTTCTACGAAATCGACGGTGCCGCGATTCTACTTGTCGATCGTCGAATATAATTGACACGTCGCATTGCATTAATCATAGCCCGGACGAACGTATCGAGCGTAAGCGATTGAAGGGATTAAACGGTGACGTGACAAGTTGCAGTTACTGAAACATTATCCTTTTGACTGCTGTCGATCGTTGTTGTGCCATTGAAAGGGTGAAGGAATGTTGGGTCACTGAAGTCGTTGAGACGTTCATTATATGTAGCTCTATGTTGGTTTACAGGAATTTAACTTTGTTTCGTTGTTCGATTTATTTAGTATCGAATGTTTGTACGTTGTTAAATAATTTTTATTTAGGCAAGGATTATTAATGGTTGTGTTGGTTCCGCTTCGCGTTTACTGAAAAGGGATATAAATAGAAAGGCGAGGATTGCGTTATTTAAGATAACGAGGGAAATGTATTCATCTGAAATGCACGTTACCTTGCTTGTTTTATTTTAGTTTTATTTTTACACAACGGTAAGTAGTTCTATCGAAGCAATTAAGATTCCTTTGAAATTTTTGTGCCTCTGAATTTATGTGCTTCTACGCGATATACTCTAATAAAACCGCGACAGAAAATCACCCTAACACAAAATCAATTTAACCCCGATCTCTACTTTATGGTAGAGCGGACCAAGACAAAAATTTATTAAACTTCATAAGTCGTTTGGATTTGTAAACTGTTTGGGGAAGAGATCATCTTTACTACTTTGCCGCGTGTTTGCAATATAAATAGCAGAAATTAAATTTAACAATAAGAAGGTGGAGCTTCTGACCATTAACATGATAACTTAATACTGTTTCACAAACAGTAGTTAAAGCTGTGGAGACTATCAAGCATAACAAAGTGAAGGGTCAAAAACCATTGCTTTGCGAGGAAAACGAACTAAGATACAGTGATAGCAACTTCCGTATACGAATCGGTGGTTTCTAATCGTGGATGATCAAAGGTAACGATATATGTGGATATTCTGTCGGTCGCGTGCACATGCAAGCTGCACGTGCTCCTTCCGTATCGAACGCCACGTTCTTTCTCTTCGGACGGTGACCGGTTACGCGCGGAAATCCACTTTCGATTTTTAACAGCTACGCACACCACTGGTATGGAATGCCCCTTTCCATTTCGTTTTCACACTTTTCTCGTATAGAAAACGAATATGATCGGTGCATTTCTTTTATAAAGATAGACCGTTGCTGGTTGGCAGTGGGTTTTATTCACGTATGTACAATAAGCATAGGAGTAGGATATCTCTTCTATTTTTAGAAACAAATAGCTTTTCCCGAAACAATTAAAAGAAGCTTTTCACACTCAATACTATATATATGCAATATTATATTTTATAAAAAATAAAATTGATTGATTTATTTAAATTTTACAATTTGTCCAGTAAGACATTTGGTAAAATATTATAGCTTAGTGGTATAATAATATAACATGTGGGTGGCTACCCACAGCGGGGATTGAAATTGATTGAAGTTTTAATTAATACTAGAAATAAATATTGATAGTGTATAGTGTCGTGGAGAAACCATTTGGGAAAATTCCGATGAACTACAGTTGAAATAAAAAAGTGGAAGTGCTGACGGGGCGGGAAGATAGGAAATCCCAATGGGCCATGTGGTCCAACAATGTACCTGTCACGTAAAATTAAGGCTTAGGTTTTAAAGACAAGAAGATTGAGCCGTAACTCAACTTTCTGTTTCTTTTCTATCGAACTTTATTAAATAACACAAGTTTATAAGCACAGTTTACGCGACTGATCTGAGAGATGTTGACTGATGACAATTTGTAGTTTCAGTGTCGAGGTGTTCTCGTATTATTACGGAGGAAAGCTCGGTGTGGGTGTGTCCTTTGAATTAACAACGCGGATTCGTTGTTCACACTTTTCGCTAAGAAAAGTGAGGGTAACGATCCGCGATGCCAATTGGTTATAACTGCCCACGTTAATAAATAAAGATAGGAGGAGGAAGCCTCCTACCAACGTAGCTCGTAGGTGACATTGTTCAAACCAGCTTCCCCGTTAAGTAAATACCCGTTTTTCCCCCGTAATTTGTATGAACGCATAATAAACCTAAGGACTGTTCCAAGGACCATCCATAAACCAATAACACTTACAGGATTAATAAACTAAAAGTTTAAGTTTCTGGTGGGTCCTTGAGGTTATTGAGAGTACCCGTTGAGTACCTGCGCTCATCTGGCTTCTGATGTGGATTGACGTCACATACCTGTGGCCCTTTAGGACAGTAAATGATTGAAAGGGTGTACGTGACCATCGTGGATCATCAACAGCTATAAAACACATGTGCGTGGGAGGAGTACCGAAAACTGTGGGATAAAAGGAAGCTTTGGTGTAGAAAGTGAGTTAGTTGCAGTCAGAAGTTACTCGTTAGTTGTTAATCATTAGTTGGAGTGAGTTGAAGGTGGTCATGAGTTGTGAGTGGTGAGTTGTCAGTCAGAAGTTGAGTAGTTGTACAAATTTAGTTGTTTTAGTTGTATGTACATTACTACATTAAATTCTTTTCAATTACTGTAAATAAATACATCAAATAAATAAATTCACTGTAATTCACGTTGTGTAATATTATAATTAATGAAATAATACTTGGACTTGTATACATATTACGTTTGAATTAATCATTTTTGTTGAAACAATATTAATATCTAATTTTAGATTTCAAGTTCCCGCGGCGGTGAGATGTCACGATATTGGTTTTTCAGGAACAATCGTGTAGCTGCTGTATTTGCATTTTTCACTGCCTCTTCTGTAAAAGAGGTAAGCTGCAATATCGACAAAATGTTGACGCAAAGTACAAGTGCAACAGCTACACTATCCTGGGAAACCAATATCGCGAGAATATTAATATCAGGTCTTGAAATTTTTATACATTGTATAATATTATTACAAAGTGCTAATAACTATCTACAATTTATTAAGACATAATATAAAAGTGCAAAATAAAAATTGTTCTAAACGAGCTACTACGAAATGAATATATATCTTTATATTAAAATTTGAAATAATCTTTTGAAATACATAAATAATTGTCAATTTATAGATTATATTGTACTAGAATACGACATAATAAGAACTTAGTTTTCAGCCAACGCTCAAACCGCGTTGAAATCACTCGTTCTCGTCCGATCACGAAAGTTAAGCAACGCTGGGCACGGATAGTACTTAGATGGGTGACCGCTTGGGAACTCCGTGTGGTGTTGGCTTTTTTAAAATTTTGTTTCAATTCTTTTTATTCTTCTCTATAAACTCTTATATACATAACAGCAAGTACGGACATAACAGTTCTCATATTAAAAATATATTTCTAATTTTTAATGCGATGTATTTGGCCAGAAGTTATGAAGGAGAAAAAAAGAATTGAAAGAAAACTAAAAAGAAAAAGCCAATACCACACGGAATTCCCAAGCGAATTACCTAAGTACTATCCGTGCTCAGCGCTGCTTAACTTTCGTGATCGGACGAGAACGAGTGCTTCCAACGCGGTTTGAGCATTGACTGGAAACATAGATCTTATTATACCATATTGTTCTCCAATATAATTTATTAATTGATTATTTAACGACATAATAGAAACAATAATTTCAGGTTTTTAATAAAATATATTTAAACGACCCCTTGAGATTTATCTCGATAGAATAGAGGGGAACACGTAGATGAATGCGTAATAGAACATATTTAAGTAAGTATAAGTAAAGTGTATGCTAATCCAGATCCGCACTCTGGCAGCGTTACATTACAACAAAGCCTCGAAAACATGGACCTATGGGTATTTATATAATTACAAAAACTGGCCTATCTATACCCCGCTGCACCATCTATGTATCGCATGTTCCTAGAAAAGGCTATGAGACTGAGAGGCCCTTCAAATGGATTTAGAACTACAACAATACTCAATGGCTTCGAAGACTAAGAAAACTAAACACTAGAGAAAACGTAGAGTTTTCCTAGAAGTGAAAATATCACTTCAACAGAGTTCACCAAAGTTCGTCACATTATACAGGTTCATTGGTAACTGGTGGTACAAGCGGGAAGAAGGTGAAAATATAGAATAAAAAATTTTCTTTTTTTTTTTAATTTTTCCATCGATACAACGATCTACAGTGAGATCCGTTATAACGAGACGTGGTAAAAGTGCACGCGTACCGAGCGAAAATTCAAAGTCGATTTTCTCGAAAACAAAGCATCAAACGAAAAATTTTTATTCTATATTTTCGACTTCTTTTTTCGTGTAAAATCACCTCCTTTCCGCTTGTACCACCAGTTACCAATGACCCTGTATAATTGATTTCTTAATCATGTCTACTGTACTATGTATGTATACATATCTACTGTAACCACTATAGCCTAACTCCTAACCTACCATTCCCCTTGTTTCATTCCAACGAAGAGGGCTGTAAACCTTTCGCAGGAATCGTCTCGTAAATTCGTTTCCATTCGCATCTTAATCGGAATTCTTATGGGAGCGGCACGTGCAACGTGTATGACGTGTTACGCCGCCGCGCCGCGCCGCGAATATTCTTAATTCTCATTCGTGAAGATTTCGCTGGGCGCATAATAC
This sequence comes from Bombus flavifrons, assembly GCF_040668555.2. Lineage (NCBI taxonomy): Eukaryota > Metazoa > Arthropoda > Insecta > Hymenoptera > Apidae > Bombus > Bombus flavifrons. Next base: position 2,916,061 of record NC_138443.1, read on the forward strand.
GCACACGTTGTCGTCAGATCGTGATTTAAGCGGACAGCTTTGGAAGTCGGGGATTCGCGGCGCCACAAGGAACGCTATTTATAAGAGATGGGAATGGCCGATGACAATACTGAAATTTCGTATGCCGCTCGAGCAACCATCGAAGTTTATTCGGAGCACGTGTTTTTCGTCAATGGTTACATTCTTTTATCGAGGTGTCGATTGATTGCGAATCGACTTGAGTCGCCTTTTCGGTTCGTTTTGGCGATGGTCGATGTCATCGCACGCGAATGATCGAAGTTTTGTTTTCGAAGTACATGTAGAAATATCACTGGAGATTGTTGCCTCGATTTCGGATATTATTTGAAACATGTTTAGATTGTGTACAAAAATTTTGTACTGTTTTAATTGTTTAAAGGTGTTCTTAAAGAGAATTTTGTTTTATTTTATGGTCGATTAAGAAGTAACAAAATTGTGTAGTGCCATGTGGAATATTCCTTTGCAAACTGTATCGAAAGATCGCGCGAACTTGAAATTCTTCGTTTCCTTTCAGAAGTATATATTTACATCGAAGCACAAGATAAGTGGGTCGTTTAGTGTTTGATCTCAACTTTAACACGTAAAACTACAGTGTATTAAACTCCTAAATTATTTTGCAATTGTGTGATGCTTTGAAAATACGACGAAGATGATAGTTGTCCCAGCAGCCAATTGAGTTCGATGAAGTTCCAAGAAAACAAGCAAGATAATCAATTGCACCTAACAACTTCTAAAAGTACCTATTTATAGTTTGTTCTTACGAATAGCGAGGTTCTATTTTCTATTATTTCGAGTTGTGTGCAGAGGATGCAGTGATGAAACTCTGACAAAGACACAAAGTACAAATTAAATAATAACGATTAAAAACCTAGAAACAAATTTCGACTCGCAGAAGTTAGACTTTGAATTCAAGTTGTACAAGCAAATTAACACATCGAAATACCTGAGAAACAACTCGAAATAAAATGATTTGATTTCTAGAGATTTTCGAATTACAGAGGTACGACCGTATTAGATAAAGAGCATGTAATTTCTAAAAAGAGATCGAGACGAAGAGGATGCAGTGGCCGACCGGTCGATCGAGGTCGAGCGGGCGCCAGGCCTCTGATGTTTCGAAAGTCATCTCGCAGTGTGTTTTTGTTGCATAAAGGTGTAGGCTATGTAAAGGTCGTTCTACGGCGGCGAATTAGTCGGGGATGGTGTAAAAGAAGCGGGACCGTGCTCGGGAACGAAGATCGGTCCGGTACCGGTCACTATTGCCAATTTGTGTGGTCCCCGTTGCTTACCCGATGTAGGTGTGACCGCAACGAACATCGTGAACAGGCAGTTCCGAGCCTTCTGGGAAGGAGGAAGCCTGCCGCGGCCGCCGAAGAAAACGCGAAACCTGATGAACGTTCGATATTTTCGCTGGCCTTTCTCTTCGCCCAATTATTAATCGGGTCGATTCATTGAGATTTGAGAAATCGTTCGATTTGGTCGAGCCTTAGAACGGAAGAAGCATTCAGCGGTGTTCACTGACTATAGCTACGACTAAGCTGTTAAACAACGAATTAACCTGTTGGTATTACCTGTAATCAATATGATACTTTGGGCTTAATAAATTATTTACATATGGATTTTGCAATCCATAGAATCATTGCTACGAGGATCATTGATGACTGGTACTGGAATAACTATTGGCAAGTTGCCAATGTCCAGCACATTGATGGAATTAATTAAATTATTCAATTAGGTTATTTAGCGAACCGAAAAGGAAACTCGCGTCAAATTAATTAATTTATTAGTTAATTCTTCCCTGGAACATATTGCATCTCTTATTCAATTCGTTTTAACTATTTGTAAAAAACTTGTCAGAGATGCTCTTTGTTAGTAGCTCGCAAGTAGGCCTGAACTATTTTGAAGTTGTTCGACCATCGTAACTTTATTTCTGTACTTCTAGTATTCAGTCCAATATTAGCAGGATATACACGAATAGCCATTTTTTGGAAATTAGCCAACAGCATTCTTTTCGTATTAATTTCAATTTTCAGCTTAAATAAAGAAACACAAGCATTACTTATTCTACTTTACAAAATACTAAACAAAATTCCGGCAAACGTGAATTAAAATTAATCAATTCGAGAAAGCAGAACGACGACTAATCACAGCTATTCGATATTTCCATAAATCGTTCGATGGGATTCTAGAAAAGCAGAAAGTCTGCAAGCAGAACCTTTTTGCAACGTTCAATGTCAAGGCTGATCAATCGTTGGAGCGTGGTCGAGGATCGTCACGACCCGCGTAATGGATCGTGGGAAAGACGGAGAGAGATGGTGGCTGTTGGCAGACAGCTTCCGACGATTTTCGTGCGGCCAGCGGTTCCCCGGGCAAAAACCAGACGTCCGTTCAACTTTACATCGCGCTCGAATTTTTTACCAGGCCGATTCATCGATCGGTAGTGCATCCCTCGTGGTCACGCTCGATTTCGTCAGGACTCCCTTCGTCCCTGTATTCTCCTCCCCTTCTCCACACCTTATCCCGTATCCCCCTTGTTCTGGTTCGGTCGGTGAGATCGTTCAAGGTCGGATTTCCGTGTGCACCTCGGCCCCAATTACGTGTCGAAGCATAAATTGGTTGGAGAAAAGCAAACTGGCGTGCAAGTGCGCACCATTTCCACGAGGGCTCGTTATGGTAATCGTTGAAGAGTCACGCGTGTGTGATGATTCATTTTGATGAATCTTTGGAACGTTGTGCGTGCAGATGATCGCGCGACGTTCTTAGGGAGGAAATTGATAAATTGTGGTCGTGCGTAGAATTTTACACTTGGGGGTTATCGCGAGTGAAACTCCAACGCATGTCAGTTTCGTTTTAGTATCGTTTTACCGCGATAATGCCATCGTGATGTTGTTTGTAACTATTGGAAACAGTAATAATGTTTAGTAGCCACTATTTTAATGGTTAGAGACAAAGAAGCTTGTCGAACAAAATTTTCACAACGGGCTACTTTATTTTATCCTGCTCGAAGTATTGCACACGTGGCATCGAGCACAAACTGAAACCGTATATCAAAGACGATGTTAACAAGCACAGAATCCTCGATCTGCTTAAGTTCAAGCAAAGAAACAAAAATAATTGACATGATAATTTAAGCATATCCAGCAATTGTTGCAGCGTTAAATACGTAAAAAAGAAAAAATGTTCTTCTTCAAATTTTTTTTCTTCATAGGCAAATGCAGTATTGAACACCGAACGTATAAGACAGGTAGAAGCAACAAGCGCTTCTCATTAAAAGGAAGAAAGGTTCCTATTAGAAGGTCCAATAAAAATTTATAAAAACCATTCATCTCCTTCAAGGACACTGATTTACGATTTAAGCGTTATCAATCAATGTCTCATCTTGCATTAAACACTACATTAACGCCTAATGTCTTCATAATGCTTAGAACGAGAGATTTTATTTTCCTATAAAAAGAACCACGTAACAAGTCACGTATAATAACCGAAAAAAGACGAGGAAATAAATTCTTAAGTGCGTGATATGAAACAGGTCGGCGGAGGAAATTTCGTTTCGGAGGCAACTGCGATTTATCCACGGTGAGCAGCGTTCGACGTACCTTTATACAAACATATTACGTCGATATAGGATAAATTGCTTTATTCCCAGAAGCACTTATTGGCACTATTACCGCTAACGGAGCGCCTCCAGTACAAATCATTGCAATTTCCTGTGCTGTTTTTCAACGTCAGGCGTCGATGCGGGTCGTTTTTCCGACAAAACTCTTTAATGAACCGTTCCTCTCCGACTCCACACCAGCAAAACGTTCTGCAGCTCTATATTTTCTAGTTTAAAACTTATTGCTCCATACTTTCCCTTTCGATAGTCCTTTTGCGACGAGCCTCACAGAGAAAAGGGTTTTAATGCCCGACACGACACATCGCGTGAACCTATTCAACCACACACCGATTTTGCCGATCAAGCGTCTTTCTACAATCCCTAACATCGAATTAACATCACTCGGTTAAGAACACTCGATATCTTCCACCTTTCAGGGAGAAGACAGAGAATCGTGAGCGAATTTTGATAAAAAAGTTAATTAGTTATTGAGGTTTCTCCCTGTTGTCTTCGTTACAGCTCGTTACTTTCATATAGAAATTGAAATTATTACTGTAGTATCGTGGAAATGAAAATATAAATTTTTCCCCGATTACTTACAATTTATTAATAATGATTTGAATATACAGGTATTGATTGGACAGAAAACGATGTTTGTTTAACTGAAACTAAATGCGATACTCGTATCTATCTCAAATAACTTTACAGTTATTTGGCAACTCTCGTCACAACGAATCTAACACTCACTCTCTCTCTCTCTCTAGCAACTCTAACAACTCTACAACACTGACAACTCGATCAACTCTCTCAACTCTACTCTTCGATGCCTCGATCAACTCTGACTCTCACACTCACTTTTCGACTCGCATACTCTGACCTCTCGGTCACCCCTCCTTGAAAACCAAAACCGTCCTTCTGCTCTAACGTTGTTTATCGTTTTTCTCATACCTCTGCAAGAACTAGGTGACTTTAGTCACATAGGCGCTCTTAAATGTAAACGAACCACAGAAGGACGACGTTTTTTCTATTTTCAACCGATCTCTAATCAAACTCTTTTACGATATTACTTTACCTGGACAAATATGACTTAAAATATGACATTTGATACTATGCGAACGTTAACAGTTATGATTTAACGTACAATGATATAATTTAAGGAACGTGCTATTTCTTGTTTATCTTGTATATAGACGGAATTCATGATCACGAAGTTTGGAATTCCATCATATTTCAAATAAAATACACGTTACATGATAAGAAAATAAAATGCGAGAAACAGAGAACGTTAGACAGTTGCTTAAAATGCGAAGCTTAAAATAACATCTTCGCAAAAAAGTTTATACACCATTAAATTGTGATATTGAATTCTAATTACTATGTAATTAAATATCATACTTATCGTTATTATTTATTTCTCATACTTAGCCCACGCCTATCGGCTTAGGAAATTAAATAATTATATATAATAACTGTATTCAACAGAGAGACGGAGAGAGTATAACTCCGATCTATAGCTCATAACTCAACACAAATCTTCTTTTCAAACACCCTTAACCCCATCCCATTTCTACAGCAATCGTGCGGCAAAACACACAGTTCGTTTCCCGGTAGGCGTTTATAAAGCGTGTACACGCCATTTAGGAGTCGTTTCGCGGAGCGGACACGCGATATGCCATCAAAAGAAGCAAAAATTAGAAAGCGGAAATTGCTGTCCCCCGCGAAAATGTTCATCGGCGCGACGAACAGGCCATGGTCTAAGTGATTAGCGATAGGTAATTATTGTAATACATGACATTCCAGACGACCATTGATCCGGCCGATCTGGAAACGAAAAGAGCCGTGATTCTGCTTCCGTTTCTGCCGGCATTATGATTTTTTCTCGCCGCTTAATAACACAGCTAGCGTCTCGAGGCGACATGCGTTTAGCCGTGGCTGCAAACGCATCGATCTTAAGAGTCCGTGCCGATTCTCCATGCTGCGTGCGAAGAAGAGCAAAAGATGGAGGAGGAGGAAGAGAAGGAGAGGGAGAAGCAGCAGGAGGATGCCTCGTCGAAGAAGTCTAAGGAAGCGAAGAAACAAAGTTGTACGTGGACAAAAAGCTCGCTCTCTCGCACCGTGGCCGCTAAACACCGGGGCAAATGGAAAGAATCGCCTGGAGTGAGAAGCGAGTTCTCCCTTCGTCGTTGAACGTTCGAGAGCCCTGAGGTAGCTGGGAGGTCTCTCTTCCTCCTACCGTCTCCTTTATCCTCTGCCACACTCGGTGCTCGCTTCTCAACCTCGTCCTTCGTCGTTGCACCTGAAATAATGATAACCGTAATGATTACGAGGAGGAAGAGAACCATGCCGCGGATGATCACGAGGAGAAGGAGAACAACGAAGCCGGTCGGAATTATTAGTTAGGTTTCCCGGTATCGAGGAAGCATGCCGACGCAACGAGTACACACCGGTCCCTACTCTCCTCCTTCTCTTTCTTCTTCCTTCTTCTGCTGTCGCGTCTGCTGCTTCGCCGTTCTTCACTGCACTCTTCCCCCGAAGCTAGTAGTCCTCTGTCCTCTGGCTGGCGGCGTGTATCGGCACGCTGGAAACGAGTGTCATCGGGTGTACGCCGGCTGCGCGGATCGGCAATGACGCCCCGTAAAAACGGCCTCGAAAAAAGCGCTAATGCCGGCGGATTCCTGAAGGAGGGTTCGCTTCTTGCCGGGGGAGCTGGCTACGCACCGGAGACGGTTACGAAACTGGTATATCATCACGGCATTCTTTCCGTGGCCAGAGCGACGATGAGAGCAGAGGAGGCGACGACGACGTAGACGAGGACGATGACGACGACGAGGAAAAGGAAAAGGAGCAGGAGGACGAGAAAGAGGAGAAGGAGGAGGAAGAGGAGGAAGAGGAGGAGGAGGACGCCGACGAACGTAAATTTCTGTACTTCTTTATGCCCGGCGGACGTTTAAAATCCACTTTAGCTTCTCCGCCGTCTCACAATGGGACCACCCAGCACTACGAGCATTCACGACCTTTCCTCTGGCTTCGATATTAAAACCGAACGTTATAACGATGACGCCCGATGCCTCGGGAGAATTGAAGAGGAAGGGCAGAATCGAGAGAAGGGATAAGAAATAGCTAACGGAGGGATCAAGCCAACCAAGGGGTGGAGAGATATTAATTGGCCGATTGCTTTATAAATAATGCGCTATTAACGTTCTCGGGCGGAAAAACCGTTCCTGAAATAGCATCGGTGATTTGTAAAATTACCGGAAAGGGAATGTTACGTAGGTATAAGACCTGGGCTGTGGTATCGATGCCATAAAGCTTCGTACTTAAGAAGGATAGAGATAGGCCGCAGTCGTCTCTGGTCCCGACGACGATCATCGTGACACCGTGCACGCAGTAAATACGGATTTCTGTTCGATTTATAATCGTCGATGGCCGCAAGTGCCAGCGATTCGACCTTGAAACGATCCAATCCGATCGTGTGCCGGCGCGGATTTTCCATAGTGGTGCTCGCACCCTACTCGCGCATGCTCTAAAAAAGGAGATAACGTGCTTTTAATGCGCGTAGCCCGCTCCTCAACGATAAAATCCATACCCTCTCTCTCCCCTACACCTTCCTTCCGACACATTTTACGGGTGTTCCTGTTAGACGCGTGTCCGGACTACTTATATACTGCCGCCACTCGCCGCCGCGGTTTATTACAAGATCGTAATGCGAGCTTAATTATCCGCGCGAACCCGCTCTAATGAGGGGAATCAATCTTGAGAGGCGCGGCATTCATCTTCGTTCCACGCGTCCCCGGAATCGTCCTCTTCACCGTCGCTGCCTTCATTCAGCAGGGTCATTCATGCTGAGCTCTCTCACGTCCTTGATACCCGGCGTCGAGCCTGGCTAACCCTTCACCGAGACGACCAGTTGCGTTTAGATGATGCTCGCGTGGCGATTGTTTGCCCAGTCTTCATGCGTTTCTTTGCCGTTTCTGATAAGTCTACTTTATTAACTTCTTAAATCACGGTTTGTTAATGCGACATTATATTCGACTTTAATGGAAATGGTAGTTAAGGAGATCTTATTTATTAAATACTGGTTTACTGTTATGGAATCAATTTAAGATCTGATTACGGCGCTTTTGGTGATTCGGATTAAGACGTGCTTTGTTTTGTGCTGAATATGTTTACTGCTGGCTACTGCAGTAAAAATTACCTAGTGGCAGTACGGATTGATGTATAATTAGATAACTTTATGTACATGTAATGCTAGACGACAGTATTTTATTGAGTTAGCAAGACTGAAACTTTGATACTGTTTACTACTATTTAAACACTTTTTTATTCACTTTTTATTTTAAGTTTTTCAGAAACTTTGAAATTATGCAGCATTCTCAAACTACAATGACATACTTATATTATATATACTTACTCTCTATTTTTTAAATAATTGAAAAACTTTCTTTTTAAATGATCTCTAATTTTACATGGTATCATTTGGTATTAACGTATTACAAATTTTCCCGTATATTATTCTACCTACACGCGATAAAAACTCCATACTCCCAGACAAATTAAAAAGACCACGTCCTTCGATTCTGACTCATCTCGAGCCATAAAACGGCACTAAATTACTCCGGGCAACATGGAAGGCCGTCAACCGAAGCAGCGCAGTCTTTCGTAACAAGCGCAAAAAGAGTTCGGATCACGATCGACATTGTACGCTTGCAATCTTTGCCAAAAAAGGCTCGACGTCGTTTCACCAGCCGGAAATCGTGCGGGCTTTCGATAAATAATCCACAATACGTACTTTCGAACGCTGTTCCGTCACCGAGATACCTGACTTCCGAGGTAATATTGTCGTAGTGTACACAGTTGTCATCCTCGAAACGGTTGTCGCGAAAAGAGGCTATCCACGGTCGCGAAACTGATCCGGTTAACCTTCGTCGATGGATATTCTTGCAATATGCAAGCGTGGCGACGTAGGTCAGAGTACGTCAAGGGTCAAATGTAAAAAAAAAAAGAAAACAAAAAGAGTGAGAAGTATTGAATCAGGAAGTTACAGGAAGAAAAAGGCGAAAATATTACAAGGATGCTTTTAGTTGAATAACTTTTTAAGCAGAAGACGTGAATGAAAAAAAATGAAAAAAATATATAATGCTCAAATTCAAGATTCAAATCTATTTTCTTCTTTTAAAATACTATGTCCTTTAAACGAGAGTTGTATCTCGCAGGACCTGAACCATTTCGTAACCGTTTCAAACGAATAACGTTGTTGTTGAAATCTACGTTCATTCTCACTTTCACCACGATGAAGAGCATCCTTAGCGCCATTATCTATCGGGTCTCAATATTCTTTTGTTCTTTCAATTCTCGAAACGTTCGGGAAGCTCAATAATAATCATTATCTTTTTTACAAGCTTTTAATGCAGGTAACTACGACATTCAATGTAAAGAATATAAAAGTAAAAACATTAAAAAATAACAAGTACATGAAGAAGATGGGAAAGAATAAACATCTTTACGACATCAAATTGCTACAACGAGTAAAACACGACCGAGGATGTCTACGTGGCTTCAGTCGTAACGACGCGACGTCCTTGCACTTTCCCATACAGAGGTCGTTTTATAGAAGCGCGACTCTATTCGAGATAGAGCGGCCGTTATGCTTTCGTTCAGCAGCAACATGCACCGTCCGGCGTTATGGTTCACCAGCAAAGCGTCTCGCCGGCTCGTATCCCAGGTGACCATTCTTACAGCCGACTGATGTCTACATTTTGTAATAGAGGCACGTCGAGCGGCACGACTGTAATTTCGAATATGCGTGTAAACAGTTTCCAAGCTTGCTCGTTTGTTCGATGCAAAACTAAATGTGGAATTCTATTACACGCTTCTGATTTGTGATTTGGAATGTTTCAAATTTTTAACGAATGTTTATTTCTTACTTAAATAACATCGTGTCAGATTTACTGCATAAGTTCTGTCCATCTTTCTATTTATACAGGGTATTCCAGGATTTAAGATTCAAATTTTGTCTGTAAATTCTATGGACATAATCAAATAAAAAATGTTACGTGAACATAGACCAGTTAAAAGTTTTGTAAAAAATTGCAATAAAAATTCAATTCACTTCTTTGGACTTTTATATGTGGATAACTTTAAACGAAGAAAAATATACTACGCAGGCATTGTTTTGGATACAAGGAATTGATCGGTATACTGAGACAATATCAAAATGTGCTTCGTAGAGTAATTAATTCAATCCAATTTTTTTTTACCGCTGTCGGTTAACAGTTAGTGATTATATCGATTGTAAACCTATTTTCGTCTTAGTAATTGCAACTTTCTTCCTTTATACTTCTTATCTAGAATGAGAGCTAAAATTAATTCATTTTTTCCTTATTCTTCAGTCTCTAATTGACTTTCTACCGTGCGCATTTAACGCGAACGTTAGTTACGTGATATTTTATCAGTGAAGCCGGTAAACATTCTTTATTCGAACAATGACTCCTCTCGTTCGTTTCGCGAAAGCCAGAAGCGCGAAACATTATGCAACTCGTAACTAACGTCGCGCACGTTCTCGGCACTTGTGTCCTGAAAACGGGCGCAGGTATAAGCACATTCCACAGTGTTACAGCATGGCGAACTTACACAGAAGGGAAAAAGAATGTAGCTGTGCGCTCTGTCGTTACCCATTTCCTAGTGTCGTCGTAAGCTTACTTCACGATTGACGCAAGAAAGTACTTAACTTGTGCGCAGTGGCATTGGCGCATGCGCAGTCGCTGGAGAGCTTACGTATGCGCATGCGTAATACACTTCTCGCGCATCGCGCATTTTATTTTTACTTGAACCAAGGATTATTCATTATTTCGCGACATTACCTCCTCGTTGCAGGTTTTGCACCAGCGAATAAAACAGAGTAAATCTACCTGCACCGTCATTTTACCAGAGTTCTGTGTGAAAGTTTAACGCGCGCCATTGATTATACCAGCCGCTTATTTGACAAATTGGTTTTCTACGCAAAAACGAATAGTAAGGAAGATTGATGAAATTATACAAGATAATCATCAATTAATTGCTTTGGCATTAAAACTTTAAAAAGTGGGGTTAGGCACTTTTGCCTATGAACAGTTCATACGTAAATATCTAAGTAGCAATTTCTAACTACATTTATCTGTGTTCCCTGTAATTTCATAGTGAAGGGAAAGAAATTGGCGGGTGGGAAAAACCGAAGGCAGGTTTATCCGAACTGAAAAACAGCGAAACGAGAATACAACAGTCGTGAAGTTGAACGATCATTACGTAAAAGTCAAACAGAGTCATTACCTCGTAATTCGAGGGTCTTACGTATTATCGAAAGAAACTTGGTACGGAATAAAGTAGCGTAAATTCTGTAGATAGAATCGAAATTTACTGTGTTTCTGTCTGTTTGTTCGTTTCTTTGCTGGTCGTCGTCGTTTCTGGTCGATAATATGGAATTGTTGGTCGATAACAGTACGTACGCTTCGATTATTTGTTCCTATTTTCTTGTATAGGACTAACGGAGGAAAAATGCGTTTGCATTCTGTGGCGGCTGATAGCGACAATCGGCCGACAATGCATCGGCACGCATTGATCGTGGAATTGTGTCACAAGCGCCATGTTCCATCGACGCGTAACTTGCCCATTGTATCCACGGGGACGAATAGGCGATAAAAATCTTAGTGGCAGACACGAAGGATTTATATCTGTCTATACGCAGGTGCTGCACAAATGTATTTTCATGTTACGTGGATTTAACTGCGCAAACATAACCTATTCTATGTTGAAAACATTGTTCAGATAGCAATCTCTTTTGATATTAAAATTGATAGAAGTGAATTTGTCAAGAAGCCCTGAGATGATAAAAATCTGAATCTAAATGGTCTTTACAAGCGCTTAAATCGATTCCATAATATTGTAGCGCCATATGAAGCCGAGGTCAATTCACTTTAAATCTCTGTCTGGTGTATCAATATCTTCGATATATATGAAGCAATTTAAATTATTTTTTTGCAATACACATCAGGTTTATATCAGTATAGATAATAACGTATGAAACTCTGTGATTCAGTATCTCGTGGTTTTTTTTTTAAATGCAAATCTAAATTTCGCAAATATCGTATGGTACAGATATCAGAGAATTTTCTATGTTATCTGAAATCTTTGCTCTTTTAAAAGCACTCGTATCAATAAAAGTAATCTCTCCACACAAATTGCCTCTTCACGAAATATCGATTTCACTGTGTTAACTTAAAAGATGTAGAACGTAAGAAACACATTTGCAGCGACAATTTTCAAGCACGACTGCAGTGCTACCGGTTATCGTGCACCGATATGGTATAAATCGCGCAATGAGTTATCGAGCGATGTCGGGAAATGGCGTGAAATGTAGGTTGCAATATTGTACGAGCACGGTACGAACCGCGTGTCGACCATATCGTGCACGGTGTCAAAACAAATCGGGTACTTTTACCAGGTAACGCAGTCATTAAAGACATAACTTATTCCTCGATCGTGCGTCCCTTTGGCGCTGATTTGCACGATCGAATCGTCGTATACACGCCTGATAGATTTATTTCCACCGCGATCGGTCGACTGTCGGTTTCTTGAATTATGTCTGGGCACGCTCGCCTATGTTCGATCCGCGCAGAAGCGTCGTGAATATCTCGCGAAACTAAATTCGACCGAGGAATTTATGTAATCTAATATACTTAATTGTACATAATGTCACAGCATATTGATTTGAAATTTACGTACAATGAATTTAAATAATTAAGTATAAATGTATGACTAATTAATCCTTGGAAGTTACGAAGGAAAATTAACGCTATCATGACTGAATTTTGAGTCTGGTAGATTTAATTTTATTTTAAAAATAAATAAACATGTATTTGTTTTGTATCGAAGTAACGTAATTAAATGTTTTATGGCGACACTACATTTAGCACAATAAACGAGTTATATATTGTCTTGATGAATTTCTTTTGTTTGACTCAACGATAAAAAATCTGTAAAATTGTTCCCCACTGAACGCAGAATATAGAAAGGAAGAATGTATTTCCTTTTGAATATTTAATGTATGCCCGTGTTACGTACGGATTCAAAAGGTTAACCACGAATCATTTTAGTTCCGGGAACGGAGAACTAGACGAGAGAGAAATTTGTTTCAGCTTCTGCTGTGCAAATATTTATTTCGATACAAAGTTTCAGCCACGAAATATATACGAGACTCGCATATCAGGTACATAAATTAAGTATGTTTTTTAATACATAAATTCTCTTAATTAAAACATTGTATTTTAATTAAAGCATTGTATCATTATATTTTTTTGATAAAAAACATACTCAAGTATACGAGTAATCTTGTGAATATTCACGATCTCGTGATCATTTTACGGATTAGACAACAATGTAATTGATAAAAGAATTCAGTGATTCTGAATCAGTCCTGATATAAATGGATCAAAGTAAAACAAAACCCTCGACGAGAACCAATTTTGAGTACAACGAGGAGAAAAAAACGTACACGCATTTGTGGTACTGTGAAAACGGGTAAAACGACTGGAGATTGCCGAGCAACTGCCGCCATCGGTGCTATTGAAGGCTCTAAAATGTTACTCTGATGACTTAACTGGAAACTCTAAAACCAGTTCCCAATAACCTTTTGCGGTGAGTCGAGCGACGCGACAAAGCAGAGAAAAACGCGCGGCTGCGTCGGATAAAGCACAGAGGCCGTGTATTTATTGCCGTATGAAACGTAATACGGGATGCATTATTAAGATTGCGCCGACGCAGAAATGAAATATTCAGTTCCGTCGATGTGATCCTTCTGATTCTGTTTGTTGCGAGCCTGCGAGCAGATTTATCATCATCGTTCGTGGATTACGTAAAAAATTGCTTGACTACTTTACTTCCATAAAGAAGAATTTAAATTATTAAGATTTCTCGTATCATTTTTAAACTTTCGATGTCATTTAAATTTGAATCCTGCTGCGTGCCTTGAATTTTTAAATTTCACTCTTGCCTTCATTTTAGTAAACGAGAAAGATTCGTGCTATTTTAAGAAAATATTTAAAATAATAACTAAACTGGATATAATTTAAGATAACCATGATAATAAGTTTTCTATATTCTGTTGACAAATTTGCGAGATATTTTTCAATGTTAAAGAAATACAAACTGGCTCGAAAATAGTAGAAAAAACGCAGCGGAATTAATTGCGTGTAAGTAATACATGCAAGGTGAGTTCATTCCTTTTATAAATATTAAAGTGGTTCTGAGAAATCAGCTGTTTCTACTAGCTCCTTAATTTGTATTTTTATTATCAGAAAAAACGTTGAAAATGAGAAAATGAGTCAAGTGTTTGCATTTGCACGCTTGCACTTCGCTTAGAAAGTGACGGTTGCGCTGTTTTGTTGTCTTTTAGTGTTCCTCGCGACAGTTGATTCAAGACCAGCAAGAGAAACACTAGAAGGAATTTGTAGCGTTAAAAAGCTAAAGTGGAACGTTCAGAAGAAATTGTGTTGCAGTAGTTCTATGTGGAAGTACTATGTATTAAAAATGATGTATTTGATATAAAAGATGAGTAATATAAATAGCGTCGAATATTTATAACTAATGGGAAACGGTTAGGATCGATAAAATAATCGATATAAAAATGAATGTTTCAGTACCTGAATCGATGAACGGTTTTACACAATTTCTGAAGTCGTTAAGAGACACGTAATTATTTCTATCCAAGGAATGTGGAAAAATGATTTACATGTTACATATATTATATGATATACATATCTGGTGATGATTCACATAATAGTATTTAAGGTAGCGAAATTTATGGCCACAGCAGGATCATCATTATACACCACCTAACAGGACGATTCGTTCAAGTGGAACAACATTGTAGCCAATCTCTCGTAGCATGCAAGTTACCCCGTACAGAGAAGGTTGAAGGTCAGCCTTTCAAAGAAAAGTAAATTGCACGACAGTGTCGTTTTCTAAAGCTACAGAAATGCCAGTGCTTTCAATACTTTGCATAGGTCAAGGATCGTGTCCCATGTAAAACATTTAGATTCCGCTGTTTCGAGCTACAATCTGCATTTTTAATTGTTCTTACGTCGTTTATATCCTTTCCTCTACGTTTCTCTAAATTTTTTATTATTCCTCCTATGCGAACTTCGAATATCACAGCAACAGTACAAGTGCATATAAGAAATAACTTTATTGACTTGGTTCCATATGAAACAATAAGAATAGCGACTTATCGTCTGTTTTACGATCTTAGAGTTCCTATTCCGCAGAACTAGATAGACGAAAAAACGCAGGCGAAAAGATAAAATTTGATAATATTAAGCAACAAATAATGCGACAGATTATTGGAAACGAACGGCTATGCCGATATTACGTTCATATTTGTGAATTCGTGAAATAGAATTCAAGGTTGCTAGACCGAGAAAAAGTATGAAATATTAGTAACGCAATTTTACAGTTACATTAATTTACGCAAATACACCGCTTACAAGCACCTGGACACTTCTCTACCATATTCAAAACAATGAATTTGCAAAAGTGGCTACGTAATACTGCAACAATAGATTACGACATGCAAAGTCTTTATCTTAACGAAATCGACCTTGTGCAAGAATTAGCGCGAAAGAACGAACAACGTGGCATATTTCATGCGGATACGAGCATCTGCATGAAACACCGAACATTGTAAAATTCCATCAAAGTGTATGTAACGACCACACTTTTAATATTATGCGAAGAAAAAATCATTCTTCGATGAAAACGGGGAAAAGAAATGGATGAAAAATCGCGAACAGATATATCGTTTCAGCACTCGGTTACATCCAGAGTAACGGAAAATATCAAGAACGTGATTAATAAGCTAGCGTGCACGTTTCGGTGAAGAGTCTGGCACCGGGTCAAGTATACACGCGAGGCCGTTGAGAGAAAGGGAGAAAGAGGGAAGAAGATTCCGCGATGCAAAGTCATAGGTTAAGCATTGTGGTGTGTACACACGGTAGAAACACAACTACCACGAGCGCAAGGGTGAAAGTTTACCCTGACAGTCGATTCTCTCTCGCACGTGGTCATGCGATTCACCATAAGCGTCGATATAACTTTCCGAGGATGCGCCTTCGGGCTAGTTTCTATGCGGGATGCAGCTGTTTCTACGCGTCCAGCTCATTGAATCGCTGCCCCGATGCTTTCTAAATAAATAGCAAACATCGAAGGCAGAATAACTTCGAAAACTATGTATTATACATATACGATTTTGTAATTTTTTATAGCTTAAATATATTTATAACTTAAATCTGTTGATGGCCAGATTAATTCTATAACACTGAACTGCTCTTTCTTTTTGTAATATCTATTTTTATAGTCTTGTAATAAGCGAACGTGTAACTATAATATATGAGAAATCCTCAATAGCTAAAAGTATAGTTTATTAGATTTAGTAAAAAACATTTGGAAAAAGCGAAAGATTAATTTTATTCCGTCAGTCTTGATGAAATCCAATGTTACATTCGGATGAATACCCATTTCGAAGTACAAACTAACAGGTTCTGACTCGGCTAGTAACTAATTACTCACTTTGTAACTAATGGCTAAGGTCATCTTTATCCCACCAAATACTAATGCCGCGTTTAAAAATCTCACTCGAAATAGAGAGGATTTATCTTAACAGCGTCTATTGCGTATTATGTGTTATATTCTGTACTCTTAAACTTCTTACTGTTATAAGTAAACCGACGCATTTAAGAATAACATCTATACAAATAAGATAGTATTTATCGCTTAAATTTTGTATTTCTTATTTAAATCATACGCGAACCTACTGCTAATATTAACTATCTTTCCAAATGCTCGAAGAACTGATAGGTACGCTTAAACGAATAATATGAAAATTCATAAGCAAATCATGCCCGAGGATCTTCGCGTAAATCTCTTCAATTAAAGAGGCCACGTCGTGACTCTCCGGCAAGCAGGATAAAATCATCTCGTTTTCCCACAAACTCCGAACTTTCCCAGAGGAGCACACACCGACAGCTATATACCGATCGCTATCGATCGGCCATCGTACGAGATCTAATCACGTTCTAACAATCACAGGTCTCGGCTCTCGTCGGACTGGTCGAAAGCACACCTGCGGCCTCGTCATTGTGTGGAAATGATTACGCGGAAGACACCTGGTATTCCTGCGTCACATAATGCGCCGCCAGTAAACAGTGCGCCATAGATGTCGCGCGTACGTGGTCCTGGAATGTGGTTCTCGGCGTCGAGTCGACGCTGCTGCCAAACGTTTTATCGGTTAATTACTGGAGGTGCCTAATTAATTAAGTGCCATCGTCCTCGCAGCACATTTGCTTAATTGCACCGCTCACTCTCCCGGTTAACGAACGTTTTCTACACGATTTCTTAATCACTCGCTAAATCTTGCGAACTGAGACGTACGTTTTTACTTCAGTAGGATGTCGTGTCTCTTCCCATGTCTAACCTTGATTAATAATTTTTTTCTTTCAAACTTCAATCTATTTATTATTTATATGTTACGCTATTGTTTCGTAGTCCTAGTTTTAATAGAATAGTTTCAAACTTTCTAGATCATGGCTACACTGTGTATTAATGTTCTTGGATGCTCTGATTTTATCGAAGTCGATACCAAGTCCATAGGAATAAGGGTAATAACAAGAAGTTGGCAGGTTTTGATCCTAGCAGTTGCCAAATATTATATCTGTGATTTATGTTATGAAACCTTTTTCCTCTTTGTTCCTTACTTTTATTTTTTACTAATTTCTATCACTTTTTACTCGACTCCAAGTTTAACTCACAAGCTCAAGTAACGTCTGAAGGTTTATCTTACATAACTTGGTCTTCCTCCAATGACTCGTAAAGCATAGTTATTCGAATGTTTTTGCGAGCCGCTGTACACTGCAACGACTCTTTTTGGTTGCGATAGTTTCAATCTTTTATATACAGATCATTAGGCCTAGTCGTGCATAAACGATAATAGACACATTACAGTAAGTATACGTACGTACGCTTTCAACAATTGATTACTCACTTTGCGCGGGCGTATATACGCTCTCCGTAACGAGGTGATTAAAACCAAACAACTCTAAAGTTCGTTTTGCTTTTACATAATTTCTTCTCCGCTGATCCAATCGAACGTTTACAACTTAACTTCCCAGCAACCACTCACACTCTTTCCTTTAATTCACGCAGCCAGTCGGCCATGCATCAGTGTCTCATAGAGGCGCGTTTAATTTAAACGCGTTCGTCGCGATTAATACTCGATCGTCCCTAGGGGACTCCTAGCTTGTGTTTCGAATGCTGCGCGCAGATGTATCGGCAAGCGATTCGAGCAAAAAGAAAGGAAACGCGAAACGGTCCGTGCTCTGGGATACGTGCGCGGATACGTACCGCACGACGGCTTCGGTTTTAATCTTACTTATACCGGGATTCGATAGAATTAATGGCCACGCCTCGTAGCAGGCGCAATCCCTCGATTTCCGGGACCACGGCCCCGGAAAGGATTCTTCCTACGTGTTGGAGGCAGGGCCGACGCACTCGTGACCACTGGATATATTCAGGTTGGAATGTACATGAGAAGGCAAATAGCAGATGGCGATCGCGATCGTCCATGAGGAAGGGGAACGGTTCTCGTTAGGGTAGGACGAAAAGTCGACGATGAGGTCCATGAAGTTAAGCACAAAGTTAATTAACGTTTTACGAATTCATTTAAGAACTTTGATTCGTTAGATGCGCTCTCCTGGTCCATTTTATTACGTCTTACTGTTTGCATAAAGCACTTTTGCTCGATTATGCCCGTAAAAAAGACTGGCAAAGTTTGGCTGTTAAGTCCTGGAACATCTTGTACATAACATCTTTTATGTTGTTGAATCTTAATTTTAATAAAGTAGATTTGCATGAAGTATTCCTTCGTGATAACTTTGTTTTAAAAGTATCGATCACAGTTTCAACGAAGAAGTTTAATACAACGAAGGTAATTCTCGTTCTATCTTAATTTTTAATCTCATCCGATCATGTGCAATATCTTTGTAACATACAAAGAGATGCTGTAAACTTGTTCATAAAAAGATGAACATGAGTAATTGCGCATACATATGATATTTGGATATGAAAGTTCGACTCATGTAATGCCAATAGTAGGTCGAAGAAACTCATGTAATCGTAGAGATTCACAGGATGCAGCCAGCAATCAATAAATTCAGACGTTTTGTAACAGTTACGTGATGGCTGATAACCATAAAATTATGCTTTCCTGTTTTTTCCCTGGATACACTGGGAGAAAGTTGCCGTTTCGAGAAAGCGGTAATCCCGTCCCTTTTTTTCTTCTCAGACAAATCGAAGGTTTCGCGATTTCGTCGTTCCTACGAAAGCGTTCCGTTGCAGGTGAAGCATTTACGTAATCGCGAAATATGTAATTAAGTAATTTAACTTGCAATCCGTCTCCCGATCGGGAACAAGTGAATCGAAAGGTTTCTCGTCTCGAGTATTTTACATTCAGATTATGTAAACGAACGAACAAAGTCGACCGGTCGCGTGACTGAACTTTTTATATTTTTCAAAGACGCGACAAGATGGTCGATGGACACCTGTTCCCGTCTTGGAACGTTCATTAGAAGTTCAATTTGTGTAATCACATTTTTATTCAGCAATCGTGCTATACCGATACTCGTTTGCCAGTTTCACTCGCTATTGCTGTTGCAACTGTTGCAAATCACTTTCAACGGTAATAGATAGGAAGCCGTATCGAAACTGGTTTGATTAGTGAAAACAGTTTTCACCGTGTGGCTGTTTCGACCGACTCTTTTGCATTTCGTAATTTGCTATGCCTCCGCTATTAATTAGATACATTCGTTTGACGTTTGTGATTTATACGTTGAATCACGGAAAGAAGTTCTCTTCTGCAAGAACTTATTTCTCCAAATGTCATTGATCGTGTCATAGTAACGTATTTATATCTCAATAAATGTAATGGATAATTAAACTTTAACAAAATAAGCAGATACTCTATCTGCGTTTAGAATTAGAATAAGTTTAGACAATAAGAAACAAAAATATATTCGTTCTCTAAAACGGCATTTAATAAAAATTTCGTTAATTACAGCAGTATACGCAATGTACATCATTATCTCTTTTGTTGTAAGTGGAGATTCATAATTTCATCGATCGATATCTTAACGGACAAGAATGAATTATAATCCTGTATAGAGACACTAAATCTATCGACATACAATATAATATTCTAAATGTATTTATAAATTTACTTGGAAATATCTAATACACGTAGGTTGCATAATTAACATTTTGTTTCATAGCTCTCTCTATTTCCTATAAGATTTCTATCAACCATATAACTATATTTCAAGCTGATAAGATTTATTACAGTTTATCTTTCACAGTTGCAAATAATCAGTGTATCTTATTTTTATGTGGCGCACCCTCTCGACAAATACGATTTCAATTAAAGTAACCGTAGCCTGGAATTTTACTGTCTCTTACGTGTGATCGTGTCGGTATTGAACGAAACGTTACGTAACGACCTGCCTTGTACAAGATTCAAAGAGACCTGGTATTCGACGGAGGGTTCAGCTTTCTCTCCGTGCGAACTTATTGCTCGTAACGTTTTAACGAGACCAACGCGAAACGTCTTCGAGTGTCGAGAAACGTTGCACGTTATCTAACGAAGATTGTCGCGTTTTTATATTTGAATATTTTCTCCTATTTCATTGCAATTCTAAGAAATCAGGAATTCTAATTTCTAACCGGGCCCATGTGATGTGTTCATAGAAATCAAAGACATAAATACGAAAGCTGCGGTCTTTCTATTGGAGTTAAAATATTATCGTTTCGTAATAGCTAAGGATTCAATTCCTGAATATAAACGGAACCTGTTCAAAATTATTCAAGAGATGTTCTCCGAATTCAATCAGTTGTAGGTATAAATCACACTTAAAGATACCGCTTTGTCTGCTTTATTAACATACGCAACTTGTTTTACTATCGGTTCCGCTGTTCGGCTAGCCGAGGCGACAGTCAAGATCGCCAAAAAACCTAGAATTTCTACGAGTCTAAGTATGTATACATACGGTTAATCTGTAACGTCCACCCGGAAATTGTGACTATTTCTCAAGATTGGTACTTTGAAAAGCTGAGCAACCTGCTGCGACTTGCATATGTTGAACATAAATTTACGGTGGACGGTGGGCAGCCACCTGCGATACGCGTGACCGCGTGACGAAGCACGCGTGAAACCGCGTCGATCGCGAAATTATCGAACGATGAAACGGTTCTCTTCCGGGTATCACGTGACACGGTTTGACCAGCGAGGATACACGCCTTTTGCCGCTAGATTTATTTGACGCATTCACGAGATGTTTTCGTAGGGCGACCCGTACTATACTCGGGAAGTTGCTTCTTTTCAGACGTTTTGTGCAACCACGTGCAATTCATGCTGCGTTGCGTGCTTACACGGGAAGTTAAGACCGCGGTTATACGTGAATCACTTTTGTATCCTATTATAATGTAATGGGAATTGGTTAATAAAATTTTTGTTTTATTTTCATATGGTTAACAGAATTTATACTTTTTAAATATTTCATTCAATTTTAGCCCTTATATAACGTGTTGTTGCTAACACAGCGATAAATATTTTGACTTTGTTTTCATTGATAATAAATGGAAAAAGAAGAGAAAGCTAGTATATAAATAAATTCAAAGAGCACAGGCAGAGAATTTGATAAGCAATGTTTGAGATTCAATATATTATTTCTCAGTACTATAGCTATACCAAAACAATCATTTTTAAATTGATTGTAGAATTAGATATTATGTATTTTGCACCTTATTGATATGATTCACATTTCGCAGAAAAATCAAGTCAAGATCAATCAAGGTTTAGTTTGTTGATTTATTCGAAGACTGGATTCGTTCCTTGGACTAACTAATTATTGTAACAAAGTGCACCTAGGAGTAAACACATTAATGCGTCTTAATCGCAAAAAGGACAACACGTACTGTTTCCGTATATCGTTAACGACGACATACACGTTCCGTGTTTATTACGAGTGCTTCCGCCATCACGCAGCGATCTTCTTTATCGTAATTAATTATGGATGAGCTTAAACTGATACATTTGCTCGTCGCTAGAATGAGTGTATATAGAATATAGAATATAGAATATAGAATATAGAATATAGAATATATAGAATATATAGAATATAGAATATAGAATATATAGAATATAGAATATAGAATCGGTGTATATGCATCCTGCGCATTTTTCCATCTTTAAGTTTAGCATAAATGCATAAACACATCGGCAGTTTACAAAAAAAAAAAAAATTCGAAAGAAAGGTTTTTCCTTCTACAGAATGATTATTATGTAAAGAATGTATCAGAAATAAATAAGTCAAAGAAAAACGAGGAAATCGTAACTTGGTCATAATGTCAGGATTTTTTCGTGTTTCATGAACGAGTGTCGTGTCGCGAAACAATGCCTGGCTCGCTTCACAGTGCACCGTTAGTAATTTTCCCTGAGAGTCGATTCTTTGAACTGTCCTTTGTCACTGGCGGTGTACGATGAGATCTTTTATCGATTCCGCGAAAACATCTCGAAATGACCTTAATAGGCACAAAAAATGCGAAAATAATGCCGAGGTAATTACCGCGTTCGAGCATACTAGAGCTCTGGTTGGCAATTCCATGTTCTTCAACATTTTTCAGCGAGATGATGTATCATCCCTTTGTCGATAATCTTAGTAATTTATGTTAATTATTTGATTGAAAATTTCCTCATGCTCTTTCTTTCTCTGGATAATTTTATAATTTTAATAACATGATAATATCACATATCAGCAGAAGCCTCTTGCACAAAAACTTGTATAACTTGATCCTTGTCAATTAATAACAGAAATAATAATATTATTAACATTAATAGCTCAAAAATTAATATTTGTCTATTGCTTATATAACCTAAAAATCAAATATGACTATAAACTGGCTTGCAACTTTTAAACTTGTAGAGCCTCGTTTATTTTATTAATCCTATCGTGCAAGAGAATGTATTAGTAATTATCACTTGTAAAATTTCGCTGTTTAATATTAATTCGATTGTACAAAAGACTCCAGGTATCTTAGTTTGTATGTATTTATATATGTATATTGTATATGCTTATAGTCGGTAGCATACGTTTGGAAAATTTACGTGCGTTAATTCAATTAAAACAAATCATCAATTAGGAAATGATGAAAATAATGAAGTATGATTTTCTTTTAATATGGTATCAAATAATGTACGCATATATGGAAAGATCTAATACGTCGACTGCTATCTGACATCTTGTTTCATCAAAAACTACATACTTTGAAATGTTATAGCTGGTATATAAGGAATATTTGTTTCCATTAATATAAAATGGTTTTCAGCATTTGTTTTAGTTGTATTGAAGGAAAGTGCAATAAAATTCAATTTTTTATACTATCATCTTATATCTTGGCATATAGAGTGAATAAAGTGAAGTTTAGGTGTGGCAGTCAATGTGTTAAATTCAAATACAAATAAAACATACCTCATATAAGTGTAGCATAGATATATAGTTTTATTTGCAATACCTCCTTATCTACACACACACATGCGTGCGTGCGTGCCCACCAAAGTTCGTCAGTCACGAATAAATTTACGCGGATGATGGAATTTACAGGGAACCGTTCGCGGAAAACATTCCGTTCTGACATGAATGGTGGTCCCCTAAAGCTCGCACCACAATTAATATTACAGGAAGTCGTCGAAGGGGATACATGTTCCTTAACGAACAAGTTTGCCCGTGGATATCTCGAATAATGCGCGTTTCAAATAACAAGCAGCGCAACGCGTTAGATGACTGAACTGAGCAGTGAACACTGAACTCTATTTACATAGAGACATTAATTAGAAAATTATAGTTTGTCGCGTTGGCGTAGTGTGTCGGAAGGACTCGATAGAGGGCTCGTGCGGGCTTAACGACTTGCCTAAGTAGACACTCTACGTGTTTTTAGTTTTATGCACGTGTGTACGCGTCGGAAGATGGTGGGTTCGTTTGAACATCGATGCTGTGCACGTAAATTATTTCGGATAGGTAAAACTTTTATAGTGCCTATAATTTAACGTTTACATACTGTTTTTATCAGTGTAGTTATTTGTACTTGTAGAAAACTCGTAAAATATTTGTGTTCTTGAAACAAAGTGCAATGTCTTATATTGACAATGTATTGCGACTTTTCACTTTCAAAACTTGTTTATAACGTATACGTAGTGATAACGTTTGGCTTCAATTTTTCAAGCAGGGTTGAATTCTGTGGGAATAAGATGAGTAACTAAGACACTAGATAATAACAATTCATCGTATATTTCTAAATTCTCCATTACTGTCATGAAAGACATGACTCTGTTTAGATACATTTTTGGCAAAATCACATTTCATGCAATGTAAGATATTATATATCAATCGATTTGTTTTAAGTAGATTATAGAAATAGCAAAATGATAATCTTCATATTATACTTAATTTTTCAACAATGGCAGACATTTTGATTGTATTTCAACCAATGGAAACCACATCTTTTCTATATGATATTTCTTAGTTAAGATATAACAAAGCATCCCATCAATTATTAATTTTCAATAAGAATAGAAAAAGAAAATAGTAAATGCTTGGATTAAATAGATTTCCAGGTGCCTAACAACTAATGTAGATAATGTAGCCAATGTAGCTAATATATCGAACGAATCGACTATAATACAAAAATTATTATGGTGAAATATTTTAGTAATAATAATTTTCTGGAAAATAGTGTTGGTATTTCCGTAATCTACGCCTTGAAACATGGTATAACGAATTAACCCACAATTACAAGAAAAGAATCACAGTTGTCATCAAAATTAGTTACATTTCGAATAAACTTTGTAGACTGTCTTGTACAATAATTTACCAACTGATAGTGTTATTGAATTGACAAATTGTAGGTTATAGACTTTAAGTAGTATAATCAGAGAAAAGGAGGGAAAGAGAGAGAGAGAGAGAGAGAGAGAGAGAGAGAGAGAGAGATGGCTCGCAATTCATTATCAAACTTGTTAAATGATATAAAAAATAATTTATTAATTGTAATTTGTTATTTCTAAAATTTCACTAATAATATTAATTTAATTGTACAAACGGATCCTAGTGTTATGTTTAGAACGATTCGAACTTCTTCATTAGCATGCAATTTATAACGTTATACACATAGGAGCTTTTCGAGTGACGCGAATCGTAAAACGTTCAGAAAGTTCGTTGACTCACGAAACCATAATGTTCTCCATTTGATAGTTGCGTTGGTAAGGGAACAGACCTCTTTGTTGATCGCGAGGTCATTGGACCAAGGCCGGTCCTACCTGCGTTTGTATTCCTACATAGCTGGGATGTATAACATGTCTATCCCTACCGCGTTACAGGGTGTCCGCGAAGTATCACCGACGCCCACTCGACCTTTAAGAGATGGTCTTTTCGTGCGCTCGTGACCGTATACGACACACGACAACGAGGTCGTTGCTTCGTGCCATTGTGCTCTTTCGTGGGATCGAATGGGCTCGTATTTATAGGTTAGGCCATGGCACCGAACGCCTACAGGTGTCAAATATATATGGCCGTGTTAAGTTTCAATGGATACGATCACAGTAGATGGAGACACATGAAACTTTGTTGAGCTGATTTCCGCGATAATAGACACTCGCTTGCCAATTTCAATCTAGCTAGGAATACGATTATCCCACAGTACTTTATGCAGTAATAAAATTGTACTATTTTAATAGGTAGGTTGTGGATTTGTATCAAATGAAATAGAAGTTTTTATAAATTCGATTTTTATACGGCACTCGTTCATGACATGTATGTTAATTCAACAAAATTTAATTCCTTAAGAGTTAGTAATTAAGGGTTAATTATTTTTGTATTATTTTTTAACGATCTATATAGTAATTTTACATGTTGTTACAATAACTCATAGAATTTTTGTACATGTTTCTACTTAAATATGATATACGATATTGTTACGTGTATTCTAAATTAATTTACATAAATACACGTGTAATTCGTGTCAGTATGATTTTTAATTTTAATTATTAAGCACATGTTTCTGAAAAACGTTTATCAAATCGATAATTCATTGTATTTAAATGATCGTGGGAACCGAGTTTGTAGCATTACGTTCACATACAAAAAGTCGTGATATACTGGTGCAATATCGTGAAGTAATTGTTCTGAACCAGACATGCTGACATTTCGTGCTTGCTTTTTAGTCGGAAGTACAGTATTCTTTGTAGAGAAAATTTTAAGTGATAGATGATAGACACACATACATGAGAATAATAAATATCCTATAGAAAGCCACTATAAAAATTACAGACCCTTTTTAAAATATCTATCATTTTAACGCACTTAATTTAGCTTAAAAAACCCAATATGTAAGTTGTCTTATTTATATTTTTCAATAATGTCATATTCACGTAAATTCTACACTATTCTACACAAATTCCATGTTATTTTACGTCACTATACAAATTAATTAATACAAATAACATCTTGCCATAGCGCCTCAACTTCTTCATACGGTTCTAGAATCTAAATGAAGGAACGAGTAATAACGAAAATATGTTAATGTTCCTTCAGTTTGCGGAAGTGATTATTACTCCAAAAGTAATTTTTTTCGACGCTCAGCCGGAATATTAATTTCTCCCCCCAACGCAATTGCAGTCAAATACATAAGGTTAACGAGCCGACACGTTTATCATTGGTGCACGCTCCAGATGATACGGCTCGAAGCGTGACGGAATTGATCGCAACGGCTCTCGCGAAATTTATACGACGCTCTGGCTACGATGAGTTATTGGCTTTTGCAAAATGATCCTCGGGTCCTCCGTTCGATGTTCCGCGCGCGATTCTACGCTTTACGACGTGCCGGGTTTCAAGCCCGTCGGTGATAGTCTGTTCCGGCTACAGCACGCCGCTATCGTCGTTACAGAGGTTACGGTCCGCCAAGATTTTTCCTCGAAATCCGTTTGAGCTTGCTAGCAAAGTGTACAGAAGAGGGCTGACTACAGCAACGCGTAATGCTTGCATTATACCGAGTAATACGCGAATGAAGATTCAAGAATGGGGAAGCGCAGCGTCTGTCCGCCTCTGTACAGCCGTTATTGCCGTTGTTATTGTTGGCCCGAGGTGCAATGCCTTCGTCATTCTTTCCGATGCATTTCCTACTTCTGCACTTTGCCTCGGTACCGTTCCACGCTACCACCTGTTCTGGATGCTTTTATTCATTGTCAGGTAAGTTAGGATTTTTCGGCTGCGAAAGGTCTACCAGAATGCTGTTCTACTTTGAATATTTAAACGTTGATCAAGTGATTAGAAACGAAGAATGTTCTCGCTTTAGCATACTAAATATGTGTAGCGGTATTCGACAGCAACTAGGACCGGACGACAGCAGCACAGTGATTAGCGCCTTTGGTTACGAACGTTCAGGACCCAGGTGTTCAAATCCCGGCACCGTTAGTCCGATTTTCCTTTCCACGACGTGCTCTACAAAATGCAGAAGAAACAAAAGAAACGAATTCAATCCATGCAAGTCTTCGGACGCAAAAAAAAAGAGAAAGAAAGAAAGCAGCAGTATCTCCACAGCGACGTCTATACCAGCAGCAGCACTATCACCACAACATATCCACCTCATATGTATAGATGGGTGTAGACGTTTCTTTAATGTTATAAGAAAATCTTTAGCGTATCATTGAAACGAGAAATTACGCATACCAATAACGTTTCTGTCATATTTTCGTCAAATTTGAGAAGTTTTTTGATAATAGAAAAATACGGTCTGGTTGAAAGTAAACCAAAGCTCTTATCAGAATCTGTGACTCCGTCGGTGGTTCTGAAATCTGGGGAACGATATTTCTGAGGAATCAAATTACAATCACATTCATGATATAAAGTTGGAACGTATGTTGATTTGTAAAGTAGTCTTATAATCTCATCGTGTAGAACTCGATATTTTTTAATCTTCGTAGATCAGAGATTCCTATATTTTTACAAAATATGCAATTTCTATGCACGCTGCTGTTTTACTTCTGTTTTTCAGATAAAAGATTTCGGTATCAGGTTACGTCGTATTTAATACATTAGCTAGAAATATTGAATGTATAAATTACGAAAATAATATTTGTCATAGTCATTGTATAAATTCCCAAATACAACATTTGAAAATCTCACAGTGTTTCAAGATTTTATAACATTTCTTGCAGTGAAAAGTTCCGGTAATAAATTTCTGAACAACAGGATATCTAAACGACTCTACCATAAAGGACAAATGCAAATCGATGTCACTATTTTTCATTCTGTTTTTCCCGTTGCTCGATGTATACGGTGTAGCAGATAACAATGTTGACTCATCCAAACAACATTATATTTATTAGCAGTATGGTACGTGTAGCTACATCGCATGACACGTGCGTTTTACGGAAGCGTACGCCTATTATTCCGCGAATTTCAATTTACAACTTGGCATCCAAGCAGAGCCATATGTTAATTTAAATTCCACCCTGTTAAGATTAACGAAAAAACGAGAAAGTAGCTTGTTTTAACAGAATCGCGAACTATCGTCTGTGGTCGGTTTTTAACCAGCCTTTAGTAGTTTGGATTATTGAAGAAGGCAAATAACTTCATTAGTTTCTACGTGTTTTCTATAATATGATACTCGTTACTAAGCAGCCGAGTTAATTATTTTCGATTCCTTTTTCAGTTTATTTGCGGAATCAATTAGCGTTAATGATAAGGAACACCGAGCTAATTTCCAGTTAATTTGCTCCAAGTCTTGTATACCCTATAAGGGGACCTATATTCTTCTGGATTCCTGAATAGTTCGCTTACTGAGGAAAGTTAAGTCGGACGGTTTACAGGAGTTCGATGCATATGTAAATATATAAAATGAGTCACCAGACTTCTTTATTTGTATTATGTTATGTCAGAAAATATAACCGTTTTTTTTATACATACTGCTTATTGATGCTTTTATTTGTAAAACGAGAATTCTTTTATCATATGGCGATTTAGGTCAAATCACACAATTTTCATACAAGAGATTTCTTTAAACTAAAGAAATTAGAAAAATGTTTAAAAAAACACAAATGAGACATTTTGTTATTTAGAGGAAAAAAGAACCTACGGAACGAAGTTACTGATTAATATTCATCTAAAAACATTCTGTTTCTTTCTCATTTGTCTAAAAGTTCATCATCTCTATTTCAACTCACATCGATATTCCTCTAGATATCCTCATTTTATTTCTTATCTATTTTTATTTAAAAATTCCCCGTGAAGAATAGCAGTCGATTGAAAATTGTTTTGTCCGTCTCTCATCAATATTCGTTCAGAAACTCCCTTTTCTTTTAACATCAACATCCGCCCAAAAATTTGTCTCTTTCGTTCAATGCTTTACGGTATCGATATTTTGTACGATCAAAATCGCTCTGAGGTAGAATTGTACCGTGGACAGACGCCAAGTAAGGATCTATCGCTCTTTAAGGTCCGATCTCCTGCAGGTTAAGCGGTCGCTTGGCTTTATAGGTAGTCCGCGTGCTACGCAGGAGGCGTGAGCCATGAACTGATCTATCGGCTTGAAAAGAGCGACTCGGCGAGTCGGAAGAGGGATCGGCGCACGTTGCACGGCCGGCAATGCTAACACAATCGCCACCGATGATCGCGGCGATGATGTTAATCGAGTTACCGACCAAGCCGGTAGCTTACTGTCCCGCGCGCGTATGCGCCGCACGTTGATGCACGTTTCACGAGAAACTTATCCGTAATTACTGATAATCGACGCGTTTATTTCTTACAGGCACTGACGGAATAAAGTTCAATGCGTACTAGAAAATTCGAATTAAATCCAACATTCACATTATAGAATATGAATGATAATAATAATATATGATGGACTCGTTCATTTTACATGCAAAGTATTCAGTGTTTACAAGCTTGTGAAAAATTGTGTTCTTTCCGTATTCCGTTTGATATCGTATTATGTAATATCACGTACAGAGAAAAAGCACAGACTCATTTTGTTCTAAATTAAGTTACTGGCTATGTGTTACTGTATTACATATTTATGAACTTTATCAGAATGACCCAGTTAATTTCATGAACTGACATTTGCATTTCTCACATGTTCCTCGATAGCTACAAGCACAATAGGGCAATAAAATCCCCGTTCAAATACTTTCACCGTGTCAGTATCTAGCAAAAAAAATGAGGGGAAACACCTCAAGTACCCAAGTTTGTCTTACATTAGAATATTGACTACTAGTTACTTTCAAAAATTCCTTTAGAAAAATCTATACGAACAAATTCACATTACTGAATTGTAGCAAATGTGCAAATACTTATGGATAATAGTATGGATGAAGTTTAATCACGATCATCTTTCAATTCTTATCACAAAATAAATAAAAAATTACTGGTTTTTATACATCGTTGAAGTAAGTCATTTGTAGTTATTATATTTAAGTTCCTACGTGTCCATCATGGTTTATTAAAAAAAAAAAAAAAAAAAAATAATGTTATTTGTAATTGTTGTATAGAACTAGTCTAATATCATTGATTAATAATGTAGAAGTCGACGGAAATTTTGCAGCCACCCAATGGTTTAATCAACTAACGAACTGTGAAATGTAAGCATAACGCGGCCAATATTTATATACTTCGCTGCTGGTATTTAGTCATCACACCTTCGAAACGATTGACATTATGCAAATAATGTTGGATTTTCGCCTGTCTCGAGTGACACCGACGAGTGTTTGTACAGCCTTTGGAACAGAAATTACGTCATTCTAAGCGACTGAGTGTGGTCGATTCCGTCCGAATCGTTTTGTTCAGTCAGGCAGGTCTATTCCTAAATGAACACAGGTGATTGCCATGAAGCGACATTGGTGACGCGTTGTCATTGCAGTTAACTTCGTTTGCCGAGTTAACGATGAAACGTCCTGCGTTAAAACGTTGCAATTTAACGCGTGGATTACGTTGTGGCGCGATAAAAGGGACGTAACGTAGAATAATAGGACAATAAGCGTTGAACACGGTGAATCGTTTATTTGTGGTACGAGGTAAATGGAGTTTCATGGCAGAAAATTCGTATATTAATTTATATTACGAGTATATTATCACATTCACTTGATTCGTTCAACGACAATAATACAATTCAATACACGACACTACACGCCTTTATTATTCGCATTAATTTATACAGTTGGAGGTTAATAACACGTGTTCATAGGTTTTCTACGTTACTGACACGATGATAATATGCTAATGATTTTTTAATAGAACCTTCCGTTACTCGGCTTTCGACTATACATTTTGTGTTTATTTCTATACACTCTTAAAAAAATATTTATTTTATAAACTTATAGGGATGTACGTGAGAAATTTCACTTTTATTTGGTGAAAATCTCAAAGACTAACATGCTTATGTATTCAAGATAAGAAACAGAAGAAGATAATTCCCTATGATTCAATGTGTCAAAGTGAATTTCTAGAATTTAATGTTACTTTGTCATAAAATTGAGAATGAAATAAGAGAAATAGTTAAATTCCGAGAAATTAGTAACGTTCAATTGTGAAGCGTTAAACTCATATGGATATTGGACATTTTTAAAAACCGCCCTTTGAACTACGTTAAATCAAATTAGATTGTGTAAAAAGGAAATCGGATATTTTTTTTCTGAACTCTATTTCATTAAAATCGTGTAAAACCTGAACCAGCTATATATATTGCTATCCCGATTTTATTTAAATTATTTAATATCATCGAAGAAGAAATTTGTACGATTATAAATTCTAAAATTGTATCATAAAATTTACATAGAGGCTTAAAATCAGATCGATAATTATGAAGTATCAGTTGTAAAAATTGGTATCATCGAACGAAAACATGTCGTTAGAAATTTACGCCATCAAAACAAGATTTACCAGTGAATTCGTTGCTTTATTGGATATTTATTATGTGGTGTACAGGGTATCTGCGTTATATTCCGATGGTTTTTCAATCCACTGATTTATACTAGGAAACTTCTAACGGTTCTATGTTAGATATATAGTAAGTAAGATACACCGAGTGGACAGACACGTCTCGCTTCAATTTAGCTTTAAACGCGATTAGAAATCGATAGAGAGGCGAGTTGACTTATCTCGAGGATCGTTCTAGGGTGTTGCAGAAGTGGTTACCTTGTACAGGCCCTGTAATTTATCTTTGTGTCCGTCGATAGTTCTCGTCCTACTCTATGCTGTAAACTGTATTTACGCTTCAATATATTAAACAATGAATTTCTTTGATTTCTTCACTGATTTAAATAAAATTATTTTATGATAATTTTTATGTTTCAATTAATTTGCGAGATATCCTTTGAACTCTTGTTCCCAAATTTGTTTAGCAAGATAGTTGTTTTATACAAATTACTTTTATACATTCTAATAAAGCATTGACCTTTATCTATCTTCCGGCGTCGATATTCTACCTAAGCACCACGCGAATCATAAAAACGCAAACGATACACGTAAATGAAAGAAGGGAAAGGACAGCTTAGTCTTTTTCCATCATTCTCGTAGCATTTGCATAACCATAACACGTCAACATTGTATACTAAAAGACGTAGTCACGCAACTCGACGCTACCTCAAGGCTAGAATTATCTTTGCACGATTTAACAAGCAGTAGCCTGATTTCAAAACACAGATTTTACTTTGTCGGTGTGCACTAACTTGCAGTTTCGTAGAATAAGCTTCAAAATAATTTGTCGCTTTTTTTGAAAATCTTATTTGAATTGTGTCATTTTTTAATCAACTCTTTAATTTAGATACATTTGTGTTACTCTATTAATTCTCCCTAATAAGTCACCTACCTCTTGCTTTTTGCGCGTGGTTCGCGTCAACAATGGTGTATCCGGGACAGCTGTGGTCGAAGTACATCATTGTCTTAGGGTGTGTAAACTCGTGTGGTCGCGGTCTGATGTTACGTGATACGAGCTGTGCGGTACATTGACCACTCGTGCAGTACGAAGTACTGGACAACGCGTTTCCAGTTTGGTAGCCTGTATACTGACTTAAGCTCACTTCAATAGAGCGTGTGCTGCGATATTCGTTTTCTGTTGACACCGCCGAGCCGATGCCCTCGATATGCAATCGTGTTTGTTAATATTAACACATTCGAGAGCGACGGCATGGCATATTATATTATATAGTATTCCGCTATAATGACCGACGACAACACATACATGTCATCAGTATTTTTAATCAATACTCAACAATTACAATTATAAGTATAAATTACAAGACAATTACAAGTATAAATAACGTTTATATCTACTATATACATGTTACACCTATAATTTCCTCATGCATGAAATAAATATCATTTTGCCTGTTTATCTTCCTGAAATTTTAATTGAAACGCGGATGACATACATTTGTTTTTAAACAAGAATTGTCGAAAACGTTTTTTTCTACTTTTACATCCACAGTTTCACTTACTTTTTAATTATAATTGCAGAAAAGTTTTCAGTCATTCGATAGAGTTTTGTTCGAAGTCATCGTTCAGAGTCACTCTCGAACGTGTTAAGGGAAGTTCACATCATTAACAAATTATAGGCTGAAGAGACTATATATGTTGTAATTTGAATAAGCTATGGAGAACGGACGATTTGAAGCAGACGATAATGTACGAAGCGCGTATTAAGATAATTTTATAGGGATGTTTAAGAATGATCGAGAATTATTAGTTATAATTTGGTTCGATTTGAATAATTGGTAGGTTTGAAAAGTGCGATAAAGTATTCAGGAGGTTGGACTGGCATTTAACGTTCCTTCGATTGCGAATTGAATTATAAGTGCGCCTTTCCTCTGTCATCCCAACCTGAACAGTGTTTGTATCTGCGATAGAAGTCTGCTTGTACGCTGACTTTAACCTTCCAATTCTCATAACTTCGTTTATGAAGCAACATGGAAAATTTTGCTAATTTCTATGTGTATTACTCGTCAAATATTCTATACGCTCCTCAATCCTTTCCCTCCATAAGCAAGAAGAACATTCTGAAATAATCCACAACGGATTAACGTTACATTCGTGCACAAACGCATTCCCCTTTCAACACAATAAACATCGTGTTCTATTCAAACGCTCATAACATCTTGACATAAATTTACAACCGCGAGGCCGCGGTAAATGTTAAAAGCCCGAACCGCCCTGTCCTTACAAGAATCGAACCGAACAATTAACCGTTCGTAGAGGTAACAACGCGTTCCTGCGTTGTGTAAACGCCTTTATTCCGCAGTCGTAGTAGACGCATTGGCTACCATCGGCGCATTCTCTCGGAGCGACATATTTATGAGCACTTCGTCAAGGTTCGAGTTTTCCTAGACCGGTCCTTCTTCCACTTCGTGAGCCATCCTCGTCGCGTGCTCCTTCTTGACAATCATCGGTCGATCCTTCTTCATTTATCCGCAGCGTTGCTGCTGGCCCAGGACAAAGCGCGAACTGCGCATCTCCTAGGAATTCACCTGGAAAGTAAAGGTTACACCGGCAGCAAATTGTCGTTGATTAATCGCGCGTTTCGCGTGAAAGGTGTTTTGTCGTGACCGGACGCGAGCTTTCATGCACCGGTCTCTGGGGTGGAGAGAGGTCGCGTTCGAGAAGATGATGAACGGGGAAGAGCATCGTGTCAATACGATGTAATAGAAAACAAGTATTGTCTTCTGACGTCTAGCGATATTTTTAGTCGTGTAATGTGTCGCGCATGGAATAAATGATCAGGGGATTGCATTGTACAGACTGTATTATGCAATTGTAGTTTTTAAATTGTTGAGGATATTACGACGAACTCCATCAGGTACTGGTGAAATCAAACGATTTCATATAAGACATCGTGTGATGTATAAACTATTTTTGCATTCCATATAATCAGAGAATCAACTTTAATTATGCTAGATGCAAGAATTTGTTAACGCTCCTACGTTTGAATGGATAGCTATTTTATAAAGTGTAAGTTAAAATACACATACTGTAGCTAGTATTTTACGGACGAAACATATTGCGAGTTACCTGTTTCTTTCATTTTGAGGACAATCGAATTATTGAAAAAGGTATCTGGTGCAACTGAATTAACTTCGTTATTTCTCATAAATCCTACATATACCTTTGTCCGTTATATTAAATCAGTCAAAGCCACATGTATATTAACTTGCATATATCTTCGACTGAAAAAGCCCAATTTCATAATTTCAAAGTCTTTAAATCCTGTAAAACCCTTTCCTTTCGCCATCATCAACAATTCACGCTGTCTTCACTCGTGTACCATAATCCTCCTTGCCATCCACCCAACATCTAGCATCACCTTTAGCATCACCACGAATGCGCGCGAAAGAGTGCTTCACCTTTAAACCTCTCAGATTAGCGATTCCCGGCTTCGAGCCTTGGCTCTTTTAATAGGTTGTACGTCTTCGTAAGCGTAGAATTACGCGGATTATTGCCGAGGCTAATGTCAGGTGTGAATGTCAGGCGAAACGCACGAAAGCCAATGGCACGGCTTTTTCACCGCAAGAGCGCGCCTCGTATACAATCGGGGGAAGCCACGCGCTGTGCCACGTGCGTGCAATTACGCCGCGAAACTCATATGATTTAATCGTTCGTGTGCACGCGTGTCGTTACGAACGACTCGTTCGTGTCACTACAATTTTAAGTCAGTTAAATCGGAGCTCCTTAGATTTCTCTCATTCCACATGGAAACTGGTCGTGTCTCCTGAGTTGTTAATAGAGCATGCGCTTATAAACAGGCCTTGCGCGAAGTTTTTGGATCAGTTAGCATTAATATATCCTAGGTTTGCGATTTGAAATTAAAATAAAAATAAAGATTTGAAATACAGAATCGCTTCAATTATTTTAGTTGAAGAGAGAGAGAGAGAGAGAGAGAGAGAGAGAGAGAGAGAGAGAAATAAAATTTTAGTATTCTGAAAAAGGAGCTTGTAGGTCTATGGCAAATAATAAGTATATAAGTACCGAGTGTATTTTTTAATCGAGTAGTTAAATTATTATAAAATTTTCATTTATTTCATAAATATAAAATGAACGAAGTTCTTTAAAAGCTATTATAATTATCATTTCAAACGTAGCTATTAACTATAAATAAAACGTGCGACGCAATTCACTCAATTCATCACCTTGTCCTATAGATGTTTTTCTCAGAAAGTTTCTCGGTTATAAACTTCCTCATGCGTAGCATTTGAAGAGAATTTTTATTTTGTCACGTATATAATCTATAGTTGTTCAAGATTTTCGTAACATTCCTACTTTCCATATCGTTTCAGTTTTTTATCTCTCTCTTTCATGGTAAAATTACTCTTTCCTATGATCAGATACTTGTAATTTTCTTTAATTATTGCCTATGCTCTGCTCCACGGTAACTTCCTGCGACGACAGAAGATGATGACATAACTGTACTCGTCGAGTCGTGCAGATAGTCACTTGTCCACACAGTTGCCTGTTTCTGTTTTTGTTGTTCGGACAGGGTACGCATAACCGTGCGTGATCATAATTTCGGTGTAAACTGGATACAAGCGCAGGAAGTATCTGCCTCCGAGTTCTGCTATTAAGGGTAATTCGTTTGTCTGATCAGATTTCTCTTGTTGCTCCGATGTTACTTCAACCTGTTAATGCGAATCAAAACTTTTAGAAATCGTATATGTTCAAAAACTGCAGTTTTGAACTTAGCTAATGCTTTTAAAGCTTTTAGTTCAAAGAACAAGTTATTAATCTTAATCTACGTAAACACTTTTTGTTAATGGTATCTTTTAAGTAGTTAGTATATTATAGAGACATGTTCAGATAGCTCTATTTCTTAAAATTCTTTCATGAAAGATATTGTCCAATTTTTTGAATAAAAGTAAGCAGTTTAACTGTTTCACTCTGTATCTTACATATTGCACTGAAAAATGTTATTAAGTAATTAAATGATAAATATATTTTTGTCCGCATAAAAATATGTACAAAAAGTAACAATAATTTAATATATTCTAATTATTATACTATTTGGATAGCTTAGTCTTTAAAAGTCTTTTTAATAACAAAAGTTTTGGAACGTTCACATAAAAATTACTGTAATTTAATATTTCACAACCAA
Source organism: Bombus flavifrons (assembly GCF_040668555.2). NCBI lineage: Eukaryota > Metazoa > Arthropoda > Insecta > Hymenoptera > Apidae > Bombus > Bombus flavifrons. The sequence goes on from NC_138443.1 coordinate 2,952,923, forward strand.
GAATATCTTTGTATATCGTAATAATCATCCTCTTGAGACAACCTGCATTCCCAATAACAGGTCAGAGATCACCTTCCAGTACCAGTCCTTGATCCCGTTCTCGCGATACGATCGATTAACGAGCATCCGCATTTTTGCCGCACGCATTCCCGTGTACCTCTATACCGCGTGCTTACTCGTGCGGTCCGTAGTTGCATAACGCTCGATGAAATACGTAATAATCTTTGCTGCATGACGCGAGTCGATCGAGTGTCGAGCGTATCACAGAATACGTAGATACTTATATTCCTTTCGATTCGTATGCAGACGGTCTCGTCATCGATAGTTGGGCATTTTCGTTGCTCGTCAAAGAATAGAAAAAGAGCGGAATCCACTTCCAGGCTCGGAGGCGCGCGCGAGTGCCCACGCCCTTCCGACACAATGATTCCCTATCGGACATGCAAACTCTGACTTACGTGTCAGTCGATGGATAGGTTTCCGCAATAAGGAAGCGAACGTTATGATCGATCTTTCAGCCCTGACAATGCACGCGGATTATGTCTGATGACCGTCGCTTCCCTTCTTTCTCTCTTCTCTTCTCCTATGTTTCTTCTTTCTCTCGCAATCAGTCAGGTTCAACCGACTGGAACTATGTACAGAAAAATAGTAGAAAAAAAGTATTCCGTTGAAATACTCTATCGAATACGTTAGTCGTTTTGATAAAGTATCTACATTAGATGATTATATTCGAGATTAATCGTGTATAACACTCTGGTTTCCTGCCGATACGCTCCGATGATACCGCGAGCAAAGTCTCGTTTCGTTTCTCTCCGCTTCGAGAACGGTTAGGATACGTCTTACTGTATTTATTTTCCCCTCCTGTTACCCGAGTATCTCATCCGTTACCGTGGGAGAAAGAACCTGGAATTATGTAAAACGAAAAATCACTAGAAAACATAATCGATAGAGGAGATAGCGAAAGTCCCTCGTTTAATCATTCGCGCCATCTCAGTTTGCTCTTGCGCCCAGAGGGCGCGAGTGGACTGGATGCGATTGCGCCTGCGCGAGCTAGAAGAATCCGGAGAATTTTTGGCGTGTTCCGAAATACTTGGCACGCTTGTCGCAGCAGGGGCCGTAGCGCTTGTTATCGAGATCGTGCTTGATAAATCGATAATCTTGCGAAACCATAGCTTGACAGCGGCTCTGGTCCCCGGTTGGGCGTGTAGGTACAGTTATCGGACGGGAGATTCACCCGGAGGATGTGCTTCCTTGACGTACATTACATACGTGCACCGCACCGTGGACAAGAGTTACGTCAAGTACATACGTTCAGGAAGAGTCGCGGTCACGGTGGTTACGTAACAGAAAAGAGAGGAAAGAAACTGCGGAGAGGAGAACGAGGGAGAAGTTAGCGGAAAAACGCGTGCATCGCATTATGTAGCGAGAAACGCGTATCGCCGCCGCGGGAACGTAATCGTACGTGCACGTTGATTCGCGTAAAGGACACGCTCGCGTGTATATGGAGATGTGCACCGTACATGGGATGACACAGTGCACGTGTATCGCGCTACAGACCGGTGTGTGCATGCGCATGCACGCGTGCACGCTTCTCGACACAACACGTGCGCGTAACGTGAGAACTTTGTCTTCTTTTCGATCTCACCTCCCGTTTTAGTCGCCATTTCCTTGGGTGGACACGGTCCCGTGCCATGTAACAGGACTTTCGGGGACCGCGGCTATTTATGACAGTCCCGTGTAATGTGTTGCATAAAATGAAACGGAATTTCCACGGGATTTGGTGTCGTTCCTATGGCATACCCGCCAGCATCACACACGTATATGGGGGTAATTGTTTTTATGCGAATTATGGGCTAGTATATAGGAACTGGAGAGAAGAATTGGATAGATGTTGGGAAAGATGTATGGTCCGTGTCCTTATTGGGATGAAGTCGGGTGAAAATAGTTTTTGTATAAATCATTTCTCTATAGTTTGATGCTTTATACAATTTTATGAATGCAAGTTTTTATGAACAATCTTGGTAGTATTTATAAGTTAGTTGTGCATATAAATGTATAAGTATATTACTTATTTGCATATTTGTGCAATTTAGCGTATACGCATTATTTTTAAGTAATCGTTGTAGGCCTAATATAGTTTCTACAAATAATTAAAAAGAATGTATTGATTTAAAACATTATAAAGTATTATAGGATGGAAAATACGAGATGAAAATTTAATTTTGGAGAGAAAAGTGAAAAGTGTTGTAAAGAGAAATACTACTGTCAACAAATTATTTGTACGATGGTAATAAAAAAGTTTGAATTAAAAGCGCAGGAGTGTTGCAGCATTTGTGATAATTTATCTGTTATTTCAGTTTGAAGTCGATTGTATAGTTATAGAAATCAAATTAAATTTTTTAAGTTCGCCATTTATAATCATCCACAGATATCTGCACAGGTGTTGTAACTGTTCAAATTCCTAGATTTTGCACTACGATTTCCAACATTTCTTTCTTCTTTGTACGTCTGTCTTGACGTCGAGTCGTCACTTCCGGTGACGTGAATTAAAACGGTACTGGTCCAAAGCATGAAAGTCGGACACAACCGAATCTTATTGTTAGCTCGTGACTATTGCATGATACAATATCCTGTTCGTGTGCTCATTTGTGTTTTATTCAAGAAGACAATCGGTCAAGGCGCCATTTTGGGAGAGTTTTGAACAAAAGAGTAATTTCGCAAGAAACGATAGAGGTAGCTACTTAATCATTTTAAAGCTGTGCAATTTTCTCGGCAAATAATTTCTCTAAAATAAAAATAACGTATATCATCTCGTATATTTTACAACTTATTTTTAAAATACTTGCACATTTGTCAGCATACCTTTTCCTTTCAAAATACTAATCTATATAAATATCTTGTCTATATCTTTTTTGTACAATTTCTTGTATGTATAGTTGCATTCTGTTGTTATCGATCGTACCGTCAAGATACCGATATCGATCGTCTAGCCTTCTAGACGATCATACATAACTAGTGCAGTTGGCAATGCATTAAAACCTTAGAACGCAATCTCGTTCCTCCTGGTAGACCAGACATGCTCAAGCAAGCTTTCCTCTAACAAATATTCCGATCATTTATTCCTGTTCCGCGTACCGTCGTTCGGTCCCATTACAATTTCATGGTTTTAAGACAAATGGAGATATTTAGGTCGTTCACCACGTAGGTATAGCGAACAGGATGCATCGGTCGAATGTATTCGTTCAGAACGCGCACGAAGAAGTAGCCGCCTAAAGGTTTGGTTAACGCGACCGTTCCGTCAAGGACAAGGTGGAAATGAGGTAGTTTGTATTCTTCGACAATCTCGTGCATGCGTCAGCTACCCTTTTTCGAAACAAAACGTTGAAAAGCATCAACCTCGAGCCTCTGTTCTGCCTCCTTCTCTTCCCTCAAATATTTCTTCTGTAGTTCTCTCTTTATCATTCTTTGTTCTTTTATTCTTGCGTCGACTCTCGTGATATCCGTTTTACCTGATTCACGATGAAAGGGTTGAATTGTTTATAGGACAGTAGGAATTCAAATTCCAGAGTGTCCGAGTTCTGAAGTTGAAAACAAGATGAATAACATATTCGCTAGAGTTAGACATTTCGCTTGTAAATAAAGTATAGTTAGCCTTTTTATAAATGTTCTTTGAAAATTGATTATAGATTACAGCACGGATTTTAGCTCAATAATAGTTTTCATAATAAAATATAATAATATTATAATATATACTCAGTATATACAGTTAATATAACATATAGTTATAAGTTATAATATAAAATATATAATAGTAAGATAATCTAATAGTTTCCAGTTAAAGTTTGACCTGAGTACAAATATTACCTATTATGCAACTCTGTAATAGTCATCGTAACCAAAACGTACGTATCTGAATATATGATTCATCTTTTCAAAACCAAAGAAGCTTAAACTTTCCTTTATAATATACATCATCGATACAACAATAAATATTCCAAAGGCAGAGCAACTCTCTCCTTCGACCGTGTCTCTCAAACAACTCTGTCCATTACTCCCCTTCAGGCTACTCCGCTACTTTTAAATTAAAAGTATTTCGGTGGAAAATAAGATCGAAGTCGTGTAGTACATTAACAACAGACTTTTACGAAGTGCTCGCGACCTGTTGCCACTCGGAGTAATTTTTCTTGTTAGCGTCGAAAGGTCTATCGCGACACAATGTCCAAATGGCCCTCTTCGTCGTTGTCGTGGCCGTCGATGGCTTACGTAATTTTTTGTTCGACACGCTAACGCTGCGGCTTAATATCGAGCAGCTTGTTCATGCGCCGACGCACCGGAAATGTTGTAACGTGGGATGACGCCAATGTATAACCTTGTTGCCATCATTATGCGGTGACTCGAGATGGCTGCGCGCTGTTTGCTTACCGTCTCTCATTGTGCATCGTTGCTGGCTCTGAATGGAAGGCAGTTTAAATAATGCTCGAGCCGTCGCACGTCTAACCATTAATCATCCGCCGGAAGAATTGCTCGAGGATTTGTTTATAATTATGTTGCTGAGCATTGGTAACTTGACGTTGTTTGGCTGTGAATCGTCGAGCGTGTTTGATCGGTTCTTGTTGAGTTAGAAGAAAGATCCTAGGTTTTTAACGAGAGACACGAGGAAATGTGTTTTACGACGGTGGCTAATGAAAACTTATACAAATTGAGAATGACTTTGATAAAAATTTTTGGTAGGAAAAGTAAATGATAATCACGTATCTTGCAATAATATGTTATTTGTAGTTGTTAGCATAGGTGTTAATAGCAGTCTGCTGCTACAGAAGTATGAAATTATAATGCACAACTACTGTTACTTTCCTTGATTCCAACTATTTACGATATTTATTCTATTTGACGTAAAATTGCGCAAGAGAAGCGCAATCTGTAACTTGTCGATTTACCATTGGTCGACTAGTTGTAAATTACCGTGCAGAAGAGTTCAGGAAGCGTAGCAGGAAGCAAATAAAAGTAGTGTACAAATCTTCAAATCGATCAGTCAGGTAAAGGAATGTGGCGCCGTTCAGAATCCAGAGTGCTGGATATTTAATTACCACGGCGATACACATTCCGTCACGAACGATCGGATTTCATTTAGAGGAGTTACGTTAACTCTTGCAAAGGTGCGCGCACGTGTGTGTAGGCGTTATCGATCAAGCCCTCCGGGTGTCGGTGCTTTTTACGCCGGCTATTACTCCGACCGTATTTCATTCGACGTATTTGCGGTTGTCGTTGATAAACGATACAGTTGTATTAACCCCCTTAAAGTACGACGAGTCTCGAGCTTCTCGTCGTTGCTCGATGCAGCGGTGTTAATAACTGGTTGCACCATCACGGCGTGGCCGCGGACGCGTAACTATTGCGTAACGCAGAAACGAAAGCGGCCGATATTGGCAACGGCAGCGCCTGATAGCCTTTGTAATTCCAGGGGTACGAGCATTTTTATTGCACCCCTGTTGCGTTCGTAGAGTTTCAAGCACCGTTACAGAAGTTGATTATTATTTACGCAAGTCGGGTATTGGTTCATTCAAATTGTGCGGTAAATATAGCGGTAGATATATATGAATTGGCTGTTGCATCATGGAAAATAGTGGACAGGTATTCGAAGTTGCAACGGCGAAATTTGTTATTGCTAATTTATTTTGGTTTCGCTGACTTGAGAATGGAGTGTTGGTGAAGTTTACTTAACCTTTTCACAGTGTAGCCCAGGAGAGATTCGGCTAAGCCGATAAATACATATGTAATACAATAAACTTCACATCTTAACTGTCATCATACATAATGCAATTATTAATGTTTATTTCTCATAAAAAGTCGTAAAAGTAGAAACTTCTTGTATCCGATTGCACGATAATATATTAACTGTAATAACATGGTATTAAAAAGTTGACAAGTTGTAAGTTACAGGACTCCTGTTGCATAAACAGTTTTTGTAAGTTCACAATTTCATGCTAAATAAGGCAATGAGATGACGAATGTCATTCGTGAAATTTAACCGTAGACTTTTATACGTCCGCTATGCATGTGAGTGTATTAGCACTGATAACTCGTAATTTGTCGCTTATAAAACTTCGCTAATAATCGTGCACTGAGAACTGAGAATGACATAAATTCCATACATTTTTACGAAATCTAATTCCTCGTAACTGCAAATTCATCTAACTTCCCCGATATGTAAGTTCCCATATCAGACACGCAGCATCTCTAAATAACCGTGACTTCAACAGGATAGTCTATTCAAGTTCCTCTCTGTTCAATGACTCGCCCAAGTCAGGCATCTGCGGTCCCAATTTAGAACAGTACCTGTCGCAACGGGGAGTGATCGAATCTAATCAAGTGGGCAGAATCTATGGTGTCGTACGGTGACGCACAATAGATCAGTATATGTCGTGGTCGGTATCCACTCGACTATAGACCGTACAATAATAATTCTGCCGACACACCTGACCCTCGTTAATGCGTTGCTCAATCTCTCCACCGTACGGCGAAACCCTTCACCTACTTCACCTCCCGACCTACACAACGCTCCTAGCCGTCTCTTTGTGCGTAGTGATTTTTCGTTGGAACAATATTGCTTATAGAAAATGCTTACTATGTAGGTGTTTTCATTCGTATTGTCAATGGAAAGTCGAAAGAAAATACTCACGAAAGCAATAAATAAGTCTAGATTTTTTAAGCAATGATCGATGTGTGCTTATATGAATTTCAAGTAAAACGAATACATGTTTGATTGGTTCGAACGAAAGGTATAGTTATATTGTCATCTTTATCGAAGTTTTGCTATTGAAACTCCAATTTCTTCACCCAGAAGCGATTATCGAATCTATAATATTCCTTGACGAAGAAAATAAATCTGACATGTCCAGACCAGGTTGATGGAATTCTACTTTTCTGGTATGCGTTTGAATACGTTCAGTATACTACTTCGTAGGAATGCGAAGTCAATGAATATATAGTTGGAAATGAACATTGAATGGCTTGGTGCAAGATTCGAAATACTTCGATGAAACGTTACACGTTTTTCTCTACGCGAAATCTTTATTGTATCGAATTGACGTGTGTTTTCCTTACGGACCTAAACAGACTACCGTTATTTATCTTCTTACGCTTATCGCTTGTGTACTAATCCTGATAAATACATGAAATATCAACGATATTTAAGTACCCATCATCTTCGTGGGTACAAACACATCGAAGACTACCTACGGTTATCTTTTTCTCGTAATTCTGAGCGCCTGTAAATATCCTGACAACATTTCAGACACACTGTCCGTGTCTAATACGCGTTGTACGAGACGCGATGCACACGGTGCAATTATAGTTTAACTTAACGCACGGACGATCGTACGCACACTCGCGCGTCGGATTAAACACGCATTCTGCTCGGTACGGAATGCCCACATGGAAAACACGTATCTGCACGGATTAGAGACTGCGAAACGAACTGCTCTTGTCACCTCAAAACGTTTTGCACTGAAACACGAAAGTCGAAGGCGGATATCTCATTACGACCGATGTCGTTTCCACCTGCATTTTCTCTTACTCCTTTTTTAGCATATTCGTTGACCATCGCGAATCTCGTGCATTTCTAGAGAAATAGGAAGACGATTTAACTTGTACCATGCAAACTCTCATATTCAAAAGCTTGGAATGTCTTTTACTTTTTGGTCGAAACAAATTTGTTCGTATACTTTTCTGGAAAACGAGAATATTACATACCTTTCGAGTGTGAATTATAAACTTTGTTCCAACACCTTGCAATAATACAATGAAATCAAATATACACTATTCTGTTCAATAATCTTCTACTATGTGTTGCGTAATGCTATTATTTCATCCGTGTAGAATTTCTATTGTTCTTGAAGAAAAACGTGACCTGAGAAAGGTTTGAATGTTATCCAACAATCCAATATATAAATGTAACTTTCATTTTTAAATACAAGGTGTCTCGACAATCACTGCCAGTTGATTATAATATAGTATGTATATATATGTATATACTTACAATTCTCTTTTCGAAAACTTATCTACCGTGGGAAATCAAATGTATTTACTATATATACACACACCCGTTATATTTTACTGTTACTATTATTACTCGCGAGTTATTCGTTAGAAACTTAAAAAATAATTCGCGTTCAATGATTCCTTCGTTATGCAAATTAGTGTTGGGTTACCGCGCGTTAGGCGATCGTATTATCAGGGGATATCGAGTTTGCTTGCAGAGAGCGCGCGCGCCTTTGAATAACCGTACCAGTACATTCTAACGGTACGGGTAACAATAATAATAAGCCTGTTTTATCGCGTCTCCGTGTTTTATCCTGTGGCGATGAATTCGGAACGCGGATGGTGTCATCCAACGCGAATCGGTTGAAGCGTGTAGGCTGAGGAAAAATCGGAAAATTATACATTCTCCCGTTCGCGTATAAGGACGGTGAGAGGATCTTGAGAATCAGGTCACGAGGGTTTGCGAGTTGATGGCTAAACTATTTATGTGTATTACACTTCATCAATGGTGTCACGGGGAGGTTCACCTTTGCTCGATGCCCACACCTCGTATCGTAATGCTGGACAAGAGACTATCATTTTATATTTATCGTTGGCCGTATGATAATAGAAAAGTGACGATATTAGGATCCCTTTGTATAGTGATTTACTAAGTAATAATATTAGTGGATATTACGAGCTGTAAGTTGCAACAAGCTATAAGTGGAATTTTGAAGTTATAGATTAAATCACTATTATTCTCAGCATATTTTACCAATGTTCATAGCAAACTGTTTGGTGCAGATAAGATACTTGTAAAAGTTCCGTTTAAAATGTAAAGGTACTTCGTTTAAGGTCAATTGTGGCCTGTTTGAGCCGTTTTAGGATCGGTGTTCCCATTCTTAGAAGGAAATTGTGGCTTTCGTCCGCATTTAGAAAGAACGAACGATGCAGTGTTTTTCAAAGTTCTTGTCATATTTGGAACAATAATACCTTGTGCGATCCATATGTCGTAACTATTTCCATTTACCGACCAGAAAGTAATTCGTGTAACACATTCGCGTTAGTCAATATTCTTCGAATTCAATGCGCTTATACGATTATCCTTTTTGCATGTATCCTTGTTGTAATCAATTCGTGTTACAACGAAGAAGCGAAATTATATTTACGAAATTTTAACAAACAAAATACGAATCGCTCGTAAAAAATATATATCGTGTGAAAATCCATTAAATCCAAATTTTTAAAGAACGTTGGAAGATGCGTATTACAGATAGCTGCCCGTTAAAGGAAAGCAAGAAAACGGAAATAAGTACTCGATTTTTCTGTCGACTTGTACCCGCATTGCTATCGAGCAACGTCACTCGATGATACATATCTGCTGAAGTATTATATCATGCAACTTTTCAGAACAGTGCGTCATTCCAGTTTCGTTGGAACAATCGTATTGTTTTCACCTGTACATTGCAGCAATCTTTCCAACGTAAATACAATGCGAATGTTCCGCATAATCCACGATACTTGGCGTGTATCTCTTACCTTTAATTGCCTCTATCGAGCGACTGAAATTTCTATAAAAATCTTTATCGTGGATTTCCAGTATGGTGGCATGATGGCGTTGGCCGGGCTTACGAAATGGAACTCGGTTTCATAGGAGGAATCACGTTATTTTTCGCGCAAGGAAAACTAAGAACCGTATCTTCGGATCGATCGTAGTGTTACGAATGAATGTTGAAAGTATAATAGCGCAATATTCGCGTTGAGCGTCGGGCATGCGAAACGTCGGCCCCTTTTGTCCCGTGTAATCGAGAAGAAGGTGGCCCGATTTCTCTGAGTCACTTGTGAAAAAGCGAATTCCTCGGCAATGGTGTTATTCGTTCGAGAAAAATTGCTATTCAGAGATTTATGAGGTACTTACAAACGGAGCGTGACGTTTCGCGAGAATTGGCAAACAGTTCGAGGGAACGATGTGCTTTTTGACTAAATGAGAGACTAAAGCTTCCAGAAGTTCTTCATAGACTGGTATTGGACGGGTTACTTAGAAATTATAACGTTTTCTAGAGAATATTGTGATTTTCCTGTTCTTTTAGCAAAAGGGATATTTATCGAAGATTTGAACATTCTTCTTCTTGAACATTATTATGGAATGGGAAATAGAAAGTGAATTTTAAGTAACTTGTAATTAAAATGTAACGAGCGAATCATAAGAGACAGAATTCCAAAAAATTGCATAAGATTGAGAAACAATCCACCAAGCTTGTAACAAAAGCTTATTAACATCATTATTGAAATTATGAACGGTAGTAGTAAGTCAAACAACGTACACTGCTACAATCGGTAGCTTTTCTATCTCTTACGATTAAATTAAAGCGTATTAAAATTTTCAAACAGTCCAAACTATACCGATATAGCTAATTTTATACGACATTAAATAACAGACACACTGTGAAATTAAACAATTTCTTAACATGCGCATCGCAAGTTCTTATAAGTGAAAATTTGCATGATTTAAGCTGTGTCATTTTATTTAAGTTGTTAAGTTAAGTTAAGTTGCGTCATTGAGCAAGGGACGTCTAAGAAGTGGAGAATTTTTCTCGATAGCGATGCCAGCTTCGAAGGTCGAGGTTCACAGAACATCTCATCTCAATGAGAATCGGAAACGGCGAAGAATTAGCAAAAAATTGAACGAAAGAAATAAATTAAAATAATCATATGTAAAACGTATAAGAAGTTATATAAAAAAGGAAATTGAAGGTGGAAACAGAAATACGCAGGAAGAACAGAGAATGGCAAAAATGAGCATAAATAATGGAGAAAACGGGCAAAAAGAAATTCAATGGATAATTTTAAACGAAGGTTAACGTTGATGATACTTAAGAGGTAGCTGCTTTCAATTCCTGTTACATTAGCATCGCAACAAGTGGGAGAATCCTAGCCAGCGGCAGATTCAGTAGCACACGATTTTCGGACGGCTACTGTTTACAATTCCGCGTAATAATGAATGTGCAAGGTGAAACGCGCAGAAAGATGATAAAAGAAAGGATAGACGCGACCTCAAAACGAAGGTCAGGGTGTGTGTGTGAACACGTAATGCGAACCGTGTTCGTGCTGCACCCGTTTCCTTCGTGTCTGCACCGAAGGCCGCGTCTTGGACGATACGCTTTGCCAATATTTAATCCAATGAAGAATAATGGAGGAAGATGAGGAAATGGCGTAGAAAAAGATTAAATACGTAGTTACTTTGATTTAGTAGATATTTATGATTATCATTGGAACTTTGAATAAAATTTCTTACTGTAATTTTTTTTTGCTCTTTCACCAAGGATAACTTCGATAAATAGATTTTATTGTTAGTGAGATTTAGTATAGTAATAATGGTTGGAATAGCGGTAGTGAAATTAACAATTAACATAATAATTAACATAAATAACGTATGAATTTCAGTATTTTAATTAGTATTACTGTACTTAGAAAAATCACTGAAAAAGAGATGTCAATACGTATTGCTAAATCAAAAAGTAACTATTTAAATACTTTGAGCTTCTATAATAGACCGAGTCTTTATTTTAAAAGGCATTTTAATAAAAAGTGTCTATAGAAAATATTGAACAAAATTTCAAGAAAGGTGCGAGAAGACGTATGATAATATTTGACATTTATCAATCAGGCTATTCGAAGGTTAGCAAGAAAGCGTTAAAGGAATTGTTAATTAGCGGCTTAAGATGTTAAAAAAGACTTATGTTCTCGAAGGCTTCTTCTTGAAATTGTTAATTGAGATTCTGCGCCGTGTACAATGCACACGTAGAATGAAAATCAACGAACGTTAATGAAGGAAGTTTATAAAGCACTAAATTGGAATACTAAACGATCTTTTCTATCAAGTTAACAGAAAAATCAACTATACGAAGAAATATCGAAACGATAACGAAATTTTCAATATTAAAATGTATTTCTGTCAAGATTAAAACGTATCCAAATTTTATACGATTGTACGACACGATATATATAATAAATCATATAACAATCTGCAAAGTATGTATTAGCAGAATCAGATCAATCGAAAAATACTGTTTAAAAATTCCTTAGAAGGAAATCATTTTTAACGAGGCAAGATTCTATTATAGTTATTCAATTGTCGATCGACACGGTGATCAATCACAACGTCAATCAATTATTGACTGACAATAGCGATTTCATCGATGGTGGAACATAATGTTAAGCTCTAACAAGCGCGGATTTCAATTAACCGGACGTATTGTTGGATACCATTCAAACGCCCAAAGTTACTTCTCCGTTATGACGGTTCGAATAAATTTCTCTTGTGATAAACCTCATTGAACGGGACATCAGCAGATTCAAAGCCTACGTTTGTTACGATCAGACATATTGTTCGTATCAACTACACCGCCAGACGTTGCTCAAATATCACGAATAAAATATAAGAAAGAGATATCGTATCTACTAGGAGAAATGTATTCAAGTCGAAATTAATTCGAAGGACATATCCCGTTACACAAAGTTTAAAACTTTCGTACAAGCTGCAAATTAGATCTAAAAATTAGTTGTAATTTGTATTTAATTATGAAATTGCCACTATATCAACCCTTTAAATATTTTCCTTTTAGTTTTCGTTCATTTCAGTTTTAATTTGCATCAAATTTAAAAGCAGGAAGATCTCTCTGCTTGTAAAACAATATTTTCCCAATTTTGTTTGAAATCACAGAAGAGTTCGTTTCCTATTAAGCAATCGAAAGTAAAATCGTTATACCAAAAGCTGCAGCAGATATACTGTTATTTAATCTGTTACGCAATTTTATGAAACATAATAAATAATACTCAGTTCACGCTAGTGACGTATGGATTAAAGTTTGTTGAAAAGCCATTAACGCACTTACTTAAACGCTAACAAGTACGATACATGGCAGAACTCTCTAAAATTCCAAAAGTTTCTCTGCAAAAATGTTTCATTTAGGTCATCGTGATTGAATACATTCCAATTAACTGTTCTAATAAACTCTTCGCTCCTATGTGACGACTCTTGCGACTCAGATTCAGTTCCATTGACTCGAGGCTTCCCTTCGATCCAGACACATCGTTTCCCTTCAATCATGGTCTGAGAGTCGTGAATAAAGAGGAAGAAAGAGGCACAGCCGGCAGGAAGACGTATATTTAACCTTCTGGGTTAAAGTCAGTCTGGATCGAGCGCGTGTCCCTGATTACGGTGCAGCGACGTGGCTCGTCCTGATGCCGCATGCCGGCGGTCCGCCGGTTTCACGGAATGCGGCATGCAGCGTCTAGGAAGTCTCTAGGCTTCGTTGTGCTTTCTAGACGAGAAAGCGGCCTGTGTCGTCCCACGATTCCATGGAATCTTCTCGGAAACCGTTCTTAGATCAAGCAACGAGCGGCCCCGTGTTGCTCAAACGGACGATTTCATCCGGAAGAGGTGTCTAACTGGGCTACAGAAAGCGTTTCTTCCTCTTTTACCTCTGTTCAGTGACTAAGACTTCCTGTCTCACCTTTGTTTATCGGTGCGGGTCGAGTCGATGGGTCCAGGATTACGAAAGAGGACGTCTGTCGAGGATCGATTAAACTATTTTTGGACGTAATTGGTTTTAAAGTGTATTTCTTTTGGCTGAAATTAATATCGGTCTGGCTCGGTTCGGTTGAAATCTACCATTATAGTTTGCGAGAGTTCATTTTGTTTATTAGCTAATGTTCATCGTGTGAGCTTGAGTTCCGAGGAATTTGAACGTTTTTTTACGTTCGAATCATTAGGGGAACGGTCTTTGTAAAAAAATACATTAGAGAGGATCGACATTTCCAGCGTTAAGATTGATTGTTGTTATCTGACCGTGGTTATGCCGTTGGATCGAAAAGATTTGGCGAGAAATGAGAATATTTATGACATAAAAATGATTAAAAAATAACCACGTTTTGAATTCGAGTTTCAAAATATACTTACGTATAAGGTTACTTTTCAAGTCCAAAGAATCGAAGAAATATCTTCTTTTTGGACATCAAAGCTTTTTCTCTTTCTCTATCTTCTCATTCTTCCTTAATTATTTGATTTATCGGTAATTCACGAATATTTGATTCAAATCACACGACTAACAATCCAAATCAAATTTCCTAAGAACAGCATCATACTTGCATTTACTACAAATATTTTCCTCGATGAAAGTTACAGTTTGTCTTTTCAAACTATTCAATATCAGCCTAAAATTTGAAAGACAGCTTCTTTGGCGTGCAAGACATTATTTCCACAAAATCCAATCGACACGCTAAACGTCTTTCGTAACTGAAAGATTTACGGTCCATCGCGTGGACCTATCCTCCAAGTTTCCTTGACATCTTAATCCTCTTCGAAATTATGTCCGATACATCGTGTCCTTCGATAGCGTGCAATTTTTGCCATTTTCTGTAGGCGAAAATAACAGGGATTATTCAAATGTTCGGCAGGAAGTCTCTCGGGATGAGCACGCTAACAAGCAAGATAATTAGCGGTCGATCGCGTTAAGTCGGATTAGGGATTAAGATTGCTTTCGGTTGTTCCATGGAACGCGCGTCCAAGGGATTATTAAATGGTACCTATCGTCTATCGTCAGATTTATAGGTCCACGTCGTTAATTCGGTAAATTATGAAACCGCTTCTGGAAGAAGGGAGCCAGCTCTCAGGGAGCGTTCTACTTCTTCCTTTCGGAAATGATTCATGAGTTTCTCGCTGAAAAGGCGTTCTTCGGGACCTTTTGGGACATGTTCATCCCAGGCCCCGGGGATATATCTCGTTTCGCGGTTGGATTTACAATTACCGCGACTGAAATGACTTTAATCGGGCTGGTTGCACGCGTCAGTCCCGGCACAGACAGATTTACGAATCGCCGGTACACGGGGAATTTTAGGAAACGATTAAGACGATCGGATGGTCGGAGTTAATGGTGATTGATGATTGCGTTTAGGGCGCTAACTCCATGGCCCGACCTAACGAGCCGCCCTCCTCCCCTCTTCGTGCCCGCCGGCGAACAAGCTGACTCACCAAATTGTCAGTTATCGTCTGCTAAACAATCAAATGATCGGCCATTGATTGTTATTTAGACATCGTCATCCTCGTTATCGATGATCGTACGATGAGTGAACGAGACCATAGGAATTTTTCAATTTACGTATGTCGACAGGCTTGTGAGAATTTTATTTGAAATAGGAATGACAAATAACTATTTGAAATAATAAATCGCTTCAGCTATTTTATTAATTTTTATCCGGTCTAATCTAATATTCAGTTCATTTTTGAAAAATATTTCTTCACCACGCGAAACATCAAATATTAAATCTATATTTCGACGAATTAGAGTTTCACTATTTCTTTATTCCAATCAATACCATAGTTTGCAAGCAATATTTTATTCATATTTTATGTTTAAATTCTTAGTGATTCGAATCCACAAAAAAGATCGTCGAATCTTCTCACCGTTCCATACCAAACGTCTCTCCATTCTGTTTAATCCAATCTAAAGCCTGGAACCAAAGTCACGATCATTATTTGTCAGAATCGTGAAATCGGTATTAAAAGTATTATTAAATCCGTTGGGATGGTCGTCAATCCTTCACCGGCTGAAAGCCAGCAATCTTAGTCGCCATTCAATTAAACGTTTCCTCAAATCCATTATCAATGATACGCTAATAACGACGCAATTTATAACCGCAATTTCTCTCGATCGGCTATGGACCAATCAGCTAATACTTGGCGTAGAGCCGCTCTTGCCACGGCTATTCTCTTTACACGGTCTCTTGACTCGTAACGACGTTCCGCACGATCTAACGAGGGGCCAAATATCCGAGGGGACGTTACGCCCTGGCCCTAGACAAAAAAGGGCTCCGAAAACCGCAGCTCGGTATTGGCCGGCCGGTCTCAACGTCTGAATTCCCTAATCTAGACACCGGACCAAGGGATCTTAAGTGGCGGCATAGGTGTATAATAGGGTTTGTGTCTGGCCCTTCGGGCTACTCTGTGAGTAGAACCTTCGAGCTTTACCTGCTCAAGGTTATTCGCGGATATTCCTCTCTATACCGTTTCACTGTTCGTTGTTTCTTTGTCACTTGAGTGGAAACTATACAAAATACAGACAGCAAGGAGACAAATGCAATGGTTAACAAATCGAAAATCCAAACTAAGCATAGAAAACAAATTAAAAATATACAAAACATAAAACCAGTCTGGACGTCCACTATGGGGAACAGCAGCAATGAGCCATATAAGCAAAATAGAGATAATCCAAGCTAAAATCCTCAGAACAATAGTAAACGCACCATGGTACGTCAGAAACGAAGATATACGGAAAGACCTTGGAATACCAACGGTCAAGGAGGAGATTAGCAGATACGCAAGAAGGTACAGAGAAAGAATAGCAACGCACCCGAACCGGCTGGCAGCGGAAACGATCAACGCATGAAACATAGAAAGAAGACTAAAAAGGAAACACCCAACAGATCTCACAAAGGACATAACCTAACAAACACGAAGATGGTACCCCGCTGGGGGTAACCACCCACATGTTATATTATTACAACACCAAGATATAACATTTTACCAAATGTCCTACTGGACAAATTGTAAAATTTAAATAAATAAATAGAAAAAAAAACTTGAGTGGAAATCTGAAATAAAGGTTCGAAGCACATCCGAGCCATTCGGTAGGTAACTCCACTCGTTGAAATTTTTGATATTTTAATGTCAAAACACTTGGTTACCATTATTTTATATAAGTAGTGTTTTGTGCAGTTTTGACAAATGAACAGTTCAATTGGCACATTTTGGAAAAGAATGGTTTTGAAGTTACGCTGTATATAAGTTGTGATGAATTTCTCCTGTGCCTTGAATCCTTATTCCATCGAAAGAATCAACAGAATAGCTAGTGGCTAGTAATTTGATCTCGGTATTTTCGCATTAAAATCGAACAAAGTAATAACTATATAAATTTATACTAACTAAATAATAACAATATAAATTTTAAACACCTAACGTGCTTCTTGTGTTCAATGTTACATCGCCTGCTGACGAAATATCTGTAACCTGTGTGTATTAAAACGATCGACAGGGACTGTAAAACCAGACTTTACTGTTAATTTAAATTTCACTAAAATGTGTTCAAAGTCAGACTTTGTATAATATATTTTATTTCATTTTGCATAGAGATGGAAAAAGGTTTATTGACATTTATCGAGCTTGAAAAATATCTAAACTCTAATTGAAATAGATAGTGAAATATTATCGTACTCCGCTCTTTACAAGGACGAAAAGAAATTTATTTATGGGAGTTTGGAACTTTTTTTTCCTTGCACACAAAGACAACCGTATAGAACGAAAATTCTTAGCCACTGCTTTTGCCAGCGAATACCATCTAATGGATTCCACGCTGGTTAAATGTGAGCCTTTCGGGGCTGCATCCCGAGAGCCGACGAATTAGTTGCATGCTCGTTTCGAATCCAGTATCGTTCGCTAGACTGTGTTAGAGAATAGACTTAGGCGAGTTGGGACTCGTTTAAAAATTCGTTCTGAACTGGACCGCCGTAATGCATCATTCTTGGACGGGCAAGTCGACTGTTAATTGAATCCTGGACGGATTTATGCGAACCGTAAATATGGCAAGTTAATCACACGGTGCTTAACGCATTACGCGTGAAAAGTCCTGAAGATGTACATTCGCGATAGTATTAACATGTAAATTTCTCCCTGGAGGAACCAGTTCGACATAATCGTAGGCAAGAGTAAAATATCGATCGTTCTTAATTGTTGTTCATCGTTGGAAAACAAGCGTTTGATAATTAAATTAAAGTGGTGCTCGAAGCTTCTCGAGTTGTTCAGAAATCTCGAATCCAATAGCTTTGGAGAACAAGTATGATTTGAGAGCGACTGTCAGTCTTGTGACAAGAATAATATTTTAGGTAACAACTGGTACAAATAATTAAGAAGATATTTTCTGTTTGTTTTTTTTATCAAAGCAGTTTGGGTTTTTACGGTCTTTTTTATGGGGTTAGAGAAACAGGTTTACCGAATAATTAACGAGTATTATAATGGCCTGTAGTGTGTATATGTTGTTGTTATAATAGCCCCGTTTCGTATTATCGTTTATTCACACATAAAAGTACGTCTTTTTCAATCGATGTCGAGTATTTTTTTGGTTACAGCAATTTTTTAAACAGCAATTTTGAGCATAAGAATCAATAATTAAAATCGATATATAAAAGAAAAGTCTCTAATAGAGAGTACTATTTTAAATTGTTTAATAAGGTATATACTTTGTATATGTTCGAATCATTTCTTAAATTTATTAAACAGTCGACAAAATCAATAGAATGTTTGCAATTAGTTTTTACATTTTATAAAAGGAACAAGTATAAATGTATTTCGCAACAAATAATATCGTCATAACAAAAGAAACCCTTTAAAAGAAACTATGCAGCATCAAAAAAGTGAAAGCATCTCGCAGTAGCTTAGACAGCATAAGGCCGACGAACGATCAATTTTCTCGTCGTTCTTCTTACTCGAACATTCTTCTCGATCTAATCTTTTACCAAATCCTTCGGAACACGTGTATCCACATATTTATTCCTCTCTAATACGATCCTCAATAAAACACTAACAAGTCCGTGCAACAGATATCTGTCCCATAAATTCTGGACCGCAAAAAGCATCGACGCGTTTAGGAACCAGTATATCCAATTCCCCACAAACCTTAGAGTTTCTATAGCGAAGAGAACGGTATAGTATGTTGAAGGAAGATTTAAGCAATTAGAAAATATGATATAAACAACATAGAATCGACATAGAATTTATACATTTTGGTAAATGATACACGTAAGTTTGAAGTTGTATTTTACCTCCAAATTAATTGCAAATTTTTGTTTCTTTGTTGTTTCGATAATCGATTATAGAACAGATTAATAGTGGCGATTATAAAAATTAATTCTAGAACTGATCGATTGAAGTGTCGTGAACTGGTCATAGAACAAATTAATTAATAGCTGTTTAGTATATTGGTCGAGTGTTGAACATTTTCTTCCATAATCACAGTGCCACAAAACAGAATTTAAAATCGCAAAAAATTGCAGTTAACGTAATATCGACCCATAATCGGATATTATTTAATTAATAAATTATTGGGACAATTGATCGCATAAAAAATATTTATTTCTCTATAGTACATGAGGATTTTAGACTTTCTTTCAATTTGATCGAATTAGTTAGAAAATAATTTATTAAGAAACCTGGCTATGTATCATTTTATATGCTAGCATGTAAAGAAAGAAAAAAGAAAATCAGATCTGGCAGCCGCGTTAGGACAACTTGGCATAAAAGAATATAATGACCAGAAGTTACTTCGATTGTTAGAAGTTTTTTACGACTTTCTAAAAGTCTGCTGCTATCGTTCATCAGTATGCATAGTAAAATAAGAACGATAGATCGATACAGTTATCGGATCGTGCCGCAGGAGGCATCTCTTCTTATTATTTGCTTAAGTCTGGTTCACAGGAAGCATCTCGTAAATTTGAGCCTGGTCGCTCTTTAAATAATCCTGTCACTTTTGCACAATAAACAAAGTTAGTTGCGCCTCTGCATGAGGTACAGGATTTCGATCAGGTTGAAATAGTAATCTATAGAAGCATCTTTAAAAAGACTGCTGGTCTGTTCCAGATCCAATGAACAGGCTGTCTGTGTGTTTCGACATTGTAAAAAATTGTTATACGTTAACAGCTTCGAAGAAGAAAATTCCAAATTTTTAGCAGAGTAATAACGAAATAAAGATTGTGACATGGTAGTACATATGGAGTTTGTTGAAGAAGTATATGAGCTGTAATGGAGGCAAGAAGAAGAAACAAATTATTTATTACTAAGATAATCTATTAGTTATATTTACTGGTAAACTTCGATAGATTTTACTTTGTCTAATATCTTTCACGATAAGATAATGCGAATGAAATAACACAACTTATACTAAACATTGATATTTTACTAATTAATAAACTTTGCTATTAGAATTTGCTCGCATATTTCAACTTCATTAAAAAGAAAAAAGGAAAAATATTGAAAGTTCTGAGCTCCATTTTCTTTTTTTATATAATTTTATTGTACGATCAGACACCCTTGAACGATTAATTTGATCGACATGTAAAAGCCACCTTGTATATAGGAACGCAATGGGATCTATCCAAGGATGAACCTCTAAGGTCGAAAATAGGGCAAGGAATCGTTAAATTGGCTATCGTGGTGGCTGGACGTAAGATCATTAGAGATTCGGGCGGGCGAAGGGATTAGAGATGAGTCTGGTAGATACGACGAATCCGGACCAACCTATACATCAACGTGCTGACCAATTAGAAGCGGCGTTTCTTCGTTTCGCGGACGACAAAGATTGTCTAGCGAAAAGAACTACCGAAAACGAGGAAGAGGTCCTCGGGGTAGAAGAAACCCAGATGAATTCTATTGTTGCGATGGGACAAAGGAGATCAAAGGGCGCTGATCGAAAAAGCGATTTCGTTTCGATCAAAGTTTCGGTAGGAGGATCCGCGCACGAGATCGTTGATCCGTTACCCGCACCGATGCGAAAAGATTGAATTTCCTTGTTTGAAAATTGATATTTATAAAATGGTAGCAATTGCTTTTTTCTATTCGAACACGGACGAATAAATTATATTAATAGATCATAACCACAGGTATTAGGTTCTCTGATTGAATTTCCGGTGGTGAATAAATCTTATCACTGTCAAAATCGGTAACAAATCACGCTACTCGGTCGCACGGATTTTATGGATAACAATTAGGATCTAATATTCCGGCATATGATATCAGGGAGGAAACAATAGCTAAGCCCACATACTCGAGAAGACGAAAGACAATAACACGTTATAGCGACAGTGAATCGACACCTGACACTTGTTACGTTGGCGGCGAGAAACAATAGAGTTTGAGTATACCTTTACGAAGGACAAGTATCAATGACGACTTATACTTGTCGATCACTTTTAAGGTCGAAGTTAACGTCAATCAGCTATTTGAGACGAGAAAATGAAAAACAATTGACGTGAAATTACCTGTACCATTCGATGTAAATTTAATGTCAATACTAGCACTAGGTGGAGAATCAAATGAATTTTCTTTGTAGCTGTAATAATCATTTCTATTTCAATTCTGCTGAAACATTGCCTTTCCTAAATATGTTATCCATCGAAATATTCGAATTAAATGTTCCGGAATATTTGACAAAATCGAAGATTTATCATCTTTCTTTCGTTCATAAAATTAAAAATATTTAATCGTTATTTCCTAACAGTTTGTGTAATCTAACATTACTTAAAAAGTAAACAATATTCAAATATCTTGACATATCTTGAAAAATGAGAGAATGTTAGATGTATCGTTCTAATTAAGAAAGTTAAAATATTTCAATCGACGCTTCGAAAATCATAATAATAGGAAGCTATTTGAACCGAAAAATGCGATAAATCTCAAACCATCCATTCGTCTATCGAGATTCACAGGAGTCGGTCTCTCGATTCGAGAATATTTCGATTCCAATATAGCAATCAACACTTGGAAAAATCACAATAATAAAAAACTACGTGAACCATATAATCTGATAGATTCCAACTCGTCCATTCATCCATCAAGACTCGCAAGAATCAATCTCTCGATTTACCTGGAGAAAGGAATCTCCGGCGGAGTGAAACGTTGGCCGATTCCGTGACACGTTCGACCACAAAAACGTGCGAGCCAGAGCATCATCCGTACGAGTGAATTCACCTGCGGGGCGAGACCGGTTGGGCAGCGTGAGTTTTCCTTCATGCGATGCGATGCTCGCGTCTAGCTGCGTGCACGCACTCCGCACTCGTGCCGCGACGAAGCGCGTGCGCGCACAGTGCGCGTCAATGTGCGCGTAAATGTCCGTTCGCCAGTGTGCGGTCTACGGTGGCCTTGGCTCAATGTCGCATACTTGGCGGGCTAGACCGCGACGCAACGTGCGCGTGTTGCACGCACCCTTCACACGCATTGACCTTTGCGCGCGCGTGTGCACGTTGCCTTTTGTCGCGTGCGTAATAGCCACGCGTTGGGATGCCACGTTGATGCACTTGGGTCACGAGGTCAGTAAACACGCATCGAGCGTCAAGCGTACTCGTCGAAGAAGCGCGTTCGAAACATTCCTTCGTTTAGTTTCATTTTGGCGTGGGTCAAAGTCGATTGGCGCGTAAGAGAATTGCGAAACGAACTGATTATCTTTTATCGTTTTAGTTTTTTGATGGATCTCTCATTTTTTTCGTTTTGCTATGATAGACAGGAAATATTAAAAATGTGTGTTTTCATGTACAGGAAGTAGGTGCCGGGAAATATTAATTTAATTAATTTTATTTTGACGTGGGTTAGATCGATTGCCACGTAATAGGATTGTAGTAGGAGTTTGATTATTTTGTGTTCCTTTGGATTTTTAAACACGTCCCCTTGTTTCTTAAAAATTATATTTAATATATATCAAAATATATCAAAGAAGTGATATTTTCGTGTAAAGAAAATGTTAGCAAGTGTATAGTCGTTCGTTTAAATTCATTTTGGCGTGGTTTGGATCGAATAGTTCGTAAGAATTTCGCATGAAAAATGTTTTATACGGGGTGGTTGGTAACTGATGGTACAAGCGGAAAGGGGGTGATTTTACGCGAAAAAAGAAGTCGAAAATATAGAATAAAAATTTTTCTTTTTTAAATTTTTTTTAAAATCTACAGTGAGATCCGTTATAACGAGACGTGATAAAGTGCACACGTACCGAGCGAAAATTCAAAGTCGATTTCCTCGAAAACAAAGCCTCAAACGAAAAATTTTTATTCTATATTTTCGATTTCTTTTTCCGCGTAGAATCACCCCGTTTCCGCTTGTACCACCAGTTACCAACCACCCTGTATATGTTACGTCGGGCAACACTCTACCTATACCAGGCCTCAAGAGTCTCAAGGACTCATCATAAATCTCAGTAATTTGGTAGCTAAGGTCCTTCAGACCGAATAAATATCTTTTGTTTCTAAATCATTTTCTAAAGATTATTGTCTACTACAGCTTGACACAGGAAAGTTAGTTTTTCTCACGTACGATGCTTCCCACTATCAACTTTCTATCGAGGGCGGCTGAGACCTTTCCTAGTCCACCAACCTTCGTTTATCTAATTAGAAGCAATGCCTACTGCCCTCACTTTCCTAACCAAAATTGTCAACAACAAATTCGATGGTCCCGTGCGCTAGACACACCCATCGCTAGCTTTCCTCCGACACAACATCGGCACTGTAATTTACTTATTCTTCGTCGTTAGAATAGTCAACAAGTTATTACCGGGTTACTCTCCTTAAATCAATCATTTACTTAACGTATACAACAGTGTACCTCATTAGTGTTGGAAATATAAATTTATAACCCTGTTAATCGCAGCGTTATACTAACTCAACCACTCCTATTATCTTAACGGAAATCAGGGGATCGATCAACTCGTGGTGTCGATTATTATAATCGTAATGGGAATTTACGACTCCCGTTGACGTGTTTCCTCGCGATTGGTCGAAAATACAATATACATACGCAAAAAGTACACGAAAAAGATACCAAATGTGTTTATATTTCATTGTCGATGGCGTTCAATAGGTTCGATTTGTTATTTTGTGTTTCTCGAAATGTCTATTATTATTTCTAGCTAAAAAATTCCGTTTCTTAAACGTGATATATATTTCCTAGCTTTTGTTCTGTCATGCCTTTTATGGCGGCTAAATATTTGACATTTTTTTTTGTTGTACCGATTGAACCAGATATAAATCAGTTCGAGACGATCGCGATCTCGCCCCCTGCAACTATCAAATGATAGGCCTGGAAACGAGGCGTACGCGTGAAACGTCGACTTACAATTGCAGGTGAATGGAAATGAAGCTGGAGTAGGAATATTCGTACCTCTGCTATGAATGCAGACACGGAGAATTTTTTCTTAACTGTAGCAAACATGGTAACGTGTAAAGTTTCTAAAAATAGTTTCACAGTCATTCAGTCACCATATATTGATTTCGAATCGAAATAGTGTGAACACTCATTGGAGTTGTATTTACACTATGTATGAATGGTGTATCTTACACATACACGTAGATATATGTAGGATACTATTGATAATTAATTCGAGAACTAGGTCCATTTTTTCTAGGTTGATCAGCAAGTTTCAAATTAAAATTTCCTTTAGCTCTTATCAATCTTGTTTCGGTATTTCAGATTTTACTTTTTTTTATTTTTTATCCTTAAACACAGACAAAGTTTTTAATATTCCGAAAGAAAACGTATACTAGCAACGATTCTTTCATATTTTCCTCTAATACTATAAATATTTGTAACGAAAGCAAAACACGTTTAGATCGAAAATTATTCAACGAATCTAACAGGATTTTGATCGAGGACTTCTTAATGCGAAATTCTCAGGCATCGGAGGTTCTCGATTTTGTACACCAGCAAAATTCCAACCTGTGGAATTACGTCACCTCGCTATGTACAACGAATTCCAAAACGTGAGAAACGCTATTGTCGGTAAACCATGTTAATCGACAAACGATATATCGTTCATAGTCTTCCACGTTTGCGTCTTTCTCTTTTGTCGTCACAATGACGACGATAGATTCGCAGGAAGCAGGGTACAAAATATAGTTGATCATTTTCGATCGCGAAACGATCTCAGCATTATCCTCACTCGTGACAAGCCGCGAATGTGGCAATAATTCCGGCTGAACCCCAACTTCCCTCCTGACGGATGAACTGGTTCACTTGTCTTCGAGCTGTTGGGTGTTGTAACGGCTTCTCACGATCGTGGATCCGGAGCTCGAGGAATTTTAGTCGGGTTCACCGCTGGTTATGTTGGAAGGGAAAGGGAGAGTGGGAGTAAAGAGAAGGGACGTAGATTTAGCAATGATTTTGGTTAGATTTATTTCGGATTGGCTTTGGTTTAGGGTTGTTAATTTCTCATATTTCATGCTCATTTAGGCTACATTTGGACGTAGTTTAGTTTTGGCAATGCTTTCAGTTGCTTCAATTTTAATTCGAATTTGTGAGTATTTCAAGTGTATTAATTAGTCAGGTTGGTTTAGATGCGATTATTGGTTTAGATTAGATGCTTTTGAATAGACTCGGGTAAATTTAGCTTTCACAGTGATTTTAGTTACGTTAATTTCAGATTGAGCTTGATCTGATTTTATTGAATTTTAATATTTCAAGCCAACTTGAGTTACATATGGATTAAATTTCGATTTGGCAATGATTTTGGTTATGTTAATGGCAATAATATTGCGTATGTATGATTCAATATTTCAAATTGTCATCTTTGGCGTCGTTTCAGATAAAAGTAGCCCAAACCTGGAACAAGAAACCCACGCCCAGTATATGAGAGACCGTTTCTCCGACGATCGAGTTAACTTTCTTAGAACTAGGAAGCTTACCGAATCAGCGTGAGGTTAATTGAATAGAGAAAAGAAGAAACGAATGACGCGAGCGATGACGCGAGTATCGACTTGCGTGAGAACAGCCTGACGAACGATTCGCATTAAACTGCCCACGCGATGCGTTTGTATTATCGTTTCACTTAATGCAGGTGCCGCGACTTCCACCTGAGAACGAGAGATCTCGTGGAAAAACAGCTAGAATCCGGCGGAAGTTATGCAACCGAGCGCCGATCATCGAGAAGTTAAACGATGACGAGCGTGTACACCGCGTCGATTGGCGCCAGCGAAGTGAAAGTCGGTTTTACCATCCTTCTCTCGATTCTCCGGCTACCCCGTTTCTTTTTTTGCGTTCGCCAACTGCGTGCGAACGAACGGTGCCGCGTAGGCTGACAATAGTTACGATGAAAGAGATAGGCTTCGCGAATGCACGGGAAACCTTCGAAAAGCGAAACAGGTAGAACCGTTGTAAGGAAGTCCGGTGACAAGTATCGTGCTGTGTGAAAATTGGAGCGTGGTGTTTTTGTTCGACGTCGGCAGATAACTTACGAGATAGAAACGGTTGGCAATATCGAGTGTAGGATGTAGGGACCGAATATGGTTAGAGTGACAAGAAGAATTTAGCGAGGTGCTGATTTTCTGATAGTGGGTGTTTCATTCTTGTAAAGAAATAAATGACGTAATAAATCTTTGATCCTTGGATCAGAGATTTTATTCCATCTCCAATGGTCTTTTATCTTATTTGTATATTTTATTTTCATGTTTTATACTTTTGGCGAAATGTATTGACAAATGCCATGACGTAACTGTCCACACTCATAATATTTAGATTCTCATGTATTGTGGTTAGTATAATAAGGAATTACGTATGTCATACGAGTACCTCGAATCGTACCGAGAAACAATTTACTTCTTGCTCCCCAAAAAAGGATAGATTGCATATTTACCGAAAAGAAAGAAAAGTGGGAAAAACATAATTCTTGTTTTATAACTATAGAACCGGTATAACAGGATATTTTATTATGCAAAACTTGGATTCAGCAGGCCATAAAATAAAATTATAACAATAATTTAGTAACGTATGTGTCATCCTCTATTTCCAATAAGTTTAACTGCTCGGTTTTGCATACTCCTAATCAGATCTTGCTGTATCGTATCCTGTACCCTGTACCTGTATAAGGATCGAACGTTTTAAGATGATTTTACAGTTATGCGTACATTTTAAACACGCGTATAGTTTCGATTATTTCGTACAGTTAACTGCTAAACATATTCAAGCCATACAAAAGTAGGACACTACTTTCTATGCTAAATAAATAAAAAGAGTAATAAAATTTTAAGATAAAGTCTGGCTGCTACTGGCGACTCATCAACGTTATCTCCACTAATTCGCTAATCAAAAAGTACGCAGCTACTTAGGGCGAACGAGTGCCAAAGACATATCTCGTTTCGACCACTCCCGGAACATCCCCGAGAGACGATAAAGAATTACCATTCTATATCCATTAGACTTCGTTACAACACCAACAGCGTTACCTTGAGAGTAACGTTATCTTGGCAAATTTATTGCCGTCCATAGCTAGTCGAGTCCTCTAATTAATTCATAGAACGCCAGAGAACGAATTCCAAGTTTCCCAATATCCGCTGGAACGTTTCAACTTCGCTCAGTCAAAGCTTCTCTGTTCGAAATCGCACAGTCGGAGGATGGTAAGTGAGTCGCGAGCCAGGTTGCACAACGTCTCTCTTTTCTGCCTCTTTCTCGCGCCATTCTCTTTTCTCTGTCATCCTAGCTCAAGTTTTTCTTCGTCTCGGATCGTCGCGAAGAAGACGACGACGAAGAAGAAGAAGAAGAAGAAAGAGAAAAAAGAAGAGGACGCTACGGGATGCAGCACTGCCGTCTAATGAATAGTTGGGTCAGACTGCCGGCTGGGTAAATGCTGAGAATTAACCGCCTCCTTCTTGACATTTCGCTCGGAAGAGAATCTTCTCGAGCGTTGGCCAGCCACGGTCCAGACAAAGAGACACGCTCTCTTCTTCTCGCTCCTCTATCACGAGCCATTAGATGGTGGACCGCGATAGCGGAGACAAAGTGTGCAGACCGAGTAGAAAATGGACGAAGGATTAGTTCAGGGACACGGCTAATTACCCAAAACTCTCCACCATATAATGGATGAAATTCGTGGCAATGTGCACGCGATACGCAGACTGGTTCCCTTAAAAGCGGTCTGCGTACCCCACGCTCGTGCTGCCCTCTAATTCGAGGAATTCTCGTTTGGAGAAAAGGAAAGCGGTGACCAAGTTGGCACGCTGCTAGCTTCGTAGCGGCGAGAAACCTTATCTTCTGTCGAGTTCGCCTTTCGGCTTTTCATGAGCTAGCAGGATGTCTGTTGTGCCGTGTTCGCGAAACTCAGCCGCCGTGATTTAATGCCATATTGAGACTTCGAATTAGCATAGTCGACCAGAGAGCAGAAAAAAATGAAAGAGCCGGGGCCAAACGCGATCGTGATCTAATGTCGCTGGCATTTCGCGCAGAAATTTCGTTTCATGATCATTTTGAAGACGAGAAGGTGCCACAGAGGCGAGGTCGTTGATTTCAGCCAAAGTTTTTTTATTCGGGGAATTTGAAGAAAAAACAGGAGACGCTTGTTGGATTAAGAGTCTTTTCGATGGAGGCGTTTAATGGACCTCGTCGTAGACAACGTTTAACTAAACCTATCCTATGGCATACGTATACCGTTTAAGAGTTTCTTAGAATCTATATGATTTCGCAAATTAATTCCTGGCGTGGATTTTCTTGAAGTTTGATAGAATTGCTGATTGTTTTTTAATTTGAATGTAATGTAATCTGTGTAGTCAGTTTCATTACTTGTAATTGGCTTAAGTGGCATGTTTACACATAGATATATATGATCGCTTTGTAATAGGTGTATATGTAATATTATATCTGATACATATTTAATATTTCGTATTATGTGGATAACTGTTTAAAGTATTATATATAATTATACATTTTTTTCATTGATATCACGTAATGATCTATTAAATATATTTTCTCGTTTTTGTTTCAGGTATGTCGAACAAAACAACTCGTAATCGACTGAGGAAAAATTGGTATTCGATATATAATTTAAACCACGTTATACAAATATTAGAAAATTTGGACTTTGTTTGAGATTCATAAGAAAGTATGTATAATATCGTCTGCAAAATACAGAACACCTGTTAACGTTAAACATAATGTTCATTAAAAGAGATTTAATTATTCCACCATTATTCATTCTACTCTTCATAAGATTAAGATTTAATAAAATAAAGAATAAAATACAATTTTTTTGTACCAACAAACTGTTGACTCTATGTGTGCATGAAATTTATTACAAAGAAATTATTACCAGAAACTATTTCATTAAAAAAATAATCATAAAGCTGATCATAGTATGCCAAAGCAAACTAAAAATCATCCGAAGAAACTACATGTATTATTAAATAAAGTCCCAATGCTTTAAAAATGCTATATCATATTTACGTTGTAAATTCTCGATAAATTTCTCTGTAAAGTTTCCAAACAACCCTGATACAATATAACAATACTGAGAGTCCGATGATTTATGGTCGGTAATATACGTTATAATGCCACGCTACTTTGTCCCAACGTTCGTTACGTTAAGCTATTTCAGCGGCCGCCTAATCGCGGTCTAAGAGCTAAAAGAAACATCCTGTAAAACACTATACATATCTACTGTTATATACCGCCGTACCGCATACATACCTTGATACCAATTGACATTCCGCACCATGTTAATTATCCGTTGTATACGCAAAGTTACTACATTATTCAGGGGGATAAGAATATAGGTGCAAACGACTTGCGTATCGGAAGCCATAACTCGGCCAACATAGCCAGTCATAATCATTCGACTCGCAGCTGTGGCGAATTCCGCTCGAGATAGTGTCGCGAAAGCACGCGGATAATTCGTGCGTTGGACGATCGATAAAAACGAGAAAACGTCGATCGTAGCTTGGTCGGGTATTTTGAAGCAGGAAAAAGGCGGTCGTTACAATCAAATGGCGGGCCCTCGATCGATCAGTCGAATAACACGAACCGATACAGGGTAACGAAAAGAAACGCATCCCACACACGCCGCGTACCGTTAACCTTCCCTTTCTTTTTTTTTTTTTTTTTTATTCGAATAAAGACTTCGTGTTACGCCGACCGACGTTTTGCAATTCCAGCCGACTCCCCGTGGTCGAATCAATCGGGTGAAAGCGCCGGTTTCTTGCTGGATAATTCGATCGACGCTCGTTTGTGATGGAGTTAACGATGAGGAGGGTATGGAGCAGTACATGCTCTGTGTTCCATTTGGGAATTTTTGTTTGCAGGGAATAATTTAATTTCCTACAACGTATTAGATATTAGATAGATATTACATTCTTATGCGTTTGTCAGTAAACTGCTGGCTATCCGAATGAGGCTATGATTGTAGTTCTCACGAATACGGATGAGTGAGAGCAATAGAATATGAGCGAACGCATTTCAATTTTCAGAGATTTCATTCGTCAGAAGAAACATCTATTGTAACCATAGCCTGAAGTGAGACACGGTTTTGCTATTGTCTGACAAATCGGTAATATACCATTGTAAGTGTCGATATGTTATTGTAATGCCGTTGAAAAATACGAGATTGCTTGCTTTTTTTGGCAAAATATAATTTAGTTACAAGATTACTAATAGAAAAATTATGATGATCTGATCCTCCATTAAACCTGCCATAGAATGTTACGTTGCGATAAATGTTATTTTTAAACGTTAAAGTCCAGTAGAAAATTATTATGAGATATTATATAATATCTCATAATCGTGTAGGATTAGTCTTATTTTAATTTTGTAGTTCTACGTTTTAATAAAATCGCTAGTATTAGTGAAATACTAAATGCTGTCAAGATTTGTTCTATACAAATGTGATAATTTTTGTTTCCAAATGTGTCTTGGAGATTGCTATCCACATTTCTTTTATGATTTTATGAACCTATTCCTAATTGAATTGCCATCATACTTCAGTATTAATTTCGTTATTAGTTATTCTGATACTACGTTAGAAAAGAAACGAACTGGTACTTCTAGATTTGCAGCTTGTAAAAAGCTTTCCTTCCTTCTACTACTATTTATGCGTGCATGTACATTGCACAAGTTCTGCTTCTTTATCACGATTTGACGGTTACAAACCATTCTTTTCTCTCTCGCGTATTAAAATATTCATCACGATCGAATTTAATTACTAATTTATATCTAGCAATGAATATTTGCTATTTCCCTGTTGCATAAATTTTTTATTCGAGTCAAGTTGAAAAAGTACGCGGTTATGGAGGGTTGAGAACGAGCGTGTACAAGCATACCAACTTATATACACGAATGATATATACGTACAGAGCGAACAAGCGGGTAAATAGCGCGAGTCGAAGCAGGATAAAGGGATGAAAGATGGCGTTAAAGGAGAGGCGGAAGGCGACCGTGGCCCTCCGGTGGTGCGGCAACGCTAATTAAAACGTCTATGCAAATTTCTCTAATTGATGAGTCCGCCTCTATAAATCGCCAGTCGACTGCAATTAATGCCTTATAAAATTCCGGGCGACGCGACGATACGTGCTGTTCCGCCACGAATCATGTGTGCAACTGCGCCATCTCCGTAACGAGATTAACGCCGGCATCATGTTCCGAAGGATCATAGACGGTAGAAGTCTATAAACCATTTTTAATCTTCTTTCACAATTCTTTCCTTTTTCTCGTTTTTATTTGTGTTTTGTGTTTCGTTGTTATATTCGTGTGATTTTACTTCGAGATGCTAGTGAATTATGAATTATCATATGTAATCACATATATATCATTTAAGGCGTCATTTTCTTCGTTTTCTTCGTTGGTTATCGATTGATTCGATAGTTGCTGAATTAATTATCAGCTCGTTGAAGAACATAGCTGAATAGAAAATCAAGCTTAAATGTAAAGTCTTAAATGTCGTTACACGTAACGCAATTATTCATGTTAATAAAAAAATTATTCATGTCATACGAGGCATCTAGAATTCTTAATAATTAGTAAAGAGATGCAAGTGATATTTGTAAAGTTTTTGAGTTGATAGTATGTTTAATAATGTTTAATCAAATCATTGGAACTATTTCGTTATAAATAATTTAAATAACTCCAAGTTTCTAGTTGTTATAACGATTAATTACTAAGCAAAGTATCTAAAAATCGAAATGGTAACCATAAAAGCTAAAAAGCATGAATTTTTGAATCTGATACTTGAAATACAGCAGATCTTAAGGATGAAGAGATGATTATTTTAAGGAGGGTTCAAGGGTTTAGAATTAAGCCTTCAACACACGCTATCTTTAACATCTGTGTTTCTTGGTGGATGATTGTGCAATTAGGTTGTGCAACTTCTGTTGGATGGTAATTTCTTTCGATGAGTTCTTAATACATGTAATTTTTGAAAAGTACGTGTCTGGACATTTAATACGAGCTTTTTTAATTCTGTAATCGATACCTTTTTGCTATTGCGGTGTAACGTAATACATTATAATGAACTGCTTAGTAGTGCAAAAAGTATTAATTTAAAGTTTGATTAGTGTTGTACGGAAATTACATACGAAGTGGTATCAAGAAATTAGATGAATGAATAGAAATTGGAATTAATGTTTGTGTTTTGTACACGAAGAACACAGGTGAAATGGTGCAGTTAAAAAGGATCATCGAATAGTATATTTTCAGTATGATATGTACATCTACGAGATGAGTCAGTAAGAATGATCACTTGAAATAAGTCGTTATTTATCGACTTGATCGAAAAATGTTTGAAATAAAATTTATTGTATTCGAGAGACCTGATCAGGTGAATATAGTTTGATTTCGCAATACCTGATAGTTTTATAAATACTCTGATCTTTGAGTTTTTCAAATGGCACCATATCTTTTCTATAACATCAGTTGACTCAGCTAAGCATCCTTTACAAGAAAAGTACTAACTTTAATTTAATTTGAATTTAATCCAAGTTAACTTTAATTTGACAAATTTAACGTATGAGAGACAAAGGCAACGAAAACAACTGACAAACAAACAATTCGACAAACAGGTTAAATAAATAAGGTAATATTCTTTCGCGTGAAATACCCAGTTGAATCAACTAATGTTATAAAAAATATACGGTACCATGTAAAAAACTCGAGGTCACCTTAATATCTCAACAAATGTAAGGTATTAAAAAATCAAATTGTACTCCCCTAATCAGGTCCGCCGAATACAATAAATTCTATTTTAAGCGTTCTTTGGTAAAGTCAA
The DNA here is from genome assembly GCF_040668555.2 of Bombus flavifrons. Taxonomy (NCBI): domain Eukaryota; kingdom Metazoa; phylum Arthropoda; class Insecta; order Hymenoptera; family Apidae; genus Bombus; species Bombus flavifrons. The sequence goes on from NC_138443.1 coordinate 2,985,763, forward strand.
TAGGTAACGAGTTATTTCAAGAGGTCATAATTACTGACTCACCCTGTATACAGACTGTAAGATATTGTTATCGAAAAATGATATTCAATAAAACATTAGAAAGAAGAGACACATTTAATGAAAACTCAAGTACTTGACGTAAGTGTGTCACTGTAGCATATTTCTTGAAAACAAATCGAATCTACGATAATAATAATAATAAGATATAAAATGGCGAACGTTGTGGAATAACGAACGAATTCGCTTTCATTGAAATCGAGCGAATGGAGGCACGTACGACGCGAATTAGTTAAGCCAACGAAGCGTTTAATACATTGGCAAAGATAACGATGCTGCAATCGATTAAAAGAAGACAAGCAAAAAGAAAACTGAAAAAGAAAAACAGTGAAACGAAGGAAAAGAGAGGAGAAGAAGGAGAGCGGTTGAAAGTATCCGCTATTAATGGCGCTAATGTATTCAGTACCGCTGATATAATACGTTATCTTCGACGAGTGGACGGCAATTATTATTTAACGATAAGCCGTAAACACGGTGAATAGAAACGCCCTGCTCGTCTTCGATCCGCGGATAAAACATAGTTGCTGCTGTGATAAAAGGTGTGTGCAACACGGTTGCAACCGCGGTGTGTACAGCGTAAAATCGTACGCATGAAATATCGATCGGCACAGCATACGTTCAGTGAATAATAAACTATACAAATAGGCCGCCATTAAATCTTTATTACTTGTATATGAAATCGAGGCCACGGCTAAATAATCTAGCCCATCCACTATGGCAAAATGGCGAACACGAAATAGACGGTTTAAGCCTCGTTCGGATGAGTTAAGATGCTTGAATTCGAACGATTCGAATTCAATTTAATTTCATTTGAAATATTATTTCGAGTTACTACGATCATGCTCATTTGTCAAGCCATTTTATTTTCAGTTGCTCGGTTCGAAGATGCCTCAAGTCGCTTTATTAATACGAACTTGTTGCATCGCGTGGCTTGAAATATTGTATCTTGCCAGGCTTCAAGCGAAATTCCGCACCTCGTAACCATTTTTCTATTTGTAACGAATAGCAGTTGTTAAATAAGATAATGCAATTTCTGGTTGTTCGCTGATATTCGTTTTCTAAATGAAACTGACAGTTTTTTAAGCACTCTACTCAGTTGCCAAAGAGACATTCCTACGTGGTTTTCTTTATCCTACATAAGTTTCTTTATCTTTTACAGCAATCTATCCTAACAGCCTCGAACACGCCAAAGCGATTCATATCTACTTCGTTGCCAATTTCATCTACCGTTTCGTAGTAATACTGTCAAATTTGTGACAACTATAGGTGTCACATTTTTCATTTTACCAATCACTAAAATAATGCAGGTGCGTTTAGCAAATTTAATATGTTACGTTAAACGTCTTCTTAAAACGTTAAGAATTCTTCTTTGCTAAAATGAAAGCAATATCGAAGTATATAAATTCGAGAATAGTAACAGGACTGAGACATGCGTCAACGATAGAACAACGCGATTCCAGCGAGATTAAGTCGAATCTCACTCAAGCCGAACAACTTGCTTCGTATAAACACAAAGTCGGAGTGAAATCGGTCGGATTAAAACGATTAGAATTCAACTAATAGTAAGAACGTAACTTGATTGATCTGAGCGAGTCTTAAGAACGGGAGGAAGTATTAGCGAACGTAGATAAAGCCTCGTACACACCGTGCTATCGCAGGTCGTGGTCGGAATCGCCGTCGATGTATTGGTCGTTGGTTGAGTTGATTTAAGGCGGTTGTCATGGCGTCCGGTTATTGCGATCGTTAATCGACGTTTCGTAGGTTAGCGCAATTAAGTTAGACGTGCGCAACGATCAGACGGCGGCAGGTCGCATTAACGCACGCGATGCACTGGCCGCGCATAATCGTCATAATTATCAATGATGACGGATCGTTCCGTCACACGCGCTAATTATTGCCAGCGAGGAGACTGCCGTTGGGCTCGCATCGCCGTAGGCGTAAATCGCTTGCTCGCGCGAGCACTTTGCGCTTGTAATGAATTTTTATCGCGTCCGTTCGGCTTGTAACATAGCATTTATATCCCTGCAGCGGTCGAACGCCACACGATTCAGCTCGATAAGTCGAAGCTCGAACGCGTCGTGTGCTGCCTGCTGTTGCTTGGCTTCGTCGCCCCGAACATTTTTCCGCGAATACATTACCCGCTTCGAACGGTTAATTGGTCTGGGAAAGTTCGCCGAACGTGGATCCGAGAAGATTCGATTGGGACATCGTTCTGTAGTTATTGTTACGCAATATGGTACATTTACCTTGGGGCGGTTGCTTGTATGCGCAGTGCATCGTACGGCGAGTGCCTTCTGTCTGAAAAAAGAAACATAAACCGTTGCATAAAAGTATTTATGTGCAATTTCACATAAAAGTGAATCACATTTGTCCACCGTGAAAAATATCTTAAACGTGATGAAGAGAAACGTGGGTAAATCGTTATTAGAATCATAGAATAAAAATTTTCTCGAGATGTTAAGGTTCTTTCTCTGAATCCAAAACAGTGAGATCGAGGCACAGAAGATCTAAGGATCGCGGGAGGATTAAAACGCGCTATTTAGCGATTCAAAATATCCGAGAGAATCGAAGTATGAAGATCGAGTACAGGAATTCAACTTTAAGGGTTGATGCTGAAAGTAACTCGAGAACTATGTATTTTTTTTAAAAGATAATGTAACGTTTGTCCAAAATTTTCATCAAAATCATTTTGTCAAACAAGATGTTTCTACTACATTGTTTCAAGGGACGAGTCGTTCTCAAGAATCGCTTTATTACATAGCAATTAAATTTTATGGACTTTATGGATTGATTTGATTTGAAAGTTGTTCAGATTCAATGACGCGCAATATCACAGAATTAAAGAATAATGAAATTGTTGAGCGAGACTGACATCTCGTACTCAAATTACATATTATTATTTCGTTATTTTGGTCAGTTAATGTAATTTATTCTGGTATTTTCACTTTATAACATTGTTCGAATGGTGATCGAGTAGGTAAGGAAGCAGGATATGGTTCATCGATGCCGAGAAATTAAAAGATGACGGGGTTGTTTGTGCAGGGTGACATATAATCATTATAATCATATATGATGATGGATCATGTAGAGCAGCGTAGTAATCAACATTGCTAGCAGGTTGCGACATTATAAGCACCTACAAACACAGTTGCACAAAATTGCTGCAATATTCTTCGCTGCAATCTAGCCTTTTTAAATTTGCCCATTTTTAGGAAACCACACTTATCCAATCTTCATTTTTACCTTAAAACTTTATCCGTTCTTAAAACACCACAATTTATTATCACCCTATCGTACATGCGTAACGAACGATTAACAGACGATAGAAATAAAACTCTTAACCATTTTAAAAAGGCTATTAAGAACTTAAGATTGGCTATTTAAATTAGATCAAAGTGCTTCGTTCGATTTTTATGTATTTGTAATAACGTAAAAATGCTCAAATGCTCGTTTTACTTAATACTTAATCAGTATCCTTTCGACGAAATTGTTTTTTATCGAAGCGGTTTTCTATCGGTAGGCGTGTTGTTTCGTTTTGGGGGAGACGAGGTGTTGAAGTGGTTACCACTTCTAAGAAAACTCTACATCTGGTCTTTTTTAGTTTTCTCAAACACTGAAGCCATCGACAGCGTATAGACAAAAGACTGCGACGAAGACAGACCATAAGCAGTAGACAGGCGACGTTGGCTTCGGGGTTTTCAGTTATTGGGTAACACAGCTAGCGTGCGGATCTGGACCAGCTCAAATTGTATTCTTAGTTACAATTACACTTCTATTTAAATATATTTTCTGCCTTACAATTTATCCACGAGTTTCTCTGTTTACACATCGAATAACCTCAACACGAGGGACCAAGTTGCCGAATTCAATCGCGCGTCCAGATATATTCAGGTGCTTTGGAACCGATTCCGAGGTCCTTAACCTTCTGTGGAGATAGTCGCGTGACGTCATCGAAGATATAAGAAGATGACGCGATCGGTCGATCGTGTGGGTTAACCTGCTGAGTTAGCGCCGCTATTCGATCGGTCATTCTGTTATACTTACATGTCTCTTCCTACTGGGCGTATCAAGCATGTCACGCATACGTACAAGGAAAAAGCATGTTCCATGACGTATGTAATAAAAGACAAATATAGCTACCAGATTTTACAGCGAATAAAGAAATTACTATATACCAGGGATTGGCAATATGAATGATGAATTAACGCGTTAGTGCCGTGCTGATTTTATTGATTTCCTGTTCTTACCCCATGACGTGGCCATCCAAATCGTACGGGGTGATAGAAACATTAGCAAGCAATTGAAACGAGAGATCACACATATCAATAACGATTCTTTTATAAGAGATTCGAGGTTTTCGCGACGTGGATTCATACGCTTCACACTGTTCCTGAAAGAATTTCGTTCCAATCCTGGAAACGTCGGAAAAAAATTTATTTAGGACACGGTTTCTATCCGGAAGCCTCGAACAGCGTTAGGTGTGCATTCTTTTACAAATTTTAAGTTTTCACGGTGGTTAAAATGGATGTGGTACTTTTCGTTTTTGGAGATCAACCGTGTTATTCGTTGTACTTTTGCGCCAACGCTTCGCGAACGTTAGGCTTCGCTCGTTCAGAGCGGATTCGGAACTATTTCGTATAATACGATCGATCCCGAGAAACCGAAAGTACAATTCTTTCATATTTCCCTTTAATTGTACGAAATTTTCTAAGGATAGGAAAAACGAATTTCGTCGAAAATGACCGAAAGAACGCAACAAGGTTAACAGGTTGACACGACATCACCGTAGTCGTGAAGTCTACGATGTCTCAGTACTGGAATAGGTTGATCTCTACGCGAAGCAAACCTCGGTAAAGCAACCTCCGATGAGACTAAGTAGATATCGGCGAATGAGGGATGCGTGGGAAGCTAGTCTGGTGGTAGTGGTGGTGGGCGATCTGCCTACGTCCCGCGGGATAATAAATCTGGACTGGGGGCCTAGGTTAGACTCGCCACGATCTAAATACATACGTAGAGGACGCCGTTTACACGCGTATGCTAGGTTCGCGTTAACTCTCCGCTGAGAGAAATCTCCCTCTTCCTGGTGCCTTAATTGGACTCTCTTCGCTGCGATCCTCTTTCTATCCTCTTCTTTCTCCTCCTGCTCCTCCTCCTCCGCCTCCTTCGACCAACCCGCCCTTGTTTCCGAGCGAACGTTTATGAATATTGATCGTGCGTTACGGTCCCGTTTTTTTCGCGTTCCGGAAGATCGAGCCGCCGGATTCTTTTTCTCGCGGCCCTCGCCTCGAGTATGCGCATACGCAACAATGGATAATGCGTGATAGCGCTCCACGTCGTTCGAGAGTTTCAACTGACGTCAGACTTGAACGTTACTGTTTTAAGAGTCTCTTTTAGGCTTGAATTTTGAAGAAGTTGACACTTGAAAGACTTGAAAGACCATGTAACCTACATTTTTGGTGATCATGGACTTGTGTTTTTTCGCAGTAGTTTCTCGGAAAGTTTTCTTTTTTATTTTTAACTATAGTCTAATGCTGTACTAACTAGCAACTTGTTAACCACACTTTAGGAAATTGTACTATATGCGAAACATTAATATTGTACTAATTTATAGGATAATTTTTTATCTCGTTCGTTTCCAGTTCAACATTTTATCATGGTTACGGTCAGAGGTTAAAATTCTATTTCAATAGCGTAATGATTAAGAGGTCTAATGAATTTTCGGTGAGTATAAAATCATTATTGATTTTCCTATGTTAGAATTCAATTCTTAGAATACACAATTTAGTAGGTGCTATAAATTATTCGGATAAAGGAGTTAGTTATTAATTGAAATCGGACGTGTTTTGATCGTGGCTGACGTCACGCGCTTGAACAGATTTAAAAGAGAAGCAGCTGAAGCTTAACTTGCTGGAATCATTAACATATTTGGCAAAATTTATAGAAGTTACTTCGAAATTTTTATAGAAACATAATGGTATTCGTTATCTTAGGAGACGTGCAGAAGGTAATATGATTTTGTCATATTGCATTAAAATGAACGTTGCGTGGGTTTTTCTCGAATCTGTCAAAAGGCGTAACTGTAAACCTCCTTTTCTTCTGGTCCGCTTATGGCTCGATGATATTGGAAGACTCGTTTATGTAGTTCATTAAGCACAGGTAGTTAGCTATTCAGTAACCATAATCGCTTCTTACAATCCGCGCTTGTATCTCTCTACGAATAAATTTAATCATCTGTTTAATGCGCAGAATTCTATATAGTTATACGCATATTATTGACTCTACACTCATGACGAAGAAAGAATAAATGTCCTACACAGGAAATTGACATTAGTAAACTGGTTAAAGTCAAGTTTCAAGAAGGAAATAGTTCAACGGAAATCAGTTATACGAGCGAATATTCTTAGAGCGGGATGTCCAAGCGTTTTTCGAAGAAAAGGACATATAAAAGCAAGTGTAAATTTCGTTTTATCTAGCGTTATCTTATCTTGAATTTCCGTTTAACATTTGATAAATCTTAACAGGAACAAGCTAGTTCTTTTTCTAGAAAAATATATTACGTACTTTCAGTAAGAGATTCTTCGATGCCCTTGTATATATCGCGTACAGTAAAATGATTAATATTAGACAATTTACATTAAATTAATATCACGCGATTCATATTAATGTTAAATAATAATTTTCTATTTCTGCCTATATAAATCAATCGAGAATATTTGAAACAAATATTTTTGCCAAGTTAATTACAACACATTTGTTTTCATGTTAATCTGTTTGATACATATAGTTTTATTTTCATCGATATAGATAATTATTTATCCTCATAGTTACAACGAAGATCACACAAACACATATATGGGAACAAGAGTACGCGAGGAAACAGGATATGCTCATTAACGTCTAGCTAGAAACAGCATTTCCACTTGGCTATAATATTCGCGTATCCGTCACACGTATCGGTGTTCGGTCTTAATCACAGAGTCTGCTTTCCCCCGGGTACCTCTCATTTCCTCCTCAATTTTCACTGCACGTGGTCTTTTATTCATCCTCGAGCCTCCACCATAAGTCATAGTAATTAATTATAGAGATGAATCATATCTCGATACGTCAGTCCTTCTTTCTTACCGGCGACTCCTTTTTCTCGAGTGTCGTAACAGTTCGAGATACAGCACGCTGTAGCATCTCGAAATCATCGAAATTAGTGATTTGTCTAATTACGAGAATGTACTGAACGATTATTTCGCGCGTAGAGAAAATATCGTGACAACTTCCGCATACAACTTTACCCGTAGAGAAATGAAAATAAATGCCTGATCATTAGGCTTTTACGGTGGTCTGGTTTTTGTTATTCAGGTAATTTAATTTCAAATTATTTACTTCTAAGATACTCGTTCTGTTTCATTTTAATATAGTATCATTATCTCGATGGTCTTTGATATTATCGTATTTTACACGTTTATTTGAGAATTCGCAAGGAAGTTGAAGGCGGAGTTTGCGAAGGACGATTTTTATGATGGTTTCTAGATATAGCAAACTTCTTATTAAATCGAATTTATATGAACTACTTGAGATTCGAAATTTTGCGAAAAATTAAACAAAAATTTTTTCCTTTTTTTTTTTTTTAGAGAGAGAATTTAAATTTCCTAGATGTAGAGATTATTTTGCAGGATATTGCATTCACCATCAAATAAATTACAATTATAATTATAATACAATATTTTCTTAAATTGTAAAGATACAGTCTTTGCAAAACGGGAGAGAAAAACATAGTTTCTGCAGTTGTTTAATTTAACGCATTGACTGCCACACATGTTTTCAAAGAAATTTCCGTCAGGCCACGCGTGCAGCAGTACCAAGCGTTCTCTGCTAGGTGCTCCCATCGATATTTTAGTAATGCGAGTCGCTCAAGCGGTGGTCTCAAGAATGATCTTTCGTTTCGTTTGTTCGCAACATTAAAACCATTAGCTGTTATTGAATATAACGAAGGAAAGTGTGGTATAGATTATTCCGACCAAATGGTTTCTTCTGCCACCGCAATTAGAAAAGAATTCAAATGGTACAGAAAACTTGGCACTCAATTCCTTCTGGGAATTTCTGTTGTAAACGCTTTGACGGTTTACAAAATTGTAACAAGGAGAAATATAAATATTAGAATATTTAGACAATTATTAGTTGCAAAATTATTAGGGTTGTCTGAAAATACAAAAAATCCTTGTCTTCGAAGGAGTCAGCATAATATCGCCGTTCGGAAAAACGATTCCGGAAGAAGCATGAGACGCATGCAAACTATGTTATGCAAATAAAAGACGTCGAATGGACCGAACAAAGGCATAAAAGAATTTGAAGAAAACAACAACTTATTGTCCAAATTGTCCCGACCAACCTCAGCTATGTATAGAATGCTTTAAAGTTTTACATTCTAAATAATTTTTTTAATAAACCATTTTCATATTTTTATTTTATAACAATTCAACAGTTTTATTATTATGCAAAATCTTTTCAAATACCTACGACGATCCTTCGCAAGTAGTCAAATAAGCGACACCCGAATATGGGTTACGCGGTCTGACCAGAAACTCTCCTGACACCCGAATACGGGTGTCGTGGCAATCAACGTATTAAACCAACATCTAATCACCATCGAAAATGTAGAACAAAATATATTATTAAAATTTCTTTCTCCCTATTTTCCTTTTTCTTTTCTTCATACGAGTTTTACATAAGTAAACTAGACGCGATGAAAATTGAATCAAACCGACACGAAGCCATGTTCTATTAGAAAACACATGTTAAGAAAATGTTATCAGTTGATCTAATCTTGCATCGATAGAATACCGATTAGCTGATATCGGCAACTCCGTGGAACATCGAAAACTCAGTTGCCAGTAAGTCTTAACACACGTTCGACAGGTTGTTAATTAGGTGTTTCGCGATAACGCCTAATCTTATCCCGATACACGGACCCTCAGAATCCACGTTAGTCCGAGTGTGTCGTACCAGCGACACCTTTCCCCGTAGGCAACTAGCGCGCGTAAAGACGATTCTTACGCGTCGTCGATGGCGTACTTCGAAACCCATGGACAATTAACCCACTTATCCAGAACTAATGGGCATTCCATTATGGTGTTCCTTGGCGAGCGGTACACCAGTGGTCGCAAGTATCACATGCTCATGCCATACTCGCCTAGGTACCCCGTGACGACATGAGAAATTTACAAGTCGATTTCTGTCGACTAGAACGAAGATTCGAATTGACGTGGACACGTGACTCGAGAAATTAAGGAAATTACGGGACACGTGAGTTTATATAACGAGAAAAAAGTTAATAACGTTGAATGGTAGATGGAGTAAACGAGAGTCGACTCGAGAGTGTAGGAATTTCGCAACGTGAATGAATTCGTGTTTTACGATTATGTCTCTTACGAGTGAATAAAGCGATATTGCCTCGGAATTTGTTTCATTAGCTTATCGATTTATTCGACTATACAAAACATCCAAGAGTAATTTAGATATGGATGTTTTATGTTTATAGAGGAGTTTCCTGATTGAGTTAACACGTACAGTTAGCTAGAAATTAACATAATATATTTTTTTTCTATAATAAATCCACGTGCTATATTTTCTGCTGTATTTTGCTCGTTGATATTTACAAATTAGCTTACGATATAAAATCAGTTTTACGTAATCGAATTCTTAAATTGTGCATTTTCACGTCATGTTTCAATTATCAGCAACTCTGTCTACATCAATACCTGTATATTACTTTTGTTATTAAAATAGAGATAAGAAACAAGAATGATAGCAAATCATAAAATAGACGTAGAAAGTAACATTTATAACATCATCATTTCCCTCTCCTTCTCGAGTCATCGAGTAAATCAGTCTGACTTTCAAGCCTCTAATACTCCAACGTCCAACGTCGTCCATTAGTACCGATTAACGACAAAGACCGGTCTTTTATCGCCATCGACAGCCTCATCATGTAAATCAGGTTTAAAACGATCGAGAAATCAAATACTGCTAGAAATTTAGTCAACGAAGAAATCGCCATCTTTCCTGATTATATCTCGTCAATCTTTTGTCAGCTCGATTTTACGTAATACTCGTATCGTGCACGAGGGAAACGGACACAGATATCGCTCTGTATGCACGGAACGATCGCGTCCATGCAAATTCGTTGATGCAAAAGTCGCGGACGCGTGTTATATAAGGTGCAAAGCTTAAACGCGTGGCGTGCGAGCGAGCGAGCGAGCGATCGCGTACGCGTAAACCGGTTTGCTTTTCGCGCTTGGTGGGGGCGTGTGACGCGACGCGCGTAAATTAACATCGACGCCGGTGTACGGAAAGAAACGACGTCAAACTTTCATATTTCATAGAATCGGGTGAAATAAGGAGCGCGAGAACGGTTTGCTTTGGAATTTTGCACTAAACTGTTCGACCGGGCCGTGGTATTGTCGGGGCAAAAAACCGACGTGTTTCACACGATAGCTTGTTCTCTTGCATAAATGTTGAAGCGGCGGTGATTGGTAGACGAGGCTTCTTCGCGGTGATTTATGAATAGCGGTTTTCTTTGCTTCGATTTTCCTTCGTTTACTTTTTGTTTATGTTAATACTCATGGTAAAGGTATCGTGAAAGGGTACATATATACACTTAGTCAGGAAAGTTTACATACAACTATGGAATTTTGCGTATCTGAGTCACCGAAGAAAGTGAAAACGCATATTGTTAGAAAATTGCGTGTAGTTATATATTAGTACTGTTATTATAGGTATATGTCGAGAAGCAATTAAAACATTTAATTGGTAGAAATCGCGAAATAAAATTATATCGGAAACTACGGAACCTTTAACGCTAATGTTAGCTGGACGTAATCAATGCTGACGTAGGACATCTACAAGATATCGATATTACCTAATATTAAGCCTACTATTTTCATGATTTTATAACAGATGTGTGTAATGTTTGCAATATCGTATCTTATATTTCTCTTACTCCTTTTTTCTTAATAAAAGTGTTACGTTTTAACAACACGTGTCTTAATGTTCTAAGAAGGTGTGTACAGTTAAATGTGTTTTTACTATAATATTTTATATTTATGGGATGTATGTAGACCTTTGTGACTGACTGTAAATAATTTTGTTGAAATTTGTAAAAAAAATTTCGCAATCTAACTTATATCCATCAAGAACTTGTTTCTAAATTATGATCCTTTCGCTATTGATCTTCTGATTGATCAAACCGAGCAGTTTGATTAACCGACCAATTTAATCCGTAGCGATGAATGATCAACTTCCGTAACTAAGCGAGTGATTAATCTCAATAGAAAGTATCGATATCGATGCACACGCTCGGATCGTCTGCCACAGCACGGGTCGTGTTTTCATCCTGTTTCCATTCCTGGCGAGGACACGCACATATGTAAATGATGCTCGGCTACTCGTTCCTTCGGCCACGTGTATTTTCCTAAACCATTCCTACTTACGCTACCTCATTATTCACCTAATTATTCTCGCAACATTGCTGTATCCTTTTTTGGAAACACGTTAAAAGCAGGTAACGCGTGTAAGTTTTACTGTTATGCTAAGTCTTACAGTAAAATCAAGTACATTAAAATAAGTTTCTCATGCAGATACTATAATTTTATCTGGTGTGAATTTCCATATATTTACACAGCGGCGAAAAAGATTTACCTTCGTATGATTTTGAAATAATTAAAATAATTCATCGTTATAAAATAAGAAACATTATTATACTATATTACGTATTTTAATATGATAAATACGTATCGAAGGTGTCATTTAAAGTAAAAGGGTTAATAAAAGGTGCTGAAAATTTAAATTGGTCACGATCCTTCGATCGCACGATTCGTTCAACTGTAAATACAAATTGTATAAAGAAAGAAAGTTATAAATCACAAATATTCGCATGAAAGTACGAATAAATACAAAAATCAATAATATTGGCGAAATAGCTTGTAAAGTCCAAGTGAAACATCTCATAATCTCTAAACGGAAGCATATTGTTTATACTACGTTGCTTCATCTTCCGAGTCTCGGATGACATGGAAACTTTCACGTATCTCCGGCCAAGAGGGATTCCCGACGCGACGTTGCATTTCCTGAACGTAACGCTGCGCGAACTATGACATTACGCTTAATTGTCGGTGACTGCATAAACATTGATGAATGCCTGGATGGCTGTGGCCGGCTGTGGACGTGCTTTCTCGAGATCCGTTCGATGACTTGGAAGACTTTCACGACGACCAGGGCCCCCATAGAAAACTGAAAGTCACATCGTGTCAACATTATAAAGTAACGATTATTCGTGTTACGTTGTACCGCGACGTGTCTCGCCGCGAGTCTTTCGTGTCTCGACGATCGGCGGTAGGTACGTCGTTTTCGTCCGTGGATAAATATTTGTACGTGCGACGTTTTCCTACCGTCATTCTAGGCAAGGAATACTCAGGAAAAATTCGAACCAGGCAAACGAATACAAGCAACGATTGTTCGTTTGCTGATGGTTTGGTCACATTTATTAGGGAAGGTGAGAGAGGCAAAGAGATGAGGAGTAGGGAGGAGAAAAAGGAATGAGAGAAAGAGGAAGATTATATTAGTGTAGTATCGTGGAAATTAAATATAAATTTTTTCCCCGATTACCTACAATTTATTAATAGTGAATTAAATATACAAGTATTAATAGGACAGAAAACGATGTTTGTTTAACTGAAACTAAATGCGATACTCGTATCTATCTCAAATAACTTTACAGTTATTTGGCAACTCTCGTCACAACGAATTTAACACTCTCTCTCTCTCTCTCTCTCTCACTAGCAACTCCAACAACTCTACAACACTGACAACTCGATCAACTCTCTCAACTCTACTCTTCGATGCCTCGATCAACTCTGATTCTCGCAACACACTCACTTTTCGACTCGCATACTCTGACCTCTCGGTCACCCCTCCTTGAAAACCGAAACCGTCCTTCTGCTCTAACGTTGTTTATCGTTTTTCTCATACCTCTGCAAGAACTAGGTGACTTTAGTCACATAGGCGCTCTTAAATGTAAACGAACCACAGAGGGATGATGTACACGGTTTTTTCTATTTTCGACCGATCTATAGTCAAACTCTTTTACGATATTACATTAGTGTAGAGAATAAAGAGAGGACCGAGGGCAGGATCAGGGCGAAAATGAAAGTGAAGGAAAAGAAAGGAAGGAAGGAACAGTGAATACAGATGAGAGAAGAAAAACCATAAGACGGGAAGAAAAGTTATTAGAATGGCGCTTATCTTTGCTTCTTTTCGTTTCAGGACTGGACAAATATCTTCTTAATCCTGTTAGAATCGATACTTTTAGATTGTGAAAAAGTTCCTGTTGAGATATGTATAATTTTCTGTGCTGGACTGAGTTAAATGCGTAGTAGAGATACTTGTATGTGAGTGTCGGTGTGTGGAGGTATATGTGTGCGGGGCGTCTCGAAAACAGATGAGGGTAAACTAGTCAGTCGGTTAAGAGTCGGGTATGGAAGAAAGTGCAAGTATGTATCGATGAATATATAAGGAATCGTCCATGAAATAAATATATTACTATTTTAATATGAATTGTTAGTGTAGATTTAGTGTTCCTATAACATTATTTCGGCTTCAAAGATCCACAATTCTCAACAGTTCCTATTCTATCAATTATTACGGTACAGATCTGAACATTAGACAGAACATTATGAAACAACTTAGTTTCTCAATTAACGATTATATGTGCACGAAACTTGCTCACTTGTTACGTACTCGTTTATTATATATTCACTAAAAACACTACATATTACGTTCAGGAATTTCTCTGGTAGAATAATTGAGTAGAAAATCGTGATTTAAGTTTACATAGAAAAAGATCAAAGATATATCTACGTAAGTTATGAACGTTGTTGTAAATCGTTGCGTGGGCTTTTATAACGACAGTTGTTTGCGTTAAAACCTCATGAACGAAAGGTAACTTCAAAATGAATTTCGTAGCTCGATCTTGAACAGAATTCCCGAAACGGTATAAGTCCGGTTTAACTCAAATCTTTATTCTTTATACACTTCATACACGATTAATTCGAATACAAAGTATCGTTTTGTATAAAATAAGTCAGTCTCTTCTTTCGCCTATATTCGATCGAATCGTCGCGAATTGAAATTCGCTCAGCGTAATCGGATTTTTCCGCAGAACAATGATTTAGCATGGACACCGATAACACAAGCCGGATAACGCTTGTAGCAGGAAGAAAAGTCAGCCGTGTCCGTTATTCCGACATCGCCGTTGGGAAGAATGTAAATCACTGTCGTTGATTAAACGATTTATTCCGTCTACCTCTTAATTGGACCGGTGCGTTTATAACACGGTCCAATTAAAAGGGAAACGTTACGTTAAACGCGATCATACGTAACAAACGCCTGATAAGAGGTCTGCAGACCTGTCACGGTATTTAAAGAATCTTCGATCAAGGGGATGCTGCGCGTTATCCCGTTGCGTATCCGCCCTAAGCTCTCTCTATCGTCCCGTTCCGCTACCATGTGTCTCTAAGTGGACCGGTTTGCATGGCCACGTCCACGTCTGCGTAGGCTGCATCATCGTTGCGAATCGATTGCTGGTATTAGAAAAAAAAAGTAAAAGCGGACGAAAATCGAGAGAAAAGAAAGGGAAGAAACGAAACTGCTTCTCAGGGAAAGAAAGGGTTTCAAGCTGGAGAGGAAGAAAGAAGAGGAGAGAGAGCGTTACAGCAGAGAAGATAACAGAAAAATCAACCGTCCACCAAGTTAGAAAAAGCAGAGTCCACGAAAGAACCTACGCGTGGTGTGGTGTGCACGCTTATCTCGCTCAGGCTAAGCTTGTCGCGGGCTTGAAACATTCGAGTCTGGCCTAGCCAGATATAACGTACGGCTTATAGTGTCTGGATATAACTTGGCGCTTGCCGTGGATACGGATAAGTACATAGATCAAGAGAAAGGCTAAGGAGAATCAACGGCCGAGATCCTCCTCCTTCTTCTACCGATTCCTTTTCCTTTCTACCTTCTTCTTCGTATCTTCCTCTTCCTCTCCTTCGCTTCCTTCTCCTATTTGCTCGTTCTATCTGTTCCGACTTCCCTGTCCCCAACCAGCTCTATCGAAGAAGCGGTCAGAGGTACCGCGGGAAATTAATGGGCATCTCCGTAACCGCATGAATTGAGTGGAGACTCGTGTTAATTGGGATAAAGTCTCGTGTTTTTCATGAATGAATCAAGCCCCGTGTCGCGTCTAGGCGACGCTCGGTACCGGTGGAGCAACAGCGCCAGTGGTGGTTCCATACTCGATCATCTTCGCCGATTTTCCGATCCCTTTTCAAACTGTCTTCTTCCTGTTTAGCTTGGTTCGTTCGATTCCGTCGAGGATCCAGCCCAGGGTTGAGAGCTGCTGCTCGCCCACGCTCCGCTACATTCATTCACTTCTGCGTCGATCTCCCCTGGCCCCGCATCGTGGCGAGAAGGAATCGCCGCGGTGCCTTCGGCTCGAGCGTGTTCACCGTTCCTCGCGTGCGCGCTCACGGCTGCCGCCTGTGTACGCGTCTCCACTCGCCTCGACCTAGCCAGCTGACGTCATCTGATTCCTATACGTTTATCCGCGCGCATTTCCTCGCTCCCTCTGCTACCCCCTGTCATGCGAGCCGGCCATTAATAAACTTTATTACGCGGCCGAATCCGCGTGGCAAAGGTCTTTCGACGCGGGAGACGCGAGAGACGCGCGTGGCTACCCGCTTCACGCCAACAGACATACCGCCCAGCTGCCTTCGATTCCGGATATACAGGGTGTCTTAAGCTGGGTACTAGGGTAATAGATTATTTTACGTGCAAAAATAAGCCATCCAGATGAGATAGCACTGGGAGAACTAAGAATCAGCCACGTAAATTTCATGTACTCTTTCTTGCTTTGGCAAGAAACACGTTTCATAATTATGCAACATTTTGTCGCTCTAGTTCTTAACTCTTCTATATCCACTAGTTTTGTAAACTAGAGAAAACTACGTATAAAGTTTATAAAGTTTGATATTACATATCGTGTGTTAAGATTTGAAGGGACTGAATATCTGTCGCGTTCTATGTAGAATTCTCGTCGTATTATCACGAATTCTTTATATAAACCAGACACACGTGGATTGCTCTAAAAAAATGGAATTGAACAACTAAGAACTAGAGCGACGATTTGCAATAGGAGAATCCCGATCGAACGCATCCTCGCGCCTTGCTGGTAATACCAATGCGAAAGAAGCTTCTATCAAATCAATGGCAACTTCGAGGAATTGACTAAGAATGTGAAAGTACTATCTGTCCTGGGACACCCTGTATACTATCGATTCTACCGTTCCATCGGGTATTTTTAATGCTGGATTTCTCTTATTTGTTCGCCTGTTTTGCTGTTTCTGTCCGGGTGTTTTGGTCAATCGCGGTATCCTTTTTTGATTTCGCTGTTTTTATACGTGTAAAGGATTTTACACGAGATTTTATTTGACCTCCGAGGTTATGAATTATAGGGGTGGACGTTTGGCGAATAAAATAATTAGAATTTAATGGTATCAAGTTGCATGCATTTAGCAGATAAAATACAGTACTGTGTAAATGTATTTGGAATATCTCCGACACCGATCTTATGGCGCCAGTTAAACATATTTTTAAGAAGATGTTTCCACTTGTTGTTATATGCAAATGACTCTTTAGACATTCGTGATTTCATCGTTTACCTATGGTTTCTTGCAGTTCACGAATTGTTTGGAGATATTACGGTAAATGGAATTTCAAGTTAAATGCTATGAAATTGTTTAGGGTTAAGACGAAAGTACGAATTAAAAGCTCGAATGAATTTTTTATATAATACAGAAATATAATAAAATATATTTATATAACATAAAGTATAATGTAATATAGAATAATAGAAAATACAAAATAGATTTGTCAGATAATAATTGTGTAGTACTCTCGAAAGAACAAAGTATCGATTATTCCAAAAGTAATTAACTAGTTTTCAAAAGAACTTGTATTTCTTAAAAAATAACGATAAAATTTAAATAACACAAAATATATCGATATTTATGAAAACGAAACATTTTCGCTTAATAAATGTTTTAAATCTTACGCACATAGCTTTATTTGGAACATAATGATACTGACATTATTCAATCTTTTTAATTAATTCTACCATGATGTAGTTTTATTTATCATATATAGTGTGATTAGACTTGCTTTAAACTAAAAAAGTTCGTTAAAATTTTAACTTGGCACTTTACGTTGGTGGTTAATTATTTGATTTCTAACCATTTTTTTCACGCATATTTATTACCTCCTTTATGATATCGGTTGCTATGAATTATCGACAAAGTTTACCTACTTTGGCTAGCACACCATAACAGTCGAATAGCTGTCAGATGTAATTTGAATTGCAAAGCAAGATGAGTGCGTTCGATGAACAGCTGTTTCATGCGCTACTTTTTACTTGTTTATCGAGTCATACAAATTGTAATCGTAATGACCCATTTTGATTGATTACGTAAGAAGGGCATGAACGTATCTGAAACTTATTGCGTCTGAAACGATTAGAAACTTGCTTACAAATTATTTTAATAAATAACTAGAGCAATATGTGCAACAAGGATAAAACCATCGCCAACTTTACAATAAATTTTTGTAAGTGACGTATTAATAAAATATAATAACACGGTGATGAATAAATGAAATACAATTCAAAAAGAATGAACATATCTACGTGAATATTTAATTCCTATTTTACATAGCATTATAAAGAATTGCCTCCAAATTATTGCAACTGTTACGTTGCATTAGAACTAGAACGAAATCGCTTAAAAATCGATCGCTTTTTTGGCAAAGATAATGACGAACAACACGATCTTCAAGTTTAACTTGGTCAATGATGTAACGTACATATGGTTTATAAAAATTTATTTCGGATCATGGATTTATATTCCACGTTATAAATAACTAATTACACGTAGAAAGGAAGAATTCGGTGATTGAGAAAACATGATTCACACACATAGAACGATGACAAATCTGCTTGCGCACGCATCCGTTGGATGTCACGTTGTCCGAGATTTATGGCGAGATCGCTCTATCGCGATTAGGAAACTGACGCCCTCGACACTTTCCACGATTCAGCGAGAGAGTTCAATGAACGCATAGACCAAACGATTTTCCGTAAGCAGCGATCGCGGCAGCGCAGCGTGTGCCATAGAAAGTTGCGCGCATTAACACGTCGCGGATTGTTCGACGGTAATTGTACAAAGATCCTGTTCCCACGCGTTTTCAGAGCAACTTTTAAATGGACGCATCCTAATTTAACGAATTACTACAGGAATAAGAGGAAAGATACGAATTATTTAATGGTAGAGAAATGTTTTTACCGAAGGAGGTTTCGAAGGACGCAGCTCTTATTGCTCTGAACAAAAGAGCAAAATAATAAATTATATAGGAAGATCAATTGCTGAGAGAAAACAAAGGTTTCCAATATACAGCAGTTCAAAGAAATTCTTCTTATTAATTTATTTACTTCGTAATTAATTTGTAATTTAATTACTTCATTTTCTTACTCGTAATATGCATAAAACATAAAGATAGATATAGAATATCCAAAATACGGTATTCGTGAAATCTAGCGGGTAAAGCAAATCTCTGCGTAGATTCTAGTTTCTCAATTAGCGTCATGAAAATAGAGAAAATAGAGATCTGCGGTCTACTAATAATATTTTCTGTATATCTAATAAATTTGTACTTTTTTTATTTACGCCATAAACAAATAAACTTTTAATAACGAAAACAAACGGAATTAATGGGCAAAAACACGAGTAAGGAAATAAAAGGGTAAAGAAAAGACGGTGCTGGCCAATAACCTTCTTCTTCAGGGCTTGGCAACGTTGCACGCACATAGGTAGCCGGTTGGTTAATGATGCCCGCGCGAATCGATGATTCGTCAATGTCCGGCGCGGAATTGGAATTATCCGACGGAAGAGCAGGGTGTCCTTGGTCGTGCTCGCATCCCTCTTCGGTCCAAGAAAAATACTGACGGTATTAGGTAATTGAGTACATTGCCTTGGTAAAGGACCGATGATTTCCGGAAGTGGATGTGACAAAAGGATTAATGACATTCCGATGCTCGCAGCGTTTCCTAGCCATTTAACAGGGCTTGAATGGTAATACGTTTCGAAGAAAGCGAAGAATTGAAGTGATGTAAGAAGTATGAATGGGACAACTGTTGAATAGCGCAGGAATTATGAAACTGAGTGTGTAGCTAACTTTCGTTTAGTTCCTTGAAGAATCGGAATTACATTAAAACGGCTGAAATAAACTGTTCGCGTAATGTTAGATAATTACTTGGTTATATGGCGATGACTATCTTAGATTTTAATGAATATTCAAGTATTTCGGTTCAGTCGGTACCACAGAGAAATATAATTGCTGCTATATAATTGTTTTACACCATAGCAGGGAGTATAGAAATGGAGTAAGTAAAATCTCATAGCAAATTCTAATTAATTTAATTTGTAATTATTTCTTGAAACAAAAGTTTGGAAGTCATCCTGTATTTATAGCGCCACGAATTACATCTTTAGATTTAGTAGCTTTCTTAAGCTTACGTTTACATAGAAAGGAAAAAATAGAAATGATACAATTAATTGAATTTACGCGAGCATTTCCTCAATCATACTTTCACCACTGTACAGGGAACATTAGAAATTGAGAAAAGGTTTGAGATTGCGAATGAGACAAGAAGTATACATAACCAGTGAATCTTTGGAAATGATCTGTAATTACATTACCAACATTATCTCAACAAACTGCTTTTCTTCCGACGAGTACAAGTTATATCCTCGTAGAAAATTACTAGCGCTGGTTGAGCTATCAATGTACACGATACAATAATTGTATAAATGAGTTCCTTCCGACAGTAAAACTTCCACTTTGCACAAAAATCGAAAAGAATTCATTTCAACGCCCAATACATATGTACATGTGCGTATACGTAGATCGCGTAAGAATGATTCGTAATCGAATTTGGTGAATTGCAAAACGACCAGCCAAACTACTTAGCCTGTCTCGAATAACCTTGTAACTCAAATAACCATACCTTCCACTTTACGTATGAAAACGCGAGGTCCAAGGATACGGTCGAATCGCGAGCATGGCAACGATCCAGTCGGAGCATCCGCGGATGGAAGGAGGCAGGGCAGCGTCGGCTGTTGAGCTCTCGATCTTGATCACGATATGCGAACATTATCCTTAGGAGGAAGCGCGAGCGATGCGGAAACCGCGAGAGCGTTCCGTTGCACACGTGGCCGAATGCTGCGCAAGCCCGGAATCGTGACTTTTTCGCGAACACCTGTCTATCTTCCGCCGAATCGTGCACGTATCGGTCGCACGACCTGTCCCGGCACGTAGGAGGAGATCATCTCCATGATCAATGGTCCGCCACGGCGACTGCAGCGACTGCATGTGTCCCCGGGGCCATAACTGTATTCGCGGATAGCACGTAAGATTATGGATGAACCGTTGCACAGTTGCGGAACAATGGCAAGTTAATGGCAATGCACGCGGCATCCCTGGGCTGCCGCCACGGTTCCTCGCCGCGGTTGTGTCCCTAAGCACAGAGCACTGCCGCGCCAAGAAACGCATAAAGCCTCGTTTACATCGTTGCGACAGTCGTGCGCTGCAAATCCGTCTTTTCATCGTCTTGAAGTTATAGTTTGTCGCGAATAGATATGCGAGAAAGTAGTACATACTGGAGAAGTTAAGCGCTGCTAAACAATCTTCGTTCCTAACCTATTAAGGATTCATGTTCAACAGGACATCGTCGATTTCGCGTCGCGATATTGAAATAAACGATCCAAAATACGAGCATCCAATACTCATCATTTTGCTAAACGATGAGACGTAAGTGCATATAAATAGCAAACAGTGATCAAATCGTTTAACATAAAGCGTCGAAATTGAGATATTCAAATCTCTTTAGACTCCTCCTAATTTCATTGATTGAAATGAAGCTCGAACTCCTATCGACCGAACCTATTTATTTAAACATAAACCACTGTTATGTGAACAGAAAGCAGTACGTAATGGAGAAAGTTGATGAAATCCGAGTTCAGGTTCAAATAAATGAAGTTTTACTGTACCTAGTAGTTGTCGTAATCGATTCGCATAGATACTGTTTATCTTGGTTCTTCAAATGCAGCTCTTTTTAAATTTCAATTGTATTCTACCGTTTATCGCAGTAGTATGAACGGACCATAACGCGATCACGTGTTTGCACGCTCACGTTCTTCTGGAAGCAGAGGCGACGCGACGTTGCGTGGACATGCGTGCGCGCATCCTATTGTCGTAATAATGCACGTTCCCACTCTTCACGCCCGGTTGCCGGAGGCGTGTCGCGTTCCTAGGAAAGCTGCCCATCGATTTCGCTACGATGGGTAATTTTCTAGCGCTTTGCGCCGCATATGTTGGCTGATCGTGAGAGGAGATCGGTGCGTCAAAGCGGATCGCCAGTTGTCGATACAGTTAGCAGAAACGCAATCTATATGGCAACTTCTTTTTCGCCCCGCACATAGATTCTTATCGATCGATTCGAATAATATTAAATCGAGTCGATTGAATATTATTGCAGAACTTGTGCGTATGTGCTTTACACGAATTATCGCACGATATTTCGTGATTTTGTGTCTTTTAATATACATCCTACGTAAAAGTTGCAATCCAATACACATCCATGTGAACGCGTGAACTGAATGAAATAGGATTTTCCAATCGCGCATACTACTGTAGTAAGCATCTTTGTTTTCAGCAACTCCAAGGTAACTTTTTCAATCTCGATCCATCGATCACGAGTTAGGAGGAATGTATGCTTTTTTTATTTTTTGTTTTCGCTTATATAACGTAGGAATCTTTGATAAAAAAAAATGATAGAGACGATAATAAATCTGTTCAATTTATCGTGAACATTATGAATTATCCTAGATGTTAGATAATTGTAGTAATTATCCTCGGTATAAACAAAATAAATGCGTTTGCTCGTTTTTGAGACGACATTGTTGCATGAATCATACGTAAACCAGTTGTATATCCAGGAAAATCTGAAATGCTGCGATGGCGCGTTCGGCCCGCAATAAACTCATTTGAGAACGCTTGATCGAGATATAGTGCGGTCCATTTATTTCCGCGAGGAAGACTTCTTTTTACGTATCTAGGTACATAAATGTGACCAATTATTTTCATTACTTCGGACGAGGTACCAGCTAGAAAACAACGAAGCTGGAAGGGAGGCAGATGCAAAATCTTGAGTATAGAGAATTTAAATTTATTACAATCTGAGTAGAATTAATTATTTCGATTTTGCAAATTAATAGCTGTGCACGAACTAAATAAAAGGACGTTGTTTTAAACTTAATTAAATATGCTGGAAGATATAATAAAATTGTATCTGATTAAAATAAGTAAAACAAGTGGTTGCAACTTAAATTATTTTTACGTCTTTTTACCGAATCTGGCTTGTTAGGCTCGATTGGTTAATTCACTCGGCACAACACTACGTTCTTCCTTTCTTGTCGATTTAAACTTGTTCAATTTAGTTTAAGTTTCTCACCTTCATCTAATCTTATTCGATTATACATAAAATTTCGCTAAAACAAGATAAAATTTTATTTCAATAGGTAAATTTTTTAATTAATTTACTCTCTCCACCTAAAATTATGTTCTATTTACTTTGTTGAATTTTCTTATTTCCATCAGTCATCAAACATCAGGCTATTTTTAATGTAATTGTTGAAGTAATTACTTCAAGAAAAACTCTACATCTTTATTTATGTATATCCGTGACCTGGAGAACGCTATTACGCAGAAAATAGAATTTAATGAAACAAAATATTCTAAATAAGGAGAAGTCCTTGTTATTGTACCCTTGAATATACATTATGTTTTGGGTTGCAAGGTCTAGGAACAAGGGAACTAATAAATAGATTTCTATTTATGTTCCTTGTAGCCTTTAGCTAATGCTATAAGGTTAACTCTTTTGGTAATGTCCTTTTGCTATAAACATATGAACGTGCTCCCTATCGATTCTATTGTATTTGTAGAAGATGGTTGGTTGTGTGGTTTAAATGACGAGATATCTTGATATTGAAAACCGTCAAATGTATGTAGTATCAAAAATGGGGGGGGGGGCATACGCTTAGTCCGTCATATATTTAAGTTCGAGTTTCTCAGGATAGTATAATGCAGTGCCGCAGACAGATTGTCGTATAGGACCGGCGAAATGCATATAATGTAGCGACCAGCGTATAGTTCCAGAAACGTCGATTCGCTTTCGGTCCGTTATTTATGTTAGAATTTAATCTTGGAATTAAGATTAATAATCTGTGGAAGACACAATGTTTGTGTTGAAATAATATCATTATATTATTATATAATTATTATATCATTATATATTATATACGCTATAAATATCACATTTGATATTTATTAAACAATTATTACAGTGAATATAAGTAAGTGTTGTGGAATGTAGACAGTTGGCTAGTTATTCACAGACTGACTTGCGTAGTGACCCATGGCCCTTGAAAAGGTTTAGAACCCCACTCTCTATGCAGTAATGAGTGTGACCTGTGTAGGTGCTGTGTGGCGTCACATATGCTACAGAACCTTCTAGTAGCTTCTCGACGTGCCCATCGAGAATGTTCCATCCATATCCTTACGCTTCTTCCGCCGAATTCTCGAAAGAGCATGCACGTGCTAGCCGCCATGGTACATCTCACGAACGCGCACTAGTGGGGATATCGCTAGGCAACGAAGGGAAGAATCCGTATGATCAATCACCTTATCTGTATGCGATTGATATCGTTGTATTCCAACAATTTTCACATACACAAGGAAGGTGCATACGCGATCATAGGCGCGAAACGGTGGCGTGACCCGAGCGTAGTGGGGGGTCGTCTCCGAGAGAAGACAAAGAAGATCGAAGGGCCAGCAGTGCCATTTTGAGGAGTCGGAGAGTGTAAATCAAGAAGTGTGAGTGTTGCCAGTGTAACGCCAATACACGTCAGAGACCAGGCCACACACCGCGGACAGGATGGCTCCCAGATGCTGCACATCCTTGGCGCGTACCCTCGATAGTCTTAAGTATCCACCAGCGATCTTGGAATTTTTATAGTTAAGGTCCTTCAGACCAAGCGAGTATCTCTTATCTTAGATTTCCTTTTACGTTTATTGTTTACTACGGGTTAACACGGAAAGTAGGTTTTCCTCACGTCTGGTATGTTCCGTTAGCAACTTTCTCACGAGGGCGGCTAAAGCCCTTCCTGATCCACCAACCGTCTTATTATCCAATCGGAGACGATGTCTACTGCCCTCACTTCCTTAACCAAAACTGTCATCAACAAATCCGATAGTCCCGTGTTCTTAGACACACCCACCCCTAGCTTTCCTCAGACACAGTATCGTCAGTAAAGCTCACTTATTCTGTATCCTTAGAATAGTCAACATATCTTTATCGGTCTCTACCCTTATAACAGTCGCGTACTAAGTGTTACATAACGTGGTTGAAGTGAATTGTGATTTATGTTAATTCAGTGTGTATTACATTGTGCTTGCTGAATTCATAATAAAGTTTAATTAAAATAAAGCTAATAGTTGTGTTACGACTCAGCTATTTTATTTCATCAACCAACCCTTAAAAATTTACGTGACACCAGCGTTGTCGTGAGAGTGTGATCCGCGTGAAAGAGGGAGAGCGTTGAATCCGTTGTGACGAGAGTTACAAATTAACCATTGCGTTGTCTAGACCATAATACGTTATTGTAATTAATTAACATCTGTACAATCCATTCATCGTAAATAACTCATCATTATAATATTATATTTACGATACTACATGTATTTAAAATAATTAGTAAATACAGAGAATGTTCGCTAAGACGATCGGTACTAACTGATTCGCTAAGACCGTGGATTCATCGCTAAATAAAATTGTTCGAGACTGAGACTGAAAAACTGGTCACGTTACGATCGCGTTCGTTTATTTATATTGGTCGGGGGTATACCGGAAAATTTAAATTCGTCTTTGTTTGACGGCTGTCCGTAGCGGCGACATTGTTTTTGCGCGGAGTTTGTTTATTATTACATCATGTATGTCCTAACGATGTTGATACTCTGAGACAAAACAACAACATGATTCGAATTGTCCTCTAGCTCATGTGTCGCTACATATTGTAACACTAAGAGAGTAAGGATCTGGATCAGCATAAACTTATACATTATACTTATACTTATAGCTTTATTTATTTCAATATATTTTTCTATTACAAATTCATCCACTCGTTCTTCTATCAATCAACCTCAACAGTAATCTGCTATTATTTCATCCACAATTTTCTCCAATCCTCCGATTCGTTCTAATTCTAATTCGGTCCAAAGAATCATGTTCTCAATCTAACTGATTTTTTAGCCGATTCGATTCTCGCCGTTCCTGCGAGTAACAAGGTAGCATGGCTATGCATAACGATTAGTCATTGGTTCGATTATCGATTATAGTCGAACCGAATTTATTCCGGCCTCGGTGTTAGTAGTCGCGTCACGTACGATCGAATCGGATACAGAGCAGACAGAAAAGAAAAAGATACGATTGAATTGTAATAGAGTCCATGTTCGTGTCCATTGCGAGATATTATCGCGATCCAATTGGGATGAAATTAATAAAGCAATTTGTCTGCTGAATTAATACCGATAGCCCCAATTCAGAGTGACTTCTGTCCTATGACAGCGCACTATTTCACAAAGGCGCCGTTTATGCTTTTCAGCTTGGCATTATCTTCGATGGTCTGAATTCCAATGGAAATGTATCATCATCAAAACATGTTGCTAAACATATATCAATGTTCTACCTAATCAGCCAATTTTAAAATGGACTTTGTTATTACTTTCAAATTTTGAATTTTAAGCGTAAACAAATTTGACACATGACGTTTAGAGTTTCTTTAGGGTCCCAAGATGGAATTTCTTTTTACTCATTCTGTAACGACAACGTTGAATTGTTGCAACACTCGATTGGCATCGTACAAATTAACGTAGAATTATAATGATGTGTGGATAGAAATAAATCTGGAGCTCGTCGGTAGAGTTTAGATTCTTTTCGGATGGAATTTTTTAACACTGAGCAGAATATAATCGAATTAAAAAAATAAAACAATATAAGTAATAAAATAGTAGATATATTTTATAATAATTTTCAAAATCAGATGTATAGTTTCGTTAATCACGAACAGTGGTATCGTATGTATATTCCATTAGGCGACAAAAAAGATTCTAACAACGCTGCAATCTTTGCATAGAGTACCTTTTTACTTGACTGTTTCGTCAATTTTGGAGGGGTTGAAGGACCTTTTATTTCATCATCGATTTCTTAGAATACTCAAATAAATTATCATCAATTCGTTTGATGATTCGCGTCATCGGTTGAAATAGAGAATTCACACGTTCACCTGCTGTTTCGCGTTAAAAACGACGCAGCTCGAAATTATACGTGAACATGCATGATTTCAGGGAGCATCTAGAAATTCCGCGAATCTAAGTCGCGATTTTGGCGTGGACACTATGCGAGTCACGTAATTTCGGAAACAGTATTTGGTTTCGATCAGTCAGCGAAGTTCCTCGAAAATTTCGGCTAGCGAGTCACGTGAGTAAGGAATATTAAAGTCAGAAACAGGGTACGGTTCTTAGTATCCAGGATAGGCTTGGCTAATCGCTCGTAAATACGCAGCCAATGCTTCGCGCTGCCTCGCGTATTCGTAACCCATAAAGTTCGCTTGACTAGAATTTCAACCAGCCACGTCGTCTCGACCTAACGTCGTGATTTTATCAACCTACGGACATGACTATCGAGTCTGAGAGCTGTACACCTTTCTACGTGCACGTACTTCCCGATCCTTACGCGGAAAAGCGGTCTAAATGGACTTGTTGGATTAATTATTCGAGCGCTGATTCCAAAGAAGCAGAATTGGTTTCTTTAGAGGAAAAAGAAAATACATCAATTGAGTTTCTTACGACTGAAGTGACGGCATATATTAAGTTATCCGAAAAGTATGTTTCTTTTACAGACACGTCTTTTACAACGATGCATCTTTATACGAACATGAAATCTAATCTGTCGAACGTCACGATCTTTATTTTGATAGAACAAAACGGATCATACGTAATTCGATAAAATAATATAAAACGAAAAATGTTGTGCATTCATTATTTCCTTATAAAACGAAAGAAACTTTTCGGACGACCTAATATTTGAGTAGGAATGGCACATACATTACGAAAGTTTTAACACTGGTACATATAATAACGGACAAAAGAAATTTTATGAAATAAAGAGTATAAAAGGACGTCGTAATCTTACAGAATGAATTTGTATTCAATAAGAACAGCGAATAAATGTAATATATACTACAGAATAACTAATTATTACAAGTATGGTTAAACCAATATGGTATTTCTAAAATTACTAAAATTCATAGAGCATCAAGTTTAGACTTTTTTTGCCCGTTACTGTGTTTCATGAAAGACAACAATTCTAAAAAGGAAATGAACTACAAATTCCGCGATACTAAACAACTGTTCGATACAAAATTTAATTGGAGAAAGAATGTTATTATTGATATTAGTAGGATTATTTTCGAATTTATAATCAAACTTGTAGATGCTTCAATGGAGGTAGAATTAGGGAAATATTCCTAAACGTTTGGCTGATAGTGTATTAATCTTCTCTTCAAGATTCCTGTGTCAAGTTGGTTCATAAATATTATTTCATAATAATATCACGATAACATACAATAACACCTCATAGAATTCACATTCTTTCCCTCTGAAATCACTGCTTCTTATTTTCCCTCCTTATTTTCTCATCGTTTACAATTTCAACTTGTCAATTTGAAGACATCGTTTTTAAGCAGCACACCGGTCTACTGGAGGCAAGCATGTGCGCCATTCGATCGCAGTTCCGATCTTAGGTCGTGGAAAGTGTTCTTCCTAGTGCGTTCATGAGCCAGAAGGATGAGAGGTAGGGCGTTGGTAGACGACAGTGAGCCGGTACGTGGGCCGTGATCCAGGGCCTCCGCCAGTACCGGTCTTACTGGGAAACGCTGTTATCCTGCCCTCGAGGCCCAAGGTGTACCGCAAGGACACGAATGTGGCAGTTTTTGTCGCCGTCGTTCTATCGTTCCGGCTGGCGCACGAGCTAAAAGCTTCTTTTCTCGCATCGAGTTAGCGGAGGCCCCGAACTCGCTCGCGGTATATTATTGCATCGATAAACACGCCTACGTCTTTGTCTCGAGGGAACCGTGCGGGCGCCGTTTTAGCCTTCGTCGTTCGATCGAAATTAAGGTGGAAACGAACGAGGAAGGACAAGAGGGACTTCGAAGGTTTTCTCTGTACGTTCGGTATTCAGTAAACGACGTTTCGGAATGAGTTTCAGGAGGGATATTTTTTCCATGGACGTTTTTAACAAGAAATCCCTGTCGCCCTTGGAGCATCGAAACGGGTGTACCTTCACTTTCGGCATGTCTCGTGTTTGGTTATTACCGGGGAGTGGTTCGGGTATTCGTACGTAAAAGGAAAGGTTGATATATCATATCTTGCGATTAAAAAACGTATATCACGTGTTTCAGAAGGAAATAATAAGACTGGTATTGTACATGAGACGCTTTTTATTTGTTTAAAATCTTGTTGCGTGATCGCGAGAGGAATAAAAGGTATTGAATAAAAAAGCTTTGCGAGGTCGGAGAATATAAACGTCTGTAAGGTATTGTTAAGAGTTTGGATTTCGGAAAATAACTGATAAATTGAAAGTCCCTTTTCAAATTCGTTCTTGATCGATGGGCCAATTTTAATCGAATCTATGATTCGTATATTATACATTTTCGCTAATCGAAAGAGTATTAAATTACGTTTTATCAAGTGGGCTTTTATATTACTAACCTATACCAGTATGTAATTTCTCGTAATAAATCTAAGTTCTTCAACTGTCGTCTCCTAATAAGTAAAACCAAGGAACGGAATTGATATCTTCTTAATTCGAGTTAAAAGAGGAACACAAAGAAGATACTGTCCAAAATTATTACTCGAAATTCCTAACTGTAACTCGTGAAAGTTACTTTCGTATTCCAGAAGTCACGCTTTACTCCCTATCCTAATAATAATCTGGCGATTGTATATAATTATCTAAATCTATCGTAATCGTTGGCAGAAAACAGGACCTTAACGTAACTCTGTAACTCCAACGAAAAAGGAGCAACTTTCCAAAATTATTACTCAAAACTTTGAACCATAACTTCTTGAAGCCACTCTCGTATCACATTCCAAAACAAATTGCGGCCACACATCATATCTTATTCGCCGCCAACACGCCAAAGAATCTAGACAAATCCAGCGTACAATCTCGTTCGTTTCGAGCAACTTTATATTCGCCTATTCGCGGTATCCGGGCCGCGATCTGATGGCTGGTATATCACGCTCGCGTACACACGCACGCACGCGACGGAGAAGTGGTGCAGAGCGAGTGATGCATGGACGCGAGCCAGTGTCTCCAGTATTCTTAAAGAGCGCTATTTATACCCCTGACTGCACAGGCTAAAAGAACGGCCAAGGAGCGGGTTCCTCAATAAGGCAGCAGGTAGGCTGTACAGTGATTCAGAGGCAATTTTTCCAGCTGCTCCAGACGGTGGCTCGACTCTCTGTCTGCGTGTGCACGCTTCCATCCAGCATCCACCCTTTCTACGTCTCTTTCTTATCCAACTCTTCGTCGTTCGCTTCCTCTTCCTTCCAATCGCTCACGGCTCTTCCCTTTCGTTGCTGGTTTCTTTTTCTCGCATCCTTCATGCCGCTAATCCCGAATCATGGATCTTGTTGTCACCTTGATCGCTCGCGATCGTCTGGTTCGCCGCTCAGCCGGCTGCCTTTAAAGGAGAATCAGGACAACACTATCGCACGCCTATGTGGATATAGATATATAAATACTTGAGACACAATTAAGGATGCGGCTGATTACTCGAAGGTGTACTTTTCTGGCTGATTGGCTCGTTGAAGATTGAGGAAAGTAAATTGGGCAAAGTAGGAGTTTGTTAACTTTATCGATTATTATCGGTCACCTTATTCGTTTTAATTAGAGTGATTGGTGCTATTTTGAGACTCTTTTAATATAATTCGCATTCATCGCAGTGAAATTATACTTTCTCGTCAGCTATGCAAGGCTATAATCGACGTTATTATTTAGACTAGTTTTTATTTTTTAAGATAACAAGAGTAAATCAGTGTGATTGAAAATGTACAGAAGCTATTTGAGAAATATACAGAGATATTTGAATATCCGTTATGTTAATAATTATAATAATTATATTAATATGTTCAATATCTATTAGGGTCATCTTTAACAATTACCGAATATTTAAAATAGCTATTTGTACACTTATAATAAATATCATACGTTCAAATTGTTCTCAAATTTTACCAATATGATCGTGACAGTCGTGTCTCGTTATAGTGCTAATAAAATCGCACAAGTTTTACACAGCACGTATAATATACCAAAAGTTTTCTATAAGTTTCCAAACGAGCCACTTTATATACAAACTTGTTAGAAAATTCAATATTGAGCTATCATAAATATCGACGCAGTAACTAGGAAAAATCAGGCCACTTTCTGATTTAGTTGACCCGTTGGTTCACGTGTGCACGGAACTAAGAGCAAGAATCGGGCCGGTGTGTGTCTATTACCGTGTCTGCTGTGTTCTGGCCGGATAACGAGCCTGGAGAACGTTCTCGCATAAAATGTGATCGAGGCGCATAGTTTGCACCGCGTCCTTAAAGGTTTCGCATTCCCGGGCAAAGCGGCCGCAACGACCGTAGCAGAGCGGAATATAAGCGTTATCAAGCGCGACGATTTCGCTGGCCTGGTACCGTTATCTCATTAGGCGAATTACCGAAGAGGCTCGAATGTTTATCAGCGGCCCGATCGAACTAATGATAGCTCGATACTGACGATCGCTTGGCAAACCGAGAACACTTGGAGCCAGCGTGGGCGTTGGGGCACCTCAATTAACATTGGAATGGCATTGCCGTCGATTTCACGTGGGCGTTCGGTATCCGAGACACGTATCCTTTCCGTTCGTTTCACTGTCGTCGCCGGTGCTGCAAGTGGCTGCCTGATTTGTCCTCGCGGTTTCGTTGGGAGCTCTATGCTCTATTCGATTTCTGGCGTGGGTTTATTTCGTGCGTTTCACAGTATGCAATTCCTGTTATATACTCTCTTGTCATTTGCTTCCCTTTTTATTCCAGGCTGAAATAGTATTGTGTATAGTTGGGTATTTTTTTACGTTCCACGTAGAAAATGCCTGCTGTGCTTTATTCTATTTTGGCGTGAGTTTATTTCGTGCATTTGACACCTTGCACTTCCTGTCCCTGCTTTGTTTGTCGTTTGTTATTTATAGTAGCATCGTACGACTACGACACCTACATAAAATTTCTTACTTTTTTAAACTACAAAAGCGGTATATGTGATGAAAAGTTTCATTTTCTCTAATTCTTACTCGGAATACTTCAATATACATAGCAAATATGAACGATTAATTGTATAAACTGTAACGTATACTGAGCTAACATCTACTCTGTAATCAATTATTTATACAAATGAACTTATACCTGTACAAATATACACTATATGTAACTGCTTAAGTAAGTAACATACACCTTCCACCTGATCGATTGAACAGAAAAATAACATTTCACTGTTTAAACGCAATATTCAATCTTTGCTTGCGTTTCGTTTTATCTGTCTCCCCATATCCCGAGCTACGTAACGAATAAAGTAAAAGTATTTAATAAGTAGGTAGATCGTTCTCTGTTGTCAACTTCGAGCAAGTGTTGATACCGGTTACGAGGCGAATAATTGTGGGTTTTCACGGCCGGTTGATGGAAGAAAGGAGCGTTTGCTTACCTCGCTGTACTTCTTCATTAACAGCGTTCGAAAATTAGCGTTCAACTGCATTTCGCGTGATTTAACCTTAAACTTGTTTTATTGTTATAAATCACAGAGCCGAGTATGTTATAGACACAAGCTGTTATACCGGACGCAAGTATTTAATATCTTTTCTTCGTAAACGGTGTCATTTGCTGTTTAGCGATGATTTACTTTTTATACATAATAACTGTATGTGTAACAATTATAAAGTAAAATAATTCAGCGTTTGTAGAAACATCTCCAATAAGGATTATTGTCAAATTATAAATTGGGTATATAGAAAATATACGTTTATTATGTACATTGGGAAAAGTGTTATTTTTATCTTCCTGTATAATAGAAGTTTTACAAATACATTTCTTATATTTTGAAGCATTACAGGTATAGGCGCCAGAGATATTATACAGATGATATACAGATAATATACGTCCGATATTATTAAAAGTCAGTTTCAATCTTGTGACGTCTACTGGATAAGAATCAAAAAAACAACTATTGTATATCTAAAATTAATCAGCCATTTAATGATCGTTTTCTCGCTTTAAAGGCTTTTTAATTAACTTGCGACTGTTATACGAGTATACTATTATACGAGTGTATCGTACATTACTTTCTCTAAAAAAAAATTCAATATAAAGAACACATAAATATTTATAATCTCACTTTTTTCGTCTCCAAATCAATATTTGTTATTATACACGACTGCATACACGGAACAAATTCATAAGAATGCAGAAGTTGAAGTGATAAAACAGCCAAACAGTACAATACAACTTACCTTCGATAACTTTAATTGATCGATTCGATCAGTTCAATAAAGCACAGCTGGAACTTCAACTGGCATTTCATCAGAGGCAAGAGTCCCATGGCATCGCGGCGATTAGTCAGGTCGTCGACTAGAAGCAAGCGGGGAAGGAAAACGGTGAACGCACGTTACGGCGCGGCGTTCGGAAAAATCGATCGGCTCGGGGAGAGGATATCCGATGGTTCGCGGGATCGTTTGCAGACCGCTTACACCGACAGATGGGATTATCTGATCTTGAATCTAGCTGGGACGGCTCGACCGCGTATAATTGCCATCGCTGAGCGAACGAGCGTAGCTTGGTCGAACGCGCCAGCTAGAGAGAAGAGAGAGCCCTTCTTTTTCTACCTACGGTTCGTTCCTTCGTTCGTTCCTTCGTCGACCGGCCATACAGTGGTCCATTCGTTGCGTTACTCGTTCTCCATCATGATCGTAGGTCTGTTGGTTCGTTGGTCCGTTCTTTCGTACTTTTCTCAGCTGGTTCGGTTCCCGGACAATGGTTGCTGCTTCTGGCGTCGTTGCTGCCGGCTGGCCGGCTCGTTCCCCGCCGGAGTCAAGGCTGTGAACTGGGAATGTGCGTGCAACTATGCTACCTAGACCTTTTATTCCTCCTGGTATCCGCCGCCTTCCCTTACCGTAGCTTATACGCGTCGGCAACGGCCATCTAGTAGTGCGTCCGCATGAATCTACGCCTCCCCATCCCTACCACGCTAGTGTCCTATCTTCCTTCCTCCCTTCTCCTTATCCGTTTCTCTTTTCCTCTTTTCCTCCTTTCGTTTCCAGCTCTATTCATCCTCTCCACCTTAGTCATCGTTCCCACTTCATCCTCCTTCTAGTTCTTCTCTTCCTCTTCGTCTTCGTCCTCTTCCTTCACATCTCAGGACCAGACCCAGGTTGGTCGGCTTCCTCCTCGTACCTCCCCGCTTCGTCTCCCCCTCGCCCCGCCGCTCTCATCCCCCTTGATAACGATCTTCCACTGACCATGCCGCGCGCGGACTTTTACAAACCCCCTGGCACCTGTCCACCCAAGTAGATAATAACGCTGCCGCGAATCCCGCACCGCAGCCTGATTGCCTGACTGTTACCTTACCCACCCTGCCTATTCGTCCCTCTCTTTCTCCATCGCGCCGATTTCACCGCCGCGCCGCACGGCGGTCGCGCGGCTGTCTCTCGTCGTCGTTGTCTCTTCGTCGTTTCTTCGTCCTATCTCCTCTTCTCTTAAGGTTCGTATCGGTCTTTGCTGTTTTCCCTCACTAACCGAAGGAAGGAACGGGCGGTAACATAGAGCGTCAGCACGAGGAGGACGAGGAGAACGCGGTTTTCTTCTTGCCGTGCGGTCGCCGAGGTTAGGCAACCGCTTCAAGGAATCATTGTCTCGCTCTCTCGTGGACGATCTTCTTCGCCGCTGTTCTCCGATCGTCGCGTGGGTCGGTCGTAAGGATGTAAGGATATAAGGCTTGGATATAATATACGATATAACGAACGTGCGAATTAATCACGCGGCGGCCTTCCCCTTTTTCTTGGTTTCGCGAGTTTTCAGCTTGTGCTGTACTAGAGAATGTTAGGATGGTTTGCACCAAGGAAAACATTCCTCTGTTCGGAGACTCGCGGATCTAATTTGTAATGAAATTTTGCTCGTAACGTTCAGCTGATATCTTTTATTCATGGAGAAGGATAATAGTCTAAGTTAGAAATTATTTAGGGATTTTAATTTATCCAGCTACGAACCTCGAATTTCTATATCTCAATCTTACTCTTATTTTAGCAAGCAACAAGAATTTGTAATATTTTAAGATGTCCAACGTAGGATTGAAACGAGAAATCACGCATACCAATAAGACTGTTTTCATCTTTTGTCCAAACTGAAGATACTTTTTAACGTTAGAATAGAATGATTGTTGAGTGAAGAACGATGGAACAGGATTCATTTTTATTCTATATTGATTTTTATTGCATCAAACGCGTAAATGATTTCATTGTACCATGGATCCTACTTTACGTAGACTTTCAAGACTCTGAAACTTTCAATATCGTCCATAGCAGAGTTTAAAAATTTGACGTTATGTATTAACTTTCGAACGTACAGAACTTCAACAAGCAGGACGAGAGAAGAGCATTTTGAAGCGTTTCAGAATTTAAAACCCTGGTAATTCTGCAAAGCAGAATCTTAAAATCCAGAATAAAAGATTTGAACGATCAATATAATAGAACAGAATAGCATTCATAGCAACGTCTTCGTTCGCATAATGCTTCGTCCTCGGCTCATTTCTTCCTCCGCATCTGTTCCAGGTAAGCGTGTCCGAGCGCAGTGCGTGTCACCTGCGCGCTTTATGAGCGCTTGTCATCGACGCGTGTGGCGCGACCGGTCGAATCCATCAAGACCACCTGGGAATCCTTGTCGTTTGAACGAAAAACCGCTTCGTGACTGTGGCGAGTAGGATGTCAAGGAGGATCCGTTGAGGTCGGTTACGCAACATTTACTCGCGCGATTCAGATGGAAATTCAAACGCGTTCTTCCGAGACGGAACGATTTCTTTTTCCCTTCTGTTCCCTTCTCATCTCCTTTTTCAGGTAGTTACAATGTTCGTGACTTGCGTAAAACAGTGTTTAGACTAGCTGCTTGTTTAACCCGCCCGAGTCAAAATCTTTTTTAGATCGTGAAACACGTTTCCTGGATATCGCTTGTTATGTTAATTGTCTCTATTCTGAAGGATTGATCGTTTCCTTTGAAACGGACTGGTAGCGATTTGTTGGCATAATGTTTAAGAAATATTGGAATTTCGAAAGAAAATATCTATAGCCACGTTGATTATATTCAAACTTTCTATGGTCCTATTCGTTGTGTTTGAAAACATTCTTAGCCTTCAATTTTTCCCAGCTTGTTCCCAATTTTTATTTAAGCAATTAGGGGCACACTGTTATTTAAATGTCTTACACATATTACGTATGTGTCATGAAACGCTCGCTTTTCTTACATAGTCCTCTAACATACGATAGAATGTTTCATTAGTTTTTCCTCGCTAGCTTCGATATACACTTGCACGTCAGATCGAGTTCTAGTTGCGCGAGTCAATAGCCAGTTTATTAATATTAAATAGAATTCCTTTGAGGGGTACGTCGACGGCACGTCGCTATCATTTTATTAATTAATTAGGGGAAAAGGGAACGGAAGCCTTTGAGGTTGGAATATTTCTGTAACGAGGCCACGTTACGTTCCATTGCCGCCATTTTAGAACGTCCGACGATCAATGCTGCGCTTCTGTAATATTAAATTTCAATCGTGCCTGGTTTTAAACGTGCAACCAGAAGGAATCGCCGTGTGCGTCTGTGTTTGT
Source organism: Bombus flavifrons (assembly GCF_040668555.2). Taxonomy (NCBI): domain Eukaryota; kingdom Metazoa; phylum Arthropoda; class Insecta; order Hymenoptera; family Apidae; genus Bombus; species Bombus flavifrons. Next base: position 3,022,019 of record NC_138443.1, read on the forward strand.
GCGCCGGCATGATCGATTATTCGATTAGGAAATTCTGAAATCGGATGCCGCGAATCTATTATATTGTATCCGCAACGAGGCCGCGATTTATTACGTAACCCCCGCTGTCGCAGCTCAGCTGAACGTAATGCTTGAATTATTAAAATCATGTTTTATTCCATCCACCGGATATTTACGAGATAAAAACGTTTTAACGAGAGCGGCTACCTGGATAGCTTGATTAGCCTGCTTTTTTAACCGCGTGCCAATTCATCGACGGAGGAATTTTTTTAAGGCTTCAAATATTAATATTAATTCTAGGTTGGTGAAATTTTATCATTCATTGCGTAGATCGTATGATACGATTTTTATTACAACGGACGTATCAAGTTTCTTTTTGCCATCGATAGCTCCACCAGATTTTATACGCGTTCGTAACAAAAACCCTAGAAACTTATCGAACAACTCAGTATAATTTCAAATATGCTCTACAGTCACTCTGACAGTGAACAAATTTTCTTCGAAATCTACACTCACTTGCGCAATAGCAAACGGATGGAAAATAACAATTTCCTTTGGTCCATCGCGCAGAAAAATCTCTTTAACAGAATCGATCTTCCAGTTTAACACGCGACATTTGGTTCCCTCACTGTGGTATTAACTCTCGTTCGAACAAAAAAGGATGTAGTCTTCTTTGCGCGACTAGACGATTAACCGTTGTCACGAGAAGAAAAACTACGATTTGACAGTGGCCTGTGAATGAGCACGATTAAAGAACGTTAATGACCCAAGCAGAAAAATGAGGAACGCAAAACGCGAGACCGGTCTCCTCGGAAACTATATAATTCACGTGCGTTCGGACACCCTTAATGGTATATCGCGGTGATCGCGCGCCGCGATCTTTTACGTTCTGCGGAACGGTGAAGTGGCTGCCTCTTTGTAAGAGGGAGGACTAAGTGAGCAAAGATAAAAAGCATCAAGGTCTTCATGGAATTCTACGAACGTCAAGAACCATTGGCCATGGGTGTATGACCGTTAACGAGCTCCGTTTTACCGGCTAAAAGTCTCCCTTGTTTCGTTCCTTTTTTTTTCTTTCTTTCCTCGTATGTCCCCTGTTCCTCTTTCTCGATTATGATTTCATTCTTTATTGTGACACTGTGCTGTGCGTACAGCACAGCTTTGTACGGTGATTCGTTCGTTCGCTTTTGTGAGAGGTCTGCTGATGTCATTCAGCACGATGTATGGTGCATTGTTGCGTGCTGTTGGATTCTGATGGATTTTGGAATAATTTTTGTAATTGAAAAGGGATGGTACCGTATCGAAGAGCTGAGAGTCCTAGTCGTTCTACTGCTATTCTTCGTAAAGTTCTACGTTTACTGTTATGAGAGCTTCGTTGTAACATTTTCAATCACTGAAACATATCCTAACAGAGAATGAAGTTTTAAGTTACGGTGTTACGTTTTTGTTTCATTTGTTTTGGTTGTGTTGCCGTTAATTTTTCAATTTAGATTAAATGGTAGCGTTGTCTGATGTTTAATGCGATTGGCAATTAAACTCCACGTTTCGGCTAACCTGCTACGCGCAGGAGTACTGGCACGGGAGAGAATCAAGGTTGGTGAAAATAAATGTTCGCTTAATCCTATTATATTATTAGACAAATATTTTCCACAACAAATGTTTATTCTAATTCTAATTGGGTATTGACAGAATTGTCGTTGAGATTTCGAATACTCGAAGTTACAATCGTTCGCGATACGTTTCCGCTCTTATTAATTACAAGATTTTAATTTAATTGATTTTCAATAATTTACAAATTGACAAATACAAACACGTCGATTAACAAAACTGACAAGAACTGGGAACTAACGAAACAAAGAACTAAAAGCTAAAGAACTAAAGGACTAAAGACCTTAAGAACTAAGAGCAAAAAACTAACAGCTAAAGGAACTAAGAGTTGAAAAACTAAGGAACTAAAGAATTGAAAGGCAAAGGAACTGAGAAATTAAGAGCTAAAGGAATTGAGAACTAATCGCTATGAACAAAGAAATTACTTGCCAAGAATTGGGGAACTGATCGCCAAGAACCAAGGAATTAATCACCAAGAACTGAGGAACTAATCACACAGAACTCAGGAATTAACTACTCTGAACTAAGGAATTATCTCTCTCTGTCTCTGAGTGTCTTCTATGTCGCTACGCTTATTTATAATTAGGTCTACCGTGGAGGGGTCGTCACGTGGCGGGTTATTCCGTGGGGGCTGTGAGGCTCGAATTTGGTTTCTATACAAATTGTTAAATTTTATTTGAATCTCAAATTGAAACGCTCACTGCCGCTATTGGCAGTTTTAGTCTACGTTACGGCGCGTGCGCAGCGCGGGACGTGACAACGGTAATAACTTAGTAGAGATTTCTTGTTATAAATTGGTCAGTATCGTTACTCTAACCAGAAAGAAACTGCATAATTCGGTACTGTGTCAGAACACCGAAACAATCAAAGGGGAATTTCAACGGCTGAGGATGGAAAACTACAAAAGTAATCGTCAACTATCGTTTCCTAGATTTCCTTCTATTCTTTCTGCCAATTATATGTTCAGGATATCATTTTTTTCTAAACTTTTAAACATCTCCCACTTACTACGAGGAACTTTTGAAATACATGCGCGATATAATACATTCGTAAAAATTATTTGTGCTATATGTTTCGATACTTTTCATACGCCACTGTACATCCATATAAGGAACGAAACTCATTCTTTTCAATTTTTCCATTTCTCGTTTGTTCAACTCTGCACATAGTCCTATTTTCACACGAGCCACGTTCAAAAACTTGAACGAATACATCATCACGGGCATAGGCTGTTCTCAACGTTGAACTTTTCCAGCCCCAGCCGGCAACCCGATCCAATTAGCGCTGGCAACGTCGAAATATCCGTTCGCTAATTGCGCTGCTTAAATCTATTCGTCCTGTTACTTTCCCGGCCGCCGCGGCGCGGCGTTCCAAGAATTTAGTCGTTGTCGTCGTTCGTGGTCGTCGTTGCTGGACGGTTAATTACGTTGCTCGAATTACCAGGGACCCGAGGTGACTTTGATCTGGGAAAGTTCGCTACGGCGCGTTCTCTCCTGGCCGCGTTGTCTCTCCTCTTTCTAGAGAAGGGAACACGTAAGCCTCGAATCTGGTTCGAGCAACTTCCTACTCGATCGCTGGTCCACATCAGTCTGTCGTGCACGATCGACGGACGTTTCGAATCAGCCGGTTAAACGGCCCGCTATTCGTCTTTACGCGGACGACGTTGTGTAATACGGCAATAGCACCCGGAAGGTACCATAAGAGAGGAACACGTCGACGTGTCCAACATGTGAACTTTCACTGTCGTTGATCCCCGCTGTGGCAGCTTCGCCTCTATCGGCTACCCTCCTGTCTTTTCGTTGGCTTTCTTCTTATTTGCTTGATCGATGAATCATAATTAGATCGCGGATACTTGTACAAATTCATACTTCTATGAATATAGTTTAAGAGACGAGATCTAGTTAGACGTGTTGTTTTACTTTATCAAATATTAGCTTGAATAATCAAATCCACGTTGTTTTAAACAGATAATGTTACTTTCATAAAAAGTTACTCTATTTATATCATTTTTCTATGAAAATAATTAACTTACGAAAAAAGTCAGACACACGTATCTTGATATTCTTTAAACAATTTTTATAATATTCCTCGAAATGTATACACCAGAGAAAGAGTTTATTATACCAATCCAATATTATAACGAACTTCTTAAGTTCTTAATTTTCATCTTTAATGATCTGTATTATAATAATCTTTCGAATGTCTTGTAAAATATTATACATGGAAGCTTGCAGAATAGAAGGTAGTATTTGTCACGTTTTGAAATTTCATCTATTTTGCAATTATAAAAAATGGTATTTATGTTGCCACGGTTAATTATTTCTTGAATAAGTAAATAATGATTATCCTTTGCATTTAACTCGTCACAATTGCAACTATTCATTTCAAACAAAGAATATGTAGCTTCATAACGTTACATGATGTTACAATTGATTTGATGACATTACGATTTTATCACCATTAATCTACTCTACGAATTATCCGTTAAATGTACGCTGTAAAAATTGTAAACACGGAAAAGAAGAATTACTCTTCGCAACTGTACCATAAACTATTGTCATCATCCTGCATTAACCAATCAAGGATCGAATAAAAAGAGATTAATAAAATCTCTTCCTTTCTGTAATCGCGTATAAACGAGCATAAAAACACTGAGTAAACATACATGGAACAAACGATTACGGACAATGAGTGGGAAAGCTAAATACACAGCGCGTTACGTAGCAGTGAATCACGATACGCTCGCGGAGCTCAGGTGAAAAACGTGAACAAGGTGCAAGCAATTGCACCTTGCGATCGAGTTGGCGAGCGCCACAGTGAATTAAGCACCGTCCCAGCAAAGAATATCATCGTTGCGTCTAACAGTTAGACGTGTTACGCCTGTGACGAGCATCTATTCGACGGGGACACCGATGAAAAAGAGGATGCAAGGAGGACGGGAATAATCGAGCCGGCAAGAAATCGTGACAAGCCAAGCAGAGAGAAAGGAGGATCCGACAACGTCTAGAAAGACCTTTAAGATCTTCATGCAAAGGCATATTCCTTCGCATCTACATGCATTCTACATATGTATATAATGCTATGTACCCTGGCCATCTTCCAGGCTTCGAGACGTCGTCATCCACGGCTCTGGATCCACGGTGTACACGTGTAACGATCGACGGATCGGAGGTATAAGACGATGCAGCCGATTTTCCGGTCTGGAGGGACGACGCGAGGCGCGCACATGTTTGGCAGAGGAGACAACGTTCCGTCGAGAAGACACGACACGATACAAATTTAGAGTTGCCCAAGCCTCGCCAAGTTATGTTTCTGGTGATGTAGATGCGCCGGCGTGATTGTATTCACGATTATGGAATGCGATACGCGTTCCGGGTAATGCACGAACCGCAATTGAGATTTCAGCGAGGGATTCTGTCGCGACGGTCGCGAGAGTTATTGATTTGAAGGGTGTTTTGCTTTGAATATTCAACAATAATATTCAATAACGAGAGTGTATTCTTATTTCTATCTGTTTATTTTTTCGTAGCCCTCTTCGGATTACGACCGACTACCAGTTATGGTTCTCTTTAGTTTACCCTTGTCGTCAACTTTTTCAGTTACCAAGCTTAACATCTTTCGTAGTTGACATTTAGACTTAAAACCTACAACTGAAACTTGACCTTAGAATTAGTACCTTTTACATTCCTGTAAGGACATTAGATGTTTGGTGTTAGGTTTTAAAGGTTTATTAAGAGATAATTTAATAGGAAAACTATTCTTTGAAGGAGGTATGTTTTGTTGGATTGTTTATCCGCGTTTTCCATAAATTTTTGGTAATACATTTTAAGAGGCTCGTCAGAGGATATTACAATAAGGAAGCTACTTTTTAACTAACAAATATAAACATCTTTATATTTAACTATGGAATTTCCTACTAGGAAAAGTACGAGGGTCGTCCAGAAAGTAATTCCCCTTCTTTAAATAACAGCAGTACAGATGCATTTTAGAAAGTTTTCTTCGTTTGTATCTCTAATGTAGTATCGTGGACGAGGGGTCTGTGGGGTGTCGTGCGGATTGTAAACAAGCGGTTGCTGTGGTGCGAATTATAAACAAGCGGTTGCTGAGCATGTGCGGAGTGAGGCTAAGACAAAAGACAAGGGGTTTCTAGGGGACAATAAACGAATTAACATTAGTATGAGTTGAGAAGTCTGAGAGTGAGGATTGCGTTGTCGAGATAGTGTTGTTAGCGTTGTTAAGAGAGAATTGAATTTGCGTTGACGAGAATTGTTAATTAATTAACTAGTTGTCTTAATTATAATACGTTGTTACGATTAGTTCATGTTAAATAACCATTGTTTTCTGTTTAATTAACATCTGTTTAATCCATTTATTATTAATAAACTAATTATAATAGTTTACGATACTAATATATTAGGTTGTCCGAAAAGTGTCTTTCTTTTACAGATACGTCTTTTACAACGATGCATCTGTATACAAACATGAAACCTAATCTGCCGAACGTTGTGATCTTTATTTCGATAGAACAATTTGGATCATACGTAATTCGATAAAATAATATAAAACGGAAAATGTTGTGCATTCATTATTTCTTTATAAAACGAAAGAAAATTTTCGGACGACCTAATACTAAGTCATTTTTCAATACAATCACCGGTCCTATTTGAACACTTATCATAACGTTATACAAGTTTTTGTATATCTTCGTCATACGCTTCCATCGCCAATTCATACAGCTATCCCTTACGCAATCTTTTAAATCATCGTTTCTAGCGAAGTATCATCGACCAAACAATTCTTCAAGTTTTGCAAAAAAATTGTAACGAACGTCATTCGCAATGAAATCGCAGACACGTTCTTGAGCTCCTCTGTGATGAGAAGCGGGTGACCTGGTTGCTTACGATTATGTATAGTTCCTCTGTCCTTATCGAATTCACGCACCCACGGTCTTACCAATAAATCATCCATAATTCTATTATCGTTAACTGCTGTAATTTATTGATGAATTCCTTCTGAAAGAATTTTTTCAGCCTTCGAAAAGCATAAAAGGGCAATCCGTGGGATTTTCAATTCGCATCGTCGTTTTAAACGTGTGATACAACGACAATATTAGATATTTGAACGAAACATTTTTCATGACTTTTGTCAATACACGAATGGAACTAGGTGACCTTCTATAACTACATTCCATCGTTCTATATGGCTTCTATATGTAAACGGGTAGTACTTTATGGACGACGCTCGTATTTTTAGAAGAGGAATGTGTATTCTATTGGGAGAATTTTGATTCTCTACCCTTTGTTTCCTTATACTACGTTGTTTATTTCCAAATTAAGAGTTGCCTGAACGCGTGAATTATTTTTTTTAGAAGGAGAGTATATTTTGTTAAGTTAAGAAATTTTACGTGAAAACATAAATTACCACGTTCTAAGTATCTATAATTTGACGATAAGTTAATTTCTTTCCATTTAACCAAAGACGAAAAAAGAAAACATACAGGAAGAAAGTTAAATTTTTATATCAAGATGTATGTACGTTCCATCGTGCTTCCTTTAAAAGAAGAGGCGCGTATCTGAGCAGTTTGCCCGACACCGTATAGCCGACCGATATGCACGTTATAGGCGGCGTGCTTGCACGAACTGGGTCAATTTGATTGACGGCAGAAATCTCGTTGGTCGAGAGCTGGAATTCTGAAGGCAAGCGCCGAGTTGCGATGGAACGAACGAACGAAGATCCTTCGGCTTCGCGGGACGAATCTTACCACCCAAGGTAATTCACGATTCTCCATGGTGTGCCGGCAGATCCACTAGGGAAAAAAAGCGCCCACTGCGAGGAATAGTTAGATCAATAGTGGTGCCGCCGGCTGCTACGTCATTGACGATCCTCTGCCACCATTAGAACCTCGCCAAACCAAAGATAGAGGAGACTAGTGTGAGAAAGAAGGATGGAAGGGGGGAAAGGGGAGAGAATCCAGATTTCTGATAGCTAAACCTCGAAAGAACAGAGCTTGTCGGGATATATAGACTCGAATCGACCCATTCCATCATCGTGGTCAGCTTCGAGATTCTCTCAGAGTCTCTATAAATCGTAGAACAGTGTATCCCAACTCTTTCTCGTATCACGACCGCTTTTTACGATAACCACGACATGCCATTCTTCGAATTTCCATACAAATAAAATATGGCCTTACTGAAGAGTCCACACTAGCAGATCTTGGACGAAACACTCACTCTTTCTCTGTCTTCTCTCGTTGTGTCTAAGGTATAGGTCTGTTAGGTGAGAGCCAAATAAAATATGGGAAGTATTTAGAAGAAGGACGTAAAGGTTTGCCATTACGTATCCATAGAATTCGAAAGCACAGCCTAAGTAGTAAAATTTAAAAGAATTTAAAGATAATGTATTTTTATAGTATAACGTATTTAATCTATGCAACCCTTGTGTAACGTTGACTTTTTCTTATTCATCGAGTAGCTTCGTAAACTCTTTTGTCAAGAACTCCTCATCTTTTTCAGCAATTAGTTAACGTGTCCCATTCAGTTATTTTTCTTTGCGTCATCTTTAAAATGTTTAATCGTTATTTCGTAGCAACCTGTACAGTGCCTAATTTTCACTTAAAAAAGTAAAAAACACAAGGAATTCCAAATATTTCGATATATGTGTCTGGAAAAATACAGAAATACTAGATACGATATTTTAAGTGAAAATGAGAAGAGCAGAAGTCGAGTCGGTAGACTAGGAAACTTTTAGTCAGTAATTGACGCGGAATGGTAAATCGAGGCGTCGTTGGTCGAATTTCACAGGCAATCTGTAACCATTAGGGGCATAATGTTTTTTCGCCATCGTTCGTATCGCTGGAAGTGGCCTCTCATTTCGAGATTTCGTAGGAACCACGACGGGTGATATATGAAACCGACCCTCCGGTGCGTATTTGATAATAAGACGTGAAATAAAGAGGATAAATTAAGATCGAGCAGACATTTTTTCGTCCGCTCATTTTAATACACGCTTTAATGTCTGCGTCTCGACCTAATCGCGGAACGTCCAGGCTGACGGTGTTCTCCGCTAATTTATAATAATTAGAGCCGCGTCTCGCTGGTCCCCACCACGTCTCTTTTTGATCTTCTCCATCCACCTCCATCGACCTTTCTAATTCACGTTGGCGAGCTACGCTAACTCGGTGATTATTTGCTCGCTTCGAGACCCCCTGTAATTTGGACGAAGTGGCTCCACGCACGAAACCGGGATTCGACACGATGCAGTTCTGTGATACACACGTCCGGGGACCGGAGTGATATTCCACAGAAGAGAACTCTGAAATTTCGTGTCGCAAATCGGCCACGAAACGCTCGTGGTCGCCCTCTGTATCGCAATGGTAATGGCGCCAAGGCACGATCGACGATTACGATTAAACTGGCGTGTTTGGGTGAGAAGAACACGACCGAGTATCAGCGAGGAAACCACGAACGATCAAAGAAGTCTATTGGACGTATTTAGTGGCTACCAAAAGCATTTGAAAATATATTTATTTTCCAGTGAAACGTCTTTTTATCAAGTACCAAATTTTTATAATTATATAATTATATTTATACCATTAAAATAGTGGGAAATTTAATGTAGGTACTTGGACCTGGTTGATGTAGGTACGTAAATGCTACAATATAATGGTGTACAAGTACCTTTCGTGCTCATCGAAAATAAACATTGTTATTCAAAATGTAACGTGGCAAAAGATTATTTTAATTGACGTGACTGAAGAGAAATATAGAGGATTTCATCAATTTCGTTTTCGTTATTATTTCTTCCTCCATCCTGACTTGATACTATCAGAAACCGTATACGTTATAATCCCTGCATAAGTACATAAATCTTCTACGTGAAAATAGACATGAAAACGTGAAATTTCAATTAGAAAATGTGTCACAGGCCAGTAGAATTTCACCAGGTGATAAATAAACATGCGTGCAATAAACACGTACTATTACTTGCAGCTTATCTAATGCGAATGATCGATCGAATAACAAACAATATCCGATTAGGATTAAGTGGCACGTGGCGCTATAATTTTCACACGAAATACATTTAACATAAAATTAACCTTTGACACTGGAAAACATAAATCGACGATTAGAAAATTGTCACAGGCTAGTAAAATTTCATCGAGTGATAAATAGCCGTATATACGATAAACGCTCGGTAATACCTTCACCTTATCTGTTTCACATGATCGAATACCAAAACATACCATTCAAGTACCAAACAATATCCACATGTATACTTACCATAAATCTCGGCATCGATTAAAATTAAACGTCTGATGTACGCGATACCACTTATTCATTTATTCGAGCGTTGTACGATATCGGCAATATTGCATAGTAGATGATCGGTATAGAAATCTGCACACAAAGGCTTATTTCCCGTTGAGTAAATAGATCCATGGAGCACTTTCACCGGCGTCCTTCGCGGCCTCTCACGGTTCTCCCTCGAATCTTCATCCTTGGCTACACGGCGGCCAATGAACGTCCCGCGGCGAGGGCACAAGTGGACGGACAAATTAAGTGTTGCTCCGACAACGGGCCTGAAACACGCGTCCACACTAGAATTACATCCACCGATACCGATCTACATCGGATTTGAATAATGCACCGTGAGTTTCTTCCGCACAGCGGAATAACCAGTCCATTCGAATGGCTAACAGAACGCTACGCTAACGTTCGATCGGAGTGTGATATTCGCCCCGAAAGAAACAGAACGTGTACGTGTGTACAGGTTGGAACCTACACGATGCTACGTTTCAGCGGGCAAGCATTTGATTTCGGTCGTTTTCTACCATACGTCGCGCTTCCGTATTTCTATGACTTTGAAATAATTCAAAGCCGTGCAGAGATACGCGATTAGATAGGGGATTACGAATCACCGATGGAGCACCACGAAAGGGAATCAGAACGAGTTTCGAATGCTTCTCGCTAATGAACCTACGCCGTACAGGAAACGCACACAGTGAGTTTTGTACAGTTCATTGCCGTCTCCGGGCATCGTTAGTCCCTGGCTAACCTTCACGGATTTAAGACGGTACATCACGCAGCCACACTTGGCCTCTTTCTCTCTCTCTCTCTCTTCCTCTCGCATCCGCTGCGTTTGTCATATCTTTATTATTGCCCTCGGTTTAATGCGCTTCCGTGGCGTGTTGCTACGTTTTCGTCGAACGTTTTTGTGGCCGGAGAAGGCGGGGTTTCGCCGAGCGAAATTTTTCGTTCCATTTCGAGGACGCGTTATTACCAGGCCGTGGTGGCACGCAAAAAAATACTCCGCCAAAGACAGCGTCGGTAAGCGGTCGTCGTTGAGTGTGTTTGGCGAATGATTGTTCCGACGTACCCATGGAAATGAAACGTTCGTAATAAAGCAGCTGGCATTACCGATATGATATAGTTTTTTACCGGGCGCTTCTTATCAACAGGAATAGGGGTAATGAGATGGAAAGGACTGATGACGGTTCGCTGGTATTACACGAGTGAAAGTTTTTGCCCCCGCGGTATGCGAAAGAGTCGAGAAAATTATTACGCTTGTTAGAGTTTTGTGAATAACATTTGATGGTGTACCGTGGCGTTGTTTTATATGACGAAAAATTATCTGCTCATTTTCGTGGTAATCGACCTTACGCCGCGGTAACCTTACGCCTGATCAAAATTTTCTGATACTACTGACGCTCGGACTGGTAGTAGTATCGCCCGATTATAGGATTTCTTCCAGCTCACTAGAACTATGCAGATTTACATATTGCATCTCTGTGCTCTTGCAAAATGAAAAATTCGAATGTTGATGCGTTTACAAAAAATGGGATAAAGGAAACACAGAATTTTGTAGTGGTATCTATATAGAGTAAAACTTCGATAATAAAAGATTAACCTTTTTTTTTGACGTGAAATCGCATATATTCCTAAATACAAAAATATTTTAAAATATAAATATAAATTTAAAATAATAATGTTCTTTTGAACAAAATTAATACTATCTTTGATGTTCGCATTTTAAAGATCATGGTTCTGACTTTTCCGTCGCGTTACTTTTTCTCCAAAATGATTTAACTTGTACTTGTACGAAGGAGCTATTTACATTGGTTCTTATTTAAAAATTACGAAAATAATATTTGGCTCCAGTAATAAAACTACGAATTGAAACAGATAAGACACCCTCAAATTTCCAAACAAACCACGATCTGCACGGTAGTCGGCTTGTCGAGTAAATAAAATCAAAGTATGCCATAGCCCTTTCAAGTTCTCAGGGTATAAAGACTTCAAGAGTTAGTCGGTCAAACGGGCAAAAAAAATGAAGGAAGGAGAAAAGAAAGAAGAGAGAAATAAAAAGCAGAAAACGCGAAAAGGAGGAAAGAAGCGAAGGCAGGAAGAGAGGAAAGAAAAGGGAGGAGAAGTAGAAAAGGAGATCGACGGTAGACGAAGGGGTACAAGGGGTTTAGCAAAGGGGAAACGTGAAAGAGGGCCTGGCCATAACATTACAGAGGAGCCTGCTGAGTGAGATATTACCGCCGTCATAACCTCTAATAACTACACAGAGCCCTTTATAACGCCTCCCAGTGCCTCATTGTATCGCGGTGGTAGGCTCCTCTTGTCTCATACGTAATGTAGGTAAGGCTTAGCGCTGAGACCTGTACTTTCAGATGGTACCATTACATGCCGGTGTGAGTATTCGCCACTATCGAAAGCCACTACGCGAGGACGATCGGCTATGGGAAAAAGAGCGTGGCACACGTGGAGCACCGGCCTCGAGTTTGCGTATATACATACATACGGAGCATGGAATCGTGTGAAGAAGCTTGGTCGTTCCACTTTGGTCGAAACTAAAGAAATTCTGTAAATGGACGTCACGCATGTTGGAGTCACTGTAGCGGAACACGGCGAGTCTTTCTTGGAAAGGAAGAAACCTTTCGGCTGATTTTGATCCGAAGGTGTCCAGGGTGGTCTGCTAACTCGCCGCCGGAACTGTGGGAATTCGGTGAGATTTAATTGCAGCCTGAAAAAGATGAGATCGAAACACTGGTTTTGTAAATGCCACGCTGGATGTTGGGAGCAAGCGAAGGATTTTGTTCAGTTGTTTATACTTTGGATAGGACGACAATTTTACGTGGAGTCCAAAATTCGAGATTATTATGTAGAAAGAAAAGTTTGTTGAAGTGAAACCGCGAGAGTCGATGAATTAGTAAAATTACGTTTAATTGCATTGGAGAAGCATGAAACACTACAATGAATGAAAATGTCTTCATAATTTTTGTAATTTCCCTTAATAGTTTCGAGCAATGTACATAGTAGCTATATCTTCCTCAGGCTTGGAGCAACACAACCATCGAATATCCTTGAAGGATCATTAATAAGTTTAGTACGTACGTCGATATGTAGTCACTAAATGACGTAATAATGATTAACCGAAAATCTAACTAATTATCTATCAAAAAGAGAAAAGGAGAACAAACACACAACCACCGTAACAATAATTTATCCTTCGAAGATCGTTATATAAGAGGTGACATCTTCTCATACGACTCAATTACAGATACCATCACATATCTGGTAAATGATCTAATAATGGCCAGTTACTTTAACTAATAAACGATAAAAAGAAAAAAAGATAGAGAGGAGAAGGAACACACCAATGATTGAATCCCAACTAAACGAAAGTGTCTAACAGAAACTAAAGTAGATCGTACAAAGGTGATGGAATTGTTTTAGAAGCGGTTAGTTCCTAACTAATCACACCGGAGTTTAATTAGCTTCTGATCTATGTGTTGTTACGAGCTGCTCGTATTGCGTGATTTTACAATCCGTTGGTAATACAGGTGCACATCCTGCCCGAGGTTGATAGAATACCAGGATACGTTGTCGGAGGCCTCTGCAACATTTTCTCTGTGTCTGCGTTTCTCGTATTACCTTTCTTTTATTTTCATCTTTTCTCGGGACGGGCAAACTCGTTGCTTCTTCTTTCGCTGGACCGTGCGGCGCATCTTGCAACGTCACGAGGCGTTTATCCATTTTACGTCATTTGCCATGCTCGCACCGTGAAACTGATACTCCGGGACGTTCATTTCCGCGAGGTTTTGTTGCTCCCTCAAGGGGAAGATGCGTCGGATAGCAAGAACAGCAAATTCGTTCGCGCGTTTCGCGATGCTCTTTAAGGGGAATTAGAATTACGATTAATCAGCTCCACCGACCGGATCCTCTTATATCTTCCCCCTACAGCGCAGCGTGTCGTTGCTTGATGCTCCCTTCCGGCTCGTTCCTTCGGCAACGCGTGATTTTGTTATCTATGAGTTATGGCCGGAATAGCGATAAATTTTAGAAGAAGAATAACGTTTCGTAATAACATAAAAATCTTATAATATCGATGTATTATAGGGAAATAATTTCTTGAACGTATCTATCGAACACGTGAAGTAGAACGAGACACTGTGGCTCATATCCCACTTAGTGCTTGCTGAGATATGTATAATTTTCTGTGCTGGACTGGGTTAAATGCGTAGTAGAGATACTTGTATGCGAGTGTCGGTGTGTGGAGGTATGTGTGTGCGCGGCGTCCCAAAAAACAGATGACTGTAAACTAGTCAGTCGGTTAAGAGTCGGGTATGGAAGAAAGTGCAAGTATGTATCGATGAATATATAAGGAATCGTCCATGAAATAAATATATTACTATTTTGATATGAATCGTTAGTGTAGATTTAGTGTTCCTATAACATTATTTCGGCTTCAAAGATCCACAATTCTCAACAGTGCTAAATCATAGAGTCACGAATTTAGCTGTAGCGGCACATGAGTCAACGGGAGATTCGAATCGGGAGAGACTCATATTGTTGTGCCTTGGAGTGCCAACGTTGTTTCGGTTTGCTAGGTTCAAAGGTAAACAAACTCCGGACAAAAGATTATCGCCGTTATTTGTAATCGTCAACCGGAGTTACATTTGAACTTTTTGTGATACCACCGGTCGATACAAATAGACGAACATGCTCTCTAGGACGATCATTATAGCGAGTGGAATAGCGAGCGTAGAGTTGAACAGTAGCATCGAGTAAGCGACGATTACGACCGACATACACTGTCTCTGTACCTGTATTTAAAGTTATTTTAATATACTCTGACTATTACAATTTTATCACTCGTCTCTTTAATAAACCAACACGTTTAATATAGAGGTCATAGCGATGTGGCCAAAACGTTTCTCTCTATTCCACTCGCTTGTAACATTCAATTTACTTTTATAAAATTGAATTCAATTGAAATTTCTAATAAATGGCCAAGCAAATAATCAAATAAACGAATGGGTTTCAACTGTACATGAAAGATCAGTATGGTCGTTCTGCTTGAACCCAATGTAGCGGCGCGCACATGTATTTTATCGTTCCTAAACTGTTGCAATATGAGATTACGTATATGTACGTACGTGTGTATGTGGATTAATTCTCATTGTACGATGAGAAAATGTCTGTTGAAGTTTGAACGCTTCGAAATAAAAATATCTAGAAATCGAAGTTAAATTTCAATTTTTCAAATAACTCCTGATCTGTAATCTTCTCTACATTATACACATGTCTGTCTAATGATCAGATGAGGCAGAAGTAGCGTTCTTTTTTCTTCTTTTCCGTCTTAATACCTCTGTTTTACGAAGAGATGCCCGAGGGTGGTTACTTTGTTGCTTTGCCAGACTGTCGGCGTTATTCCGATGAAATTGATATTCCGAGATATCATCAGCGTTTAAAGCATGATGGCTACGTATAAATACGCGAAGCATTATGCATTATCACAGCCGCTTCGCGTGATATTGGCCGTTTTGTTGCGCGTATTTTGATTCAGCTCCGTTATCGCCGCCAATACCCTGAAGATATGCAAATTTCGTCGTCGTATACGGCTCTGAAAAGAGTTTGACAAAGAAAGTGTTTCTTTCATGATATATTAGGCAATTCTAATTAACTCTGTCTGAAATGTATGAAGTTCTTTTAAAATAAATTAACGACGATGTAGAAAAGAAAATATACGGTGAAATGAGAAAATCACGATGCAAGGGAAATGTATTAATTTCCTATAAAAGATTCTACGAAGAAATTTAATAAATTATGCATGACATTTCTTATATTACCATTCGTTGTATATTAGCACGTTAAGTGTTACAGATTGTTCAAATTAAAAATAGTTTTCAAACAATATACAACGAGCTTACTGCTTTCTTTTTAAACTTTATGCGATTCTATTTCATATCGATACAATAATACGCATGTTAGAACTCAAGTATCAGAGAGATATTAATACAACTATGAATATTAATTAATAAAAGTGTATGCAAAGTATCAACGTTCATAAGAATTTAATCTGTAAATCTTTTTATTTCCTTATTTTATTATCATCTGCATT
This sequence comes from Bombus flavifrons, assembly GCF_040668555.2. NCBI lineage: Eukaryota > Metazoa > Arthropoda > Insecta > Hymenoptera > Apidae > Bombus > Bombus flavifrons. The sequence continues at coordinate 3,038,033 of NC_138443.1, forward strand.
AATGATCAGACATCTAGATGACGTCATGTACATTAAATTACTCATCTCATTTGCATCTTGCAATTGCGTAATATCATCCTATCAACCATGTATTATTTTTTTCGTAGAATGACTAAAGTGTGACGAGTATTTTTCTCCTTTTTTTTCAATTTGTATTTTTTTATTTTATTAAAGCCACCTTTGGATCATATACGAAAGAAAACAGATTATCTGTAAACAGAGTGACATCAGAATCCTTGTCACAAATTTTTAAAGTTATGGCGCAAAAGTTGATATATTTCATAAAAAATGTTGGTTGCGAGTAACTACTATAAATGATTCTAGTTTTTTAAGTTACGGATTACCATTATCGACGATGAGAATTTAATGTTGATTACCAGTAACCAATGTAAATGATCGGAATTTTTTCGTTATCAGTAACCATTATCGATGGCAAAAACTTTTCCGATTCCATTCGATTATTGTCAATTAACATTATTATTATATAATATTAACATTATTATATAATGTTATTATTATATAATACTATTATTATATATTATTATATTATATATTAATATTATTATATAATATTATTATTATATAATATTATAATTACTAAGATTGCTAATAATTAGCACATATTCATTGGCAACGTAAAAAAGCGATTATAATACGTACATATTTTGTTTTAAGCAAAAAGAACGGTACAAAATATATGAAACAACGAATAGGATAAAAGAAACTGTAATAAAAGATTTTTATTAATACTTGTATTAATATTTGATTAGTAGTAACCAAGAAAATTTTTTGCCATTGGTATCGGTAAGCAAAATTATGCCTCGATAATGGTAATTGATAACCGAAAAAAATTCCGGCCGTTTATATTGACTACTGATAAGCAAAGTTTTATTTCTGTTACCAATAATGATTACTGATAACCAAGAAAAATGTTCGTCATTCACAATGGTCATTCGTATTAATATTCTTTAATCATTTAATCATCAATTTCTGTTAAATCGATCGATAGCTGGCTTCCATTTAAACAAAAATTCATTTTTACTCACAGACTTTTTCCCCAAAAATGTTCAAAATAAATGTTATTTCGGATCTCTGCTTTTTACAATAAGATCCACAATACTGATCAGCAAAGTTCTTAACGAAAGACCTGTTTATTACATGTAAATGTACTTTACTTCCTTCCTCATTACACAAAAGCAGAATTCCAAAAACTACCCTCCCCCATCGTGCAGCTCAAAAACCACCGTAACCTTAAAAGCTGTTCAACATCTTATCATCGTGTCCTTCCTCCGCGTACTCGCCCTTGTTACACACAAATCCGTCGCGTGTGTACTTCCGTGAAAACGTCGAGCGCGTGTCTCTAAGCGTATCGGTGAATGCCGGAGCGGATCGTACGGCCGGTGCACCGGCCTTATGGGTGTAATGATGTTATTTTCTTGTAGCAGTAACTCCGTGGCGGCGCAAAAACCAAGCCCCCACGGCAGTTACATGTCTGTAGCAGTCCGCATACCTAGCTCGTTCGACTTTAACCCCCTGCGTGCGTACCACACGGCCCCCGTACGCATTCCGTATTCTCCTACTGGCCGGCGTGCCGTTACCGTAGTTACACACCTGGACGCCATTTGTACGGCCAAGGTAGGGGAAGCTTTCCCTTTTTATTTTTGCGTGGGTAGGCTAGATCGAAGCCACCGCTGGTGGAATCTTCTTCAAGGCGAAGCCGACGACGAGCCGGTAGCCCCTTTCGTTGCTCGTTATTACGTCGCTGTACGCGCCAGCTTTCAAGTATCCTGCCTTTTTTACTACCGAATGAAGCAGCCGATAATTAAAGGCGGACCAACAATCCCACAGAACACACACGAGTGCGAGGTATTGTTGTTTTTGGGTGTGAAGGATGACTAATGAACGAATATTAACATACCATATATACTTTCTCCTTTTTTTTTCAATATTCTTCTCTCTTAATGATTCTTTTTTTAATGTGAATACCTAGGGGATTGACCTACGTACCGAAGGAAACTGATTGCTACGGGATGGACCGCGTGAAAAGTTGCAAAAATATACTGGCATACTATATAAAAATATATAGAGTGGTTGGTAACTGGTGGTACAAGCGGGAAAGGGGTGATTCTACGCAAAGACTAGATGCTTCCTGTGAACCAGACTTAAGCAAATAATAAGAAGAGATGCCTCCTGCGGCACGATCCGGTAACTGTATCGATCTATCGTTCTTATTTTACTATGCATACTGATGAACGATAGCAGCAGACTTTTAGAAAGTCGTAAAAAACTTCTAACAATCGAAGTAACTTCTGGTCATTATATTCTTTTATGCCAAGTTGTCCTAACGCGGCTGCCAGATCTGATTTTCTTTTTTCTTTCTTTACATGCTAGCATATAAAATGATACATAGCCAGGTTTCTTAATAAATTATTTTCTAACTAATTCGATCAAATTGAAAGAAAGTCTAAAACCCTTATGTACTATAGAGAAATAAATATTTTTTATGCGATCAATTGTCCTAATAATTTATAGCATTTTCTAGTTCAGTATTTTTATCCGATTATGAGTCGATATTACGTTAACTGCAATTTTTTGCGATTTTAAATTCTGTTTTGTGGCACTGTGATTATGGAAGAAAATGTTCGACACTCGACCAATATACTAAACAGCTATTAATTAATTTGTTCTATGACCAGTTATCGACATTTCAATCGATCAGTTCTAGAATTAATTTTCATAATCTCCACTATTAATCTGTTCTACAGGGCGGTTGATAACTAGTGGTACAAGCGGAAAGGGGGTGAATCTACGCAAAAAAAGAAGTCGAAAATATAGAATAAAAATTTTTCGTTTGAGGCTTTGTTTTCGAGAAAATCGACTTTGAATTAGAATAAAAATTTTTCGTTTGAGGCTTTGTTTTCGAGAAAATCGACTTTGAATTTTCGCTCGGTACACGTGCGGTACGTTATAACGGATCTCACTGTAGATCGTTGTCTCGATGGAAAAATTAAAAAAAAAAATTAAAAAGAAAAAATTTTTATTCTATATTTTCGACTTCTTTTTTCGCGTAGAATCACCCCCTTTCCGCTTGTACCACCAGTTACCAACCACCCTGTATAAAACAATGTACTTGCTCGTTGCGACATCTAATGACACAAATTTCTGCCTGGATTTTATCTTTTTAAATTGCATCGAAAATAGAAATTTACGTATGAACATATACAGTCTACTAATAGCTCGTAACTCGTGTAAAGTTCTGCTTATAAACTGCAATGTATACGTGTGTACGTACATCTGCACGTGAAAACAGGATCAAGCACAGTAATTCTCTTGCCCCTTGTTCCATTCCACTCGTCATCTCGCCAACTTTTTAAAGTACTTCGCTTAACTTTAATAATAAGAATTCCACCATAAATTCCTCGAATCCCGTACAGAAGGCGGATCGTTTCCTACTATCCGCGTTATTCCCTCGGCAAACGTAGCTTGTAGTTCGCGTCGAAGACGGAAGGTCGGATTTTTGCCAGCAAGAGCCGCGAGACGGTCGTAAAGTGGCGAGTCTCGAGTCCGTCAAAAAGCTCGTGACGCATCTTTGGTCTCGGGGCATTGGTCTTATTTAAACGTCGATTAACGTCACCTATCGTCGGTAACCGGCTCCGTTTAATTTTCATGGGAACAATTTCGTGGCGCATAATGAGCGCGTTCTGTTCCACGGGGTCCGGTTGACCGTTATTAAATTCTCGGTAGAAAGCGAACCGATACCAGGCTACCGGTTCACCGGTTCGGTATGCCGCTCTCCTAGGCTCGCTCGCGGTTTAACGATCCTCCACCGAGGATCAGGGCTGTTGAACATTATCCTGAAATACGCATTATTAATGGAAATTCAACGGATAATTTGCTCTCTCACTGATGGGTGCTTCCTTCTTTCGCCGCTGGCTAAGACCGCCCCCTTCTTCGACCAACGTGTCTCTCTAAACAATTTTAGGGTGGGCACGGGTTATGGTACTAAACTACATAGATGACTAACGCAAATAAAATTTATGTAACACCTCGCAGTGAAAAAATACGGCTGCTCTACCTCTGAAATTAAATGGCTTTCTTCATCAGAGCTGTAAAACTTTATTATAATGTTTGGCCCAACACGTTGTACATCATATCTTGTGTTTTTTATCGGAGTGTGTAGAAACTTGCGTTCTCGCATATTCTTTTTCCCCTTCTTTCATTTCCATTGGTCTTTTTTTTTTATTTTTACATTGCGTGTTTACGCAACAGGTACGTCAGCAATGTTACTTAGATAATTGTAACGGCGCAATTTTCGTTTTTGAAAAAAATTGTTGCATATTAAAGGATTAACCTGACGGAACTATTTAATTGGACAAGATAATTAAATCATTATTCGTTCTCTTGAAAACACCTTGCGGTACTTCAACGAGTTACTAATTATCTTCCTTTGCAAGGAGACAATTTTTGTTAGATATACTACAAAGAAACAACTGATGCTAGATTAACATCGTTCAGCTCTTAACGAGACTCTAGGTAGTTATTAATTATTGCACTCGTCAAAAGTCCTAAATTTTAATCACTGATTTTCCAACCTCACTAATCGCGTTCATATGCTACAGCATTCTATAAATACTATACTGTGCAACAACTATTACAAGCCTCCAATTGTGCTCTAATGCTAAGAACACCTAAAGGATCTTGGCCGTAAGCTGAAGGGACAACAAATAAGTGAATAAATAAAAAAGAACAACAAGGATCCGCTGTACCACCAAAACCCTTGAACTCTCGTTACCGTACACCGCGGATATCCTAGTATAGTGATTACTAGTAGGCGATAAAACACGCGAAGACGAGCTCACGACGCAGTCCGCTGCATAATTTCCAGCGCGGTTCTTTTCTTGCGACGCGAGAGACGAGCTGAGACGCTTGTTTCACCTGGACTCCGGACCCTGTACTTGCTTTGCTCGCAAATAATACCGCGGTGCGTTTCTTATTTCGCGTGCTGCTCGCGTCGAGAACACGCGGCGGCCACTTCGACCGGTCGCGGTCACAGCTGTCCACCAGGATGCTTGATAATGCTCGGAGTCTCGCGGTACTGGCCAAGAATAATTCTGCGTGTAGTATGGACTATCATGGCTGGGACCACAAGCGGCTGGCCATTAAGACGTTGTTTATTGCTGAGGGAAAATTTTATTCATATTATGCCGCGAATAGTCGGGAGCGAAACGACTGCTGACCCGTTAGACCGATAAAGTGTCGTACAATGAATTTTTGACGCGTGTGACGGACGCTCGTTCGTGGTCCTCTTTATGCGACTGCGTCCTCGTCTGTTTCGCCTGAAATGGTGCTATTTGTATCATTTAAATAGTGCTATATAGTGGTAAGAAGAAAGTTGGCAAGGTAAATGGTACGATAGAATGCGATAATCTTACAAAATTATATTTGACAACAGCTGTGAGTAGATATAGTGGCGAACAAAGGATAGTTCATAAAAGGATAACGTTCTTTTCCAAAATGGACTTATATTTAATGAGAGCGATGAGTAAGTGTAACATATACCGTAGAATAAATGACTGTTACCGATATGGTGAACAGTCTTTAATACAAAAGTCAATAAAATTTATGGTGTATCTATCTTAAACTTTATTTTCTCATCGCTGATGTGCGGAAATTTTGGTTTGGTTAGATCCTTTCGTTCTTAAAATTATTTAAGGACGATAAACATGTGTCTACAATCTTGTGAATTATATCGAAACAAATGTGGGCAATTCATACGAGCATTTTGACATTTAGAATCGTGTAAAAATTCTTTAGAAATAAAATAAAACTTTCCTATGATTCTACGTAACATGATTAACATAACCGTCCCATAAATTTCAGTTAATAACAATACTTCGTTCCCTGTCCCCTGTTTCGTAAATTATAAATTTATAAATCTAAACGATCATCGTAGAAACGGAATGATTGAATAGTATTTGAATGGATCTGGCCAAATTTGTATATTTACTTAGGTAGTTGCTCGAGAGAACACAAAGAGTAGAAACTTGTAAGGAATGCAGAAACTTTTGCTTCTTCGAATAGCAAGGCACGTTAATTAGATGTAATTAGAATGCGGAAAAGTTTCAAACGATTTATAATTGCATGTTGGTTTAACGACGTTTCCTTACCTCTATTAAAAAATATGCGTTAGTATCAACTAGAAAAACATTCGAGGCCTTGAATAGTTTCTACATTTCCGTTTATCGATTTTTTTCTACGGAAATTTAACGATGTGTCAACCTTCCTCGTTGTATGTGCTTTTCTTTTTACTTACTATTTACTTGCAACACTCGCAGCTAAAAATTTATACTAAATAACGAAAGAAACACAAAGAAACGATTAAAAATATTTCATGATTGTAAACTAAATAAATATGATTAATAGCCTGGAAATTTATACTAGATGAGCGAAGCAGAGATTTGTGTCATCTTGCTGATATTAAAATAAATAAATAATTTGCATAAATATATTTATATTTCTTCCTCAAATTATTATTTTAGGCACAAGCAGGAAGCTTGGCATTTAAATATTTCATAAGATTCCAATTAAAATCATCGTCCTCGTATACGTCCCAAATGTAAAACATAGTTCAGAAAATATGGTCCATTCGTTATTGGTAACGATCGCGTTGTGCAACACCTCGTCCCCTAGTTTCACGTATTTCAGAAAAACGCCTACGAACCTTCGCAGTGTCAACACCTAATTTGCATAGGCGCATCGATTAGCGTCCAACATTGGTCGAATGCAAATCGACCTACCCACGGCATCCGAATTCGTCGAATCAACCAGTCGAAATTGATTTATCGCTCGTATAAATAGCTGCAGGATCCGGTAACCGCGTGTATCCTAACAGTGGCGTAACATCATCGTCGAAATTCATCCTCCGATCACAATGAATGAGATGCAAATTAAGTGGATGGCTTCTATTTTAACCCATTAAATATTAGGTTTCATAATATTGAATTTCGTAGAAAATTGTATAAAAACTATTGCAATATTTATTATATTATGGTGGGATTCTTGATTTACGTATTTTGTTTTGTACAAGTCCCTGACGTGGGTTAATTGGTTTTGTGTTGCTAGAAATCGTGTCGTTCCAGATTTAGGATTTATAAAAGATTTAAATTTATATTAGTTGTTATTTAAAGATCTTGTTATTCCATTCGCAAACGTATAATTCGGACATTATATTATTTATTGAACATCTTGTATTTATTGTTGTACAACCACTTTGTCTATAAGTTCTGTAAAATTTTACAAAGCTTGCTATAAAATTCGACTATAAACGGAGATCTACAACAATTTATATCATATTCCTATTTTTGTGTATGTAGTTTCCCCATATTTCTGTATCATAATGCTTATTATACTTTTTACTTTTCATGTACACTAGACGGTTTGTCTCATGTATTAAAGAAATGAACAAATATATTTTGCACTACGGAAAATTTAACATTCTACGTTATTGCACAATTAAATTTAAGAATTTTTAATTTTTTCTACGTGTCCTACGTTTATTTACGTGGTTTACTAATTATACGCGTTGGATGGCTGCGGTTTGCGCGAAATCTTAATGACAATGCTCTCGAAGATACAAGTGGTTAATTATAGGACGCGCGACTCTTTTCCACCCCATCCCGTCACTGGGCGAAGCCTTTTAAGCCACTTTTAGCCTGTCAAAGTTGTTCGGGCCGTTGCTGACACGATTGTCGGCTGCCAGTATCGTGATTAAACGCATTTCGATAAAGACGCGATCCGAAACCGAGATACTGGGAGGGACATCCACTGGGATGAGGTTGTTCGATCAGCTTCAACGTTAAAGCGGAGGCCCCTAGTTTTGGCTGCTCAAGGTCATTCATCCAACTATAACCTATTGTTAGAGATAGTAAGCGATCATCTTCTCTAGTTTTTAATTTTCGTTCTTAATAAGGGCCATAAAAGTAATAGATGATCGATAGAATTATCGAAGTAATTGACGCTGATAATAGGAGTACTAGATTAATATCAATAGGAATTATGAAATGAACATTTGACAATAATTTGGACTTTTTATCCAGACGTTCGATTTTATCTCGAACCATAGAGTAGATAATTCTTATAGATTTATTATAATAAAAGCAGTTAGCCATTAGGGAAGTGCATAGAATTATGTGGATATTACTTTAATTAAATAGAATGATGTTTTGTAGAAATTACGTATGGTTAAAGCTTTATTTGAATGGATAAACCTAATGTTTTTATAATAATTTTGCATTCTCGAAAAATATAGTGTACATTAAAAGTTACAATATATACAATGTAGACAAGTAAATATAAAATAAGTACTTTATTCGAAAAACATTTCTTATATACATATATAAGTATGAATTTCTTCTTGGATTATTGCAAATGTAATTTAATTTTATTATAATATTTGTAAAAAAAAAAATACAAAAGAAGAATGAGATATTGAACAACCGATAGCCTTGAGAGATCGGAACTCGTGACCTTCGCTTCAGCTCCGTAAATTGAATCGTAGGATCTGGAGAAGGAAGGACATAGGTCGTGACAGGGTCAGATGTCATTTTGTACGAAAGAACGCAAAGAAACTGGAAGACAGTGGGCTCAGGGTGAGACACGTGATTGATGATAGATCCTGAAATAAATATAGCTTTTTAATTTTTGTTTCTTCCACCAAAGAAGACTTAATGGGTTTTTCGAGCTACATTCCCGAAAAGGTTAATTTATCGCGTCTTCGTGATTGCCGGTGGAAACGTTTCGTTTGGCTTGTTCGTTGAGTTTACGAGAAACTTGTGCGATAAAAGTGATGCATAAGGAAAGATAATTTTGTTGACCAACGAATCATCTTTTTCGCTTTTACGTCGGCATTTTTAAGCATTTAGAACTCGTTGAAAATTCGCGGTAATGCAATACAAGCGGGTATAAAATAAATTTCGTGTCTAGAGTTGCACGATATCATTAAGTATAATTTGTTGTAAAGTGGAATTTTTCAACGAAAGTAATTTCTTCGGAAAAGAAAATTTTCCAAAGATCATCTGCATATTAGTTACACTTTGAAAAAAATGAAATATCGTTGTCTTAAGAAAATTATAAAACTGGTAATAAGAATAATAGACTAAAATACGGTAAATAAAATTAATGCATAAACAAAAACAATTGTTGAATATTAATTTTATAATTTTCAAATAATTGAAACAAGACCTCGCCGAATAGCGACATTTATTATGTAACAATCTAACATTTCTCAGCCAGTTTCTTTGATTCTCCTTTCTATTCGTTTCAAACAACCTGCCATAATTCTTTTTATCGATACCAGACACTCCCGCTGTTTCTGAGTTACAACGCAGGTTGCTTTTAGACCGATTAGCACGCAATAGAAAGATTTCGTTCATGATCGATGAGTCTGAGCCTATATTTCACAATTGCCATAAATTCTACCTTCGATTCTTACCTCTTAAATCTTTTACAAACGTCCACACATCCTTAAAAAAAAAAAAAGAAGAAAAGAAAAAAAGAAGGCAAAATACGAAAAGAAGGAAGAAGGTACGAAGAATATACAACACTGGCGTTCTTAATTTAAAAATATATTTAATTGTATCTTTCGAAATAAATTATAGTAATCTATAATAGGAAGATCGAAGGTTTACGGAATGATTCGCAAGATGCGAATGCAAACAAATTTCACCGTGAGGTCGGGTGCACTCGATCTCGGAGCACGTGAATATTTGCCTACAACTTCACAGTTTCAAAAGACACGGTAAACATTCGCAACTGTACAAACGATAACGCTGCGGTTAAATCGTCGTTATTAATAAGATCCTGGAGAAGCTTGTTGCACGTTCCATGGGAATATGAATCGAAAGGAGGACATGCTCTTTGTGATTTACAGCGATCATTATTGAGAACATAATTCTTGCGTTCGTTCTCAGCGTGTGCATATTTCCGTCTGAAGGTTCTTTTTTTTTTTTTTACTAAACTTGTTACTTTCTCGTTCTTCATTCCCTTTCAATTCCTTTTTATTTTATTTCATGTTTCTTTTCAGTTCCCGTTAAAAATTTTTATGCAATTGCCGTTAAACGTAACATAAGATTAAAGTAAACGTCGCAACGAAAATTGGAAATATTTCCCAATCACATCGATTCGGTAAATTAATAATACAAGTCGAAGGTATTTCTTAAATATTCTATAGCCAAGTTTTCACAGCCTGTCTTATTAATGTCAAAGTTATTTTTGGATTATGAATTTTTATATATTTATGTGGAATTTGAAAATGTAAAAATGCACAGTATGCAAAACTACATAAAATTATTCGATAATATTTAGCGAATGAAACAATAATCTACCCAGATTCTATCTTTTTAATTATCTTCTTAATAATACGAATTTGCATAAATATCTGCAGTCTATCTGCCAACAATAGTAACACGAGTAGCACTAATATTTTTGCAGCTTCGCAACAATGTATAAACGCTCGATCGTGTTTTCATCGCGATAAATCTTGAATTTTTCAGTGAAATAAGTAGAGTCGTCGCGTTACGCGGCTGAATGGGAATGACACCCGTCTGTTTCATTAACTAATCCGATAAAATGCCCGAACAATTCAAGCCGTTGATTATGGATCAGCTGATTTAATACCCTGGCCTTTGAAGAACGCTCTACTCGTTCTTTCGCACATAAACATCCTAACAGGTCGGTATTCGCGTAATCCTTGGACAAACTGATCTTGTAGTTAGGTTAGATACACGTTAGTTTAAAAACGAACGAGCGACGAGACCAGGGAACACGAAGATAATGCTATCGATGGCATGAGCCGAAGAGTTGTGAATGTCGTTGCTCGTACACTTTCTCTGATCGAGTCGAAGGAAACGTCAATAAGGTTCTTCATTGAGACGAATAGGTCGATACAGGATTGATATGGATAAGACAATGGAGAAAGTAAAGTCAATGTTATTTGTTTTTATTAACGCAGTTTTAACCTCCGTGAGGAGATTATTGTACAGAACATTTTACAAAACCTGTTGATGCTTATTGATACAATATTTGCTTAAATTATTAGATTGCGTTCTTTCAGATATGAAGATATATGATTGCAATTTGCATATAGGCTTGTAAGGTAGCACATTACACGATAATGGAAGAAAAAGACGCATTCGCAGTTCATCGATTAGTTTGGTTCTTTGTGAAAGTCAGAAACTCAGTCGCTCACATTAAAAATTCACATTAATTGCAACACTTATTAACACTGGAACTGTCGACAATGACGATCTATAGTTTACGTCAAAGAAATCGAAATGGGAGGCGTATAAAAATATATACAGGGTGGTTGAAAAAGAAGTCGAAAATATAGAATAAAAATGTTTTCTTTTTTTTAATTTTTCCATCGAGACAACGATCTACAGTGAGATCCGTTATAACGTACCGCACGCGTACCGAGCGAAAATTCAAAGTCGATTTTCTCGAAAACAAAGCCTCAAACGAAAAATTTTTATTCTATATTTTCGACTTCTTTTTTCGCGTAGAGTCATCCCCTTTCCGCTTGTACCACCAGTTATCAACCACCCTGTATAACGCAGTCCATACATTTTACAAAAGTCGTTCAAATGAACAAAAATACACTGTTATTAAATTTATAAAATTTCTATGAAAATTTTTGAACCGATCAATCCAGTGACTCTGATAATTTTAATGTTAATTCGTGGTGCTTCAAATATTTTCCTCATACACATAATCAATATGGTACTTACAACAAAATAAGGATTACTTGAAATTTATATATCATCTCAGTGAAAGATAATAAAATAATGGATAAATACACGGTAAAGAATTTTAATGAACAAATAAGTCGCCCTGATTCAATCATTACGCGCTACATAATCTCATTGCATTGGATTAAAAATTGCTACGAGAATAATGACAAGGTCGACCAAACAAAGTACTCAAACCTACCTACGTATAATGCATACAAACCCAGTCGTTAAAATAAAACACAGAAGAAATAGAAGCCTCTAACAAGACTGAAAAACGTACTTAACACTTCGTCAAGCTACCGAGTGCCGAGCAACAAAACAACAAACACAATTTAGGTCAGTTTTGATCTACGCAAATGCTGCTACGTAACAATTCGCGAGAGTCACTTTCAAGCGGCCGACGAGTGTTGGTTGCTGCAGTCACGTTCTCGCAGCGCGGCGACAAAAAGGTGAACCGTTTAATTTGCCGGCTCGTGCGCTGGTAATTAGTCATATGCGGCCGACGAAGTCGTAAAGTAAACTGTTCGACGGCAGGTTACCTTATAGATCTGTCACATCTGTCATACGGACGCATTGAACTGACGCAACGTGGCATCGAGACAATCGTACATAGAACACCCACCGAGCCTGCCGCATGGTTATGTCACAAGGTACCCGACTTACTGCTTCACCGAGAAAAAGTTAAGTTTCCAATGTGCATATGCGAGTGATAAGAGGGAGAAGGCTGAGTATTGGCTCTCACTGTTCTATGGTCCCACACGCAATGACTCACGAAAGTATTTAAACAACATTCTTACGAATAAAACAGATCAACGTGGAAAGAACAGAAAGATGGCAAAATCAAAAATTAAAAACGATAATTGAACAAAATGTGTGTGATTATCGAGCATACCGGCATAAAAATAGGAAGATGACAAAACAAAAATCTGAAAACCATATTCGCACAAAATTTGTATGGGTATGTTGCATCAACGTAAAAGTGATAGACAGATGTGAAGACGAGAAGCAAAGAGCCATACTGGACGCAGACTAATATATTCCGAATTGGAAAATTTATGAAGACACAGGTATCTTAACAGAAAGAGAAGAAATCAGTTTGCACAGCATAAAGTATCAAAAGTGATTGAAAAACTATGCCAGCATCTTGATCATAGATTTATTAGATACCTCTAAAGAATAAGAAAGACCAAAATGGCACCATTTTTCATAGTTGCCATTTAGATTTAGCGATGCGCATCATGCGGGTGTATTTACATTCATCACATACATAGATTATCATAGATTGTGTTGAATATTATTGTACGATAGGTTGTACATGTATAGTTTACAAATCACTGAGTGTATTCACGTTCATCACATACGTAGATTGTCATAGATTGTGCTGAATATTATTGTCCGACAGGTTGTACATGTATAGTTTACAAATCACTGAGTGTATTCACGTTCATCACATACGTAGATTGTCATAGATTGTGCTGAATATTATTGTCCGACAGGTTGTACATGTATAGTTTACAAATCACTAAGTGTATTCACGTTCATCACATACGTAGATTGTCATAGATTGTGCTGAATATTATTGTACGATAGATTGCAGATGTATAGTTTATAAATCACTGAGTGTATTCACATTCATCACATACGTAGATTGTCATGGATTGTGCTGAATATTATTGTACGATAGGTTGTACATGTATAGTTTACAAATCACTGAGTGTATTCACGTTCATCACATACGTAGATTGTCATAGATTGTGCTGAATATTATTGTCCGACAGGTTGTACATGTATAGTTTACAAATCACTGAGTGTATTCACGTTCATCACATACATAGATTGTCATAGATTGTGGTGAATTTTACAAATTTAAAAAAATGAATATGTATTTGTTATAGTAAACTTTTAGTAGATTGACTAAAAGATTCAGAATCCAGATCATGAATCCTCCTACTCCACTCTCTCTCTCTCTCTCTCTCTCTCTCTCTCTCTCTCTGTCACTCACTCACTCACTCATTTTTCAACCCTAAACTCTTCAAAAAACCTCATTTTTTATCGGTGAAGCTATGCCTAGATCGTCCAAAACAGCGGCACAAACTCGAAACGCGATCTAACTGTGCACACATACAATCACATGCATCCCCGTATGTTCTACTTAGCCACCGCACCGTAGAAAGTGAAAATAAGTTCTCAGTACTAAACATGGTTTGCTCGTTCCGGAGTTGCTAGCTGCCAGGACCAATTAGAGACGTCTGTCCACTGTGAGATCACTAAAAGTCTGACTCTTCATTAGCGCTGGAAATATTGTGGTAAGTTCAAGGTCGACGCATTCGAAGTGGAAGTAGATAGAAAGATTGTTCCTCGCTATCGTAAATTCTGCTATTTGATCACTGTAGATAGAGGTGTTACGAGTAGAAACGGAGCATTCCAAAATTATGCAACAACTCAAACTATCGCATACTTACGATCCAACTATGAAAATTAATTTGTATTTTTCAATCTCGAGTAACATTAAATAAGAAGTTTTGCTTATAGTAACTGTAAATATTATTAGTATAGGAAACTGTAAATATTATTTTTTATATTCTAATTTAATGATATAATAATACCTATGTGTATGTTCAAAGAGAATAAGATATTGATGTAATTTAATTACTTCTTCAATATACAAAACTTTTATAATAGAAAATCTTTGATATTTAAAGTTATTGATAGCTGAAATCAAAATATCAAAGCAACATGATGATCAGTCGAAATATTTACTTTCTGGAACATTCTGATTACATCAGTAAAAGGGCACTATCATACAGGAAAGACTGGTTCTAGTGGCTAAGTTAAGTACCCTTGGGCATGTTTAGTGCTTGGCTGACTTTCTATTTAGGAAATCCGCGTAAAGTACATAAAACTGTTTAGAAGCTTCAGTTACATTGAAGCTCGCCTAACAGTAATTTTACGGATTTAAAATTCCTTTTTATTTGATTCTAATAAATAATTGTATCTTCTATGATAAAAATAGTACTTTATCGAAGCTAATTAATAAAAAGAGAATAAAGCTTATGAAACGAGCCAGTACTTATAAAATCTCTACCGAATCTCTACATTTTACATAAAAGTATGACATTTAATTCGAAGTACTCGTAAGGTGCCAGAAACTTTACAATTGGATTCAACCTACTTGCAATATACTGAATTCCATCGCTATCACAGCATTTGATTCTTCATCAAGTAGACCCTACGTAACATAGCGGATCGACTTTAAAGCTCGATTATTTATATACCTGGCCGGCGTTGATTCGCCCATGCGATGATTACGCCAATCATAATACTCTCGGCTCGCTAACAGCTCGACATTGTGATTGGCCCGCGGACGGATCTACGGCTAACTACTCGCAGAAATCAAGCAAAATAGTAACAAGACCGATCCTCAATCACCTGTAATTGTACTCTGTCTGTTCTCTGTCGGCTGCACACCCTTGATACTTAGCGATGCACACAATTTTCTTCTCTTCTCGCGACTCGCCTCCCCATCTCTTTGCTCTGTTGCCTGTTTGCCAGTTCTTATGCCTACTTTCGTGTTCACGACCGTATTTATTAAGACGACACGTAGAGTTTGACGCGGATCAAGGGATAAGGCCGTCCCTTAACCGTTGAAATTTATAACAAATCACTTGGCAAACTTGGTATCGAGGGATCGGAGGATTTTTTAATAAGTACGTCAAGAAGCGTTTCGATGGTTTGTAGCCGGTGTATTAGCAACGATAACGTGCTTTCCGGTGTATCGTGGCTTACAAAAGTATTAAAACGCTTGTCACAAAACATTTTTCACGATACATGTATTAGGTCCGTTAAACAAAACAAACTTGAAATTTCGTTAGCACTGTGACGAGACACGATTATCGTGATTATGATGGTAAAATTGAAAATCAACTCGAGAATGTATATAGAGGTTGCAAGATATATTGGAAATATACTTACAGTGAAAAATTAGTATGTATGCAGTATAAATAATAGCCATAAACATGCAGTAATGATGCCAGAAATGATGTCAGTAAATATTGTGGTTTGCTAATATAGAGAATAATTGGTTGTTCAAATACTGTGGTGGTCTTTACGATCACCAAAAAATATCTCGTAAGTTCTAATAAATATATATTGCTTCCAATAATTATAATTCTTATAAATTAAATCTTATAAATTCCATATACATTTTCAGATCCGTTTCAAACTTTACCAATGTAATCACGATAAGCGTATCTCGCTACAATGCTGACGAGATTTCAAAATGTTTTACATAATATATACACGAAAGATTCTTAAAGAGTCCGAATACTTTCATGAGCTACTGTACGTACTTGAGTACTATACTGTGAAGGATACCCTGAAAGCTCTGCATAGTTTCGTCTGCTTACTTATGTTCTACAGTGGAGGGTATCCGTGTACACGTTAGTTCGTCTTCCGTTGGACTGTTAACGAGCCATTGCTGTGAATAATGCTCCCATTTCAGAGCCTCTTAAGCGGAATATGGATGCTTAGAGCGTTGATAACTTGTTAGTTTGAGCGATGCGCGTGGAGTAGCTACTTTTATACAGTATACGATTCTATTAGCCGTTTAGCTCGTAATAGTGAGAAAAACTGGGCAAGCCCGGTAATATTGAATTATTTTTCAATGTTATTAAATACGTATCTTGTTTTTGCTTTAGGAAAACGTAAATTGTTTCAAGCAAAACTGTTTCACATACTGGGGCAAGAAAAAAATATCTTCTATCGAAACCTTTTTAGAACGTTACATTTACACTTAAGATTAGAAACATCCATAAGAATTCAACGTTTCGATAAGAAGGACGATTAAAATTATTCCACGAAAGCTCTACTTTCTAAATCACCATTCTCCGTACCATTCTCCATTCGCAGCGAATCGATTCGCCTACCGCGATGTCTCAATCGCTACCGAACAACGTTCTATAATCGACCATTTGCAAGCGCATCGGCCACCGATCCAGTCATCCTCCACAGCTCTTATTTGCCCGCCAACTCACCAACGATGAGTGCAACGAAGAATCGAGTTGGAGAGACGATCGCTACCACCCTCGCAAACGAGAAGATGTCCAAGATCCGCGCCAAGTATAGCGTTTGTCCATGGACCAAATCAACAAACGGAGAACGCCCAACCAGAGAGAATCAAAGAGTCAGAGAGACAAACACGGACGAACGTTCTCTTGTAGCGAAGACCGAGAACAGAGATGCCCCGGTGTTGTGCAGGTTTTTGGTGGGGGACCTTGACCGAGTGACGTTCACCAGCCGCAGAAGCAAGCAACAACGTGCAGCAGGAGCAGCGAGCAGTAATAGCAGCATCAGCGCCGGCCGGTAACCTACCAGGTTGCTCCGCGACGTATGTATACCTGTTAAAGTCCGCATGTCCGTTGCTTCTTACAGTCCGTTCGTCCATTCGTCCATCCGTCCGTCCGTGCATCCGTGGCGCGTTCGTCTGTCCGTACGTCCGTCCGTTCGTCCGTTGGTGCCTTCTCTCCTGCCTGTCTCTGTCTCGGGGCCCGGTCCGGTACGTCGGTGGGATAGGACGAAGCCGCGGTGGAAGGAGTAGTAAGCGGCCTACGCAGTTTCAACCTGGGTCCCAGCTTTTATTAGTTCTTCGACGCTCGGCGGAGAACGGTGCGTGCCGGAGTGGTAGCAAGCAGTGCTTTCAGGCCCGGGATTACCTAACGACCGCGTAGTCGGTGCGAACGAATCGTCCGAGTGACACCCGAACGACTCAGCCGAGGAACGAGTCCAACGAATCCGTCAGGTGGATACCATCGATTCATGGTATCGTATACGAAAGTTTCTACATCGTGTATGTCAACGTCGAACTTCGACTTTCCTTGGATCTCTTTATTATTGTGTGTGACCGCAGTTGATACCTAAGAGTGACTTCGAAGGAGACAAGTGACGGACTGTTTCGAATACCGTGATATAGTACGCACAGTGTGATCTCTAGGTATCGAGATAAAACGAAAGAGAGGGAAACGAGTCGAACCGATCGATGATCGATGATAATCGTCATCGCGACGTCGCATCGGATCAGGATCGGGCGCAAGGTGTTCGTCTCGCCGGTCCCACGGGACGAGACACCCGGCTGCCCCGGTGGCAGTGACAGTTGCTGTACGTGAGAGTGTTTTGTTCGACCTGGCCACGAGCTCCAGTTCTCTCCTCCCCCTCTTTTGCTCGTCTTCTTGCCGTTCTGTTTGGCGCGCGGACGAACCGTTGGTGCGCGAAGGGGGATATCCTTAAACAGTATACCAGAGGCATTACCGATCGGAATGCTACTGTGCCAGTGAAGGTAAATTGAATTCTGAAGTTCGATGCTTTATACCAGGCCGTATTAGGCTCTCGAGGACAGACGTCCGAGTCTTTGACGAGTCTCTTCTGCCTGATCACCGAGGATTGAATCATTTGAAATGAGAGATCTGGTCGATCGACTTCCGATCCTGAGACACGCTTCCGATTCTTAACGCATGTTGCGTGACATGTAACAGAGGAGATTCGTCTTTGACCAAGATTCTCCGCTTTGAGGGAAGGCAATGTCGCAGTTATCGTGTCGATCAAAGCTACCAGTGTGTTTGTTCGCAAGTGTAGTGACGCGACGCATGTCGGTAGCTCGGTGTTACATAAAAACCTGATATCTATGGATGATCGCGTGTTTGCAGATGTTAAACAGCCTTGGAAATTCAAGCTGTGAATTAGTCGCGAAATCAATATGCTTGTGCAAATTTATTGTGATTCGTGTGAAACACGTTGCTAAATGGACGATAAAATATTTGTTCGATCGAGAAACGTATAACTTGGTTGGTATCGATGGATCGTAGGTGATTTACGACAGTTTAGGTTAATTCTTAGCTACGTAATACTCCACTTTGACAACTTTTATCTCATTACCACAATCCAGTAAAGGATTTTAGAAACTTCAGTATGAGCGCTAAATGAAATACTTGCAACGCAATGATCTAATAAATAATAGAGTATTTTAACCATATAGAAATCTGTGGTAATAAAAGTATGAATGCTTGTGTAGTTAAAAATTACGTCACTTAACTGTGTTCGATTTTGTTTAACGATTCGTATTAATTCGTATCCTGTACTGTAAAGATCACAAGCGACATTTAAAAATATCGGACACGCGTAAAATATAGGACTAAATAAAAATCGAATTTCGATACAGATAAAGATGAAACGAAATTAAGTAACACGACTGAAAAGCCAAAACTGTTTTAACGACCTATGACCGAATCGATATCAATGAAGCGTTGAACAAAGCACATTTGCCTCCCTCAAACAGTGAAATTTGAACGGAGCTTCACGCAAATCGCAATCTTTCGTGTCATTCATTTCGAAACGAACGAACGGACGGACGCGACTCACCTTCGCAACGAGATCACCGTAATTATCCTGATCGTGAAAGAACGTCGAGGCTCGGATGAACGGCTCGTTTGATCCGTGTTCATCAAACGACCGGGAAGGCGAGACGCTAATCGAAAGGGAAACGACTTTCAGCGGACGTGCGAGTAGATTGCGGGGACGGGAACGCGTGCGATTTACTCTCGCCGAGCGGGGATCTCGTCGATAGGGAAACCAGAAATGCAATGAGAGGGCAGTATCGCATTAACTGAAAGATCAATTAACTCGCGTTAACGGACACTTTAATCACAGACGCGCCTAGCTTAGCTCGATGAAGATGAGTGTTGATCCTACGTGCGCGGTTTGCTCGCTTCTTTCCTGCGTAGGGTTTCTCGCGCGATTTAATTCCCTTGCTATGTAGGATTTTTCATACGATTTCATTCCTTTGCAACGTAGGATTTTTCGTATGATTTAATTCCTTTGTTATGTAAGATTTTTCCCGCGATTTCATTTCTTCGCCGTATTGGATTTTCCGTGCGAATTGATTCTTCTGCGTTTGGTTTCCTCGTAGGCGTTAGCAAGAGAGTTGTTACAGTTTAACCGAGTAAAAATTACAGTAACAAATGGTCAAAGGTTATATCAGGGACTTTGTCGAGTTTATAGAAATCGATAGAAAGTAGTATTTTGATACTAGAGATTCAAGCGTGATACAACGAACATGTAAGTGCCGATGGTATCGAAATTAGGAAGTGACATTATTTTCGGTGGTTTCTAACGAAAGGTTGAATTGGGTCGTTGAATTGAATTTATCGAGTTTCGTAGAAATCTATCGAAAGTGGTATTTCGAAACCTAACATGATGATTATGTAACAATAGATCCATAATCGTGTGTGAAAGTGTTTTTATTTTTAATCAATTCCGAAGTGGGTTTCTAAAGAAGTATTTTTTGAAAAGATACTGGGAACAAGAAAATTTGAAAAAAAATAAAATGTAGGATTATAATTTAACTTTTATGTCAATAACGTGTGACGCAGATATAATTGAAGTGATATAAAAATCATATAAAATGACTTAAAAAGACTTTTTATTATCATCGATGTTTTGAACGAAGTCTCCAGTGAAGAGAATCGCATGATGCGAGCGTCGGAACATGATGATAAATTTGATTTACGATTTTCTAGGAAAAAATTATCAAAAATGTTTTATGTATTTAAATAGCCGAAGATCATACAGTCATATTTTATGGTCATGCCTTTTCCCCTTTGCAACACAAGGACTAAATTTGCATTCTACGTCGGCTACACATTAATCAAATCTCTTTACTGACTAATTTTTTGTTTCTAAAACGCAATTACAGCAAAAAATACTCGTTAATTATCCGTCTTAATCTGACTTCAAAGAATCAACATAAAACTAACCAAATTAGTCCATCCGAAAAGCATGAATACACACAAATCATTTATTTTCCTCTACAATTCTAAATGTCTACAACAAAAAAAAAAAAAAACGATTGTATGCAATCCATCAATACATTCCTTTAGTTCCAAAACTAAATTCTAACAGCGAGTTGCCTACACAGGCAACCTCATAAAAATTCCTTTCTCTCTAAACTTATTATTCCCGAGAAGGCATAAAGTATCCAAAATATACGCATAAAGTATCCAAAATTTATTGCACCGAAAAACGAAACGATCCAAGAGACGTACTTCCATCGATTCTCCTAAGATAAAACAAAGAAAAGGGGGAAAGAAATATCAGAATAACCTGCCGAATGAACGACAGAATTCCGAGAAGCGTGCCAATATACAGCGCGAGAGATTGAACTCGTGTCCGGAGGGTACGGCGGTTAAAAGTTTCGCGGAGAAGAAGCGAAGGCGCAATAAAAGGCCACGTGGAGTTTGACACAATTACGAGGGCCTCGTCTCGTCCTGTTTCAGTATCCTCCTCGACGCGTCCCTCGTTAAGTCCAGAAATAGACGCCAGGGCCCTGCCACCAGCCCTTATGAACGGCTCAATCCTTCTCCCCTCTTTTCTTCCTTTCTTCTGCTCGCTCTTTTGTTTCGCCTGTCCGCTCGCGGCGAGCCTCGCGGAATGAAGATCGCGCCTCGTCTTGACGCGCGAATCCACCGCGCGGCTCTTGAATCTCTTTTACGCTCTTCCTTTCATCTCTTTCTCTTCCGTTTGGTTGCACGCGACGCGACGCAGAGGAGGAAAAGCCGAGGCACCGACGTGGATCCGCGATATTCGGGGCACGAACCCCTTACGACCTTGGCGCGGTCGAAGTGTGCCAGTGGAACATACGCCGGAATTCGCGCCACCTATTGAGCGAGAAATCTTTCCAGGCGATGGATTTAGGGCGGATCGAGGCTGGCTTCCTTGTCTTCTTTCTTTTCCATTTTATTATTTGTCTTCTTCTTTTGTTTTTAATTTCTTTAATGTGTAAAGGATATTAGAAGAGTCAGTCGATGATTGATGTAGGTAAAATGTGCTGTTGCATAAACTTCATTCTGGATGAGAGCTATTGAGATATTTAGGTATTGAATTATTCCCGTATTAATTGAAACTAAAATTTGCAACATGGGCAGTGATAGAAAGATTAATTAATATTTTGATCAAGATTTGAATTGAAAGATTGATGCAATTTTTTTGAAAATATCGATCGTATGATCTTGGAGTAAAAATTTTGTACCTGTTAGAATAAAGTAACTGTTAATTATTAGGATAAATTTAGTACATGGCCATACACTTTCAGTATGTAACATTTGTTATACAACATTGTACATGTAATAATTTATTAGAATAAGCGAAAGAGGCATTTCGAGGTACAAAATTATTTATATTTCCTTCTTGCACAAAATTGTTGATGAAACGCGAAGTGAATATTATCTCGTATTATGTCTATCGCTATTAGATGGTTCTCATCTTATCTAGGCAAAACGCGATTTGTTTTACTTTGAATATTATAACATATACTTATTTCTATAGAAAAGTTTTTAAATTGATGGTTATCTATAGGAGTATTGGTAACTTTTGTAGTAGATATTTTCTACCATATTGATAACAGTCATCTATTCCAAAGTACATATTATATCTATCCACCGTTTCTATCAAATGTAATTCCATTTTGTAAAATTACAGTGGGTTTTCGTATCGCCTAGTTTTTAGATTTCCTTTTCTCCGCCACTGTATATACAACAAAGAAAAAGGTAAAGGAAATTTATACGTATAAAAATTCATATGACGCACACAGTATGCAAAAATACGTAAAAATAACCAAAGTAAAGTACTCGTTATATTATTTAGAGGGTGAAACAAATCTGTGCTTAGGTTCCATTTCTTCAGCTCTATTCATAAAAATATAAATCTGCGTCTAGGATCTAGTAACGGCTAGTAATAACTGTTCGTACGATTTTTATTTTTATTTCTCCCGATAACGAACCATCGGCGCCATATAGAAGAATTCTCTCTGAAGTGAATAGCGCTCGTCACTTCCCTCGTCGTTCCCTCGACGATATTAAAAAACCAGCCAACGGTTGTAACGCGCGATCCTTGCTTCGGGCGCGATCCTTTGATTTTATCATTGACTCACTGAATGGACGAGCCGCCACGGCGGGAGAACAATAAAACAGCCACGGGAAGGTGCTAAATATTTACAGGAGACACGTGACTGTTTATTGCGGCGAAGTGGCGAACGTAGAACGCTAGAGAATCATATCGTACATTCCGCTAACGCGTCTTTTATCGTCGGTTTTCTTGATTACTTCGCGCGTGTACCAGACACCTCAAGGTTTCATGGATTTGCCGCCTTCGATCGGTTGTGGCTGATCGTGTGATTTTTATTAAAAATTCACGAGCGAGAGCGTCGATTATTATATTTTCCGACGTATCGTAAAATGTTGTAGTTGTGTTAAGTAATTCTAAAAGTTTCTGCAGTTTAAAACTGTTCGTGTTAAAAAATATCGCAGTTTCGTTAAAGTTGAAGTCTCTTATCGAAAATAATCTCTATAATATTCAATACACGTTTCTGGGAATATAAAGACATTGATTTCGCGTCTATAAGAATGCGAGTTTCTTAAGAAAAGCTCAGATAGGTGTTTTTGGTGTTCTTCCGATCACGTAGGAATTATTCCTGTTGAATTGAGAATTAAAAATTATCAATGAGTGACAACATAGGAATTAAGATAGCTGGCTGATGCAATTTTTTCAATGTTTACAATCTTTTCGAGATCTTCCATTCGATCTTTGAAGTACGTGGAACAAAAAAAAAAAAAGTAGCTATTTGAAATAAAATACGAATTCAGTGTGTCAGTCGCATTATTTCAAGTCTCATTGCGAGACGTTTCGATCTATTTATCTCAAGTTTCTTATGTCTCTTCCCCTAAACGTTTCTTGTTTCCATTTATAATATTCGCGATATTTCATTAACACGTAGCCGAAATAAAGATTCATCACCATCACAATACGACAACGTCAGAAGACAGTAAAATCCCAGCCAAAGCTGACGTTCGTTCGCGCGTCATTCTCACCTCGAGAAAATACGCGTCTCGCTGTTTCTCGCTAGAACCGCACTTTTTATCGCTTCCACCGGTGACATCATCGCATACCGAGTCACCTCCCAGAAAAAATCATACCCCAAAAAGTAAATTTCGTACGAGTCGCGACGAGTTTAGAAAAGAAAAAGCATAACTCCGACTGACATCAGGATGCTCGCCAAATTTGTCCAGCTTCTTTGCAACTCTTTACACCTTCGATCATGTTTATACTACTCGCACACACGCGAAAACCCTGCATCTAAACGATCAAGAGAACAAAGAAAATAGAAACGATAAAGGTTGACGTTTGTCTGACACGAAGTTGCAAATCGGTCGTGTTTGACTTGAAAAAATAAAGGAACAGATTGAAAAGAAAAGAGATGACTAAACGTCTGAATTTTATGGTGACGAGGACAACGCTCTTCTGTCGCTCTTATAGGACCGCCCTCGCGAGGATTTCTTCGCCAAATATGGTGGCTGTGGCTTAGTATCTTAATCCAATGATCACACTGTCATGCGAATTGTGTCGTTCGAAGTCGGCGTCCCTTCCGCAACAGGCCTAATAAAGTCGTCGGGTCCAACCTTTAGTTACGAACGCTCGAACCACGAACGCGTCGCGATTAGATGGCCTTGGGAGATGAAGCGTGGACGAGGTCACCCTTGCAAGCTCGAAAGGCGACCGAGATCCCGCGCGGATACGCGTGAACGTACGCTGAATCTGAAATCGCGGGGGCCCCGCGTCGTTACCTTTAGAAAGTGAAGGTGATTCCGTAAAAGGAACTGATCGACTGCGATGCGATAGTGTGTTTTACTACTTGATAATTGGTAATTGATCGTTGATAGTAATTACATTTTTTCGAGAGAAGTGATTATATGAAACAATGTTTTCACTTGACAGTATTTCATCTTTTATTCATTTGGAAATGCTTCTTCCTTTCTCGTGTAATGGATCTCTTCGTCTCCGATTTATTTCTTGCGTTTGTATTAAGCGGAAAAGACGCATTTACTTGTCATCGGAATTATCACATATTAATACCATTAGGATCAGTTTTCTCGAGAGCATTTTACAATTTGACAGAGAATTCGTTTAACAATTCACTTGTTCCTCTCTCTCTAGAATTCTGTATAAATTATAATAAAGAAATATATTTATAAAGATTGAGATATATTGATTCGCTTCTCGTGATTCTGTCCGAAGGGAATTTGTTTATTAGAAACGATCCACCTACTATGTTACGATAAATATGGAGAAAAATCAGTTCATTTGTAGAACTTATGTCGACCTGTTTTTTCTATTTTTGAATTTTTATATTTCATTATTGTACTGATTATTTTTTATTGGCCGACTAAACCACTATAACGGTAAGATTAAGTAGTATTGGACAGTTGCGGCCAGACATCACTAGTATTTTTGGAAGCGTTTTCATACGTCCTTTGTTCAGCTGGGTAAGGTGTTCCCGTCATTTTATAGGCAAACACTTAACATATAATCGTGGGTTCGTGGAATTTTAAATAGCGACCAGTGTGACTTTCGATTCTTCAGAAATTGCTGAAGATATTAGATTTAATTTAGAAAGAGAAAATTCACAGGATTTTCAGAAACGTATTTTTTTCCGCATATAGATATCCACATAGGAAATATTAAAATAAAATTTAAATCTAATATAAAAAGGTGTTTTCTTATTATCTCATACATTTTTCTTATATTTTCATTCTCTACCGTGCGAATAATTTTGTATATAAACGAATCGTATATTATCTTCATTTTTATAGTATCTTTCATAGTTATTTCAAACTGATATAGAATACTGTACGATCATTTGAAAATTTCAATATAAAAATTCATAGAGTTAAAACCATCTTCCAATTTCAATCACACGAGCTATTCACCTAACGAAGCAGATATAACCGTAAAGATAGTTTTTCTAGAAAGCCATAATTGTTCCTAATAATATTTCTGTATACCGTTCTATACACCGCAGTTTCATAAAACTATTTCTTTTCATGCCAAAGAAAATGCAAAATTCCTTTCGCTGGACGTTCAAAGTCGTTTCATTCTTCCTTTTATGATGATACTTGAAAGATTGAAGTAGCGTAGTGAAAACTGGATCATCCAACAAAGTACGTACTAAAGGGTACGTTTCGATTACACGATCGATAAGAAAATATAATAACGTCATGCTCGGAGCCCAAGATTATAGCTTTGCATGACGCTTTGCGAAAGATGGGGTAAAATAAGAAAATACATAGTAGCTTATCCCAGGATCACGAACTCATTGTCATTATTGCGCACCGTCATCGTCATCCTCGCAACTGTCAATAGTCCGTTTGCGCGTATCTCGAGTGTCTCATCGGATTGCATGACGACAATGCAGACCATTATCGCTCGTCGCGTTCATCGCGATCATCGTCGATGCACCGGCGCATGCGCCAACGCGAGCAACGCGTTCTCGCCGCGCATTCGTCCGAAAAACAATCTCGTCGTAGGTCGTGTCTGTTGCAATTGCAGAAAAATCGATTCAATTGGTGATCAAACAATGGGTTCCACAGTGCTATTTTTTAGTTTTCTAATATAGGCTTTACTCGTGAACTCGTGAGTTGCAAGTGGATACGCGATTTAGATTTTTAAGGATAAACTAGGAAGGATTGTCGAAGGATAACAAAGATTATATGGTAAATATGGTTTATAATAAAAAGAAAAGACATGGATTATAATTCCTGGAGTATTATTTGTTAAAAGAAAGTATTCGACGTCTTTGTAAAAAGGATTTCATAATTTGTTCGTGGCTTTTGGCGGTGATATAGAAATATATCGAATATTAAAACAAAATTGAGAGTAATTCATACAATACTTTTTAAGGGTAAATAACCATGCGTTTTAACTTTTTAACTTTTGTTGTGAAGTTCAAAACTTTATCATTTCATTGGATATTTTTCCGTAACATACTATAGTTACAAATACACTCGTAGAAACTACGTAGAGTACGTTGAATATTTTGTTTTCAAGAAGCGAAATACTTCGAACAGAAATTGTACGTGTTAAGATGTTATAAAATGTAAATTTATTTCTTGTGAAAGTTCGTTGACGGGCCATTAAATCGATAAAAGGTACAATAACTGTTCTTAACAAACCTTTCTTCTAGTTTGCTTCAACCTGGTTCCAAGCAAAAAACACGAAAGATAATCGTTTTCTCTCGAGACAACAGGATACTCCTTTGTCGCCAGTGAGCAAGCAATAACTTTATTACCGCTACTCGACATCGATCGCCTCTGCGGAACACCAATTCGACAGTTCTTGCGTCGTACATTTAAATACGTGGTATCGGTGTCCCCGCATCGATCTCCGGGCAAAATGTGAAAGGAAGCCCTAACAATGCGAGCGCAGGCTACTTTTACTTACGACCGCAACCGGCACTATCCTCCGGTTTGCCTCTAAATCGCCGATAGAAGCGATTTCTCTAACCGCAATAAGGACGACCGCAAATAGACCAACACACACGCTCGCGGCTTGCACGGCCGTACACGCGTGCACGTGAGCTCGCGTTTTCGTGTACATAAAAGAACCCGTGTATACACTACCGCTCAAAAGTATCCGTACATTTGCTTACTTTTGGCAAGATTTTCTTCAAAGAAGAAAGAGAAATATTATCAAATTTTATAAGTATTTTCTATTTTGATAGATCTTTTGATGTTTGAATTGTAAATCAAATTAATAAGGGCCTTCTGTTCATATGACAAAATATAATATCGCCACGTTTTCTAGTAGTTGGTTTGAATTTACAGTCTTGTGATTCCATAAGAAGATAGTAAGCATCGCTTCTAATTGCTAATTCATCGTTAATTTCTTCACTACCGATTACCAGAGATCAATCAGTGTCCCGATACTTGTGGGCGGTAGTATACGTTCTGGCTTTACAAGCTTCCCGCCAAAGACACAAAAAGACAGAGAAACGTCCTCGAGACTTCGACAAGAAAAAGAAACGAAAGTGTCTTTTTCATGCGCGTGCACGTATAGGATGTTTCACATAACGTCGTACCAACGCCTATGTGTTGATACTACATGAAAAAATAAATTATGAAATTAGAATGAAGTTTTCTTTTCCATGATTTAGCTTTCAAAGGAATTTGTTTTTAATTGTTTTAATAGTTTGAGACCAATTCTTTCGAAGTTAGGTCTCCGACAACAAAATATTATTCTACGTTTTCCATCTATTTTTCCGTATAGACTCGCATTTCAGCCAACTCTGTTACGTTATGTGTAGCATTCTATATATAAGAGACAGAACATAAATCTCAATCGACGAGGTTATCTATCTCGCAGATGTATATTAAGAGCACAGCTTTGCTTGGCTTACAGGTCGGTGATCGGGTCTAAGAGGGAAGGAGAGGGGAGATAGAGAATATAGAAAAGAAAGAAAGGGTGCAAACATTTAGAGGCCGGGGTGTTAAGGCACACTTGGGTGCGGGGGTTGCGAGGTAAGAGAGAAAGAAAGAAAGAAAGAAAAGATACAGAAAGAAAAAGGGAAAAGATAAGAGAGAAACTGATTGGTATCCGGCTCTGCGTGTTACGATTGGAATCGAAAAGCCGGGAAGATGCTGGAGGTTCAGCGCTCGGACTTTTTAAGAGATGGAGGAACCTGCGACCCTCCTACCAACGATTTTCTACAACCCGATTCGACCGGGGCTTCCGTCTCCGGATGGAAGCCCACTGAGAAAAGCGTCTCCTTCAATCGAGACGTCCACGTCAAAAGGATCGGTGAGTCCAGGCAATCACACCATATGGAAAGGAATAGCCAGCGAGACGGTAGTGCAGACGCGAGACGAGTTGGTTTAACGTTGCTTGACTTTCGTCGTACATTTTATCCGTCGTTGACAACTAATCCATGAGACGAAGATAAATTTTATGTTCATGTTTGGACGGTTTTTACTTGTTCTTTTCGTTTTTCTTATTTTTCTTATCATAGAAACATATATGGTAAAAAGAAGTGCAGTTTGTTGACGTTTGAAAAAGGATATTGGATATTCATATACAATATTGGAAACAAAAATGTACATGGCAAAAAGAGAAGTATGATTTGTATTACTACTTTAAGAGGATATTGAAATAAAAGTATTTTCAAGATCGTTGGAGCACATTAAGATTAGAATTTTTAGTAACTTGGCATTTAGCTTTCTAATAACGCATTGGCGAAATTCTAAATTTTCATTGCACGTATTTGCCATCTATTGAATTTTACTGGAATTTATCATTTTCTGAAAATAGTTAGCCACGAGTTAGAAAAGGTCAAGGCAGAAATTGAATATAACACTTAATTCGCACAGATGACCTCGAGAAGGAGAAAATGCGAGATCACGAGAACGATTGCAACGAGGACACGTGATGTTGCGTTTCAGACAAAATACAACCAGGTCCTAGAGCGATCTTAGATTATGAAAATTGTTTCTGTCGAGCCGCTAGTTTGCACAGATGATCTCGAGTTCGTCAGGTATTTCTAAGAAACACACGCCTTCGCTAAAATCGTCAGTGTCCTGGAAGGATGTTAAGAATGCAAAACCCGTGTCTGATCAGATTAACTTTGTTCCATCACAAAATACTTTCGTTTTATCAGATCGAGCGTATGGCATGCTACAGTTAAGACATTTTTGTTTCTAAAATATATTATCTGGTTTAACATTGGAAAACTTTATTAAAAATTCCAAGAATAATAAGAATAATAAAAACAATAAAGATAATATTAACTATACTAAATGACATTACAGTTTACTATATTTAAGTACACAAATTTATTAGAAAATATAGCAAATTAATTTCTCCAGATGAAATTGTCGATCAATTACATTAAACGATATTAGATACTATTTTGCCATGGTGAGTTAGACAGATTACATATTAAAGATAGCAAAAACGATGGGGACGTTAGACCAAGATTATACGAGCTGTTATTACTTTGCCGTATTTAATTATACAAATTTCTGAAAAATTTCAAGATATATGAAATTATGAAATAAAAGATTATATACTTCGCGGTAATTAATATTATTGGCTTGGTATACGAAGATTATAATTAATATGACTAATAAGTGGAAGTAAGAGGACGAAACCACCTGTCACGACGCGAAAGCGGAAAGTCAAGCAGCGCGGCACCGGCTCAAAACGTGTTCCGCCTAACTTATACCTAACTGTTCCAAGCTCGAGCTCTCTCGATATCGATGTATAACACATTTAATCAAGAGCCTGGCCGCTGACTAACGGCACGAATAATCGTTACGCTCTGCGATCGATCGCCGATCGATCCTCCTTGTGTGTGTAATCATTAATAATGTATCAGTAATGCCATTAATCGTGGTCTCTTAATAAATCCGCTGATCTCGTAACAATAACTATTTTTTCTTTATTTTTTTTTTTTTCACAAATGTTTAAAGAGTACATCTCGAGACGATTGCAATTTTGTGCCCTTAAAACATACTCTACACGTAAAATTCTGTTAATAATCGATAAATATTGATTATATCAAAGACAACTTTATTTAACTGGATCTACAATTATTTATTTGTCTCGTGCTCTTTATCTTTTTTACTTTATTTTTTCATATAATATGTGGGCTCGTAATATGGTATTGGTGTGTGCGCGCTGGACTCAACCATTCCTCTGTTGCCATCAGCTTAATAATTAATTACATTAATGATCTCTGCCCCTTTTTCTCATTCCCCGCTCGAGCGTGTCGCGTGGATCGGCGCGCGTGTGCACTCGTGACCGATTCTCGCGCGTTCGGCCAGTAAGCTGTGCGTTGTAATACAGGGTGTGTATGTATATGTGCGTATGTGTTTATGTGTGCGTATATGCCGCCGTAATTGCGGCGGTCTGCTTGCCGTATCATCATCTAACGCACGTGTTAAGCATGTCGGACTAACGAGGGAACACAGGTAACCCGGATAATTCAGCCACCTCTGAAACTTCGTTCATTCGCAGATCGGAACAATTTGTGTGAAATCTACGATAGTATTATATTCATTGATCGAATAAATAAATTTTGTTTCTCATCGTCGATTGGAAATTTCACAGAACTTTTATATTCGATCGTTTAAAATTTCGAGAAAATCAATTCCAATTCCTCGCGATTGTACCTTACGCTAGATTTAATATTTTATTCGATATTTTTTATCTTATACTAAAAAATTTAATTCACAAATGATGAATAGCTTTCGCGTATAGATCATTTGGAATAAAGTGTCGATTATGATTCAAACCAGAAAATGTTAATACAAAGAAAAACGTGAAAATAATCGAAAGTTTGTTTGCAAAGTGACAATGTTTTAGAATTTGTTTTACTGTGTTCCTTTGTGCGCTACGATTTGAGAACAGCTAGGCGAAGATTAACGCGATGTTAAATTCGTTTTTACAATTTCAGCAGAGGCTGCTGCTGCAATGCAAGGCTCGTAAATTATGAACGACCGTCGCGTGGGAATGTGAAAACTTCGAAGAAATTTGCAGATTACAGAGAGAAACAACGGCAATTTATATTATGCTTTTATTAAAATCCTCTGTTTTTCAAGGATATTTCTTAATTTGCAACTTTCTTTCATAATAACAACGCATCCGCTATAGACAAAAATATTCTCAATGAATAATTAGCATTTTTCTCCAGCATTTTCTATTAGGATATGTAGTACAGATATACATAAATACATATCTACATAAGTACGTTAGATCCTATTTTGAAAATTGCGTCTATTTGTTTCCTTCTGCAAATTTGAACGTATTATGTTACATTATTACTGCGTTTATTAAAAAAAAAAAACAGATTTTAATTTCGCATTTCCATAAGATATATTCAAGTATCGATGCATCTTAAAAAATATGGATTTCTCCCAGAAATGTTAAATAGGGAAATTTTGAAATCCTACATTTCCAAGAATTCCAAATGTCAGGAAAATTTCACATTCTACACGCTTTCAACGAGTGTTTAAATACCTCCATAAGCAACTACAATGTCAAACGAAGTTCTTTCTGCATATTGTTTTCGAATCATTCGGTAGAGAAAAAAGTCAATACTCTCTTATGGCAAACGGTATCAGGTTAGCCAAAGTGCGCACAACTTTGTCATTTCTTCCTTCGATTCAAATCACATACGTATCGTGTATTCTACTTGTGATTTACAAAGCAACCTTCGATCAATCGCTTAGAAGAGAGATCGATCGGTAACCTAGCCTCGGTTAGTCGAGCCTAAGTACAGGAGCATCACCGATGAAGGAAGTTGGCGACTCTGGCAGTCAGTGATACACTGATACAATAATATCCCGCGAATACCGGCGTTGGAAAATTAATGGCCACTAAACACAGCTAACTACCTTAAGGTCTGGCCGGCGTTCGTATTATTTTATAGTTGGCATCCGCTGGGTTTACGACCGTCAGCGCCGGTGTGCCGGTCGTCGATTGTAGTTGCTCCGTTGCTGGAGGCGGAGGTAGTTATAGAACAGCCAGAGACAAGAGAATAAGCCGTTGATCGTGGTGCAAATAACCAACGTGTTCCTACAGTTAGGCTTCTTCGATCGAATTGGCTAATAACGTGGCAAGAACGGTTTTCAAACGTGTTCCAAATGAAATACGTGTAAAGTGGCTACGTGTAATTAGGTAATTTTAAAGTATAATTGGGTAAATTTAAGAAGAAAAATTCTGAATAATTGCAGGTCATAGAATCGTTTTAGACGGAACCAAAATCATAGACAATACAGAAAATTTTTGGGAATAAAAGAGCATTAAAACAATACGAGTAGGGACGCTAAGTGGGGACACACTAGTATTATTTTAAAGCAAATTCTAATTTGTTCTTACAAAATTATAACGATTCAAAATATCCAAATTCGTTTGTCTTAAAATCGTAATTTTTAAGTTATGCGTGTCAGTGCTGCAATACGCGAACGATATGATATAAAAAGGAAGATTGGGAGACTTTAGTTCTGCTGAAAGCTCGCGATAGGTGAGTAATCGAGAAGACAAATAAATATTAAATCATTCGTAACGAAAGCTTCGTACTTCCGTGTGAATAATTCCGATCTAGGAAATCTGTGTAAGGACTTTTATTATCGATCAATGCGGGACAGGCTATTCTTTTCATCATTGTTGGGATCGTCAAGGTCGGGTGTCAACATCGCAAACAAGTGGTCAACGAACCTATCTCCCATTCACTTTTTACTCGCGACTCTCCGTGATTTTGTTCGTGATGTTTGTTTCCTCGACTTACAACGAATATCCAACGAAGTAAAGGAAACAAAAGACGAATAAAAAAACACGGGGTAGACAGACTTCTTTCTTCTATTGAAAATTGTTGTTGAAACTGAGATAATTGTGACAATCGAGATAATCAGGATGGATTTGATATAATTAAATTTGATAATACGTCATGGCGTGCCTGACTCTTAACGACACTTCTGGTTAAATGGCGTTGGCAAGTTTAAATTGCTCGCCGCTACGCAGGTTAAATTGCTCCTTTGAATGTTACGAGCCGAGACTAACTTAGGCAAATTGGATATCGTGCCCTGTTCGCACCGACATAGCGATCGCTTCGCGTCTCTCGAGGCTTAACGACCTCGTTTCTTCGTTGTTTGTCGCTTATCGTTATGGATTTCAGTGTTAATTCCTGTGCTCATTGTATTATAGCATACGAGGAATTTAATCTTCCTTCACTCTTACATGTTTTCTTGCTTCTCAAGAGCGTGGGGATATTCTTCCTTTTTTGTATCGTTGATTTATATTTTCTGCGGGGTAAATTCAAAATCAAAAGAATTTTTTACCAACGAACTTTACTCTTTGTAACGTCATGTGACATAGAAACGATACACCTGTGTGGGAAAGAATGAAATTTCGGATTACTGTTTTAGTTGTAGCTGCCTATATGAGTATTTTAGAAGGACTTTTGTACATTATATTTCATTGCTCCGGCCAAATATTTCGACATTATAGTGGTTTATTTAATTATTATACAGACAGCAAGTAGTCTATTTATTGGAAATGTTGGTTTCTGATTTTCAAATCACAGTAGGAAATTGTAATGAATTACGAGTAAACAACATTCTGATTATAGAGAGTTTGAAGCCTTTCCTCCTATATGCTAATCGTATCTATGATGCAGCATCTTTCTTAAAGTATTTTATATTACTGAAATTATTTAAATATTAAATCCTACCAGTTTCCCGCTTCCGCTTGGTTTGATAAAAATTACAGATTCGCTGCAACGTTTATAGATTATTCGTATGTTGAATTTAAAATTATTTTCTGATATTAATGTGTAGAAAAAGAGATGAAAATTGTAAATTCACGGGACGACAGCTTTTTTCTTAGAATACTGCATTTATCGCGAATAGCTACATTGCGGCGTGAGAGAAAATTGTTATGCAGAGACATGCATCGGTTCGTCTGTCCTCCATGTCCGACTTCTTCCTCTTTGTGAATGAACAAAACGCGGAGAATTCCAACTCTCGGTGCTGAGCGGCGAAAGTTACGAGGAGGACGATGTTGGACTTTATCAGATTGGAATCTAAATGCCACGAATCTAATTGTGAGTCGACCCATGGAGGACGATTTCGAAGTTCGCCGCATTAACCAGACGTGGGTCGTGGAGATAGTCTCGTGGAAGCATTTCCAACGATTCTAGTTCTATAGAATTCTTATGATTCTTGTGATTCTTTCATCTCTTTATAACGTCTTTATAACGTGTAACTTAGAAATTACGTATTCATGTACCTATTTGTACGTATAGCATCTCCTTTCATTTGCTTGTCACTTCACCACTGTGTTTCGATTGTCAGAACGTTCTTGCATGATAATTATAAATGGATTATAGACTGCTTTCTTACATCTTATAATTTCTCAGCATTCAGAATTTAGAATTTTTTAATTTTTAGGACTAAATATTATGTAATGATTCTGTGTATATAGTAACTATTCTTCATTTGGACGAAGTACAGAATTGTTCTGAATTCTGTAATTCCTTTGGAAAAAAATTTCTCTCAACAGATTGACTCGCACATTTCATTAAATATCCATGGAAATATCTCTCGATTCTTTTTTATATAAACTAAACTTTCACCTTATACAGTGTTTTCCTTAAAAAAATAATTACTTGTAAACTTTGGACGTTGTTAGTATCGACGGTTTGAAGTCCATTTAAGAGTACGAATCTTTGGTTAATGATGCTAATGGACTCCAATTAATGTAATTAAAGAAAAGAGTTAGTTGCCCTTCCGTAGGTGTATTTTTCCTTAGTTATAATCTCCTAATATAGTAAATTGTACCAATTAAATCTCTTATGAAACATGTAGTTAGAAAATACACGTATGAAAAGAAAGATTAATTTTTTCCTCGATTCATTACTATTTTTAACGTTTAACTGCCTCTAATTGACACAAAAATGGGAACAGATTAAAGCAAGAGGCGTGCAACTCGTAAAATCCAAATGTAAAAGACATTTCATGTAGCAATTAATTCATGCGTCTATTTCAAATATTTGCTTTGAGTTCCGCTACCAGCGCAGTCATCCTTAAAATACACCGATTTCAATACCCGTCTCATTAAATTACGATATGACATAGAATAAACACATAGCTTCCTAATAAATAGCATTTTATAGACAATTCTTGCAAACATGCCCGTTCCTCTGCTATCAAACGTATAAATCAAATCTAATTACATGAATTACTTCTGCCCCGACGGGTTCAAATAAATAGGCTTCTGCTATACTCGTCTTCCTACCAACGATCATATACAATCTTCTAAAAACACCATCCCCAGTAAAATTTTCTGAAACATCCGCGAAATAAAATAAAAAGAGACCGAAATACTAAAATCCACCGACCAAACTACTGATTTCCTCTCATAATTTACTTCCGGCATAAAATTCCTCTTGTAAGGCAGAAAATTTACTCCAACGTACTCAAGATAAGATAAAAAAAAAATACTCTAAAATCCACTTATCAAGCCACTGATTTCCTCTTACAATTCACTTCCGGAATAAAATTTCTTTCGTAAGGTAAAAGGAATAAAAAGCGTTGGCGCGTCTTTACGCCGCAGGTTGGTAAAAAGTCTGAGCGCCGACCGATGCATTAGCGGCTACACCGTATTTCTTATTATCCTGCCGCGAGTTGTACTCTCTCTCTTTCTCTCTCTCTTTCTCTCCCTTTCTCCGTCCCTTTCTTCGCGTCTCGCAGTCTCCTCCGGCGTTGTCAATGCGGGCGGTCCTAAGAAGTCAGCCTAGTTGGCCGGTGCAACATTGCGTTCCTGCATGCACCTCGTCGAAGCTTGTTAAGAGGCCCTTGTGTCGTTCGCATTATCCCCGGACTGCCAGCGCGGCAGCGTTTCCTGATCGTCGCGTGCTCGAAACCGCCTTAAACTCGACACTACAGGACTGTGCGTGCGTAACGGGGTGTAATACGGCCGGGGACCGCGCCAGCATCTTCGTTACTTTCCTAATGAACGTTGAAAGAGTGGTATTTCGATTCGATACGGCATTTTTTTGCTGGTTGAATGATTGGTATGTACCATTCATCCTTGAGCAACATGGTCTTCAACAAGGTACTTTCAGTTATATGCCGAATTTCTTCTTGAAAAACTTCTGGTTGCACTTATTTTGGATTAGTTTTATCAAAACGTTGTAGTAGTACTGTGTTGAGAAAGAGAAGGATAACGTGTTTTTCTTATAGCAGTAACTAGATATATTCTAGAATGGACATATTTGTTGCTAACAAGATGCTATAAGTGGTTAATACCATCGATACGTATTCTCAATCAGAAAATTCGCAGTGGTAGATCGTCCAGTTTTATACAGGGTGGTTGGTAACTGGTGGTACAAGCGGAAAGGGGGTGATTCTAAGCGAAAGAAGAAGTCGAAAACATAGAATAAAAATTGTATTTTTTTATTTTTTTTTTTTTTTAATTTTTCCATCGAGACAACGATCTACAGTGAGATCCGTTATAACGAGACGTGATAAAGTGCACGCGTACCGAGCGAAAATTCAAAGTCGATTTTCTCGAAAACAAAGCCTCAAACGAAAAATTTTTATTCTATATTTTCGACTTCTTTTTTCGCGTAGAATCACCCCCATCCCGCTTATACCACTAGTTACCAACCACCCTGTATAACGAGGAAATGTTACAAATTTTCTATTCTTTTCATCTCATTTCATTATAAAAACACAATAATAACACATATAGTATACAAAATAAAGCTTCGTGATGTTTTACAAAGTACTAAAATTGCGATTGAATAGAGCTTCATTTAAATAGTTTAATTCGGAAAATGAAAGTTACGATAATTTTTATATACATCAAAAATCAAGAATTGTAAATCATTTCAAAGAATCGTATATTCTATTATAACTATTAGAGAAAATTAAATAAAAGTATCGAGTCGATTTTACAATAAGCGTAGAACTTCTAAAGAAAGAAATTTAATAGACAGATTTCTAATTTACAGAAAGTTGTTTGTACACTAATTTTCTGAAGTTTCTAAGAAATCTCGTTTAGTTTGCACGCTTTAATAAAGGATAAAAAGGGTTTGCGATGCGGAAGAGTTATTTAACATAGTTGAGGGTATACTATCGTGTGTTACGCTGTGAGTGACAGGGATTAAATAATGAAAGGCGATCGTGGAATCGCGTGACACGGAAGAAACGGGCGAAGAGATACAGACATTGATGCACAGACAGTGAAGGACTAGATGACTCTTCGAGTAACGCAACTCAATTAGTTTCGTGACGACACAGATAGGTTTACATAATTTTTCTATTTTTAAAAGGCGAGTAATTCTCTTCTAACAAATGCGTATCTTCTAATAAGTCGCGTTTTACTCTTTCTGTTAATTTCGACGAGCCATGCTATTATCACATCGCGTTTTTTATATTGCACCACTTTTTGTGACAAGTCTAAACAAGCTACACGGTAGCTACAAAGAGTATTTGTACAGAATTGTATTTATTGTAGCATTTACATGATAATGACTTAGGTTCAAGTATATGAAATTTCGCGTCACTTAGTAACTCTTTCTTCATATGACAGACAATTAATACTCTGAAAGTAAAATGTATCAGCCGCAATAAAATGTTTCATCGGGAAATAAGGGAATGTACAATTGTGAACTGGAATCTGAAAAAGGACCCAGTGTTCGAAAAGAAATTTTTGAAAAGTAGTTGTTTTAAGATTTGTGCCACTTCGCTTCCCTCTTCTTCCTTTGTGTATTATATATTGTATTATCGTAATATTTTAATTACGTTTTAATATAAATGTTAATACCTTTTAGAACGAATTTAGAAAAAGAATTGCATACCTGTCTTATGTTATAATTCGATTCAACTCTCGATTTTTCAGACACGGGGTGCCATCTTTCATTCCAAATAATTTTTGTACGTAATATGTTTTGTAATCGCCGTAAATTTTTCATAAATATGAAAATCTCCCGCGGCTGGAGGATTAATTATATAAGCTTTCGTGTTGAAAACTTTCTCAACGTTGCGCGCAGCCGCACTTATCGTTCTAACGACGCTAGTTAATCAGCGGAATGGAGGAAGAGTTTATGCGTGTGAAGCAACGCGTACGTAGGGCGTACGTGGGAAATTGTAAGGTGATAGCTCGCACGTTACTTTATTTCGGCTCGGTGAAACATATCACCCAAGACGTGCTTTCTCCATTCGATCGTAATATAAATATTGCCAGGATTGCCGACTATGCACGATGGACTTTTCTATTCTGGTTGGCCATCGCCATTATCGGTAAAGTCAAGCGTGATGCCGCGTTTTCATGAAGCTCTGTTCGAGTAGATGAGCGTGAAGAATACACGAGGAAGTGCTATTACGTCGTTTGAGAGATATCGTTGGTCGAATGATCGCGTGTCGAATGGATCGGTGGCTATTTCTTGCTCGACCAACGCTCCACCGGATTTTCCAAAGAAAAGAACCTCAAACCTGGTCGTATTGATTTTAAAGCTGTCATATCTTGACCTTTACGTATTTGGTTCTGCTATAAATTTCGTTTTATTCGCGATAGAGCTGAATTTGAAAACGATCGAGAGAAGCTGTACATAAGGTTCGAGAAATTCACGTTCAGTGATAACTAGATTGCAGATTTGTATAAATCTATGGAAAAATTGAACAATGTAAAAATTCATAGAATTCATACAATATACAAAAATATATAAAACAATAGAAGTAAGTTATTTCTTATAAGTTTTAATAAATAAAACGAATTCACGGTTCAATGATAACTGAAACCTTCTTCAAAGAATATACCATTATCTTGATAGACAAATATTTATAAATCATACTAATTATTCACTAAATACTAGTTTACGTAGTGTTCGATTTAGCGTAGCAATTCTTCCATAGGAAAAGTATTTTTGTTATTGATCACCGAGCTATTAATCATCGATCTAATACTTTACATAACAAATGTTTCAATTTATACTTAGCACTACTACTGAAATTAAGATTGGAGTTTCTACGAGTAATAATCTTGTAGCGAAGTAACAAGAAAGTGAGGAATACAAATGGCCACCGTTTATTCGATCTCCGGTCTTCCGCGTTGTCGATCAACCTTATCGTCTCATTCAGTTCAGAAGTACTTCCTTATGCCTTCTTCACACTTATCATTTCGCCGGATCGCTTCATAAAATCGAACATCGCACAATCTTGTAGCATTTCCCATAATTCTCAAAATTACAAAGCACGCATGTGTCTATAGTTTTTTGCAATACCTAAACCTTTATTTATCGCAAGTATGTATAAAATTTCCTCTAAAACATACGACATAACCAAGCGATTACTATTGCTACAAATCGGCTAAAGTGTCTGGATATTTATGAGTAATCATCTATACTTAGATATTACCTACAGCTGTGTTGGTTACGTCGTATATGCTTCAGAGGAAATTTGACATATACTTGAGATAAATGGAGGTTTTAGTAGCATTTATGTGCTCATAAATGTTACTAAAATGTATGTAATAATAAATAAATTAATGGCAAATTGATGGCTAAGAACAATACTTGTTATTCCCTTACAGAATTAACACGAATTAAAAATTTTAATTAATTAGACGATGTTACTACGATAGTAGTACACTAAAATTATAAATATTAGTAAACATATTAATTACAAATATTCTTTTATCTGACCACGTTTAATCAAGAACTAATCTATGTGCACGCGTTCTCGACAAATTTCAAATTTAATTTCCCCGTAAACGATGCGTCGCGTGAAAAAATCTTGTTCTACACTTTCGATTTATTTTTCCACGTAGAATCACCCTGTAATATAATTACACCACCATTCGTGCAAAACTTTGTATAAAACTATCGAACCACTCTACCAAGTACCGTCATTTTCCCTCAACTTTATCTTCAGTTTCCTCGCCGTGTAACTTCGTCCTATCTGTCGGTAATTTTTTCCCTTCTATTGGCCACCCTGTTCTCTAGCTGATCCGCTTAGATCGGCATCCTTGGTTGCGTGCTAAGGGGTCTTAAGGTACACTACGATCAGCTGAAACGAGGAAGTGGCGAGTATCCAATGGACCGGTATCGTTCGAACGAAGAACGTGGAGGTCGCGCGCGAGCATCACTTTACCGTGCTCGTTCGAAGAACCACCGCGTAAGAGAGAAGGATAGAATCGGCTGGTTGATGCTGGCGTGAGCTGAACGTAGAAGGGTAAAGGAAAGGGATAAGAAGGCCGTGTAAATGAGACGAATTATGAGAACAGGATTAGCGATATCATCGATGGTACCTCGTATAAGGGCGAATACACAATAAATTACAGACACACTTGTCCATCGATTTACACGATGCTTTTTGTGCTCAGTACATAAATAATCTCTTCGTTTACGCGTCACTTTTTATACACCGTCTTGGAATATATTCAGATCAGAAAATATATTCTATGATATTTATGGCACTTGTCATATATCGCTATGCGAACAATTTGTTATTCGGCCTCACTAATCACATCGTTTTTGGTTGATTTATAGCGATGTTACGTATTAAGCTGTACATAATTCACAAGTGTTTACACAAATATTGAAGATAATAACTTTGATTAAATTAACCCCTTTGATTAAATTTGATTAAATTAATTAATTAATTAAAAAATTATTAATAAGACACAAGCGTTGATACGTGCGATTTCTCGTTTCTTTTTATGCCAAATATTTTCTTTAAACGTTAAAACTCCTTTTCTCTATTTGGGTTCTTGTGAACTTTAATATTTTCCTGTCTTTTTCGTTTAAAAACGTGAAATTAGTATTTCCATGCTATATTACTTTTTCTCCTAAATATTAAAAGATTTCATTTACGTAATTTTCATCTACATAAGAAAAGCCACAGCGTATTCTATGAAAATCAAAGACCCAATATATGCGTATCATTCTTCTCGATTATTCTACTCCGGGAATT
The DNA here is from genome assembly GCF_040668555.2 of Bombus flavifrons. Taxonomy (NCBI): domain Eukaryota; kingdom Metazoa; phylum Arthropoda; class Insecta; order Hymenoptera; family Apidae; genus Bombus; species Bombus flavifrons. Next base: position 3,079,167 of record NC_138443.1, read on the forward strand.
TGTAAACGATTTCGTTCCGTTGTATCAGCAAGATTTAAGCCCGATAAGTTAAGAGAAAAAAGCTCGATGCAATTTACAGAATTTTATTGGAAGAACCCGTTTCGCGAAACAGACAGCTGGACCACTCTCGTAAAAGTATCGAGTCTCGATCGTACGAATACCGGTGATCCGGTCCCTATGCGCCCCGGTGGCTTTTCATTCGGATCACATTTCGAAGTTGCGTTACCAGTCAATTTATCACCGGTCGACCGCTGTCCATGCTCTCGTTACGATTTATCGCGAGGGCATTGTATTTATCGTAACGAAAGCGCGCGAATCAAGCTAAGATTTATGGTTACATAATAGCTATTTCGGCGATGATTTATCTGGAATAAATTGAGTTACCGATCGAACGTTTCATCGATATGCATATATTTTTCCTGAAATGTGGTCTAGGGTTTTTCAATATAAAAATGGAAACCGTATATTTCTATCGAAACCGATTTTTAATCGGTACTTCGACATGTTACAATTTAAGACTTTCCAAGGATGGAAGTCGCCTCTAATAGAAATTATATCCTGATTTTAATCCAAAAAATTGTTGCGTTTCAATAAATAACATTCATAAGATGGAAAAATATCTAATAGCTGCTGCTTTTCAAGCACGTTCCTTTAGATCCAAAGAACAAAAATATCGGCTGATTTTCCATCTCTCGCTACCATTTTATGAAAACTGTAGACTCAATGGTAAATCAACGTAGAATCTCTTTCCACAGTACGTCGTCGATTATCTTCATTAGGCAGCCGGGATACAGTGCGTGCAGGAATTCGTTCGTGCGCTATTTCTCGCGTGCCAGGCTTCACCAACTCAAGACCGCAAGGACGCCGTTTAATCGTGCGAATTTTTATTTTTCAATGGCCGATACGTATCTCGTTCGAGATCTGAAATCGAGTGAACGGAGATAAGAAAATAACGCCATGATTTATGCATTCATTTTCCACGGAGTTCTCATTTTTATCAAAATATCAAGCAGTTTGTCTTACTCGAAAACTCTTCCTATCGATCGATGCCAAATTTTTCTCTCTGATTGATGCTTTTCATGTCCAACTAAAAGCAATTGTACCTGTCAAGTAATATTTTGCACAAATACGTGAGAAATAATTCTTTCTAATATCGAATAATGATATAGCGAATACGATGGAACAACTAAACGCTACAAACTTTTCTAACGTCTGAATAGAATGGTATCTTGAAAACTAGGAGTTTTAACAAACGGAGAAGAAGCGGTATAATTTACTAATCGCATAATCGCGTTATGCGACAGAAAACAAATCTTTATTGGTGTTAAATGTTAGAAAAATGACGGCAGCTATGGCCAGTAATGGAACGATTTCGACGATGTCGACGATTTGACGCGGCGCAAGAGTATCGTTTACGATTGCGCTCGACGCCTTTCGCTGTTGTAACTGAAGATAGCGAGTCTCGGCACGTACGTTCAGGTTTGTTTGAATATGTGTACAATCGTGCGGCGAAAAAGTCGTAAAATCGTATAAAATAGCTGGAACGCATTCGAAAGGGTGACTTTGAAATTCTTTCACGCGGTATGTCTCTTGATTAAACCAGTAGATATTGCTGTAAAAGTTGCAGGAAATTATCGCCATTGTCGCGATACAACGTCTTACTGCAATCTGTTGCATTCCGATCAGTTACTTTAGTGGGACAACTTTATAGGAGTATAAATTGAATTTTATTTTCTTAATTTTACGATTTTTGGGTTCTTATTCTACACAGGAAAAAATCGATTCTGATTACGGTACTATTCTTTCCACGATCGAAACAATTTCGATAATAAAAGAAGTAAAATTTCATCAGCAAATTTTACAACTTACAAATTGACCGATTGTCTCGATCTTATTTACCATAAAATTATTGTGAAAATATTGTAAACTTATAACAAAGAAGTCTGTAACCTGCAACATATGGTTCATGTACATGGTACATATCACATGTAAATTAATAAAAATATTCCGAGTAGAATTTATACGATAGAATTTCTTTGTACAGATCTTCTTTTTTCATCTACTACTTCGATCCAAAGAATAATACTTAAACTCGTTACGTTCAACTCAAAAATATGTATTTCAAGAAGATGCATTTTTGCAACCTTTTAAATTCCCAACTACAATAGAATCTGTACGACCAAGCGCAACATAAATCCAACAAGCAACTGCCAAAGAGGGTCTCTGTTGCATTCTCGAACCCAAAACCACCTACATATCTCGAGAAGACATTACGAACACCGTTAAGCGTAATGAGACTTTCTAGCCGTTTTTGTGCTTGTGTTATCCCTATTATAATAAAACGGATAGCTAGGCCCGTCGGTTCGCAATTTATATTCATACTTATCGTAACAGTTATCGATCGAATCTGATCAGAGGGGTTAAATTCATACGTGACTGGGCTCGCGGTAACGATCAGATAACCGGTCGATATTAATTTATGCTCGTGATCGTCCGTAAAATTACCGTTGCTTCGGTTCGCGCGATGATCCGTACCACCATCGGTCGAGCGTTTACAGCGTTTACAGCCCTCGAAGCACTGGGTCAGCACCGCTGCGCGATCTTTGACCCTCCGCGATAACACGCCACTTGCACTTCCGGCAATTCTTCCCCCGCTCCAACCACACAATATCCCCACCACAACTCCTCGAACGCTCCGTGAATCTCCGAAGCACCTGCTGTCCATACAGTGCCTCGTGCTCGCCTCCAACCTCGCTTCACCTCGCACCGCCACGGTGAACCGTCCAAGTCAAATTGCAAGCAGGTTTAATTGAACACAAAAGGTTTCGCAGGATTGCTATATCGATTTTGAAGCGAGAAATCAGCTCGTTAGATGTGGTATGTTATCCGCACATAGCGTATCGAAGCAGTGATTGATCGTACGTTCTTTGCTTCTTCTTTACCTTTTGCGCGATAATTTATTGGCTAAATATATTGGCGAATTTGAACGGCAACGTGTTAAGGGATTTTTGTCGTGGAAATTGTTTCTAGAATTTTAGAAACTTTTGTAATTCTTGAATGAGATAATAGTAGGATGGATGATAATTTGTGAAATTTATTTTTACGGTTTGTTTCGTTATTACAGTTATGTAGTTAAAGTATAAGCATTGTGACGAGCAACTTATTAGCATTAGTAATTTGTAGCTTTTGAATTGTAAGGCCTTACTGATAATATTTGTGTTAAATATCTTACTGTACTAGACAAGTGCAATAAAATGCTTCGGGCTTTCTACTGGAATTGTTAGAGTCTTAGAAGAACGTTAAAACGAATATGACGAAAACAATATTTGTTTTATTGTTTAGTATATATAAATAATCTTCTTTTAAGCTTTCAATTAGATTTTCATTTTATCTGGAAATCTTGTTTGGTTGTATCATTTGTTGATTACATACGCGATATGCACATATATCGTATATGCAGGATGTCCGAAAATATCAAGACCAACATATCCTACGCGTTAATGAGATCACACGAGTAAAAAGAGTTCATGTAAACTCATAAGATTAGACATATCCAAAAATGATTCATCGAAGAGTTATCTAAACTTTCGAAAATTTGTATTCATCGTTTTGGCAGTTACAGTAAATGTTCGAAATTTCTTCCTTCTGTAACAATGTAGACTCCCATTCGTCAAATATTCTTTCGAAATATTCCTACTCTCGCAGAAATAGCAGTAAATGCATTTTGAATAGATTTCTAGAGCCGCTCTTCTATTTCTACTACATCTTCATCAACCAACTGTCTCGCGTGACCCCATAAATAAAAGCTCAGAGACGTTAGATCAGGTCGGATCGTGTAAACAATAACCGTCGATGAAAATTACTTGCATCCGTCTGTGGTTCTGTATAACCAGGGCAACTTTCTTGGAAATCTTTGAACGCATGTAACTTCTCGATAAACCATTTTTCGACACAACTTCATCTGGACTTTTTTTACTTACGTGATTTCATTAACACGTAGTATAAGTTTGGTACTTTCGGGACACCTTTTTGGGCATCCTGTACGATATAATAAGTTATAAATAAATTGTAGATTTAAGTGAATATATCTCAGCATTCCTAGTCATTGTTCTCCGACATCGTTACTCGTCGAAAGACAACAGTTCGTGAGAATGTCGGGCTCTTAAAATCTACCTCGTGTAATCTGCTACAAACCCTCGCGGACTATTACCGATCTACGGCTTTATTACTCAGAAATATGTACGCGCTGTCATGCCATCTGGCATTCGTAACTCGTAATTACGCGTGTATTAAATGCACTTTCGGTACTTCTTCGACGATTATAATCCTATCACGCTGAGATCGTATCCTTCTCCTCATGGGACGTTAAGCGTAATTAGATGAATTCCCCTGTTCCCTTTCCGCCGCATTCCACGCGGATAGAGAATGGGGAAAATTTATAACGAAAATAAATCACCAATTACCACTTCAATCTCGCGGAACGGCCTTTGTTCGTTATTTATGTGCGGTATGAATTAAACGTAGCCGCAGTCGTGCGAACGTATAGCAGGCGCGAGTACGCTTCGTGATACGATGAAATCCCTCGAAATCGAAAGAAAAACGATTAACGATCGTAATAACGTCCAATTAGTCAGCATTGGCCAGCGTCGTTACGCTTCAATCTACGTAGGGTCGCTAACAACTCTGTCAGTGATGGAATCCGCACGAAGTTTCGAATTGTCTAGTTATTTTTTTTCAATTGTCTATTTTGGTAAATTGTGAATGTATATCTTGAAAGAAAAAAGACGTTTTTTTTTAAATCTTCAAACTCTTTCGTGTTTTTCATGTTGCTAACATATACGGATTATATATATTGTTAAATAGCCAACGATACATTAAGTGTATTTACCGAATAAATAAAGATATAAGTGTACTCCACTTTGTGTAATTTTAGTTTAAAACACTTGGTTCATGCTTACGTTGTGAGATTTCATCAATATTTTCTACTCTTTGTTTTATAGAGTTAACACACCTGACAAATATACAGGTGGCTCGTGTACTGTTATTTTGTAACGCTAGTTGATCTTTATTGGAAAATCAGAATGTAAATTGTTCTTCATAGTATTCACTATGTTACGAGCCCCACTTCTGTCTGACACAATGTATTTTTATTTAAAAAATCAGAAAATTTGCCTTTATTGAAAAATCAGGAAGTAAATTGTCCTTCATAGTATTCACTATGTTATGAGCCCCACTTCTGCCTGGTGCAATGTATTTTTATTTAAAAAGTCAGAAAATTTACCTTTATTGAAAAATCAGGATGTAAATTGCTTTTCGTAATATTCACTATGTTATGAGTCCCACTTCTGCCTGATACAATGTGTTTTTATTTAAAAAGTCAGAAAATTTACCTTTATTGAAAAATCAGGATGTAAATTGCTTTTCGTAATATTCACTATGTTATGAGCCCCACTTCTGCCTGGTGCAATGTATTTTTATTTAAAAAGTCAGAAAATTTACCTTTATTGAAAAATCAGGAAGTAAATTGTCCTTCATAGTATTCACTATGTTACGAGCCCCACTTCTGTCTGACACAATATGTTTTTATTTAAAAAGTCAGAAAATTTATTAAGAACCCTATTTATTCTCAGTCATCCAAGTATAATGTGTAAATATGTAAATGTTTGTATAATAACTTATTCATCTGTTTTTCTTACTTCAATGTGCTGAATTAGTCCCTGGAATATGTCGATATGTTTTTGGATACTTTGTGTATAATGATGCAACATATACGAGCCTTTAATTCCGATTTCGATGTATGTGGTAGTACCAAATTGCATAGCGTTCGTACGAAATTGCAATCGGTCGTCTTCCATTGGATTTTAGGAATACATCGAACGCGCAATTAGTCTCCTACCTGCGCAATAATCGCTAATGTTACGGCAATTAGATTTGCGTTCGCTTTACGATACGCCGGCATACTAATTAGACTGATGGCACAATGATCGAGGTCACTTAACGAACGTGATTTCGATGCAGAGATTACAGGGTTAGTCGTCTAGGGACTTTGGGTTTGTCACGCGATGTTGTGTGCGTTACGTGCGTCCTTGCGACGCATGCGTACTCACGGAAAGTAATTACAGGTATTACGCGAATTTTGGATAATTATTTCCGGCTGAATAGTGTGTCAGTGTTTTTTCTCAATGGATAATTACCAGAAAATGATGTTGCGTACCCTTGTCTAATGACTTTGAAACATTTTTCGATACCGACTTTTTTAAATTTAGGATCTGTACCAAATTTAGTAAAACTTAAAATACGAACTAACGCGTTCTAACATTCACATTGAGATTTTCTTTGATGATCATTACATACACTTTTGTGTACCAATCTAGGAAACCTTGAATTCTGTAAAAAAAAAATTACGTAAATCTAAATTAAGAATTAAATAACGTACTGCTTTTTTAATAATCGCGTCGAGGCTTTGTTTAACGATTTCCACAAATTTTCCTGTACTGATTCATCAAACCTGGAATTTTATAAAAAATATTTAGTAAAATGAGAAACAAACTAGGGCCCCATTTTGCACAATGACTTACCAACTAATAATGTGTATTGACGATTAAATAATTTTTTTTTCAAATAGGATAATCGTATAACTTGTAATTTGAATAATTTCATTTTATCAAATTTATTTTTATTCGTTTATTATCAAATTTATTCTTAAATAGTTGTTAGTTACTTCGTTCAAAAGTATGCATTTATATTAATAACATAAAATTTTATTAATAATATCAGTTTAACTGTATAAAAGACAGATTATGTTATTATTACTATGCAATAATCTTACTTAGTTCTTATTTAGTGGCCTTGAAAATTTATCAGAAATCTCGAGTTCCATAAAGAATTAGCTACAAGTTTCTTTTCATGATTTGAGTATATATATACGGAAACAGAATTCGGTTGAAAAACACATAATCGAGAAAATACTCAGGAACTATGTAATCGATATTTCTACCACGAAGGCTACCGTGCAGGTTGCAATCATCAAGGCGTGTGATCAACTTTGCAGGCACATTAATTCCCGCTTAGCATACGTACGTTGCATGCTAATACGTGGAGATTTGACCTCCCCTTTTTTCTGGCAAGTCATTTTTTTATAACAAGTCATAAAAATTGCAGAAAAGAAACACGATGACTTTTAGTCCTGAGCTCATGAACATATAGGCATGAATAAAATTTTCAGATATCTGAACATTCGAATAACCAAGATAAATTGAAAGAAGATTCAAATAAGACAAATGTTTAGGTAGTCACTAAATTCTATATTCTATATTCTACGTTACGTAATTAAACTTCAAATAATTATGCAATCAATAAACCACTCGAGTATTTGTATGTTTATGTGGAAAATCAAAAATGCGAAAACACACAGAATGTACTGAAAATATCGAAAGTAATGCGTTCGTCATACTATTATTTACAAATTAACTATTTAAGATGCGTTTTTTAATTACGTTTACGAAAATATAAATACAAATAGAATTTGCGTAAAAATCCGCACTCTAATGATAAGATCAGAAATATCTCAAATGTTTCGAACGTCTGAAATATCTATGTTCATAATTACGTTTCACCAACGAAACACAGCCTGATTCCTAACAATTTCCTTCACTGTGTTGTAAAATAGCATTCTGGAGACACAGGTCTATCGATTTCTCTGGCTTTAAGCCGCGTTTCTAGCGTTATTCGTTCATCACGTTCCACGGTTGGCTGAACCACTTTTTATGTGAACCGACCAATTCAGAGAGGGCGGAGTGTGCGGCATAGCCACTAGGAATGTTGATTGTTCTCAAGGTTTTTCAGAGATATCGGTCGCGTTTAATAAGATGTAGAACGTAGACCGTAAAGGAATTATGGCATTTGTGCTGCTGTTAAATTAATTCTAGCTACGTTAGTTTCGACGATCGTCTAAACTGATTTCACTTTCACGAAGCATCGTATTATCGCTACGATTTGTTTTTTTAATTGCTTTTAATGAGTCCAGGAACGATATCAAAATTCAGGTATAATGTTTCGCGTGCTACAGGTGCGTACTGGTAGTAATTTTTTTTATTCTTATCTGTTTGTTTTCGTCGTTAAGTAGTTTTAATCCCTGTCACTATATTCAAGCATATTATCCTGGATTTGATTTCCAATTTACTTATGTTAAGATACGACGCACGAAAAACTTTCAATAATATTCTTAGTTTCTTAGAAGATTTGTAAACTCACAAAGTATGTTGCCGATTAAGATGAACAGAGAAGAAATTGGTAAAAGATATTATAAATATTTTCCACATTTTGCATATGTAGTATCGTCTACAAAATAGCAAAACGCATATTACGACTACAAAACTATTTGATAGCAATAACCATAACTGTTATCACGAGTAATACAATAGATCTACTGGAATGAAATATCGCTAGGAAACATACGAATAGGTCGTTTCTCTCGTTGTACGTTCTTATTAGTGGCGAACGGAGGCAGCCAGTGTGAATAGAAGCTTGTAAAGGATGACAAGAACCGCGTTCAAGTGGATTCGGTGGCCATTTAACAAAGATTTCTCACGAGAGGCTCGCGGTCCGTGGAAATGATGCGCGCAGCATTTTAAAGGTGCGTTTAGACCGAGTGCTCGCTCTTCCTCCACTTCACAAATTTACCTTTTACGTTTCCTAAAATTTACAAATGAAGGTGTAAGAGTAATTTTAATGCTTTCTGTCTTCGTGACAAACGAGCGTCCGTAGATGTTAGACCGAGTATCCAAAAGAATTGGACATTTTTGGATAGTTCCTACACCATTCTTGCATCACTTGGATGTTCGATATCCGATTCAGCGAATTACCGCCATACGGCAAACGAATGCTCGTGTACGCTTCTACCAAATTCTATTAAAACGTAAACGAGCACTCACAATTGCTTGACGAATCAAAAATCCGACACCCGAATGGTCTAAGGGCGCATTCACACTATCAATATATTGTCAATATTATTGATTATCCTAGGAATGCTCGAAAGATAATCTATAAATACCCTAAGAACGCTCTAAGAATCCTTCGAAGATGCATATTCCATTGTTGTAAATAAGTTCACGAATAGATTGGTCGGTAACCGCTTACACTAAACGTTCACAACGCGAACGTTCTTACTCCAGTTCTATGTTTTCGCTCGTTTGGTCTAAACGCACCTTAACGGTGAAGTGGCACGGCTCCGCTTTAGTAGGCGAACAGAAACACTGATCCCGAGGCGACCTCGTTCCCGAGGTCCTCGCGGAGATGACCTCATCGAGATGTTGCCCGATCGGGCCCCGTGTGATATCTCCGGCTCGCGAAATCTCAACAATCACGTTGTAAATCCGTCAACGACCTCCGCCATCCAGCTATCAGCTCGTTTATCCATCGCATGATCGGGCGTTCTTTTAATTACGGGTTAATTTGCGGGCCTGTTTATGCACACAATCTCCCCGGTATAAGTTGAATCGGTAAGGTACAGTTACGTCCTGCGCACTTCCGTTGAAACGCTATGGTAACGGGTGAGAAGAGGAAGAGGTTCATTAGGTCAAAGTGGTAGAGAGCTGCTGGTTTGATGGCGGTCTATACGTACATCTGCTCAAATACGTACACTGTGGATACGATTTTCGTACAGTGATTAAACTAGAAATTGTGGGAACAGGTGAACAGGTAACACGCTGCTTTTCATTCTGATATGATACCATCTAAAAATTTGGAGAATTTTCATGTATAGTAAGAAAGATTGGGCGAAATCAATACGAATTCTTCTAAACAAAATTCTGTTTCAGTCTGTTCTTCCAAAAATTGCAGTAAATGATTGTCGACACGTAGTTGTGTATTTTCACAGATACACTATATTGTAATATACAGGGTGGTTGGTAACTGGTGGTACAAGCGAAAAGGGGGTGATTCTACGCGAAAAAAGAAGTCGAAAATATACAATAAAAATTTGTCGTTTGAGGCTTTGTTTTCGAGAAAGTCGACTTTGAATTTTCGCTCGGTACGCGTGCGGTACTTTATAACGGATCTCACTGTAGATCGTTGTCTCGATGGAAAAATTAAAAGAAAAGAAAAAGAATTTTTATTCTATATTTTCGACTTCTTTAAATTCTCTTAAATTCTCTAAATAGCACACATGCGAGTACACAAGAGAAATATTTTGTTCGAAGGAAGGGAAGTTGAAGATACAAGTTCCTTTCGTAGTAGTAAGATGCAATAGCAAGTGATACTCTGAATCTTTACGACACTTGAAATACAAACTTATTGTATTACCCTAAACCAATCTCGCATTTATATTATGTAGATATGAAATTGTTTACTTGCCATTCAAATGTTAGTATTATCTACAATAAACTCATACTTGATTTAATTTTCAACCATCGCTACACTTTTTCAACTCTGTCTGACTGTTCTTCAGAGATTGAAAATTATTTCAAAGTTACACGCAAGTTTGTGAGAGAAATGTTTGATTATTATCTGTACGTGGAGCAGATGTCGTAAAAATAGCTCCTGTTGTTGGTACGTCAATTAACTTGGAGCGTAGAACGCGCATCGGATTATGGTTGTGTGGAAGGTACGCGATCATGAAAAGGTCACTAGTGCATGATATTTGTTGAGAGCATCGAATGATTGCTTTTAGCATGCATTTTATGTGAACACGTAGTGCAAAGAGAAAGATTAAATCAGACGCGGACTATCTTTTATGTAAATATAAGAAGTTTGAATCTTTGCTCGTTTTGTTATATCATAGAAAATTTAACTAGATTCTCTAATCCTTTAATTTTCTAATTCTGTAATATCTTTTGCCATCGAGCATGTCAAACAAATAATTAAGTAATAATAAAAAATATTCTATTCGCGAATATCTAAAATAACACATTGTTTCATTTAATATATACAGTTATTCACATTAACATTCGGACACTATACTATCTTTGTAATTATTGCTGTATGGGGATGATTTAGATATAATATTGTTTAATTTACAAAACGATAAACCATTCACTGTAAGCCGAAGACATATAAATAATTCCACTGTAACAATAACATTTAATTGTATAATACATTTTAAACATAAAATTGTCACATTAATGTTCTAGCTCTTGGAAAGCATTCGAACTGTAAAATAGATTTATATTGCTGCTATTATTATATTAGATTGCTATTGTCTGAAACCTAACGTGCTACGAAAAGGACAGAATACCAGCGTTGATAAAAGTCAACTTGTTATTTACCATAAAGGAAAAGATAAGAGTTATCGTGAAATTGCACGATTATTAATGATGAAGAAGAACACAGTTGCGAATATTATTAAAAGATAAAAAGAAGAGGACCGTATCGAATTTAAGAGACAAAAAGGACCACCTGGAATTTTTAACGAAAGAGAGGGAAGAGGAATAATACGGAGAGTTAAAGAAATCCACAATTGGCCTCAGAGATTTGTCATGAAACTAGGTAAAAAGTCAGTGCTGAAACAGTACTAATAACGAGACACAATGGGTTTAATGATCGAGTAACAAGAAGAAATCCGTACATAGACGAAATAAAGAAGGAAAGAAGACTGGCTTTCGCTGAAGAGTTCATTAAAAAACCTCAAAATTGGTGGAACGATGTTACACTCGCCGACAAAATATTGCATTTTTGATTCGGGTCGAAAAAGTATAATATGGCGGACTCAAAAATTTGAAACCTACTTTAAAACACAGAGAAGATTCTGTGATTGTATGGGGATGCATTTCGAGTATCGGTGTAAGTGAAGTGGTGCTTATCGTAGATGTATTAGATAAGAATAGACGTTTAGGTCTTTTAAAAAACGATTTGCTAAGAAGTGCAAACAATATGGGAATACAAAGTACCTTCAAATTTTATCAGGACAACGATCCAAAACGTAATGTGAGAATAGTACAGGAATATTTGTTATACAATCGTCCTAAAATTGTACATCCACTTCCGCAATCTCCGAACTTGAATTCCATAGAGAATCTATGGGATCAATTAAACCAAAGAATCAGAGAAACACCAATAAATTAAAAAGTTGAATTGCAAACGATGCTAAAAGAAGAATGGGCAACTATTTCTTCAGGATATGTAAAGAAAATTAGTTTTAATATGTTCAAAAGGTTACACGAGGTCATTAAACAAAACAGACACGCGACAAAATATTAATAAATAAAAATAAATTTAATATATAAATTTTATATATAAAATATTTACTTTCCATAAAGTGTCCGAACATTAATATGACGTGAAAATATGACAACATTTTGTTCAAAATGCATTATACAATTAAATGTTATTGTTAGAATGGAGTTGTTTATATATTTTCAATGTACAATAAATAGTTTGTCTTTCTATAAAATAAACAATATAATATCTAAATCACTCGCTCTTACACACAGCAATAATTATAAAGATAGTATATTGTCCGAATATTAATGTAACTGTACGTTAAACTTAGAATGTGGTTTTGTTCAACTGATTTCCTGTTTTCTGCCGGCAATTGCTGTTAGTTGAAACAGCAGGTTTAGAGGCGCACGTTGAAAAGGTCAAATTGCGTATTACGTCCGTGTACGAGTGGTTGAATTTTAAATTGAACCACGATTTCCATTATCTGTCGTAAAAAGTCGGATAGCGAAAGTCGAACGTCGTAATCTACCAACTATACAACTAACTAAAGCTTCGGTTTATCTAGGGAACAAGTTGATGTAAATCAAATAACGGTTAGAAATCTAAGAATTATTATATTCGTTTATATCACTTTAACTTCAAAAAATACCCCAATATATATATACGTACTTCTTAATATTCTAACGTTAGTCATTTAATTTCACTTTTCTGCATTTACATGCTTGAATTAAAATAAGACAGTAAAATCAAAATACATTTCAAAGTGAACTCACAATTTTATATCCGTAAACAATTTTTAATACAAATTTTACCATAAAATTGAAACAAGAAATCAAGCACATCAATTCCATCGTAGTTTTCTGAAATTGAAAAATTTTTCGACAAGAGACAGTCGCGATTGTGTCGATCATAACCCAAAAACAGGACTAGTGTAAAACAAATATAAAAAAATGATCTTCTCTCCTCTTGGACGAACAAACTGCCCAAATAACCTTTTGAGCACACCGTTTTATGAATATCAAACGAGATCTATTAAGATCTCGTATCTTTATAAAAATAAATACGTACATCGATAAATAAAAGTAAAGAAACCTGAATAACCATAATACATATTTCAAGCCTACTAAATGACCGTGTAAAAAGTTTCAAAGACTTCATCGATCGAGCAGTTTTCCATAGAAAAGACCTGTCAGGCAAGGCAGTTTCACTTTCCACGAATGAGTTCGATTGTGGAGCGAGGTTCGAACAACCGATCCGCGTATGGAATTTACAGCTATGGTGCTGTCGATTACGCTCGATTACACGGCAATTAAACAGTGCCTGATCGTTGTACAACATTTATTTATTTCGGTTTAACAATCGATTGCACGGACAAATGGGAGGCGAGGATAGACGACGTTTCTTGTCGCTGATGAATTATAAAGATGACAAGGGCGATGTTCCCCTTCTTTCTTCTACTCTGCCCTTAGTTCGTATCCGACTTGCTCTAGTAGCAACTAGCACCTGATTAAACTTGGTGATTAACCGCTAACGACCAGACCGGTCTGCTTAACATAAATCGCTAATTTACAAATCCAATAATGCTCCTGACTGCTCGTGGAATAATCCATTATTCGCGATAGAGTCCACCGCCCCATTCCCTTGGTTACTAATGAACGTCGTTTTCGAGCGATTGACGTCACCCAATTAAAATTCTGCGATGCGGGCTTCCTTCGTTAAGCTGTGGCTCAAACTTCTCAAACGTCTTTTGGTTTCTTATTAGAGAAAAATTCGCTTAAAATCGCGACCAAAGCGAAAAATGTTTCGTGGTCTCCTGATATTTTCCTAGTAATTTTAGTGACTGTAATGCACCGTACGAGTGTGACTTGTTAGAAAGCGAATTATTAATTACGCACTGTCGAAATAACTCATAATAATCCTTTTTTTCGTAATAAACGAATTAGACCAAAATTTAGGATACGTTGCTAGCGATTTTTTAATAGAACGATTGTGTCAGAGTTATCTAGTAATCGTTAAACGAATGATAATTAGTCCGTTTGATCGCTGGCGCGACTATAATCGCGCGGCAATTAGGATGATGCGGAGTCGGAAATTACTGGCGCGTCTTTGTAAAAATGACAGCTAATGCTTGAACGATTTACCGCGAAGGTTAATACGAGAAGGAATTAACAGAGAGGAACTATGAAGGAACACATTAGTTTCTCGGTGTTGCTTAAGCCTTAATTTGTTATTCCCCACTTTTAATAATCTGCGAGAAACTTTCCTCTTAACGTCCTAATGCAGAAGGGATTAAGCTCTGCTGGCACGAGTCGCGAAAGCTTATAGTTTAATGTTAATGACTTAACGAGATTATTACGAAACTTTAACCATTATTTAAAGAGATAAACGTGTAGTTACGCTACACGTAAAATATGTAAAGTATTACGTACGACGAGAACAAAAATATTACTTAACATCAAACATGCAAATATCTTGAAAATAATCTATCTTTCTCTGTTGATCGGGTGTTTAGAAAAATTCCTTAATTATACTAAATAGTAATAACGTCTAACAAAAATATTACTACTACTAACTCAAATTACAAAATCATCGCTTCCACTTTCTCCTACGTCCATCCTTAAACTTATCACAATCTCCCGGGAAAGAATCCCTCGTTAACCCCCTTTCTGAATGGAATTGTTGCAGGACGTGGAGCACCCCGCGTGACCGCGGCTCTGGCAGGAGATGGCGAAGGCCGGTTGATCGCCACCCCGGTCCACAAGGAGAGCATAGCGTCGAGGAGCAAGGAAGACCTAGCACAGGAGGCGGCGCTGGTGCTTCAGCAGGTAGGCAGCCTTCACTGCGTTGCCCACGACAACAGACGATTGCCAGGTCGATTTAGCACACTTCCGGCGCGGCGTAACAAGAAGAGGCCGGAACTGCCACTCGATGTAAGACGCAGGAGCGTAGAACTTGGCGCCACCAGCAGCGCAGACCTCGTCGAGACACCGAGGCTGAAGAAGAAGGCATTGGAGAGAAGCGCCAGCGATGCGAGCGCGAAAAAGCTAAGAGGTCCCCTGGCGAGGTTCTTCTCCCCGAAGTTAGAAAGAAAACGGAAACCGGTCGGTCGCAGCGTCAGCGACGCCGCCAGCTCGTTGAGATCGCATCGCAAGAGGAGCGGCAGCGAGAGCGAGGGATCGCATCTCGGCAGTAGTCGCGTGAGAAAACAGTTGTCCCCAATAATCGAAGCTTCGCCGCACGTCGATCAACAACCGTTTCATTTCGGTAAAGTAGCAACAGCGGAGAACGGTGAAAGTAGCAGCAGACCCGAGGCGAAGAAGTCTAAGCAGGAGGAATCCGATGCGAGGAAAGTGACGGAACGGACAGAAACGATCGAAACGAGAGAAAGGATCGAAGAAACGGAGGTGAGCGTCGGAAAGCCACCGATATCGCCTAAGAGAGAGAACAAGGGAACCGTGAGACGCATACCTATCGAACTAGAGGTAGACGATAAGAAGAGCAAAGAGGAAAGAACGGAAAGAAAAGAGGAGAAGGCAACAGGCCGGACCCCTTCACCGGTGGTAAACGACACCGGGGTCGACGAAGTGGACAAGGTCGGTACAAGTAGCATGCTGCACAGCAGCCGATACGATCTGCAGCAACGAACCGGCGAAGAGTCGACGATACACAAGATGATTCACCGATTATCCAGCGACCGGTCGCCGCCACCTCAGCTAACTAAAACGATGGTCTCACCAGGCCCGGGATTCGGTCACAATAACAACCGACCGTTTTCTTATACCAGACCGAACGAGTCCTGCAGTTCGCCGCCTCCGCAGACCAACGTGATTTACGCTCAGGTGCAGACCGACAAGAAAAAAGCGCAAAGAAGTCACTCGGACAGCGACGAAGGGCTTGGTCTCGAGAGGAAAGATTCTTCGCGCGAGAACAGTCCCGCGGAGAAGGATTACCGCAGGACGGATTACTCGTACAGCGACTTACGACGTAATAACGAGATCAACACGTTTAAATCGAGATACGAGGAGGACAGAAAGAACAGCAGTACTCATTTTTCTAGCCACTACGGAGGCACGCAGGATTACGCTACCAGAAACGTAGACACAAAACGACGTCATGAATTTGACGACATCGACAGACGTCTATACGACAAGCCCGAAAAATACACGTCCACCGTGTTCGTTGACACGTCTGGCAGAGGCAGAGCCGATGGCACGGACGCCAGACAACGAGACGGTAACGAATTCTCCGCCAGACAAACCCAAAGCGGAATATCGAACAAGACGTCCGAACTGAGCGCTAGACGCGACCTTCTCGAATCTAGAATCAAGTCGAGGCTGCTCGCCGACGAAATGTTCGCCGCGAAGAACAGCGCGAACGTGCCGATCAAGAAATCCGAGCACGAGATCATCGACAAGCCGATCGTCCCGTCGCCGGTCACTCCTAACCGTGTCGCCTCGCCGAAACGCTACATGGATACGTACATCACGGAAACGCGCACCAACAGCAACGGAGAGAAGTACATATTCGAGAAGGAGATTCACGAAGATAACGGTAAGGTGTACGGTTATGAAAAGAAGATCACCAACAAGATCCCATCGGATGGTTACATCGATAGCAAACCGAGAGACGGATACACGGTTGAAACGAGGACAGACAAGTACGGAGACAAGTATATCGTAGAGACGCGAACGCACGAGGGTTATGCGGACGATTTCAAGCCATTCCTCAGTGACAGGAGTAGAACCAGCCCGGAGGAACGGTACGAAGCGCCCAGAAACTCAAGCAGCCCTTACAAATCATCCAACTTGCGCCCGGAGGAGAACACCATTCCTCGTCACTTCCGAACCGAGCCAAGGGAGAATAATGTCCTTTCTTCGCCCATAATCGCCAAGAAGTTCACCACGACTGAAAGGAAATTCTCCAAGAGCGACGATTTCTTGGACAGAGACGTTCGACCGAGGGACTGCTACTTGCCCAAGAAGAAGAACTTCGAATCCATCCGCGGCATGAGCAAGTCCACGCAGCGTCTGGACGAAGTGGGCGAGAATTCGCGAGTGAGAGCGTTAAGGAGCGAATACACGACCAGGTCGCACGAGAATCTGACCAGTCATGCCGACTATGTGAACGCCAGAGACGTGCGCCGACCACTTTTAGAGAGTCCCACGATGAATGACCGCAAAGAAAGATCCTCGTTTACGAAACAACACCTGGATAGTCTGCGCGAAGGTCCAAACGACGACTACGACACCGATATATCCCAGATGACCAGTAGCCAATTGGAGTCCAAGTACTATAAAGAAACTCGTACGACTCAACGATACACCAGCAGCAAACACCCGATTCACGATGATTACGACAGTTCTCCGCCGCGAATACGCACCGATCGCGGAGGTTACAACTCGAGCAGATACGATTCCGACACTACGGCCAGAGATTCGATTCGCTGCGAGACTCGATACGACGAGACGTCGCGAACTTTGAGGAAGGAACATCGGAAATTGGACGAGGATCCAAAGAAACCTCTCAGAAGGTCGCGCAATCGGCTGGATTATTTCGACGACTCCGACGCCAGGGAGAGTCCACGAGTAAAGGCAACAGTTGGGAGGTTGGAGACGTTCGATGAAAGTCCGACCAGGCCTCCCAGGGTCTATCACGATGGTAGCAAGTCTAGGCACACCAGACAAGAGACCAGAACGCATACGGAGCGTCGACATCGCGAGACTCGGCTCAGTGACTCCGATCGAAAGGATCGCTTGGCGGATTCCGGGATCGAGAACGATTACAGGCGCGACTCACAGGAGGTCGACCGAAGGGAACAAATCGAGTCGGAGGACGAAGGTTTCGTTACAAGGCAATTTATCAAACACGAGAGACGGCATACCGATAGAAACATGAATCTGACGCCGAACGAGCAACGGAAGTACGATAAATATATGAACGACATGTCGAAGTCGCCGCCAGTGACCGCGAAACCACCGACCGGCGCGGATAAGAAGTACGAGAAGAAGGCGGCGAAGAAGAGTGGCACGATGAGCAAGGTGAAGCAGCTGTTTAGCAAGAAGGAGAAAAAGGCGAAGGAGGAGAAGAACAAGAAGAACGCGAGGAGCAACAGCAGCGGCGCACTTACTGACGATGAGGTGACGATCAGGTACAGAGAGTACCGGGGCGATCAGCTAAGGAGCGCGAAAAGCGCGCGGGACTTGGGTAGCGACATCAATCAGGTAAGATTTCTCCTTTAAAATTAAAACAAAATGTTGTCCTACGAATTGTCGTTATGTACACTTGTACCATTTGAATAACATTTTAGGAAAATAGCGATTCGAAAATGATGATTTCAGATTCTTTTGGTATTTTCCTTTATGTTAATATCTTAGATATTCGTTGGATTGGGTACTGTTTTATAAAGATACAAATTTTGGAACTTTTATTGGTTTTGTTATAAGCATGAAGCAGGAAGATGTAGGATTAAAAGTCTTTAATTTTAGATCGAACTTCTTAACGTGTGAATATTCCCCCGATTCAGGAGCTCAAAGCGCTTAAATTCCTTTACGATAAGCTTTTCTTCTAATATACATATACATACATATATAAATATATATCATATATATTAATTATATTATAATAATAAATCATATATAATTAATTATATATAATATATATGTTTGTATATGTATATTAGAAGAAAAACTTATAGTAAAGGAATTTAAACGTTTTATATATTTACATATATATATACATATACATATATAGATATATTCATATAAAAGGTTCAATCTGATTTTTATTTTATAATTACAATATTCGAAGAGTATATATAAGTAAATCTAAAATATCGTAGTTTAGATTTGTTTAAATCAATTGCAAAGATCCAATTCAATCAAAATCAATTAAATTCAATTACAATGCTCATGTATGTTACGGACATACGCATTAAACTTTGATATTTCACACGTTTTTGATAACGTTTTGGGAATAAAAATTATGGGAACTTTCTTCTTTATACATCGTTAACATTTAAGTATGTAAAGTACCTTTATAATATTATTGCAATTTCTCTAAGTAAATTTAATTTTGATTTGAATTTATACTGAATTAAATAAGTAATTTTTTACTTTACTGAGAATATCATACGTTCTACATACGACTATAATATTCAGAAACTGAAGGTGTAAGATTATTTTCCTGTAACATTTTTGAATGCATTATATCCGTTGACTAATTAGACTAATTAGAAGCAGAATCAATAAAATTTCTGTTGAATTTGACAGCAAATTTGAGTTATAAAATTCGAAATTCTCCTGCAACAATTCCTCATACTTCCTTATTACTCTACTCGAAATATAAACGATGAAATCTTAATTGCCACTGGTGAAGCGATTCAGGCACAAAATATGCCTAGTTGGATACATAGTAGCCGATGAAGCTATCTTTATATTACATTTTAAAAGACAGAAATCACCGTACGCTGGACAAGATGGATATCCCGGGACAGTCGTATAAAGTGTGGCTTTATAAGGTTCTTTTACAACCATGATCTTCGCGCTTATCCGATCGTCGTGGATCACCGCGAACGGTTCCCTTACGATCGTTCTAACGCGACTTCCGCAATAACACGTAGAATGACTGCGCTGTTCAGAGTCGTATCTTTGACGCGCCTTTAAAATTTTAAAACATCAGGTGTATAAACGCTACGTTCTCTCAAAGATGCACACGTGGACGATTAACTAAGTTTCTAAAATGTTATTGGCACGTGTATGTACGTTCTGAAGTACGTAGCCGGCATTCGTATCCTCTAAATCGGATAAAGATAATAAAATTGTATAACTTGCAAAATGCAAAACGTGTACTTTGATAACGCCTATAAAAGTACGTGAAAATAACGTACATAGCAAAGAGAGAGGCAACTAGGTTTATACTTCTTAATTTCAAAAATTAAGATTTATGAAATTAGAAAACACAGCTATATCTATTCAAATATCTAATAGATTACCAGTATCATACACATACTTCTAAAAATTCGAGTTTTTCTCTCAACATCCTTCATCAGAAATTCTCGAACGCCACTATTCCTAATCCGCCTTTATTGACGTTCTACATCACAAAATACTTCCTAATCATCAGCGACATGGCCATAAATTACGAAGCAATTCCATTCGGTGCCTTCATCACGATTCGATTCACACACCAATGGGCTTCCATACTTTTCGCACGTTTCATCTTCAAGTATGCTGACGCGGGCGTTGTTCCAAACAAACGCGAGACCCTTAGAAACCGGAAGCTCCCTATAATTGGAATCTCATACCGTTCTCGAGCGCACGCTTGCGTCACGCCTAACTGTACACCATACGGTGGAGACCATCCGCTCCGGTGGATGCTATTCAAGAGGCTCACGTTCCCGCCTACGCCATAGAAATGTTTTTCGGAGTTATTCGTCGTCACGTTTGCGATATAGAAACTATTGCGACCCTCCACGTGTTCCCATCGCTTCCTCGTACGGTTTGCTGAACATCATAAATTAAACAGTTTATGAAAGTAAATAAATTTTATATGGCAACGGAGAAAGATTTCTGCGTATCATACTAAACTTGTGTTCTGTAGATTATCGTTGAACCTGTTGTATTTTTCTGTCGTTGGCAAGTTTTTCAAATTGGTGGTACTACCTGTGCAGCTTAATTCTTAAAAATAAAATATACAGAAGTCGTAGTTGATACGCAATCATTAATTGTAAATTAGTTATAATCGAGATAAAATTCCCCTTACTCGCGATTTATAACACATTTTTAAATTGGTTTAATGTATATTGCATTGCACAAGTAATATATTTGATTAGTATAAATGTTTCCGTTTGCAACACTTTCTTTCATCCTACGAGATAACCAACGAGTAATTTGTCTTATTTTCTGCATTTTTCATTAATACAGTGATTGCAGAATATTTTCCAAAAATATTATATCGATATTTCTAAAATTGATAGTAGAAATACGTCCGTACAGATTTGACGTATTAATAAGTAGAATGCGTACGTTATGGCTAGACTTCGTCTCTCAAATATATGTGTCGGAGGTGAAAGGAAAACCAGAGCCTTCCCTTTGCAATTTTGGGAAAGTCCTCTAATGCTTTAGCTTAGATTTTATCATAGCTGTAATTAAGCAATCGTTGTCATTCAACCTGATTGTAATTGTTCGAGATTTGTGATAGCGAAATTGGGCTCGAGGTGACAACTGGTCGCCGAACGTAGCCACGGTCACGGGATGAACGTTTTGCCTGACGGAGGTGTGGAGTGGTTGTATGGTTCTCCCTAGAAATGTGGTTGTGGCGGCATACGGCCTCAAGAACGGACCTGGCCACATGGGATTGTACCTTGGAGGTGTCAATATAATGGGACACACGTTGTATTAATAATCAAACTCCAGACAGAAACTGCCTAGCAACGGCGTTTGGAACTTTCTCGATGCTTCCAACGAGCATGTAACAAACAAATGCAATCGTACAGCGAGAAAAATTTCCATCAGATTGTTATTCGTGCGATCGCCTTGGAGAGTGATACATCGAGCAGTTTATACCGAGCGTCTCAGCAATCGTATTTTGTATCTAAAATTATACTACGCATAGTAAAGAGTTATCCCGTTGACCGTGGATTCGTTTGAACCCAAGAACATTGTTAATAGCGTTCATTAAACTCATTATTCGTTAAACTTATTATTCGTAAAACATATTATTCGTCAGACTTATTATTCGTTAAACGTAATATTCATTATACTTTGTAAAAGTCTTGTATATACGTGTGAATATAATCTCTGCTTCGTAAAACGATGGCTAATCCAAACGAAGAATCGTTACGCGCCCTAAGTTCTAATGTTAACCCGACATATGAAATAATCAAACGATACAAATCGAATAATTCATACGTTGAAATACATACATGTTCACCAATCCTCTGTTCAGCCATAACTTCCGATCTAGACAATAATAGTAGTCGTCTGATTTATTTCGATCGATCCAATGATTCATCTACCTTATCTATCTATTCTTATCTCTGCTATTTGTTGAATGAATCCTGTTAAATCGGATAGTATTCAAGAAAATATCGTTATGGAACATGGAAAGCAAGTGATGTTAGGTCATTTTATCGTATCGAAGCGGCTGAACGTATGCTGTCTGGAAGCGGCTAATTACTTGTTACCAACCTGTTCTCGACTAACGTTGCGTCACGAGATCGCTTAGGCGACTACGTTGGAAACGTGAATACATACGCGGCTTAAATCGCGCCTAAGCTATACCATTATTCGATCGATTCCGTAATACTGAAACACGTGAATGATATTTCTAACGTTACGGCGTATAATTACTATGCTATAAAGATATTTATGACCTCCAACGAAGTACCCGATGAAATCTTATTACAGGTGCATACGTGACCTAGTATCGTGTAACATTTATGCTACCCCATCAGCAAATTGATTGCAAATTGATCTGCAAATATTCGTAACTGTGATATTTAATTCGAACGAAATTGATTAATTCTCTTAGACGCCTGCAACATCGTTTCTTGCATAACGATGTGGCATTATGAAATCTTGCCCGAAGTGGGTTCGTGATATAATATCACTTAACATCTCTAATATCTAATGAATAAGTTAATACCGAAAGGTCTGAAGATGCATATAATTGTAGAATATTTAGTCTGAATGAGATTCTGATGAGCGCTTAACCGAAGCTGAATTTGATTTATTATACTCTGATATTTATAATGAGCCTGCAATATGTATATGTGTGTGTACATATCTATGTAAGATTACTTGGGATATCGTGTGTTGCGTGGGAAACTTATTATGCATCCACGCGAAACTTCAAAGTGTAGAAATGCATAGAACAAAAATATATAAAATATCGGAGATATAGCACCTGTTGTGACATTTAATAGGTAAAACAATTGTCTACTTAAATTCCATTTTTCAAATTATATGCTTAAGAACACGAACTTGCGTATGTATCCACGCACAATCGTGTCAAATTTCCTATATGCTATACACGACGCATACACGATCAATTTATTATTATTAAAATATCTACAAATTAGCCAATAACTGGCAGACATTCGATTTGATTAATGTATAATGCGAACTATTTGTAAGATGACACACGATGAAGTTGTATAACGAAACTTAAGCAAACATGTTACGGGTTTAGATCGTAACGGAGCTTTCTCAATGTTCAACCACTTGTACGAAGAATAATGATATAGCGTTGAAACGATCATCGATATAAAAGTCCGGTTGCATTCTCTCGGAAAGTGTGGCCGCGCCGAAGATTTATCGGACGTAACATTTAACCCATATGATAAATAATTCTCCGTTTATGACCGTGCCGGGAACATTCGTCTTCTAGATGGAAGTTTGTCCTTCTTGTTGCACCACGGTACTCTCCCGTTAGCCGAGGATGAAGGTTCATCAAGGTCGTATAACTTGACACATACAGGTGGGATGGGTTGCCACAAGTTGACAGCTGGCATATCTCCACGCGAAGGGAAATTATTCGTATTTATTACCGCGTATTAAGGAAATTATAGTTACATCGTCATCTTCCGTCATCCTTCTTCTATTCTTGCTTTCCTCTTTGCATGGATAATTTATTACGTTACCGTTTACAACATTTATAATCTAATATTTTTAGAACATGTTATATTTCCAATATTCTTGCAAATATTTGTTTACTTTTCTCTTACCCAGAGTTTTATTTTAACGAGTCTCATTACCATTTTTATAAGACGAAACTTGAAAATAACTTTATAATATTCTAGAATAATATTCTCTGACCTACAGCATGGTATAACACAACTATCTCTTAACGGATAAAATCCATTCCCTTTACACAAGCCTCTTTTACAACGCGAAGAACTTCAGACCGGCCTCGATTAATTCTATCATACATCAATTACAATCACCAATAACATCCTCTATAAAACCACGAACCATTGGTGCAATCGCTTGTCCATAAACCCGTCGATCGAATTATCCGATCGATCAGAGGTGTCTGTACACCTCGCTAGGATAATTATTTCCACGCGTCGAACAGACCAATGTTATATTCGACCTCTTCGACGAATCGCTATCGAGCCCTAAGTGTATTTCGCAAACCAGGATACTCTATCGACTTGTTCTCGGTTAAAAAGATTAATGGACGTAATATGGCCATGCTGGAGTCGAGGTCGAGGAAAAAAAGGTGAGAAGGTAACAATGGTGTACGCAGTGAAAGAGTGCGGCAAAATCCATTTGCATGGTCCCACGGTGGAAACGGAACGCTTGCGAAACGGTTGTTGTCGTAAAAGGTTCCGTGATCGGAACAGGTGGTTCTGCGGCGAATCAGAGCCGTAACGAAATTTCCTATGGTCCGCGTAGCTGGCAATTAATGATCTTGTTTCACCGTCGACCGATCAGACCAGCCTTGAGATTTTTATCTTCTTTCGTTCGACCCTCGTAATGCGTTTTTCATGTTACGTCGTATAATTTAGTCCGGTCTCTTCTCACCGTACCTTTTATTAGGCATTGTATCGAGCTCGTGGTTGTAATTGCATTGCGTAACGGTTAATTACGCGCAGATACCGCGAGATTTTATTAGAAACGTTTATGGAAAATGGTTCGTGGAAAATCCGTTTCCTCAGGGCGATAATGGCTCCCGCTACGGACCTCGATAACACCTTACAAGCTGTTTGTAAACCGTGATAAAGCGAGTTTATATTACGATCCTCGCTCGTAAACTGAATTTGGTTTTACGGGGAAATTAACGACCCGGCCGCGCGATTAACCACGGAATCTTATTAATCGTGCGAGAGAGTTGGTTTTGTCTGTTTTATCCGTCGTGTGTAAGCCACAGCATAAACTGGTTGTCTACGATTAGGAATGTCATTCTTGTTGTTTCACTTTCTATGTTTCGTGCGTGGTGAGATTAGTTGAAATTGATAAACGGAACATTTATCCGGTCGCGTTGGCTTGTTCGGTGGGTAAGGTATAATTGCACCAGTTTCTTATCTTTCTCGTTTTTCTAAATACGTCCAACTCTTTTATTTGCCAATTTTTATGACTTTAAACTGATAAACAGTATTATGTGAAGAATCCGAAACTTACTAAATATGTAGAGTCGTGGTTTTCTTTAAAATTCAATAATTCTCTATTTTTTACTTTCAACGTTCTCTACTTCTTTACACTTTCTTACTTTTAAAATTCTTAAACTATTGGGTTGGCAACTAAGTGATTGCGGATGCTGTCATTAGGTGGTATTGACAAAATCCGCAATCACTTGGTTGCCAACCCAATAGCAATCCGTTACTTTTAAAATTCCCAAATCCTCGAACCTCAAAATCCACGTTATTACGATTCTAAAACCCAAGAATTTCTCCCCAATTTTAACCTTCTACGTCGAAATTTTTCATCTCTTACTTTCCAAATTCTTATTTCTTTAGCCTTCGACGTTCTATTGTACATTCTACGCCCCTAAATTGACATATCACAATCCTGCAATCTAGAAAATCCTGTAGGCAGTAATCAGAAGGAATAGTCGACCAAGCCGGTGGTCTGCTTGGAAGGTTTCTGCCCCAACGGCGCGCACCCCAGCAGGTGACTGCGTATCTCGCGCGCGACGAATTGATCAAGTAGAGCTTAAGTTTAATGCGACTGTCTGTGGCAGTAAGCCGCGAGCAATACCGCTGGAATGGCGCATTGCCTTCCTGTGGGACACCCACGCATGCACACGCGTGCCAGCCAATAATATCTCGACCAATCCACGCCCAGGTGTAAAACATTCGCGTTACGTTTATCTGCTCATCGCGGAGCAGACGCAAGCCTGTTTTGGCAATATTAGA
This sequence comes from Bombus flavifrons, assembly GCF_040668555.2. NCBI lineage: Eukaryota > Metazoa > Arthropoda > Insecta > Hymenoptera > Apidae > Bombus > Bombus flavifrons. Next base: position 3,105,181 of record NC_138443.1, read on the forward strand.
ACGAGGGAAAAATAAACTTGTTGAAAGGGATATATTAAGACATTTATAGTTAGATACAAAAATGCACAGCCTACGTACAATATACAATAATGTAGAATATAGAGGATGGTGAATCGATCATTATGAAATTTGAGCTGATTCTGACGATTCAACAAAATAATTCATTGATAGGTTTTGAGAAATGATATAACTTTTGTTTGATGCTTACTTCGTTTCATACTTATTCGAACGATTACTCTTAGTATTTTCTGCCGTTTGTAATTTATTAAAGTGGTGATTTTTCAAACAATAGCGCAAAATTGCGTCAAAATCGGTATGCACTAGCCACAGAAATCCTGGATGAAACTGTTTAGCATTTGTAATGTTTCAAAAGCAATTAAAATTCGGGCTATGAAAATTTCCGGCGAAAAAAGAAACGTTTATAACACTTTTATATCTACTCTTTTTATTCTTTCTCTTATTTTCTTCTTTTTATCTTACTCTTTTTATGTAAATCAGTGATCTCGAGATCGATATTTTCTCACGTGTTACCACATTCTCGTTCAGTTCAAAATTACGATCATTATGCTAAATATCGAATTATTTCACCTATACAAAACATCTGATAAAACCCACGTAAAATGTTACTATATGTTTATGAAAATATGTCAGAAGATGTAGAAAGGTCCTGACATTTACGCGACATTTGCATTTTTTAAAGTTCATCTCGCTTCGTGTCCACCTTGACGAACCAATAAAACTCACGCCGTATCGCGATACATATTAACCTTTCGAGCGGACAGTCGACCGAGGAAAGGAGATCCCTCCACTCGATAGCTGGAAATACATCCGCGCGCGAGCTAGCTGCTCCGTGTCGATGAATCTCGAAAGAGGCCTGAGAACTTGCGCGTGTCGGTAGCCAATAGCCTGTTAACTGGCCAGACATTGACATTCGATGCGTTAGACGACAGAAACTCACGAGCAGATCGCCAATTTTTATGCATTTTCATAAAATATAAATCTGCAAAAATACGCAGAATTCATATAATATGCGAAAATGTATAAAGAATCTAAAACAGAACATTCGTTGTAATCTTTAATAAATTAAAAAATCTCTATTTTTCCATTTTTTTCCTTCCATTCATAGATGTACGAATTTCAAAATTGAGAAGGAAGAACATAATGCTGAGATAGCATAATGAGATAGTATAATAAAAAATAAATTACTCGTTGGTTTAACTACATTGGTAATCCAGATCGTTGATAGTTGAAAAACAATGGAAAAAAAAATGAAATATGTGCAAACGCATAAATATCCGCAATCTAACGATTACTGTTATCGATTCTCAAAATATTCAAGACTGTGGCACAAAGTTCGACTTCATTCGGTTATATAACATCGATTCCTTTTTAAAAGATAAAGTTAATTCCGTGCACGAGGCGGAACGCGTTAATTGTTCGTTCTCGGAAAAAGAGCAGGAGCGCGGGAAGGGTACCGGGAATCCGAGCGTGCAGCAGGCAAAATCACTGAACGGTGGTGACCTGCGGCCACGAACATTCCGCGGCGAGCAGATTCCATGAAAAGTCAGCCAGCATCCGCGCATGCATGCATATGCAGGGCGTGTCCAACGCGTCGCGACTATTCCACGTAGCGAGATACATGGTGAAAAATTATCGCCGACGAGTGATCGCAACAATTGTCCAGATACGTGTGTGTGCGCACACTTGGGAGAATTAACCTTGCAAGACGCGTAACAGCTGAATCGGAAGGCGACACTGATCGACTCGTGTAACGTGATTCAATGTACGCTATCGCTCAAAGGTACACGGTATATGGACGTTCCTTTCATCACAATGTAATTTGGTTACAAAATCACAGATAGAAAGATTCAAGACGATTTTATATTTTATTAATGCTGAAATATGTATTATCGTATCAGGATAAAATATTGTTTTATCTGCCATTCGCGGAGAGACGCGATCTCAAGGAGCGCGTCAACGGGAGTCGTAAATTCCCGTTACGATATACAATCGACGCCACGAAACTGATCGATCCTCTATTTCGTTTAGGATAATAGAGGTGATTGAATTAACTATAACGCTGAGGTAACAGGTTATAATGTACTTTTTATTCCAACAACAATTGTAGACAATATGATTACGCTCGTTGCGTATATACAGGATGGTTGGTAACTGGCGGTACAAGTGGATAGGGGGTGATTCTACGCGAAAAAAGAAGTCGAAAATATAGAATAAAAATTTTTCGTTTGAGACTTTGTTTTCGAGAAAATCGACTTTGAATTTTCGCTCGGTACGCGTGCACTTTATCACGTCTCGTTATAACGGATCTCACTGTAGATCGTTGTCTCGATTGACGTTATTTTTTTAATTTTTAAGATTTTAAAATTTTTAAATTTTTATTCTATATTTTCGACTTCTTTTTTCGCGTAGAATCACCCCCTTTCCACTTGTACCACCAGTTACCAACCACCCTGTATATACGTTAATTAGATATATGTTAAAGTTGCGAACCCAGTGCAGAGATGTTGACTGAGTTAAAAGTAGTGAACACAGTGCAGAGATGTTGACTGGTGTGTAGTCGTAGATCCAGTGAAGTTCAATGACGATGCTGTCGCAGAGGAAGACTCTTGCTGGGTGTTTGTCGCCCCACCACCGGTTGCTTGCGGGTAAAAATCGCGGGAGACATGGGAAAACCCACGTTTCCCCACTTTTTACCTGATGGAGCAATAACCGTAAGGAACATTTTGACTCTAAGGTGTTTTATACTACTTAACGGCCTCTACGGTCAAATCGAAATGCTTAGTTTTGCGACAGTTCCTTATGATTATTACAGTCCAATTAATTATGTTGACGTAGCGAGTGGCCGCCTCGACCAAGGGATAGATCCCGGGCTACCGAAAGAGTCACTGGACGAAACAAATATACTTTCAGAAATCAATATACGACGAAAGAATTAACATTCTTTTATTTGGATGAATTTTACAATCAATTCTTATTGAGAATTATAAGTAAATTTCTCTGGCGTGGTACTATGTCGCGTTTAATAAGTGTTTGTCTTGTGTTTGATTCTGGTTGAATCTAGTGCTTAAAACTAAAGGGTAATTTTAGCCTGCGGATCTGATCCGACGTGTCAAGTAATTGAGTAGCTAGTGGGTTTTGGTGGTTATTAACTCTTATGTTATATCTATTACAAGAATTAGCATTGGAGTTGCAATACGATGCAGTTTTGTCATTTAATATATTCGTTACCTTCAGCTTGTTTGGAGAAACGGAGAAATTTGTTTACAAATTGTTTGTTTATCCTAAACAATTTTGGTTTAAAACGTGTTAATACTTCGACAAATTGTGCATTTAATTGTAATATATTATCGATAAGATTTTAAATAAAGAAATTATAATTCATATGATGTTAGAACGGATAGAATCTCTGCTATCTAGCATTACTTCGCATTTTATAAATAAAGATGACCGACGATAGCGCTAGTCATTAAGTCTTAGACGAGTTATTTTCCCAATCACGTTCAGTCACTGACAGAACTTTCCATGATATGCTGCAATAGCTCAAACGAACTGCGGTAGGTTGTTTCATAACATCATCAAGAGACGCTCAGCATGTGGTCCATGCTGCTTTGATAACGTTTGCGTAACGCTTCTTAATTACTTCTACTTCGGTCGATTGATCACCCACATTTTTTTCTTCATTCTTGAAATGAGCTATTTCATATTAGCAGCGATTAAAGCAAGTTATGCATTACCAAGGGGAATTGCAGCATTTTTCACATTAAGAACTTACAAGCATAAGTTGCTTCCTCTTCTGCTGCTGATTCTTTCGATTTATATATTTTCAATTTATGAAATTTTTTAATTTTCCAATTCTCGCGTTCCTAAATATTCGTATTTAAAATTTTACGAATCTTCCATACTTTATGGAAAATTTCACAAATGTCAGAATTCCAATGTTCCAAAATTTCAAATTTTCTATTTAACAAGATTCTAAACTTCCAAACCCTCAACACCTCAAATATCAAATTCTCAAACCTGAAAATTCAATAAAAAACCATACGAACTTCGTAACTAAAATTTGACAAAACTTTGTATCGAAATATCAAAAAATCAACAAATAAATTTCAAGAATTTGGCACTTACATCACCGTACGTATTACGATTCGATACAGAACGATTCTTATGTGGAGCAAGTGCGCCGCGTTAGACACACCCTGTGCGACGCGTGTGAGCGTGCACGCTAAAAACCGCACGCTAGCCCGCAACGTTGAAAAGATCAGCCTAGTCTGTTCGAGGGAAATCTCCGGTATGCAGGGCCCACACCTCCTCAGCATTGCACCCACAAGGCTGACCTACACGCGAACGCGCAGCCAGGCGTGTTGTGCACCACGAGCCACGAGCTCTCGTATCCCGTTTCCATCGAAAGTTCACACTAATGGCATTTGCTGTACGCCCGTACCGACGTACGTCGGGATTATTACGATTTATTAGCTCACCTATCACGGCCCTGTTCGCGGTTCTGTATTGCGATCCGATTAGGGATTATTTCGGTTTCGGTGAATGAATTCGATCGAGCTCCAGAGAACGCGACTCGCTATCCCCAGTGAATGAAATTGCAATCGTAGTTGTCTTAAACCTACCGATTATTTTTCATACTTTTTGCGTCAATTTTAGTGAATCGATAAAAAACCAGGTAGCAGATTTATGATAAAAAAAAAAAGAGAATGTTCGGAGTTAGATGTTAGAAGAGGGAATAATAAATTATTAGAATTTGTTTTATTTTTCCTTCTATATTTTTCCATGTTCTATTTTCCTTTCTTTAAATTCGGTTTTATTGTTTTTTTCAATATGCACTGCTTTCGCCATATAAAAATAAAAATTCGTATTTACACAACCCATCGACGTCAAAAAGATTTACAGATCTGTCTAACAACTACATACGTTACACAATTAAATCGTTTCTTATCGCAATGTAGAATAACTTTATAATTAACGATCAATGGGAAGATTGATATCAAAGCTGTACCGAATGTACCTCGCCTAATTATGAGATAATCCAAATATGTATGTCCAAGACTAAAGAACGCGCGGTGTTAGGGAAAATGAGAGAGGCGAGTTTCCCAGGCTCGATCGCGAATCCGCGGCGAGAAAAGGCTGACGAAGCCGGAGCGAGACGAATCTTACTCGCATCTCTTAGGGCTATCAACGGTACACCGTAGCAGGATGTTACACGAGTGCTGGTTTCGTCCAGAAACACAAAAGGGAGGAAGAAAGATGCAAAAGCTGCAGCGAGCATTATGCGATCTCTTGCGGAAGGTTTCCGTGATGGCATACCGTGGCGTAGAACAACAACACAGTATCGTGCGGCTTGAGAGTCAGCGCTAGCTCTCCAGATATCAATAAATAACCTATCTGGCAATATTATCTCAACGGTTTTATACCTCGTGGAACGGGGAATGCGATCCAATTCTTACGTGCACTCCTGACTCCTTTTCCTTAACCAAGCGTCACAATCAACTGACCTCTGTCAGTGGAGGTGTGAATGATACGCTTACCATGAGGCAAAGCATGTTACTTTCCTCCTTTTTTGTATCTTTCAATTTAGGTATGGCTTGTAGGTCTTCCCTTTTTCGTTTGTCATGGCTTGTATCGGTATTTCCTTCTCTTTTCTTTTACTTTTTGTGTTTCTTTTTTTTATATTTTTCTCTTCTTTTTTCTCTTTTTTTTTCTTGTTAATTTATTATTAATTTCGTACGGAAACCTTATCCTTCTCCCTTCGTTGTAACTTGCATTTTCTTCTTCCTTAAATTTACTTTAGTTTCCTTTACAGCAAATAACTCGTAAGAACAAGAATTCTTTTAAATTATTTTATTTTCAATATTATCAATTGATCAGTGAAATATTATACAATTATATTAATATGCTCTTAAATTACAAGTAGTAGTATCAATGTGATATACTGTTATTATTATCATTATCGTATAAACTCATCGAAATTTGTATCATTCGTATCTTACATTTAAACACTTACAAATTATTTATTTATACCTCTCGTTTGTCACTCCGTATATTTATTGCTAGATACCACTGATATTGAATAGCAGGAATTAATGAGAAAATACAAATTAGACAGCCGTTCCATAATAAATACACAAGTAGTTACAAGCTTATCGAGTCAATTTCGTCAGCCACTTGATCCTTGTTACTTAAACAAGTACAAATAAAATTCGTGTATTACAGATCTACCGCGTTCTCGAATAACTCGAGAAATTAGCTGAATTTACACGTTGTACGTGAAACGTGGTTTACGAAGGCACTCGTGCTTCTTCGCATGCTTCCTCGACATGGCATGTCTTCCTCGTTGACTATAGAATCGTGGGATGTAATTAACTGCGAGCAAACATGAGATCGTGATAAAATAGATAGATATTCGCCTGCTTTGCAAGAAATGTAGTTTAATGGTTCGAACTTGCGCGTGTAATTCGTTATTAGAAACGTATCATTAATCGCGCATACTGTCAACCATAAACTTATTTTACTTTCGAAATACGCTTTCATCGAACGATCTTTGAGCGGAATAAGTTCGGCCGCCGCTTGCACAAAGGACAGATTCAGCGCGTTTCGTTTAGAAAAAATTAACTCGTATGTTCGTCTTGAAGAACAGAATTTAATTTAAGAGCTTATAATACAAGAGAAGATTCAAAAATATACAGGGTGGTTGGTAACTGGCGGTACAAGCGGAAAGAGGGTGATTCTACGCGAAAAAAGAAGTCGAAAATATGGAATAAAAATTTTTCGTTTGAGGCTTTGTTTTCGAGAAAATCGACTTTGAATTTTCGCTCGGTACGCCTGCACTTTATCACGTCTCGTTATAACGGATCTCACTGTAGATCGTTGTCTCGATTGACGTTATTTTTTTAATTTTTAAGATTTTAAAATTTTTAAATTTTTATTCTATATTTTCGACTTCTTTTTTCGCGTAGAATCACCCCCTTTCCGCTTGTACCACCAGTTACCAACCACCCTGTATATTACATGTAAACGTTCTTCTTAATATCATGAGGCCTAAAAACAGATTCATACAATTAATGACTTCATAGAAGATATCTCGCTGCGTGAGAGTTCTGCAAATTATCACAACGCTATATTGATGATTTCACACGTAGACTTAAAGAAATCCAAATATTCTAAACATCAACGGTGTACAATAACTGTATATCAAATTCTAGTACCTGTTACACATTTGTAGTGGCTCATGGCCGTAGAAAAAGTTTCAAGTTGAAACGGAAAACTCAAAGCTGAGAGATCCATAATATTGTATCTTGGAACACTAACAGTGTTTTGGGTTACAAGGTCTAGGAGCAAAAGAACTTTGAGTAGGTTGTTATTGCTGTTTCTTGTAATCTTCAGCTAGAATTACATAAGAAGGTTAACTTTTTGTGGTAACGTCCGTTGATATAAATGTGTGAACGTGCTGTCTATGAAATTATTATTATTTTTTCTTCGATTGGTATAGTAGCATTGAGCGAGCGACGATTCAAACCGGCATATATTATCTCTGTACTTGTATTTATACTTATTTTAATACATCTGACTATTACAAATTCATCCACTCGTTACTTTGTTAAATACGCCTACGCGTCATAACCACCTCACGTTTATCTACATAAAATATTTTGTTGAGAATTGTGGATCTTTGAAGCCGAAATAATGTTATAGGAACACTAAATTTATACTAAGGATTAATATTAAAATAGTAATATATTTATTTCATGGACGATTCCTTATATATTCATCGATACACACTTGCACGCGTCTCAGCATTTTCTTCTATACCCGACTGTTAACCGACTAACTAGTTTACAGTCATCTGTTTTTTGGGACGCCGTACACACACACACTTCCACACACCGATATTTACATACAAGTATCTCCACTACGCATTCAACCCAGTCCAGCGCAGAAAATTATACATATCTCAACATATTTATTCTACATTCTCGACTTATTTTCGCTCGTAGAAAAACCTGCTGCCGATTCCTAGAAATTAAGCGAAATCGCGTATACGTGACACAAGCTTGATTTTCTCAAAAATAAGGCCACTAACGCACTTTTGTTGTTATCGATTTTCAACTTATTTTGAACCGTAGAATGTTTCTCACCTGTATCACGGATATGAGACCGCGCCGTATATAAACCAAACCTAAACCTAAAAATAAAATCGCGAAGTCCAATACGCGATACTATCGTAAAAATCTTGCACGCTCGCCGCTCACAGCATTCTGAATCAGCTCGACTCGGCTCCGATCTTATTTGGCAAGGCGGATCGCTGTTTGTCACGTCATTATGCCCTGTAACGGTAAACATGGCGCGTATTGGTAAGTTCTCGTAGTTTACGCGCGGCATCCGCGTAAAAACAGTTCGCACAGTTCGAAGGCGTGGAAAGACATCGTGGACACGCGTTGAATATGCAAATAGTGCGCACGAAGATGGTAGCTGGCCGCTTAAAACGGAGTGAGAGGGCGGAGAACGTCACAGAAATTGGAAAGCACGGCAATGTTCGTGCGAACTCGCATCTATATACGATGTAACATGACCACAGAGATACGATTCCGCGTATGAACAGATCGCGCCTACGTAATACACCTACTCCCAAAACCTACGTGGATGAAAGCGGAGAATTTTAAACCGCCTCGGTGCTCTGGAATACGGGCTATTGACAAAAAGACGGCCTCCAAGTTCGAGAAAGTCGCCTCAGTTCTTGTACGGAATGTACACCATGCGATAACTGGGCATATAGAACCTGTTCATACAGTGGCAACACGAAGTATTGGTACATATTCTTATATTATCTCGCCATAATTCTTAACACTTAGCCAAGCGAACGGGGAGATCTTGCCTCTGTGAAGAACATCGCTGCGTGACCGAACGGGGAGATCTCCCTTTTTGACTTTAGCAATGCGTTTTCTTTTTTGTTGTTGTTATTATTAGTTATTGTTTACCTGGAATTGTTCCCAATTAATTGCGCCACTTTTTCTGTTTTTATAAAGTACAGTATACAGGGTGGTTGAAAACTACTGGTACAAGCGGAAAGGGGGTGATTCTACGCGAAAAAAGAAGTCGAAAATATAGAATAAAAATTTTTTTTTTTTTAATTTTTCCATCGAAACAACGATCTACAGTGAGATCCGTTATAACGTACCGCACGCGTACCGAGCGAAAATTCAAAGTCGATTTTCTCGAAAACAAAGCCTCAAACGAAAAATTTTTATTCTATATTTTCGACTTCTTTTTTCGCGTAGAATCACCTCCTTTCCGCTTGTACCATCAGTTACCAACCACCCTGTATAATAAAATACACTAATTTAGTGGTGTTAAAAATGAATTAAAAAGTTACACTATCAGTTAGAACTAAATAAAGTTATAATCGAAAGATACCACACTGTAAAAAGATATTAAAATGCATTATGAATTTTTAATTTCACGTTCACGTCGTGTTATTTATCTTTAGTCATCTTTAATGTTTTCAATTTTACCTATATTTTTGTGTACTTTTAATATATACTTTTAATTTGATGTTTTGTATAAACAATATGTGAAATCGTTAAATGAAATCATTACCGCAAAATATAATTAACCGCTTAATTAATTGTTACACTTCTTTGTTTTTTAAGTAGTAAATATTACTCCTCGATACTTGGAAAAATGTGCGGTGGACACGTATAGCTCGTTGTGGCTTGTGCGGTTGGCTAAGTGTCAACTGTTCCAATTGTATTTTTCAGAAAAACGTAATTAACAAATCCACGTATGTCTGGTATATTGGTATAAATGATACAAATTAATGATATTATGATGATAATTCTACCTAGAAAGCATCAAATATTCAGCTTTTTAAGGTCCTAACTCCATTAATAATATTCAGCTTCAACAACTTTAAACTCAGTTTTCTCAGTTTATAAGCTAATGGAGATAAAACAGTTAAGAACCATAACAACGATCTATCGTTTCGTTAATTAATGACTTATTATAGTACAATGTATATAGACAACACCAAACTTGAAACTGCTTTTCTCATGTTTTTACGTACATTGCTCATACTTTGTACCGATTTCAGATATCTTTTTTTCAAATCTTGAGATACTTTATTTCTAACGCTAGAACTACGGGTCTCTAATATGTACTTAAAGATTCTATATATAAATCATTATGATATTAATTTGAAAAAATTGCAATTTGTCTTGGAGACATTCCGCAATTTCGTACAACGTATTGTATTTATTATTTGATAGCACGTAGATAGTTCTATGGTTAAAAAGTGTATAATGCGCAAAAAGTAGTAAATTGTAAATATTAAAATCGCAATTGCAAATATCTAAACATTATCTGTTTCAACAATATCTATCGAAACAAAGTTTTCAATTCGGGTTATATAGATCTGAAAAAGCAACAATGTTAAGAACAAATCCCTCTTATTATTCTTTAATACAATACACTAATATAGTAATATAGTAAAGTCTCGCGTAATTGCAAATACTAAGAAAAAAAAAGACACGCGAGAAATCTCATGCAACGTGTCACACGAATGACACAGTCTCGAGACCCAAAGAGTGAAATACCTACAAAGTGCACGAGACATGCTATCGATTCGAAAGGATTAAGATCTAAAATGAAAGATTACAAGACTAGAAAGGATTAAAACCTTAATAGGATTAAAACCCACATATCCATATATACCTTCCGTCTATATAAACTTCGACACACGAAACTAATGAGACACGACAAATCAAACCATTACAATCGATACTAAAAAGAGAAATAAGTAACCATCGGTTAGCCAGCACCATTCGTTAATGTCTCTAAAATTGGCATAAGCGTGTCGCCATTCTAGAGAGAAAGGAGGATTATGGGACATACATATAGACAAGATCGAAGAGCATTCATAAAAGGTACGTAAGCTTAGTGTACGCATACGGTGCCGTTCGATATTAGCCCATATATGTATAATTGACCCTAACCAAAGATGGATCACAAGCGCCGGCTATGAAGAAAAGAGCAATTAAGCGCGCCGCGTAACACACTTTCCGAATACGACGCCGAAGGCCTCGTATTCGGAATTGTTTACGCGAGTTTAGTTTCCACAAGGTTCCTGCCCATCTCGAGTCAGGTTGCATCAATGGCCAGGCATTTTATTTAGTGTAAGCAACGGAGGTGGCGATGTCAGGACGCGTCGAGTTGAGAAACGCTGCGCTGACTGCTCCATATCGTTGATCGTAGTTTATGCGAGGCTATAAAAAATCAATTAATTCTAAAAAAAATTTTGCGACGGTTCCGGTCTAGCTTCTGACACGATATGTCCTTAGTTGAAACAGAAAACAAATCAGAACCCTCCTGCGTGAAGGTTACTGAACAAAATTTCACATAGGAGCGTTTTCTGAAGTTTATGGTACAACGTTAATTATTTGACTGACAACTCAATTTACATAGGATCACGTCAGTTACGAATGATTGATAGCGATAATTTCTTAGCAGACTGTATCTATCAAATTAGATGTTTTGATTCCTTCTTTTAATCTATTAATTGTATCTTTCCTGACTCCACAGTGAAAAGAGAAACAAATATCTATTAGAAGAAATCCGTAGTTGTATTCGTGTTTTGGCACGAATGTTATAGAATACTTGTAAGAAGTTTCCGATCCGAATAACGAATCTATAATACTCGCACGATAAATTACAAATTGATCATTTTCAGTATTCTGTTAGTTCTAACATTAATTTAGAAAAAAAGGCAATTGATATCGATTTTGAAGAAAATGATTTGTCGCGTTTTCATTCGTTTCGATTCACTTGTCACGTGTCTTACTTTGCATATAACGAAAGCATTAAATTATATTAATATGTATATTATATATTATATATGTCGGGTTTGTCGGGTTTGTCGAGTTCTTGGGGCGCGTTGCGTATCTTCATTAGGACAAGCCATTGTAATTGTTCAAAGACGTTTATATTTACAGTGATATGTACAAGTGCTGATTTTACAGGGTTTAACAATTAAACGTGATTATATGACACTCTTAAAGTAAAGACAATGTTCATAGGTTTTAACGAATCCACGGTCAATGGAATAACTCTTTGTACAGTTGGATATGTCTTGATACGCCAATGACGTTAGCTGAGACGTACGGTATCTTTCAGACTGACAGACTGACATTGTTAGTAAACTCTCCAAGGTGATCATAAGAATAAAAGACTGACACGATCACACTTGTCAATTGCGTATTGATCGGGGTTATCAACAAAATTTCAGGCGCCGTTTCTAGGCAGACTCGCGTAGAGCCGTTATTGCTCCCGCCTCGGGGCTTGTTTGTTAATACAACGTGTGTCCCTCAATATTGGTACTTCTACTGTTAAGTAAAACGTTCATCCCGTGACCGTGGCTACGTTCGGTGACCATTTGTGTCACCTCGACCCCAAGCCCACCGTTATAATGCTATAATGAACAGCTATAACAAACAGTTTAGACCAAATTATTGGGAATCTTCCCAAAATTCCAAAAGAAAAGCCCGTTATCCCTACATCTCCGACATATATATATATAATATATTAATATTATAGCACTAAATTAAAAACAAAAGAGGAAAGAAGGTCTGTCGATCTAGAAATTCAACGAGATAATATTAAAAGTAAACGTTCGACTAGCGATATTCAATGAAAATAACACGAGGCAATTGAGGATGCAAAGTCCATTGAATACTGCATACAATTACGATAATCAGTGTCGCTATCGCATGCATCTTTAGTCGATTATCGTCATTAGTAACGGTGGAAGGAACAATCAAGAGGATGAAACTGTCGTGGTGAATGACTATCTATCTTCCTCGATACCAAGTTTGTCAGTCCACCTGAAGTCGAGAAGGTCGAGACGACTGGTTATGTAATTAGCTGGGAGAACGTTGTTGGTTAGAACTGGCGTGCTATCGTGTGGGTGGTCCACAAGTAGCTCTGGCAAACGGTGGCACAATACCAGACGTATACATTACATGTCGATACTGCGATCGGCGGTAACCTATTATTCACCGGTTCCTTGCATGCCCGCTGCCTGTATTTTCTGTCTGGCATTCTATACGTGCCGTCTAACGCATGCAAAAAGATCCCCTGGATAAAGTATCAGGCGAAACGGAAACAAAGGAACACGTTTTAACGTATCTCCGCTTTGTTCGAAACGTTTAAAATAACCAGGGCGAAGTGTCAAGGCGAGATAATTACGGCAGATAAGTATGAAACATTAATTGTGACGGCTGAGTTATTCTAGAAGCAGGTTAGAAACGTTTCAAAGAGGTTAGGAAACGTCGTGCTACATCATTTTTAAGAGTTGCTGTACAAATGGAGCATTCGTATAATACGATATTATGCTTCACATTTATGTGCTATTTAACTATTTTGAATTATGATAGATAAATATAGGATAAAATAGCAGCAAAAGATAAGGATTATATGATTCAGGAAATAAAGAGTTGATATGTTAAGTCGAATAGAATAAATAGAAGTAGTAATAGAGAGGGAGAGACGAGAGCGACGAAACCAATTCTCAATCGAGCGCTTTGTTATTTAATTCTTTACGTATATATTTATGTGATTCACATTACACCAAAATCTACGTAATCCAAAAATCACGTGGCCTTTGAGAAAGGAATCCTTTCACCTTCTTTAGCCACAATTAGCTTATCTTGCAATAAAACATTAAATAAATTAATAACAATCAAAGTTTGAATAGATTGTTCCACTTAAAAACTGACATAAATTACTCCACCATTTAGAACTTGTTTCGCCTCGTTCTGTATGGAATTTACAATCCATTCCCACTAAAACGATCACTTTCTACTTGTTTGCCCAGTTCCATTCTGTACCATTTCAACTCATAAACTGCATATACCATAAAGATAAGCAAATACCCATATTTCCAACGGTAATGAACAATCCGATTACATATTCCACTTAATTGCAAGTATTGCAAACAAACAGACCTCGTACAGTTGCCAATTACATTGATCACAAATCAGGGTTACCGAAAGAAACGTGATTCGTTAAATTTATCTGCTTAAACTTTTCAAGTTTGCGACCTTGGCTACTATATCTACTGCACGCGAAACGCATTGAATTCTCGCACGTCCATGGCAACTGGTGCTCGTTGGCTCGCGTTTTTTGCTCGACCTCGGGCTCCACCAGTTTCGCAGAAGAGATTACCCGCGTATTTTGCATACTTCTGGCCGTCCTATCGATTATAACGATCAGCTGCTTAAAGCTTGTCCGGCAGCAAGGTCGCCGCGCAGTTATCCGCGCGGCGACTCACAGTGAGTTTATTAACTCGCGCCGGTATTCCGCGGTGCACTTTGTTATACCCTGGCTGACAACGTAATCTCGCTGCATGTTCGTTCGTTTCGTGATCGGTAGTCCGCAAATAGATCACTTATGTCCCCCGGCCGGCAACATTTTACACGGATCTTCCCGGGACGCTGCAAGGTTTTACTTACTCCATCGTTACAGAGTTTATGGATTGCTAATAAGTGTTTTAACAAGCTTTCACGAGAGGCGAACTTTGGTTCGTTTGTAACGTGATAAACGCTTAATGATAGGGAGGGAAGATTTCTAGTTTGGTCTTTTTTGTTGTAAAATAGTTGGTTGGTGGAAATTAGCTCGTTGATCAGTCAGTGTTAGTTGTTAAGTGTTGCATAATTTGTCGTTGCTGATGTCACAGAGCCATAAATTAGCAATAGAAAAACTAGCGGGGCTTAACGAACATCCTGCAGGCTATCGAAATAACAACGTAGACAATGTCTCAGGGTCAGAAGACAGTAACAGCATGGCCACCTCTGACGTGGGCCCTGACGTCACCCCCTCCATAAGACCCAAACCCATAGTATATAAAACTTCCCAAAATCAAATCTGGACACTCTGTTCTAACATTCTCAATTGTTACTCTGTTGAATTCACATAATAAACTCTGCCAGCTCATCCAGAGTCTGAATTTTTCTTACCTTGCTTGTGAAATGTTTAAATCTACGCGGAATCATTCGAACGACGCGAGGAAACGACCAGTGATTTCTTAATTTCACCACTCCTCGTGTCTCCGACGTAATACTGAAGACATATATTCTTTTTTATTATTTAATTTGTACTTTACAATTTGTCCAGCTGGACATTTGGTGAATTTTTCTAACTTAATTGCTAAATAACATGTGGATGGCTACCCCCAAGGGGATACCATCTTCGAGTTTGACTATTTTATTTCTTTAGTGAGGTCAGTGGGGTGCTTTCTTTTTAGTCTTCTTTTTATGAGAGTGTTGCTCGCTTCAGCAGCCAGCTGGTTTGGATGTGTTTTCGTTCTTCCCTTATATAAATTTCCATATACTCGTCACATTTTATCTATTGGACTTTTGAAGACAAATTAGAGACCGACGAGTTTTTTCGCTGTATCAACGTATTTTCACAATGAATTAAAAATCTTGGAATGATATTCCACCAGAAACTACCTGTCAATATCAAAGAAACTATAGTCTTCAAGATATTAATCCTACGCACAATTGTAATATTCCTAACTGATGCCCGTATCTCAATTTTTATTTGCAACCGTTTCTACTTACACTCGTACGAAATATATGTTCGAATGATTACATCGGTCGATGCAAGAGGACGCAGAGGAATCGGTTAATTCCTAGCGAATGGCTGCATCAACCGATCCAAAGCAAGCGATAACCTCAAATATTCAGCCGAAACAATTTTCTTTTATACTTCCTACATTCTAGAGATAGATAATAGGTGATATATCAAATCATTAGATTCAATCATCAAATACTCATTTATTAACGTTCCTACACAATTAGTTAGATAGATAGATATTTTCTAAGACTCGCATTGGGAGTATGATTTGCAGATCTGTGAACACTGTCTCTAACGTCACAAGATCGCAAAGATACAGTCTAAACCGTTTTGTTCCGCACACGTTAAGTATGTTACACGTAGATTATACTTGCGCATGTTTGACTGAACATAATCGTCTCCTTCTCCGTTGCGCGACCCACTTCGCAAGGTCGTGGGATCAAGTATCCAGGAGACTGGTAACCTGCCGTTGTTCGTTGTGTTCTTGGACAGATCTACGCGGCCCCCTTATCCCAGGGAACTTTATGAACTCCGGCGTTACCTTTGACATCGAGGCGAGAAAGGAATTCAAACGGAACCTTTCGATGCTTAGACCCGCAGAAGTTGATTTGTTTGATTCGATAGGCATCTGTATAATGGAGGTATTATAAAGTCTTGTAAAGTATGGAATTGTCGTGATCAAAGCAGTCTCGCTATTTATAGAGTACCGCAGATGATATTTTAGATAGCATTTAAAAAAAAAACGACGATTTTACAAAATGTGCAAGGGAAACTGTTTCTTTTTCTTCATTTGATAAAATAAAATGGCAATTAACTGAAAAAAGATTTGTAGTATAAGAATCAGCTTAAGCGACGTTGGTCAGACGTAATCATCTCAAATGATGAAACTTGTTTTAATTGCTGGTAATCAAAACAAAAAGGTTATCGATAACCGGAACACTTAAAAATTAATCGCTTGATTTTTTGGAAAATCATTTGTATTTTCGACCAATCGCGGGGAGACGCAATCGCGAGGAGAGACGTCAACGGGAGTCGTAAATTCCCGTTACGATTATAATAATCGACACCACGAGTTGATCGATCCCCTGATTTCCATTAAGATAATAGGGGTGATTCAGTTAGTATAACACTGTGATTCACAGAATTATAAATTATATATTTTTCCACTTAAGTTACACCGTTGCTTATAATATATATCGTCGACAATCAATTAACGTATAGAGACGCGATACACTGGCACAATATTCGTTGAGGATAGAGCAAGGCTCTTAGAGTTTTGCTATAGTTCATTAACCCGTTACTGACATGTTGACTTGACTTTTCTGATGTCGCAGAAGAAGTAAGGTTGGGTGACGATGCTGTGTCGGAGGAAAGTTAGCGATGGGTGTGTCTATCACACAGGCCCATCGGATTTGTTCATGACATTTTTGGTCAGGAAAGTGAGGGCAGTATACATTGCTTCTGATTGGTTAAACGAAGGTTGGTGGACTAGGAAGAGTCTTAGCCGCCCTCGATAGAAAGTTGTTAGTAAGAAGCATCGTACGTGAGAAAACCTAACTTTCCCTTGTCAAGCCGTAGTAGACACTAGTCTTTAGAAAATAATTTGGAAAAACGATATTTGTTGAGTCTGAAGGACCTTAGCTAGAAAATTACTGGGATTTATGATGGGTCCTTAAGACTATTGAGCGACTATTGTCCGACGTAACATCATTGTTTTCCATTTAACCAAAAGCTAACTTTTCTCGACAATTTTCTCCGTAAAATTTGCCAAAATAACTGTTATCTTGACCCCTGCTAATTAGTTGTAAACCAGGTAACATTATTAATAATATTTATACTATATTAATATTACTCAAACGTAAACCGTATTAACAAAATCGCTTCTCATCAATCACGCACATTACGAGAAACCGATTTTGACCGACATCGGTCCATTTTGCTGCGACCGCCCCGTGCCACGATCTCGAGCCAGCAGTGCAGAAACTCGACTGCAGCCGGCACACAAGGACGCCGCGGAGGACCACTTGAACGGGACAAGTACGGTTATTGCGCCACTTGTTCTCCATATTGGAAGTGGACTGAATAACTTTCAGGAGCCGGCCGATTGCGAAAGGCAAACAATCGGGCTGTAACGAGAGACGAAGCCGCCACGATCGACCGCGCAAGGTGTCTGTGTACAGGGAAAATATGACAGAGCTATGTTTGCACGAGGAAAATAAAGGTTTCGACGCAAAGCGGCACTTGGTTGATCGTTGACCAGATCCTTGGTTTCGTGCCAAGCCGGAACAATGGGCGCTTGGTGAATTGATCGGCGCGGTTGTGCACGGATCGATCGTTATCGAAATTCGAGGTCGATCGCTGGTCAGGAGAGAAAGAAAAAGAACAAGAAAGAAATGATTGGTCAAGCTGGAACTCGCGGTGCAACCTGTTTGTACAGCAATGAACGAGAGAATAGAAAGGCACACAGGATGGTGTGTTTCGTTCGCGATCACGTGTAAAGTTCGTCGATTGGGAAAACATTTCCTTCTCGTTTGCCCGGGGAGAATGAAAAATTATGGCCGTACTAAAAACGATGGAATAAGGCTGCGACTATGAATGCAACGGTTCGCGATAGAATGTACGGCATTGTGGAACACCGGTCGAAACGACGATAGGTTCGCTTTCTCAGACTTTTGTTTCGTGGTACGCTCACGCGCCCGCGAATAACGTGGGCGTTCTGCGATGTGTGTGACCGGAGTAATTACGAATCGAAGTAGCGACGACTTTAGCCTTATTTTAACGCTAGAACTAGCAAAATTGTAAAAATTACAATATTCAATGATGTTTCTTTGTATTAGGTTGTCCGAAAAGTTTCTTTCGTTTCATAAGATGATAATAGACGAACAACAATTTCTGTTTTATATTATTTTATCGAATTAGGTATGATTCATTTCGTTCTATTTCTATTATTATGTTTCGCGCATAATTCAATGAACTAATATAAAACAAAAAACATTGTGCGTCTATTATTTCTTTATAAAACGAAAGAAACTTTTCGAACAACCTAATAATTAGTAAGGAAACAAAATAATTGAAACCCCATTTTTAATAAATATTTTTTATTCTAGTCCTCCAGTAATAGTCTGACTATTTGAAAACCTATATTTAATAAAAATTTATTATTCCACCCAGTAATACGCCAATAATTCGAAAATAAAGTAAGAGATATATTTAACGATTGAGTAGAAAAATAGTCAGGTAATCAAATACTGTTACATACATATTCTGCCCTAGGCTAGGAACTATCGTCTACGCGTATACCATGCTGTATAACCAGTCTTCGACTCTGCGTCTATTGCAATAAAGAATTTTAAATCGGCATCGTCGAACCGTTTGTCGGCTATTCGAGAGCAGTCGGAACGATTACGCGCGCGACAATCGTAGAAACAAGAAGAATTAACCGGTAGATTGAAATGGTACCGTCGCGCCGCGAAGGGCAATTAAGCTTTCCTCTTTACATCGTTGGTCTATTACCATAACCAGAATGCCGCCGCACCGTTACTGCACGCTCGAATGTCATTATGATACTTGGAAGCGTTCGCCGATTTTTTCTCAGTCTATGATCAGGCTATTAGAAACAGTTGATCAGCGTTCTCCAACGCGAAACTCCAACCTTTATTTCCTCGTTCGTGATTTGCAAATTGCAACACTGCTTCATGCTAATTTCCCTATCTCTGTGTCTTTCCTTTCTTTTTTTTTTTTTTTTTTTGCGGAAAGGCAACGCGCAATTATATTTGCATGGTAGCGCTGATCCGAAAGACTTCCTTTCGAAAGTTTCTACCAGTATGGGTTGCGTTAACTCGTGTAATATGTTATACAGTATTATCGTTAATAGCGGTCGATACGTAGAAAACTGTTCCCGGTATCGATCGCTGGTATACCGATTCTTAGCATGGACGACATGTTATTACTACAACGTTGCGTTCCTAGCCAGAGATTTCGTTTGAATTCCGTTGCGTGCGTCTCGAAAATAATCGTAAATGCACGTCCATGACTGAGTAACGCGGCCCTCTTGCTGCCTTCCCTTGTTGATACGTCCGGGGAAATTGCATGCTCGCTCGATGCCGCTCCTTTCATCCAGACGTCCTTTCCTTCGCTAACCGGCCGAATAAAGAGGATACATTGAAAACGAAATGGAGCTAATGCACGAGCTAAGTTTACATTCTGCGTATTCAGCTATATATTTTTGCACGTTTTATCGTCGCGCTCTTTTTACTTCTCCGTTTTTTCTCTTTTCGTTCAGGATGTTTCAGTAGCATGCATGGAAATTATAATTTAAAAAAAATGATACGTATTTAAATTACCACACTATATAGTGCAAATAAAGAGAATACATTGGGATGGAACTAATACACGAGCTAAGTTTACATTCCAGGTATCTAGTTATCTTTTGTTGCGCGTTTCATCTTCGTGCTCTCTTCATTTCGTCGCTTTTTTGTTCTCCTTCTAATTGTTTCAGGAAGATTCAAAAGTATTCTCGAAGATTATTTTAAGAAAATATATAAGTAGCATGATTTTAAAATTTCTAGGGATATCGGTAGTATCGACAGAAAATGTTTATCTTTAAATGAATTAATTACGAAGCAACGAATATTTGAGTTGGAAACCGATACGATACAAATACCAAACGATCATGTCATATGCGAAACTATCAAGTGTAAGCATTATTTAATAGCTCTATAATAGTTCCTACTATCTCCCATTTTACCCTATCCATAAAAAAGAAATATCGTAGTATGTAATATGTAGTGTATTCAACATCGAATCAATAAGAAGAAGCTATGCGAAAAAGGTGAAACCGCATTCTTCAAGCAGCCGAACTACGCGTGAAACATATTTTACATCAAAACTAGAACCAATTCCACATTACGTACATAGAAACAAGAATATAATTTTCTACTTAAATCTAACAAATATTAAAATAGCGCTTAAAATATTCGAGGTAAATTTTTATTTATAATATAAAAATCTATCATATCAACTGCAAACATTTCTAGAAGAATCAAACGAGTTTCGGACAGGTGGTATACCAATCATATTTCAAATAATGAAATCAAAGAAATTAAAAAATATGGAGTAATCAATTTGATTTTTAAAAGGGTCATATTTTATTCGCAATTAACAAATTGATTCTAATTAACGTCGGGCTAACGATACTCCAGCCACAAAAGGTAAAATGTAAAATTCCACTCAGGAACACGATTACACGTTCGATCCTAATCGAAAGGGAAAAGCAACTTTCGGAAAAGTGATTTTCGTCCGTTGCGTAAATCCGTCCGTGCTGTCGCCGTGCAACCTGCGGTTAATTCTACTGTTTTTACTTTTCCTGTTGTTGGCGGCAGCCGATCAAAGTGCGCGCGCGGTTACATAACGTTATTGTGCAAATATGGTGCGCTTTATTAAATTCATCGACGAATATGTCGAAACGACCGTGGATCCAGTGAAACGAAGCTTGTGTTTTCCAAGTGTGCGCAATCGATAAATTACCGTGCAGACTACGAGAGTCATTACCATGCGCACATTCGGAGGCGGTTCCATGATTTTCAACAACATAGAAATTACTTCATCCCTTGTTATTGATAATTGGATTCTCAATCGACCCATTGCGAGCCTATGATTTACGTTTGGAAAGAATATAATATTTTCCTAATACGTATTCGGCTAATTTTCTTATTTCTTATTATTTTGGATAATAGCAAAAAATGGATCGTTCGAGAACAAATCGGTATGAGTTACCGAGATATGGCGTCAGCCGATTGTATTATTTCAGATGAAAATTGAGATTACTGTGAGTCTATGAAAAGGCCATTCACTTTCGATGTACATAAAATATAATAATCTTTCAAAGATAATTTACAAATTCGAAATGTGAAAAGTAGCGTATTCGTATTCCAATGATGTTCATTCACGACGACGTTGAACGTTTCTAAACATCCGTCGCGTAATGTCACAAGCAAATCATCCATTTCAACACGAATCAATGCATTTCCTGGAGGCGTGATCCATCTCATACCCGTTATCTCCCTTTAGCGTTCAATTATTCCAACTGCACGGTACTTTTATATTTCCTGTGTCGCTAGAGTCATTACAATAGTATGCAAACATGTTGCAAGGTATCTCGTTAGATCTGGTCGCAGCTGGACACCAATCTCTGCAACGGCAAGAAACCTTTCAACATTTTCCTCGATCATCTAATCACAATATTTCACTCGTTTTGCTCCCGTTCGCCGTCACTTGCCTTCAATCCTATCTCTCGATTCGCTGCTATCAAGACAGTCATGTCTAATCAAGCTAAGTAGGAAGCTCCATTCAGATCCCCATTCATAGACCCTCGACCGGACTCTGGATATTCGTCCCCGATAAGATCAGCTGCTCGCTCGATTTCTGCGTTTCCAACGATCTATTAGGTCGTCCCACTCCTCCGGTAAGTTGTCTACACTGGTTATTATCAGAACCGGAAAGCAGCCGCGTCACGTGTTATTACAAAGTTATGCAAACACCGTGGCGCTTCATTAAGTCTCCTCTGCCTCGACTCTGAGACAATTTCGAACAAATTCCATGTTCAGTCCGTTGATCTTTTTCTTCTTTGCTTGCTTCTCTCTCTTCGTAGGCCTCAAACTAGCTCTAGGCTGTATCTCTGGGCCTCGTCATTTCCTTCAAGAATCCTAATTTTACAAACCGCTAAACGATCTGTTCAGGTACAGACAACAATTTAAAAATAAATATTGAACATTACACGGTATGTTACAAAACAAGGTTTCTTTCATATTTACGTAAATCTATTTCATTTTTAACACCCCGACCACATTTTTCTCAGACGAGGCCTCCGCAAGATCGATAGATCGAGATCACAAAAAGCTTTAACCCCGGCACAATTCTCCGTTACCCTTTCTCTTCGTCTCGTTTCTATGTCTTCGCTCGTCCTCGTTTTCTCATGATTTTACTCTCCTACTTCTACTTTCTCGTCTTCTTTGTCTCGCAGAGAGACGTTCAAGCTCTGAGTATGCTAAGTTCCACGAGTATGAGATGTAATTTACAAATTATAATGTCGCCGGACGTTCGCGACGTCGCTGTGCAACAGGCATAATGTGGACGGACACCTGTGCCGTGTACAATCGCCGGAGGCGCCAACGTCTCTGCTGGCAAGCCAGGAGAAAGGGAAGCGGCAAGAGAGAAAGGGAGAGGAGAAAAGGTACGGTGAGGGAGAGCACGGCTACACGAAGTACGTACCGTGACCGGGTATCTCGGTGCCAAGCCGTACACCCACACCAGGCCAGTCGTGGCAGTTCACTTTCCGTTTCGTTCTCCCTCTGACCGACCTTTTTCTCTCCTCCGACTCTGACACCAGCATGTTGTCCTCTTTCTTGAACACGATAGATCGCGGTGTCGCGGCCGTTCTGGATTCTGTGATGGATTGGAAGATGCGTTGGAACACGCGGCTGGTACGTTTCACTTGGAGATGTTAAACTGGTGGTGACATTTGAGTTTGTTCGACGCTAGAGACGTTGATTCATTGTTTAAAATGTAGATCGTAATTAATACATGGACGATCGATGGAAGTGGTTGACTCGATATTGGACGATGTAATTGTTGATGATAGCGTTCTTAGTGCGGAAATAAGAAAAATGCGCAGAATGGTTGCATACATTTTGGTTTACAATAGATTGGGTTGGAACTGAGCTGAAGAAGATCTGTAAGAATTTCAGAACTTGTTTTCGCGTTTGGTGTTGAAGTACTCGTTCGATACGTTTGAGATTGAGATTTGATGAATCTTTTCATTCGCGTGGTCTTTACATAAGTATTAGGAATCAGTTTGATCAGTCAAATGTTAGACATTCTATTTAAAAGACTCAATAAAATTCTTGTAAATGGTTTCAATAATTTCTCACCATGTATTTTAAATCGTTAACTTGTACAAATACAAAATTCCAACTAATTAATTACTTCCTTAAGATTTCGGTTAAATCATCACACTTCATACGAGACTAATAGGTTTGCTAATACATCCGAACATAATGTACATGATCTATACCGATAACATTCACTGCTATTTTGTATCTATACCGACAGCATTCACCATTATTCTCTATCTATATCATTAACATTCACTTCGTGTAACCTGACATTATACAACGAAACTTCACACGCTAATATTTCCAAAAAAAAAAAAAAAACAGTAACATTTCATGAAAAATCGATAAGGAACGGTTCAAGCCGTTTCCTGATTACAACACCTGATTACATTTCACCGACACCAACCTTAAAGTTGGACGAAATTAGTCGTTTTACGGCGCTGGGCGAGGAAAAAGCGTTCGCAGATCAGACGGGCTCGCGCACCACGCTCTGTGCTGCCACGAAGAAAATGAGTTATGCAGAGTGCCAGGTTATCGGCATTCATGTCGCGCCGTAAATCGGTTCTGACGCCTTGTGGAATGAAATCAGTGGTTGTCAGAACGTAGCGTTGCCAGGGATAGTTTTCGAGGCAGGATTTCGCAAACGCCGTGGTCCGTTCGTTTGGTCTGACAGGTGTCTCTTACTTAATAATCATCGGCGTGCCCTCCATGTATCCGCAATTATACCTACGCGCGTCCGATCGCTTCGAATTTACCGCCATAACGTGATATCCTCTTGCAAAACGCAGGCGAAAAAGTTTGTCACATAAATCTTGAGGAATCGTGCGATCAGTCGTATATTAAAGACGATTATAGAATGAATTTTTAACGGCGGTAAGTTATGATTTCAGAATATGTATCAAATTTAAGTGGTATCCAATTTTACCGACGTGCTTTTATTTGATGAAATACTTTTGTTTCTGTTATTACAAATAGTGGATAATTATGCAAATTCGTATTTTTATAGTCTATTAATATCTATTATCTTTGTCGCTAATCTATGTTTAATATAATATCTAGAAGAATCCAAGAAAAGAATGAAATTCAAATAATTAAAATTGCTACGCGTTTAAATCTTGAAAAAGACATAAATAATTTACTTATTTGTCGAGATTACTCAAGAACAATTTACGATCGCGCTTGACACATCGGCGAACCTGCGATTTTTGCTCGTCTTATCGACATTGTTTTAAATTTAAGGTATCAATCTTGTGTGAATCATCCTGGTGAATGTACTATTGTGTAATGGTGTTACAATGTCAGCTTCCTACTTCGATATCAAATTAAAAGCCTTTATTTGTGAATAAACACCGTTCTTTATCTTGGCCTACATATTTCCTGCGCTAAATTACAACATTTTTTCAGTCCCTCTCTTTTTTATTAGCCCGCTTATTTAATGAGTTTTTAAATTCTGATTCGAGAAACGATAAGTTCAAGCTCCTTTCACTTTCCAACGATACCGATCTTATGCTATTTATTAAGTTAAAGCAAGGTACAAGTAGATATAGAAAATCTTTTTCGAACACGTTTAATTAGTTTACCTAGATTGTTAGACCATTACTATCTATATCAGTTATCAAGTAGCTCTTTGTCTAGGTTCTTACAATTACCTACATACGTAGATCATCTATCGTTCTTTGTTGAAGAGCACCATTTCTCAACATTAAATCGAGGAAAATTTACCCACAGTATAAGTATGTAACATTCTTTCAACCCATTCATATTGGAGAACAAATTAAATGCCTCGTTTTCTCAGCGCCACTTCTCGCGTTATCTATTCTTTTGTGTCTAAAACTAGGCGGTAAAACGTAGACTGGATAAAGTGGAGCAATGTATATAATCAAAATACTATGCACTTGTGTTAGATTAAAATGTACACTGAACAAGCTGAAGCTATATGTGTATTATACATGCATACATATTGACCCAAAATCGACATATGTAACAATACCGTAACGAACTTAATATTCACAAAAATAATCTTGATTTTATCTGACACTATCATGCTTTATCCATTCTAACGATAACGATTCTTTTCTAACATACACTAATTTGATATGTTACTTGTCGTTCGGATCGTTGGTAATTGACTAGACTTACCAATGGTATCACAAAAGCGTCTAGTGACTGACAATGATATTAATTGAACCATTTAAATTAAAAAGGTAATTATATCCCCGAAACTTGTAATACCTTCAATAAGTAAATAATATAAAGTGCCAAATGCGTTGTAATATAATTAGACGATACTACATATTCCTTTATAGTAAAGTATAGTACAGGATGGTTGGTAACTGGTGGTACAAGCGGAAAGGGGGTGATTCTACGCGAAAAAGGAAGTCGAAAATATAGAATACAAATTTTTTTTTATTTTCTTTTTTTAAATTTTTCTATCGAGACAACGATCTACAGTGAGATCCGTTATAACGAGACGTGATAAAGTGCACGCGTACCGAGCGAAAATTCAAAGTCGATTTTCTCGAAAACAAAGCCTCAAACGAAAAATCTTTATTCTATATTTTCAACTTATTTTTTCGCGTAGAATCACCCCCTTTCCGCTTGTACCACCAGTTACCAACCACCCTGTATAATTGCATATAATAACTTACGTTCTATTAAAAATAAACAAGTATCGGTATACTTTTGAGTGGTAGTGTACGAAATTGAACCAACAGTTCTATGATCTTCCAAGAAATTGCTCGCTCCATCCCACTTACGCGTGCACCTCCTTACCCACTTTACTGATCTCGATTTGCCGCGTACGCGAATATCAATCACAATGCGTTAATATCTGTGCGAACAATCGTGTTCGACATATGCTTGGCACGCACAATGCGTGCAGGCGCATTCCACGCAATCTAGCATGATTTAACGCTCGTCGAACAGAAAGTGGCACAATCATTGAGCGGCGTAATTGAAACGTTATTAAATGTTAACTGTCCCCACGAGTCAGGACAGCCGTAAACGCGGCTACGCGCCTGTTATAAATAATCATTACAACGACGATTTACGAGCATCCCGATCATGCGCGATTTTTCACCACGGCACGCCTTTTAGTATCGCAACCTTCGTATTTGCACATAAACGCGGAGAACAATGAGATTCCATCTCTGTCTAGCGTGTTGTTCCTCTCTCTCTGTCAAGGTATACAGTTGCCGTAGAAAGGTGGGCCGCCCTGATCTACCACGCCTAGACGGCAGTCGACCTTATCCCAGGTGAAAAAAACGCCGTTTTAAATCGCATGAGCGCGGGTGTTACACTTCGCGGTCACGCTCGTTTCATCGTTAACCCTTTAACAACGAAGCAGTTTCATCTATGTGCACGAGAAGAATGGACTTCAGTGAAACGTAAGCTATACATTGTCGTGCATACGGATAAAAGTGGCGGACAAAATGAAAGACCTTATATATTTAGGTATTTTGTATATTTAACAGAACAAGTTAGAATTAATTAAAGTATCGAGAGAATGGATTAAGTAAACTTAAGTAAAAAATAGACGAACTAAATTTACGACTAGGTTAGTGTGTAATAGCCTCGAATATAAAGAGTGTAGAAGGATGAGCGTAAAGAATTGTAAGCCAAATCCATTTCCAGACGAAAGAGGTCGAGATAGAAATAAATTGATTAATATCTAACGGAAGAAAATGTACTTATATACTCTAGATATTACTAAATTCAAAGTTTTCACGATATATACGGAAAATCACTTCGGTTATTACGTATGTAACGATTTTAATGAGAAGACAATAGTTGAATGGTTTCGAGAAGAACATAATTTGACGTAATTAGTTTTCTTGTAGGAGAATGCGTAAAGGACATGCGAATGTCAAAATCGTCCTTCTTAATGGAATCATATATTTGTTATTACTAATACAATACTCGTAATATTGTAGAAGAAATATATTAACTTGTACTCTGTAAATATATCACCTGTATAGAAAAACCATTATTGTGACAGATATTTTAACTTCAATTACTCGGAATGGTATAACTGGAACCACGTTTATAGCCCATACTGAACGATTTTTCAGGATGCATATATGGGTTCGTAGCGCCGAAAGGGTTAAATTCATAACATTTTTAACCATTCAAAACCCGTTTGTCTTTCGTTACGCTCGAAGAGATCCTCTCAAGTGCTCGTAACCTATTCACACCGCGGCAAAAACGCTTCGTACCATCAAGCCAGAATAAATCATGAGATCGTAGGAGATCGATGGCCGGTTGCCGGTATATCATAAAGCGACTGGCGCCGCGCGCCCCAGCGAACGCGACAGGATAATAACAAGTTGCTTACCGATTCCGGGGAATCACGCGATTATTTCATAGTCGGGCGATAACGCGCGCGTAACGTTGCACACAATAGCGCACACAACGCCATCCTGTCTACGTCGATGAGGCGTGCGTCACCTTCGCGGCTTATAAATCTGCCTCGAAGCGGCGCGATCCGCTCAACTTGCGCTAGAGTAGAAGGAACGAACGAAGCAACGGCTTAAAACATCGTTTTCCTCCGGTCGGATAAGGGACCGGCTTATGCACGGCTAGGCGTGGTGGATTCGAGCGATGTAACTCACCACGCCGTGACAACAAATCCCCTGAAACTCGCATTGTTCGTCGTCTAGGCTGCATGGAAATACAGAGTGTGATGGAATTGCTACTTGGAACTGCGAATATACAGAATACTGTGGGAGGACATTTTTTTTTAATGTTTTGAATCAATTTGTTTGGACCAAAAAGGAACGAGATTGATTCGTTTTCTATCATTAGGGAATTGTAATTGTTCAAGTAATTACTTCTAGGAAAGCTCTACATCTTTTTCTTTTGTATACCCGTGACCTGGACACCGTCGTTACGAAGAGAATAGAATTTAGTGAAGCAAAAAATTGAAAAAGGGAGGGGTCCATATTATTGTGCTCTTGAATATGAATGTTGTTTTGGGTTACAAGGTCTAGAAACAAAAGAGATATAAGTAGATTTTTATTGCTGTTTCTTGTGACTTTTTAGTTAGAGTTACACACCAAGGTTAATTTTTTGACAATGTTCTTTGCTATAAATGTAACAGCGTGCTACCTATCACATTCTATTGTAATGTAACGCTGCTAGTGTGAGGATCTGGATCAGCATACACTATACCTGTACTTATACCTATACTTACTTCAATATATGTTTCTATTACAAATTCATCCACGCGTTCCTCTATCAGATAACCTCAACAGTAATGAATATATAGATCAGTGTTACACATTTTTGGAAGCCTTTTGTACTTTTTCAAATTACTGCCCTACAAAATTTTGAATATATATTACCAAACGTAAGACGACGATTTAAGGTTTTGTGATATCAGTGTTGACTTTCGAACACATTAGATTGTTGTAAAAACTTGTACGTGTATTACAATATCACAAGGAATCGACACAATAATTCTGTTATATATATAAATGAATTAGACGAATTAACTAAATGATCTATGCAGAAGAGGGTAAATTTAATCGAATTGAGGGAATAAAAAAATTAAAAAATTACGCATATATATTAGCAAACGTAAAACGATGATTTAAGGTTTTGTGATATCAATATTGACATTCGAATACATTGGATCGTTGTAAAAACTTGTACGTGTATTGTATTATCGCAAGTAATCGGCGCAATGATTGTATTATATAGAAATTTAAGCTATATAAATGAATTACACAAATTAACTAAATGGCCTATGTAGAAGAGGGTAAATTTAATCAAATTGATGGGATAAAAAAAATTAAAAAATTCCTAGGATTTAATAAAGTAAGCTACGATCAGCAAAATGAAGGTTCTTCTGTTGGAATACTTCTGTTGGAAAAATTGGGGCACCTCTTTATTTACTAAATTATACTGTTTCTCTATTTTACATTAAACGTTTTCAATAATGTGTTCAGCCTTAAATCTGTGCCTATATCTGGCAAAACAATAACCGCTAAACTATCGCAAATTTTTCTAAAAACACTTGAGTCTCTCAAAGGGCACCCAATTTTTCAATCATCCATGCAACTACCATTACTTTCACTTTCACTGATGAAAAAATACCGAGCACCCAGTTCCAAAACCACCTACACAGCTTGTACGAAGCCGACAACAGAAACACGTCCCAAAGGAACAGAAACGAAGCTCCACTGACTCACTAACACGTAACTGCATTGCAGACGCATTTATCTAGCCGAGCACATCCAGCTGGAAGATAGATCTGTCTCTTGCAATCCTTTCTTCCGTCTGGTCTCGAACCTCGTGTAGTTATTACAAACGAAACATGTACTTACGATACAGCCTTAGGACAAACACACGAGCACGAGATAAGCGTTCAAAATTTGAAGAAAATGATTCCTGTAAGCCGCTACACAGTTTGTCGCACTAGCCAGTTCTATATGTATTTGAAAAATAAGAATGTTACATTTCTAATTTATATTTTGATCAATCAATTTAAAATCAAAATATCGAAGCCGAGCACATCCAGCTGGAAGATAGATCTGACTCTTGCAATCCTTTCTTCCGTCTGGTCTCGAACCTCGTGTAGTTATTACAAACGAAACATGTACTTACGATACAGCCTTAGGACAAACACACGAGCACGAGATAAGAGTTCAAAATTTGAAGAAAATGATTCCTGTAAGCCGCTACACAGTTTGTCGCACTAGCCAGTTCTATATGTATTTGAAAAATAAGAATGTTACATTTCTAATTTATATTTTGACCAATTAATTTAAAATCGAAATATCGAAGCATTTCAAATATTGTTTCATTATCAGAAATAAAAAGTTGCAATTGTTAATTGTAAATTGTCCCAAAATTTGGCTCTACGTAAGATCCCTGTCTTACAGTGACTAATACGAAGAAGTTGATATTCTAAGAATATCAATGGTAATGTTTTCATATTCCCCTCAGATCTTTGATCCTTTAGCCGCTGGCGACGCCGAAATCTGCTATTTACTCTGTTCATTTCCATTGATCATGTACAAGATATACATTACCAGTTCTAAATATATTATTGCAAAACTCTAACAAATTTTACTTCATTTAGTACTTTACATCATAAGTCGCATATAACACGAATGAATTAGCAAATTTATAACAAAAAAAAAAAGTGAAAGCAGCAAAAAGCATCTTATTTAAGTTAACATCGCAAAGTGTCTAAATACTTATACTGTAAATTTCACCCGCGATTCTGTACAGAAAATATGAAAATCGCCGTGGCTGGCGGATTAAGAAATTTTCTAAAAATAGAAAAATACGATTCGATGGAAAATGATCCAAAGGACGCAACAGAGTTAAAAATCGCAGTGCGCCATATATCACTATACATGCAAAGAGTCGTAGAGGAACAGTTAAAGATTTTCTGCAAGTACACGGAGGATGACGGTGTCTCGGCGCGGAATGTGTCGCGCTCCCGGTGCATAAATCTAAATGAGCCTGTGTATTAGTGATACCGCGATCCGTTGCCAGATGAACGTCGTAGATAGCGAGCGCGCCGAGAGATTCTGAAGGCATCTAGTGGTAGATCTGTGTTCCCAGTGCGGGGGATATCACGATCCACCTCGAAGAAAGTCCCCGATCGCAGATAAAACGGATATGTTTCGAAACAACCTCCCGAAGGACGGCGGTGCCGGACTGAAAGCGATAATTTGTTGAATAATATCTTGAGCGACGCGAAAGCGAAGAATTTCCTGAAACGAATCGAAAGCCTCTCCGTGTTTGTACGTGGTTGCTTTCAAAGCGGCGAACAGGTTCATTGTTGCGCGGGCGAGGTGAAATTCCGAATACGAATACGTCGAGGGATTTTAATGACTTTTCTGACGCGAGACGCGTGGGCGCTATGTTTACAGCCGCTCTGCAAATAATTTGTATATACAGTAACTCATGAAAGTATTTGGATATTTACAGTAAAATATTTTTATGGATATATTATGTGTGTTATATTTCTTAAAATTTCATTTCATTAATGCCACGTAACTGCCTTAATCGTGGTGATAGAATTTGCAACCAATCTGGAAATGTATTTATGTACATAAAGATTAGACACGTACGTTTAGTAAATACGCAGAATGCGGTATAAATAGTTATGAGGTGATAGGGCGTGATAGTGATTGAAGGAACACTCGAATTTGTTTAACAATAAATGTTTATTAACGATAATATCTAATGAGTACACTTGGCGTAAACTCGCGGTTGTTAAATTCGGTTCGCGGTTCGCGGATACAAGTTCAATAGATACGATTCAATATATAATACGAATCAATAGATACGATTCGACATGCGCTACGAGTTCGGACGATGATTGCCAGAGAGGTCGAGGAACTCGGATTCAGTCTAGCTACCAACTACCAACTATCAATTCGGACAGGTGACTCGCGACTGACTTTTTCCTCACGATGATGCTGCATAAGAAAACTATGATGGGGCGTGTCTCAGGATACGAGATCATCGGATTCGTTGAGGAAGGCGTTGGTTCGGAAAGTGAGGGAAATGGACGTCGCTGTTAATTGGCTAAATTCTGAGTCGTTGGTTGGAAAAGGATGCTAACCACCCTTGAGAGAAAGTTGCTAGCAGGAAGCGTCGCACGTGAGGAAAGCAGACTTCCAGCATCTTCTCGTAGTGGGTAATAGATATAGGGACTGTTGAGATAAAGACTATTTGTTCCTTTGGAGGACCTTAGCTAAATAAATCCTAAGATTTATAGAGGGTCCTCAGGTTAGCTGAAAATGTTCTGAATGTATCGATATCTGGCAATTATCTTGTCCGACGGATAGGGTCTTTGTGTAGCGAGCCACAGGACAGAAACCGTTGGAGCGTTTGCTGTCGAGTGCCGCTACAGTTACCTTGATTATAATCAATTATAAAAATGAATCCACTTGAACATCAAAGCTTTTGCAGATTTTATACATTTTCGAATTTGTTTCAAACTTTATTAAGATTACCATGATCGACTCCCAGTATAGAACTAATGAAATTTCAAAATGATCAAAATGTATGACACACACGATATCTATAAAAGATAACTGTAAGAGAATTGCAAATTTATCGTTGTCTGAAGGAATAAGGTTTCATTTTTCTTCTAATTTAATGAATTATAAATAAGATTATAAATTTGTATATAATTATACAGCAGATCATTCCACTTTTTAACGCTTCGTTCTGAAGTTTTAAATTTTACTAAAAAATAATTCCTAAATAACATACCTCGAAAGACGATTATTACATTACATATAAACTAAATTCAACCTATAGCAGATTGCGAATGCAGTTGATAGAAGTAATAGATAGGAATTTAATTTGATGAAGCGTAGATAAGAATTCAATTCAGCGTAGAATAACTATAAAGATTACCACGATATCATAAGAAACATAAAATAAACAAAACGTATAAGAAATCTAAATTGGACTCTCTGAAAAGTTTTATACTTCCCTTCTTATTTCTCCATTTTTCTGAAGCAATATTTAAAAATCAACATATTAGATATTCATATAATCTCAGGCTCCTAACGTTCGATATCTTGCATCCTCAAAGCTTACTCTTATACCTGTATACGTTATTAAATACATTAAACGAACAGGCTGAACACTGGAAGCCATCTCATAACTTGTAAAGGAGGTTCATGGACAGCAAATAGAAAATTCACTGTTAATCTATCAAAGTTTGAAAAGTTCGATCGCTGTCATTCCGTTTCAATACGTTTCCTCGATAGACTTGAAAAAGATAACGACTTGACTGATCGGTTAGAGTGGACGCAGTGTTAGGAAAAACGAAAACGACGATAATCACCGGGTAGAAAAAAAAGAAAGAAAATGAATATCCAGTGGTGGACGTATCGACACGTTCCGAGCAACGAGTCTCGAAGCTTAATAGTCGACGTGTAAATGCTTCTTCATGGATCAGGTTCGAATTACAGGGTGTATTTTAATTGAACGATCGTAATCAGATAATGGCGGAGAATTAATAATTCCGTGGAAAAAGATCAGACTCAATGAAGAAAAGACCAATCGACTACAACCAATTTCCTGAGGGATGCTATGCAGAAAAGTTGCTTCGATGAATCATACTCGCGTCGGTCGTTGTCGACCTTTTAAGTCTGTTACAGTTTGATTTGTCTACGAAAAAGTTTTGATCGCTGAAACAGATATTATATCATGGAAAAACGTTTAAGTAAAAGTAATATGTAATTACACAGAAAATAATGTAAAATATAGTATATGTAGCATAATATAAAATAATTGGAAAATCGTAGTCCCTTTTTGCATAAATCCTTTTTGAAAAATATAGGTATGTCTGCTTCCTTCTGTCAAAATCGAGATAAAATAAGACAAAATAAGAGATACAGATATTAGTCACGGTTGTGACTTCTGGTATTATTGAATGTTGCAAGATAATAAATCGTCGAAATTCTTTCTTGCCAACGGCTATTCTTTTCAACTACGCTTAAAAGGAACGAAGATTGATTGTGCTGGTAAATTTAACAACACTGTTATTTCAATTTAATATCGATCAGAGGCCAATACCTGATGAGAAATGATCGATAACACGAAGAAGCTTTTCTATCATTAATTCCAATGATACAGAGTACTGTTAGTATTGTTTATGTAGCAACAGTAATTACTATTAAAACCCCTTCAAGAATATAGCCAGATTCACCCTTTCCAAATCAACACTCCTCTTTCCAATCATTCTCTGAGGTGGATTATTATACGTGTTGATTTATTAAAGAGACAAATAATAAAATTATGATAGCCAGCGTACATTAAAATCACTTTAAGTACAAGTACAGAGATAGTGTATGCCGGACGTAAGTGTCGCTCGCTATAATGATCGTCCTAGAGAGCACGTTCGTCTATTTATATCGACCGATAGTATTGTAAAAGGTTCAAATGTAATTCCAGTCGACGATTACAAATAACGGCGATAATGTTTTGTCCGGAGTTCGTTTACCCTTGAACCTAGCGAACCAAAACAACGTTGGCGCTCCAAGGCACAACAATATAAGTCTCTCCCGATTCGAATCTTCCGTTGACTGATGTGCCGCTACACTCTGAAAACAATCGCCTCAAAATCTTCGAATTTCCACTGAAAGTGAAAACTAAGAATTTGATAGATTCGTAAGATTTCCAAACATTCAAGCGCCTGAAAAAGGTCGCTATCGAACACGATAACCGGGTTAGGTTTAACATTTAACACATCACGCAATGTACTATTTATAACCGTAATTGCGACATTATACATTAACCCGAGGATGCGGACTGCCTCGTAGGAAATGATCGACGACGTTCCGGTCATTTACGTCCTTTTGTCAGGATCGTTTAAGGATGATCTCTGCACGCGTACTCTTTTCGTATGTTTCACGACAGATCATTAAGATCGATCGATCAACATTTCTGCGAATATTTCATGTCCACGGGGGAACGATGATACTGGCGACAGTTGCGTCAAACGCGATACATGCGACGCGTTGTCGCGTCGTGACACGTATACCGTGCGTACGTCAACTTGCCACGACGGATCGGGAGATACATGGAAGCCGCGTGGTACGAGACAAAAACGGAGGAAACCGATTGTGGACGTGCATGTACGCGCAAGAATACTACCGGTGCGACCAACGGGACGACAGTACACGTCAGGGACACCTGAAGAGTCGAATGCAATGAAAAATTGTCTTGTCTGATTTTAATTTCATGTTCTGTTTCGTAGTTTCTGTAACTTCGTGAGGTAGTTTCAAGTTGGTACAATGTTGAATACTTTGGGCAAAAAGATTGTTTATTGATGATGATTTTGTACAGAATTTGTAAGAAATTATAGATTACGCCTCACAAACTATAAAGATCGCTCAAAATGTTTCAATTATTATATGTTGGGGTTACCATGATAAGAAACAAAATATCATCCTCTTTCCCCCAATGAAACAGGGAAACGATAGAATATTGGATTATTTCTATTTTAAAACTACAGGATACATCACAATACGTGGGACCCACTTTAGGAGTGGACATGAGGCACAAAAACAATGAGAAAAGTTGATACGAACGTGTGTCCTACTTGACCTTGTTTCAAAGTTGTATTCTTAGACGGTGCTCGAAATAGCATTTGTCTTGCAGTCATCGTGCCAAAGAATTCCGCAATCTTTTGAAAATCCAGATACAAGTACAATACGTACATTGAAATCTCCTGTCTACTCTTGAAGTGAGTCCTACATAGTATGATACACCCTGTATAGAACCAATATAAGAGAATATTTTATTATACAAAAATCATATTGGATTAAATCAAACTTTCAATTACAAACTTTAACTTGTCAATCTCATAAACATTCAGTTGCTCGTTCATCTTCTTAAGAGCTAAACCCTAGATGCTTATCTTCTTAAATCCGGAAACATATGACAAGATAACTTTCTCATACCTGTAACAATTCAACACACGCACATATCTCATACATTTCGATCCGAATAATATCCATTAAATCAGACAATGAGATCTCGAACGACTTTCTTCCTCCGACCACCAACAGGCAAGAAGCACGTAGTTCCAGTTACGAATCAATCTCGGATCGTTGGTGCTCCGCGACCCAGATGCGAAAACCACGAAAAAAAGAGGTGAATATAGGAGGGAAAAGAGAGAGAGAGCTCTCGCAAACGAAGGGGAATTGTCTGGATAATGCGTACGTGCAGGTAGTCGAAGCATCAGGGAGAAACGGCTCTCACTTTCACGGAGTCGCCGTGACCGAGATAAAGATGGTGGCACCGCTTCAACATCACCATACACACGCTCTGGACTGACCACTAACGTCTCTGCACCCATATATGGCTACTGTATACAGTCACGTTCGTATTCTTCATGTGATGTACGTGTACTGATACTAATGTTGTATACCATGAGCGTAAATGCATGTTAATATACTTCATCGTTCAAAAGTTACAAATTATCCACTATAGGATTGTATCTCAATAAAAATTGACGACGATCGAAAAAAAAGTAAAAATGTTTTCGTCACCTGCGTGTGTATTGATACGAGTACTGGTAACCAAAAAATATGCTCATAGTCAATAACGATAACCTTTAATTAAAAATAATTTCTGCCACCAATATTAGTTACCGGTATTAAAAATATGTTTTCATTGGCGATAAGGATTATTCGTGACCGAAAACGATTTCTGTTATCGATAATAGTTAAGTGTAAACAGTATCAATTAATAGATCTGTAAACAGAATCAATTAAATTAAGCTATTCATTCTCATATAATTATCTGACTATAATTTTTTTAAATTTGAGTCATAACTTTGTCAGTATATCTCCACTGACCTATCCTTAACTTTTGAGCGACAGTGCAAGCACATTATATATATTCCTCGACTGGTATTAGCTATCTCGCCCGTCGACAGGTAGGAAAGGATCGATAGATCAGTCCTTTAATTTGCACCCGTACGCTGCTTTGGCTGCCCCGACTTCGCTAGATCCGATCTGTGCCGGCGCTGTGTCCTATTGGTACGCATGTCGCGTTGACCGAGTCGGTTGTTTCCGATGTTAATCAAGTCCATGTCACTTGTCAAGACCGATAGCCTGATTACATATTATGTATATCGTATTTTTTCCCGGCACTCGTCGGTCCAATTGAAAATCCTTTTTTGAAAACGACTGATTAATGGTACTGATAGGTGGATAATTGGAATTATTATCACTATATATGTGCTAGTTCAATGGTAGTATTTTCATATCTTCCTATATCATATACATATGAATCATATATTATACTAATATTTTATCACTTGAAATTTAAATAAATGCTGAAGAAATTATATCAATAATAATATAAATAAAAGAAGTACGAAAGGAAATAGCCATAGATACCTACAATTGCAACACAATGCAAGAACCGATTTTTAGAGTCGGTTATTTTGCATTCAGCCATCGGTCACATTCCATCTAAACGGCGAACAGAAATCATGAAAGCTTTAAAACTTCCTTCCTACGACGGAAATGAAAAATCTTACATTGAAGTGCACGTGTGGATAGTCGAAGCAATTCAACACGGGAGCCCACGCAACTCTTCACGGGGAGACCACGCGTTCTGGGTTCCCTTTTTGGAATATGCCGTGGACACGAAAACTCGTATTAAAGGAAAGAACGTGAGATAAAACAAAATGAAAGAAGGAATATGATTGCTATAGAACGTGAAGTTTCATAATGCATAAAACGCGTTTAGAAGGAGCATATGGGTGTTTTACTGTTACTCAAAATGGCAAAAGTATGCGGCTACTTATGAACAGTAGTATACAGACATCGATAAAATAAATCAGAAAATCTACTCGATTATTCCATAACCTACTCCAGGTTCGATACCATTCTCTGTGAAATAAAGCGGAAGTTACGATCACATGATTTACGAGTCAGCTTGTCAATTTGCGATTCACCGCGCATTTCGCGATATTTCGCTATTTACCTGCCTCTGTCTCTGACAAGTGGTAGTTTATAGCAACAGATAATATTTACATTCTACCGCGGTTGTAATTTACCGGTGATTAATATATATCAATACAAGTGCTAATGCAACAACACACGGCCTACAACGTTAGGAGGACCAGATCCACTTGTACGCCTCTTAATACAAGATTAAATTAATATACTGCAAGTTTGAACTCGGAACTTAGACGAGCAGTACGCGATTAATTTAGCAACAGGTTGTTATTCTACGCGTATCTTGCCTACGTTTCTTTCGACGTTTCTATCTCGTTCGCCTCGATCGATATTACCGTAATATCGTCTCATCCCTTATCGATGAAAAACACGAACGTTCACCGGCTCTCGTCCAACACAGGCAACGTATAATAGTAGCAAAAATGGATGTACACAGTTTCAATTCACCAACGTTACCAATAGTTCTTGAAAAATCCTCGACACCGAGTGATTATTCATGCCTGTATGGTAGTTGCTCGAACTTACACCATATTTAGATGTAAATTAATGAAGGTGAATTACGAATGGAGCCTGCTCGTTTCACGCGATACAACGCCGCATGAATTTATTTAAGTAATTAATTAGTCTGAATAAGATTTCTTATGTAATTTATCGCCCGCATAACCTATGCATCATCCGTTACGAAAAATTCCAATGAATTAATTCTAGTTAATTAAACGACATCGGTAAGAACTGTGCATCGCCATCGCTTTTCGCCATCAGCTCTCTCGTTCACCTACATTCCGTGTTTTGCGCGTGCTACACCGTATAAAAGTCCGTTCCATTTTTACTACATAACAGCAAACATCGGCCAGGGATCACGAACCGAGAACGTTCGTTACCTGCATTATGCATGAATAGACACTATCTCTCGCTTGCTGCGAATAAGCGAATCGAAACCTTGAGCTTGACGCGGATTTATACGGTGCAAAAACCGTACGAATTATTAAGCATTATTTCCCGCGTAATTTATTGGCCTCGTAGGTTGGCCGCACACCCGTCGATAAAACGCCAGGAGAGGCCCATTGTGAACCTCCAATCAACCGAGCGACGTTAGATTATTATTGAGCAACCGTACGCGCTTATCTTTCCGTCTCTAATTTTACCTTCACCCACACCGTGTATACGTGGCTGTGGTGTATATCTATTCATCTGGTTGCACCTGCGCGGACCTCTCGAGTTCGAGATTTTCGTAACCGATGCCGAGGCACACAACATTCGCACCCCATGTGAATAGTCGTTAACGCCTGATACCGGCGATCGAACCATACCAGCGATCACGAACCAAAACACTTGACTCAGACGCCCGATCACACGGTACAAATTCGACGCAAACAAAACGGGACCATACTTTCAATATCGTACCTTCACCTACGGTGTAACGCCAGCACTGCTCACTGACGGCGTAAACGGTACACGGTACGCACATATGAACGTGTTTGTATCGATGCATACCGTTTACCATGCGCACTTAGGATAATACGCTTCTTAATGATCGATACATATATACGCATGAACCTAACAGTGAATATAAATGCAGAATTTATACAGTACTATAGGAGATACAGCTATCTATGTGTACGAGTATGCTCATTTGCTATGCGCGAAAAGTGTTTCGTAGAAGTATCGTGTCGATTCAAATGAAAGATTTTATAGACTACATAAGGGGTTAGGTCAATAAATAAATTATTCCGTCCGTCTAAGAAATGAATGGAAAAAATATTTCTTATCGCTAACGTAAATTTACGTTCAGCTATTGTTTTTTAATATGTCAGGTTGTATAATAAGTTCACACGTATTTCTTTAAGGATATCAAAAGTTGTTGTTTTTGATAAGTATTTGTTTGATTAATTGATGGGTTAACATGCCAGAAGTGTGAAATTGACTGATGCAATTATTATGTTATAATTGATATCATACATTAGTATACATCAACAACGGTGTTACATCATATAATCACTATGCGTATAGTAATATTTGGATATCTCTTTTACAACAGAAGCTAAAGAGAAGTTACCTACAAACTTATTGACTAACTTGTATAATATGTTATTTATATGTGGATAGTGAACGGAAGATTGAAATAAATTGTAATATATCAGCCATAGTATAATATCTATTATTGCACTCGCCGTATCAAACGGCAAAAAAAGGATTCAGGTAACGAGTTAAAAAGTATGAAAATATAGTCACGAGACCGACATACCATTTAAATGTTGCGGTCCTAAAAACACAAGATAAACACGTTGGAGATTAACGCGAGTATACCTCGTAAATCCGCACCTTCGAGTTACACGTAATATAATCATACTTCTACCACGAGTTACCGTATCATCATCTTCCATAGCGCTCTACGGAGGAGCGAGAAACGAAACGCGTAACGAACTCACGGACACGAATTAATCGTCGTACTGTATGCACTTACAAAAGGCAAAAGGTGTGTACTGCGATGTGTGCGCGCGTACCACTGCGTCACGGTGAAAACGAAACCGATATCTCTGCAGGATCTGCGCCGAGGCCAAAGGTCACCTACGGAGGGAATTGCTTTATTTAATAAGCCGCGGAGGAAGGACGTTAATAAAGCGGCCAGAGATAAATAATATGGAAAGGCGAACCGTTCACGTGTCGTTCGTACCCCGAAGCTCTCTTTTCCTCTCTCTTTGCACCGTATAGAACCGTACACCACATCTACGAGGCATCGGTTAAGTTAAGCAATCGTTGAGTTCTCGGCACTTGAACACGAGCGCGAAGGAAAACGAAATGGGACACTTTTTTTAAAATTCCGCCTTGCAAATAATTACATGCTGCTCGGTTCGAACTGTCGATAATCATCGACATTGATGATTATTCTCGACGTTTTATAAGGTTACGTTTAAACCA
Source organism: Bombus flavifrons (assembly GCF_040668555.2). Taxonomy (NCBI): domain Eukaryota; kingdom Metazoa; phylum Arthropoda; class Insecta; order Hymenoptera; family Apidae; genus Bombus; species Bombus flavifrons. Next base: position 3,146,108 of record NC_138443.1, read on the forward strand.
CACTTGACAGATAATGGACATCGTGTTCGACGCGATGTAAACGAGAAGTCTGTGCTACGGTAGTCCGAGATCGCTTTCGTAATTTCAGCGACACGCGTTCCCAACTGACACGTAGATTAAATGCGTGAGATATAAAGGTTATAGAAACTTTACGAGCTACAAACATTAAACCAGAATGCAACGAACTCTATTATATATATAGACTAACTATATTTCATAAGGTAGTTCTGAATTTATTGAGATCAAGCAACTAATCAACCAATTTTTTAAATATGAAAAAATATATGCGCGTGTACGTACATTACAGTACGTACTTTATTCGACAAATGATACCTTAACTCAGTAGTTGGTAAACAGTCAATTGCCACAATTGAATTATGATTTTCAGGGATGAGTTTATGTTATTACAGAAAATATTTTAACTGATTTGCTAAACCTAACAATAGCTTAATATTGTATAGTCAACTCTATAGAATTTGGTTATATGTTTTTATTTACCTCTCATAATCACGGCTGTACACAACCGTATACAGAATATATACTCGTACATAACCCCATTTATAAAAAAGGCAAGATAAATGCAAATCACACAAAATCAGAACGATGACCGACGAAGGAGGAAAATGAAGTTTTCCATGGAGAAATTCGAGTAGGTGTACCCTTTTTCTACGCATACAAGTGTAACTATGTGACCACTTGCCCACGACTTCATCACATTAAAAAAAATTCCTTCGTTCCCTCTTCCAATTCCTTTCATTCCAGCGTTCCATTCGCACAGAATCGCGGGAATCGTGTTGTCGAACGGGCGTCCTACCTATAAACATATCTTTTACGTATTTATGCTTGTTTCGTAAAGAATTCTCTCTGATTCGCGAGTGTTCAAGGAAATACGAGAATAAGGGAATATCGGGAGATAACCGTTAACCTAGTGAACTCATTGATATACATGTATACCTGGAAGGTGTGCCACATATGTACGTAGAAATCGCAAACAAGAAACAATAAGAAGATGGCCGGCGTCGAGTGTGGACCGATAGTTGATCCTCGATGGAATTCGCGATTTACACGGAGGCGGGTATATAGAGTGCAAAAGACAGGTATAGAAAGTGTGTATAAAAAAGAGAGAGAAAGAGTGGTGCATGCACAGGATGCACATCTGCGAGAATACGATGCACCGAGACTATCGACGTAACGACCGATCCGCCTACTGCCAGAGTATTTGTCGTTCTTAGTCCGCCAGCGCATGCGTGATTGCTGTACGCGATTGTCCTCGTGTGTGAAGTTAGGTGCATGATCTCCGATGGAATTTTCTGCCGACATACTGGATGAGTCTTCTACGAGAGATTGGCATCCCAGTAATCGTTTGTATTATTATTGTATTTAAATAGAGAATTTTGTTTATATATATCTTATCTTATCTTATTGATGACAGACAAAAAATAACAGTGTAAATAGATGATACGAACTTGTCACAATTTAACTATATATATCGTATATGAGCTGTTATAATTATCAATTCAGACGTAGCTAATCATAACAAACTAAAACTAAAACTTTTAATACAATATATTCCATCCATCATTTTATCTTATGGATCCTTTTTCCAAAAAATTGCGTAATTACTTTTAATTTCACAGAATATATTGTAATTTTCCTTGCATAAATTTATTATATAAACAAAGTTTTCCTTAAATTAATTTGAATTCTTAGTTTCATTTTCAGCAAACGAATTCAACATAGAAGTATAATATGTATAATAGAAAGTAAACTCTATTGAAACTGGTTACACATAAAATAGAATTTATCGCGCAATAATATTTAATCGAATTACTGAATATGCGAGTACATATTGCACATAGCAGACTCCGTAGCGTAGCAATTAGAAGACAGGTTCTGCATGACTGTTGCCTTTACCAAAGAATGCCGTTCCCGGTTTATAAATTGAGCTTATATTCGTTCCTTTCGGTTTCGTACGAGACCACCTTTATCTCACATCGAGCGTTGTATGGACCGAACGACCTACCACGACCTCGCCCAACTCAGGCTATTGCGTCCTAAGAGTTGAGCGCTCGTCTCGGTTATACACCCACGTGATATGTTCCCTGCAAGGTTGTCTTGTTTGGAATGAAAAGAACGTTACACCTTCGTTCGAGCATTCTCCATTATTTGCGAATTTTCTCCTAAACTGGTTCACCTTTCAAAATCGTAGTCATTTATATAATATCAAAATTATATTTATGCTAGTAATTAATTTTCATAAGATTAACGTTAGAGAATTGCATTTTATAATCGAAAGCATACGTATATTTACATTTATATATTTCTGTTGAGAAAATTATAAATGCTGCAACTACAATGGTAATATTGGTAGTAAATCTGTGATAATATGGATATTTAGTAATTCAATTTTTCTAATAAACTGCAATAGTTTCAATCTAAATTAAACCCAATGAAATTCATCATTTGTTACACGATACAGTTATATATTACTTTCACCTTAAATTTATAACTTTTAACTGATCTACTACGGAAGCAATTAGAGCGTTCTCTATTGCGAATTTAATTCTTGAGCAACATGCAACATGAAAACATATTCCATCGATTTCTCCGCACAATTTCAAACGAACGAAAAAGCAAAGCTTTCTTTCGTCATACTTGCAATATCAAAGTCACCTTCGTGTCGCTTCCAGGCGAATATTTATCATGGCACGATACCGACTTTCTATTATTATCTACGGCTGTCTTACGTGTCGGGATTTAAAACAGAATAATAACTGGCGCGCCATTGTTTATCACATATGTGCGAGTTACATGTACTGTTGTATGTGGAGATACATAATATAATAGTTTCAATTATGCTGGTCTTGAGGCATAAAAATAATAGCAAATACATACGTCATATATTATTTGAAAAAATGTCAACACTGTGAGGTATCGAATGCTTTTGTTAAAAAAATTATAAGTTCTTTTGAACCCTACTATCTTGAGATTGGAATTTACGAGTGCAATACTTTTAAAGGTATTGATAGAAACTACTGATATCCTTTTTTTAAAAAGCATACATAATGCATAAAATTGTATACAAGTCATGGATAATACTGAATATAAGTTGTCAAAATGTTAATTATAACTCCACGTGTTTTTCACTATTAACGAATCATTAGTTCAGTGTTTTGTGGGTGTTCTTTATTTATTATATTTCCTCATACATACAGCAAATTGCAGCAAGCACATATTTGCGGTAATAATTTGAAACACTGACACGTGTTAGAAAGTTATTATGACAAATCATCCGGAGGTCGTGTCACGGGACGGAAAATGGAAAAGTAAAAGCGAGGGAACAGAGGAGAAAAGCGAAAGCTTCCCGGAGTCTTAAATTAAAACCTGTTGCTTGCACCGTCGTGCTCACGGAAAGGTCAGGAAAGAAATCGATGAAGAAGCCACAAAAGAAAGAGATAGATTGTTGCATCTACGTGCAGTAACTCATCAGAATCATTGGTTCGAATAAGAACTTGTCAGCGATAGGATGAAATAGAGATTCAGGGAAAGTTTCGCACTTACGCCTTATTAATTTAATAAATCTTTAATTAGGGAAATTAATAGTAATTTTATAAGTAATTTAAGTTATAATACTTATTTTATTTTGTATATTTATTACTTACGTAAAAATATCTTTAAGAAGGAAAAAAAATATCTTCAGATATAGAGCTTTTACCTAATAACTTTTTAAAGTGGATACCTTTATGAGACTTATATGAGACCAAAAGGATCGTTGACCAGTATAACTGGCATTCCGAGTATACAGGATTAAAACAACGTAACGTCACGATTCACGCATTAAAAAGAAATTCCACAAAAAGCGCAATAGTTTCTCTCCGTACTACCAAATTCAAGATATCCTTATACAGTCTCACAAAAGCAATAAGTACCACTTGTTAAAGTTCTACGAGCAGATTTACTCCGGTTGGAAGCGCTGTTATATACGTATTATACCGGCATACGTTGCATTAAGAGACACTCGGTATCAGAGATACAGGAATACGGAAGTTGCAACAAGTTCACGTTCAACACCGTTCGTTCGTTCCTGGTTTCTGCTGGATGGTACAAAGGTGGTCGGGAGAGAAAGAGAGAAAAGAGGGTCGACCCCTCTTTGGAAACCGAGCATCCGCCTTATCTACGCTCTGACGCTGGCAAAGGATTTTCTATCGGTTTATCAAGCGTCTCTAATCGTTACGGGATAATAAAGTTGGCTGCTCATTAAAGGAACGATAATCCACCTGGCCGAGGGCCCTTTCCGCCGCTCGTGATTCAAACGTCAAAGTATTTTCAATCAGCCGGCCATCGAAGATTAATGGGGATCCGCGTAGAGGAGTGGTTTCTTTTTAAACTCTAAATACCATAGCGAATATAGATTTATGGATAGCGATCGTTCAATCGCTGGATTCAGCGCCAAGGCGGAAGATAAATCGCGAGAGGGAAAAAAGGTCATCCGCGTGTTCGATCTAGTTTCCTACGATTGCCTCGAACCGTCGATTTCGTCCTAAGACACCATCGAGATAACGCGATTCGTGGATGCCCGTTATGCAGCAACGAGAGCTAGGAACGTCGAGATTGGAAATGTTGGCTCGTTGTGAATTGTGGCTATAGTGCTTGGTTTAAATTAGATCGTTAGAGAGTAAAGAACTCTATTGTATAGATCTTTTCCTTTTTTATTTGGGAAGAGACGTTGATTCATTTCATTTTGATATCTTTCTTTATAATGTGCTGGAAGGAGGATACAAGTGTATTTAAAGAGTATATTACAGAGAGATGAGATCTAAATCAAATATATTAGTAACTATATTATTGCACTTATTACTACTACATATTAGCTAATTTTCCAAAAATATCTATGATCCTAAAAATATATTGTAAACAGTATATTGTAAAATTGTAAATTAGGTATCTTGCAATGTTATCCTTTCAGAAGGATATAATTATAGAAAATACCAAAAGTCTAACGCAACCGTATTAAACGCAACAACATAAAGAAAACAAACTATTCTGTATTAACAAAGATGTAACAAATACATAGATACATATAAACAAGTTTCAATTTAAAAGAAACAAGGTAATCGCATGTTACTTGTCACTAAATTAAAATTACTCTTGCACTGTACAAAATAAAAGGGTGGGGTGAAAGAGCGTAGGTCTTGCTCTTCGTTTTAAATCTCAGCGAAGAACGATGCAACGATATACACACTAATTATGGCGCAAACGCGCATTTGCTTATCGGCATTTCGTCATTCGGACAGCACTCTACGTTGAACTGGCGAATAATGGTTTAATTAAACACCACGTGTACAACCGCAGCCGCCTTGTAAAGGGACCGTCGATTGATTTACAGTGGCAATACACTCTAACCAAGTTTCCAACGTATACGCTGTGAAATAGCCCTCCGGAGAGTCCATTCTAATAAGAACGCATATATTAGTCCACGTACTCGCAATTAACCGTTGACATTTACTCCACTTTACCGCGCTCCCTTTTTCCACGCGCGAGTCCTTCGATTCTTCTTTCCTTCGCCCTACATCCCCTTCTTGTTTCGCTATTATACTCGCTATCTGTATACGTTCCACGCGTCTACTACTTTTTCCTTTCTTTTCCATTCGCTTTTTTAATTATTGTTTTACATTATTTTTATTTTATAATTTGTGCAATTTTTCTAGATTCTCGAGCGCTCTTTTCTCATTCTCTGGCTCTTTCTAATATCTTTTTGTATATCTACCTTGTTGTTTATTGTATTATGTTAATTAATTTAAAACTAGTTAATATATACAGTTTTCACGAATATTCTTAGATTACTTCTACATAATACTGTATGAAATACTATATTCATATTATTTATCACTGTATACTAATACTTTTAAACAATTTTGATCATCATGATTTGTAACAGAGAATGATGTGACAGAGAAAAACGTTTAACCTTTGAAACGTTTATGAAATACTACTAGATTAGATCATTTTGAATATATTGAAAACTACGTATAGAGATAAAAGGAAACTTTTTGGTATAAATACATTTCCTGATACATTTCCTTTAGCATACAGTCATATTCAATATAATCATTTTTATTACTCTATATGCATCACTGTACAGGATGTATCAAAATTATACGTCATGAATCTCGCAGCAATATCCTACATTTTTGAATCGATGAACATTTATATAAAGGAGAAAAGGTGTAAGACAATTTTGCACTTACTTTTTTTTTATAAAACTACACCGATCTAAAGGTGTAAAATCCTGTCGTAATATTTCTGTTTCGTTTCTTTCCGACATTCTTATTTCTTCCCTCACGCGACTAACGTCACATTCCCACCCATACTCCACATTCGTCCTTCTATTTCCGCCTCTATATCACTTCTGTCAGATATGTCGGCCGCAGAAGGTCGTCGCCAGTCACGAAGACAGGTCAGAAGAAACGTGTCCGCGTGGTCAGACACGAATTACCTGTTCCACGCAGTCACTGGAACTCCTTGAGAAGTTCGCTCGGCTTTTCGCCCGCGTAACGCTTCGCACGTCAGCCGGAACGACCGATTTACCCAGGACAACTTTTCCTTTCGGACCTAGCCGCGTCGAGTAGTTATCGCCAAGGAAAATCTGCTCGCGTTCCCGCGCCACTTTGCATGCGTGTCGTTGCGCAAAATCGCGATTTATGCGCGTTTCCACGGCCAGCAGAGACCGTTTCGACGAAAGAACGCGTGACAAGAGAAGCAAGTCGCTCGTTGGTCGATAAGGAACGATAACTGGTGCACAGATGACGCTGAGTTACGGTTACACGGCCCGCGACATAGTAATTCATACCGAGATGCCTAGACCGCCGCGCGATTAATAGCCGCGATTAACGATAATTAATTGCATTGCTCCGCTGAGGCCGAGCAAACTCTGCTCGCGTTGATTGTCTTGATTCCAGAGAATAAAATTCCCTTTCCTTGCTTTTTTTTATTTAAATTAAGAGATTACATGCGATACGACAGTAGCTTGAAAAATTAGATTAAAACTTGGTAGATTCGTGAGGTATTGCATTTGGTTACGTTGGATGTGTTGCTAATTGCTTTTAGGTAACAGTATATTGAAAACGGAAATTTTACGATTAAAATACTTGTAATTAATAGGAAGTTAGTCGAGTATGGGGTTAAAACTGTTTAACGGATTGAACTTCTACCAATTGATTGTTATTGGTTTGTGTTATTATTATTTATTGTAATACAGTTTAATAATTTAATTGTATTGTATTTAATAATTAAATTGTATTGTAATACAATTTAATACAGTTCAGCTGAAAACACAGTTTAAATTTCATCTATTAAGTTTTTTTTTAATTTCGTAGATGCTATTTGAAGCTTTTGATAGGTTTGTAAGGTTTCATTTAGACAATTAATTATAATTGCTGCCTGCATTTTTAACTCTCTACATTCTATTTTATTAAAATATCGAAGTTTTATATGGATAACACAACGAAATTATTAATAATCGTGTGGTTATTAATTAAAATTAAATTCAACGTACAATGATATACAGGGTGGTTGGTAACTGGTGGTACAAGCGGAAAGGGGGTGATTCTACGCGAAAAAAGAAGTCGAAAATACAAAATAAAAAATTTTTTTCTTTTTAATTTTCCCATCGAGACAACGATCTACAGTGAGATCCGTTATAACGTACCACACGCGCACCGAGCGAGAATTCAAAGTCGATTTTCTCGAAAACAAAGCCTCAAACGAAAAATTCTTATTCTTTATTTTCGACTTCTTTTTTCGCGTAGAATCAACCCCTTTCAGCTTGTACCACCAGTTACCAACCACCCTGTATAATTTGTGTCTAAATTAAGGTCCAAATTCTTTTATTATTCTAATTTAGAGTCATTTCCCTATTTAAAGAAGAAACATGTAGAAAGAAGAAGCTGCATTTATAATACATTAGCGACAGTAGGTTACAGTAAACGCTAGAGAATAAATCAGAAATCACGCTTTTACAGCGACGATGATTCACATCGAAGATGGAATCTCGACAAATTGAACGCCCTTGGAGCGATCACATTATGTCAGGCCGTGCCAATTTAACGACACACGTGGCTTAATTAAATTACGCGATATAATTTTTACTGATTTTGTATTAAAGCCTGTTCCGATAGCGCTTTACTATAAATTATACAAGCTATCACGTACATAAATTATACATTCACCATGTTGGATTTGCATTTCTGTAAAAGAACCTCGCGTGCACTGATTAAACCGTCAATGTCGGTCTTTGTTAAAAATCAAAAGATTTATCGAGTGCTTTAATGCTTAAGTAAAGTGATATAGAACAGAAAAAATCAAAGATGGAGATAATGAAAATCGAACGTGTAGCGTATGAATAATTAAAGTCAGTTCAATGTGTATGAATATTTAAACTCTCTACACAATATATAAGTTTTGCCATTAATCGTGTATGTGATAATCTTAAGCTTCAATTTTTTCAATAAATTCTTCCTGTGATATTGAAAATCTAATTCATTATTTAATGCTTTCTTTGTTTTCTATCATTCAAAATAGAAATATGTTCTAGCAACTTTGTCCTTTAAACATTATCTGCAATTCTACCTACTCTTTGATTTCTGCAACTAGGTCCATTCTTCAACAACTTCCTGCAACCCTGCCTACTCTTCTAATAATACTTCTTTGATTGCTTTCTACGGTACTCTACCTACTCTCCGATTGATTTCTGCAATTTCAATTTAGCCTCCGATTATTTCCCAATGACTGTTCTTTATTGCTGTATGATAAAAGTTCGAGATTTACTCGCCACTTTCTTAATCAGTAGTGTGGCATATAATTACTTCTAGCAAACAGTTTATTTATAATATGTTAATCATTGCGTGTATGTGATCTATCGATCTAATATTTCAATAATTCCTTTACGCAACTAAAGAACTCTGTTCGTGTCATAAATCTCGAGGTCGTTTCCGCGAGTGGCCAAACGACTATTTAAAATGTGGAAACGCGCGTTTTCTCGTTCACGGAAACAGAACGTGGATCGCGCTGTTGACGGCTATAGAGATCAGACAAGTTCGTTACGTCAGACCAGGCTCAATGATCCGAGAATAACCAGCCGTGTTATAAGTATCCAGTATTGCGTTAAAACATGGACGGAATGGTTGATATAATTGTGCCGTTTGTCGCTTTCTCGATCGCCTTCGTTTCAAATGTCAACCTGTATCATGTACGCAATGAGATAGCCTATCATAACGCGAACGTAATCGCTGATTATATTGGCTACGGATATTAGTAATCTATAATGATGCACGTGTACAGGATGCAAATTATCGCTGATCGATATTTAAGCAAGAAGTGAAATTCAGTGAATTTTTATTATAGTTACGAAATATTACTGGTTCTTGTAGTTTTTTACGATGGAAAGTTCCGAAGATAATTTTTTCTCGTTTTTGCCTTTTTTCAAAATTGTGAAAGTTGAACCGGACGGTGAGTTCAACTGGTTCTAACGAATTAGAGGTATTCGGTCTTTCCGGAGAGATACATAGATTCAGGATAGAATAATTTCAGATATTTGACACTATAATTATCAAATCTAAGGTGATTAAAATGCATGTATTCCAGAATTGTATTTCTGCAATTACTAAAAATATGCAAAATACTTTTACTAATAATTTCCTTATTTTCTTATAATATACATGATTAGTGAATATTAATTTCATTTTGCAGCATGCATTTATACTTATGACTTATGAACGGTGGTATAAATATTTCTTTGGTTTCAAAAGACGCGGAAGTTGATAAATTATTGGAAATGATATATATCTCAGAGCAAGAAACTTTATGTGATCACAATTAATTATGATTCAGCGTCGCATAATATGAATTATAAATTCCAATCTGATGATTCCAAATATTCCCAATAGAATACCATCTTACGATCGGGAAGGAAGAAACTTGTTAGGAAATTAATTACTAGTATAATAATTTTGCAGTTTTCCGGCATTGTAGTAATTATGGGAAGAGATGTTGGCTATATTTTAATGTATAGTAGCGCAAAGAAATAGGTAGCACTAGATAAAATTAAATAATCCTTTGGAAGAGAAAAAATTCAAGCAATAAAATTTGAAAACACAATCATTTTGAAATTGGTATTTTAGTGCTGATTTTGATTTTACGTACAAACATACCACAGACATAAATGACGTCGTATGTGATCAATAACCGATAAAGAATTAAATTTTAACGAAATTTTACACAATATCTTAACAAAATACACGTTATGGAAAAAATATCATGCGAAGTGTATCAGTATTTTCTAATCAAACTTGTTAGTATGTATAATGAACCTATTCTTATCTCATAGTATAGTAACCGCTATATATAACACCTTACTATTTCTCTCGTAATCATATTTTTATTATAACTCTCCAATTAAGTTTTAAAAGACTTACGCTTGTATAACATTTTTTTATTATTCATACTCACAGAATATGCGAGAAAAATTTGAGCACTCTGTATACGTACTTATCAGTAGAAATAGCGTCGCATATGCAAGTTAGCTAAAGGAGCGTACTCATTCTGCGCTACACCGGAGGCAGCGAAGCGACTAATGAATTAATATTTATCCTTCTTGCATGAAATGGCCGGGAAGGTATGTTCACGTTCGTCATTTATCCGGTTAATCGAGTACCGAAGCACCACGTGGCTCGCGTTTGTCGGATAATTCATACTTGCACGGCTAATGGCGCGATTTTATATCGATGAACACTCAGATGTGGCGTAATTGCGGCTCACATGCTGCAATTAATGCTACATATGGTAAGACGGAGAAAGTATATGGTTAGACGCGCCGTATCAGCCGTTTTGTTCTGTGAATGAATCGCGCCGTCTTCGGAATGCGTCGAACTAAAGATAGTCAACGATGCTCTTTAGGAGTTTTAATGATCTGCCACGCAAAAAACAGAAAAAACTTTCCAGAACTTTTAGGTAAACGATTGTTTCCTTCCAGACCCACTTCCTCCTTACTTTCTCTGATATTCATCCGTGAATGGATTCTTTTTTGCATCCCATTAATCTACCATTTATTATCATATTCTGAGAGTCTATATCAATAAATTGATAATCTTATTAATAAACGTGCGTTCGTGTATAGTTTGATTCAGAAGAAAAAGAATATCATCCAGGTAACAATAATAAGAAGACGTACTTTAATTACTTAGATATATTGAATTATCATGATGATATAATTATTTCTTAATTGTTATCGTTTGAGATTTTCAAAGGCATACATAGTAAAAACGTATACAAAGAAAATTACTCTATTTCGTGAGAAAATGAACGTTTACTCCACAAGCAGTAGCTAGAGCCTTTCTCAGAGCCCCGCAACTCGTCAAATTGAAAACGCTTATATATTCGCATTTAAGTATCGGTAATGAACCACGCTGCACAATTTCTCCCTACAATCTCTTAACGAGCAATAATCGAAAATCGGTATATATTCCCTGTAATTTCTCACGCCTCGTTCTAACGCCTCCTTCATGAGTCATTCCTCCCCCGTCTGTCGGGGTCCCTTATCGGCGTAAACCCTTGTAATTACAGCCTGCAGAAATTCGCCAAGTAATTCATGTGTGGGATAGCCGATTCCGACGCCGATGTAAATAACCAATAACGATTACAGCGCTGGTGTGCGTGCACGCACGGTTTCACCCGATCGGTATATGTGTCACGGTACGCTTTCTGCCAGCGCACACATAATTTCTCATTATGCAAATCGCGGCGAGGACTTTCCGCGCGAGCACGGTCTACCTCGACCGAGGCGTATCTGTCGATACACCATCTCTCCACTCTTTCCCTCTCTTTTCGTGTTTCGTTCCTCTCTTTCTTCTACTTTCTGCTCCGCCTCTTTCAGCCCTGTCCAGGTGGAACGTTCCGCGTTAAACCAGCGAATACCACAGCCCGATTTTCTAGTTGTCACATCGCCAGCTTCGATGACAAGATCCTGATACAGAGAAAGGGGCGATTCAAGGAATTTCACGGGGACCACGCCTCGGTTTTCGAACAGAAATATTTGGAATGCAATGCGAATGCCGCGCGAAAGCATCTTCTGTTTGAACTCGTTTAATTACCTTTGGTATTTTGGGATGTGCTTTTGATTCTAAAGAGACGGAGTTTTGTTCTTGTTTGAGAGGCTCCCTTTAACTTCGACACGAGTATTTTTAGAAGTATATTGTCTTTCAGCGTGGTATGATATATTAATGTTGCGATAAGTATGTTAGTGACGTGACAGTTGCATGTGGTTATTTGCAGTTCGGTGACTTGCGTACTTTTATCGGTAAACGATAGTCATGCTGTTTCTTTATATTTCGAGTGTAAGTGTATGTAATTAAATCGATATGTTAGTGGTGTGGCAATTGTGCGTGGTTGTTCGCACTTGGATGGTCTGAATATTCTACTAATTAATAAATAATTAAATAAAAATAAAGCGTATTGTTTCTTTGTATTTTGGCTTCTAATATTAAGTGTATATAGATTTAGTTGAACCTGTTGGCGTTTGCAGAATTAACTCCAAGTTCATACTTCCAATAAAATTATTATTTGTTATTTATATATATTGCTGTTATTACATTATATATAATGAATTCATAAAATTCATAAAATTTAAAAATCAAGAGTAATTTATATCGCTGTTGTGCGATACAGAGCACTTAACATAACGCCAAAAACTCTGATACGCTATTTCTCACAATCAGTTACAAAAACACAAATTAATTAATAAAATCAGCATTTATCTCATCGTAGATGTCACTGATCAATTACGAACTTTCTATCGCAATTTTCTTTCAATAATATCGTACAATTTCTTCATAGAACATCAACCTTTCTCACTCACATTTCACGTATGAAAATTATAATCCATTAATCCCAGGCTTCGTATTGTTATCCATTATCTGGTATCTGTTATTTCTTCTTGTTTTTCAAAATCGCCGTATGATTTATAAATATGCAATACTTGTAAATGCAGATAGTTAGAGATGGTTACAGTATCTAAACGTGAACAGTTCGTACGATATATCAAAACCCGTTCTATATTTAACCGAACATACAAGTTCTAGTGCTCGAAAGCTCATCCAGCCTCATCCATTAATCATCCTTGACAAAAATCCGCGATTTCAACGGATTGCCTATGCTTCGCGTGCAGACTCCTCATCGTACACGCGTCCGCAATAATTTTGGCGAGTCCTACGTGCGCGAAACGCACAATGCGATTAATTGGCATGTCCGTTGCTCGATAACTCACCGAACGAGCCCACACGACGCACGGATCGGATAATGCGAAGCTCTAGCTGCATAATGCGATGGATTACATTATGCTAACTACGTATAAAAGACGAACAACTCAACCGTTTAAAAGTAACCTCCCCCTTCCCCCTTTCTCCTCTTTCTTTCATCCTCTCTTCCTGTTTCTCTACCGAATGAATTACGTTCTTCTGGCTTTCTTCTGACACACGCGATTAAATGTGGATCGTTAACAATGACTTGGTCACGGTAGCTGACGTGTAAAGTGTATACAGTATACAGTATGTCGGGTTTAAATGCGCACGCGATATCATTTCTTTAACTATTGTAAACGTGAAACCGTATTTTGTATGAAACTTGATATATATCATGGAAGAAACATAATGAAGAAAGTTTCTAGTGAAATTTAAGAACAATTTATTTTTTATTAATTTACTGTTATTAAGGGGGGGGGTAAGGTTAATTCGTACAAAATAAGGCATGCTTTTGTGAATTATTTGTGACGACACAGTTAAAATTTCTTTATTAAAACCAATAGTACATTAAAGTATGACATTCGAAGAATATTGTATAAAATTTTCACAGAGAAATATTAAAAAATACGGCAATGACAGCAATTATTCGGACGTGTCTCGGAAAAAAGGTAGAATTGCGGTGCCCCTGATAACTTGGTGCTGGATCATCTGAAATAAAAAAATCGAAGGTCATTCGTTAGGTAACAGTTTTCCCCAGGTAACGCTGGAAGGGTTTATCGAAATTTCAATTTTTCACTTTTTTGGAACACTTTGAAGGGATAAATTAGCCGATTTTGCGAAAATTTGCGGCTAATTTTCCCTTCAAAGTGTTCCAAAAAAGTGAAAAATTGAAATTTTGAAAAACTCTCCCAGCGTTACCTGGGAAAAACTGTTACCTAACGAATGAACTTTGATTTTTTTATTTCAGATGATCCAGCACCAAGTTATGAGCAATTCTACTTTTTTCCGAGACACGTCCGAATAATTACTGCCATTGCCGTATTTTTTAATATTTCTCCGTGAAAATTTTATACAATATTCTTCGAATGTCATACTTTAGTGTACTATTGGTTTTAATACAGAGATTTTAACTGTGTCGTCACAAATAATTCACAAAAACATGCCTTATTTTTGTATGAATTAACCTTACCCCCCCCTTAAGGTGGTGTGTCTTTATGGAACTAGCATATCATTAAACAATAAATGCACCATTTCTTTTGCCAGTTTTTAAATAGTTTCACGGTCTTTTCTCGTTATGTAAAAAGATATTGCGTAAAGTTTAGAATATCGATAAAGTAAGATACATCATTGATGAATCTTGAGCACTTCGATTCAAATTTAATTGAGAATGTAAACATGAATTTAAAAATTATCGATAAAGAAGAATGAGGTAAACAAAATTTTCATTTTCATCTTCATTTTGTGACGGAGGAAAAAGTATTCAAGAACAAAAATTTCTTTTTTCCAAAGAATATTTTAGAAATTCCAGAGTCAAGATAAATTTTCCTCGAGTATGGGATGAAGACTTGTTCCTTCTAAGAACCGTCTTTACGCCGATATTATGCACGATTTATTGGAAATCTGTGGAATTATTCCAATGACACACAATAAGAAACTCGCATAGCTCGAGGGAGCTCGTCACGTAATAGCGATTACGCGACAACCGGAAATCAAACAGACACATAACAGCCGATGTGACAAGAAATCCGATAGAATGTAGTATACAATAGTTTAATAATTATCTGGTATTTTTCGCTGTGGGCAGGTGGATGCAGACCACCTGTCTAACCGATATTTCGTTTCCAACGATTTATTGATAGAAAATGTTTCTCTCTTTGTTCCAGGTGAGTGAGAAGACATTCTGAATTTATTCTTCCTGAACGATACTGTCGAGTGGGTGAGTGAAACAGTCGAATTTATTTTTATCGTTGAGAGAACTTATTTGCATAACGCATAGTGAAATTAAACGATTTTCAAAGCTTATTTAATGATTCTGCATACTATTTCATTTCGTTATAAGATGCGTGCAAATGTCTATATCTACTTACTTCGACTAAAGCGCTATAGCCGAATTAAAATTCGTTCAGTAGAAAAGAAAATCTGTTCAAGAGAAACATTAACAATCCTGTTCTCGGTGAAAATTGCAGCAAAATTGAGACATAAAAGCAGCAGGATCAAAATTAAGCTTTGTCATATCATACGAATAACGTGTCGTGTCAAGTTTATAAGATCTCTTCGCTTCTTGAAATTGATCCAGCAGAATCATTTATAATATTCCCTCGTACTTTAAGTAATTTACAAAAAAGAAAAAAGTTTGGAAAAGATTGGAGAAAACGAAAATAGGTGAGAAAATGCGCAAAGTAGGTCACGTGTTTCCGTTATATCGAAGGATCTTTCGCAGTCGACACTTCCCAACGCACGTTTCGGTTTCTGGCGTTTGACAGCTGTTCCTATTCACCGCATACGTGGGCATCAACTTGTCCGTTGGCTGACCGGGCCCCGATGTTGAAAGGAATGTCGTTCGCGAGCGCGCGTGGGCCCACGAAATATATCGGTATACTTTTGCGTGCCCACGCTCTCGCTGTGTCGCGGCCACGGGAGCCTTTAATGTTAAACACGTTGCGAAATCCGGTTGATTGCTTGCGCAATCTTGCGTGCTCCTCGTTTCCCGAAACGAGCGCCGGACGAGGCCAATTGCAAAACCACCTCAAATGTCAACCTGTTTCGCTACATCCTTGATCTCGCATGCGAAAAGAAAGCGTTCGATATACCGAACGCTGAACTGATTTTCGCATCTGAATCTCAGTGTGAATTCAATATCGTACATCCGCCTTTGTATATGTACTTGGTGAAAGAATACGACGACGCGACGTTGTAAATTGAAGTATTGGCTTGGCAACTAAGTAATTGCGGATTTTGTCATTAGGTGGTATTGACAAAATCCGCAATCACTTAGTTGTCGACCTAATATTAATCGGAAATATGAGTCGATATAGCCGCATTCGAAGAAGCATGTGTCTTATGTAGATACATAGTTTCATAGGTTTTATATTTTTCGTTATCAATTTTCAATGAAGTATCGTTTTCTGTCTCATAAAATCACATTATTGATTTTCTTAATGCATTGTATTTGAATATTTTTATATCGTGCTTTAATATTTCTGGTTTATCTCCTAAACCTTTAGGTGTCAGAGTAAATGACTATTAAAGCTTAAATTATTTGGACGATGAATATATATTGAGAAAGTCAATATTAGCATCGAAGGAAGGTAAGAGACAAGGACGAATAAATACTATAATGTTCTATAAATTTAATGATGAGCAAAGTACTCCAATCCTACGAATCTACTTTTAAACATTGTAGAAATAATCTAGCCATTTCCTAATCATAGCCATTTCATAGCCTAATCATAGCCATTTCTGAGATTTCTAGTGTGTATTTCTATTAATTCTTCGAACAAGAGTAATATGACAAACAAATTACACAACGAAATTGTTTCATCTTCAAATAGTATCTAATCACTCTCAAGTATCTAATGCCACACTTACGTAACGATACATTTATACATTTTATCGCTATTTTCTTCATGCGAGGATACAAAGTCCTCGTTTTATCATATGTTAAGACATATGTCGCAATTTCTGTTTAGCTCGCGAGAAAAATTATTTTTTATCAATTATTAACGATAGAGACACATCTTTTCGAACCATTTTCAAAAAGTATAGAATATCTTAAATATATAGTAAATATATAAAAATACCTAATGCGCTAAATTTTGAGACCAGTTTTACCGAAAACAAATACGCTTTTGCTGATACGTGAAAAGAATTTCAAATTTGCCTTCCCTTTCTTTCTTTCATAACGATTTCCACAATATACTGATAACATATTTTTGCTATCACAAAGTACATAATAGGAGAATATTTAAAGTTATTCTACATGTAGGTATCTATATAATTTATAAATATCGAAATAACTAAAATAATCTATAAATCTTCCTTCCTCTCTCTCTCTCTCTTTCTCTCTTCTCTCTTCCATAGCAATCTCTGCAACGCTACTAATAACTTCTCATTACCAGAAAATAGCATATGTACTACTATATAATAGGAAATTTAATATACCATATAAGTGCTATATTTCATAAATACCAACATAACTACTGTAATATACAAACTTTTCTCATATCCATTCCAAAAACTTTCTCTCACATTCTCGAAGATAGTGTTCTCTTCTTTTTATAGACGTCCGATATCGCGAGAAAGCGTAGGAACATCGTGAACGAAGCATTAACAAGGCTTGGTCGACATAAATTCACATCTGGGTTAGGATCCAGAAACGAGGCACGGCGCCAGCCACGAGACGCATCGTATCGGGATAATTAGGGATCGTTAGAGATGTTGCCCCGTATGCTCGTCATTCATAGTTCGCCGCGATTACCGGGGCAAATTGCGTAACCTATTGATTATGCAACGATCGATCATTATTATCGCTATGGAGCTGGCCATTACGATCATACCGTATCCTACTTGTGGCCCCGGCTAGTTTTCCATACGCGGCCTGCTTAGTAGCTCTCAGATTTCGCGATTTTCTTTATTGCTTTAAATTACACCGTACCTTATTTTATGCGCCGTTTATAACATTGTTCAGCCGGGAACAAACACGTCGCTAGATAAATCAATCAGCGCGGCTGATGGAGCATCTTGGTTCGATCGCTTAGACGCGTCGAAGAATTTCAGAGAGGCCGACGTTGGATAAAATGGAAAATGTCTGAAGGTAGACGTCATTGATTGGAGAGGTGGAAAAATTGTAGCAATACTGTAGCAGTTTCCTTTCTTCTTTCATATTTATGGATTTCAGCGCGATCTTTTAGTCATGTGGAAGAATTTCAAAAAAATATCGTAAATATGGAAAAATATGAATATCACGATAGTTCCTCTTTTTTCCACTTTTCGCCAATATCGACGAATTTTGGTTTGATCGTTCGGTTGTATTAAGGAATATTAAAAAACTCGATGTATTACTATACATAAAATGGAAAGTGTCCGAAGGTAGTTATATGTATACCATAATCAGATATAACGTATTTTATTTAATGAGAAACATAATATCTTATAATATCCCGTATCGATTTCGAATTTCTTCTGGACGTAAATTTCGTGATTCGATATACTCCAAGAGTATCTTTCGTGGTTCAATTGAGAAACGACTTCGACCCGTATCGTAACAGCAATGAAAAACTACCGCCCATATCGCAAATTGGAGGAATAAAAAGCTGAACATGTCCTTTTTCGGAGATCGAAAATGAGAGTCGTTCAGCTGAATGTAGCTGGCAGGTGAGTAAACGTGTCTCAAGGCGAGCAATCGTGAATGGGAGTGAATTTGAAAGCAATTCCGAGAGCTCCGCTACATTTTATTGCTTCTCTGTCAGTGTCAAAGAGGAGTTCGAAGATCACGAACTGGGAAGTTCGAGATGCAATAAAATCGAAGGCGACGGAGGAACGATTTATGCCTGTTAAATTGTGAATTGCAAAATATAGCTGAAAAGATACTAAGTTGCAGGTGATGGTTAATTTGTTTCTTTATTATTTTACTGATCTTGATCATATTGATACGTGCATTATTTTATAGATATAGAGAAAAAGAACTTATTTGATTGTAATTTGGCTTTTCCATTCTGTTGAGGTGTGTATAATTTTCTGTACTGGACTGGGTTAGTAAATGCGTAGTAGAGATGCTTGTATGTGGGTATCAGTGTGTGGAGATATGTGTGAGCGCGGCGTCTCGAAAACAGATGAATGTAAACTATTCAGTCGGTTAACAGTCGGGTATGGAAGAAAATGCTGAGACGCGTGCAAATGTGTATCGATGAATATATAAGAGATCGTCCATAAAATAAATATATTACTATTGTAATATTAATCCCAAGTATAAATTTAGTGTTCCTATAACATTATTTCGGCTTCAAGGATCCACAATTCTCAACACATTCAAAAAAAGAAAGAACAAAGAATTAAACATTCATAGTTTATGGGCAGGATTGAAATTTTAATTTTCATTTTTGCAGATTTGTTTCTGAAAGAACTTGTTCTATGAATTAGTATAGGTTATATATAAATTCTTTCTTCAGGATAATCTAGGTATTAAATACTTAACGAAATGCTTAACGAAACATCATCTGTTAGGTTTAGCAAGCCCAAATTTGAACCTTCCTAAGATCTGTAAGAATTGTGACAACTTAATCCATATTTTGTAGCACACACAAAAGAGTTAGAAGAGATCTTACTTCGGAATTTCAATTTTTTCAATTTGCAAATATATGCTTTCTCGTACAGTAATTGCTTGCATTAACTGATTATTTTTATATGCAAATGTTTCATTTAATTTTTGTATATAATATTTATACAGTTCTAACGTTACATCGTTAATTAAGAATTAGAAACCGTGTACTAAAAATATTTTACTAATGTAAATGTTTTACTAAAAATTGCAAACCTCAAAAAAAAATATTTTTGAAAATAATAAAAAGCGTTTTTAATAGCGCAAATGTGCAAAAGAACTATTTTATGTATTTCATTGATATCAAATCCACGTACCATCAATCAGGTACGCCGTGTGAATCAGACCTTAACTGTACCTGATTCTCGACCTACGACTACCTGATGTACGATCTTTTTTCCTCGTATGCTTGAGACCCAAGACCCTTGAGATAGGTCAAAACTGGTACCAGCAGTCAAAATACGAAATCTGACAGCTAAATATCAATTTGTTTGAAGACCTACTTTGCTACTATGACGCAACTTACACTGCACTTGTTCAAACTATAGTATTAATGTTTCTAATAATCCATTTTTCCATCCATTACGTAGTTTTTTATATTTACTGTGATCGTACAGAACATTATAGGAGATACATCTTTGAAAATTTTAAAGTAGTAGATTCTGCAATAACAAACAAATAAATATAACAAATTATACCAATTAATATAACAAAATGACAAATTAATCCAATTAAGTTCAAATTTAATAATTTACCTTTTATAAATACAAATCGTTTTATCTTTGAATTTATAGCGTTATTTTAATTTTCTAATCCTCCAAAAATAAATTCTTCGCAATACAGAAGAAGTAGCCTAAAAAAAAAGAAACAGTCAAAAATAACCAAAAGCGAAAATTCATTACAATTGCAGATATTCGCCTACTTGATTCGTCTTAATATATGTTCGTATTTGCCCGATAACGTAATTAAAACTAAGCCAAAAGAATATGGGAAGAACTCAAAAAATGGAAGGAAAAATCAATTACGCGCCTTATCTCATTAGTACATCCGATCGTACGACAGGCCGCAGAGCCGAAGAGTTCGTACGTATGATATTATTATCGGCGAGGTTAGCTGTCCCAGCTTCCTGCAACCCCTGACGTCCGGGCATACCAGTGATACTATATAGTTGTCGCATCGGTGCGCGAGGCTGCGCGTGTAGATCGTGTGTACGTGCACACGCGCGGCTAACCATCGGTGGCTGAGGATTGCTAGCTTGTTATTAATCTTAATTGCCATCTAGAGGCTGCCAATTAACAACGCCTGTCACTTGTTTTTCCTCGGTAGGTACTATCTTACCGGAGGAAGGTCTTTGCGATGCACTCACCACTCGCCGGGTTACACTCCCCTTTACGCACCCTCCCCCATAATATTAATCCCTCTTTCCCTCGCCTGCTTGGCTCCTCGTTGCATCCTTTTCGCTTCTATCTTCTTTGGTTTCGTTCTATCAACCCGCTGGTATTCTGTGTAATTATCATCGTCTGTGGAAAATATAATTATTCGAGATTCCCTACAGGGTGGTTAAGTCAGAGGATACATTATCGTCTTTCGATAATACACGGACCAGGCTTAATGGTATCGATTACCGGCAACCGACGCGTGACTTTAAAAAAAGATCCTTTTTCTCGAGTCCAGCTCGGTTTTATAAACGAACAAAAAACATATTTCCCCGTCTGTGTCCCATGCTTGTTCTCCCACATACAGTCGGGCGCAAAAATAAGTGGACAGATAGTGATGTATCGATCCAACTAGTGTTACATTCTTACATTTTGTTTATTGTATATCCTTATGGTACATAGATTATTTTGTAAGTAAATTGAAATTAATATACAGAGTGGTTGGTAACTGGTGGTACAAGCGGAAAGGAGATGATTCTACGCGAAAAAAGAAGTCGAAAATATAGAATAAAAATTTTTTTTCATTTTTTTTTTTTAATTTTTCCATCGAGACAACGATCTGCAGTGAGATCCGTTATAACGAGACGTGATAGAGTGCAGGCGTACCGAGCGAAAATTCAAAGTCGATTTTCTCGAAAACAAAGCCTCAAACGAAAAATTTTTATTCTATATTTTCGACTTCTTTTTTCGCGTAGAATCACCCCCTTTCCGCTTGTACCACCAGTTGCCAACCACCCTGTATACCCTTTGTGTAAACAAGACGTATTTAAAGAAATATTGTTGATACTTATATCCATTACCTCTTTGCTTATTTTTGTATCCGACTGTATGTATGGATGCACGTATCAAACGGATGCAGTCGTGATCGCCTATTACTTGCATTGACGTTTATTTACTTACCAAGGAACATGTGCGCTCATGCTTCTAGCGGAACGATCTCGCGCGCACCAAACGGCAAACTGGTATGAGAACAAATCGATGGGTCGGAGATAGATTTCCCATGTCAAGCGTTACATTCGTGGAACGTCGAGCTTTTTCCTCCACTTGAAAGTATTCGAATCCCGGAACTCGAAAAGTATTAATAATAGTTATCGATTAAGGGAATTAATTAATCGCATAGTAAAAGTATTGGCGGAGGTTTTGCATGTTACCGCACCTCTGCCGCTCGGTTGATCATACATCGAAATGTTATGAGGCCTTATCATGGCTCGTAGAATTATACCGTGAAGATATTAATGGTGTTCAACGATTTTGTGCAGCAGTGTTACAAAGCCGTCGCAGTATTACTGGAAAATGACTGTAATCTGCGAAATTAATAAGAAAGGTCGGCAACAAGTTGCAGTTATGAAGTGCAGCCAAGTCGAACCGGCTCGAATTGCGATCGATTGTACGGGCGGAACTTTCTAAACGATGAAAATCGAAAACAAAAATGGAACGAAATATTAAGGTAACATTTTAATTTGTCAGTCGTTCGATTTCTTTGCCACATATCGGTGTAGTGATAGGGGTCCGTGACTAATGCGACCTGACATCATAATTCAGCTTCTTTGTTCGCGGTTATACAACTATTTCTGAATCGAAATGATTTTGCTGAACCAACCACAACGTGATTGATAACGTTTCGTAGAATGTCTATGTTTAACAGTGAAATAAACCGCAAAAAAGTGATTTGAATGGTATACGAGCGGTCTGGATCTGATACGTGCAACCTCATTTCGCCGAATGTTTTCCGAAAGAACTCGTTTCCCTTATGGTTGGTTATGATGTAACTACTAGGCAGTGTTTCATGCCCAGTCCGCAAGAATGCAGCTGTTATTGCAGTTACTGTCACGCCAAACAAAACACGATATGCAATTTATCTACATAGTTTCGCTACACGTGCATAAAGTATGTTAAAAATACTTTTATCATTTTTCAGTTCTTTCGTATTACGATGTAAACCACTATTGCATTACAATTTATATATAGGTAATCACACAGGTATATTAAATAAGAACAAAGACAAAATCATATGCAGGATGTTTCCAGTTTGTTCGAACAATCTACAGAAATCTTAGTCTAAAAGTGAAAATAAGAAAGAAATGTTAAAAGATATTAGGTTATCCCAGAAGTTTCTTTCGTTTTATAAGGAAATAATAGATGCACAACATTTTTGTTTTACGTTATTTTTATTGAATTGTGTATCTTCCATTTTGTTCCAATAGAACAAATATTATATAAAACCTAATATTTATTGTTGAAAAATATTGATTTCAAAAGCATTGATTATGATATTTTAGGTATTAGATTCATCGTAAGTTTCCTTCGCAAAACTTCATAGATTTGTTATCCATTGCTAAAGGATTATAAGGCGTATAGGTTATTCCTCTTTCGAGCTGTGTTACATTAAAATGAGTCCTTTTAATCTCTCACTAACATCAAACTCGGAAAATTAACAAAATTATACTTATCATAGCCTCTATTTTACTTTTCATGTATTACACTGCATTCCTGTAACGACATCGTTATCGTTTTCTTATTTTCGCTGGTAGATTATGTTCCTGCAATTTGTCAAGAAAAATACCTTGTATAATATCTTATCGAAACAATGTAATCTTAATCCTATTTCTCGCGATTTTTCGAAATTTACCAAAGAATCAAGTCGCCGTATCCGCGAGAATGTTTCGATTCGTGAAAATTGCCCGGGGTAACCTTTGAGGTTAAGAACGTTACGGTTGACTAAACTGCTCTTTGTCGATAAACGATCGTCGAAGTCGTTAGTCGTTAATACAGGCGAAATGAGAGATTTGCAGAGCGGTAAAATTTAAAGCCTCGAGTTAAAATTCGGAACGGGCGTGCGATCGTGCACTTACACGGTAACGAGTTCAAGCAAGGCCGTTTTGCGATCGCTCGTGCGCGTCGGCCGCGTGCGCGCGTCCATGCGCACGCTCACGCTCCGCCACCGATGGAAATTCAGCACAACGTGACGTTCATCTCATCGAGAGTAAATTCTCTAGCAAAATCGAGAGTGCCACGGCCCGTTGACCGTAACCGTCATAACTGCATATATAACGGCGAAATTTTAGGTTAGGTTTGATAAGATAATTAGTCCTACGTATTTAAGTACTAATATTTATTTTTAACAGTATTGTATAGAAAATAATAATTGTTTTCTTTCTTTCACTTACGTTTGGAAGTTTGGTTATATTACATTCAACATCATAAAACTGAATTCTGAAATTAAACGGATCGTTTGATAGGAATTAAAAACACCAATATTTCACCATTGTCGTTATAACTGCATATATAACAGCGAAATTTTAGGTTAGGTCTGATAAGATAATTAATCCTACGTATTTAAGTACTAATATTTATTTTTAACAGTATTGTATAGAAAATAATAATTGTTTTCTTTCTTTCACTTACATTTGGAAGTTTGGTTATATTACATTCAACTTCATAAAACTGAATTTTCAAATTAAACGGATCGTTTGATACGAATTGAAAACACCAATATTCCACCATTGTCGTCATATAGGTATATGCTGCGTTTTAAGATTAATTTATTAGTATATAATTTATATTTAAATTGCTCTATGAATTACTCTATAGAATCCTTCAATCTACGCAAATTACATAACAAAAATTTCACACTACAGTGCAAATCAACCAAAGCATGTATCTCTTGACCATTCAATCTTTTCCAAGCTTAACGCGCGTCTCGGCACTTCAGCGCCATCCCCGAGTCGCCTAAAGGGCTGTTGCCACTTATAACTTGCTAAGAGAGGCAAAGAAGGGGAACCCATTGAAGATTTTTACTGGGACGAAATGAAAGACGGTTCCGTTAGCAAATAACCGGGCTTGCAAACCAAATTCGAACAAAGACAAAGAAACGGAAGGACAAACGGAAAACAAAGGACAATGTAGAGGGTGTTTCAAAAAGTTAGAAACGAACTTTAAGGGCATTTATCAAATCAGTAAAGTGCTCTTATGCCATCACAGGAATGCCGCACTCTATAACTATATATTATTTGGACTCGTATTTATTCGGATATTTTTAAGTCTTCTGATAAAATACAGGGAGGTTTGCGACAATCTGACTGTGGTGTTTTTGAGAATTTTTAGAGTTCATTATGTACCTCGTTCAGATGTCAAAGTCAGATGCCAAGGACTAAGAAGTACCTTATGACAAATCTAACGTTTGCGGACAAAATGAATTGTGAGGTCCTCGCTTCTGCATGCTCAATACTATCGACGTATTATGCAGCTCCGCATTTCGGTGTATCAACAATCAATGAACGCGAAAGACCTGTAGATCCGGATTGCAAAATTATTGATCTGGATGTGTCTTTTCGGGGGTATTTTAAATCGTTAAAGCCGAAAATGTAGGTCATTTTACACGGAAATGAACGATTTTGATAGATTTTGAACATTTGGTCGACGAATACCTTATCTGGAGAAAACCGCCCGAAACAAATGATGACATAGTCAATGCCAATGCCAATGCTGCAAAGGCCAATTTTACCGCTTACCGCTTCCTGTATGATCACGGCCAAAAAACAAAAAATAACCCAAACTTAATCCAGTACTCGTGATTCGAATGCACAAAGAGTAAGCCATACGGCAGGTTAAGAGTATCCATGAGGACGTGACACATCAACAGATTAACCGACATTGTTTACGTCTTATTTCCTTGAAAAATGATCCTCATTTTCGACTTCAGCGAGCTCAAAAGCTCGTAAAAGGAGTCGTTCTAGCCGAATATTTTGCAATCCGGATACTACAACCTTTGACATTTTTACTTGTTTTGATGAAAACTACATGCTCCTAAAGTGTGGTTGCAACTTTTTGAAATAACCTGTATATGTGGGATAAGGAAGAGAAAGAGGGAATGGAATAAGTTAGAACGCGCAGAGGAAGAGAGAAACAAGGCGAGCCGAGTAAAAGGAAGGCGTGGATCGTTACGGAGCGCACGGCCGGGGCCGCGGGCCTCGTAATTATAAATGCGGGGAAAAAAGGGTAGCTGTAAAGGCCCGATTACCGCGGTGCGCGAGAGAACGCGGATTCTAATTGACCACCTGCGATTGCACGGTGCCAGTCAGCCTTACTCTGTAGCCGCACGTCTTCATTTTACCAGCCAAGCCACGATGCTTATATGTGCCTTCGATCAAAACGCGAGCCGCTTATATACATACACGCGAAGAGAACGAAAGAAAGGAGGAGAAGGATAAAGAGGACGATAACAACGACAATGATGACGGCGACGACGACTACGACGACAACGACGATGGCAAGGTAAGAAAAAACAAACGACGAAGGGGAGAATAGTAGAGGAAAGCCGCGGGAAGAAATGATCGCGGATCAGGCTTCAGATTCTGCGGATACCACACGTCATTTAACACTCTAAGAACTCTAAAGGCTGATCTATTCGCCGATAAATTCAGCTCGCGGCACTCTGTTATGTATCTTCAGAAGATGTCAGCGGACGATCGGATCCTCGCGCCTAATCGCTCGATCGAGACTCGCTGCCGCGGAGTAAATGGATGACCTTGAAATTGGAGGAGTACTACGGCGGCTGCTGCCGAGTAGTTTAGACTGTGAGAATCGGGGGTTGAGAATTGATTTACTATTCTTCTGACAGAAAATTGCGTTTAGCTTCTTTTTTCTCTTTCTCCGCTTTTGCGTATCATGTAAGAGCAATTTAAAACGAAAAATATTTTACGGTTTGTGAACCATATGTTACTACGTGGCTAAAAAATTCTTTTTCATGAAATATATGAAAAGTCAACTACGCTATATGCGTAATTATACCACAGCAGAATGGTATAAGCACCAAATAGAGGAAAGTCTGTTGCAGCAAAGAAGTTAAATCATATCACGATCGGATCGTCTTTCCACTATACCGATAATCTGCTTAATTCCATCATCATCCTGCCATCAAGTTGCTTCTACAAAACAAGAATAGCCCCTATATTATATTTTGTATTACCCAACGTTTAACGCCCAGCTACAAAGTAAGCTATACAAAGCAATTAAAATTTAGTATCGCATCAATCATTACCACCGAAACGAAAGAAACAGAACTACGAAAATTAGTAACATGATAGTAGATACGTGTAAATTTTCTGGATAACGAGATCCTCAACATCCAAATTAGCCAACAAGGAGTATTCAAACTGCTTTCATGACCGTTCATCGAAGACGTGCCTGACCAAGAGTATAACTATGCACGCCACTGCCGCTATGTTGTTGTAATAAAATAGTGGGATTCTACGCGACGAAGGAATTACGTACTTGTGTTCGCGAATAATTGCACCGATTAAATGGGAACTGATGAGGGGCGAACATTTTCTGGTCACCTGCCGGCTTGTCTATGTACAGTGACGAACACAAAGACCGCATTTCCACAGATCAGATTTTCCTATAAAATCCTGCATAAATCTTTAAAACGTAATTTTTGAAACTGAAATATTCCGTAATTTTCTCATTATCATTGCGAGTAGCTGTACAATAACAATAAACAATAAACATAAAATGTAAAATTACACTTACTACACGGCTAATACAAGAATCCCCACTTTCCAAAAAAAAAAGAAAAAAAAATGCAAAACTTTATAAAACAAGCGAAGTTGTGCCAATACTTTTGTTTCTCACTGTATACATGCTTTACGTAATCAGAGCCGACGGGATGCATACTTGGGAAACTTCCGGTTCCAAGAATCGTTCATGCCGATATCTTCCTTCTTCTTTTACTCTTTTTCGTGTTTTTTTGTCCCTTTTCACTCATGGAGTACTGGTTCGCTGATTCTAGTAAGGAAATACGAAGTTACACTGGAATTTATACGTTATATAAAATCGATCCTAACGAGACTAATTGAGGAGTCGAATTATCCGCCGGAATGAGATTACCTCAGTCTCGTTTTCCGAAGGATACGAGCTTATTAGATGTTTTGCGAGCAGAACGTCGAATGTACTATTATTAGAAATCGTGCTGATCCTTACTCAATAACAGCCCTAGCCGTATTCGGTTTCTTTTGAATTAAGGAATAAGTGAATGTTGAATTACATTAACCTTTTAATATTTATTCTTAAGGAACATTCATATTTTGTTGACTGTCTTATAATTAACCTATTGCGTATATGACATGAACTCTTCGTAAACTTTCTGTATAGATTATTCTAATTACCTAAAGATCATGTTTGACGTACGTCGACGAATTTCTAATGTTAATAATTATTCCTTCTGCCAATTTGTGACGGCAAAGGAAGAAGAATTTTCTAAGTACATAAGTTCAGAACACGATAAGATAACATTCAAATTTTCTAATCCAGAATTATATAAATTTCCTTGGCTGTGTTTGTTACATAGGCCATTTATCATTGTATTATGTACCAACGGATACGCCAAAAAGAGACCATTAATAGACAGCAAACAACCTACTTTTACCAGGATTGCAAACAAGCGTAAAACATCCAATAATCATACCGGAAACATTAACAACCCGGCATAAACCACTTGAAAGTTACGCACCGAAAAACGTTTATGTTCAAGAAAAACTGTTGTACAGTTGCTTCACCGATAGAAAATTAGCATTAAAGAGAGCAAAATCGAAGAGCGTAAAATCCAGACGAGATAACCAGAGACAACTAACCTTGTGAAAGCGTTCGTTTCCTTTAGTCCGTTTCTATAGCTGATTCATTACAGCAAAGAGAACATTGAAAAATCTAAGTTCCCCGCAAGGGACAGAATTTCATGGACTAACGGCCGGCCAATGAAATCATTGAAATTTCCTGCCACGTGCAGGCTTACGTCTCTCGAAGCGACACGGACATCGTTCAGCAGGAAATTAGCTCGGTTCCCGGAGAAGATAGATTCGAGACAGAGGAGAGGGCACACGCGAACCCCGGATTCCCGGGAAACTGATCGTTTCCGGTTGGATCGTCGGCCACCATTTCCTTCGATTCCTTCGGCCGTCCTGGCTAATAACACGCCAATCGAAAAGGAATTGCTCTGGTCAGAAACGCAGGCCAGACACTCCCAAGGGCTATGCCGCGCCCTCTGGCGCTTTCTGCGCGAAGCTACACGCGATTCAGATTAATAACGGCCGTTCGAGTCAGGGAAGGCCCCCTGTTAGGGCAACAGGAAGCGGTGCATGGGCGGTGAAACGAGCCGCGTTTTCATAGGCAATTTGCCGTGCAGTTGGCGAATCAGATACGAAGCCCTTGATCACGATCACGTGGTGAAACGCACCTTGATGAGAAATCGAGAGGGTGAGAACGAGCCGCGTGTGTGCATGCACTTCTGGTGTTCAACCTAAATGGAAGGCGAGTCGAATCGATGCGGGAGTTCGATCCCTGTTCAGTTAATTTAGATCTGTTTATAGGATAACTGTTTTATATAAGTGAAGATTCCCGAGCGGGAAAGTGATGGTGTCAGGTGAAAAAGCGTTCGCGAATTACGAGGCAAAATTTTTATCAAGTGCGAGTTATTGTAAGATGAGGTGACCGGAGGTGTGATATCTTCAGATGTGGTTGTGATACCGGGAGGAAAAGGTTTCTTTCTTAAGTTCCTATATGTATTGCAAGAATCTGATGAGGAGAATATATGAGGCTCTGTTCGTTGATTTGAATTAATTGCTATGCATAGTGAACACCTATCATGTGGGATTATGATTTACAAATGACGAATTAAAATGTTTTGATAAATTCAGGCAACAAGTCATCTAAAAGAAGATAATGTTTAAGATTGGCCGCATTATCATTATTCTATCTAAATAAATAATTACCAACTAATAACAATAAAAGAATAATATTTTACAAAATCATTGGTAGATGTAAGAGTCACGATGTAGTCTCACTTGGAATCCTGAGACAATCCTGATTAGGGCTGACCATCCTGCATGTCGCAATGTTGTAATTCCGTCTGTCAAATTTATATCAAAATACACCGCCCACCAGCCATTATGCCCCACTTTCTTCCTCGAACTCTTTTTCTCGGCTCCGTCCATCCGTGTCCATCGTTCCCTTTGTCCAAGTCTGATCTCCCCTCCGCCCACCAATCGCGTAATTCACTGGCCAAGAAAAGAAAGTGGAGCGTAATATCGGCTTAAGTCGACCACTGAGCCGGAGATAGTTTATTATAGGTACGGTGCTGGACCGATGTACGGCGTGCGAGATATATATATGACGCGAGGAGGGCATCGAAGGGAGTTTCTCCACCAACCATAGAATACAGAAAGAAAGAGAGAGAGAGACAAAGACAGAGAGAAATCGCAAGATTAGCAGCTGATGAAAAGGTGGAGCTTCACGAGATGACGTTTTAAGTGCCGATGAAATTGTACAGCGATAAGTACAGCCTCCGATACACTACCACTAGCAATGGGGTTACGTAGCGTCCCATTATCCATGCAAGGAGTACACGCACACGCGTCTTCTGTCCCCGTCTTTCTTGCCGATGAATCTCTACCTTCTATGCGTGCATACGGTTACTTCGCTCTAGAATATAATGCCACTCTCTGTGTCCGTTCGCTTCGAGCATGAGAACCGATTCGCCATGGGAAGTTGGTATCGCGTATCGATTGGTCAGACGCAAACGCGCCCAGTTAGTAAGAGAAGGAGCGCACAGCGACGGGGGTTCCCGTGCGAGCGAGAGAAGAGGAGAGGGCGCTGCTCGCGGCTAGAGGAAATCCCCGGAGGAATGGATCTCCCTGCAGGTTTTATATGGGCCCTTTACGTGGATTTATCGCCGCTCGGTGGACGCCGTTGGCTCCGAGGAAGAAAGATAGCGAGCAAGAAAGAGAGGCGAGTAGGCACAGGGGAAAAATAGAGGAAGACACGCGCGTTGTACTCTACGTGGGATAAGATACTTCACGGGACGTTAACGTAGCGCTGCCGCAGAGTGATCAAGGTGAAAAGGGTTCAGGGCAATTGTCCACTGTTACTCCGTCGTAATAGACGTTCACCGAAAGCTTTTATTCCGTCGAATAGGCTCGCGCGCTCTTTTGTCACCTGTATCGGCCACGCGTAAATCAGCCAAGGCTCTTTCTTCCTTCAGCTCCTCTCTCTTTTAATGGTCTTCCAACCACGACCGCCTGGTGATTGATGCTTCTTTCCCGGTGAAAGCTCGTCGCTTTGTCAACCCGTTCGCGGCAGACGCTCGTGAATTTATTTAATCCGATGATTTAAGGGTTTGCGGATGCGCAACCTGGGTCAGTAACGTGGTTTAATATTTTATTCTTCGACGTCTTTCGACTAAGGTTCCTTAATAAATCTTTTTAAGTCCTTTTGCTTCTGTGATATAATTACCTTGATTTATTGCGTTCTTGTATTTCGTAAAAACATGATAGTTACATTTCTGCTGATTTTCAGGTTTCGTTTTATGACTAGAAATTATAACACATTTGAAAATAGAAACAAAGCTTGTTAGATCCAAAGCTATATGTGCTTTAAAAATAATTTGCAGTCCGAAGGAATTTGTAAAGAACCAAAGATATAATTGTTAAAGCAAGCAATACTTTTAAAATTATAATGAGCCTGGGACGACACATGTTTAATTCCGACATCAAATAAAAAGACAATTCTGGTAGGATGGGACTAGTTGAAAACGTATTGAATTTTGAAGCTACTATAAGAAATAGAAAATATATATAATTTATTGCTTTCTCTGTAATCTTCATACAGCGAAAAGTTTCTAATTTGCAATAAAAATAAGGAAACTTTGCTATTGCATCATAATCTGAGTTAAGGGAATTGCAGAGTTAGGGCAATTTGTAACAAAATCTAAAGACGAATCATTGCTTATAGAGCTTTTCATAGTTGTGGTCGCCATTTTTCGGCGCACTTCAAAGCATTTCTAGGCTGTTTCTTACAACGTAGTGCCACGAAGTATGTATCCCAGTTGAAACAAGCCTAACTCACGTTCCTTCAGAGGTCGTTCCTTATCCATGAAGCAGCTGTAAAGGCAGTAGGCTGAAACGTTGCTCGATAAAGCATGCAGGAACGCGGCGACGAACCTCTGAAGAAGTGTAAGCGTGAGATAAGTAATCCTCCTATCTTAAATGCGTTTCGCCAGCTATGCTATGCGAAACTTTGTCAACCTACCATGGCGAACACGGAATGATTCGTAAGTTGTAATACGTTTGAAAAGCTTTGGTAGGCTGAACGGTGGAGATATGAACGGTGGATACGAGGTATGGTTTAAATTATCCTGAGAGGAGCAGCAAAGGGGGCATAGAATTGTGCCAGATAACTACTATATATAAATACTATATTGTATATATAAATACTATAAATACTGCAGATAAAAGCGTTATTGCGGCAATATGTCTGTGTAGCCGCGAATGGAAAGGAACGCGTATTTTCCGCACAAATGCATGTATTATTGGAACGAAACAAATATCGTGGAATCACTTGACCGGACCTGTATCAAATGGCTTTTTCTGGTTCTAGATAAGTGCACCAAATACGTACTGCTAATTTACTTATTTTTTTGGAAGATCAATATCTTAAGTATAATTGTTTAAGTTAAGCGTAATTGTTAATAGAAAGTCATTGTCGTGTACAAGATTTAGAAGATTAAATCATATAAATGAGCAAAAATTCCGCGAACTTTTTTCAATATACCAAACTCAAATATATAATCGCTATTTTATGCATTATCTAATTACGGATCAAGCAGTAAGATAGTATGTAAAAATATAGTACATTAAAAAACGTAAATAAAATATTAATAAATTAATAAACGTAAATAATATATGCATTACATAAAATAAAATACAGAACAACAATAAATTTCACAATTGGTAACGAATGCGTGAAACTTGTATGAATCCAAATAATAGCAAACAGAATGGTAATAAAATCTAATTATGGAAGGTCTACCATCTTATCAACAACAAATACCTGTGATTAAAAATCCCCAAGAAAAAGATATAAACAAGGAGAATGATGAATATTAAGGAACCCTCAAGATCTCCAAAATATATTTTCACGGGTGACCCATCAGTAATATACCAAGCTCAGATCTGAAAAGTCTGCCAGTCATAAATCTTTGAGCCGCGTGGCATCTTGAATTTCAGAGGTGCACGAAATTTTCAGGGCACGTTCACCGTAAATCATATCCTTATCTCTGCGGCTTAGTTCTTAGCACAGTGAATTCCCAAGATTTTCAAAACGATCCGCCTTTAAACCCCATCGTATATACCCTTCTCGAATTCTCGTCCAAGAGGAGGCAGAGCCAGAGACAAGTGGCCGTCGAGTTCTCGTAAAGTGATCCAAGCACCTGTGCCAGAACGTTGGAAGAGCGGCAAAGCATAGTAGATAAATACGCGAAAGCGGGAGGTGCACAGGACGTGGACTCGCGCCAATAACGACGGCAGATATAAAGGTGCCGCCACCATATGGCCGGTAGAGGCCGACGCGAGCGTTGCATAATCTTTCTCCTCTCTGTTGGTGCGCTGCGGCCGCGAGACGATAGCCAGACAGCCGCGTGTCACGCATCTGTCTGTCCTCGCGTTCGCCGCGAACCGCGCCGCACAACGCGATGCGCAGCTAGCACGCTTTATGGAAAATGCGCGCGCATACCGCGCATCCATGTACCTGAATACGTCGAATGCCAATCGTGTAGCGGTTAACCCCTTCGGTAACAGAGCTTCACTTGTGAATGCTGAGGAAAAAATTTTATAAGTGAAATACCGTAAAAGCTGTTTAATTTCTTCAGTGATACGGCCGGACCTGGTTTTTGGCTAAATAAAATATGAATATGCACTCGCAATTATCTATTATGCTTTTACTATGAATCTTTCGACTTCTAGTTTCTCGAATATAAAAGTCAGATTGCGACTCATCTTTATTCGTAACTATACTGCGAATTTTTATGCATTTATGCGAGATTTGAAGGTATAAAACTGCATAGAATGCATGTAATATAGATATATAAAATATGTAATGTACAGTACGTGTTGTAATAGTAGGTGAACAGGTTTTCTATCTAAATCTCATTTTTTATTTATCTTGATAAAAATGTACATTTTAATTAACTAAACTTGTTTGGCCCTTAATAGGTTAATCGCATCTAACTAGGAACAATATGGTGAGTGTGTGCTCGAGAAGTAATGACTCGACGTCTCATCGCGGAATTAGGGTAAGGTCATTATCGTTGACCTCCGCGTGCCCTCGATCATCGAGTCGTCCAAGAACGTCCTCCGCGGTTCCCGATATGGAATCAAGTTGCCCTAGTTGCATTCAACGTTATCCTTCGTGTCAACCTTACAAGGAGAGGCTGTTGTAAGCAAGCGTCCCCGCGCTATTTATATACCGCGATGAATAAGATCGCGAGAAAATGTGCCAGAGCGCCTTGAGAAATCCGCAAATGATCCTCGAAAAATTTTGTTCGCTCGTTAAGAACCAGTTGTCATCTCTGTTATTCTGTTGTACATACAACGATGATTCATCGTATTTTCGAGGTAATAAAGAAAAAAGTACTGCAACCTTCGAACGTGAGCTGACTTCAAAATGTGAAATATTGTCGCGTTGGTTGTCTGTACTAATTGCAAGATAAACATTTCATTAGCAGTTAAAAGGTAATGATACGAGATTTACGCTGGTTCTGATGGAGTTCTGTGGAGGTATATTATAAAAAGTAAACTAAATTTGTCAAATCTCATCTGTTTTATTATCAAATCTGTTACTGTCAAGTAAGGGTATTTATTAATACTGGTAACTCCTAATCTGTACCTTGTAAAATTTCGCTACTTACACCAACTCAAAACTACACGACGATTCCAGGGCATGAAAAGTTCAATTCTAATATTTTCCAGATATTTATTTCAAGCCAGTTATATACTGTGCTTCTCTCAAGCTCAATTAGATCACTCACAATCTAATTAAAAATGTATTTTTCCTTACGGAAGCATTATATCGAGTCTATTCATCTTACACGTCATTTCTGTTTTCAGTTCTCCTAACCAATTACATCTTTGGCTTCAACCTACTTATATACTTAGACCGTCGGTTAAGCTGCATGAATAAACAACTTCTGACGCATATATCAAACTCAAAAAGGAAAAACAGCTTTGAAGAAGGTGCCGGTGATAGTTCGCGCGCCCCTCATTAATCAGTATCAAGTTGTCCATGTCAGGTTCAAAGACGGGACTCGCCAGATGGCGGTGCATGTCTCGGGGAGAAGAAAAGTCCCTAGGGTCTGTACCAAGGGGAAGGGTGATACGCGATTAGGCTCGTTTCTAAATGCAGAAAGTGCAAACGCCTCGCCGTGGGATCAGAAACGCGGCATTCCACGGCTATGCATAAACGGTCGGCATGGTCCGCAGTTGCCCTCTGAGAAGGAGTAGTAAATTATCACCATAATAACCCCATGGAAGCGGATTGGATTTCTCACACAGTCTCTCCTCGCCACTCTGTCGCTCACTTCGTCTCTGTTTTTCGTTCGTTTCTCTTGCCCATTTCCTCCTACGCTTGGCAGCAACAGTGGACCGTCTCTCACTGCAACCGTTTACGCCATTCGCGGTGTTTACACGCGGTGGTGGTTTTATAGGAATGTTAATGGATGACATTCCACCCTCCGGACGAAGAAAAAGGCGAAGTCGTCCGGCCTGTCATCTCTCGATACTTGTCATTTTATGGCGGGTTTCATGATAGTTACTCGATTATGACCTCTTACCTTCTATCCTGGGTGATCGCGTTCCTTTCCTAGGAACAGGCGCTTTGCAGTTATTGTTTAGAGATACTAACGTTTGTGGTGGTTGGATTTTCTTGGAATCACTACGTTTTAATGACAAGAGATATTGGTGTCCGTTTGAGGACTACTCTTTGGTAGTAGCTATGTGATCATTTTAACATTATTCCATATTCGTCTCTGATGACTTGTACAGTAACGTCTCATAATATAATCTGGAAGGTTTGCAATTTTGCCATCAACTAACACACAGTAATTTAAACCTCAAATTACAAATCGGAAACAAAAATGGACCAACCTCAATACTCAACAAACCTAGTAGCACTATGTTTACAGTGGATGCGTGTTCTAACGGATGAAACATATGAAGATCGAAATTCGTGTACATACTCATAAGAATTCTTCGATTCTCTTCATTATTACAGATCGGAAGCTTGACCGTGAATTAGCACCGCGCGTCAGGCCAGGTGATAAACTACAATTAGAGGACGCAACTACCATTTCCCTCTCTTCTTCTTTTCTCATATTTCCATCTGGACTCGCGCACGATGCATATCGACACAGCCACCGCGTGCGTAAAAACGCGTGCTCGTGGATGCAGAACGGATTTAAGGGTCGTTTCGCGGTCGGGGATCGGCTCGACTATGAAGCAATTATACGCTTCTACGAATCCTGTGCGCGATTGTCAACGGCCTCGTAATTTCTCGTCCAGGTCAAGCCTCCTTCCTCACGCGAAACTCTTTCCCCCTTTTTCTTCGCGACCTTCCTTTTTCCAGAATATTACTCGCCTATCTCTCGTGTGCAAAGTGAATCCAATTTAATTGGCGAAACTTCCCTGAGAATCCCATTTTTTCCCGTACTGGGATCGTATGTAGTACTTGTTAAATAAGAAGGACTGCAAGAGGTTTATGAGAAAGGAGAAAAGAAAATGAAATTGTGGTGAAAGATAGATGGACCTGCGGTTAGATTAATATTCCTTGAATTTGTTTCCATAATTCGATCTAATTTAATATAATTAAAAATTATCGTAAATTTGTGATTTCTAATTTTTAATTATTAGACGAGCTATAATTATTAGGATATTTACTGATATTTAGTAAAGATTAAATACTTCTCATAGCTCTCATTATCTAATTATTTCATTTGCTTCATATGTGTCGTATAATGTAAAGTACTAAACAGATTAATTTTTTTTTTTTAGAATTTTCCAATAAATGTAATGACTAAAAGATGACCTAGTACAAGTGTTCTAGTATATACTTAAAGTTACAAGTACCTAGTTAAAATACATTCGTATTACTCTTCCAAACATTTCCTAATATCAACAACCCTTTAACTTTAAAGTATGCTCCATACACTTATGTTATCCAGTAATTATTCCAAAATTTTCAACGAAGGGAAAAGTTGAGTAATCATAGCGTCAACTGTTCCGTGTGTAAGTCGCGTAGGGCATTATGGGCACAGGCGTAACGTCTGTTAGCGGCGACGCCTTATCTCATCCCATCTCGTTTCTTCCGTCGTTGTAATTGCGAGGTCTCTCGGGGCCCGCGCCGCAGATGAGTTATATCGTCGGTGTACGGACTTGCACGGTGGGCCCCGCTGATGGGCCCAGTACCGAGGTGAGACTATTCACTGGTCCTGACACCTGACGGCCAGCGTCCAGAAAAGGGATCGAGCACTCTTAGGGAACGCATGTAGGAATAGCGATCCCTAACACCGCTATATTTACACATACGATTTATTTCTGGCGATTGTAATGTCACCTTGGAACTATTTGGCGTGTTAAAGACAGATTTTAAGAGAAATAGAAGTTGTTTAATTCTTGAATAATATGATGGACAAAGAGAGAAACTTGTCTGGATATCTGTGGTCTAAGAGTTGTTTGACGAAAAAATAAACTGAGGTCAAAGGTTGTTATACAACGAGCACCTAAGATGTATATGAAGAATAATAGAGACACAAAGATACTAATAAAGATATTTAATAGAGAATAAGTTTCTATGATTATGAACTCATTTTACAACTAACTTCGAAGAATCTTTTCAAAAACACAACTTTTTATAGCAACATAGAGTTTAAAATATATTATACAATATAGAATATTTATGTAAAAGTTGCTCTTGTTATAAAGGTCAATAAAAGAAAGAAGAATAAAATTCTAAGAATCATATTGTGTATTGTAACATATATATATATATATATATATATATATATATATATATATATATATATATACCTATATTCTAACAGCATATTGTTAACTTCTTATAGTTGATACTATACTTCCTTAGTGAAACCACATGATAGTTCGTATACCACTTCTATGCCCTACAATAGTAACTTCCTGAACAACTTCAACTTCTCTTCCCAGCAGCATTCCAATCTAACGATCTCGTTCGTTTCTCTCATTTCCCACGATATCCGCATAAAAAAGTCTTTCGTTGTCCTTCGTCACAGTCATGCATAATACCATTGATCTTTATTTTTTCCCGCGCAATTTGATTGCGCCATCGATTTCTCATCGAAAAAGGAAGTCTCTATCGGCACGTGAAGACGATTTTCCTTTCAACGAAGAAGAGAACGTAGCGTTCTATAACGATCGCGGCGAACAGTCCTCGCTTGAAAAGCATCGGGACGTCTTTCTGGTCTTTATCACGAACAATACCTCCGCGAGAGGTATATTATAGCCCTTGTTCGCGTTTGACGCGAGGCTGCGCGCGCAGCGTTCGCCGCGCATGCGCATGGGCATAGCGGACGTGCTTCGCGATGATTACTTTCGCAGAAAGTCGAGATAAGCGAGTCAAGAATAACAAAAAAAGAAACTCCGAGCCGGATCGATAATCGCCCGATTTCAATGCAACCAGATACGCTTTTATGCGTAGGCCGCTATCATTTCTTCATACATATGTAACTATATTGATCATCCGAACACAACGTGAACAAAGACTACCATATATATATATGTATATTGCGCTCAGGGACAAATGTGATGCTCGAGTTGACACGCGCGGTATGTTGATCAAGTATCTTAGAAGTTTCAAGTTGTAATAATTTACCGAGTCCACTTGAGACCTTTCGAATCGTTGTCGCCTTCCTCCCACCACTCAAACATTGTTTAAATATTCCTATACCTCAAGGACCACCGTTTGTCGTTTTACCAGATAACAAGGACGAATAGAGAACGGAGAACGTCGAAGTCATGATGGGTCTGCTTTTTTCCTTCCTTACAAACAAAAATGTAAAGCGAGACTGGTCATCGATATTAAAGAATTATGTGATTGCGAAAAGCATTATTCGAACAAGTCTAGAGATTTATTGGTAAGACAAGTTTTAATAATAATTTTAATTTTCTACTTAATCCAGAAATTTTCTCTTTAAATCAAATATTCATATAAATTTGCAGACCGTAAGTAAAGTCTTGCACGACATTAAGAAGTTAAATTGAATCACTGAATCCTTTTTGGTATTCGTAAATATCGATTAGCAGAGAAAGAGATGACACGAGCTCGTAAAATGTTGAACATACGACGAATGGTAATTACGACTTTCACCAAAAGCCGAAGGTACCAATTAATCCTTCCTAGGAGGAATGTAGATGCGCAAGAACAGGCTACATATCATCTGATTTATAATGCCGCGTAGTAAAAGGCATTCGCCCTAGGAAGCGCGTTCTAATTGGAGGTATGTTTTTCCCGATCGGGGTCGCCGATGTATCGTACCGCGCGTGCGTACATGTGCACCGGAATTTATGCCCGGTTATGTCGTGTGTTTTAAGGGATCGTCGCTCGAGCGTAATAATTTACGAGCGCTAAACCGGAAAAGATGGAATAACACGCGTGTAACGCCGATGTCAGCGTCAGTCGATGTTTTCCTGATTAACTGGGTCTCTGAACTCCTTTTAACCTCCTAAAGCAAACGAAGTCTTAGTTAACTGAATTATTATTAATTTCATCTATTTAATATTTGATATGATTAAATCTAACCATACAACCTAATATTATATGAAGGAAAAATTATAACCAGAGGGGAGAATCAGAATGAACTCCTATTATATGACATTATATGTTTACATTACATATTATATGTTTGTAACAAGAAGAAAAATACGCTTGCTCAAATGGAAATAACAGTCTTAACTAGGAGTAACACGAAAAGAATTTTCGGTAGCCTGTAACAACACTAATTCTTTTTTTCTTTACCCCCGAGGGACCGATCTAGTCGAGTGGATCCAGTTACCATTTCCAATCGAGATGGAATTCGATCCTTGGTTATAAATAGGACCAAGAGTGAAGGTAGTACACAGCCGGTCGGTACCTACCAACAGGCTGGATAGCAGTACGCACTTCGCCAATCTGCAGGATAGCCGATACAACTCGCACGCAGCGGTTTAACAACCGGGTCAGTGTTTTTCGCTCTAGTTGTGTTGATATGTATAATCTTAGTAATTATATACCACCACTGTGAAGATTTACCTGACGTTGGGCAAGGAGAGGCTCTGTGAATTCTCACAGGTGAGATAGGGAAAAGACGAGGGGCGAAGGTATATCCACATTTTATTCCGTGCACCAATCACAGCTGATTGGTACCGACTGTTATTTGTCGGGGCTCGAAGAAAAAAATCCATTCGATAGTCTACTCCTACGTGTTCGTGTGGACCGACCAAACGGATATATTGTTAAGGGCGAAAATTACAGACAGCCGGCCGTCGGAACTCTACCGAAATAATTATTCGGCCAATCGGGATCGATTATTGTACTCGTTAACCGGTCGGCTAGTATCATTATCGGAATTATCTTCCATCCTGACTGTATTACTAAATCGAAATCATTAATGATTTCGTTGTAACTAATTTCCAACAATCGTACCGCCAGCCTTTTTAAGATACTTATGAATAGCGTATTTCTTTCCTTCAAACAGAAATGTCA
This sequence comes from Bombus flavifrons, assembly GCF_040668555.2. Taxonomy (NCBI): domain Eukaryota; kingdom Metazoa; phylum Arthropoda; class Insecta; order Hymenoptera; family Apidae; genus Bombus; species Bombus flavifrons. The sequence goes on from NC_138443.1 coordinate 3,186,748, forward strand.
TAATCGTTTGGAATAATACAAAATGACGGAATTATATCCGGTTGTTCGTGATGCAAAATTTGTTAAAACTTTTATTCATCAAGAAATAACTTCGATTGCTAAACTATGAAAACTATGATATGAATTTCAATCATTTTAAAATGGCAATTCATGAAAGCTTCTAATATTTAGTCGAGAAGTAAAGTAGTCCTATTTTTTTATTATGTCTTATTTTATCCTTGTAACTTTTGTTTCAATGGTCAAAATGTATTGAATCTGTTGAACCATCTATTGATGATACAATTAATATTATTTTTAAGAAAGTTATAAACAATTGAGAGCTTTTATTAACAATTCAACCACTTTGCAACAGCCTGATATTATGGACTCGTCATATTGTATAGACCACACATTCGAATGGAAATTCAATGTGTTGATACTCTTTGAACTAATCAAGGAAAAAGGAGAAACTATGGAAATCGATTGTTAAGTGATGTTACTAACTGATGCTACATGAACAGTCCTCGACAATTATTACCACCTATTACAATGTTGCAGTATGTCTAGTGACACGCGAAACATACGAAACGATCAATTTTAGCCCATCGCGAACCTGCGAATCATCACTAGTCTGCGTTTATTCGTATAATTTAGCGTACTAGTAAAACGCGCGGGAAATACTCGCGCGACAGAACCAGTTCGTCCGCATCGAGCCTTAAGGTTACGAGGAGTGATCGATTGACGCGCATTCTGACATCGTAAAGGGAAGATGCACATGCACACGCGAACGCCTCTCGAATTGAGAAAGGGGATCTCCCAGAGAGAATGCAGAATAGCATTATGTAACTTGCGTACGATCGTTAAGTCTGATTTTATATGACGGATGCTACGAGTGAAAGTTGGGCGAATTGAAGAAGAGAGTTGGGCGACGTAAAAAGAAAAGCAATTTGACGTCACGTGAAAGTTGTACCTGTGTAATTGTCAGGAAATCTGATATGAAAACGATAAGAAGAAAGATGTACACTTAAAAATTAAGAAGATATATTACAATAATAACAAGTAAAATCTATACGTTTGTTCGTACTTATTTTACTTCTATAAGTAAATTATATATAGGGTGGTTGGTAACTGGTGGTACAAGCGGAAAGGGGGTGATTCTACGCGAAAAAAGAAGTCGAAAATATAGAATAAAAATTTATTTTTAATTTTTTTTTAATTTTTTCATCGAGACAACGATCTACAGTGAGATCCGTTATAACGAGACGTGATAAAGTGCAGGCGTACCGAGCGAAAGTTCAAAGTCGATTTTCTCGAAAACAAAGCCTCAAACGAAAAATTTTTATTCTATATTTTCGACTTCTTTTTTCGCGTAGAATCACCCCCTTTCCGCTTGTACCACCAGTTACCAACCACCCTTTATATTCGAATTCAGGGAGTCTAACCTCTGCAAATCGAAGTTTCCTTTTATAAGTCAAAGTTTAAGCACCACTGCCTATGCAATTTGAAACGATAGATATATATTTATTTTACAATGAAAAATCGTATTCTAAATAGAAGTCTACCGTAAATTAATCATTAAACTTTAACAGTTAAAGTCTTTCGTAGAATCTCTATAACTCGAAAAGTATTAACTGTACGAATTCCCTTTAAGCCAATTTGTTGAGCCTCCCTTATTCGAAAAACTCGATAAGATGAAACCTGGAAAAATCAAAGAATTTTGCTATTCCTGGAAATTCAAGTTACCGAGATTCGATTATAGTTTTAATTTTCCCAAGCATCTCAACATCGTGGAGGGCATCCTCGGCCATGTTTAGCTTGGAGGCGCGTCTAAGGTATGCGTACCTCGAGCCTGGTATAATAAAGAAAATCCACGATGCAATAGCCGGAGCACAAAAGGACGAGAGAATAAATCAAAACGGCGTCGGTAATGCGCGGCTCGTCGACGCAAGAAAGGCTTTAAGGTATCAGAGTTTTATGCGGCATGAGAAATCGCTGATTTTCCCACGCGCGCAGTGGTACGCGCGCGCACAAGCGCTACCGGGACCGCAACGGAGGCGCAATCGCGTTTGCAAATGCGCCTTGAGGCCGTGTGCTCGCTCGTGCACTCGGGTGCCCGACGTTCGCGCTCGTTCCTTCTATCGGAAATATAATTGGCGCTTTGCAAATCCATTAACCGACCCCATGTGGCAGGTGGCGTTGCCGTATTACCGCCGCTGGGCCTGCTCGCTAGTAATTCATAGTTTCATGCTTTCCACTGCTTAAAGACTTAATGGAAGTTGCGCACGCATACGTTCCAAGTTGTGCGCGCATCGCCATCGTTATCTGTTACGCGTCTGTAGAAAAACAACCGTGCTCCCGTCCGTGAAAGATATAGAAAGTGTTATAACGTTTGCATGCTGACCAGGCCTTGCAACTCGTCGAGATAATCTATTCCCGGCCGTGCACGAGGCTTGTTTTCAGGGACACGTGCCTGCTAAACGCCGCTATAACCTCTCTAGGAGTTTCAGTCGAATGGAAGAAGGAACAAGCGATGATTTATGAAGTTTGCTCGACGCTTTGGAAACAGGGTGGAAAAAGGTGCTATATAAATAGACGACTTCGAGGGATTCAAATATTATTTACCTGTTAGAACAACGTTGGAAATGGGAGATAATTATAAGCACACGGTGATGTGCGTAATTTGAGTACCATGAAGATACTTATGTCAAGGTACATTTACCGTAAAGAGTAGTTACAATAATAGAGTAAGGTAGGATTGTTTGAGTCAGCTAAGCCTCAACGTCTTAAAATTCAGTCTCTCCTCCCAAATATAAATAATTTAAAAATTGTTTATAGCTGAATTTGAATAATTACCAGGCAAATTGCTTACTTAAATCAAACATCCTACAGATATCAATGACCCTAGCTTATCCTACTCTAAGGATATTTTTGAAGAGATTTCATAATCCTGTATCTATTAACAGTGATGTGTTAATGCGTTAAGCACATTTACTGGGAATTTTAATTCTAATGTCTTTTACAAAAGTCATTTCACCGTAATTCTTATAAATTAATGTCCAGTTATCAAAAACCCATTGTTTAAACAATTATATACAACGTTTGACATATTAATGACAATAATTGTCTAATAGCTACATCTGATAATACCGAATAAAGCGTTATCGTGTAGTCATTTAAATTATGAATAGCTGAATATTCTATGCAGTAACGTTGCCGCTAGTGTCGAGATACGAAACAGATAACGTTAAAACTATAATAATGTTTACGTGGATTCATAGACCTGGCGCGGAGCCCGCGCAAGACGGCAAATAGCAAGGCACAAAGATCCGTTCGTTCGCAATGCGATATAAGACCATGGGTTGGGTTAGATAGAGGATGCATTTGAAGCTACCATTAAGCCCGTGATTGATAATGCCCGCAGACCCGTTCTGCGCCATCGCGTCCGTTCGATCAAGGTCTCCCTGAGTATACCGATCGCGTAAAAAACGAAAAGCGCGTGGCGGCTGTGGCGCGCAACAACGCAAAATCACTGCAAAAAGCGAAAGAAATGACATCGAGTGCACTGTCACCGACATTCCTCTTACAGCTCTATATCTGCCTTCTCTCCAGCAAGAAACGATGATTAACAACGAAATTTCACGATACATGCATAGTTCTAAGTTGGAAAAAATTAGCAACTGAATGTAATTGAATATTCATGGAATGTTGGTATTAAATTGAAAAATATTCATGAGTGGGAATTTCGTTATTCTTACAATTAAGTATGAAAGAAGCGTAAAATAGTTTACTTTGCTAAGTACGTACTTAGAGATAAGGAATAGAATGTACGGCGTGTCAACGCATAAAAGAGATAAAAATAGCATCGTTGAAGCAGAGTATTCTTTTCATCGATGACGACGATGACGATGCAGCTGTTAACTAGCAAAATGCCATTATTTAGCCAACCTTGACGATGAAAAGAGGGTAGGCAACTATAGCTCGGACTAAAATCTAGAAAACACGAGCGACAAAAAATGACTTGTGGTGAAACGACAGTGACGGAGCATGTGCTCTATGAGAATCATCTTTCGTCGGCGAAGATCAGAGCGTCCAACCTTGCTTGGGAAAAACGCTAAACGAGGTATTTGCACGATGAGTCGACGAATCTTATACACGATGCACCCTTTGTTTTGCTTCGAAAAATCTATGAACGTGACGAGCCGTGTCAGGTATTTATCCTATTTTGCGAAATGGATGTGCATTTCATTAATTTTTTAACCTACTCTATTATACTGATATTACAGAGGAAAAAATCGGCTGAAGTGTTCACATACTTGTGAACGGTAGCGTATGTCTGTCTTACTAACATTACCAGCCTTAGTAACATTATAAATATTGCCTATTTTGTGATAGAAAGGTGATTGCTTAAAATTTAATATTTCACGCACAATTATCCACATCAAGAAGATTATGAAGCTAAAGGGATAGAGACTGGTTGAAGAAGTTGGTTGCATGGATTTCTCCGTAACGGGGAAACGTAGCTTCCCCGAGAATAAGCCATCAGAAATTGCGCGAAAAGCATTATGACCGGTGCCAAGTTTCGTGTGGCACGCGAGAGATTACTTTCTAGAGCTCTCCGGCATACCTTCCAGTTGGAAGGTTTCCTCTAGCTCTAGGAAACGTCCGGATATGATAATAAGCGATGCTCGCGCCAACATTCTACGTTGAGCACGATTCGAACCCTCGGGGCTACGTACTGGGTTCGCATCAACAGCTCTCGGAGAACCAATCCTCTTCCCTGAAGTCGCTGTCACGACCACCTGGAACGTCTCTGTTCCGTGGATGGTCTTTTAAATCCCTAGCATCTTTCCAACAGTCACGCCTCCTCAGTTTGTTTCGCGTGCTTTCCAACAACATTCACAGTGTTCCCATGTTCTCCATAAAACAGCTATTTCTCACAAAGAAACTTCGACTCTGGTGGAATGTCAATGACAAATTCATACGAAGATGGTAAAATTGACTTTTAACGGTGACCAGTGATTGCCACATCTGGAGATTTCCTTTTGTAAAAGCCATAATTGTTATAACGTCCCCCTTAATTGAACTACTCATCTAGTGTATTCTCATCTTTTAAGAAATGTTAAAATATCGAAGTGTTTCATATTTTAGTTATATATATAGGGTACAACTGTTTGCTAGAAATTTGAAATTTTCTTAGATCTGTGATAAATGCGGTGAGATTACTCCAAAGTAAAATATACTCATCTCCTCCGGTTAATAGGTTAAATAGAAGTTGTTAGCATTATTCTGAACTACGTTGAAATAGAACTAGAGAACGCCAGTTTCTCCTAAAAAGATATATATTTTTTCGCATCGAGCAATATTTCTAAGCGTAAATAGTAAACTTACAATACGCTTGTAACGATACACGTGATACAACGCTTGTCCACATAATTAAGTAAAAACTACGACGCGAAGGTAGGTCGCAAACGCGTCTTCACGTAGTAAACTCTTCAATTGCGCAAATATCTCGGAGCCTCGATGGAAGAAATTAGCATAATGCCGGGAAGCATTAGGCTCGTGAGCGCAAATTGTGCGGCGGGCATCGGCTCAAAGAAATACACAAGGGAATAAGGAGGAAGAGACAGGCTTATGTAGAGGGTGGAACAAGGAGCAAGGAGAAGAAACTAAAGAAAAACAAGGAAAAAAAATAACAGGAAAAATCAGGAGCACGTCGTTTATTTTTATATGCATGAAAAGTCATCAGTAGTTGGCTGGTTGAAACATGAATAGGATCTGTCCACCGGAGAATGACTTGAGCAAACTGTCGCTAATCGTTACTGCCTGTGTGCGAAACGCGTCGTTTTTGCTTCTGATTCGCGTCTTGTTACCACGTTCAGGTAATTTACCACAGAAGCTCATATCAGGCGCCTTCGTGGGTTCCATGGAAGAAATCCAAGGAGTTGTACTATCCATGTAATCGTATTTATGGCAATACGTGATTACATTTCTTTTAACCGGAGGCAAGAAAGATAAAGGATATGCCTCCGTCATTTTTTCTTTTTTGTAGCGTTGGGATGCGCTATCTTATTAGCACTGTAAAGAAGGCGTGTAACCAGCGAAACAAAAAAGGATCGATAAAAGTGATCTTCGTCTTGTTCTTTTTAAACTGGAATGCATATATCATTTGTACATCCTGTTTAAATAACAAAGGGAAAGGAATATTTGCTCGTAATCGGTAAAAATTACCTTCACCTTTTTCTTTTTAAACCGGAATGCGTATATCATTTGTACATCCTGTTTCAATAACAAAGGGAAAGGAAAATTCACTCGTAACCGGTAAAAATTATCTTCAATTTCTTTTTTATAAATTGTAATACATACACATATCATTTTTGCATCCTGTTTAAATGACAAAGGAGAAAGGAAAATTTGCTCCTTTTCTCTGCTACCATATTGGTACTATTCCACCAGAGAACATAGCGAGAATAATTCCACTCATCTTAATAATGATACTTGATCGACGATATGACGTTAGAATCGAAAGAGAGTTCTCTAGCTCGCCGTGAAAACCGAGAGCTCGTTACGCGATGACGACACATCGGAGATCCATCGAAAGTCCATCCCGTCTGAACGTGAAAGTGTTGCAAGAAAAGCAGGTTATTACAGGTAGTTACAGGTGGTTACAGGTAGTTGAAGTACCGCCAGCTCTCCTTCGCACTTCCTAAAGGCCGTTCCCCGGCCTACGAGCACGATCTCGACCGCACACTCGTGTGCTCCTTCCTTTCCCGTGACGCAATATATCGTGTCTTTCAAAGCAATTCCTGTGGTTCGAGACACCAATATGGACACGCGCGTATACACACAGAGAAAGAGAAAGAAAGAGAGGAGGAGACAGGTATACGTTTTCGTGCGGTGTAACTGACCTGTCTCGAAGAAACATAAGTTGCGCCGCGCGGAGACCGCAGACCTGTCCATTTCGTTCTTTTTCCCTTTCTTTTCTCGTTTCGTTGCCCTTTGCAATCGGAATGCCAAGCCGGCCAGCTGCAACGAAAGTAAATGCGCTTGGGAAGACATTGAATTAGCACGATATATCGTGCACGGTTTATCTCCTCCCGTGGCTTTCCTGACCGCCGGACAAATTCTTTGATAGACTGTGCGCCAGCCGTCTACGCGACTAAAATTACCACATTCGCCGGCTTTACGACTGCGCGTAATTAAAAACTTGCATTTTCATGGCTTCCCAACGTCTATCTACGGTCTTTCTTCGTAGATCATTTGATCGATGATATACTGTTACGTTTTTGTTTCATTTGTTTTGGTTGTGTTGCCGTTAATTTTTCAATTTAGATTAAATGGTAGCGTTGTCTGATGTTTAATGCGATTGGCAATTAAACTCCACGTTTCGGCTAACCTGCTACGCGCAGGAGTACTGGCACGGGAGAGGGTCAAGGTTGGTGAAAATAAATGTTCGCTTAATCCTATTATATTATTAGACAAATATTTTCCACAACAAATGTTTATTCTAATTCTAATTGGGTATTGACAGAATTGTCGTTGAGATTTCGAATACTCGAAGTTACAATCGTTCGCGATACGTTTCCGCTCTTATTAATTACAAGATTTTAATTTAATTGATTTTCAATAATTTACAAATTGACAAATACAAACGCGTCGATTAACAAAACTGACAAGAACTGGGAACTAACGAAACAAAGAACTAAAAGCTAAAGAACTAAAGGACTAAAGACCTTAAGAACTAAGAGCAAAAAACTAAGAGCTAAAGGAACTAAGAGTTGAAAAACTAAGGAACTAAAGAATTGAAAGGCAAAGGAACTGAGAAATTAAGAGCTAAAGGAATTGAGAACTAATCGCTATGAGCAAAGAAATTACTTGCCAAGAATTGGGGAACTGATCGCCAAGAACCAAGGAATTAATCACCAAGAACTGAGGAACTAATCACACAGAACTGAGGAATTAACTACTCTGAACTAAGGAATTATCTCTGTATCTTCTATGTCGCTACGCTTATTTATAATTAGGTCTACCGTGGAGTGGTCGTCATGTGGCGGGTTATTCCGTGGGGGTTGTGAGGCTCGAATTTGATTTCTATACAAATTGTTAAATTTTATTTGAATCTCAAATTGAAACGCTCACTCGCGCTATTGGTAGTTTTAGTCTACGTTACGGCGCATGCGCAGCGCGGGACGTGACAATACATTTCGGGGAATGACGTTATATCTAGTGACTTTTACAGTGTAGAATTACATATAGGGATATTAGTTGTTTTATAGGTTCAGCCAAGTCACTTAGCATTTATGGTAGAACATGTTTTAATTAAATAGATACTCTGCGTTAAGAGAAACATAAAAGTTTTGTTACGTTATAATAGAATTTATTACGAATCAACTACTTGTTAAGAATTATTATAACATGCCTTTAATCTTCTTCGTTCTAATCGTTTTTTCCTTTTTTCTTTTTTCACGTGGCGCTCGTGGTATGTGTTCACTTCCCATTTCAAGGTTTACGTTCTTACAAAACCTACTTATCAATACGAGCGAATTATTCACAAAAATCCACAAACTAATTAACCTCTAAACCATTACTAAACAATATTGCGCAATCAGAATATAAGTTAGATTCCGCCTCCCTTAATTCCGCCATCCATATACAGCGCATTCATCAATTATCTTCCCGAAAAGCCGGCAACTTCCGGAAGTTCGTGCAAACTCCGAGCAATATTCAACCTCCAACCTTTCTAGCGGTTCATTACCTCCTCGATATTCTTGGAATTAATCACGCCGCGGCCTCGTTAATCATACGCCGATGATAACGCCGGGAAGAAAAGTGTTCCGAAGGAAACGAGCGGCGTAACCTGTCCCCTTCTCGCCCAGAAACACTTTCTCCCACAACGAAAAGAAGCGAGACGTAAATCCTGCCGGTATCCTCGACTGTCGATCTCTCGCGCGTGCAAAACGAACAAGCGTAACAGGATCCCTCAGCGTGCGAAATAATCACAAACAGTTAACAGACTGGGGTACTATCTCTGTAATTTTCGTGACTCAGTCTCGCTCCAAATCTTTTATAATAATGATACGCAATTTATATTCTTATGAATACAGCTAAAAAATATGGTTTCTATGTCAGTAGGTTTACGAGCCACGTCATTTTTACGCATTTCGAATTTCACGAGGAAAAGTACACAAACCGTTTACATTTTTCTTCTAATATTTGTACTGACCTTTATCTATTTAACGAGACGAATATACAGGGTGGTTGGTAACTGGTGGTACAAGCGGAAAGGGGGTGATTCTACGCGAAAAAAGAAGTCGAAAATATAGAATAAAAAATATTTTTTTTTAATTTTTCCATCGAGACAACGATCTACAGTGAGATCCGTTATAACGTACCGCACCCGTACCGAGCGAAAATTCAAAGTCGATTTTCTCGAAAACAAAGCCTTAAACGAAAAATTTTTATTCTATATTTTCGACTTCTTTTTTCGCGTAGAATCACCCCCTTTTCGCTTGTACCACCAATTACCAACCACCCTATATATCGAAATTCATTTTCTTCGAAGCTTTCTAGTTTTGAAGTTTTCTATGTGATATACCTGTCTCTACGGATCGTAAAGTAAGCATTGCCGCAGTAATAGATATAAACGCGATAAAAGAGTTAGTTCCTGAAAAAAGTAAACGTAAACAATGCAACGACGATACTTCGAACCTGATTTCTCACATTTCAAGTGGGTGAGACGGCGTCGCTATTTTATGTCCTACGTATTTACGTTGGAAAATCCTTATGCGGAAAAGGGATAAGCATTAGAAGAAAAAACGAAACTCGGTGTATGAATTGCAGTCGTAGTATGAAGACGTTTTTGAAGTTTCAGTTATTATTAGTCCGTGCACTCAAGAAGAAAATACTAGTGCATTTTGAGTATCAGTAATATTATTGTGAAGTTGCGAATTATTGTGAATTTATTATTATGAAATTCAACTTTTCACCGTTTTGACAAATAGCCCTTGTCATTTATGCGCTCGAATATGTCTAGAAGAGGAGATAACATATTGCAAAAAATAGTCGATTATGCGAGGAGTGCTCTAACACAAGCTACGAAGAGAATAAAAATAAGTCATTTCAAAACAAAGATGAATTTGAGATTTTCGAATCAGATGAAAGCGAAAAACAGAGGAATCATCGGATAGCGAAGAGGAAGATCTCCGGAATTTTTGTCACAGCAGGAAAAGGATGCATCTCCCATGCGAGTCTGGGTCCAAGAATTACACAAACATTCCCAGATTATCCCACAATTTGAATGCAGTTCGTGATACAGAAATTGCGATCGATGGAACAACTTGGAAGAAATTGGAAATAGACGGTTCTAGTGGTAGACGACCTATCCACCCAATATTTATTAATTAATTAAATATTTATTAATTAATTAAATATCGGGCGAATAAGTCGTCTCTTACTAGATCAGCCTATTTCCAATTATTCGCTAGTCTTACTGATTGTACAAAAAGGGACGTGGTGACAGGCAGTGTAAACAGTGTCTTCCACTTGATAATCAAGAGAAACATGTTGGAACATATAAAATCTTGTACCAAAGCAAAGGTATGTCGTGTTTTAAGAAATGATTGGACAATTTCAATTACCGAGTTACTTGCTTTTATTGCAATTTCGTATGCTCGAGGAGCATATGAAACAAAATCACTAAAAGCTTGTTATTTATGGTCCAAGAAATGTGGACCTGTTTTCTTCTCGATCACAATGCTTAAAGATCAATTTATGCAAATTCTTCGATTCATACGATAATAGATAGACGATAGATACGATGATAGAATTCAATAATAGAACAGAAGGATCCGAACGTTTACGTACAGACAAAATTGAGTATACGATGCGCGGAATAAATGTAATGTTATACAATGCTGAATATTATAAATTTTATATAAATATATACCTCATAATTTCATTCATAAGTTTTATTTATTTTGTTTTTAAGTCATCGTACTTTGAATATTTTACATTTATTTATCACAAATGCATAATCCTCAGTCACATTATAGTCGATGATATCTCCTCGTAACACCATGTACGACTATTTCCCAAAACTATGAGTAGTTATCATTACGAAATCATTATAGCAGATGGTTTAAAATTTTACATAGTACGTAGTACACGTACTCGACCTACTCTGTTCTCGATATAATTTCATTTGAATATTAAAAATATTTCACTTATTGATCCCGAAACAACCAAACTTCTATTCTGTTGAGGTTATTCGACGTGTAAACAGAGAAAACTCGTGGATAAATTGTAAGGCAGAAAATATATTTAAATAGAAGTGTAATTATAACTAAGAATACAATTTGAGCTGGTCCAGATCCGCACGCTAGCTGTGTTACAAAATAACTGAAAACCTCGAAGCCAACGTCGCCTGTCTACTGTTTATGGTCTGACTTCGTCGCAGTCTTTTGTCTACGCGCTGTCGATGGCTTCAGTACTTGAGAAAACTAAAAAGACCAGATGTAGAGTTTTCTTATAAGTGGTGACCACTTCAACATATTCCATTACTATGACTGGACTACGTATATTGATAGAAATCCGTATTTCTCTGAATATAATTAAAAATATAGAACTCTCACTCTGTACACTCTTGCACCCGCGAATGCCGCATCAAAAAAAAGCTCGCAGTGCCAAATCTAACGAAATCGATGACAAATAGACTTTGCAAGAACATAGACTTTGAAATGGAAAGTGACTTTACCTGATCGTAAAATAATAATTTCCAAAACGCAAGGCCAGTTACCCTTCGACATTTACAAACACAATGCTCAAGATCTGTGAAATAAATGCGAAATGGCTAAAAATCGGTCCGATATTCCTGTAGTCGGTAAATCTGAATCTCATTGAACGATCGTTACTGAACGATCGCGCGGGACGGAGAGGGATAATTATGGAAGCATGAATATTTATGGAAACTCGTGCACCGTGTAATCTTTATGAGACACAACGGCCGCAGGACGTCGTCGGTGATGGCTCGGCACGGTTTACTTTGTCGGCATGCACTCGCCGAACTCAATTATCCGGGCTTGAAGGGATAGGAACGTAGGAGGTGAGGCATGGGGGGGTAAGGAGGAGGAGGAGAGATGTCCAGGTGAAACTACGCGGTCGAAGAAGCGATCGATCGTACGGTTAAGTGGCTACCACGGGGCCCTGCGTTATCTACCCGCTGACAAAAGGACGCGCGATCTACACACAGTTGGGGAAATACGATCTACCTGCTGGTTGAACGGAGGCGCGTGGCTTTTTACGATAATTAACGTGAACCGAGGTTGCCAAGGATCGCGCAGGAGATGCCGCCGTTCGTACTGCTGGGCCGCTGGAACGTGGCTGTTGAATGAAAATTGAGATATCAGTGTGCACCAGTGTTAATGTGCACGTGGCTTTTTCTTTCGTCAAAGTGAAGTGGAATGCGGATTTTTCTTCTCTTTTTTTTTTGTTTTTAGGCAGATAAATGGGTATTTGTGATCGGATTACTAGGATTGGTGGTACGGAGGTGAATAAGAGATTGAATATGCATGGGATTAATTAGTTGTACATTGTACGTTTTGATTTGCTATTGACGATTTTTTGTGTATCGAATAAATTTTGAGATATGCCAAACTTATTCGATACACAAAAGAGATATTTGAAATTTAGGTATGTGCAAGGAGGGGATAAAATGAAAAAAATATTTGCTATACTATGTTTTCTTTTCTATTTCATACATCTATCATTTGCACAGAATAAATGTGACTTTCTGAACAATAACATTCAAATTTGCAAAATGTATAGTTTAGCCATAGAAGTATCGAGATCAATTCCAATATTTGTCTACTACAAAGGTATACTCGATGAATCAACTGAAAGAAGGACAAAAAGGAAAGTATACACTCTGTCTGAGTGGTTCAAGTCGGCTGACGAAGTTTTTTCGCTTTTAAGATAGAACAACACGTGAGAAAAAGCAAATATTTATTCTATAGTCTTTAAACCGCGTTTCCAAATATTTTTGAGGGTCGCAAACATTAATACATTTGCTTCTTCCTAAACATACAAAGTCGAAACTTTACAATATTTTATCTTCTTTAACCTGTTAACCGGGTCGTCCTTTAATGTTCCGTCCATAAAAGCTTCGATAATTATAAAATTAGAAATTAATAACAAAGACCGATCAATTTCAGTTAAGTCAACTTTAGATTTCCCAAATACATATAAATGTAATCTAATAAGGGTTTACTACCTATACGTAACAAAAACAGAAGATCCCTAAATAAAAGAATTATACAAGGTGGTTGATAACTGGTGGTACAAGCGGAAAGGGGGTGATTCTACGCGAAAAAAGAAGTCGAAAATATACAATAAAAATTTTTCGTTTGAGGCTTTATTTTCGAGAAAATCGACTTTGAACTTTCGCTCGGTACGCCTGCACTTTATCACGTCTCGTTATACCGCATCTCACTGTAGATCGTTGTCCCGATGGAAAAATTAAAAAAAAAAATTGTATTCTATATTTTCGACTTCTTTTTTCGCGTAGAATCATCCCCTTTCCGCTTGTACCACCAGTTACCAACCACCCTGTATATTATTTGAATGACGAATTATATCCCCGGGCAATAGATTAAGAGCAGAAAATTACGGGTAATAAAAATAGCGAAGCTAGTGATTATTAGAATGGCGTTCTATGCGAATAAAGAAATAGAATATCGGAAGCCAATGACCGCGTAGTTTTCTCGCTATTTTAAGTGGATAGGGTAACGTAATATCACTTTTCCTTGGAAATAAAACGTTACAGGTTATTGTAAACTGTAACGTAACGAAGCATACCTCTCGATTACTTTGCCAGCTACGATTGCGATACTATTGTTACGCTTGCCTATGCGCTAATTGGCACAAACGTTACGCGATTCGTTTTACTAATTAGCTGCCCGCTTGGAATACCGATCGTCTACTCGCTATCTCATTCAGTTTACGTCATTCAAGCCTATAGGAATATCACATTCCGATAGGAAGCATGAAAATTGACTTTAAATATAGTAACATCGTCGTTAATTTCACTCGTACGTTGAAATATATGAAAATATCTATAGCCTCAATATATGTCATATCTAATCCTATCAATCATATGTTATTCGAAATTGCTAAATCTCTAAAAACTGATCCAACTAGATCCTCGAATATGATGAATATATTTATTATGGTTCTGTCATTGAATTTCAAATTTTCATTCCCATTAAATATCCATGAAATCTTTAATATGATATTTAATTCATCGGATATTATATTTCCTATTTCTACTAAATTTCCATAAAAGTTCACTGAAATATTAAGGTGTCCATTTTCACTATGTTTTCAATATATGTAATAGTTATATGTCTAATCTATAATAATCTGAACCATCTTTGAAATCCTTGAACTCGGATATGATCATTTCCATTGGATTTGTACTTTCATAAAATTATATCACTTTCTAATCTAAATCACTAGCTTCACGCTCGACTATCATAAAAGTCACTAAATCCCTGTCTCCACTAAATTGTCGCTCCGTGTAAAATCACTAAATCTCAGCAACTGCTCGTATCAAGTACATTCCAAATTGTAAAAAATGTACTCGTTTCTTGCGCCAAACGCGAATCGTGGCCGGCATAGCAATTACATGGCTCTTGTACGAGGCGCACGTTGTCTCTGCGCGAGTATCTGATATAATTTTTCAAAGGTATCCAGCTCTTCATAAATACGCGATACCGAAGCGTTTCCTGGAAATCTTCATACGACACTCCGAAGCAAAGTGTTCGTCTTTAATACGCGTATCATATACGTGAATGCTCCTCCTCGTAAAATAAACTAGGACAACAACTTACCTGCGGTTACTGCGTGCACGTGTTTGCTGGATGCTAAAGACGTATGAAAGGCATTATTGCGAACGCACGTCCCGCCATCGTCGACTCCGTACATCGTTCTTTCTCATTTTCTCGCTCCAAGAACAGATTTACATCGAGCTGCGGAGATTAACTATCGGGAAAATTATACGAAATAAATAAACGTGGAAATGTTTCCACTGTTTCCAATGATCGACCTTGTTTCTTTACATTTTTTATTGTTTATTATATTTTAACCTGCTAACTGGGTTATGCTTTAAACAAAAGTTTCTCTAATAACGGAATTACACGTACATGCATTTTAAACCTAACAAATATAATTATAATTTATTTTTCGCATAAATGTAATACGATACTTACGTTATTTTCAAGAGTGACAATCTAGATGTCGAGTTAATGTCTTTCTCCACTAAAAAGCATAACGCGTTTTTCGAACAATTAAGGATGATGTTGAATTAACATTCGCTACTATCATAATTTCACTATTCCTAGATTATTAGATTTATAAAATAATATCTAACGCTTAGAATAAATCGACTGAAATTTTATAACTATATTGTATTCTATCAAAAGCAAAAAGTGTGCATGTATTACGTATTACGTATGTAGTATCGTGGAAAAAAGGCCTGTGGTGGCACTCGATAGCAAATACCACCACTCGACACTAACTAGTATCGGACGACGGCAGCGCAGTGGTTAGCGCCAAACGCAAAACAACGAGTAGCCGCCTGCTTAATAGACCTCGAAAAAGCTTTCGACACAGTCTGGATCCCAGGTCTCATATACAAATTAATCAAGAAAAACTTTCCTAAATACCTAATCAAAATAGTCTGGGACATGATCACAAGCAGAACATTCGTAATGACTGAAGGTTCACACACATCAAGCAAAGAATTTTCCATAAAAAACGGTTTGCAACAAGATACAGTAAATTCCCCGTTACTTTTCAATATTTACAATAGTGACTTACTAAACCTCTTTAATCTCAATACATCCACCCATAAACGCTCCATAGCCTTCGCAGATGACCTAATCATCTACGTAACAGGCCGCAAAACCAAAACAATAAAAACGGAACTCCGAGAACTTTTTGAGAAAATTAACACATCTTAAAATTAATAAGAAACCACTTCGCGCAAGCGGCAAAGATAATAGCTTAATCTTCAGTTGCTTATTCCCAAATGACGCATATTACAAAAACACTCTGGCAACAGGCTACATCCCCCCAGAAGCGTTCCTATACCTAGACGAAAAAAACTACCTCCAAGACCAAAATAACATCCCAATAATTTATCACATAAAAAGAAAAATAGGGACCAAAACTATACTCTACGAAGAAAACTTAAACGGACAAACCGCAAACACTAGGTGGAGATACAACATGGCCCTCCCTCTGAAAGACACTAAAGACAAACACAGAAAAAACACAAAAAAATATTGGTGGATTCCAAATCCATAATAAAACAAGAAAGCAAACCATTAAACCGACAGAACTCAATTCTGACACCGTATAACACAGGTGTAAACTATAAATATTTGTAAATTTGGTAAATAAACCTATTTGACATCCCCTCCCCGCCCCCTCCCTCTCATCCCACTCCTCCCCAAAATTACACAGCACCCAAAAAAGCAGACTACCGAAGCGTCCTGTTTTGCGACCAAGTTTTCAAGACAGAAGAAATAAAAAAAAAAAGCTCCGCTCCCCAGCTGCTTAAACCCAAAAAGTGTATTAAACACAAAAAATGTAAAGCGCCGATACATAATATAGTATGGCTACGTCGTACCGCCGCGTATCGGTACCTTTGCCTAACACATCATTACCAAAATTCACAGTTTATTATGAATACCAAAATGTAATTAATTGTATCTTGGGTTAAATAAACATCATTAAAAAAAAATTTTAAAAAAAGCAGTGGTTAGCGCCTTAGGTTGCAAACGTTCGGAACCCGGGTTCGAATCCCGGCGACCGGAGTCCGATTTTTCTTCCACGATACAAAAAATGAGAAGAAAAGTGGCCTAACTCAGCAGCGACATCTACACCCAAAGCGCAGCTTACAATACTACACGTATTACTTTAAAATGATAATATACTTTTGCGTCCAATCTAAGCTCGATAATACGATACAGTGCAATGTCAACAAAAGCTGTTCAGCAAACAGGGACTATTATCGATTAGACGCGAATGATAATTCCCGATTATCTCCCTTTCGCTTGAGGAACGCGTACCTCGCACCTATCATCTCCATACTACGTCTTTTCTCCAACAAACGCTGTGAGTTGACGGTGCATTGTTCCCATGCCGATGCATCGTACGTTAGCCGAGTATCGATACGGGATATGCTTCGCAGCCAATTATTATTGCCATTTAGATAAGGAACGCAGTTAGTTAAGCCTGAAGATCCTCTAACGATCATCGTGCGGTGTTTGTATCTCTTTCGTAGAGTGCACCGATGCAAAGCCGGGTCCGATGATTTTTTACTCTTTTTGGGAACGTAGATGAACATACACGTGAGTTCGAGTGTTAATGTCAAACGTGAGGCGAAATGGGAAGAGTGAACGTGTCAAAATGCACGTTAAAGATTGTGAAAGATTTAGAAAGCATCGATTAAATGATATTTAGATGTTCTGTGAGATTGAAATATCAATAGATGTATAATTATGCTGGTAGGATTCCAGTTTGAAAGACGATGTGTGTATTTATTCCATAAAATTCTTTTGCGTTAGAGTAGAAAGGAACACTTAAGAAGACACATCAATTATTCAATTAAATCAATGATTTAAACAAATTTAATGCTTTCAATATGTAGATAAAATATTTTTTTTAATGTGAACTTGGAATATAAATGGCAAACATTCTTTCGAACACTTCTCATTGCGAACTATAGTAGCTATCCTGATCTTCAATATCGATTCAATATCAATCATATCTAAAATATAGCATTGTACGTTATTATGTATTACGTAATATAAAATTACGTTATTAAATTGTAACATTGAATAAACTAAACATCTGATTGACTCGTTGTATTAACTCAACTTGCAACAAAGAATAATTCATTTAAAAAGACAGAATTGGACAAAATGTATATCGAAAGGAACTTGTTAGACATCTCTGAAACCATACTCATACATTGCAATACCTTTATGACATTCTTATTTATACGACAATTCGGAAGAAGCGTTTTAAAATTCGCAAAGAAATCTTCGTAAGTCATTTCAACGACATTGTAACTTACTATGACTTAGTGCAAGATATACCATTATTCGCGAAAATGGTACACCTTCCATTAGTAGCGTCACAGACCAACTGAAGATGAGCCAGTGTTGTAAAACTAAGGCCAGGTTGATAGCGGCATGAGTAATAATTCTTCTTTCTGACGCAAAACTGATGGAGTTGTAAATATACCGTTTTACACGATAAAAAGATAAAAATAGGAACATACTGTAGACCTTTTATTCGATAAAAGCAAATTTGAAATATTTTAAGTTGTTCCACTATCAAAGCAAAGCAACGATTTATTCTTCTGAATGGAGATAAAATACATAAGTTTCTTTACTCGTGGAATAGAAAAACTATTTTCCATAATATTCCATTCTCCGTACTTCTCAATAAATCACTTGCAACCCAATAGGAAAAAGGTAATTCCATGATCAATGATTGTTGCGACACACAAATTAATAACGACCAGTCAGGCACAACTGATCGGTTGGTATTGCGAGCCTTGAACGTTATTAGCGCCCAAGGTGGAGGATTATAATAAATGTAAAGAGCGAGGTTTATTTCACCTTATTTATTCCACTCAATACTCTGATTACAACTGATTTTAAGTTACTGATTTCCACTTAATACTCTGACTACAACTGTATTGAAGTTACTGAGTTATCCTGTTAAATATAATGTTACTCACTGAATACTGTTAGGTGTTGACTCTTAGAATACCGGTGCAAGAGTCCCTGTTATGCGTTGACTCTTAGAATACTGGTGCAAGAGTCTGTTAGGTGTTGACTCTTAGAATACTGGTGCAAGAGTCTGTTAGGTGTTGACTCTTAGAATACTGGTGTAAGAGTGAGTCTTGGATATGTTGCTGTCGTACAGGAAGGTTCGTGGTGGGTGTGTCTCAAGTCTGTTCCTAACTGATCATTGGGTAAAGACGTATGTTTGAGAATGGGCTGGCTGCCTTTATGAAGGTTCGCGCGCGGGTGACCCTACACTCGGGGAAAACCTGCGTGTCCGGTCTTCCTGAGATGTAGTATAAACATAAAGCAATTTCCTTTTTTATGGTTTTCTTCCGTGGAGTCCTAAAGTACCTTGATTGTACAATAGGCCCACGGTTTATGATGGGTCCGCACTAGGCTAGCGTAGACCCTTGACGGTCGTCCTGTCCGAGGATCGCATCTGGTTCACATAAACCGTCGCGGCAATTACCAGGCGGCCACTCCAAATCTCGAACAATGATTCCGCGTTTTCAATCGCCTCGCGATGATCGAGCGCGCGAGTGCTGCCCTCTATCGGTTCTGTCCCTTTGTTTTCCTCGTCCTCGAAAACTGCAAGCTCTCCCTTTGGTGGCCACTGACCGTAGCGAGAGAGAAGAGATATCGTTGTGTGTATCGTTGGTGAAGATCTACGATGCAAATGGGCCGCGTGCGAGAGCGCGGCGAAGCCAGGAGTCGCCGCTTTGAATCTTAATAAGACTTCACTTTCTGGTCTCGTTGATTACGGAATTAAACAAGAGTCCTGTTGACCGGCAAGGAGGAAAGTTTAGCGGTTTCTCACAGTTACCGAGTGGAAACCGTGATCGAAAAGCGCACGAGGCAATTCAGCCGCCGCAACCCAATTCAATCTAATCGCCGACACCTTGTGGCCGATTGCGCCATCGGAAACGGCGCGTCCAATGATGAGTATTCGTCACCGGTGCACGGAGAGTATCTCTTGACGAATACGTGTAATAAGACGAGGAATTGTTACGCGATTTGCAGGAAAGTTACGTAAGCCTTGAAATAAATACCATTTCTCGACCTGTGCGTCTCTTTAATGGTCCCAAACGCTCCTCAATCTTGTCAGGAGAGCCTGCTGGTCGAGAAATGGGGCAGCACAATGTCGTCAACGTGTAATGACGTATGGTCGAAATGTCCCATTAGCTGGGAAAACGATTTGCCACGTTCTTCTACTAGTGAATATGATTGCAGTAGAACTGAAACTTTACTATTTGCGCTATTTGGAATTTATTTTCTCAATTGCATGATTCTGTTCTTCTCTCTGTATTTTTCGACTCGCAACGAATGTTTCAAGGAGAAACTGGAAAGATATGGAGATAACTATGAAATTTGGATCTATGTTTGAATAAGTACACGTTTAAGAAAATACAGGTTTGGGCTAGACTTGCGTCGTTATATCAGATAAATTATAAGGTTCAATCGAGCGATGTATGTTTTTTCATAATTGATTCTCTAATCGATAGGTATGTGAATTGCTGAAATTTCATATGTCGGTACGCAATGCACGTGTTAATTTGTGATGTATACATATTATGCTAGTTGACTCAAAATCACATATTTTTTTACAAAAGGAATTTTATATTTTCTTCCATATCTCGCTTCTTCCATAGTTCGCAAAAAAATGCAACAAGCATCTTTAATTTTTGTTCAATACATTTCAACCTTTTTTAACAAAATTCATTATATTGTAATTGCTGTAAGTATATTTGTAATTACATGTATCATAGAAGAACCGTATTTAATGAAATTATGAAGTTGGCAGATGGTAATGGAGGAACCTCGATAAAGGCTATTTCTGTAGAACCCGTTTAATATTCATTTAATAGTAAGTTCATATATAAACGATTATTTATAATACCGAGTCCACTGTGCTGCGAGTCTCGTCTCTGACTAATAGAATGCATTATTATCTAGAATTCGATCTTAGAATTCGGCAAGTACCTCTTTTATTATGAGCTCCTCAGTTTTATGATTTAATTAGCCCATGATTTTACTTATACAACCTACTGTATCCTAATATACATGACACTGGTTTAAATTAAAAATGGTAAAACAAATATACCAGATAGAATAATATATTCTCTATTGCTCGTAAAATTACTAAATGGCAACAATTGATAATACTTATCAGAGTGACTTTATATTTACGACACTGAACACAAATCCTCCATCAAAAGGGATGATCAGAGAAATCGTTGCTTTGCGATGAACGACGATTCACCAGAATGGAAAATATCCCGATACAATCTCGTAGAGCGACGAGCAGTGCAAGCTTAGAAAAATGTCGCATCCGTTTCATGGCACTTTTATCTTTTTCCAGTTGTCACGAACACGTGACGCTATCTCGGATCGCGAAATGGCTGTGGGGACTATGATGTATCGGCAATTCGAGGAGAGCCAAATGAACATACTCGAACGACACTCCGAATCACCCAGCCAGCATGAATGAAGCTACGCCACGGAGATATCATCTTAACGATTCGTATCCATCAGAGCCGATGCCAATTCTAGAATCCTGCTACCATCGTTGATTTCGCGACGGTATAAAAAAATCCGTCGTTTAAAATAAGCCAATACGAACGATCCCACTAGCTGTGCGTGTTCCAGTAACTATGGCTGTGGCTGTGGCTGTGGTGAAACCACTTTCTCGATCGAGCGACAGCTATAGAGAGAGCCAGCCCCTGTTCCAAGAGTCGCCTGGTGTGCTCTAAGTCAAGTGCTCGATTTGCTCGAGTTCAGCGGCCCGTAAGCATTTCAATCGACCGACAACATTTCATCCACGGAAGCTAGCCACGCATACGCGGAAAGTCAATTAGAGAAACATGCGTGAGGTTTAAAGAGGGAATGAGATGGAAAAGAGCCACCTCCTTCGAAGGAGATGCGTTTTTATAGTATAGAAGGACGTGAGTGTTTATAGCAGTGGTCAAAAGTTTGGAACTACTTACATGGTTGTTACGATACCAAATGTGCTTTTTATTTTGCCAAGCGGGAATGAATGTCGTACTAAGTGTCATAAGTCATAAGTATTGAATCATTATCCCATAAGTAATGTTGTATTAACACACGTAACTCAAAAACATTGAAGATACTTTAATTCCGAATGAAACATCAATTTAATTTTTGTTTCTGATCTTATCTCGGGGAACCATATACAGTTGGTAAATATTGATAAAAACAGCAGTTAATATTAATGCTTTTTATTGAGCATTTAAAATATCAATGGAGACTTACTTCTGTTTACATGAATATATTTACCATCACTATGATATCTCCCTTTAATTTACATTGTTTAGATAAAAATATGTTTAGTATGACATTAAAACACTTAAATCCTTAAACGCAAATTATGCACAAACTAAAATACATGTACAAACTACAAAACTTTTTCACAACGATATATTTAGATGTATCTTATACGTACCTTGACATGTAAATCCCACATAGACGATCACGAGGTGTACAGTGCACACAATGTAGCATCGCAAAGTCGCTGTCCCTTGCAAGCCAACTCGCGTGCACTGCTATCTCGATAATAGAATGATCTATCTGCAACGAGCGGCAACAATAAGCGAGCAAGATATTATTCCGATACACCAGGACGGACTGTATCTCAAGCACGCTGGTACTTGATCTGGGAGCAACCAGTACCTAACCCAACAAATAACAATACAGTATTGCCCTCACGTAGCATACGGGGCCTAGGATCACAGCGCCATTATGCGCCAGCAGCAACAGAGGTTCCTCATCGGATTCCTCTTCCCATGCTCTGTTACCGTACACACAACACTCTTGGACAACAACGGACAGACATGAATCATCCATCCTTCTTCCACCAATACTTAGAGCTTGACCATTCTCTGGTGGCCTCCTCTTCTCCGCTGTCTCACCGGATCCAGTACGTTTTCAATACTTAATGCACCATGGATGAAGCCCCGTTCAATTACTCGCAACACGATACCATGGCTATTTATTGTGGTCTGCCGAACGGTTGGATATCTCTCTTCCTCTTTCTTCCCTGCTGCACTTCTTTCTTACTCTGAAACCGTCTTCTTGTTCTTCTTCTTCTAACCTGTTCTTGTGTCTACGCTTCTTCGATTTCCACTGTGCCACTATTTTTTCGCCTTGCTATCTATACACAGAAACTGTTCCGTCCATTGTCCTTGACATAACTCAAACTGCATTAGGATTCTTTCGTGTTTCTGAATCGATTTCAGAAAAGGAAGTTTGAGGTTCTTAAACCAAAGTTCTGTGAGGTTCTTAAACTTAAGTTTTTATAGCAGTTAACAGGTTAAAACTCTTGGGAATAATACGTGACAAGGAAATTTGTTTTGTTGAATTTAGTAATATGGTTAGTCGATTGGGAAGAAGTTATTATAGTCCAATAGAAAACAATATCAAATAATTTACCAAAAAAAGTTTAATCTTTTATCAGGAGGAACTTATTTTCCTATTTTGTAAAAAACTTTCCCTCAGAGAATCAAGTAAATCTAAACGAGATGTCTTCTCATAATGCTTGCGAGTCCTCCTTTCACTGGTTCCTCTAACACAGTTGCGCCCCCTACAATTTTCAAACTTCCCCGGAAGAGGTCGCGGCACGGACGACTTTATTACTATTTTCTCGCAATGTATTACGAGCGATATTCTGTGAATTTCCGGATCAAAAGAGAGACAGAGTGAGAGGCAGAGAGAGAGAGAGAGAGAGAGAGAGAGAGAGAGAAACTTCATTGCGAAGAGATTACTGAGGGCAGATACCGAGAAAGGTTATTCGAGAGACCATCCCTTCGCAGAAGCGGGACAGCGTGCAACATGGCGAACGTAATGGACGATCGTTCACGAGCGGCTTTCACACGATAAACAATCGATACTCGACGTCCTGTTGTTAATCCAGGATTATCGTCCTCCGGCAGGGTGGAGGCTGTTATCGAGCAACCAGGAAGCAATTGGAAGCCCTTTTCACGCTGAGAGCTATTCTTGACGCGGATTGCTATCGTCTCGCGAGCTATCTTTCATTTGTCGACGAGATCGCTCTTGTATATCCCCTAGAAAGACATATGACAGCTATCATCTTTATATGAAATTCTATGAAACAGTTTGTTGTTTCGAAAACGGCTTTCATGCCTCTAGAAACGTCTGTACTTCGAAAGGGCATTGACCAAGATAATAATTAGCATATATCAGTATCATGGAGAGAGATGGTGGATCTCAAATATGAAATTTCAACTTCGTCACTTCACGCACTCGGAAGATGCAGATTCGTACAATATAAAGATCACACGAGGATAATATATATGTCCATTTTCGTGAATTTTATGACTTTTATGCCTTTCATCCTTATCAATCGATGCCATTTAGGAGAATATCCCTCGAACCTTTACAGTTATCTCATTGCTACCTCGATCGGAATTTTACTCCTAATGTTTGAATTATTTAAAAAATCGCGGCAATGAATAAGCGAATCTGCCATTCAGTAAATAAACGATTTCGTTCTGCGTGATCGCTGAGGTGTCTCGTAGTGGCTGACGGTAACATCTATTCCGACAAGCGACCGCGACTCACGCCACTCTGTCTCAGCCGACATTGTAACGATCGCATCTAGATCCTCGACTAGGGTTACTGCTGCTTCGTGTCAGGGACATGGACGTTTCCACTCGATCGGTACGGCCGCTTGAATAAACAGTAAGCCGCCAATATAGTTGTTTTGAATTGGAACCTTTCCACGTATTTTTCCCTTAGATGACTTTTTTAGTAACTTTAGAAACCATAGAAGGTGGTATATTTCTTTAAAATTTAGTACTTTTGAAATACAGATGTATACTACATATTCCTATGTAGTTTCATTGACTAACAATCATTAGCATCTTTATTTTTATACTTATTTATTTTTTTAATATTTAATATGAAAGCGTAAGGTTAGATAACCCATCTTATGAATATTATAAAATTAAATAGTTCGATTTATGACTATTTCTCAATATTTTACAGACATGAAAAAGGATAAAGACAAACATGTCTAGCTCGAAAATCAAATAAAAAGACGATTTTGGAAATATAGGATTGATTTACAGCGTATTGTATTCTAAAACTGCTCTCCTTGAAAGAATAGCTTCATTAATTGTCTAATTAATTAATAACTTATAAAGATACAATGTTACACATACGCAAGGAACGTAAAAGAATTTAACTCAACCATGAAAAAAGGAACTAATTGATGTCCCGATAAATACACGGTCAAATGTAAATGAAAGATCGAAGAAAGCAAAGCCGTGGGGAAAATCCGAGAAGCACAAAAAGGAAGAGATTGAAATTAGATTACCTTCTAGTAGGTAAGGTCGAAATGAATGCAGATTAAAAGCGAAAGGAAGAAAACGCAATGGAGCTGGTGCGTGCCTCCCGGGGGCAGACGTCTCCTGACGTCTTTTTCAGAGGTCGAAGAAGACACGACGAATCGCGGAGCGCGGCTTTACGCGTTGCTGCCTTCTTCCTCTCGTCCATTCCCCAGTTATGATTTCTCACGGTCAGTAATACGAATTACCGTTGGTGTATCGTTTATACACCTAACAGCCGATGTACATGCGACAGTAACAATAACAACGAAGCATGGCAAAGTAAGAAACTCTAGCGCTAGACAACATCAACTTCTAAGCTGGCAGAGAGTTTTAAGCACTCGCAAATAACAGCCTGAGGTCGGGCGAGATAGATAAGAGGTTAAAAGGTTCAACCGTGAGATCCCGAGATTCTCGAAATAGTTGTACTATTAACAAATCTTCGCACGCCTCGTGGCTTACCCCGTGCGAAAACATCTCCTTGCTTTGTCTAGCTGTTTCGCGATTCATGATAGTCATTCATAGTGATCGATACTGTTAGAATCATTATATTTTAAGCTTTCAAGCTTAATAATGAACGTCACGCTTTTAGGTTTTCTTCAGGCGACAATCGTGTTATGAATCGCATTTTTGTTTAGTGAACATTATCTACAGTTCACTTCTTCGCAACTACTTGAATACCGCATCCATCAAATGGCAAATACTGAATATCATGTCACCTATATCCACTTATTTAGGTCTTAAAAACTAACATGCAGAAAAATTGGACGATATGTCAAACTAGTATAATAAATATGTCACATATGTGGAATAATTCCTACACAAATCCCGAAGAAGTAGGACGCAGAAAATTCCACTGTACAGGAAATCGTTCACCATCGCTATAAATTCTACTGATCTCCATTCACGGGATAACTATATCCCGCGTTCACGATCAAAAAAAAATTGAAAGCACCGTTGTCTTCGCATCATGTGCTCGTAAGCTAGAAATAATAGCTCGTTGCTATTTTGGTGGAAACCCGTTACGGGTTTATGGTTCGAACGAGATGCTCGCGTCTCCGGTAACGTGTACAAACTGACCTAACTTCATCCAACAGCCTCAACCAGATTGGTTCAACCCACGCGTATGAAAAGCAGAAGAAGAGGAAGAAGAAGAAGAAGGAAGAGGTATCAATGAGAATACCAAGCTGTGATTCCTGGAACGATCAACGACCGATAACTCTTTAGCCCCGAAGACCTAAACAATGCCGGATATTCGTATCACTTGTAGGATAGTAGATAACCTCTCTGTCCTCGTCGTGCTCCCTTTTCAGTTTCGATTTCCCTCTTTCTCGGCAGCGCTTTCCTGTTGCCACGGGGAGTTGCCGACAAGGCGGTCGTCGATTGCAATTTGCCGATACGATTCTACCTGCCGCATTGCGCGCCGTGTTTCCTCCCTTTCTCTCTTTCTTCGCCTATTCTTCTCCTTGTCCTCTTTACATGATCCCCCCTTCCCCGTTTTATATTCTTCTCTCCCTATCTATTTATCTATATCTCCTTCTTCTTCTTTCCGTTCGAGTTCGGCTTAAAATCCGTGTGTCGAGACCAGTCGATTTGTACTAGCCTGGTACCGGGAGATACATCTTTCGCCAGGTAACTACCCATAGAGAGCATCTAAGCGGTGGATCCGAACCGACTGGCCAATATGTATCGCTAACCTGGCTCGTGTGTAAATGGCACCCTACCTGCTTGCAACGTAATATTGGCACGAATGAGACCAGATACTCACCAGATATGGGCTTTTCCCGACTAACTGCCGCTGTATTATCTACCTATCTGATTTGTGTGTAAAGCCTCGTTTAAATTAGTCAAGTTACCTGAATTCAAGCAACTTGAGACCACTTTACTATTCTCAACTTTGAAATATCCTTTTAAATTCCTCCTCATCCTTCTTCTCATTGTTTACTTGTCAAGTAACTTAATGTAAACTGTTGTAGATCCACTTATAACCTAATGATAGCCAATGATGTTAAGTCAATAAGTTAATAAACATATTGAGGATTAATAAGTATTTGGCTTGTATATGTCATGGAGTATTCCAAGAGACTTTTCTCGACTTTACAGGACTACAATATATCAACTGTAGATTAGGATACAGCTTGTCATTGCTGGAATCATGCGGCATGACGGTTCACAATGGATCGTTTTCTTGAGCCAGCAGAGGACTCGATCAGGCATCGCTTTAACGACGCAGAGTGACGAAGGAACTTGGCTCGATGTCTTAACAATTGTACCGTTTGTGCACGCTGTTTGCTCGTGCATTGTGCATTGCACACATAATATTAAATCCAAGACACGATACGCCTGTGAGAACTTGTTTTGCAAGTTGAAAAACAGTATACATACTAAAAATAAGATTACTTTCAAGTGTTTACAATGGTGGTAAGAATATTTTAGGCTAGACAGAATTAAAATGACTAATATAGTCGTTTTACTATTTCGAATAATCTATGAAGGAATCTATTTAATTCTTTGTAGTCGTAACATATTAAAATTAATCGGACTAGTATTTAATGAAATACCTAACAACATTCTTACCGCAACAACACTGCCAACCCGAAAGGCAAAAGCCAACGTTTATTTATCATGACACGGTAGAAAATGTACTCGATATTATCTCTTTACCATCGTGAAGAAAAAAGAGGTAGAGCTTCGACAGCTCATCCTCCTACAATAGAAGGTGATATTCGCGTTCGTAATGGGTGTGAAGACGCGGCGTGCATA
The DNA here is from genome assembly GCF_040668555.2 of Bombus flavifrons. Taxonomy (NCBI): domain Eukaryota; kingdom Metazoa; phylum Arthropoda; class Insecta; order Hymenoptera; family Apidae; genus Bombus; species Bombus flavifrons. Next base: position 3,214,709 of record NC_138443.1, read on the forward strand.
AAAGAGTCCGCTATACATTTGCAACGGGTATCCAAATGAATCGACAATCTGTACTCGACATGGCCAATATCACTTTACCTGATAACGCGTCATGTGCTATTTTGATGATGCACCACCAAAGACATGAAATAAAAAATATTGTGTAAAACATTGTGGCAAACGACAAACTTAATTTTTTTGCATAACATGACTAACTTATACATGGTATAATGTTCGGTGATACGTACCCGTTTCCTTAAATCAAACCCATGTCATTGCCTTTTGATTCTCATGAATCCTGAAGTTCCAACTACTTCTTTTCCTTTTTATATTGTAACAAAATAACAGAAGAAGCAAACATTAATTCTCTAGACGAACCGCCAAGGCTCGATAGCATTGCCCGTTCGCTTCCTAGGCTAGGCCAGTGTCATTTCATCATTGCGCGAGCGCGCAAGGGGAGGTATGATCGCAACGCGTACGTGTATGCGAAACGTGTAGATGAGAACATGCACGGGCAGGGCAGGGTGCCAACCCATCCGTGGGCGGTTCCGGCCGATTCGCTCGAATAGTCTTGAAATGATCTCGAAGAACTTAAGACTTTCCCATGGTATGTAGCGCCCCCATTGACAGGCGGGCAAGTGTATCAACAGGAGGATACACTCTCTAAGAATTGTTATTCCAAAGAAAGTAAACCGTACCACCACTATCCTGCCGTCTAGCGGCGTGGTCCTTCGGTTATTAATGGCAGCAGTGGTGGTCGCTCGTCCGTGCAACACGGGCGCAAAAGTGTGCGTCCGGTTTTCTACTAGCGCGCAATGCTCGTTCTTCTCCTCCAGCCTCCTAGAAACCTCGCGCTGGCGTTGCCACCATGACACTGCTCCGCAACGCTGAAGCGGACGACCTTGCGCTGTTCGTAAGAACAAGAACCTTACAAGTGCGCATCATGCTTCGAGGGATCGACCCGTCTGTTTTTTTCCGCTCCTCTTTTTGTTTTTATTCCTGAGTCACGATTAATGCGTTTCAAACAGCCGACCTGTGAAATTGGGACACAGATGCATATCATGCTTGTGCGTTGATTGCACGAAAATTAAAATTCATATTCGTAAAACTGTGTTGATTTTATATGAGTTCGCTAGTTTCCTAAGTGATCTTTCGAAATGAACTAAATGAACAGAATCTGAAATATCAATTTCATTCAGTCCATTCTGCGACTTATATCAAGCTATACTTCCTCTTCCATATTCGAAAGTATAATAGTCAAACGAAGCCAAACCATCAATAACATAAACTGTTATTTGTTCAATTAAAGTAACAATACATACATCGTTTAAAATAATAACCGTACCAAGGAAGAATCGTAATTTAAAGTAGCAAGCTTAGAAAACGCTAAATGTACAACAATCATGTCCTATTCTCTACCGACGAAGTATCCAATATCGACGTTTCTTGTATCGTGTCTCGCGGCTTTTCTCTGCTTGTTCTTTCGCTTTTCTAGTTCATTTCCTTTGCTACCGCGCATTGCTCTTATTGGTCTGTTTGCGCAGGCCTGACTGGCTCCCTCTGTATCCCTTACACACGGAGTGTAACACGCATGCGTGGCAGCTAAAGGTGCACCACAGGGGAGACGACAGAGCCGATACCCCATTACGCGTACTTCGTTTATTTTGCGGCTTTGCACGTTACAGATCTTACTATAATATTCCTTTGTACTTACAGCGGCGAGATTCCCTCTCATTATACTTTTTCTCGCGCCAACATTATACGGTGCGCGCCCTATTTTCTTCCCCGCTCCTCAATGTTCCCCTTCGTCGTATTTCGTTTCTTCTTTTCTTGTTTCTCGCTCCAACGTCGCCTCCCTTTTCGCACTTCCCTTGCTCGCGTTCAATTCCCCTAAACTCTTCTTCGCCAGTCACTCTCGACTCTCGGTTTTACACGCACGCTATAATCCCGTGGCACATCATCCGTCGATTCCAAAAAAGAAACGTCAAGACTATGAGATCCGACGCGCGGTCACCTCGATTTCAACCTGCATACATTCTATTTAAGATGGATGCTTTTTGCGGCTCTCGAACCCTGTCGATTTGTACCGGGGCCACGCATCTTGGTAGAAGGCAGAAAAACGCAACAAAAAAGAGACTTCGCTCTCGTTACATAGATGGGGTTGATTGCTCTTACATGTTTCTCGCCATTTGGCATACTGCCAAGGAAACAATTGAGAGAATTTATGCGATGATTTTGAATCCCACTTGTGTTACATATTGTCGTTGATGAAAATTTAGTGAATGTTCGTGTCAATTTTACGTCAGATCGAAGTATATGAAACACGATTAATCGCATAAACGCCATGTAAGCTGATGACTTATGATATTTGTACAGTTATTATACAATTAGAAAGAAATTAAATAATTAGAAATTTTTAACACTATAAACTATTAAAGCTTTGCGACATTAAATGGATTCTACGGAATATAGCCATGTAACCAATTTTTTGGTTATAGGTTTTTCGGGAGTGCACAAATGTAGGTCACATGAGAACCGATCGAATTCAATAGAATTCACACGTTATCAAGTGTCACCGCTTGTTTTGTTTTTCATAAGATAAAATTACCCTACCTTAACAGATTCTTTTATCCGTCCAAAAGCAAGTGGGTCGAAAAAAGAAATGGAAAAATCCATAGGGTTAAAATGGGTGTCGGTTGACGTCGTAAATAGCTTCTCCTTTGGATTTATGCGTAATCTACGCTGACCCACGGCAGTCGGTTTAATGTTGCAGAGTTATGCGTCAAGGATAAACATGCCTCGTTCGTCCACTCGCCTTTGCAACGCTATTGTAACACACGTTTAAATACGCACCTACACGCATGAAGGACACAGGCATATGATTGGAAACAGAATAGAACAGCCTTACGTCGATGCATATGCATGCGGGATTGTGTCACCATATACACGCATGCCTACGTATATGCGCGAAACAACCTCACATACGAACAAGAGGTTCGAGCGCGTGCGCACTAGAGGGATGTAGGACAGGTTGGGAAGCGTTGGTGCGTGCAAGTAAGCAGTACGCGCGTGCACAGGACCGCGAGGTGGATGACGCGCTATGCACAGGCGCAGAACCCAGACCTAGGTCAATCTTTGACGGCCCACGCCAGTCCCTGCGAGGGAGTAGCCGGGCATAACGCGTTCTGCGATGAAGCTGGAGAGAGGAAGGTCGATAAGCAGACGAAAGCAAAGAAGAATGAACGGAGCGGGAAGAAAAACGGGAGAGGAGGAAGAGCAGCATGCGGTGCTATAAGAGTTAGCAGGACGGTGCGTGGGTCACAATGTCCGTAGGGTACAGAACCCTTGCTCTTTTCTTCTTTCTCCTTTTTCCTCCTCTTCTTCTTCTCTCATAGTCGTGGCCGTCGCCGTAACCGTCCCCGAGACTCGTCGTCGGTCGGTCGAACCGTCGCGTCGCATCGGTTGATCCATAGCACGACTCGTTATGGGAAGCACACGGGATATTGTTGCTCGTATATATGGAGAGTACGAGGGAAGTGCGCCGTACTTGTACTATGCAGATGATTCCGCGATATGGGCTATTCATTGCGAGTCATTTAAGAGTTTATGCGGTGGGTACGAGCCGCGGCCGCGTACGCGCGATATGTTATTATATTGCGTATCGAAAGGTCCGCTGCGCTGGTAACGCATGCACTGCTGGTTGATCGTAGCTTGCGGTCCTTCGCGCCGTACGCGCCGCGAACACAGCATACGGCGCCCCCTTCTGCCTCAAATATATAACCAGTACAGGCATAGTTACTAGATGACCGAGAATCTAGGAACGTGCCTAGTGCATGTTTTGTTCTTTCATATTTATTCACGTATAACGAGCATATTTTTATTTCTTAACGTACTTTTGGAAGTTATATGATTTTGGGAGTTCTTCTTATATCTACTACGTTCACTACAATATAAATGCAAATATAAGAAACCAAAAAATATCTAATCTTTAGTACAGATTTTGGTTTACAGTTAGTACAGTTTAGTACAGATAACGGGGTCATCGCACCCCAGATACTGTGAAATCCATATTTGAAGAAAACTTGAAAAAGAAGAGTTTCATTTTTGAATATATATTGACGAATATTTAATATTCTCACAAAACGAATTTTGGTTCATGTAGGAATCATCTCTTAAATTTAACTATGTAGTTAAGACAATACTATCTAAGGATAAAATTTCTCAATCAACAAACTGATATATGCACACTTAAGGGAACCAAGGTTTCTGTCCTGTAACAAATAAGAAATTTAAATGGTGGTACAATTACATATTATAAAAATAATTGATATTTCAATATGATAACTAGTACTTCGTGGAATAACAGTTAATTCTTCGTCTTAAAAGTATTCATCATATTATATACAATATTAAAATCATAGTAAAAATAATAGAGCATCAAGCTTGCGTAAACGAACCAGATTATGCAATTTTAAAGACGGTTGAATATGATTAGTCTAAGCTAAGGATATCAGCTAGAGAATCGCAACATATTTTTCTTCGGTGAAAATTATGTTCCTATGCGAGGAGCAACATTTCCTTGGAACAGGAACAATAGATACAGCATGGCTAGACGCTCTTATACATGCTTACCATAGTGGCTCTTTTGCAGAGTATCGATGAATAAACAGGCAGAGTTGCGATAAAACGCCCGAAGCTGTCCGTGGCCGGTGTGTTATGCATGCGAGAGAGCGAGGGTAAATGACGGAGGTGGCAGCGTTGATGATGGTGGTGATGCAAAACATGATAATAATAATGACGACGTAGACGTCGCCGAGAATGAAACGGACACGCGTCTACCCGCGTTTCTTCGAGTTATATGCATACGAACCAGATCTCAACTAACGGAATGGAACGCTGAAACTCGATGATCGGTATTCGATTATCAAATTTCTTTTTTCTCTTTACTTCTTATGAAACTACTATTTTCTTTTATTTGCTATTGAGGTTAATGTGTTAACCTAACATTATATTTGTAATTTCTTTTTACTCAGTTTACATTATTGAATTTTTTCGTATCCACATTGCAATTGAAAAGTTACATTCTCTACCTTTCTTATAATTTAGAAAATATTAAGGACAGGAAATAAATAATAATATGCAACATGCATTAAAATAGGAAATAAGTTACAATTCAATCTAATATCAATATTATTAACTTCAAAATAACAAAATACGACATGTATATCACATTCACAGTATTCTGCTAAGGATTAAGGATTTGATTAAGGGGATAATCTTCTTTAAATTTGAATTTTTTGATAATCCAATAATTAACATTTGATGGTACCATACTTTTAACCTGTTACCAACCCGTTACTCTTTATCCAGATTTAAAAATCAAATTTATTAGACAAAGTGAAAATCGAAACAATGGAACCATTAAAAAAGAATTGCTTAACTCTTTCGTTATGTCGATTTAATTTGTTTAGTTTGAATTCTTAAGATCGAAAGATCGAAACTTTACGATACTGTCCTTCTTTACCTGCTATGCAAGTATAGTGTTCGTTATCTTGAGTTACTTTAAGTTTAAATTCCTTGAACAAAGTGAACCGATAAATTGAAGGGGAAGAAAAATTGGGATTTCCATCTATCAATCGTCGAATTAAGTTATACCACCCACGCGATTCACCTCCGATCGAATTATCTTCGTCGTGGGTTCCATTTGCTGTGTTCTTTTCAATTGGCTACTGTTGCGTGAAATATCTTAGTGCTTCGCGTATGTATGTATGCTCGAAAGAGGAAATTCATTCTCTCGTTCATTCCTCGCTTCAATCGCCGAATGATTATGAATAATGTTAGAAAAAGTCCTACTTTCAGTTTATTTTAAATTCTTCGATGAACAGGTTGTGTTTCATTTATAATTTATAGTTTTCATTTATATTTATATTAATAAACTCTATACGAGGAAGTAATGTATCTATATAGATTAGAATGATCAGCTGTACAGTGATTTTAATATAAATCATATTATCCACTTGACAGTATAGTAATCCTCTATATACTCTGAAAAATGTGCGAATTCCTGGAGGCCGGTGCATGAAAGTATATTTTCGATATTTCTTTGCAGGAAGAGTACAGCCAACGAAGACGCTTATCCACTCCCAGCGGCAGTCCCAGCCCGCCCAGACCGACAAGGCTGTCAAGATCTACGGGTACACTCACCAGAGAAGAGGAATCCTTTTGCGAGTCAAGCAACACCCTTACCAGAGAGAATCAGGGACAAGAAGCTGAGAGAAAGGGCTGGTTCAAGTCTCTGTCAAGGAAGAACAAGTCGAACATTAAAGTAAGTTTCAGTCCTTATGAGATCACGTCATATTCTAACAATTAAATCAATATTCCTAAAGAAGTTCATAAGAAGTAATGAGATATGTTATAAATCTGCCCAACGATTTATGAACGTTTCGACTTGGAAAAGGTACAAATGATCAAGGGGACACGACATAAAGTATTCCGGTTTATGACATCATTCATCCAAAACGGTTCTCCAAAGTAATCAAATTCCGTGAACGTATTCCACGAGACCCTTTCCAAAATTGGTAATAAGTGGGCGACATTACAGTAGAGAATGGGATTCCGAGGTTCCCAGCTATGTTGTATGCATAATATCACGATGAACACCTCCACAGTGACGCGACACGTTTGCATCGAAAATTAAAGAGCTCCTAATCAGCTGATAATATCTTTATCCTTAAGAGACATCTCTTCCATGCTCGTGATACTTTAAAGATATCAAACTGTTTATTATCGACAATGTTACATATGAACCTGTAAAATATTTGTTCTTAATTTATCAGTATCTTGTAATTCTAATTCGTCGGACTAACTAATTTAAAAAATATTCTTTCCGAAAAATTCCGATTAAAAGAAATTAGCTTTTTCAATTCTTTCGAACGCTAAATGATTAGAAACTCAATTGGTGTATTATCAGTTAAATAAAAATAAAACCATAGAGTCACAATATTCTCGTAAGTTATTTATACAAATTATTATTTACATAGGTTTCAAGAGTTTCGAGTCACAAAAACAGAACAAAAGTTTCCGGTTTCGAGATTTCCAGATATCAAATGTCCCACCGCCAATATTTTCTTCGACATTACACATCCCTCTCCCCCCCTCTCCCTACAATGACAGGGATACAAACTCCTATCGAATCGACAAGAAGTCGGGCTGTTTTTTACGTTGAGAGACTCAGAAGCTAAGAGTATATGATTTTTACAAGTTGCATCTGATAACGAGCGGATGGATCGTGTGTCCGGTTATCGAGTTCGCGGCGAGCCGACTGAGCAAGTTGGTGCATTCATCAGTCGGTAAAGGTCGCTACGGAGCGGAGCCATTAGGCCGGTACAACCTCCAATTACCTGTTTGATTAAATGCTTAACTAACTCTGCGCTCTGTGGTTTAATTTAATCGTGAGATTAAGTGCCGATCAGGGGGCTGCCTAGCTTTAACCATCGTCCGCGGAATAATCTCTGTCAGGCACCGATTTCGATTCTCTCTGACCGCTTCGATAGGCCGCGCCTGGCCGTCTCTCTGCGGCTATTGCCGTTCGAGATGATTGCGTGCGCGTGAATCTTACCATAGACGATAATCTATAGAGGATGAGTCGATGGACCAGGGAGATCATGATTCATGAGGGTGCCACGGATGGAAACAGTGGAAACAAGCGAGACGCCGGTATTTTTCTCGTTCGTGTAAAGAATATATCTTTCTACCAGGCTTTATTATATTTCGTATAATGTAAAGCATATCGAATTATTCTGTTCTTTGCACACATTCTTTTTTGCTCTTCTTCGTTCGTTTGTCAACGAATTATAATCTTATTTCTTTCCCATTTCGTACCACTTTTATATTGCTCTTTAAAAAGCTCTATTATTTCCGACTAATGAAGATATTGACTTCATTTTTGCTCTGGTTAAATGGTACAGGCGAGGCTAAATTTTTTACCAATTTGACTGCCCATTTGTTTGAGGTGACTTTTGAAGGGAAAAAGAGACGCCTAGATTTGTTTAAATGAAAGATTGTATTAATTTTTTATTATTAGCATAGAGTTTATCCACCCGAATAACATTTACTTGAACCACTTTTTTTTTTGTTATCCATAGTTACAAAATGGCAAGAAACTTGATCATCGTATGTCGAGTTCTATTCGACTTCCGTGTTTCTTGTTTCTTTCTTGTTGTCTGTTTCAGCGGAATAATCCTGCGACTACGTTACTGATGTTTGCATTAATTTGATTGTTTCAGACAGTGGATAAGAAGCCTAGGATACCGGAAAGCGAAATCTTAACTACCGGGACTGAGGACGAGGAAGCTTCATCCGCACCCGAACGTGTCTCTGTACAAAAAAATTTGCGTTTCTTTGGAGACACTGATCAGGAGTCTGTTTCTTCCAATAGAGATCGCAGGTGGGCTGCATCCATTTGACATAATATCAATTACGATAATGCTTTGCTAAATAGCAAATTATTGGGAGAGACATATTTCAAATAAATCTAGGGTACCTCCCTTCTCCATTACATATATTTATTAATTTCTTTTTTTTTTTTGTATTTTATATAATCTTCTTTCAAATTTTTCAAAAAGGCAAATACCTATAGTATTATGGAGAAATAGGATTATGGAGAAGGGTACCTCCCTTCTCCATTACATATATTTATTAATTTCTTTTTTTTTCTTTGTATTTTATATAATCTTCTTTCAAATTTTTCAAAAAGGCAAATACCTATAGCATTATGGAGAAATAGGATTATGGAGAAGGGTACCTCCCTTCTCCATTACATATATTTATTAATTTCTTTTTTTTTTTTTGTATTTTATATAATCTTCTTTCAAATTTTTCAAAAAGGCAAATACCTATAAGTATTCGAAGCGATAAAATGTGCACAAAAAATGTACAAAATAATAAATTAATTTTTATTGCATATATAATTGTTTGCGTTTTATAGAAACAAGCGAGACGACCATGCCTGTTCAGGGCGTGATGTTACGAATTCCAGTCGCCACAATTTGGGTATTTTGTCTCCACCCCGGAAACCACCAAGGCTCGCTGAAAGCGCATTGTCTTCCGGTGAGAGTACAACAGGAGATAGCAGTCAACAAAGTCAGAACTCTCAAAGATCACAGAGATCTGTTGTATATCTTCATGCTGCTACAGGTAGTTATTAACAATTGTCAAATGTGTTATAACAATTAAATATATAATACGTATTCAATGTTAAACAGTTTTAAAACTTCAATAAGGAAATGTCCAAATTTATTTTGTACCGTTAAAAAGTTCTTAAATTATCTAATTAATCTTCTTGAGAAAATAATAATAATGAGAGATCTGACAATTCTTTTTTTTTTTTTTTTGTAGCTATTTTATTTTTTTTGTATTAAATCTGGTCTTGATGGAGTAATATTCATTGCCATATTTTCATATGTAAAATAATTACGCTTTGTAAAATAATTACTTGAAATTTATTTTTATTTTTTATAAATTCTTACATACTTACTAACATTATAAAAATAATTCCATTTGCCTTACTATAAAAACTATCGTAATCGGTAAATTATATCTTGTATTTCGATATCTAAAACACGACTTATATTTTTGTTTAGTGGGCGAAATACCTGGTCCGAATGAGAGACGTAGAGCAGCAAGCAGGGAGGAATTAAATCGACCACTTCAATCACACACGAGAACAGTATCAAGAAGTGTCAGTGTTCTTGCACCTTGGAAGCCTAGACATTATAGAGAACCTTTCGAAATAAATTACGATCAACAACTGCATCCAAAGCCGCTAGCGACTATGAGACGTAGGCAGAGAAGTCGTGAAACGCTAAGTCGTCGTGGAAAAGATATACGACGAAGCAAAGATAATCTCTCGAAAACCGGTAAATATTAAATAAAGAATACCTACAAAATATAAAATGTGGATAGAAAATTCACAGAAATATTTTGAATTTTTGATGTAACAACTTTAACAAATGTGAATTTGAATCTAAAAAAATTATGTTAAGGTAAAAACAAATTCTTATGATGTTTTGTAAATAAATAAAAAAAGGAAAATATTTTATTTATGGAAGACTATTTTTTTATCCACATTTCATATGTTAAGAATCATGTATCAGAGTAACGAATTAATGCACAATATTTATTATTGCAGGCACGATTAATCGTAGCACGTTGAAATCGAAAGACAAGCAGAAGGTGGATAGAACTGTTTCCACGGAATCGTTGGCCACCAAATCACGGAGCGCTAACTCAAAACCAGAATTAAGCAGGTCCACATCGGTTCCACGCGATCCGAATAAGAGTGCGGGTTGGTTTAAGCTGAAAAGTAAAAAATCCCGTGCTTGAAGGGCAGGCCATTGATTAATGCTAGTCTTGAGTTTCATAAGTATGTAATTCGTAATCGTAAGGGATTAACGATAACACATTCGTCGGTCCACCACCGTGCTCGCAAAGAACATAATTATAAACAAGTTATTCTATCACTTTATTTTGTTTCTTCTAATGTACAATGAGAAATCCGCCTTAGATCGCAAACGGTTTAATGATTAAATAAGTAATTTTTATTAACCGAATAAAAAAATTGACAAGTTTCTGTTTGTTGTTTTAATATATAATCATTATAACTACAATTAATAATATAAATTTAATTATGACGTTGATTTGTGAACCACATTGCGCTTAAACTACTTTTGTGAACGAATTATAGCCATATGCGGATTCGTGACAAAATGTAAAATTATCTGAATATGTACACACATGGTTAAAACACTATTTTCTAGTTGTTTCATTGACTGACACACTATCCTTTTGGATGATTGAATCTAAACTGGCAACAGAAGAGGACCAACAAAAAAAGAGCACAACTGGAAGACACATACTTATCTAAAGCATCAACTTTTATTTTAATGAGATCTTCACAACCTAAGATTCCTTTCACAACACAGCCTTCTCTCTGCCAAATTTAACAAATTAAATTTGTTGCATAAGATGAGAATGCATTCAGAACCAACACTACACTACTACCTTTTCTTCTTTTGTGGTTTATAAAAACGGAAGAAAATAATTTCATTTCACCGTGAATCAGAGTGCCATTTCCGTTTTTCTAAGTATCCATACACATTATTTCAACTGAAATCAAAATTTCTGAACATGCAAAGTATTTTCTTAATATATTGATTATATTTTAAGATAAGAGTGACAGCATAAAAAAATATTTCTTAAATTTTATCGTAACAATCACCATCTTTGAGTGTACAAGGAGATACTTAACAGTTATATGTATAATTTCTAAATGTTTATTGTGCATAGATCAATTCAATCTCATTTACATATACTAATTGTAAATATTTGTAATAATAATCTTTATTTCTAACAATGACTTTTATATTTGCTTTATTATGTTTCCAATTAATCTTTTTCTTCGGCTATTAATTACCACATTTTATAATTTTTCAAATTAATGAATATTGATGATTATGAATATTAATGATAATGAATATTTGATGTTAACAGTAAAACAAGACACTTTGAAAAAACTTGCAGAGTTTAATCTGTTTTACTGTAATATGTTATTATTTCGTACAACGATGTGAATTCGATAATACATCTACAATATTCCTTCCTCTTTGGTGCTGTTTATTTGTCATGTATATATTGATGATTATAGTTCATATGTAAATATCATGAATATATAGACAATGTATCGATCCATCTATAAATTTATATTATCTATTAATATAATTATTTACTTCTTCAGAAGTGTACGAAATAAAAATGTTAAATGTCGAAGGATTAAAGTCCCAAAATGAATTATATTTCATGTGTAACACAGTTATTAATCTGAAATAAATAAATAAGCATAATACCAAATATTTTCAGTACTAAGAACAAATCAGTGTCATAAATTCCATGTATTTTATAATAACATGTAACCCGTTATTTCTGATCTATATAATCATAAAATATATGATTATATTCTCATCAACATAATTATATCTATATAATTATTGTAATATAAATATTATTTTATTTAAGACAACAAAACAAACGAATCCGTTAAAATTTTAATTGCTATTTGCAACTAATAAAACATTCTAAAATGAAATGCTAAAAAGGTTAAAGCTGTATAGTATTGTCTATTTTATCCCAAGAACAAAGGACTGTTCCAACCAAAATCAATATCATTCCCATGTATGTATCTGAAAATTAATATAATTCACATAAATTCCATTATAAATTTTATTAAAAAATAGCAAATTATATACCAACTTTTGTGTATCTTTTCTTCACCCAAAATCCAACCAGTTATTGCCGTTATTACAAAAGTAAGAGAATTAGTGACTGGAATGGCAAGTGATATATCTACTTTATTCAAAGTTAAAAAATACAATACAGAACCACATTGATTAATGATAAATGGTATAATGTACTATAAAAATAAGAATAATTATTAAAATTGTAGCACATCTGTATATTTCAGATAATAGAATTTTTAAATGAAACCTTTAAATTTGTAATAAGAAAAGCAAGTTCTTTAAAAAATTGGCAAAATTTAGAAGATGATTTCACGTTTTCTAAGCCTTTAGCTCCTTTTTTAATAAATGGATTGGTTACACCCCACAAAAATGCCACAAGAATGAGGAATATTATAGAATCTATAAAATAAATTCGAAAACTAAACAAGTTTTAACGTTATTATATATGTAATAGCTTGCTTAATAAAAATTCATTACTTTAAAATATATTATGTAATTTATAATAACAATAAAACTAACATTAACCTAATAATAACAATATTCACTTGCCTAAAGACGATGACATTTTTACTATGTTTCAATATTTACTGAATATTAATTCATACATGTAAAGATATTTATATAAAAAGTTAATATTGTTATCGAATTTCAAAAAGGATGACAGTGGCAGTAACAATGACAGATACTTATAACCTCAAACTATGAATACAATAAAGTTTTAAGGTTTGTCAGATCAGGCGAAATTAAGAGAAAAGATCGGGTGGTAATAGAGAAAAGTAGCATAATTAGTGGATTAGTGACGTCGCGTCATGAGCTGCTATTAGCAATCGTTTATATTAATTGATCTTCAAGCAGTAATAATATTTACATTCTTTAACTTAAGATAATTTCAACTACGATTCTTATAAAAATTATATTAAAAATGGTTATATTATAATTATATGTTGTTATCGCGATATGCGTATCGCAAGTCGCTAGCACCATATGAATGTTGCCATTTGTTTTAACAAAGAGGAAACGGGAGGAAACGCCTGTAGTTAGACAGCAGAAGTAGAAATGTGATTGTTGTACATAATATAAAATGTCAGTTTGCCTAAATTTGAATTTTACAAATCATTTCTAGCATCGAAGCATTTTTTTTTTTTAAATAAGAAATTTACTGTAATACACGTTAGTCTAAGCAAATGTATTTCACAACTTAAAAATATATCTGCTTTTTTACAAAATGAATGAATCTATATAATAGCGAAGTATCTAGTAGTAGCAAAACTGGTAGTAGATAAAATAATAACTGAATCTACTTAGTATTTACACGGTTAGGTGCTTGTACTACGTTCTCAAAACGATTTAATAACAATTTTATCGAAAGGAAGATTCTAATCAACTTTTTAATAATGAAAAATTATTAATATCTGATAACATTAAAAAAGATATTAATCATATATAGTAGAACTAATATTATCATAAAAAGGTAAATATTATTATTTTATGTTTTCTATTTTTACATGTAAAAATATAACCTAACTTAAAAGAATATTCTTTCAGCTAAAAAAATGACTACAAAAATTGAAGATGTAGATAATAACTTACCACTTCCCTCTGAAAAAATGCCTAAATGTTGGAATGAAGAAGAAAGGATCAGTGCTTTGTTTTCCCCTTTTCGAACTAAATCTGCTAATCCACAAGATTGGGTATCGAAATATAAATTTTGGCAAAATTTAATATATGAATGGTTAAAATACACTAAGAGAAATAGCTTTTCTATTGCAGACTTAAGTGGTGCTTTTAGAAGGAAAGGTTGTACACCGCTTTGTTTAGTAACTGTTGTTGAAGAATTACATCGGTAATATTATCTTCATAGATTATAAAAATACAATTAAGAACAATTTACATTGAAGATTAATTTATATAATATTACAGGAATAATGAAATAATTCCAGAAACTGAATTTTTGAAAGAACCCTGTGAATCATGGACTGCATGGTCAATTGATACATTTGTGAAAAAGCCACTTGTGTGGTCATTTTCAAAAGTTAGAAGTTATGTTGTTAATAATGAAATTAACAAAGAAACTAGATATATACATTTACAAATCATTAAAGAATTTGGAGATGTTATACTTTCTATTTTAAAAAGAAAAAAAGAAAGTATTCTTATACCATTTTCTGAACTAGTAAAAAGTTGTAAATCTGACATAGATAAAAATATATTAGATAATACTATAATGTTAATCTTAATATGGTTGATGCGTGAAAAAAAGGTGGTTTTTAGAAATAATGAAAATCAAAGTGAATTATTGATTAAAATCGCTGCACATTCATCAGATAGCATAACAGAAATTGAAGAAGGCTTATACAAGTTAATGAAACAAGAAAATATACTTATAAAAGAAATAGAACTTATGGAAGAAGAAAAAATTAATATTATTAGTGAAGCAAAGTCATATTTAACAAAAGGTTTACGGCAGGTAGCAAAAACATATTTAAGAAAAAAGAAAGAATTGGAAAGTACTATTGAAAAGCGAGCTCAAACACTTAACAATATTCAAAGCCTTATAACAAGTATTCAAAATACTCACACAAATACTACTGTGATATCAGCTTACAAAATAGGATCAGATGTATTAAAAAAACTTAACGAGAGTTGTTTGCCAGAGTCTAATGTTAAAGATATTGTAGATGACCTGTCAGAAGTGAGTAAATTTCGGAACTAAATAGTTAATTTTTAGTTTTCTTATATTAAAATATTTATGTTGATCGAAATTGCAGGCTTTGGAAGAGCAAAAAGAAGTACAATGTATATTATCAGAGTCTCTTGAGAATGATGATTCAAATGTTGATTTAGAAAAGGAATTGGCAGAATTAATGAAACTTGATGAAAATATTTTGCCTTCAGTACCAAATACTAAATTAAGTTCTACCATAGATGAACTTCAAGAGAACTTAAAAAACTTACATGTTGAAGGTAAAATGTTTATATTATATTTTTTTGTATTGTAATGTTATATTAATTTTATTATTAATGTCTAATATTATGTTTGATGTTATATTTTTTAAATAGACGCTACTGTATTCCATGTATCATCTAAATTGCCAAAAAGGGTTAACAACGAAAAAATATCAAAACAATATGAATGTGTGTAAACATAAATAAAATATGGATATCACCAAATTTTGTTTAGAATGGTTTGTCTTCCTGTGACAAGTACAGAAGTAATTATAGTACTTGTATATGTATGTGTATATATATTTCATAATAGTTATTGTATATTGTTTTATAACCAAGGTTTTATATAAATGTTATGCTTGTAACAGAAAAAATAATAATAAGTTTAAATATAATACTAGTTGCACTTCTATAAAAGTATATAATTTATTTTGTATAAATTAAAAAAATAATATTATTTAAAGTTTATGTATCAAAAGATTTTATATATCCATACATTTTTAACATGTAAATCACCTTACACAGTTTTTATTAAATATATTTGAAAAGATTGTATAATTTTGTATCTCCATCGTATGGCTTCAATAGTATATGACACCTCATTTATGTATAAAAGAATGATTGTATATTAATATAAAAAAGATATATTATCATAGATCATTCTTTAAAAGATTCATCAACATGTTCTATGTACAAAGAAAGGTAAATAGTACTTTAAATCTCAGTTACATTAGTATATTTCATTAGAGATTGAGTATAAGCAATGGTGAGCATTTCATTATGTAGGACATACAGGTAGTAATGATTGTTGGTCTATCGTTAAAATAATATCCTGAATCCATAACAAATGATTGGAAACTTGAGTATACAAAGAATATGTATCACTGTTACATGTTGTAGACCCTCCTGTTGTTTTACTAATAGTAACACTAACAATACCTTTTAAATACCACAATGTATTGCTGCTAAAAATCAATCCACCTCCACTGTCACCATTACAAACTGAAGATCCTGTGATTTACATATTTTTGATCAACTTTAATGTAAGATAAACAATGTACTATAATTTTATATTAAATTTTAAAAAGAAAAACAATAATATTATACTAACCATTTACATAACCTGCACAAAACTTATCATTTGTAATAAGTACTTGTCCTGTTTCAGGAACAATACTTGAATGTTTACACATACTGTAAGAAACATATGGCACTGTAATTTGTTGTAACATTGCACTAAATTCTCCTGAAGCAGTCCTCCCAAATCCTGCGACTTTTCCATACATTCCATTTTCTAATTTAATCTCATCCTTCGAATCTAAACATACAGGTACTAATCTGTTTGACAATGTAAGTGGTGGTGTAACTTCCAATATAGCTATGTCGTTTTCATAATTTCCGCTAAGTCCTCTGTATCTATCACAATGATAGTATATATGTTTTACCTGACATATATGTAAAGGACATGGTTATTATGATAGTTATAGAAATTCGAAACACTAAAAATAATAAATATAGATACCTTTGCCTTCTTCACTGTTATATTATTATGTAAAGGAGAATCATAATCTTGAAAAATATTGCCTGTGACTATGTAAAATTTTGAAGCATCGTCCAGTTTCTGAGCCACTTCATCATAAACACAATGTGCTGCTGTAATTAGAAGTCTTTCATGAATAATAGTTGCACCACAAATAAATCTTTTTGGTGCAAAAGAATTCTCCGCCCTATAGAGTGTAGCATGCCACGGAAATTCGGAAATATTAGCTGGAGCTCCATTTACAATAGTTGGTATATACTGTACAGGTAGAAGACCACATGCTAAAATATATATTTGTATCATATCATTAAAGAGAAATAATTATTATTATATAAATTTGAATGGTAGCAAACAATATTCAAAATATTAACAAATTTGCATTAGAAATTCTTCAATTTTATTATAATATATATCATAAGCATTACTATAATATTATATAAATTCCACTGAATATACATAAATATGATTAATATGTGCAACTTATCTCACATAGATTATAATACAATATACTTTATATACTTAATAATACTTTCTTTTAAATTAAAACCTTCATTATAACGTATTGAAATAATGTATTAATTTATAAATATAATACTGTATAAAATTATTTTATATTATATTTTTAGTATTGAATCCAGACTTTTAACAACTTTATTTCTTATGCCAAATCATTGTCTGGAATATTATTTTTCCCTTTATTTGTATTAATAACAATTTTATCATCAAAAACTTCTATAAACATAGAGTAATTTCTTTGTGCATCTGTTTGTAATAAGACAGAAGAATTATTAATATAAATATTTATCATTAGCGGACCTGGAATGCACTGTATTGGATTCGGGCTCCATTCACCATTTTTATTACATGTAACTCGTGATGATGCAAAGTTTGTCTGTTCTTTATAACCATTACGACAGAATAATATTGCTTCTGTTCCAGGAACAGGATTTGAACATGGAGTATATCCACCATTACGTCTACAACTAACACCTGTTGAAGCTGATTCTAATCCTTTACAACGTATTTCTGTAAAACACAAGTATATTTTAATAATATCTTTTTACTATTTTTAATATTACTTTATCATTTTCTTTCATACCTTTACATTCTGGAATATTTACCCATTTACCTTGCAAGCTACAAAATGGACGAGTATCTTTACTTAATTTATAACCAGGATTACATTTGTATATTAATTCTTGTCCTGGTTCTAACCGTGTGCCTTGTGCAACATCACAATCATTACATACTTGACCAGCTTGCACATCACAGCAATATGATTTGTGTAATTTCCAATAACCGTTTTCTGGTTTTGGTGGTACAATACAAAATTTGGAACTAATAGGAGGTATTGGACGCTGTGTTATGGGAGGAGGAGTTGAAGTTGTTCCTGTAGTATATTTGCATTTCATAGGATCTTCATCGGAACCATCTGCACAGTTTTCAACTCCATTGCATTTTAAATCACCATCAATACAGGCACCATAAGCACAACGAAAAGAGAAATTTGGACAGCTATAAATATGTCAAATAGAGTTATACCATATAAGTTAATTAATAAATTAAGTTTGATTATTTCTACAGAAATGAATTATAATGCAAGTAAAATTGTAATGTAGTTCAGAGATATTTATACAACTTTCAATTTATGACTTTTTTCTTCAATCTTACAACTTACATGATTGAACCACATTGCATATATGTCTCGTCTGAATTATCTGCACAGTCTGCTTTACCATCACATAGACTACTTTTATCAATGCAATGTCCATTAGCGCATGTGAATTGATCTTTTCTACACGATGCAGATGAAGACATATTGGATGAAATGCCTGTACATCTAGACAATGTTTCATCACTATTGTCAATACAGTCCTGTATTCCATTGCAAGTTACATCTCCATCTACACATGCACCATAAGAACATCGAAATGCATAATTTGGACATATGATTTCAGCTTTAGTACACTCTACAACTGTTTCATCAGAGCTATCTTTACAATCTGCCTGCCCATCACATAATAATTCACTCTTTATGCAGTCTCCATTTTTACATTGAAATGTTTCTATACTATAAGAAAGACATTAATGAATTTTGTTATAAATTCATGAAATATAAGTTTGTTAATGAATATTATTACTTTCATATTAATGGCGTAAATAAAATATTTTATTGATGTAAAATAACAGTATATTTATAAAAAGATATATTAACTTACCCACATTGTGTATATCCATGTTTCATCAAACCTATAAAATAAATAAACTATATATTTTACGTTTCAAATTCTTTATTTTATTTTATTTTAAACCTATAATTTGTACATTAAGCTATAAAGAATATATATCGTATATCCTTCTGCAAGAAATTGTTTATAATTTCGAACAATAATAATAATACAATTACGAAAAAACAATATAATTTCACTCCATGATAATATGCTTTATGTTATAACATGTATTGCAGATATACTTATTATCTATGGTTGGGATATATAAAAATTTGTCAGAGTTCAAGGTCACTACTAAACTAGTTTAGTACAAAAAAAAAAATTTACTTACTGAATATAATTGTTAAAATGATAATTATCGTATTTTTCATAATAATAAAGAAAATTGCCAGGAAGATTGCTTTAGCTTCTTTAATGATGAATTCTTTCAGTCACTAATCCTGAATCAATCTGGAATAACCCGTTTGAGGCAACAAGTATTCTTATCTGTTTGTGTGCATGTTTGTGAGGGGAAATACGCGGATGTATATTCGCTTTATTCTCATTTGATGATCATATGTTAAAGCGAGATAGAAATAACATATAACTAATATTTCACACACTTGGAAGATACGAGAAAAATCAAAATAATTGCAATTATAGACGTACATATAGTAAGCAGAGATAATCTGCTACAATAATTTTTTTTTAGATCAACAATAAATGAATATATTCTATAATTAAATAAATTCTTTTAGATTTTTTATACATTCGTAATAACATTACAGTTTAAAATAGTTACAAATAGTTATTATTGACAAATATATGTAATATACTTTTGATAAAAAATACAATGATCTCATGATACATATTCACACTGTACTTCATATTCTCTAAATGCAAATCTCTTTGGTGTTAGGATAGATGCCAACCAATGTATCATTCTAGATTACACTTGTCAAGGTAAATATTTTTATTAAAGTATTTTGTAATTTAAAAAATATTAATCAATTACTCTGTAAATTAATACATAAAAAAAGGATACACTTTTTCTGATATTTCCTTATCTATTATATCCTGTAAAATGCATTCTTTATAAAATTTGTCAACATCGTCATTGCATTCTTGCCATTCTAATGTTTTGTGAAATCCATCTTTTCCAAATCTTTCATTATAATATTCATAATGTACCTAAATAAAGGAAGATCTTAATTAAATAATTCTATTTCGTATTTGAAACTAATTAAAATTAAAATATCTTACAAAATGTAAACTTAGTCCTAAACCTGGTGCAATAGGGATGTCAATTTTTTCTAATGAAAATACATCTTTGATAATATCATTTGTCACAATATTTCTACAAATCCCTATAACTAAAGATACCATTTTTCTAATTTGATGTAACATAAAACTTTGTCCTTTTATTTCCAGTACTGCAAATTCCATATTATTTGCAATAAATGTTTCAATACAACGAAAGTATATTATATAACGCTTGGCTCTTGGATCTAATGGCTTTCTAAGAGAAAGTAATATAATAAGTAGAGAAAGTAATATACTAAGATTTTACAATACAAAACAACTTACGTTTTCGATGTAAAATTATGAAAATTATGTGTGCCTTCTAATAATTTCAAAATTTCATTTAGCTTGTCAAGCATTTCTGGAGTCAATCGGAATTCATGATATGACTTTCCATCTATCATAGATAGTTGTTTAAGTCGTTGTTCTTCATCTACTTCTTCCTCTTCGCCAATTTGTAAAAAATTTGGATCTTCTGGAGCCAAAACAAATGTGGGAAGAACATATCTGTATGTTCTAGCATCACATTTATTTTTACTATTAAAAGTTTTTGTTACCCTCTTTACATCAAATACTCTGATATCCTTTGGAAGATACTGATTTATATCTTCTTTGTTTACATAATCAGCTATAATTGATTATGAGTTAATGACGTTAATTATTATTTTCATCATTCACAATTATCACTGCTTTATTCATATAACTGTAAAATAAATAATATAATACTTACGCAATTGTAGAGAAACAACTTGCCTAACTGCTGATACACCTTTATCTGTACGTGCAGCTCTTTGAAATTTAATTTCTCTTACATCTTCAAATTGTTCTTTCGTAATAAAATTTGCTTTCAACAAAGCAGATAATAAACTTTCTTCAATAGTTTTCGTACCACGATTAATTTGCATACCACAATAATTTCTGCCAAGGTAACCTAACATTATCACAAAGTTTTTCCTTTTACCGTTGTTTTTTCTTTGTACTACATCTTCAGTTGGTTCTACCTTTGGAGCTTTTGTTATCATTTCATAACTTTCATCGATCATTTGTCTTTTATTAGTTCGTTCACTAATATTCTCATCTTGTTTAATACTGTTTGACATGTTTTTATCAAAAAAATTATCTAAAATTAAATATATATAATTAACATAAGAATACATATATATAATAAGAATAACAAAATAATTTAAAACACTAACATTGAACAATTATTTGACTCAATAGGTATCACTCATGCTTTATTATAATATTTTTTAATAATTTTCAAATAATTGTCCTATATTTTCATTTAATAGTAGTGTTTTATATGTATATATAATATGCATGTATGTATATGTTATATTAATGAATTTACCGTATTGTAATCTTATAAAACGGGAAAATGTTAAATTATTCCTAAGAATATACTGATTGCCACGAAACATTAAAAATGTTAAATTAATTCTTAAAAACTGTGCAAAAATTTTTTAATTTTTAAGTTTTTTTGAGATACACGTTCATAGAGCTATAACCTATAATGTAAAACATTGTTGTATATAATTTTAATTATTTTTATAATTTACATATATTATACAAACAGAACATTCACGAACCGTATATAATTTACAGACACTGTATAATTAGTAAATATATAAAATATTATAGATTATTATTATAATTTCATACACCCAAAATTACAGAAACTATAGAAATTTTAACTTTCCAATAAGTACGAATATATGGCATCTAAAATGCATTTAAAGGAAACATCTTTCAGTAGCTTATGCTTTCTTGTTTACTTAATTTTATTTATGCCTAAATCAATTGCGAAATATATGTAATTTTAAACAATTAAGTAAAGTTCTAACAAGCATATTATATTATTTCTTAAATATATCTTTGCTTACGATGCAGGTTTCTACACGCTTTTACTAAAGAATTAAAACACTATCAAATTTTAATAATTATATTTGAGGAAAAGGAAGTGGAAATTAAAAATAAATACAACGAGTTTAATAAATTCATTCCGCATTAACTTAAATGAAATATATTGAGAAAAAGTGATCTTATGTCTTATAGCATTTCATATGCTAAATTTTACAGAATTAAAGTATTCTTTTAATTAATCGTTTTTAAAACAAATATTTTTTTTATACAAAATAAAAAATGCATCTATTCTAGTATATAAAAATATATAACTCAATTTAAATTGATTTTAAAATTTTTGAAATGCCTTAACTTCCAGGAACAGTCATATGATTGTAATTCCTAAATTTAGCATTTTAAATGACAAAACTTCTGATTTTTTGTGCGATCAATATTTCAGAACAAATGATATGAACTTTATGCGATGATAGATCTATTCTATATTTAGTCAATGTTTGTACCAATAATTACATTTATGCATATATCGTATACTTACCATCAGTAGCTAACTCGTTTTATTTCAGAGCGCGCTAATATCGTATTCTTGCATCATATACTTAAAGGTGATCACAATTGCAAACGGGTTAGGTTAGATCTACAGATACATTTACAGCTAATTTCAGTATGTGTTCACGTATGCAATGATAGTTTGCGGATACGAATTTTGTAATCATCGATTCAACAAGAAATTTTTTATTGTAACGACGAACTTATTGGTTATAACATGTGTCATGTGGATCTTTATTATTCATGTTGCTAATGTAACATAATTTTAAGTGATAGTCGATCATAAAACGATCTTTGTGAAGGTTCAGTGTGCATGCGCTACGTGCACTCAATCGAGGCAGTGGTGTTACTTTACCTGAGGCATATGACGGACGTTAGCAGTTTTCTTTTTACTTTAAGTATAAATTGGCAGCAAGAACTGGCCAGATGAAGGTAATTTATTTGGTAAAATGCTAAATATTTCGAGCATCGATGACCTCAAATGCTAAATAATTCCTGAGGTTAAAATTCGTGTGTTTCAGGGTGAATCTAATTGCTTCTATGGTGCTTTGTTTATTATTATTATAGATCGTGCATATTTTAATTTCAATCGTCTTTTTTATATTTTCTATGGTTAATCATTAATTGTATCGTCACTTTTTATAAGAAGCAATTTACATTCATTTTCATACTTTCCGGCGTTCTGCAAAAGTATTTAAGTGGGCGGTGTTCCATTTCGTAAAAAAGAACAACAAAAAATACGAAAAAATGTTTGTTAACTGTCAAAAAATTCTATCATTGTTATATAACTTATTTCATTATATTATGAGTCAAATATACCATTTTTCCACTGTATTTCACAAGAATACTTGATGTTATGCCTTTTACTTCAATTATTTTTATAAAATATTACCATTCTAATTTAAATAAGTTTTTAATACATTTATATATCTATAATTGTTTTAATAACACACACACACATACACGCACGCGCGTGCAGTAGATTAATATACAAGATTAATATATTAGTGCACAAGATAGATATATGTATAATAATTGAATCAGTTGAAATTTAAAAAAGAAGTACTTTTAATTGTATGATACAATATAGATAATGTCAGATGATGATGCTGCATTGGACTCAATGGATACAGAAGAAGATATCTTTTCTCCAAGAAACCGTAGCCTGGGCTCTAATGCCAGAAGGGTTAAAAGTTTGCGTACTTTACGATCACATTCAAGTTCTACTTCTCATATATCTATGAATAACTTAAGTGTGCGCCGTAGCACACGTCATAGAATGCAAACATATGATAACCTTAATACTAGCTGGATTTTAGGTAAAGCATATCTTAAAATCATACTTGATTCTATATGTAATATATATAATTTGCATTTAATCTTTTTAAACCATATCAAGAAAATTATTGAATATTATGTAACATATAAAGTCTATCTTTTAAATAATGTTCTAGATAAAATAGTTGTTAGATAAGCAAAAATTCTTGTTATGTGAAGATTTTTGAAGTATTTCTAATGTATTTTAGGTACACAAACATTGAAAGGTTATCCGATGTTTCAACAACATGGTTCTTCATCTGACAAAGAAATGGTGGATGAAGTTCCTGAAAGAAAACGTGATGTTAGGGAACGTATGCCTCTTAGATCACGTGAAAATCATCCTCCAAATAAAAACTCTAGACATATTAGAGAGAGGACAGAACATGACAGACAAAATAATAGAGAACTTAGAGGAAGAGGTGATCGTGATCTTAGAGAAAAAACAGAGCAAGACAAAGATATTAGAGATCTTAAGGATAGGCAAGAAAGGGAAAGAACAGAGAGGGAACATAAAGATAAAATGGAAACCAGAAGTAAATCTAATGAGGAAAAGGATGTAAGGTAAATATTCATTAAGGTAATTTATAAAGCTAAAATGTGATTAAATCTTTATTAAAATAACCTATGTATAGAACAAGAAAATCTGATAGTCCAAGTAGACTTAGAGAAGGACCTGCTACAAGACTTGGTGGAAATTTAAATGAGAAGGATGTGAAGCCTAAAGTAGAACGTGTTGAAGCTGATGAAGATAGCTCACAAGAAAGCGAAAAACCT
Organism: Bombus flavifrons; assembly: GCF_040668555.2. Lineage (NCBI taxonomy): Eukaryota > Metazoa > Arthropoda > Insecta > Hymenoptera > Apidae > Bombus > Bombus flavifrons. The sequence goes on from NC_138443.1 coordinate 3,239,482, forward strand.
GAAAATAATGATAATTCTGAAAATGAAGATGTAAGTAATTTTTTGTAATTTTTTTACTGAGCAGTTATGTTCTAATTTTTAATATAAAGTAATAAAATAAGAATATTGTTTTATCATTTGTACATTGATTAGTACATGTATAAAATAATGTTGAATCAATGAGGAAAATTATTGTTAGAACATAATGAGAAAATAAAAAATACTTATGTTATTGTCAGGGTTATGAAGATATGTATACCCGTATTAAACGAACTAGAAGGACAGCACAACGGCAATTACCAAGGGGTAAGGAACTTACAGGTTCGATGTTTATCTTTGACATAAACATGCTACTACTTTATATGACTAAAGACGTTTTTCTATATTATTTCTAACTTAATATTTTTATAGTGGTAGATAGTGATTTAAGTGAATCTTCCGATTCCCCCGGTCCTAGAAAGTATAGTTTACGTCAGAAAAAACCAGCTGTAGATAGATTTCAAGCTAATGTAGAACCAGTTCGGCGATCTATAAAGGCACTTAGAAGTGTTCTTAGTAATTCCATGAGAAGGCGTAAACACAGGAGTAAAAGTACAAGCTCTAGTGATTCCAGTGATTCAGAACCTCAACGTTATGATAAGAAGAAAAGTAAAAAAGCAAGGTAAAAAGAGAATTTAGGAAATATTTTGCTAGATTGGAAATAATCATACAAATTATTCTTCAAATAAAATCATTTTATTGTAGGCAATCAGCAATACCTCAAGGTGGACCACCTGATCGTAAAGCAGATATAAATCCAATTACTTTAGATACTAATATTAGATTCAATGATGTTGGAGGCTTAGAATCACATATTCACTGCCTTAAAGAAATGGTTGTTTTTCCTATGATGTATCCAGATGTTTTTGAACGTTTTCATATTACCCCACCGAAAGGAGTATTATTTCATGGTCCACCAGGTAGGTCCATCTTGTATACATCTATATTTATTATTATATATTTATAATTACATTAGTTATATTTAAAGTAACACATTGTGATTATTAATACATCCTTATTTATTTATCTAGGAACTGGTAAGACGTTGATAGCTAGAGCATTGGCAAATGAATGTAGTCAAGGCAGTAGAAAAATGTCGTTCTTTATGAGAAAGGGCGCAGATTGTCTATCTAAGTGGGTCGGGGAATCCGAACGCCAGTTGCGATTGTTATTTGAGCAGGCTCAGCAAATGAAACCGTCCATAATATTTTTTGATGAAATAGATGGCCTTGCACCTGTTCGAAGTACGAAACAGGATCAAATCCATGCTAGTATTGTATCTACTCTTTTGGCGCTTATGGATGGCCTCAGTGATAGGGGAGAGGTTAATTATTTCATTTTTGAAAACATGTTTAAGCGCTTAGTTATCAAATATTTATGATTGTATCCCATTCTTTTTATTGGTAATAGGTAATAGTTATTGGAGCAACAAATAGAATAGATGCCATTGATCCAGCATTACGTAGGCCAGGTCGTTTCGATCGGGAATTATTTTTTCCTTTACCTGCTATGAAAGAAAGACTAGAGATATTGAAAATTCACGTTAGCAAGTGGAAAAATCCCCCACCTGATCAATTGTTAGAGGTATTAGCTGAAAAAGCGACAGGTTATTGTGGCTCAGACTTGAGAGCTTTATGCACTGAAGCAGTTTTGCAAGGATTGCGAAGAACTTATCCGCAAATATATATAACAAATAATAGGTTACTTTTAGATCCTGAACGAATCAAAGTATGTTATTATTATTTGATAACATATATCTATTAAATAAGTATAATAAGATTATATATATTTTTATAGGTGAAAAAACGGGATTTTTTACAAGCTAGTTCCATTCTTGTACCATCATCACAAAGAGTGTCACCTTGTGCTAGAAGAAAATTACAACTTTTCATGGAACCCTTATTAGGACCTTTATTGGAAGAGTTACTTAACTCGATAAAAGGAATATTTCCACAAGGAGTTAATTCTGCTATGGCAAAGTAACAAAATTTTAAGAATAACTACTTTACTGTTATATTTACCTTTCTTATTTAATATTACTGTCTTAAATATCCTAGAGTGAAAATTACCAAAGGAATTCATCGTCCAAGGCTATTAATTTCTGGTGGAAATTTGTCTGAGGGTCAAGGACCACATTTAGCACAAGCATTATTATATCATATGGAACATCTACCAATTCAAACATTAGATGTTAGCACTCTTTTTGCAGAAAGTGGACGATCGCCGGAAGAAACCTGCGTTCAGGTTAGTTAACAATAATAAAAGGAAACATGCATTATTAGTAAATTATAATTAAAAATATTTTATACGATTTTAAATAATATAGGTGTTTAACGAAGCTGCCAGGAATGTGCCGTCCATAATTTATATTCGGTCGATTGATCAGTGGTGGCCACTTGTACCTGAAACTGTAAAAGCAGTTTTTTTGTGTCGTATTGCAGCACTTGATCCTTCTTTGCCCATTTTAATTTTAGCCACAAGTGATAGAACATATCAGGATCTTCCTACTCAACTTCAAAGTCTGTTTAGCGAACTTCGTAGTGAAGTTTATTCTATGAAAACACCAACAGCAGAGCAAAGATCCAAATTCTTCCGACCTATTTTCATGGTTCAGAGCTTGAAGCCACCGAAAATAAAAGATGACAAAGTAGAAGTTCTAGAGGAGCTTCCTTTAGCACCAGATCCTTTACCAAAGAAATTAACGGAAGAAGAAAAGAAAATAATATATGAAAAGGAAGAAGTTTCGTTAAGAGAATTAAGAATTTTCTTGAGGGAAATTTGTGCAAAACTTGCAAGAAATAGACAGTAAATATCTTCATATTATAACTTTTTGTTTATAAGGTGAAAATTAATATCAAATATTAAATATTTACATTGCAGATTCTTCATGTTTACAAAACCAGTAGATACGGAAGAAGTACCAGATTATAACATGATAATAAAACAACCTATGGATTTAGAAACCATGATGACAAAAATCGATATGCATTGTTACCTTTGTGCTCGAGATTTTCTTGATGATATCGATCTCATTTGTAGAAATGCTTTGGAATATAATCCTGACAGGTCAGTGGGCACAGTATATAACATTTGTTTTATCAAATCCCTAACCAAATCTTACAAAACTATATACTTCAATATTATAATTTAAATACGGAAGCGTTTGATATGTTTTACTACTCTGTTTTCTTCATAAATTATTCAAAAAGAATGTTGCACAGATATTATTTTTTATTATTACTTATTCTCCTACTTTTTTTGTCATTATACATACAATTATAAATAATATAAATAATGGAGTTAAAGTTGATACTGACATTCATGTTGTGTGTTTTCATGTCAGCTTACGTGATAGGCCTTCCCTTGGAATATTAAAGAGGTAGTTCAGATATTCCTGTTTATCCGTTGCTGTTGTTGCTCCGTAGTTAAGGTGGCTTTCAATTGCTGGCATATATTTTATTAATTATTTATATATGATACATTATATGAAAAAAGTTGTATTATTGAAAGCCACTCATATTAGTTCATGTTGCTTTTCGATAGTGATATAATTCTTCATAATATTAATATGTATATATTATATGATATATATATATTACGTAACGTTCTTTCACAGAGATCCAGCTGACAAATTGATAAGACACCGTGCATGCTCTCTTCGTGATAATGCATACGCATTAATAAAAGCAGAATTGGATTCCGACTTTGAGGATAAATGTCGTGAGATTTCGAAGAATCGTAAAATTATTGAAAGTACGTCTAACAACGAGGTAGAAAATAAGAATCAGTCAAAAGCAGAGCAATCCACGTCTGGAACCGAACGAACAGATAAAAAAGACACTGCGAGTCCTAGTCATTCCTTGATTGTAAATGGAAGAAGATATAATAATTCTAGAAAGCGTAGAATACCAGCTTGGGCACGGGGCTATGTAAAGAAAGTTCATAAAAAGAAGAAAATCGCATTTGATGAAAATGTAACTGTATCTGATAACAAAGTATGTTTAACCAATGAAACAACAAGTATAGATTTAGAAAAATTTCAAGAATTTGAAACCGAAGCAAACAGTGTTTTGAATGGTCATGTACCTCTGTTTGATAATTCTGATTCTGAAAACGATTCGCAAAATGAAAGTTCAAAAGACATGCAAGGAATTCAAAGCAATAATGTCAGTGATCAGCATATTGATGAAATTGAAAATATGGATATATGTTTTACGGAAGAAGAGAAGAATGCGGAAAATAGTGCATCTAATTCATCGTCTAGACGGGGAAGTATAGATGAATTATCGTTTGCTATTGAAAGTGATTCTAGTCCAGCCAGATTTGAGGAAAACGAAAGGTTTTTAGTAGATAGGAATGAATTGGAGAATGCATGGCAAACCACTGTTGAAATTACAAAGGATTTTCCTGTAGAAGTACTATGTGACATTTATGTGCAACTAAGTCGGTGTGTAGGAAAATATGCTCAGAGCTACGATAGAAAATCACTGCCAAAGGTAAATATATTTTATTTAACCAAATTTGTTATATTTATTCATTTTTCAATATCATGTAATATCATTACCCTATTTAATTAATTATTCTAACATTCATATTTGTCATTAAATAATATCAAGCAAATTATTATTTGTTTCTTATTGAATCTTATTGTTATGTATGACTTTTCAATAGAATAATATAATGTAGAGAGAGAATAATTTTTTTATGTAGTATAAAGTATCTTATAATTCATAATGTGTATAGGAGTTGCTCAAGGAAGTGAAAAGATTTGAAGAGTTCAAGACAACGTACGAGAAAGTTCATCATGTCGCTAATCAAACCGACATATTATAAGTCACACGCTACCTTTAGTATCATTATAACAAAATTTTTGTACATTTACACTAAACAAAGATTATCAATTAATGTTAAATCACATGATGATTTAAAATAGTACATTTTTTTCGTTTCAATCTTTACAGTTACTGATAATTAATAAGAGGAAGGAGGTAACTTTAATGTTATATAGATATATATGAAGGAAAACCGAAATGGTGCATTCGAATTTTGGTTTTTAAAGACATGGTGAAGTATAACTGTGCGTTAATCTTACAAGGAAAAGAATGATCGTTATATATGAAATTAAAAGGATACGATTTTAATCATTTATCTCTCTGTATCTAAATATAAAATGATAAATTATTATAATAATATTGGCTTATAATTATTAGTGGCTGACATAATATATCTCACAGTAAAAAATTTTGATATCAAATTTAGATATTTCAATAATCATACATAATTCTCGGTTAATTATAAATTTTTGCATAAAAATTGGTATAAAAATGCAATAAAAGTAATTAGTTAGAAAACTACAAATAATTTGTTTTCTGTGCAAGTTGATTTTAGTGGGATACTTGTGAAATAATTTTTGCGTTAATATATAGTACTTCATGCCTCAAAGAAGTATATTTCTTAATAACAAAATTTGGCAAATGGTGGTTATACAAAGATGATGGTAATTTAATACAATATGTACTTAACTATAGTTTTTTACATGTGGTACTTGGCAGTACATTATATCAAATTATTTTATTGTATCTGCACATAGTAGAATTCTAACAAATCTTCATAAAATACATTATAGATTCATTATATGCGCCAGTTATTACTTTGGATTTTTACAGACTTTTACATAATTTTTATAAAGGTACTTTAAACATAGACATATCTTGACATATAGGTTCCAACATGCATATATAAGGTCATATGTGCTCTATTTTTAAAAAGAAATCATTTAGTAAATTAATACTCGATATAAAAATGTCTAAGTTTTAAATTTAAATTCAGTAATTTTATATAATTTTTTTACCGTTTCATTAGAGGTTATTAATCAATCATTAAAGCAATGAGAACTTAAAAACAAATTTCATAAATTGTAAAACATGTAAATACATTCCAAATTTTATGAGCAATATTACATATTGCATAATTAAATATTTTTGGCATGTACATAATGGGTTTTTAGGAGTAACTTGTACTAGATTTTGATATTTATTATATGCCTTCTTTTCGTATTTAAAAATCATGGATAATTTAGTAAATTAAATTTAGATAATCTGTGTATTATTCAAAATAACGCTTGATGCAATAATTTTTCATCAATGTGAATAAAAATTATTTGTATCTAGCATAAATTTGTCATTCTTATATACATTAGTGATTGGTCATATATAGTGACTGGTCACGAATGTTATCATGGCATTATTCAAAATTTGAATTTGTTATTTTAGATAGTACGATTTTATTGAGTACAATTATAAAATTATATAGTTGAATTATATTTAGATAATTAGTTTTTTAATTATAATGTGGATAATGTACAATCGAAACATGGTACGTGCTCGTCGGTTTATTTTAACCAAAGTTATAAACGATAAGCAAAGTAATTAAAAAATAGATTTTGATTCAGTTATGGGTAGAACAGTGGATATAATTGAAAATCAGTATAAATATGAAATACCTCGGTAAAAATCGTAAACATATGCAAAGTAAATCGTATTTGTATAAATGTTAGAAAATATTTAACATAAAACTTACATTCTAGATTCGTATACTGGTTGTGATTTATACTGTAACTGTGAAAGAATAGTTACCAAACATTATAGATGAGAGAAAAAAGATTTTAATGCATTCTAGAGTGCAAGTAATAAGTTCTTCCTATTGACATTATTCATATAAATAGTATTCACTTATATAAGAAAACAATGTGTTAGCAAATGAATTTCTTTATTTAGTTTCAATTATTTACATGCATATATATATATATATATATATATATATATATATATGTAGAATACATACTAAGTTTAAAATGGATAGTAAGAATTAATAGTAACTCTTATGATCAAGCATGTAACAAATAATACTATATTCTTAAACTAATGCTATGTAACCAATAACTGATACAATTTCAAATATTATGATATGTTATTAATAAATTGGTAGCTAACTTTATAATTTGTTATATTTATATTAGTCAAAATTTACGAATGTGAAAATTAAATTAAATATTATAAAAAATTCATTTTTCAATTGTGGCGAGTATTATAACTGAGTTTTACGAAATTGTAATTAAATTACTTAATATTTGTTAGAATATAGGGATGAAAAGACTGAACTCTAGAAATGCTCACTACATAGTATTTATTCCCTTTGTGTGTTACTCTCTATATTCAAATTGAACTAGCAAAATAATTTTCAGTACTCTATTAGATGAATTTCTTTAGTGTACATACCAAATTTTAAAATAAGATAATTTATATATATAATTTTTAGGACAATTATCTATATGTTTAATGTTTTGATATATGCTTGATGTTTTAGGATGATATATTAGAGTTCAAAGAATGAATGAAGATAATTTACGGTAAAAATATGTCATGCCAAGAAAATTCATTTTATTTTCATTGCTAATTAATTATATTTTTAAAAAATTTGCATTCTTTTCATAATTTAATTTAGTATTATGTTTAATGCTATTTCTGTATTTAATTATTAGTATTAAAAATATTCCATGTGCATACGTATACTGTTTTGTATAAAATTAAATTGTACTAACAGTAAAGGAACTAATGTTTAAAAGTTCACTAAAATTTGTAGCAGTATTTCAAAAAATTTAAAAATATTTGTTAATGTCTTTGTTAAGATATCTTTTTATAACTGTACATGAAATACAAATGATTTTATAAGAATACAAATGCAAATTAAAAAATCTTAGTTCACGTATTTCTGCTTTTAATAATTGGGATGCTTTTTAATTGAGTAATTTATTTAATTTTACATCAAGACACTTCACACGAAATTTAGTAAAATTGAGGATTTGAATATTGTACTTTCTCTTGCTCAGGTGTCTATCCTTTTATGATAAGGATAATCAACATTATATAAACTAATGCTATATTATGGAAATTGAATAAGTATTGGTATTGATGTTAGATAAAGAGAACTAAGTTAACAAAAATATTGTTACCATTATATGATATCATTTATAGCACTCATGATATATAGGAAGCAAGGAATTTAAAGTACTAAAAACGAGCTGTAATATTGCTTCTAGTTTCTAAAGCATTAACAAAAAGTTCAGCGATATGAAATTTTGTTTGAAATTTGTATGTTAATGGTATAGTCTATATTCAGATATTTTTTATCAGCTCAATTTAATTCAGTAATATAGTATCCATAAACTTTTATTTAATTCAAGTATACCCATTAAATATCGCTGATATTTGCCAAAGAATTTGTATAATATCTCAATGATAAAGATTGAAATGTAAATCTTGATAAATAGCAAATGATACAGAAAAATCACATATACAATTAATACAGATTAAAAAAAGGACATTAATTGAATCATTGTGACTTTTCTGTTTCCATTGATATATTTTACATTCCACTTTATGATAAATAAATCCGAAACGTAATTATTCCAAGAATAATTTCTGGTGCTATTTTCTGATGTGCTATCATCTCTGTATTACCAAGAATAAGCAAAAGACAAAAAAAAAACTGTGTAATTACATGTACATTGTATTAATCGAGAGGTTCCCGTAACCACTGCCGTTTGAACTAACTAATATAATTACTTTGCTAAAATATTCGGATAATAAAGATTGTAATGCTGCTATTTGCAAAGAACATATTGATCTACGAATTTAATGAAATTTTTATTGAATATGTATGTTCGTACAATATGACCTTTGGCAGACAGTAGTTTCAGACGTATGAAGCATATGTGTAGAAGATATAGGAAACAAAACAAAAGAGCATACACTGCCTTATTTATTTTACCATACAGGTAATAAGTTTTATTGTCATTCATTGTAGCATAATAAATTGAAATTTCATAATTGTAATAATCTGCTTTGTTTTTAATTACCTTTTACTAAATTCCTGTTATCCCTTTATAAAAATGTATGATATCATTCCTTCATAAAATTTATTAACGAGTTAAAAATATCTTTGTACATATTGAAGATCTTAAGTTATGTTATAAAGTAGTGTAAATATGAAATAAATATAGATTTTTAATGTGCTTCAATTATTCATATTACTTACATATATCGAATAATTAAGTAACATCGTATAATAACGTTCACTTTATTGCTTAATGCATAATGTTTAATACGTGCCTTTACAACAGTAAAAATATAAAATAACAAAAAGTCAATGTAAGCTTCAAAACGAACATTATATTATATCTTTCCTTTTCAAAATTCACATATTAGAAAAATTCTATAGTATTATAATTAGAATTACGTTTTTTTAGAGCCTTAACTTGAAACAAAATAGAGTTTATCGTATCGAAAAAACTCGTAATGATAATATCTTATATATTACTTAGAACTACACGAACATTGCTTCAAACCGTAACACGATTCGCATGTTTCGTTGGAATCGTATCGACGAAACGTCAAAAATAATGAAATTACATTGTGAAACCACTTGAATCAATCGTCAAACGTCGCAGAAAAATTCCAGTAAAATATCCAGCATACACGATGCGCGTGTACGATCAACGATGCGAGTAGTCGAAGAGTATTTCATCGGGCGATGATTTAAGGAACGATTATATCCAAAATAATTGAATGAAAATATGTTCGTCGGGTGTGCGAAATAAAAGATTCGAGATCAGTTTGATCGTGAAAGATGTCTTGCGCGAAGGATTTCTCTTGCATCGGAGGTCTGGAGAAGCAGATTCGTGTTGTAAAGGAAACGGTTCTGTTTCCACTCATGTACGGTGACATTTACGCGAAGTTCAACCTGAAACCACCGAGGGGTTTGCTTTTTTACGGGCCTCCCGGTAAAATAAAGCGTTCTACGGTTCGTAATGAAGCGGAACATTGTTGGAAACGAGATTCCCGATTGACATCCTCTGTTTCGCAGGAACAGGAAAAACACTGGTCGCCAGCGCTTTAGCCGCAGAGTGTAGTAATTCGGAACGAAAGGTTTCCTTTATATCTCGTAAGGGTTCCGATTGCCTTAGCAAATGGGTCGGCGAAAGCGAGAAAAAGCTTCAGAAGATTTTTTCACTGGTTAATATAGTGTTTTACTTAAATTAAAATTTCCTGTCCATCGTACTTTTAATTTTTAAGATATGTATGTTGAAATACTTTTCGAGCTTTTTATCTTTTAAGGGAAGTTTCAATTCATATAACATATACCTGTTCTCGTTTCATTTGTAGACAATAAAGATATTAAATTACATTTGCAAATTAAAAGATATTTAGTAGCAGTTGATTTAAAAAAATTTGAAAACCATGTCGATCTTACAGGCTCAACAATCGAAGCCTTGCATAATCTTCTTTGACGAAGTTGACGGTTTAGCTCCAGTCAGATCTAGCCGCCAAGACTTTGTGCACGCCAGCATTGTTTCCACTCTCTTGGCCTTGATGGACGGCTTAGAGAACAATTCAGAGATCATAGTAATTGGAGCAACGAACAGAATCGATGCCATAGATCCAGCTTTAAGAAGACCTGGCCGATTCGACAGAGAGCTATACTTCCCGTTGCCATGTTATACGTCGAGGAAAGAAATACTCTCAGTACGTTTAATTATAAACTATTACGTAGTGTAATTACTTCATTCGCATTTCTTTGAAAGGGATTTTCAATCTAATGTGTACATCGTTCCTTTAATTTCTAAAACAAGTACATTAAAATAAAGAGATCATGTGTGATTATAGGTTTATATAAAAAGTTGGAAGCAGAAACCACCGCAAAAATTTTTAGCGTATCTGGCATCGAAAACGGTGGGATTTTGTGGAAGTGACTTGCAAGCTCTTTGCGCCGAAGCGGTAATGTGCTGTGTTCGGAGACTCTATCCGGAAATATACACTTCCACTGCGAAGTATCAGATTAATGAACGTCATCTTAAAGTAATGAAAAGAGATTTAAAAAAGAGATAATAGATTTAAGATAAGAAAGACAGTTTCATTTAAAGCTAGTCAATTTCTGTAGAACAATTGATTCAGGGTTGATAATATTATCAGTGGATAATGTTAAGAAAAGTTGACGATCAATAGAAGTAGCTAAAAAGAAGTTTCTATAATCGATAATGGCTACCGATAACTGAACAAATTTGTAATTATTTATAATATTTATAATAGTTACGATACCCGTTATTTTTTATAAAGTAAAGTTCAATCATATAATCCTAAATTACAAACTATATCTTGCACAAACTATTCCCATTGACAAAAGATATTGCAGAGGGAGAAAGATTAAGAAACAATGAGTCAATCCTCCAGAAATCTAGATCGGGACACTTCTATTAAATTACGTTTACTACGCTACGTGGATCATAAAATAGCTACTTTATTTGCCAGCGGCGCATATTTAATCTGATTGATATTAAACTGATCGTTACATAGAAGCTATAACGTTTAATCGAATAATAAAAAAAGGAATGTGATCGTTGCAAAAAAAAAAAATATATATATCGCATTTTAAATTAATTTGAAAAAGATAAATCCTTCTTAAATAATTTATGAAGTTCTTTTCATAATTGGCAACGTAATAGGTTGAGAAACAAGATTTTCTAAGGGCACAACAGAACATCTTGCCAGCATCGCATCGTGTTACAATCGCACCCGTGAAATCTTTGTCGTATAAAATCCAGCCATTACTTCAAGAAAATTTGTCATGCATTCTGTCACAACTCGAAACTCTTTGTCCAACGGGAATGTTAATTTGCAATGATATGTAAGCATCGAATTACTGTTTAATTTGATAAGTAGCCTTGACAAAGTTGTACAAATCTTTTGCATTTTTTATCCATCTATACACAGGATGCATATATGTATAATATCTAGATTAGAACATCCTTTATGGTTTTCAATAAGTAAAACGAATCCCTCACAGTAAGTTCTATCTTTTTAGTTGTGTCCATAAAAATATAAATTTACATAGAAATTCGTAATCTACGATAGAAATTTAATTTATATTAAAAAATCAAGAGGGTACACGAAAATTCAGAAATGATAAAAAAGCTTTAATTGAAAATTTGTATAATATCACTTCATAAATTTGATCGAATTAATCAAAGCACTGCGTAAATATTTTTTAAGTTTATATTCGGTCGAATGATATGATTTATGGCGTTTTCCATATAATATTATAATTTTTACGATATTATTAAACTAGTTTAATCAAGCTACATTGAACTGTTAAATATTCGATCACTATGAGAGTAGGGTTTGGTTATAGATAGATCGTAATGGTTCTCATAATATGAAAGGTAAAAAGCTTTAAAAGACTGTTCTTACAGCACTGGTAGAGCTGTATCGAGGTCAAACAGCTGTCCGAGGATTTTATTGTGCGGTGATGACTCTCACACTCGTCATCTGGGACCAGCATTACTCCATACCTTGGAACATTTACCTTGTCATGTGTTAGACGTCACAACTTTGTTCGAGGAAACAGGAAGGGCTGCGGAGGAAGCTCTCATTCAAGTATCTATTATAAATATTATTAATATCAGAGTACAATATTAATTAAGGTTGATAAAGTGATAACTTAAAAATGAGATATTGTAAAATATTCTTCATTATGTATTGTCTACGTAGGAAATAAGAAGATTAGAGAATAGGACATTTTTTTATGTATTCAATACAAGAAATGATGTTTTATGAAATTGATAAAAAATGACGTACAAAGATTGGAAAAAATGAATAAAAGATATCTCAAAGTTTTTTTTATTTTTATGCCCTTTATGAATTATTTTTTGTTTTACTGTTTCTAAAATGTTCAAATATTCGAATTATATTTATGATTTAATTACTGGATATCTGGATAATTAAATGATAGAAAATGAAAATGGCTCGAAGAAGTTTACCATCGTTGCTCTACATTCCTGACATCTTAGCCTGGTGGGATCTAGTGGATGAAGCGGCACGCGTCGTTTTTACTTCTTTGATGCATGGCTTAGATCGATCGGTGCATATCTTAATCTTGATTACGGCCAATTGCTCACAAGCAGATTTACCAGCAGATGTAAGGGACACTATGATTAAAGTCGTGCTTTAATAGCATATAATATCGATTTATCAATAATAATGTTAATAAAAAGTTGCAAGATAATAATAGACTATGATTCCAGAAATCAATATTAAAATGTTACGAACTTCAAAAGGTATATTTTTTAAAGTAATGATGATAACAATAACAACTCATTTAACACTTTTCGGTTTTTAAAAATAATGATAATAGTGATAATGAATAATAGTGAAATCGATATTATAAACAATTACGTATGTATTAATTTATTGTTAGATAAAAATTAACTAGCTCTATAAAAACAATTATTCCGAAGAGATCCACAATTTAATGATTTAATTAAATATTGTTTTCCCATAATGTAAGTATAAGTAGACCTGTAATAATATTTTGTTAAGAAAGATTAAGATGTACTGAACAGAGATTACAGATGTTAGAATATTTTTTGCGTTTCTGGAAAAAGACCAGCATAGACAAGAGTTGTTTTTGTTATAAGTCCTTCAACTGTATGTAATGATATATAAAAAAAGAATGAAAATGATGAAATATATCGTTTCTCATTTTCACTTTATTCAATTACTAGATTGTATCTTTATTCGATGAACATCAAAGCGAAATATTCGAAGTCATGCCCCCTGGAAAACAACAGCGAGAATCTTTTTTCAAGCAATTATTCGTTCACTCGGCGTGTGATCTCGAATCTAATCGTTCTTCACAAGGTATATGTGATAATAATATAATACCCTCATTTTAAATGTAAAAACGTAGAAAAGGAGTTTCTTCCATATTTTATGATATTTACTTTCTATGAAACCCAATTAATAAGTAGTAATTATTTAACTAGCGGAATTCGAACAAGTTATGAATCCAAAAAAGATAAAAGAAGCAGGTAGGAAGCGAAAGCAGGCAGGACGTGCTGATTTCGCAGAAAATCTTTCGACGCGTAAGTGTCGTAAATGAAAAAATTAAAAGATCTTTTAATTTTTTCATTCAAAAAGTATCATAGAATACTAATAATATTGCGATAATGATAGAAGAGATGCCATCTTCACGGAGAAGTAAACTCAGAGTCCGCAACAAAATATGCGCCGTGCGATCAGCTCACGTGATGACCGATTCTAAATCAAGTAATAAAATTTATTTGCATATTTTTATCATAACTCTTTAGTAAATCTTTAAATGGCCTATATTTATATAACTATTTCGCTCAATTGCACTTTATAGAATATATCTGCAAATTTTGACTATCAAGCCAATACTAATATTCCTAGCTAAAAAAAGAACTTAATTTTCTATCCAGAAATTATTCTATTCGCTCAATCGCACTTTATAGAATATATCTGCAAATTTTGACTATTAAGCCAGTACTAATATTCCTAGCTAAAAAAAGAACTTAATTTTCTATCCAGAAATTAACATTAAAAGAAAAAACAGCGCATCAGGCGAAGGACCACCGTCAAAACGTACAAGAAATTCTCCGTCCCATCTATCCGCTTCGAGCAACGAGAAACTGACCGAGTTTGAAATAGAGGAACTGCTTCGAACGATCGTCGGGGCGACGGAAACGTGGCCGTGCCACGAGCTCGAAAGTCTGTTCGCTTCCCTCGAATTAACTCTAGAAAAGAACGAGGAAGATTTATGCTCTGCAATTGAATGCCTCGAACGGTTTAAAGAATTCAGAAGGCTAAAAGTATACGTGAAGAAGGAACAAGAAGATTGAGTTATCGTTTTTTAATTTATTGAACTATATCGCATATGTATAATATCATAGCTACAAGCAATGTATCCTTTCACTGACTGATGTGTAACTTTCAGTCGTTCGCCACTGTGAACTGTACGTCTAACGACCATCTGTTCAAACCTGGACATATGTCATCAAAGAGAATTGACAGACGCATGATGTTGCGAATCAGTTGTGTATTTTGTTAATAATATGTGATAGTCGATCATTATCATCGTTCGTGGTCGTATGTGTACATGTTAAGTAATGTGCTACATATATCTATATATGTTATTGGCCTCTTTCTTTAAATATCTTGTGACATAACGTTGCATTTCACACGTGTAATATACGCACAGTTATATTAAGAACTAATTAAACATAGAAATTTTCTGTACTGAGAAAAGTATTTTTGTAGCTGTAACGTTTAAACTGCTACGCTGCTATAAATATATTAGCTCCTTAAGTTAATTTTGTGGTAACATGACATTCCATTTGCAATTTGCTCTATTAATTAGGTAGCTATAAAATGGGATACCAGAGATTCACTTCATATTTTTCTCGTCGCTGTTTCTTTCACTAATAGTCTTCAATCTTCTGAAATTTAAAGGAATTGATGCTTTTCCGTCTGTAGGCGAAAACATTTTTGTTTCGAGTCAAGTAGGTATTATCTGTGCTAGCTATCTGCTGGGTTTCAAGAGGATAAGCGAGACCCAAACGCAATTTGTGAGCCGGGAAAATGTTGTAGTTGAGTTTGTAAGTTCTTCTTCTGGGAAAAAGTTTAAAGAAAATACACAAGTTAGAGAAGAGAAAAAGATCCACCCAAAATTTCTCCAAAGAACAACAATGCGTGTGTGCTGCAACGATACAAGTTTAAGTCTACGGTCGGTACAGGTATACAGGTACAGGTATACAGGTACAGGTATACAGGTACAGGTATCACGATAAATTTGGTTCTAGCTTTGGTAAGAAATAAAGAATTAATAGTAGAGAACCGTTCTTCGATGATAATTTTGAAAATATAATAGAAATATCAACCATTTAATCGAACTGTTTTAGATATCAGAAGACTTATGGATGTTGATGTATGTGTGTTGCGAATTCTCGACTAAAGAGCAACCGATCAGGTCAAACCGATCGGTCGATATCGCGTACCTCGAATGATCTTGTTGGGAGTGAAGTCTTTCAACCGTATGGGGTACGATGTCTGATGATCAACTGTCCTCCTACGTTGCTGATTCTCTCTACCAGCCGTTGAGTTTCGTTTGTCCATCGTGCCTTTTCGGCTGGGCCTTCTCCGGGGTTTTTTACCTGACCTCGGAGTCATTATGTTTACAGCTCGGGGAGGACATACAAATCGGAATTTCCTAAAGAAGGGAATGGGCCTGTCCGTGCCATATACTGACGGCCACTCAAAATTCCGAACAGTATGTGTTCAGACTACATGTGGTCCATCTGAAGAAATAAAAGAAAGAAGTATTAAAAGTTAAAAGTTGTATTGTTTGGAAGTGTACATGAAAGAATTTAAGGATGACAGGGTAACGTAAAGAGTAAGTATAAGAGTAGCTAGGTAGGTATGCACACGTTTCCAGGACAGTTAGAGTTCCTGGTTTATACCTTAAATACGTAGGGTAATATTACCCTATGGCGAGGATGCCTTATAAGGGACAGCATACCACTTATCTTATAACTTTAAAATCAAACGCATGCTAAGTGATTTGACAAGGCAATGATCTATCAGAAATTTTTAATCTGTAATTTTTGTTAGAAGATTATGCGGAATAGTGAAATTGTAATTCAATATTATCTGGAGATATCGAAACTTCCTGATTAGAAGCAAAAGGAGTTCAATTATTTGAGTTATCACAACGAGAATGAAAGAGCATTGCTAAGATCGTTCGAGTGTGTTATTAGAACAGTTTTGTTGTACAACAAAGAAAGTGTTCAAGTTTGTGCGGTTTGGTGCGAAGCCACTTTCTCCATTATGATGATGTCGCGTACAATGGAAAACATAGCGATAAAAATGAATGTCACAGGCTATCACGCGTGATATTTCACTCTATGCGAATCTTGTTTTAATATTACCATCCTCTAATAACATTAAATACGTTATTGTTTGTAATTAAATACAAACATACTATTCTTTGTAATCGCTACAAACAATAATTCTTTTACTTCTCATGTGATATTGAATAATAATACAATATTTAATTCCACTTACTTAACGCTATTAATTCTTTTAGTCTAAACAAAACGTCGTGTGATGAATTTTCTCAGCAAGCATTCTCAGCTTAACTATTACGCGTTCTATAAAATTATTTTTACATGTAATATTGATTTCACTGTACGTTTGGTGTTTTTTTTGTAATTCTTTTGTAAAAGCATAATTGAAAGTATTGTATAGATGCATATGAGTAGATACACATTACACATAATGAAGGTTCCAACGCTTGAGAAACAGCACTATGCTTTTAACTTTTATTATTGATCATTCCTTTTGAGGGGATGCAATGAAAAATTGATTATCTATGAATGAAAGACTTTACTGCTGTGTATGTTTCTTGACACATAGATTACAGTCATTAACTTTTCCCTTGTAATTGAATCATTATTAGATTAACTTTTGTTTAACTTCTTTCTAAACGTTCAATGAAGACGTATATATGATATAAAGCTGTTTATGACTTTCTACGTTTTATTTTAGAAGAATATTATGGTATCATTACCGACTTCAGTGGCAAAAGTTATGGAAAAGTTGAACTTAACAATAACCATTTTGATAACTTTTCATGTTTATGCATTTTGTATATTTTCGCACTTTGAAATTTCCTATAAATAAATGAACATCCGCACCTAATTATGAGTGTATTTACTCTCTTAAATTCAACTTTTTCTGACATCTCTTTCATAAAAAATTATATGTCTTTTGCTGAACTCGTTTCCGATGATCTTATTTACTTAACGTTTATAGTGAACCTGATCAAGTCAAAAGCGCCAATACATACATATGGCAGCTTGTTACAAACGGTCGAAGTGAACGCGATCGCAGCCGGCGACAGAGCATGCAGGCTCCTTTCTCTGCGCGCACGACATGCTAATTCACGAACAACTGTAATTGTCTCTTCTCCCCGATGACGGAAGATGGAAAGCAAGATTGAATCTCCTTGAAGAGAGGTGGAGAGATGCAAGCCATGCTGTTCTCCAGGGCTTATCAGTTGGTGCCGGGCAGCCGTGCAATGCGTTGCCTCGTCTTGTAATTTAATTGTGCTTTCGATATTACGCGTGACACACATCGAACCCTTCACGGAACATATATGCCGGTCCATTGACTTCCGCTGACCAAGCAGCAACTATCGGAAGCCGTAGCGCTCTTACATCCAGCCAAAGACTTCAGGTACGCTCCAACGCGACCAAAAGTTTCTTCAGAACAAGCCGGTAGCATGTAGACTCTCACACATGCTAAAATTTTGTCAAACTATCCGCATCGAGAGGTTGAGCGACCACGTGTAATTCGAATTTGTTGATACAGTTTCGAGATCTTTTTATTTGATAGTATTTTACCAACAAATTTTTAGTTTGTGATTTGTCTTTAACCCTTTCATGCTGGATATTGCAGTTTTAATAGTTAGATATGAAAGACAACAGAATCTGTTTTTCATCAGTTACATTATATAAATTTAAGAAAAGTGCAGATAGGATTAATTGAATTTTTCCTCATTTTCTAATGAATTTAGATAAATAAATCTATTTTAGGTAAATTGGAAGAAATTATTTAACACTTTTCAAATGAAAATAGGTGCCATCGTTTGTAGTCCCCCATTTTCGATTCTACAGGACACTTTTCTATAGATCTTGATATATCCAGGTTTTATAAAATACTGTTTTAGGTATGTATATAAAATATTCCAGAATGTCGATACGCCTAAGTTTTAGAGAATGTTTTTTTAATCCAGTTGTGCTTGATCTTTTTTTTCATTATTTTTCGAACTGGTGTCATTTTCCTTTATTTTAAAATCCAAATTGAGTGTGTGGCTTAAAATTTTGTACTGTTGTTATTAAAAAATGGTCATCAATTCTAAAAATTATCGTGTAATATTGCAAAATATACAAAGATTATAAAGTCGATATAAATGATATAAAATAACATTTCTAAATTCAAACATATAAAATTGTCTTCCAATCGTCCTTTTCGAAAGTCCATTCGTAAACATATCTGAGTTAGATATATTAAGAATACTTAATGACTTTCAATTTGTTGCCATGTTTCAACTTTTTCTGAAGTACATATAATTTTTCCATTTATACTTTTGTGCTTTTTATTATTTACGCATATTACTTTAACTACCGAAAAAATCAAGAGGTTTGATGGAAATTTAAATTCCTTAACTATCATTGTAATCCAATGTCCTTGCTAGTGCTCAATCTTTATGTAGGTATTTAATTTACATTCCTCCTCTATCGTATCGCAAGTGATAGATGGAGCATTTCTACCTTTAAATCCTAAATTAGTATCTCCATTGTGCTGTAGCAAGTGATAATTCTTTTCGTTGATCGTAAACGACAATATCCTTGTTGACAAATTTTAACTGGAACTTTCAACAGCATATTTGTTTCAAAGAACGAATAATTTATGTGCTCTTTCAATTTCAATAATATCGATTGTAATAATTTTCATTATATTTTTGTTTAGATTGTATGAAACACATTTTTTTTATAACTTTCTAAAGTGTATCTATCGTGATGTGATAGAAAAAAACTCAGATTGTGTTTCTCCATTTCGAAGAACATTTATTAAAAAACGATATAAAATTCTTAAATTACTATACGTATGTATGTATTATTATAGCTCTGTACAACAGAGTATAACTCTGTTCAATGTAAATAATCTAGTACAAAATAACAAAACATGAAAATTAGGTGGATATTACCGTAATAAGTAATAATACTGATACAAAACACATACTTTGAACATTTAAGCAAATATCTTATAAAATATTTTAACAAATTTCGTCTCATCGTTACTAAGCGCCTATATATAAACATAAAGAAACATATATAATATACATACATATATCTATATTTTGTTTACTTTGCACTAAATTCAAAGTTAAGATACGTATAACACAAACATAAGTAGCTTTTGGGATATTTTGGCAGCGATAATATTAAGTAGCATTTAAGTGCAGTTCCTGTTCATTTGATTTAAACATAGTACATATTGAACTTGTGTTTGATCAGTACATATATATGTTTTAACATACGTGTATATGCACTTTATGAAATATAAAAAAACATAATATAACGAAAGATAACCGATCCAATAGTTTCTATTGCTATTCATCGCTACCACTGACTAGATCTATTACGATTGGTCCTTTACTCCTACTTTCCATGTCCCCGGAACAAGGCACAAGAAAATGGCTAACAGATTCTTCTACGCTCTGCGTATTGTTATTTATTTTGAATTTTCCCTTATGATGATTAATATTACACTGCCGTATATTGATATTCTCATTACATGTCATCAAATTTTCCTTTACACTATCAGATCCACACATTGTTGCTATGTTATTATAACTTTGCATTTTCGCAATGTACTCCTTCATATGAGAAATGTATTTTTCTTTGGTTGAATTTCTACAGTCGAAATCCAATTCAGTTATTATTTTCTTCATTTTTTTGATACACTCATCATTCGTTTCGCTACATTTGGTACTAGATTTCGATTTTTTTCCTGGGTAGTCGATTACTTTCTCTAGCAAGTGCCATCCTTCTCCTTCCATTCTCTTCATATCTCTAATGGCGACATGTAGCAACATCTCTCGCTCGAACCGAGTTGGTGACTCGTGATTGACATCCGCAGTGCTATGTCCCCGAACGATTCGCAATACCTCTTGCACATCATCATCGGAATTATCTTTCGCGATGTGAGTAAGAGCTTTCATAATTTGTTGTTGCTCTTGACCTTGCTGTAGTTGCTGCTGATGTTTGACTTGCAATTGCTGTTCTTGTTGCAGTTGCAGCTGTTGGTCCGGTTGTAATTGCTGTTCTTTCTGAAGTTTCAACTGCTGCATCCCATCGTTGGAATTATCTTCGGTGGGGAGAGAGGAAGTTTCCGTAATTTCTTGTTGCTGTTGATCTTGCTGTGGTTGTTCCTGATGCTCTGCTTGTAATCGTTGTTTTTGTTGCAATTGCAATTGTTTTTCTGGTTGTAATTGTTGCTGCTGCTTTTGTCGCAGTTGCTGTTCTTTTTGTTTTGTTGACGCTGATTGTATCATAAGTTTAATAGGTGTACTAGGAACACTTGCATTTGGCATGATTATTGGCACGATTACCGGTAGTATTGCCTGTATCACATTAGAGTCATCCTGTAATTTTCTCAGTATATAGTTTTCTGTATTGTTTATAATAAAATCTTTCTGGACTGGATTTGTATTATTATTTGTTGTTTCCTCATTTTCGTCAATGTTTTCTGGATTAATTTCCATGGTATTCCTTGATCGAGTATTTGTATTCTTTGTTAAAGATGTAACACTATCATTTTTTTTTTTTAACTGCGCTATATTACACGTTTCGTGGAATATTAAAGCATCATCTGAATGCGTCGAAGAGAGTTCCTCCGAATTACCATTTTTAACATGATCTTGTTCACGTAAATTGCATTTTTCGGTCACAAATGACAAATTTAATTCAAGGGATGGATTTGGTGTAATACAAAGAGTAGCGCCGCATTTTTCATTTGCGCATATATCGCGTGACTCCTTCAACCTGTGCGAAGAGTTAGTTTCCTCCTGCGTTATAATTTTCTCACGAACCGCCTGTGTACTTGCTACAATGTTGCTAGCCAAATATCGATTCGAGCATTGCACCGTGTGCACAGACGGGTTAAAACATTGGCAAGGACTATTACCGAACATAAGAGGATCGATACGAGAAGCAACACTTTCATACATATTCATGTCCGCAATTAATTCAGTGTCACGATTCGATTCGGTTTGAGTCCACATGTCGACGTTATCTTTCTTCAAGTATTTTCTATTCACCGATATTTTGGCGATGATTTCCTCTCCTATTTTCAAGGTTAGACGTAATTTTTTGTGTTCTTTTGTTGCAAAATTTTTACTGGCCTTGATTACTGAATGGTTTAAAGATTTTGGAAAATTTTTGCAGATTTCAATTTCCTTCTCCGTACATTGAGTTTCTTTCACAGTCGTGTTACCAAGTTTTTCATTTGTCTGATGTTTTAACAAATTATGCTTATCTAAGTCAATTTTACACTTAAAACACTTTCCACATAGCTTACATGTGTTTCCCAGGATAATAACGGAACAATCACGCAATGTTACACCACTGGGAATATTAATCTTTTTAGTTTTACGATCACTGTTTGACATTCTATACTTGTACTGAAATCTTTTCATTTGAAGACCAATACAACGAAAGAAATCCTCTTTGCTGTTTATATTGGACACGTCAAAATTGTGTGATTGGAAACAATTTTTTTCACCATGCCTGAGTGTCCTCAGTGAGTATCTGCCTGGATCTCCAATAGCGTTGTAGTCCCGTTGTATATGTGGCGCCATCTTCTAAAAGTAACGCATTTCTGGAAACATAAAATGATGAGACTGATTATTTTTTACATTGGAAATTAATAACAACATAGTACACTGATAAATTTGATATAAAAGTAGTATGGTAGTATTTTGACAACTATTATTCGATATAAAAAATGTATGAATAATAGTCACAAATATTTATAATAGACGTTTAGCCCGTATAGGGTGTCATAAGTTTACATACGTATAAAGTTAATTCATTCAGTTTATAGATGAAAATAACATTTTGAAATGTATTTGATCAAGATGTAATAAATATGCGAGTTGTAATGATAGGAATGGATTTAATGTTAATATATATTTAATACATTATTATTTATTACTAATATAAATTTATAATATGAGTTTAATTTATGAGATACTTTCTCTTTAGTGTTGCCTCTTCATTACGGTTATTTTTTAAAATAAATTGATATAATATATCTGTTTTATAGAAAAATTTGTGCGGATGCTCATCAAATTTTGCATAAGGCATTATCGAATGTATACGTAAATAAATGCTGGATTTATCGTTAAAAAGAGGAAACAAAAATGTCAATTATGATTTTTAAAATATTCTTATTATTGATAAGAAATACTTTTTCCTACAGATGCTTGTTAGAAATACATCAAATGGAGATAAAACTACAAAACTATAAAATACCTTATAAAATATTATAAACTAAAATAATAAACTTATTTTATTGCTCCCGTTAATTACTTATTTCGTAAAAACAGGAAAAAAGGAATATACATCTTTTGCAAATTAAATAGTTTATTTTATTTTTAATTAAATAAATGAGTAACATTTATCTTTTATTTTCTACTATTATACGTATATAATAAACACTTCAAAATATTAAATATTCTGTAAAAATTCAATACTTACAAGAGTAAATATTAGTTAGAATATACAAGTCTTCAAACAGATAGAGATTTTTCTCCTTCATCATATCACATTGTTGGGAAAGAATTAAAACCTTTATCCCAAAAAGTATTGAGAAACTCTATGAATTTTACGATATAGGTATATATCGCGTGAAAGAAAAATTGCATGAGATGGCGCAATTCCAATGTTGCCGAATGTAAACACTGTCCCTATTGCTATGACTATAAGACTGATATTTTGGCCATAATTACAAAGATATTTGGTTCCGGCTAATTGATAAAAATATAAAAACACATCTACAAATTTTTCTCCTTCAATTCAATTCAACGCAACACAGAAAACTGAAACTTTGGTAGACCCAACATAGCAGCGTGGCAACGTCATGTAGTCATAGTCAAGTAATCCGATAAGACCCACGAGGTTCAACCAATAGGAAGCAAGGTTGTATATAACACAACCAATCCCCGTTCTTATTTTATTCTGTGTTGCCTTCACGTATATTATGCTGTAGCTGACTAATGTAACTGCATATATGTATGTATTTATCTTCCTGTTGCCGGTAACGAAAAAGAATTTCTGACACAGTATTGTTACTGTCTAACTAGAGACAAGACGAATGTATAGTGTATAAGAATAAAAAAAAAAAGTAACTTCAGAAGAATATTCTTTCATTTACGCATCTTCATTATTGTGTGCTTCTTTACTTACGCACCATTTGGAACATAAAATTAGATGTTCATGCCAACTAAAGTTCTATTTATAAAGGAAAGAAATAAAGCTTTTATTGAGATATATTCAGACTATACGAATTTATTCATGTTATTTTCTGACTTATACTTAAAAATGTTTAATGTCTTTAATTATTGAAGAGAATAATTTCCGAATAGACTCTCTAAAAGTAAAAGTAAAAGAAAATTTTAATACTGTAAAAATTTATATTTTACATTTGAAAATGTGTTTATAATTATTATGATATACATATGATATACATATATTTAATATTGTATAAGTTGTAAAACATTGTAAATATATTATAAATATATTTTGTTTTTACACATCCATATTCTAATAAATTTATTTCTATTGTATTCTCAAATACTATGAGAAAATATGTACATGGATACATAATACATATTATGTGTATATATATATATATATAATGTTTAGGCAAATTATACTGTGAGAAATTATCAAGTTGTATCAACTTACATGGAGATAATCATGGACGCACTATACCAGACTAAACATGCCTCACCAAAAACATATATACGTATAATACACAGGAGTTCATTTAAATTTATTCACAAAATTATAAGTCAAAAATATTAAATCAAACATTAATATGACATTAAATGTAAATATTTGGTTGTATAGTAAAATAATTATAAATTTTTTGTGCGTTTGTTTATTAAGAACAGATAAAACAATAATAAATTATATTACTATAAATAAATAAATTGTACTAAGAAATTTAATTTTAATGAAAAGCCAAAATATCAAATTGCTGATTATTTGTTTTGAAGATTATTATTTTTTTTAATTTTTTATGAGAAAGAAACATGAAATAAAATTAAAATATGTACAGTACTCCCATATATGTATGTATTACACTCGGTAAAACTCCCTCGTTCGGCATCCGGTCGTCATTCTGTCGTCATTCCCATCATGGAGGGAATTCTCCGTAAGGGGCCCTACTATTCCCTTTGTTTCATATACCGTGAAGTTTGACGACTTATGATGAGTAGTGTAATTTTATCCGAATTCAAATGCGCATGAGATACTGATGGAACTTTTGCTCTTTTAATTTTTTTAAATCAGACTTTCATGTATTGTGAAATTTTTCTGGTTAAAATAAGACCAAACACGATATGGTTTAAATAACTTTTACATAGATATTTAATAGACTAGAAAAGTATATAATAGAAAATAGAAAAGAATATAAGTTTATGTCATTAAATAAGTAGTAAACATGCTACAAATTATATCGTGTTTTATCTTGTTTTTTGTTTACCAATTACTTTAGTAAAAGTTCTGTTTAACAAAAATTAAAAATAAAAAAGTTTTATCGTTGCATTAGTATTGTCTCACTGGTGTATCCCCTTTTATCAAGATGATTTTCGAATCTTTCTCTTTCATTCGTGTTTTTTTTCTACGTACGGTGAAACGGTGGGCCGTATTTATCTTTAGCATCAATTCTTCCTTCGATGAATGCCTTGATTAGATTCTACGTGAGAATTTCTTATAAATGTATTTTCACAAATT